>NC_090661.1:54889386-56155219 GCF_013368605.1 Nyctibius grandis | reverse complement strand
AGCTACACAGACCACTCTGAAGAGGTTTCAGAGTAAATTTGGACTACAGCATTTTGGACATCAGTGTATACTAGAGAACATCTACATGTTATTTACTGCAGCAAAGTGGGCTTAAAGTGGATGCTTCTAATTCAAGAAGCAAGGGTAGCAATAGCAGTGAGGATGTGGCAGCACGAGCCTGAGATCAGACAGGTGTTCAGAGAATTTTTCCCCCAGTAATCCTAGACCCCAAGAGAGTCCAGCAACTGTCACACCACATACTCATACCTCCCCATCCTAGGGAGGAGTAAAGTGAGCACAGTTATACTTGCTGATACTACCACTGCATTGGTATATTACTATGTGAACACATCCATTGAGAACATTTTAAAAGGTTATCACTGTTGTTATTATGAAAGACATATTTTCAAATAAAACAGAATATTCCTTATCCTTATTATCCCCATATTTCAAAATGCTCCACATATGAATCACCATGCAAAAAAAAGCAGTGAGAAAAGTTAAAGTAAAGTAGATGTTTGCTCTAGTCAGAATCATTCCCCCCACTGTGCAAACACCTGAAATAAAAAAAGGCAGGTGAGTGGTGGCAGACATCTCTATTTTTTTAGGGTATTCATTTCAGAAACCTAAATTTGAAAACAAAATTCTTCCTATTTTTTGAAACCACCAAGTGACCCTTTTTACCAATGGAAAACCATAATATTTGCAGCAGCAACAACAAATTTGCTTACCCTAAGGTCCCACCTCATCAAAAACATCAGTTTCTGGGAAAAAATAAATTTGAGTAAAAATCTTCAGTCCAATAGTGGAAGAAAATTGCAAAAAATCCTCTTAAACATTTTTACATTCAAAAGAGCTTAAAGTTTCAGAAAACAATTGCTGATTTTAGATATTTTTATTTTGGAGTGCACACTTTGAGACTTCTGTAAGAGAATTCATTCAGGGAAATGAGGAGTACCTGCTCTCAAAAGTCAGACAGAGTCCTTGTATTCAAATTAAGCAGTGCAACAAACTCTACAAAGAAAGGTGGTAGCTTGAAACTAAGAGTAGGAAACTGTATTTCTGCATGAGTTTATACCAACGAAACAATTCATACTTCTCTGAGCATTCATCTCAACTGGTTGATATTTCACCATTTTGCTGCCACCAATTCTTTTCAGTCTTGCAAAGAAAGTTTGAGATTCTTTATTACAAGGTCCAGTTGGTGTATCATGAATATCAGATTCATCAAAAACACTGTCTTCTTCTGCTGGAGAAAGAAAAAACTTTATTACTCTTAGGAGAGTGTAATTCCTTGAATGAAAAGCTGTCTATGTACAAAACCTCAGATAGTTTCAATTAAACTTGAATTGGAAAATGAGGAACCATCTGAAGTTTGCAAGAAAATTTATATCCCAGGTATTACTTTGCCATTCTTGTTACTTCTTGAATTCAGGTCAGAAAGGACAGAGATAAATGAAAAGTGGCTTAAAATGCAACAAAAGTATATCAAAGCTTTTACCATTCTAAGCTGATCTTTCCTACTAATAGTAATACAGATTCTTCAGATAGAAGAAATAAATAGAATATATCTAGATACTGACTTGAGTAAATAACTTCTATAGTGCTCAGTGAGAAATGGTAAATTGAAGAAGATTGAAATTAGTACAAGAACTGCAACGTCAGTAATAAACCAGCAAAACAGGAAAGTAAAAAAGAAGAAATGGATAATCTTGGGAAGCTGGTAACAGTAATAGAATAAGACCTAAGAGCATGACTGATTAAATTATTGAGCTAAGTAGTAATAGTAAAACATTACACTCTAATTTGAGGCCTGCTGGTTGAAAACAGCAGAAAGAAAAAGATCCAAATCTATTTATCCATCAAAAAATAATCACATCACCTCTATGAAATGACTATAAGAAAAGGAATCCATATCTATTGTGTCTAGTGATTCATCTCCAAGGAAATAAGAAACACTACGGGGACGAGAAAGAAAACAGAGCACTCGAGAAGAAACAAAAAAGTTTGCCTTGTTTATTCTAGTAAGCAAACATGGAAAGGAAATGCATTTGGTGTTTAAGAGTGAAGAGGCAAGGAAGCCAAAGAGTTAGAATGGCCAAAAACTGAACACTTAAACTGGACATTAATATCTTTAGCTTTGAATTTGCTGTAAAGTTTCTACCACATGTGAAGCTGTAGAACTGGCACCTAAAAGCATCAGGGATAAGATACCTAACTGATACAATGAATCCAGCAAAATCGAAGTTGATAGTAAGAATTTCTACAGGGATTGGATTTAATAAGTTAGGAGATCACTTTTAATGTCGTGTCCTATGTGTCTAACTTCTTCCCCTTGGCAACAAATGTTTTTTCTCACAGGATTTATCATCAGCTCTACAACAGTCTGTACACTTGCCGTGATCCCCACAACAAACTTTGGCAGAAAAGTTAGGAAAAAGGTTCAATAGTGGGAAAATCAATCTTTAGCATAGGGATTCTTGCTGCCTGACAATGAAATCCTCATCTGTTCATCATCTAAATATGACCTTTGATGATGACAGCAGCACACACACACTACCCAACCAAAGACTAAACAAGCTTCCTCAGAAAAGGTGGGAAAGGCTTCAACTTTCCAAGTCCCTATGAAATTCTATTGGATGCTTCTCACAGGTGGAAGAAAACTTTTTGACATCCTCTTTTTTAATTCAGCACTTCAGCAAAAGAGGAGAATCAGCCCTATGATTGAGTCAGCATTTACAGAGTAAAATTTGCCCATTTATGGTCCTTTACCTCTAAGCAGCCCAAAGCCCTTCACAACAGCTTTGAAAAGCAAGTAAATACTATTCTCCTTACTTTAAACATAGGGAAACAATGATGAAGTGAGACACAAGGCCACCCAGGGAATCAATGTTGGACATGGAATTGGAACACTGAGTTTTCTAAACCTAACTTAGCTCTTACTGTGAACAACAAGCTGGGTACTTAGGCACCTCGCTTTGTCTTAGATACGTCTCAGAATCAACCCAGAAACTGAATGCATTTTATAAGTGTACTATTGCTACCCTCAGCATTATTAAGTCATTATGAATTAAGTCATTAACTCAGCTCAAAACAAAGACAAATTCATAGTAAGTCCACAGTTATCTGAACCCTCTTAGCCCTCCTCTAGCAATACAAAATGTCCAAGTGAGCGAGAATACACCTTACCTCATTTACATCCATTTTAAGGTTGCTTTAATTTACTAGAGCTGAGTAATAGGGTGTTCAGATAAACAAGATTTTGTGTCCTTGTTCTGCTGGATATCTTTTCATAAACAAAAGAAGAAAAGGTACTGACATGCATAAGAGTGCTTCTTGCATTCTCCTTTGGAAGAAGAGTTTGCTGCACACTAGGAAGACTGTTTGAGAAGGAGGATGTACATAGCAAATAAGCAGCTAAAAGGCAAAATAGCTGAAAGGCAGCTATAGATTAACATCAAAAGAACCTGTTAAACTTTGATCATAAATACTTATCACGTACTAAACTTCACAATTGTAAGGAACTACACTCAGTGACACCATGTTATTTGAAGCCCCAAACTTAAACCGGTTCACACCATCGCAGTAGCTCTGCTACAGCTAGCAAGCACATACAGAGTTAACAATCAGATGCAGACTCTAAGGGCTGAACCATTCTCTTCTGCCTTTATACATCCACATCATATACATCTGCATGTAAGCTAGTCAACTTCAGCTTCTTTTACAGAGAAAAGCAAACTATAGACTGAATTCATAATTTTCTTTTTTCAACATCAAATATTTGCTACTATGCCATGTTATTATAAAGTATAATCAGAATGAGGTGTCAAGCTGGTTGCACACCCTGTGTATGGGCATGATCAGTTAATATCATCATAGAAAAGGCCAAGGACTATCCAGGCATGGTGACTGAACTACTAAGTTTAAGGTACATGCCCTCTGAGAGATGTTAGACTGCTGTGCTACGCTTAGCCTACAGAGAGATTGTGAATTTCTTTCACTATGGACGGCTATAGCTGATCAGGTAAGTCACACCTCAGACTTAACTCTGAGTATTATGTTCTAAAATTCAGACCATATTTACCCCTTTCTACAACATCTGCAAGACCTAATGACTTAAATCAATGACTATCATATAAATGAGAGTGTTAAAGGTACCTTTTTCCTTTTCACTGTATCGGCTTATGTTACTGTTGTCACTATACAAAGGACCAGCAGTTGCATGGGGCTTGCAGCTGTGATATTGAGCGTTGAGGGTATTGACTGTGATGTGGATTAGGTGAAGTACAATCTTGCTGATTTCACAGTCTCTGTAGGGGTACTGTACAGCGAAAGAGAAAAACTTCAGCTTAAAAACTAACTTTTCTCCTTAGATAAACATTTAGGCAGTAAAATACAAAAATTACAACAATATTGTCAGCTGGATGCCCTTTGCCTTCCTTTGATCATACATTTCTAAATACATCATGAGAAGCAGAACTGTTTCCAGCTTTGTACACAGAATTATTTTTAAATTTTTTTTAAATCCCTATTAGTAACATTTAATATATTGTCTTCTTGACTTTTATATGACAAAACCAACTATTAATAATAATGCAAAGGGTGTCTCATCAGAACTGTTCTACAAATACTCTATTTCAGTCAGCACATTATCATTCATTTCTAGTGTCTCCACTTCCTTGTACACCCTATAGACCTGCTAGACATTTGTTAAGCATATCAGAAGTATTCACAGCTCCATTTTAGTGCACAAACACATGACATTTTAACAACACTTCCTAAAAAGCATCACTCAACTAAAGAACACAAGCTGTTAACCTGCCCTCCCCATTTAAAGTTACTAATTTTTTTAAAAAATTACATTACTTAAAATACTCTTCATTTGAACTTTATATGGCATCTTCCTCTTTTCAAATTTGTATTTTTCTTTCTCAGGTAACCATGTGAAAGACAATATAGACAGCAGAAGTAATAGGTCAGTAGCACAGATGAAAGCCTACCTACTTCAAACACTGAAATTAACTGCAGTGAGTAAGCAAATCAAAGGCAAGTGTTCTTTACAGTTTCTTTCACTTGCAGTACAGTTAGGTGTTCCCAGTAATAAATTTCAAATTGAAGTGTAAATTTTAATGTGGACAGCATCTTTTTAAGACTAACCTTATAGAGAATGACAAGCAAAGCCTTTAACCACATCTGCCGAATGTGAGGTTTGAGGGACCAGAGGGAGCAGCGAGGAGGCTGCTGAAAGTAATGCCTTAGCTGAGGACAAGTGCAATATTTCAATACCTGCACCACCAAGGGAAGAAGGTGTTTTCCCAGGTTGATGTTATAGTCCATCACCTGAAAAGAATATTAGGACAAGAGTTAGCTCACCAAAATCAAATCCACTGATGCTGAAAAGCAAAATAACACAGAATCACAGAATGTTAGGGATTGGAAGGGACCTCGAAAGATCATCTAGTCCAATCCCCCTGCCGGAGCAGGATTGCCTAGACCATATCACACAGGAACGTGTCCAGGTGGGTTTTCAATGTCTCCAGAGAAGGAGACTCCACAACCTCTCTGGGCAGCCTGTTCCAGTGTTCGGTCACCCTCACCGTAAAGAAGTTTTTCCTCATATTTATGTGGAACCTCCTGTGTTCCAGCTTGCACCCATTGCCCCTTGTCCTGTCAAGGGATGTCACTGAGAAGAGCCTGGCTCCATCCTCATGACACTTGCTCTTTACATATTTATAAACATTAATGAGGTCCCCCCTCAGTCTCCTCTTCTCCAAGCTAAAGAGACCCAGCTCCCTCAGCCTCTCCTCATAAGGGAGATGTTCCACTCCCTTAATCATCTTCGTGGCTCTGCGCTGGACTCTCTCTAGCAGTTCCCTGTCCTTCTTGAACTGAGGGGCCCAGAACTGGACACAATATTCCAGATGCGGCCTCACCAGGGCAGAGTAGAGGGGGAGGAGAACCTCTCTTGACCTGCTAACCACACCCCTTCTAATACACCCCAGGATGCCACTGGCCTTCTTGGCCACAAGGGCACACTGCTGGCTCATGGTCATCCTGCTGTCCACTAGGACCCCCAGGTCCCTTTCGCCTATGCTGCTCTCCAACAGGTCTGTCCCCAACTTGTACTGGTACATGGGGTTGTTCTTGCCCAGATGCAGGACTCTACACTTGCCCTTGTTATATTTCATTAAATTTCTCCCCACCCAACTCTCCAGCCTGTCCAGGTCTCTCTGAATGGCTGCGCAGCCTTCCGGTGCGTCAGCCACTCCTCCCAGTTTGGTGTCATCAGCGAACTTACTGACAGTGCACTCTATTCCCTCATCCAAGTCATTAATGAATATATTGAATAGAACTGGTCCCAGTACCGACCCTTGAGGGCCTCCGCTAGACACAGGCCTCCAACTGGACTCTGTCCCATTGATCACCACTCTCTGGCTTCTTTCCTTCAGCCAGTTCACAATCCACCTCACTACCCGATCATCCAGACCACACTTCCTCAGTTTAGCTGCGAGGATGCTGTGGGAGACCGTGTCAAATGCTTTACTGAAATCGAGATAGACCACATCCACAGCTTTACCATCATCTGTCCACGGGGTTACGTCCTCATAAAAGGCTATCAAGTTGGTTAAGCATGACTTCCCCTTGGTGAAGCCATGCTGAGTGCCCCTAATGATCCTTGATGTGCACTATCCTTGATGTGCCTAGAGACAGCACCAAGAACAAGTTGTTCCATCACCTTTCCGGGGATGGAGGTAAGGCTGACCGGTCTATAGTTACCCAGGTCCTCCTTCTTGCCCTTTTTGAAGACTGGAGTGACATTCGCTTTCCTCCTGTCCTCAGGCACCTCTCCCGTTGCCCACGACTTAGCAAAGATGATGGAGAGTGGCCTAGCAATGACTTCCGCCAGCTCCCTCAGCACCCGCGGGTGCATCCCATCAGGGCCCATGGATTTATGGACGTCCAGATTGCTTAATTGGTCCCTGACCCAGCCCTCATCTACCAAGACAGATTCCTCCTCTATCCTGACTTCTTCTGGGGCCTCAGGGGTCCGGGGCTCCTCAGGACAGCCTCCAGCAGTATAGACAGAGGCAAAGAAGGCATTCAGTAACTCCGCCTTCTTTTTATCCTCAACGAATACAGTTGAGGTATTAGTTAAAGAAAACAGACATTTTTAAAGAAGTCTTACTATCAGTTAGAAACTTTCTACCAGCTTGCCATGTCCTCATTTTATCTAGACAGGTAAGATGAAACTAACGATGTGTTCTGAAAGCCTTTCATCCTGCACAGTCTAAAGTTTAACATACATTGGCACATTCATAAAATATATCATGCTGGGATAGCCTTGTATTATAGCACAAGTTGATCATGCTTCAACAGACAAAACCATATTAGGTATATCCCATGTTTAACAGATAGGATGCAATTATGGGTTTTGGGAGGGGGGAGTGTGTGTATTTTGGTTATTTGGGTTTTTTGTATTAACACTGCATTGCTAGTTTTCATCATTTTCTCATCAGGCTTGCAACATGAGCTGTTGGGTTTTGTTAAGCCCCATGTTCTGGAATCAGGTAATGAGACAAGAATCCCACTCTTCACTATAGCAAAGGTAAGAATGTGTTTGCGATGTTATGCAGAAAGTCTAAGCATGCAAATCCTAAAGGATCCAAGAATAAAGCTAATGAAAGATATCTTGCTCTAAATAAAATGCTCATCCATTTTAAGTGGCGGTGGTGCTGTAGAAAGGTTGCTGTTATTCCTGCTAGTCATAAGCCTTGCCTCCATCACAACCTTTGAAGAGCATCATGCTATTTGGTGCCTATCCTAAAGGTCTGAAATCTGATGGTTAGGTGCAGTGTGGCCATATAGTCCCACTACGCTGACAGAACTGTGTTTTCAAGTGAAATTGCATTGCTGTTTTTCATTATCTTCTCATCAGTCTTGCAACATTAGCTATTTGCATTTAAAGCCATGTGTCCTGAAATCAGTAGCTAAACTAGATCGTAACAAGGATCCAAAAAGCCCTTGTCTCTGGCACTGGCCTATACTGGATGACACCCAGGAAGGTATAACTGCAGGCCAAGCAAACTCCAGCACAACCCCCAAGATCTAACACATCTCTGCAGTTTCAGTGGACTTAGTGCGCTTTATCAGGAGCCCTGCACATCTAAACAGACATAAATATCAGTTTCATCCACATCATCCATTTCCTTCAGGTCTGTATTTCTTTTTTTAGTTTTGTTTTTATTAGAACAATGAGATAAGCTTAATTTACAAACAGAACTCATCTCTCAAGTTCCCTCCTCAACAAGCTGACTAGAAGTGTTTCCCTGTAAAATTCTCTAGTTCGATGTGCAGTTGTCTCAAATTTTTGTGCTGCATGCACAAAGCTAAACAGATGAATCTCATGTCTATCCATGTAGGGTTAGCCTGTCGAACAGATTATATATAATCACCAAATATGGTCCTACCCTGCAATGCCTTGTCCCCTCAGGGTGTGATACAGTTATATAGCATGGTTAGGAAAAACTCATCCATACAAGGAAGACAAAGCCCAGCCTTAACATAGCACATACTGTAATGCAGACTTGTCTTAAACTGAGCAGACCTATTTTTTAAGTTGTCACAGGATGATCTGGAATAAATGATGTTGCAAATGCTGAGCAGAGCTCAGCCCGGGATGCTGAGCAGAGCCCAGCACTGCTGGCTTCGCCCCTCCAACAGGTTTATACAACATTGCCACCGTGCGGGATGATCCCGCACTGACTGCAAAAGCCACTGCTTGGTCACTTCTGCTGCTAGGGTGAAAAAAAGGCATTTTATGCTTTAAAGAATTCTAAATACTCAGATTTTATGATGCAAAATACTAAGAGACATTTGATTTTATTCCAACCAAGCTTGGAATCAAAACCAGTGAGCCAGCAAGTCAGCCCAATCCCAACCTTTGTGGAGCTGATTGAGGAAAGCAAATATTTATGACTAGGGGAGGGAGTGTAACTGAAATAGATCTCAAGAGCTCCAGACATAGTTTTCACTCTGTAAACGCATCTTTGGATTGCGAATAGCATTCCTCTAGCAGCAAAAGTGATTCCCAACACAAAGCAGCCCTACAGCTAAGAAAAAAAATTCCCCCAAAATATAAATTTAAGTTTTGAAGTCTACAATATGGAGAAAAATTCTGGCCTACTGAAGTTCTCAAACTCCATTTGATGTCAGGGGAGCCAGGATTCAACTGTGAAGCTTTTCAACCAGAAATGGTGAATTTGGCTATCTTGAGACATTTTAAAGGTGGAAGAGGAAAGGCAGGGGCTGATATTTAGAGTTGGAGTAAGTAGTACTTCTGAAAATCAGGTCAATTATGATCACTGAAGTTTGGGAATCCAAACTTGGGGAACATGTAGAAAAATGTGGAAGATATTGCCCTGTGACCTAAACGGCCACTTCCAGACTCTCAATACAATGGTAACAGGCCTGAATCTCCTTTTACAGGCTTCAGCTTAAAACTGTACAAGTGAAAGATGATTAACAACACATAGCAATGGTGCTCCAAGACAATGGATCAGGATGCATTTGCAGCTACCCAGGTTGCATTAACGCCTTCTATTTTGCCTGCTGAAACATGGATACATGACTTCGAGAAATCACTGCTTCCAATGTATGAACCAGAAAATACTGATAAGAATTGCAGGTACAGAAGAGGCCAGGACAGCTTTGAGCAATGTTTGCAGGTTACAGCAGGCATTTTAAGAGCTGGGACATGGGGAGATCTGAAATCACAGCCCTCTCTCTCCCCTAAGGTAATCCTTTATGAGAGACTCTGATAAGGAAAAAGCGTGGCAGTGATGATGCTGCTTCATTGCAAATAATAAGAATACTCTTGGAAGTGTGAAATGTTTTTCAGCCTAGCAGCCTACACTGCTCTACAAGTAAGAATTAATTGAGCCTTAGGAGAGCCTTATGAGGTAGGAAATGACAGTCCTCCTCACAACATGGAGAGAGAAGGCGCAAGGCAAGGATGTGCTCAGTCATTTATCATAGCAATATGGGCAGAAGTTCACCATGGTGGCACCACTCCCTAGGAAAGGGGGAACAGAAAGTCCTGATGCACTCTACGGAAGAAGGAGAATGAGTCTCCTGAGAAGTGAAGACTGTCAAAGAGTTTACAGAACATTCACGCAGGGAAACAAGGAAGAGCACACATGGGTTCCAGGTCTTCCTGAATGGGAAAGGAGGAAATGACATGTGAGGAAAGTAAGGCATTCAAAGGCTAGAGAAAGGGGGCAAAGAGGTTTGGAGCAGTCTCTAATTTTTCATAAAGTGGCAGTATTTGCGTGCCTGCACACACTCAAAATCGTTATCTCTATGCCAATGATACATCCAGTGTGGAGTACGAGTAGAAAGTTATAAATTAGCATACTTCTATTTAACTATTTACTTTTTAATTGCAAAGCAAAAACCTACAGAAAGCACTTGATTAGGCTACACAGAGCCTTCTGAGAGTAAAGAACAAGCAGTCATCCCTATTCCCAAATTCTTTCACCAACTGAAGAGGTGTTAAGAAGGTTTAAGTAGGATTATGCACTCAGCTGATATTTTGGAACAAAGAAGGCTGTGCTACCACCATTTCAACAAGGCATTGAGAAATAGCTGCAAAAAGTAGTAAGTGCCTTCACCTACTTGTGCTATTCCAGCAATAAAGGCATTAAAGCAGGTCGAAACACGCATTTTTTGTGGTGCAATCATGAAGCATCCTTCCTGCTGATCATAACCTAGCAGGACGTACAGATGGCGCTTGACTGTGTTGAAAGCTTTAGCGCTGCTGATGTCCGACTCAGCGCTGCTCTCATCCTTTGCCATGAACTTCATTAGCACAGTAATGAGCTGGTGGACAGTCTGGTGATCAATCCCAGCATCCTCTGGTAGCAGGTCTTTTATTGTATTATCATTCTCTGGGGAGGGTTGTCCTGTCAGCACAAGAGAGACATTAGTATCAGACACTGGATAAGACTGTAAACAGGGTACAGAATACACCATAATTTTTTTCTAGAGTTCATTGCTCCCTTTCTGCCCAAATACACACGGTGAAGTCACAGGAGACAGGCATGCATTGCTGAGGGCATTGTTCCTCTGTTGCCTCAGCCTCAACAGCACATTAGCACCTACTGTATACACTGAACTCCATTTCTCAGCTTTCCCATGTTTAACAGAGCTGCTTATCTTCCCTTCCCAGTGCATTTCTGCCAAATTGAGTGTTATTATTCCTTCACATCTATGCATTAAAGGAGAATCAAATCCCACTGCCACCAAATTCTAATCTGGCACAGTTTTCAGTCTTTCCTCAGCCGAAGTTAATGTACATGAGTCTTTGCCAGTGGAGGATGTACAAAATGGCAAAGGTAGGAGATGGAGAAAATTCTACCAAATAACGATTAAACAAGAGAATGAAGACTTCCCCTTTTAAGCATTGAGTCTGTATTTCTCTCAAATAACTGGGGCTAAAATGTAGTCACTACAATTTATTAGGTTTTGGGACACTATGTTTTATGTCAGAACTTTGATGACTTTTTCCCCAGAGAAGCAGCCTAAGACTTGGTTTTATAAACACTGAATGGAAATAATACTTTGCGTGGGAATATGATCACGTGAAAACGAGAGGCTACTTACAAGGCACATGGAAGCTTGGGTGCAGGCTATCACTACCCAAGTAAACAGACACACTGCAAATAACAGTTGCCAACTGGGCAAGTACTTTCATTTTCATACTTTGATTTTTATTTTAAATACAGTATTTCCAGTTACTTTTAAGACCTTTTATCATTACAAGAATTCTCTAGTAACTGCCTTTGGAGTTACCCTCTTCCATTTCACCCTACTTGTAAGGCCTCTTTTTAGTGCCTAGCAGTTCCTAAAGATCTACGTTATACTAACATTAGGAATTGAATTCATGAAAAGCAGCAGCTATTTCACACATCAGTATATCAGATTCTTTTTATTAAATAATTCTGAATAAATGCATGGCTAAAGTACAAAGTATATTATTCCAACATGTTCTATTTTAAAACAGTAATTTAAATTAAATGCTTCTGTATAAATAAAATTCACTATATATGCATTATATACAAAATAAATAAAAATTATTTCCACTAGGATAATCAACAAAGGGAACAGAAAATATTATTTGGCAGTATCAAAAGCGGGCAATACTTGAAAATTAAGTTTTCATTACACCATTAATTTTAGTTTGTTCATTAAAAACTATAACTGTTAACAATTAAATTTAATTGCTACTAAAATGTATTCTGATGTATTTTCTGATCCATGGTTAAAAATCTGTCTAACAGCAAATAACTGAGATAAAGTGAGCTGGTATGAAGCAGAATTATAAAACAATCTACTTGTTTTCATTCCAAGGATAAATCCTTTCAACTATTGGAAATAATCCTTACTTTTTCAAGAACAGTTTAAGTTGAGTTTGCAGGACTGACCCTACAAGGAAGATTAGCTCAAAGTATAATCTTAAAATTGCTCCTGCATGTCTGTGTTAGGGTTACCAGCCAGCAACTAATACCCACTCAGTCTGTTAGAGTTACTTACATGTCTTAGGGTTTATGTAAATTCATAGCTCTGTATTTATAGCAAATACTACAAATTACTTTAATATTCTAATTTACCTATATTCTCAATGTAATATGCTATTCTGACAAGGGACTCCTCTGCTGGTACAACTCCATCTGTCTTCGGTTCTTCACCAGCAAAACTGCAGTGCCTGTCATTTTTTAAAAAATTTAAAATATTTTATGTTTTATTGGCGGGTAAGCAAAGGGTTTTGTTTGATTGGCTGTTTTGCTGAGCATGGGAGAAGGTTGCTATTTCTATGATAGCTGAAAATGAAAACTAGGGGGGGAAATTTTCAGAATCACTTCTATTAAGAATAACGTTCCTTTACTGGTGTCATTTTGGTAAAAAGAAATCATGAAGTTCATAGTATATACTATTTTTTACTCCAAACAGTTTTCACTGGGATTTTTTATTTACAGAAAGCTTCCTTCAAAATTAAAATTCTCTATCCAAACTTTTGCTGGACCAAGATTTGCAGATGCAAAAAGAAAACAATAAAATTTGAAATAATTAGAATGAGAAATACAGCAGGTTCCATTCTCAGAAGCACATTAAAAATGTAAATAGAAAATAACTTTAGCTTTGTGGACATCAACTGAGAAATAATCTTTCCACACATTATACCCAGGTTAAAATTTTCCATGAAATTGTATCAAAAAGACACCATTTTTATTAAGATGATATTAGACTGTTTTCTTCAGCCCTACTTATTTTTATCTCTATTACATGTTGTGAGATTTTCCATAAAACAAAGAAGGAGATAAGATGGAATGAGTCAAAGGATCGTGGGGCTCTAAATAAATCCTGGCTCTCCAAATAGAACTCAATGAGTAACTAATCTGAAAAGATTAACCTATTTTACTTTCACTTGCTGAACAACATAATTTAGAAGCTCAGTGATAAAATGCTCAATTTTGCCACGATTTTGTAATACTAATACCAGTTACAGATACTTCCCAGGGCTTTTCCTTACATTTTACTTTCCAGAAATATTATTACACTTTCTGAAGCATTAAAATCTCATACTTTAACCTCACTGAAAACTATACAGCAGGACACAGTGAACAGAGCTCCACCCTGAGTAGTCTGTCATAGCTCTGCTAAGGATCAAGTCTAGGGAATGTCAATCACCTGTTTTTACTTCTAATGCAGAAACCTGCAATGAACCAGCAATGGAGAACTGCTTGTTTAAAACTACAAAAACCCAAAGATCCCATTTAGGCAATAGACTTTCAGAGTCCAGAAAACCTTCCTCTGCTGTCTGAAATGGGTCTTAAGTTATATCAAGCTTCAGCTAAACCTTCACTTCATTAACACGATATAGGGTATCCTGTACCAAATCAAGCTGTTTAGATTCAAGCTAAGAATGCAAAACCAAGGCAGCCCTGTCTTTACAGTGGCTATGGTGGCTTTTACCCCTCAAGATGTGTGCGCGTACATATACAATTTGTGTGTGCCTACATACAAGGTATATACATATTCACACACACACACACCCCTCAAGGAAAACCTTCTCACATCACCCAACACACAGCCTGCTAGCTAATATACAGCCACCATTTCTGAATTCAATCTAGCCTTATGCCCGCAGGTTCATCTCTTTATTCATGTGTCCCTTATATCAGACTCCTTTACCTTCAAATTACTTTAAGGTATATCACTATATAACATAAAACATCAGATCACAATTATATCATGCTTTATCCCAGTTGTAATCCCTGTGCCTATCAATGAAACTCTCTAAGTGACTGTCCACGCTATGGTAGAGGACAGACGAACAAAATACATGATCCTGGTGTTTAATCCATACAGAATGCACATTGAATTCAGCTTGCATTTGAACTGTGCAAGGATTACAGTTTTAGACCTAGAAAGAACAGATGAGCATAAGGACTGCTTCCTTCGAGTGATACACATAAAATAAATGTTTTTCTACAGCAGATGTACAGTCTACGTTTAAGAGTCAGGTGGTTCCTTAGACAAATCAAATATGCTCAGTGCTGCCAATGCAAAGTGTTAAAACTATGAGTGAAACCTTAAAAAAAAGATACTTCACAAAAAATTAAGATTTTAGAAAGAAATAAATACTGGGCAGGAGGAGAGGGACAGTCATTTGTCTCCTAGTTTTCAAAGCATCTGTGATAATTTTGAATCACATTACCAGACTTTTCTTCATATCAGTAGTTACTAGCTACGTGCAACTTTATATACACATTTTTAGTAGAACCTGAATTTGCAGCTTAGGTGATTAACTACCTGAGACTGGAAACTGAAGCTCTGAAATACCAAAATACTTCTAATAAAATCACAATGTCTAGTAATGTCTACTGTGAGACTGACACTTCTTAGGTGACAAGTTTCTCTCAGCCCAGTATACAGCAGGTTAATGGTGCCATTAAATGAAGAACAATCATTCACTGACACATCTATTCATTGCACCAGTATTTCACTTGTTCCTCTATGAGCCTGTGTCAACCTGCACATGTGTTCTGAAAGGAACTGGTTGATTTCCAGCTCTCACTGGGCTAGTATGATAGCGCTATATACTGATAATTCAGAAGCTCTCCTAGTCCATTTCACTGCTTAGTCAGTGCCCCCGCTGGCAAGGTATTTTCCTTTCATCTGATCACCCAGTATGCTGTTCTGTTCTAAATCTGAATTTGTATCTGTTGGAAATACTACATGTCTTCAAGAAGCAATAGGAAAAGATCTGAATCTGAGATTTTTCACTTCCAAATGGTCAGTCTACACAGGACTCAAAGCAAGAACTGTCAGTAGTCACAATTATTTAGAGATTACTTGGACCCTGCTGAGCTACCTATTCTACAAATGCCTGACAGAAAAAATGTCAGTAAATATAAAATAAAGGACTTAAGATGTCCATAAGCATACAGAGGAGACAAGCATAATTTACAGTACCAGCAATCAAAAGCATTCTGTCTCCTGTCTCTAAAACTTGAAGGTCAAAGATGAGGCTGAACATCGGTGACCCATGGGGCCAGCCTACTAAAGATTTACTTGTTCCTGTGGGCAATGAAACACAGGAGGGGTTAGACACTGCCAGCATAGCTGACTGCCTCCGAATAACCTCCTCTCAGCCCCAACGTACTATTTACAACTGGGGCAGTTTTCAGTACAGATCAAGAGCAAAACTTCAGTTTACACCTTTTGGAAGCATGCTGAGACATGATTCACTGTGCCTGTTAGACAACTTCCATCTTGCTTAAGTTCATCTCATGAGTCAGCAAGAAAGCTAACAGTAGCACCTTCCTTTTCCCATTCCACCAAAACACCCCCCTTGTCAAACCCACCTGGTGTTTGCTCTGGTGTTCCTCCAAGTGCTGGAGCAGACTGCTCATGTCTGGTCAAGCTCACAGCTTCAAAAAAAAAAGAAACCACACAAGAGCAACTCTATTTAAAAAGGCAGTACTGACATCTCATACTTCAGCATACACTCAGTGCTAGCATATTTATGTTCATTTACTCATGCACTGTTGTCAGGCAATGAGTGTAACCATTTGAAACATGTCACTTCTGTACCCTACAGATTCTGTGCACCATGTTCTGTAACTCTAGTTTTCTCCGTCCTTCAGTTTTGCTGGTACAAAAGTCACCACACAGGAGCCCCTATGCAGAATCAGAAATTGGTCAAGAAGAATTACCAAAGAGTCCCAAAATATGGTGGTGTTTGTTTTGGAGAAAAGAAATTACCTTTTAACTTAACAGTTCACCAGCACCTCGGTTTGAACATTTTATCAGTTCCTATTATATGGGTAGGAGCAATGTGAGAGGTCCAATTTGAATATAAAGACTAATCTATGTTTGTAAAATTCTCTAAATGAGAATGCGTAGGTAAGCTTAATTTCTCCTTGGAGAGATATCTGTACAGCGCTCCACAGAGGCCTACGGTTTTCCAGCACCTAGGTCCTCCTATACAAGCTGGCAGGAAGGATGTATTAAATGGGCATTCTTTTCTTAAGAAAGGAATCCTGAAGATACCCAAAAGCTCATTTGAGATATTAACAGTTGTTTTTAAGATGTCTAGCATGTGCTGCATACACTGATTAATAATTACAATTAATAAATAAATTAGTAACAGAGGAATTTTTCTGTAAACACTGTATCTATTTTAGACAAAACTACTGTGTATTAGCAACAAATAAAAATTAAGACCTATCCACAAACTAGTCTTGGAGCATTTTGTTCTGGCATTTTAGACAAACACAGCATAGACATAATGTTTGTCTATGTTCTTTGTCAAACTCACTAACTTGTCATCTGAATAATGCTCAAATAAGTCAGAAACCTATATTTGCTATTGGATAAATATTGACAATTTCAATGTGTACCCAGCAACAGGATACTATCCTAAGGGAGAAGATACAGGTGTGTCACAAAAATATAAATAGATACTCAACGAATTTTGGTGGTTAAGGTTTCTGGAAGGGAGAGCGCTCTCTTTGACTCCACTGGTCCCTTCACACTGTCCCTCAGGGAACGCACACTCTTCTGACGATTACGTGCGAAACGAGCCCTCTTGATCTTCCACATTGCTGCATCACTGAGGTTGGCGACATTTGTCCGGACAGCAGTGATAGCTTTGCAAATGCAATTGACCAAGTTAGGATTCATTCCACAGCATGGTGAGGCCCTAGTGCTGCCAAGTGCCAAATGCAACTGGGCCCCAGGTCCCACTCAAGTCAAGAAAGCTTCATATGGGCTCAAGGGGTCCATCTGCAAGGTACTCATTTGCATGCTCTCATTCCAAAATCCACAGAACCCCAAGCGGCATAATTGTGTTTAAAAAAATTATGCTGTTACTTCTTTCTTTCTTTAGAGATTGGATAAAAACAGGCTCTTGAAACCAAAACCTGAACTTCAGGCTAAGGGAATATGAGGTGCCCTCTATTTAAAAAGGCAGAAATCTCACAAGTATGGATTACGTTTTGTGCACTCATACCCAAATGTGGCCTCTAGTTTTGCCTCACTGACCTCCTGTCCTGCCTACACCTATCATCCTGGATTTGAACAGCTCCTCCAAAAACCTGTGAGTGTGATTATGTGTTTACAAGGGTGTTACCAGCAGTATCACTGCACATCTCAACGGGGTCACCAGTACTTTTCTATACTCATGTCTATAGTGCATTCACACTTTAATTATCTGAGTGACTAAAGGTGGTGAGCCCATCCTTTGCACCACTTATGTCTCCGAAAAGGCAAAGAGAAAGGTTCAAAAGAAACTTCAGAAATATCTATCTTCTGTATATTTTACATTTGAAACCACTCACAAATGTTCATATTTAAAGATATGACCCTACATTTGCAGCCAGAGGTGCCAGAAACTAGTGCTGAGATTCCCTCCTCAGGCCACAGAGGCAGTTCCCAGCTTTGGGTCAAGCTACTTGCACATGGAGAAGAAAATATGTTTGTAGTTCCACCCACCTCCTGTATGGATGCAGCAGCAGCACCTGGGCTTTTTTAGGCACTGGGCTCCATGCAAGTGTAGGAGGAGGCATTAGGCTGCTGAGGGAGCACATGCTGTCCAAACAGCTGTCCCCACCTCCTCCAAGCAAATCAGATGGAAATAGATCTGCCTCATGGGCCATCACTTGGGTAAGAAAGTTTTCTATTTCTCAGCATGTTAAACAATAATGCACAAACTATTTTTAGCCCCCCTCCCACCAGTGAATGGAAGGAGACATGGTATCTCATCAAGAAACCAAGTATGAACAGGACAAACATTTACAAACTTTTGTCACAGCTGATCACAGAACCAGAGCGTGTTTCAACCAAAGCTGGCAATCATGCCCTAGTGAGAGTAAAACATGATGCCCAAAAGTGCAACAGAATATAGCCTAATCTGCACTCAGGCAGTCAAAAAATGCTCACTTCAAATTATTCTTTTAGCCTGAAAGATTACTTAATTTCAGACAATTTATACAGGTGAGACCTACATCTCTCAGAACCTTGAAGGCAGCTGAAATTCCAGAAGCTGATAAAAGGTGATCAGATTGATTTGGACTCTGCTTACTTGTTGGGAAAGGGAATTCTTTGTTGCAGTCCAGATGAAGCTGTGCTTCCAGAGACAGCGTCTCAAAGCGATTCACAAAGAACTCCCAGCTCAAAGCTGGAATATCCGCTTTTAGAAAATGAAGTAGCAAAAGCTTACTAAGAATGGTGGGCCTGTCCTTGACAACTGTGTCAAACTGGAAATCAAGGCAGAGGCAGAGACCCTATAGAGAAAAAGAAAAAAAACAACACAGAACTGAGATGTGAAAACTTCAAGCATTTTTTAAAGCAAAGGGAAGTCAAAGCTCACAACTTCTCCTGTTAATTAGTACAGGATAAAGGTTTAGTTCTTTTTTCCTACTAAGTCCTTTAAATCAGGACTAATGCTATTGATATAAACGGAAAAGTAAAGTAAGTAAGGAGCTAAATGAACATCATAGAATGAAGCATTTGCTAAGGTTTTGAGGAATACAAAGGTATAGGTAAAGTTCTATCCTACTGCACATTTGGTACACAATAGCAAATTATTCTCTTCACACACCCTTGCCTGAGAAAAAGCTTATATAAGGGCAATTGAATCAAGACCTTAATTACAAAAGGAATGAATCACCAGCCCCAAACAGAGGAAGAAAGATCATGTCGTTAAGCGTATCAGCACTTTGCCTCAAAATGCTTCTGTATTTTATTTGCACCAGAATTTTGGGTGTCGTGTCAAGACTTAGGTTTGAAACGAGAACCCACACATTAAATACGAAGTGCAGTATTCTGGTAACAGTCTTAGTGACCTCAGCGAATTCAAGTTCTCTGGGAAGTATTTTGAATAGGTACTATATGGAATAAAACTAGCAAGTATGAACAGCTTTTTATAGGCAGTAACACTGAACTTTTTAAAATACATATTCATTCTATTCTCCCGAGGACTAGAACTGAATTGTGTACTACAAGATTTTTTTTTTTTAATCTTGCTTGTATACATAGGCTTTGATCCACTTTCATATCTGCTTAGTTTTAATCAGAGAATTCTGACTGGCAGGGTTTCTCACACGTTTAAAATTAAATGCCTAAGTAAACCTTGAAAAGATCAAGACCATGTTTGCTTTTGCTTGAATATATTTTCTCACTGTCAGCTCAGCAGGGTGTCGTAAGACTTATAAATTTATTTTTTTAAATTGAAAATTGTCCATAAATTTTAAAATAATAAAAAAAATGTACAGCTTTCTACAATAGCAGTTCAATAGCCATAGTAATCTTTTGTAGCCAAAGTTGGGGCTAGGGCGGTATCATTTCCCTTCGCTATTTTGTACACGTGTCAATTACCAAGACCCATAAGGCCTGCCTAAAGAGGTATTAGCAGTTACTATGATGCTGTACACCTGAACCACTTTGAAGTTCAGGTGAAAACCCAGATTCCTGTTTGAATGTATTTTTTCCTCACATAATGAACCCACCTGTAAAGCTGGCCTCTTTATGGTGTCAAGTAACAGCCCAGCTCTTGTAGCTACTGCTGGGTTGACATCTTCTACAGCAGTCAGGAAACAGCAGAACGCATGAGCCAAAGAATACTTCAGTAGGTGGTTTTTTGTCACAGAGTGAATATCCAAAAATCTGCACAACACAGCCACCTTCTCCACTGTAGCAGCCATGCCCCCAGACAAAGAAAATACACATATTAATTTAGGCAATGGCTTCTTTATGTCCTGATTAATATACCTCTCCTAGAAATATGCACATCTGAGAAAGTAACAACAAAAAATAGCTGGCAAGTGTTGTAATTTTGATTTTACTTTGATTATGCAAAATGACTTATGTTCTCCTCTACTTTAGGGCATTGTTGTGCCCTAGTTTTGCACCAGACTATCTCCAAAACTCCCCAAAGCAGCAAAAAGATAATCATCTATTACAGGTCTCCTCAGTTACAGCAGAGAAAGCTCTACCTCTTCAGTTAGGCAACAAAGAGCAAATAGCATACGTTTCTCAGGCCTACCTGCTTCAAATCTCATCTTCCAATCTTTGCTGTTGAAATTGCTGTTTATGATTGTCCAGAAAATGTCAGCTCCATGGGGAAGTGAAAGTGCATGAAGAAGAAGTGGGACTGCCAGGGATGAAAGCTGAGAGAACTCAGACTTCACAACTCCCCACAAGCTGGAAAGACCAAAAAGAGCAAGCCCACTTATAAAAAACATTGCCTTGACATTCTTTCTTTTAAATGTCTGCATTGTATTGTTGGTGGGAATGTACTTTTCATGAAAATCTCTATGAACCATCCTGGGCATTTATGTGAATACTACAGAGTTGCTGGTAAGATAACAGAGCTACTTGCAAATCTTCAACTACAGCAGTTTTTCTTGAAAATCCAGGTTCAAATATTCCTTACATTGAAACACTTCAGATTTGAAAAGATTTTGCCTAATTCAAGGCACAACTGCCATGGAACATAATCTATGCTACGAATTAGCAGTTTCAACACAACCAGCTTCAGCGCATAAGCCACACGAACTGTCTTGGCACCATGAACCATGTACATCCGCGAATGACTAAGATGTCCATTGCTCACAATTTGCTGGTGTTTAGATTCCAGACAGATTCTCTAGTCTGCTAAAACCCTACGGTCTCAGGAGATGCTCAATGAAACTGATTCTGATCAGCCCTAAGCACTGATGAACACACTATTATTTCAGAACATCATATGCTGATGTTTATTCAGTGAGTTTTCTGCAAAAGTCACTTTCTCCAGAGAATCTTAAAATGCACAAATTTCAAACCAATTCACTCTGACACTAAATGAAAACACTTCCCTTACCTCTTAAAAATAAGGTGCAATACTGTTCTCTCAGCTTTAATGCTAAGGCCCTATAAACTATGTGCCTGCCTCTAAATCTTCCTTTATTTTATTTTGTGGAGTCAGGGAAGACACCTCAGTCTCAGACAATGCTCTTATCCAACATGAAAAACTCTCTGACTCGTGCAAAACAAGTGGTGCATGACAGAGTAGCCATGATCGACAATGCAGGGTTACCTTGGTTTCATTTGCAACTTCTTAATTAGACTGTGCATTGTGCCCTTATACAGTTACTTAACCTTCCCACATTTCCCTACCACCCTTTGTTAATTTTCCATACTAAACCTGCAAATTTTTTGATGTCAATAACAAATGTATGGTTCAAGAACCAAAGAAGCATGAAGAGAAAATGTGCGATAAAAACCTACCTTGAAATCAGCATGTGATCTTGAATATAGGCAAGAAATTGTGGATGGTCCTTTCTTGCTATATACAGGCATTCCCCATGAAGACAAAGGATCTTCAGACAGTTCAGCATGTTAAAAAGAATGTCTGGTTCTTCAAACCTTGACATTTCCTGTGTAAGCAGATGTACTACTCTCAACACAATGACACCGCCTAACTAAAAATTCAAACTAAACAAACAAGTAATCAATGTTACCTGCAATATAGTATATATGAGCTTCAAGGTAACTGGAAGTTGCTGATAACAAAATTTTCTTTCTGTGTCATTCTTTATCGCTGTTAAAAATGTAAGTTACATAAAATGTTGTTAAAAGTTCTCTCATCTGTGGATTCAAAATGAAACTAAAGAATGTCAAAGTGATGAGACATAAATTAATTCTAGCCACCGTAACCCCGCAGTCAGTAAAGTTACAAGAGCACGGGATTTGGCATGTAATGTCTTCGCTACTTTATGTGTTCAAAAAGCCAAGATTTCTTCTAATACTTTGAGAGACAGTCACACTTGCTATGAACATAAATACAGCCTTCCTATTTAATTAATATGTTGAATTAAATGCATGAGAAAAAAGTGACTGTGCATTGTTGGACTTGAAAGATTGCTTCAGAACCTTGTATTCTGTACAAGTACAGGCATTTCATTTAAAGCCTTACTGAAATATTCAACCTTCTCACTCTCTACTTACCAGCATTTTCTGTGGGCTCTGTGTGATTTCCTGGATTTTCTCCATGTTTTGGTGCCGATTTGTCTTCCTCTTCTCCTTCAGTTCCTATAATAAACTCAGGTCTAGTATACAGAAGACTATCCTCAAGGTTATCTGTGGGCTCCTTTAAGAATACAAAAAGTTAAATTCATTTCTTGATGTTATGTAAATACATGAGGCCATATCCTGCTGTTTAAGTTATACTTGGTGTGATAAGCTGAGCTCATATGAGCCAGACACTCTCTAGTTCCACGTACAGTTGTGCATTCAAATCACCTGCGTATCTAAAATTATGCATCAGCAAATGCATACCAACAAGATGATTATGTTTCAAACATGGATTAAAGTGATGCTGCTTAACAGAACCTGTACATCAATATTGGAGATAAGGTGGATCCAATCACAGGGCCATGGTTTTATCCAAACTTGTCATCCTTGCCTCAGAGGAGTAACAGACAGGAGGAGGGCATATTTCCCACACTACTGTAGAGTTACAGACTTAGAGGCAGGAGCTACCTCAATCACTTTTACATTCAAAAAAGGACCAGGCTGGAGTTACTTCTGCATGTGGCCAGGAGCTCAGGATTACAGGTTGCCATTGTGACCTTTATGTTATAAATCACAAGGTGGATCCTAGAAATGGTACTAAGCCCCAGCACTCAAGACTTCACCACTTGAGCCCCAGCACTCAAAAGACTTCACCACTTGCTACTTTTCAGTTGAGGTGAGAATCTGAACTGAAAGGGCATGAGATGATTTTTCTAGCACAAGTTACCGAATACCATGTGCACAACACCTATCAGCGTACACAACCAAACGGAATTCCGAAACTTTTACACATCAAAAGGCACCACTATGCCCACCACCGAAAAACATTACTAATAAACATCCTGCCCCTACCATGCCACAGCAAATGAGCGCTCAGAATAAGGGGAACGATGCTGTCTTCTGAACTATCAGATGGAACAGTTATGTATAACAGACATACAGCTTAAAATAAATTCATCACACCACAGGTAATGCTTCAATTCTCCTGCAAAGCTACAGAGGACTTTAGTGATGACTAGCGATTAGAGAGTACATATCTGTGTCTGATGAAGTTCAATACTCAACCTGAAGTACATTTCATTTTTCAACATGCTCAGCATTTTCAACAATCAAGCACCAACTAAGGCTTCATCACTTGACAACTGTTTCTCTCAAAATCATTAATCATCATTTCAAAATATCCACTCTTAGCTTTTAAAAGAAGATTAAAAGCACTAAGTATTAACATTTCACATTTTATTTAAGACACAGTATCATAGGAGTGTCCTTCCAAAGAGAAATAGCACTTCAGTGTTGATGGGGAAAGAGTTCATACTGGATGAATATTGTAATTTTTCCTGGGTTCTTTGAATCAATTCAAACTTAGGAAATTTTACAATTCAATGGCATTTTGCTTTAACGTCTCAAATTCTCCATGCCAAAGGTCAATGCAGTTTTGCTCTCTTGTCCACAATGTTTCAGCACACCAATAATATAGGCCCTTTCTTGCTCTACTTACCACAAGCCTGATTTCTTCTTTTGGAGCAAGGTGTTCCAGCAGCTCAAAACCTAGCTGGTAACACAGAATGCTGGACTGACACAGACCACATTCAACTGCTTTTTCATCTTTCTGACAGGTGTGAGAACCACCCCAGGGTGCCTGGAAGACATTGTTTATGATGGATATGATATCTTTCGAAATGCTGTTTTCTAAGCCCAAAGTGACACCATCATCCTGGAGTTCCATCTGAAACAATGAAAAAAGTAAGGATTTATTATTTATTTAAAAGCCAGAGCACTAACTATTCTGCCTATTCCTACACTTCTGCCACTGTTATATTACTGTACTGGGAAGAGTTTGAGATAAACTGGAACTCACAATTTTAAATTGCCACTGGTGTCAAGGCCCAAGCTCAAACAGCTAGAGTAAACAGACAATTTCAAGCACGGGATACATGAATTTTACCTGGAGACAGTTCTCCAAACCACCTGGTTTTGGATTGACAATGTACAAATTTAGCTATCCAAAAATTATGCATCTAATTTAAGCTTATCAATAAGCCTCTGCTTCTAGTCTACAGAAATAAACATATCTCCAAGGAGAAGTTCCTTTCACTTATATGAAAACATGAATGTGGAGGTATCTAACTTCTCTTCAGTGACCATGAACCTATAACTCCTATATGTGTAAAGGCAGATGACAGCTCTCAAGGGATTTAAATGTCTTATACTTCATGCCAGACCCTCAGCAGAAAGGGCCTCAATACAAGATTAAAGGAGAGCCAAAAGTGACTACAGAACTCCAGTGTCCCCGCAATGTGGGTGTTTTTCTTCTGCGAGTACCTGCTTCAAGATGAGATCAAACATCAGAATGAAGCAATTAAGATTCATTTCATCATCTTCACTGTCAAAATCAATTGTCTTTCCACTGGGGTGTCCAAAGTTCTTGAAAGGGCTGTGAAAAGGACTACGTATTGGACTCCGAAATGGGCTCTGGAAGGGGCTTGGGAAAGGACTCAGGATGTTGTGCTGAACTCTGCGCCCAGGGTCAGAAGCAACGCTTACCTGAAGACATAAAGAATCAACATGTCCAAATGACTGTTATGCATTTAAGCAATCTCATTCTACACAAAAGTGCAGAAAATGGCAAGAACATTGACAGCCTTACTATTCCTTTCTGTAGCTTTTTTTCAAAATCTGCATGTGTCCCTTAGTGCCATTAAATGATAAAATATGATAGAAGCACAGGAATCATATTCTGCACAGTTGTATACAGTCTCTTAAGCTAAGTGGCTGACATCCATTATCTTATTCCTACTAAGGATAAATTTTAACATCATAAACCAGACAGAAAATTGGTGCAGGCAGTAAAGTGGCCATCAGGTTACAGCAATCTGCTTCACAATCCAGGGACACAAACTTCAATAGTAGGAGGCTATTTCAAGAGAACAGCGTAACTAAGGCTATACTAAGGATACAGGTAGCTGGAAACAAACTAGGCACAACAGTAACAAGATATGCATGTCTGCTTTGATTCACGTCCCCACCACAGTAAGCCACCTAAAACACACTGAGAACCTCCAAGGATTGCAGCGGGATACACAGCTGATGACACATGAGGTCTATTTTTAGGCCAGCTACAGTCTGAAAGACCAGACAGGAAGTTCGTCCATGTTTTCTGCTTAGTTCAGAAGTGGTCACGGGCTAGCTGTGGGAGTGCTCCCTGCTGATCTACATCAGAAGATAGGCAGATCACATGTCGACTGCCTAGATGCCTAATCTAAAGATCTGACCTTTCAAGCACTCTTGTTCCTGCTGTCGTTGAAGCACTTCATGCAAGACTACTGGGAAGTTAGTCACATCAGTCCAACTTTGTGTAGCACCTACAGATTTGTACGTGTTTCCTTCCAGACCATAAGCCTTTGACATACAACTTTAGATCAACTTGTTCATCTCTTGGATGAGGAAAAAATTGCAGGGAAACAGAAATAAAGTCTGTTCTGTCACACTCCCAAAACATACCTAGGCCCGCCAAATTTGTACTAGAATACAAAAGCTCTCTCTGGGTGACCATTTGTCCATAATAACTTCTTGTTGACGGTTATTAATAGAAGGTGCAGAGAATGAAAATGATTGGAAAAGATACCTAGAAAACTCCAAACGTACCCAAACAAGCCAGTTCACTAAGGAAAAGCTGCACAGTTTTTCTGCAGTTATTATCTGCATCATATTTACTCTGACCATGTGATAGAGTGGTATTAATTGAAGAAGACATACCAATTTTCTTTCATTCTCAAAATTTATAGTGTTCCCAATCAAATGCTGCCATATTGAAAGATGACTTTTTAATTCCTCAAGTGCATTCTATTAAGAAAACTGTTCTAAGTAAAAAAATAAGCAGGATAAATAACAGTTACCCTCCGAGCTGCAAGATTTCCCGCCAGTTCACTGACTCTCGATTTTCTTTGATTTGCTAACTCTTTTACAGAATTAACTCCATCAGAAAACATGCTGATTAGTAACTGAAGAGGAACAACAATGTCTAGTTCAGATAACACCTGAGGAAAGACAATAAAAAAAAAAGCAGGAGTGTCAAGTTTGATTAAAAATGCCAGCTTCTTTATAAGTACCTTTATCATATGATCCTCAGTTCAGCAAGTTCAATGCACTTAATTTTGGGATTCAATAAGGTAAGCTGCAAGCTTAGATTTCTGTTAGAATCACAGCAAAAGAGAACTGGTAAAAAAAGGGTATCTTCAAAATACTTCTTGGCATCCGCTTGGTGCACCTTGAGATCAGTTTTATGTGCAAACACACAGCGATGTGAAGTTGTTCCACAAAAATATTTCTGCAAACCAAAAGTATTACCAATACTTGGATGAATAACTGTTTACTATATTTATTATTACTTAAAACTGAACTCCTGTATTTATTCCAAGAATCCAGTCAGAATGGTTGCCTACAGGTGTCAACATAGTGACAGGATGGTTACCTGCAAAACACTGAGGGAATATTCACCGTCTGTTTTGTCACCAACACTCAGACAAATATGAGCTCATTCATACTTGTCATTAACTGTTATTAGGTCAAGAAAAATCTTAAAAAAAAAAAAATCATACTTTACTTGAAAACTCTGCGCACATGAAATTTGCTACAACCATCAGGTAAATTGGTCTTTGCAGAGGCTTAATCAAAATAACCCTCAGCAGAAAAGAAGCAATAATGAAGAATACAGGTATTATTCTGAGGTGCTGTGGAAAATTTTATACCCTTTTGAACTCACTGCCCGCAGCTGACATGATTGTCCCAGTAGCTTTTTAATATGAACATTGTGTGAATGCCAGCTTTGTGGGCAAATATAGCACAAAAGGGCTAGAGCAGCAGAAAGCTTGATGGGTACAGAGCTAGTCTAATCCAGTTCGTCATACGCAGAAACAGCTACAGCTGCTTCTGGAGTCTGGAATTAATTTTGGTATCTACAGACCAAATTCTGTGGAGACTAAAAACTACTGCTGGCAAAAAGTCAGACAGCTGAATGGCCCTAAGACACAACTGACATTCAAAGGTAAAAGGAATTTCCAGGCTTCCATTTTACTGCCTATGATGGTCTAGTAACATAAAGCTTCCTGGGATCTGTCTACCAACCATCCTTACACCAGAGCTAAGCAAAGGGCAGAAAGGTTCCATGATCCTTGGAAAAGTGGCTTTTTTCCCCCCCCCCTTTTTTTTTTTCTTTTCCAAAATCATAAGCTGGTTCAGCATGACTCGTCAAGAGAGGACACTTACATGCAGCCAAAGCAATGCTTGCTCTTGCACAGAGGATGGATACCCTGTGAATCGACAGCTAATGAAGCCAAACATCTCCTCCATGGAGAAAGGAAGAGGGCAAAGTTCAATGTCAAACGTTTTGCTGAAAAGTAGAACAAAAATATAGCATCACTGAGTTACCACAGCATACGCTGTGTGAGCTATAACAGAAAACTGGTAGAACAGCAACCTCACTACCAGCACTGATGATGCTTTTGTAATCTTACTCGCATCCTCACCCTCCACGGGAGCTGAGCTAGGCTGCTGCTACCACCTGTCCTGACTGCGCAAGATCATCTCTGAATTTGGTGATGCACCTTAAGAATTTACACCACATCTCATATCATGCCCAGTTTCATTTAATAGCAGTATCTTTTTCAACATCCAATGTAAAAATTGGAAAAATTCTCATCTCACCCTCCTCCACTATTGCATGTTTACACTAAAAAAGTTTATATCAATACCTACAAATATAAACTTACAGTCAGTTTCAGAGCCTCTTCATCAGTTAAAAGGCAATGTGAAGTTTTATTGTCAAAGGCATACACCAGGCATGAAATTATGACTCAGCCAGCCACCATTCTTATTCTGGTGTTTTCTTTGCTCAACAGGGGAAGATATTAGCTAAATCAATACAAATCATCACTCTTTCAGCGCCAGCTCTACTAATCCCCACCATTTCTCATCAACAGCTGGCCAGAAGGAGGAAGATGCTTCTTCCACCGTGCTGCAGGAAGCCACTGAAAATGTGCCTTGCTCACAGCAAAGAAGCATCCCTGTAAGTTGGCTCTTGATACAGATTCAGGGATATCAGGAGCAATAAAAGGAAACTTCCCCAAAGCTTAGAGTGCTTTAGTCTAAATGTAAGTCATAAAGCATTCAGAAGTGTTTGCTCATTACTGTCTATTGCACACAGGCATTATTATTTGTTGTCACCATCTTATTGTGCTAAAACCCTCAACAGTCAACATACACAATGATGGAATGGTTCCTACATACGTCTACGTACCTCAACACTTCCCGGAACTCTTTCAGTTGATTATCAGGCACTTCCGTCCTTATAGCTTCCAACCACTCTGGCATGATACATTCCCACACCGGCTGGTTTATCACATTGTATGGAATCAAGCAAAGGATTCGATTCAGACCTTCTTTCAATTGGGTCACAGCGCTACACGATTTGTCCCAGTATCCACCAACCTGTGGGTATTTCCAGGAATCATACTGATGAACAATACTTCTAGTCCCTGTAACTTGCCCAGTACCATAAATTTGCTCAGTGTGCTGCAGCCAAGAAATTGTGGGCAGTGATCATCAGCACCTTCCAGCCTGAATTTAGAATTCAGCCATGGGGATTGCATTGTTTTTTCCTTTCTCATCTGACCCACAGTACACAAAAGCACTGTCCAAGATTTAGATGAAGTTTGCTCACTTCCAGGCCATGACACAGAGTAATCTCTCATTGTTTACAGTTCTCAACAAGGGACAGATTTTTTGGTCAAACTTGCACCTTCAATTATTTGCTCTGGGCAACTTGTTACAGTGCTGGGTCTTTATTCTGAAAAACTTTGTCTGTACCAGGTGTTCTTTTGTGGTTGCTTGTTTTGGGTTTTTTTTGAGGGAAGGTTCTAAGTGATGGAAGCCAAAAAACATACTTCTAAGTAAATAAGTAACTGGACTACAGAGATTAATTATTCTAACTGACCTCAGCTCACATCTGCTGTTCCTGACTAATGGCTCTAGAGATGCCCGCTGTTTTGGCAGCAATTACTGCTAATCTCAGCCAACAAACTATTTTTTCTCCATTCATCACAGCTAATTTCATGGCTGTTTTGTCTTCATGTTCTAGTGAACCCTTGCAAATCTGGCAAGTTGTCAGTCTAGTCTTAAGTATTGCACTTGGGGTAATAAAACTCAAAAAAAAAAGGGGCTGGATCCAAGACATGAAAAAGATTCGTAACAGATAATAGCCTAAGTTTCAGTCCTTCCTTTTCCCTTTAGCCTCAAAGCCCCGATCTCCTTTCTTCAGTTCTAACATTCAACGCATCCATCCCACCTCTCAAATTCCCTCAGCTGCCCTCCAATCCTCCCACAGCCAGGTGTATCTTCAGAGCAATGTTTCAAAGAAAGACACATACACACACCGGTCTGTGTACATACAGCAAGTCCCATATATTAGGTCATGAAGATGCATGGATGCACACTTCATCCCTGATGATGTAATACATCACAACAAGTCTTTATGGCCCTTCCTAGTCTAGCCACTTAATTTTAGGAAACAAAACTAACATGTCCCCTGGACGTTTTACATAGAAGGGTCACAAAATCAAAGTCTTCTTACAAAAGCCCATGTGGTATAGTTGGCAGTGATAAATGAGGAAAAAGTCTTAAACCTCTCACAAATATAAAGTTCCTATTTTCATGCTGATGTTTCATTTTTTACAGAGGAATTCTCACACACCTGACTGCTGCCTTTCTTCACTATCCAGCTTAAGTGGTGAGTTCTGCTTCATAATTAATGGATAGAAAGACAGACACTTTCTAGAAGTGATTTGAGCAACGGTCTCACTTACACACCCTGAATGACCTTCCAGATAAGTCTTTCTCTCCATCAGCAACAAGGAGAATCATGGCAAACTAGTCTCTTAATTAAGTCACTTAAATTAGGTATCTGAAGCTACAGAGAATCAGTATGCCCAGAGTTCCTTTCAGTTACAACTGTGTGATTTCATGAACCTTAATTCACAGCGGCAGAGATGAAGTATGTGAAAAAGAGAGAAACATTAGTAAAGCAGACTAGTAAAGGACATGCTTATATCTGGGAGCAGAGAAATGATACCTTTTACTGAAGACAAGCTTGGATGCTTCAGCAGAATCGTGGAAATGAGCAGCTATCAAAAATGTACAGTATCTTTCAACACCTATAATATTCTTCCAACCTGTCTTCATATTACTGTAAATAATCCCCACTCTCCAACACAGTAAAACAAAAATGTTGGGAAGAGGAAGAATTCCTGAACTCCACTGCTCCTTCAATTAGTGAGTTTTCTTTTGCCTTGACAGAGCTAGGGGAGAAATGGTCTTTATACTTAAGACTTTAATCTCTGTGGCAAATAAAGGAACCTTCAGATAAATTACTCTTACCCTGGCAAACTCCATTGGTTTAGGAAGGAGGCACATAACCATGACATCAAACCGGACATCACAGACTGTCTTCAACCACTTGGTAACAAACTGGGGTTTGAGCTTTTCAACCAGGCTACCAACTTCATCATCCATCATGTAAGCTGTAGAGTGAAACCACTGGAACACCATGCTAACCAGCCTTGCTAAACTCTCTGTGGGTGTATTCTCACTGGGAGTGCAAAGGCTTACCTGGAAGACAGAAACACAAATCAAGTTTCGTTTCTAGAATTAAAGGTGGTAAACTGTTTGTCTACCATATTTTGTACATTCTCAGAGATATGAGGATGCAGATTACATAGAAGACAAGTGAGCTGATCAGTTTCAAGTAGAGTTTGGCACAGGACAATTGACAAAACATTTCCAAACCAGAAAACAACAGTAAGAGAGGAAAAAAACAAGCACTGCATTTTTTGTTTTCTAGTTTCAACACTGAAAATATCAGTACAGAAAGCTTTGACAAACTGAAATATTTTGATTTGAACTTTAAAATGACTTTTCATTTCAAAAGGTAATGTAATGCCCACTAAAATATAAGATACACATACACACACATATATAAAATGTAAAAGATAAAAAAGACAAACCAAATGAACAGTTTCAAAAAGTCTGAAAGAAGATGTCTACCTAATACAGTAAGTGATCTTTGCTTTGCAAAAAGATTCCAATTTTGACTTTTTGTCCTCAATTGGGGTGGGAATTTGAGTTTTAAATCCTCAAAAATTCTCATATAATAATTAATATTCTTCTCCTCTTCTCCAAACTCTCTCCTTCTAAAATGATGTCTCACTGTAAAACTGACCCAAATTTGAGATCAAGTCTGTACCCCAGCTCACAGACCAGGCACACTGCTAAGCCCTTAAGCACGTGCTATTTGAGGTCTTGGTATCTTCTGGGGATAAGAGACAAAGTTTCAAGTCAGGTTACTGCACTGAATCCAAAGAATGGAAAACAACAGATGACAGGAGATTTAGGAAGCTCCTTTAACCACATATCAGCTGTTCGTTGCCAGTTCCTAGTGAAAGCTGTACTCTCAGCACTTGGCAACCTGAAAGCAGTGACTGCTGCCTTGTAGCAAGCGAACAAAGGAGAAACATTCATGTCATTTCTGGGGAAACAGCTGACAGGACTGCGTCCCAGAGAAGACCAGAACCCATCTTACAAGTGCTTTTCCTCCATGTTTTTTCTTGGGATCAGTCAGCTAACAACACCCTTGCCAATTCAAAGTACAGTCTTCATTGTTCTACTTCATTGCAGGTTGAAGTTAAGGTGTTTGCTTCCTGGTGCCTGTCTCAGTTGAGTGTTAACTCAAAGGCAGTATCAGCTGACAGCCTTCTTAACAGGAATTCTTGAACTCTGTCCCGTTTCTAGATGAACAGTATTAACTTTATGAAAGAAAAGAGCAACCCACTATTTCTAGCAATCTCTGCTGTCACCTCTGCCGATACTCACTACAGAGAGATCAAGAGACTTTATAAGAATAGAATGAAGTCAGTGAGCTCCCTCACCCTACCATAGAAAGACAGACTCTAAATGTCAAGGATGAGGCATGTACAGTGTAACAGAACCTGTTCTGTTCTCACTTTAATTCTACTTCTAGAAAGGGAGACCTTCAGTCTTTACAAAACATCATTTGAAACAGAACAGATGAATAAGGCACAATAAAAAAAATTTTACAAAATAAAAAAAAATAAAAGGCTTTAAGTCTAAAACAACATTAAACAAAAAAACCCACAAGATATCAGCAGAATACAGAGTTTACTCATCTAGCCGCTGGAACAGCAGAGCAGCTTTGTTGGCATTATGGGATCCTAGACCTGCCACCCTCCAGTCGCTATGTCTGTTTAGATGAGGGATAAGGGGTCCTACTATTCCCCGCTTGTCACTGGGTGACCAAGGAGGAGCGAGCCTGAGAGCTCAAGGTGAATTGGAAAGAGTCTGAGAAGGGCAATTCTCCTTCAGGAGAATTACAGAATCCAACTTCTGAGCATCTATCAGTCTCCAGCCTGGCCTGTTCATAAACTAGCCAGCAGCAGCCCTGCTATTTTGGAATAATCTCTGCTAGCTACTGTGAGGGGTAGAACCAGCAGGGCCCTCTGTCAACCCACAGCGGGTGAATTAGCTGGACTACAATGACTGGGACTGATCCAGCTAGACCAATCTGAAGGCAGGAAGGAAAAGCAGCCCACTAAGACTCCTTCAGCCTCTTCAGAGGTAAAAGAGAAAGCTGAGCTTCCAGAAAGTGATGCTGAAAGATGGAAGGTGTATGATAGATCTTTAGGGGATTGCCTTTTAAGGTTAAAATAATGGCACTCAGCAGGTGGCACTTGTAAGCCGAAGACCACAGCAGATAGAAAGTCAATAAAAAAGCTGAAAGGGTGAAAAAAGAAAAGTCCTGTATAAGTATACAGGACTCAGCAGGCAGTGAGCAGCTCCACCCAGGCTAGTTCTGAAATCTCCAACTCTGGCAGCTTCACAGAACTCCTCCTTTTTGCCTACAAATCAGAAAAGTATCCAACTAAATCCAAGAAGTGGAAAAAAAAGAGATCAAATTGAGGCTTCAGAAAGAAAAGCAGAGGGAAGCGAGAGGAGTGAGAGAGCAGAGCAAGAATTTCTTACCAAGAACCATATTCCAAACTGGCTCAGGAGGCGTTGGTCATGCTTGTCATCATCTTTATTATCAAAATCTGTGTTGTCCAGGGAGTGATGGGAAGAAGAGAGGCCCATCTGTCTCCTACGGTTGAGTTCATATTCCCTCTGCTCAGCATGAAACTCTGCTTCCTTCAGCAAGCTATAAAACAAGCTTGTGGTCAGTGAATGCAGCTTTCCTACACTGGATACGGGCAGGATCAAGAATAACTAGAGATTAAGGCATCTGATGTCATCATTTTCCTGAAAACAGTAATAAAATAACATCAAATTCTAGGATTCGAGGCCGACATCTTCCATGAGGACAACACTCACAACTGATCAGTACTTCACTAACACAGCAGGAGTTCAGCATCCCTGCTCTGAACTTATCCTAGTGAAACCAAAATCAACTTGCACAAGATTTGCAGACAATATTTACATGAAAGCCTGATCCTGCTTTATATATGGATGCCTCATAAGCTGCCATATTACCTGATCACAGCTTCCACAGTACACACAAGTTCCTCTGCTCCACACTCCCGCGTATTGATAGGGGGTGGTGAGGTCTGATAAAGATGGGTTTCTGCAGCTGCCCCAACTTCACTGCTGTGATGATTCGAATGGCATCTTTTGCAATAGCGCACTGGCCTGTTGCCATGGCGGCCACAGCAGCCCGCTGAGAAGCACGTGACAACAGCTCTTCTGACATGTGAACTACAGTTCTGGAAAATAAAAAAAATTTTATTAGGCCACAAGTATCAGGAAGTGGAACTGAAAACAGGGATGAGAGTCAGCACCAGGGAACTGGCTCACATGTTGGTCATTTCCAAAATCACTATATATAAGCACAGCTGTGTGCAAAATCCTGATGCCAAGTGTCACCGAACTTCCAGAAAGATGAGCTCAGGCCTAAATGCTGGGCCTGGACTTAAATGTCATGGCTGCTCTTCTTTTGGGGCAGGCCAAACCAACATTTAAGTCATCAACCTCAACTTTCTGGCTTGGAGCAATCTCTTAAAATTTACAATAGTTCTCTTAACCTCTGCTTATACTTCAGAATGTCTTTTTAAGTTATGTGTAGCAACAGGCAGATGCTTAGGAGTATAATCAATGGTGCCACATCAGTTTATGCTATGTAAGGATCTGCCTTGTCATAGGTAATGACCCAAGCCTCCCAAATATGCACTACCTTTATTTTTGCCACCTGGTAATCTGGCCCAACATAAAAGCTTTCTTTACCACATAAGATCTAGAACATGTTATACTTATACACTGTATTCCTCATTATTAAAATGTTATTAAAACACACTAGCTGGTATGTATTGCAAGCAGATTCTTTTTGTCAGCAATCTTTTTACAGCCAAGCACTGAAGACTTTCAGTTATACATTCTTTAAAACATACAGTATACAGATATGAAACACATTTAAAATTAATCTCTTGCTCTAGCCTCTTCATAAACAGAGTTACAGAATAAAAACTGAGCTCAACTGCATAATTGAATTGCTTTACTAATTGCCACTTCAATAAAAACCTACAACTCAAACCAAACATCAGCAGTTTTAACAAAAAGAAATCTTGCTGCTGAATCATTCCCATCCACCAACAAATGCATTCATGGATAAATTGTGAAAATTTGGAATGGTACACAAAAGAAGACACCAGAGAGTAATGGAATGACATTACACACAACATCAAATCATGCCTCATCACACAAATGACTGAATCTTACCTTCTTCTGACATATAGCAGAAATTTCAGCTGTAAGGGGAAGGCATACAAAACATCAACACAGAATGACGATCCTTCTGTTTTACTATGGCAGCCATGGGAAAATGGACTCGCTGCAAGGAAGTCTCTGAGGCTAAACTTGTGTTTTGAGATATTATTGAAACCTCTAAGCCTGTTGGACTGCATGAGGTAGGACACTGTACACTTAGGCCTACTGCCTATTTCTACACTGAAATGAAAGACCAGCCTTGGCACATTAAGTGTGGTGTGCTCTGCATCCCATCCTCCTGCCTGCGCTTCTGCCTCACGGACAGGCTTGTAACAGTTCACCTGTAGGCACACTGCTGGGGCATGCTGTGAGAGACATGGCTGATGTGCCTACACTGCCTGTGAAAGCTCACAGGATGAAAAATGAGTGAATATGGATGAACAATGTAGAAGCAGCTGCTATGTCTGTGGCCCATAACCCCATAGCAAAATGTTTGCAGATTCAACCTGTAAGCAGCAGCTATTCAGTCTGTTGCCCTGGCAACATCTGATTCAGTAAATATAGATGGCTGAGTAAAAAGAAGTACTTTCCTTAAGTAAAGAAAACATTCTTAATCTGGATTAGATTTCAACTGGGAGACAGCAAAAACATCTCCACTGCCTATGAATTTTCAGTTTGGAGAAAAAAAGAGAGAGGGAGTGTCTTTGACCTGTGCTTGAAAGGGTTATTTTAGAGGATATGCAACTGTCCTTGTAAACCCAGGAAATTCTGATTAGTCTGTCAACATGCTTTGTCTGCATTCTGGTAGATAATAGAATATCATGCTCTCTTCACTGGCCAAAGGACAATGATTGGATCAATGCCTGGATCATTGAAAAATATTTTATGTCCTTTTCTGTTATCCTTTACAGCCTTCTGTTCATAGAACAGATTTTCAGAAGCTTTAAGAGCTTTTGAATCAGACTCAGGTTACCAGAAGAACTAGCTCCTTTTTTTGGACAACCGTATGGGACACAAATACTTTTAAAAAACTTGGTCCCAACTGTGGATCCTTCAAGATTTGAAAATCTGTTCAATTGTCTGTTCTCTCACATATAAAGAGTTGCATACTACTTCAGGTAGAGAATTAGTCAATTTTTCCTAGTAGTTTAACGATATTAAGCAGGATTAAGTACAAGCTACTTTAAAATTCTAAAAAACTTCTTTATAATAGAATGCATCATTTCAAGTAATACAGCATGCAGAAATACCAGTAAGCACAGGATTGTACAATTATGATTAATTTGTACCTACCCTTAAAATACTTCTTACCTTGTGGTAGAAGAACATCAATCAACCATTCACTGTGATCCCTACAAAAATTGTACATCTAATTAGCTTTCCATTTTTTTATTTATATATGCATTTATTTTTGCATAGAGGAAATTTATCTGAATTAATGTGTTAGGACTGACATTATTCTGAAGCGGCTTTTTTACAAATGTAGTTCTATAAATTGCAGGCTGCTTTATATTACCTCTCTTTGTTGTGCCTGTCTTATTGCAAATTAACACTTTGCCAATGTTGCTCCACCGTGTTCACGGCTTTCAAAAAATTACTTTTAAGGCATAAATTTATCAAATTAAAATAGTGTGTGCTCTGAAAGTCTGAGGGCTAAGAAATTATAGTGAAGAATAACAGACAAACATAGAAAAACAGAAGTACCAGTACCATTTTCTGTGAGTCTCCTTAGAAGCTATGCTTCTACCAAATTCAATTACTTTATTCTGCACCTTTAAATCAATGATGACTCAAAACCCTAAGGTGAGATGTAATTGCTTTTCTTACGGCTGGTGTGATATAAAGGTCTCTTAAACTGGGGACAAAAAAAACCCACGTAGCTTCTGAACCACCTGTAACCTTGTCCATTTGAACTAACGATTGGAATTCCCCATAAGTATTAATAGATCTTGTAAAGTGATGCAAACCAAATTAGCTATCTTTAAAAAATAATAGCAACAATAAAAAAAATAAAAAGTGAGGTTTGTTCATCTCAGGCTATATTCCTTCTAGGTACTGGACAAGCCTGGACCAATTTCAATTCTTCACTCTGCTGCTTCACAGTATACCTAAAGAATAATCTGAAATACATGTTACAGAAGAGTAATGAAGTCTCTGTGAAAGAGCTTTCGTTGTAATGCCCTACTTTTAACAACAACTAAAGGACAAGGCGAAAAAATGTTTCATAAGCAAAAGCTTGTACATTACCAAGGTTCCCCCATCATAGTCAATGCATCCCACAGTATCTGTTCATTCCGAGATCTTAACTTTAAAACCCGCTACTGTTCAAGATGCAAATGCTGATCATGTGGGGTAAATTTCTGTAATCCTTATTCATACTGAGTGTCAGTGTGCTCCATATATTTCAACAGGGATATCTATATAAATTATATGCTAATCATATTGAAATAAAGCGTAACTCCAGAGTTCTGAAGTCTGGAGTCTGACTATACCTCATCATTTTCCACCTCTTAGTTTACGTACCCTGCAATTCTCTGGCTACATTCTTCACAAAGATATAGGGGAGGTGGCTTATCACCCAAAGCCACAGACAAGGATGGCTCAATGCACATCTGAAACACAGAGAAGGAAAAGAATTAACACATCTGTTCACTGAAGTTCACTTAGAAAGTTCAACACATTAATGCTAGGACATACAATATAACACAACTTTGGTATGTGTTGAGAGCATTTAGTATTCTGAAAGATGGTACTTAGCATCTGGCAGTACAGGATCTCAAATTATTTCTAACAAAGAGAGGGATGTAACTGAAAATGAGAGCCTACGGGAAGAAAACAGGACATATTTCAGCATCAGTATTATCACTCTCTGAAAGACAAGTATCTTTTGTGTTACACATTTACATTGCACAGTCATGACAGACTTACTTTTTATTTTTTTCCAAAAAAAGGTCACTTAGAGGATCCATTGCTTAGGACAAGGCAATGTAAAAGTCTAGATTTATCTCTCTCAGTAACACCTGTTCCAGCAAAATCTAATTTTCAGTCATCATAGTTGTTAACTATACAGCACAATTGCATCGACAGAACAAAGACCCACAGTTCCCTTGCCAGCACTGGTGCAAAATTTGTCTTGCATTAGCTTTTATCCTACCACCGTAGCCAGTTACAGAAAACTGTTATAGTTACATACACATTTGTTTAAGTGTTTTGTACTATTTAAGGAAAAGCTGAACAGTAGTATGCATACACAATGTCTTAACCACTTAAATCAAAATGTTTCTTACTCCATTCAGGTGCAAGGTCTTATTCATAAAGGCAAATGCTTCTTTGTATGTTTCTCATCTTTGTTAACCAAATTTACATTTATCTACCCAAGAGACAACAGGCTGCATTTTTCTGAGTGATGACTGATCAAGACTGGTTCTGTCAAAGTTAAGCTAAGAGATCATTCAAAAATATTCAGGTATTTCATCTGCAAAGCTTGGAACTGTAAACTGCATTAATATTTTGCTCTACTCAGTGATTAGTCTGAAATCTAGTGATCACTACAACATGAAGCAACACCTTCCAGCTTTTTTTCCTATGAAAAGGGATCATGGAGAATGATCCATGGAGTGGGCAGGAAAGTGGTCCTTCGCAGGACTTGAGATGTGTCACCATTATGCCCTATCAGTATCACAGCTTGTGGAAAAAGCTCACTGAAGATCTTTTTGACTAATGTAATTATGTTAGTGTATGAATTGATTCCAGGAAAATTGGTTGTATCTACATACATAACTAGATACAAATCTAGTTAATTAGTACACCTAACTGTAGTATGCTCTGGACTTGGGATGCTGTTCTTGCCTCTGCCATCAAACTGCACTACGATCCTCATCAAGCAATTTTACTTTTTGTTACCCTGCACGTAGACAGGAAAGATATCATTTACCTCCCTCAAAGAGGGCTGTAGAAAAGGTAAGTAAAGCTTTGTTGCTATTTGCTTTAGGACACATTCCAGGCAAAGGATCACAATCAGAGTAGGTGCATTGTACGACCTCAATCAAGATACCAAGGTAAACATGTACCTATGTAATCAACATAATGTTTCCTGTATATAGTAATATTTATGCACATATTTACACACATGTATGTGTTCAGGAAAATATTTACATAGATTAGCCAGGAGTCAGCTTAGAATTTTTTATATGGCTCTGCAACCATCCTCATGTTTAATATCAAGATTTGACCCACAGTGGTTGGAGGAAATACCCCATCTTGCTTTAGGCAGCCAAAGAACATATTCACAAAGTTCTGGCCCCCTTGGTCTCAACAGACTTTACTATTCCCTTAGCTCTTGCTCTTGGTCACCTGCACACAACCAGAGCACATGGCTGGGGTCAAAGTGCAACCTCGCATCCCAGAAACAGTTGGGTTTGACACCTGAAGAAACAGCAGTACCTTCACAGCTGGTTTGTTAATTGCATTATGGCATTCAATGTGCTGGCAATGAATAGGATTCCAGGCTGCAAAAACAAAACACTGCTGATTAATAAACAGAGAAAATATATTTATATTCTTTGTGTCTAGTGGTATCAACCGAGAACAAGATCCTCTTGTACTAAGTACTATACAAATATGAGGGAAGACCTAGCTGTTCCTCATGAAGTCTAATAATTACAATAAACAGCCTAGAATATACATGCCTACTCACTTGTTTGGGATATAATTATGAAATGAACCATGAACTCAGCAAAGAAATAGAAAAAGCAAGACACATTGATCCCTGCTGTAGACCCTTCCTGATCTCACCAACACGTTGAATTAATCAATTATACTTCCACTCCACCAGCAGGATGGTAGGGGTAGCTGAGTAAATTCAGTAACATCCCCAGGCAAAATGAAAACACAGCTATGATAAAGGAAAAATGGTCCAGCCACAGAAGGAGCCTTAGCTTTGTAATGACAAGAAGTAAACAACAAAGGTATGTTCAAGTGGCATCACTTGGATGTTATACGGGATGCCCCCAGGCCAAAATCCCATGCAACTACAGATAATACTCATCCGATTCTGGGATACCTTAACAGAAAATTTATATATAGGAAAATTATACCAGTCTGCCCAGTGCTATTAATGGTTCAGATGGAATATCATGCTTAGTTTACAGACCTGCTTGCATGGAAGAAGTGATGCAGAGCAGTACAAGAAGAATGATTTTTTAAAAAGTCAAGAAAATCTACCAAACCATCAAGGGAAGGCTTTAGAACAGACCACACAAACATGTGTCAGGAACATCCAGGATGTATTTGGGTTGATCTAGGGGGTCTGCTAAGGTTTCTTCCAATCCTTCATTTTTATTATTTAAAATGTTGCATCCTGGTCCAGAAATTTTAAAAGTGAACAAAACGTATCCCACAGGCAAGCAGGAAAAGCAAGTCATGAATTGCTGCTGGACAGCCCCCACCATAGCACCGCAATCCCATCAGTATCATTAGGGAGTTTGGTGGACAGAGCACTTTGTACCATCCGCCTACTCAGCTCCAGCTGCATTGCTGACTTTGTCTCTCATTTTCACCCCATAGTCAGCCTTGAGAACTTATCCATTATACTGACTGCACTTGACATCACCTGACTTTTTTTGACAGTAACAGCCAGATAAGGAGTCTTAGCAACAGCAGCAGCAATAGCAACTGGCACAACAAAAGCAAACAAAGCAATAATTGAAAGGAACATAAGCCAGAACCCTTGTAAGGCCAAGAACGCAGTTTCACAGACCATTTGGAACACTATTTATTTTCTTCTCCTGTTCTGGTTTAGTTAGCATTGGGACTAACACAATATATTCACTAGCCATGATAACAGTTCTTATTTTTTATAACATCTTTTGAAAATACAGAGCAATGGATATTTTATATACTTATGAAAGTACCAAGTTATCGAACAGAAGGTTTCAAAATACATTGTAGAACTGTAAACGTGACATTAAACACAGTTCTGATCATTTCCTTTATATTTATTTTGGCTTACACAAAAACAGTTGCACTGACCTGTATACTGCAGTCCTCTGTACTCACTGATTGCCCCAGGGGGTTTTAAATTGGGCCAATAGTGAAATAACATTTGTACTGCTGGAGGTTTAACTTGAGATGGTCCATAGGCTATCACATATAGCAAATCCTAAGGAAAGACACGTACAAAATGTTTATTTTGCAAGGTTACAAAACACAATTCAATATATATTACTTGAGTTCAAAGATATCTGAACACACAAAATATATACATTTCATGCCCTACCAAACATCCTTTGTACACTCTTACAAGTACATTAGATGACTAACTTCTAGTTAGTTCATGTGAACTAACATGTTCACAATTGGCTTCCGAGTTTGATCGGAGCATCCAACTGCTACCACCCACCCCACGTAGTAAACTAACATATAGCAAATGAAGCCTCTGCCTAGTCATGGAGCAAAGAGGCATGATATAGACAAATAACTGAATCCTGATCAGATTCAGGCTAAGACAATACTCACCGTCTTCATAAAAGTTCAGTCCCACATGAACTGAGAAGACAGACTGGTGGTTATTAAAATTTCTGCTAACTGGACCCACAACCACATAGTATTTAGGAAACAGAGCTCTGTTCTACAGAACGTGGGGCTGCTTCTGTAAACTAAAAATCAGAGGGACCTTCCTCTCCACAATCCAGAAGGAGGATAGGATATAAAGATCATTTATAACTTCTTGGCATATGGTCGGTTCAATTTTCAAGCCATCTGGTTTTCATTACGATCCAAATACAGTCATTTCCACAAAGTATATATGATCATAAACTTACTTTCCATACTTCTTGCTTATATTTCATGAGGCATTCCAATAATTGGCAATGATACACTGAGAAAGAAAAGACAGTATAGACATAATACTGAAATAGAAACTCAAGTTACAGAAGTGACGTAATTAGCTGATTGGCTTTGCTTTGTCCGTCCAAAACTCTGTATCTCATTTAACTACTTTTTATTTTAAAGTGCTTGCTGAAGAATCATTGCCCTAAGAGTCATCACAAAAGATTAGAAATTAAATATTAGTAACTTCTTTCTCTCAAGGAATGCAGTAAGATAATGAGTACTTAAGTGTACAGCTTTTTGCAGAGCAATGGAGATCTTTTTCAAACACATCTAGTTTAAGAGTACCTGCAAATTCACTTAAACTTTGTCCCTCTGCCACAATATAAGGCTGTAAATGGGTGTCTTGTCATTCATCTTGAGGCAGTAATGGAAGTCACATGTAACAATACACAGCATCCTCCTAGACAAACTGGCTGCCCGGGGCTTGGATGGGTGGACTCTTCAATGGGTTCAAAACTGGCTGGATGGCCGAGCCCAGAGAGTGGTGGTGAATGGGGCAAAGTCCAACTGGCGGCCGGTCACTAGCGGTGTTCCGCAGGGCTCAGTTCTGGGGCCGGTGCTGTTCAATATCTTTATAGATGATCTAGACGTAGGGGTTGAGTGCACCCTCAGTAAATTTGCAGATGACACCAAGCTGAGTGGGAGTGTCGATCTGCTGGAGGGTAGGAAGGCCCTGCAGAGGGATCTGGACAGGTTAGATAGATGGGCCGAGACCAACGGCATGAGGTTCAACAAGAACAAGTGCCGGGTCTTACGCTTTGGCCACAACAACCCCATGCAGCGCTACCGGCTGGGGGAAGAGTGGTTAGAAAGCGGCCCGGTGGAAAGAGACCTGGGGGTGCTGATCGACAGCCGGCTAAACATGAGCCAGCAGTGTGGCCAGGTGGCCAAGAAGGCCAATGGCATCCTGGCCTCTATTAGGAATAGTGTAGCCAGCCGGTCTAGGGAAGTGATCGTCCCTCTGTACTCGGCACTGGTGAGGCCGCACCTTGAATACTGTGTTCAGTTCTGGGCCCCGCACTTCAAGAAAGATGTTGAGGTGTTGGAGCGAGTCCAGAGGAGGGTGACCAAGCTGGTGAAGGCTCTGGAGGGTCTGACCTACGAGGAATGGCTGAGGGAGCTGGGGTTGTTTAGCCTGGAGAAGAGGAGGCTCAGAGGCGACCTTATTGCAGTCTACAACTACCTGAAGGGAGGTTGTAGTGAAGTGGGAATCGGCCTCTTCTCCCGGGCAGCTAGCGATAGGACAAGAGGACACAGCCTCAAGCTTTGCCAGGGTAGGTTCAGGTTGGACATCAGGAAGAATTTCTTTACAGAAAGGGTTATTAGACATTGGAATGGGCTGCCCAGGGAGGTGGTGGAGTCACCATCTCTGGATGTGTTTAAGAAAAGACTGGACATGGCACTTAGTGCCATGGTCTAGTCGACAGGGTGGTGTCAGGGCAACGATTGGACTCGATGATCCCAGAGGTCTCTTCCAACCTGGTTGGTTGATTCTGTGATTATTCCCTTCGCCTCCGTTTAGCCCACACCCAGGGCTAAACAATAGCCAGTTGTTCTATCACCCAATGACCCCTCCCCAGCTGAGGAAGGGAACTGGGAAAAGGAGGGAGACTCATTGGTTGAAATGGGAACAGATTTAATAAAATAAGAAAACCAATATTAATACTAATGCTACTATAAAATACACAGAGTTATACTCAGCCCACATAGCAGTCGCAAGCTATTCAGTACTATACCAGTACTATTCAATATATTCATTAATGACTTGGATGAGGGATTAGAGTGCACTGTCAGCAAGTTCGCTGATGACACAAAACTGGGAGGAGTGGCTGACACAATGGAAGGCTGTGCAGCCATTCAGAGAGACCTGGACAGGCTGGAGAGTTGGGTGGGGAGAAATTTAATGAAATATAACAAGGGCAAGTGTAGAGTCCTGCATCTGGGCAAGAACAACCCCATGTACCAGTACAAGTTGGGGACAGACCTGTTGGAGAGCAGCATAGGCGAAAGGGACCTGGGGGTCCTAGTGGACAGCAGGATGACCATGAGCCAGCAGTGTGCCCTTGTGGCCAAGAAGGCCAATGGCATCCTGGGGTGTATTAGAAGGGGTGTGGTTAGCAGGTCGAGAGAGGTTCTCCTCCCCCTCTACTCTGCCCTGGTGAGGCCGCATCTGGAATATTGTGTCCAGTTCTGGGCCCCTCAGTTCAAGAGGGACAGGGAACTGCTAGAGAGAGTCCAGCGCAGAGCCACGAAGATGATTAAGGGGGTGGAACATCTCCCTTATGAGGAGAGGCTGAGGGAGCTGGGTCTCTTTAGCTTGGAGAAAAGGAGACTGAGGGGGGACCTCATTAATGTTTATAAATATGTAAAGGGCAAGTGTCACGAGGATGGAGCCAGGCTCTTCTCAGTGACATCCCTTGACAGGACAAGGGGCAATGGGTGCAAGATGGAACACAGGAGGTTCCGCATAAATATGAGGAAAAACTTCTTTACGGTGAGGGTGACTGAACACTGGAACAGGCTGCCCAGAGAGGTTGTGGAGTCTCCTTCTCTGGAGACGTTCAAAACCCGCCTGGACGCGTTCCTGTGTGATATGGTCTAGGTAGTCCAGCTCCGGCAGGGGGATTGGACTAGATGATCTTTCGAGGTCCCTTCCAATCCCTAACATTCTGTGAATCTGTGATTCTGTGAAGCTGTGCACTCCCAGCAGTGAATGCCCGATGTCAAACCCTGCGAGCACCACAGCTCCAGCGAGTGCGCGACAGTCACAGGGAACGGGAGAGCAGGATGACGGGCGAGACCCTCCTCCAGGGATGGTGACCATTGAATAGAGAGAGGGCCGCCCCAGCAAACTTTCCAATTTATAGTGAATGTGATGTTTATGGTATAGAATATGGCCGTTAGCCAGCCTGGGTCAGCTGCTCTGGTTTTTGCTCCTCCTAGCTTAAGCACTTGGCTAACTCTGAACTGCTAAAGGCCTTGATCACCACAGAAACCTGCATACCATGGCTGGCCACGAACTAAACCAAAGTGTCTTATCAACTCTGTTCCCACCGTATTGAGTGCTGCAGTCTTCTGAGAAGTGCAGCTTTTCTGAACAGAAAATTGATTCTATGATTCTATCCAAGCGAAACCAGGACACCCGTGTATACCAAAGGCTATAGGAGCCACTCTGCATCAAACAAACATGAGAGCCAAATGAACTACTTTACAGGTTTGACTTCCCAAAAACCACAGGGCAACATTTTCCTCAAATGGCTGGAATGTAGAATTCACAAACAAAAATAGAACATTTCATGAAAATCTAACTTGTGCAAGTAGCTTTTAAAAATGGTGTGCTGCTTTCATTTACCGCTGTGAACTATGTTAGCACAATGTGGCACTTCTCACACGCATACTGCAGTGCAGCGTTCCTCCCCACACGCACCATCTACCCATCTACATAAACACAGGTGATAGTTGACTATCGTGCAATCTAACAGCTCCCTCAGGTTAAATTTTGTTTCGATTTGGTTATGTGATCCCACTGTTTTAACTGGGACTGTGCCACACAGAGAGAGAATGGCTTTGCATTTAGATACTTATAATTACATTTAAATTCATTCTAGCTCTGTTGAGCCTGCAGCCAGCATTACCTCTCTTTAAAAAATAGTATCAGTTGTGAACTTGGTGGGATATGAAATCATAGTATAAGACAAACTGTTACTATGAATTTCTATAGTCAAAGTTAGTGGTGATTTCTCTCCAACACTGATATATCAACACTATTTTCTAATGTCAGCAAGAGTAGATCAGAGTCTCCAATCCTGGGCCAAATCCTATTTCTCATCACAATGAGATCTCTTATCTACATAATGATTACTTAAAGCATGATGCTCAGAAATTCCAGTTGTGACTAAAAGCACTTATTTTTCCTCCTGCGTTGGATGGTGAGATGGATTTTTCCCATCATATGAAGTTTTCTGATTGCATTTGACACAGTACTTGATGACTCAGAGTGAATGACACCATGTTGCATGTTTACACATACCTGGGTTTGATGTGTACTGCATTGCAATCATTAGCATTGACGATGCAGATAGATTGACATGTGCTGGAACGCCTTCTCTTTTTGAGGATCCCACTTGAAAGAAAGGAAAAAAAGAAGAAAACATTTTCTATTGTATAACAAGGAAAATTAGGAAAGGATAACTGATTCCAACTGATGAAAATAAAATTCCTAAGGTACCATGTCATTAAAAAAAAACCCAACAAACCAAAACAAAACTAAAAAACTAGAAACATTCAGTATTGGAGGAGGTGAAACCCCTTTCCTGCTGGAAGAGAAAGATTACTTCACAGAGCGCACATCTGGTTTTCCAGATCAGTGAGATTTCATTCCCAGAGCTGCATTAACCAAAAACAGTGATCTTCTCAGGCACTCTCCTTCAGAACCCACAAACTGGTCAAACCAATGTCACTTGCATAGTCAAGTGCACCTGGGGCCTGGATTGTAGGAAAGGTAAGGAGGAAGTGGAGGGTAAAGAAACAAGAAAAAATGGAAAGCCTGCTGTTGAGGTATACTGATGAAGGGTTGGGGCTGGTGGTAGCTGCTGGCTGTTGGTATATGGCACAGATTACTTCTCAGGGAGCATATGGTATGACTTCAAGTTATACCTACATACCAGAAAAATTAGCCCCCCTTGTTATGTGAACTGTACTAAGATAATGATAAACAGTAGCACCAAAGTATAGCTAAGCTGTTGTAACTGACCTCACACATAAAGTGGCTAGAGTTCCTTCTAGTATGCTACTAAGTCGTTACTATTAAATGGTATACTTGGAAAAAACCTAGAGTCTAAGTGCTTATTTGCTGAACTATAACATGGCAATATGGCTTTGAAGGCAACCTCCTACACAGAGATGTGGCATGTATCTTCCCCATCCTCACTCACAGGACTTTCCCAAGCCTGGCTGCCAGGACCCAAATACCAAGCACTTGAGATAGAAGCACAGAGATGCTTTCATCCCTTCCATCTGGCTCTCCAGCTGCTTACACAATCTCTGCATCCTCCCTTTTGGTTTGATTCAGAGCTAAACACTACGGGAAGGAAAGGTTCTGCACTCGCCTTGTAAAGGCGCAGATCATTGCTGGTGGGGAAAGACTAGGACACTAATTAAAAGAACACTTAACTGGAAAAGAGAAGGGATGGGAAAATGGAGAATTTCTCTCTTCTGTCTGATACTTCTCCACATAATCCAACATTACTATGGCTCTCTTCATTGCACTTCATTCATTCTTTTTTGAATCTCATCCACACGCGTAAGAGCCCCCGAATTATTACAGCAAGGTCTATTTGTATGGATTTAAATTGCAAATTACTCAGCAGCTCTAACCTGGCAATTAAAATGTGGCCATCAGCAGAAAAGTAGGACACAGTACTAGAAGCCAAATTTAAAAAGCAGCAGACTGGTTTCATACAGAGACCTAACCAGAACTGTTTGAGGAAAGAGGCAGCATGACAAAGGTTGTTCTCATGCTCTACATGGATGCAAACTCTGTCAAGGGCAAGTGGGGAACAGTATCCATTTCAGTAAATCAAGGATTTGTCTCAATCAGTTGTTCTGGATAATAGTTCTACAGATCTGAACATAGACAGAACAGGATAAGTCACCTACATCAGCTGTTCTTTAACAGGTAAGAGTAATGGAAGAAAAACGAGTTTAATGCAACGTTCTGTTCTTAACCCAAAGAGGACCTACTGCACATACGTATAAAATATATCTTAGTAATTTTCATTTGCAAACTGTTATTAGACCTGTCAACAGCAACAGAGAAAACATCATTGCAATGTCTTACACGGGACTATTTTACAGGGGTAATCTGAGGTACAGAACAGTTAAGGGATTTCTCCAAGATCACTGACTGGTAGAGCCAGAAAATGTAGGTGATAAATTTCCATAAAATCTTAATCTCAAAACACTGGACCATGCTTCTTTACATGTTCTAACAGCATCTTCTACATGCTTAAATGACATCAGTGTTGATCTCTGTACAAAGTTGTCCATGTTTTTCCATAAAGGTCTGGAATACAGATAAGGAGGAGACGTTCTCAGAGCCACAGCATGGTTGATGTCAGAAGGGACCTCTGGAGATCATCTTGCCCAACCTCCCTGCTTAAAGAGAGGCCAACTAGTGCAGGTACTCAGGACCTTGTCCAGTTGTGTTTTGAGCAGCTGCTAGGAGGGAGAATCTGCAAACTCTCTGGCAAACTGTTCCAGTGTTTGATCACCCACACAGTAAAAGGCTTGTTGGTTAAAACTGACTTTTAATATTGATCCTAATGCTTCCATCTGCAGAGCATGGTTAAATTTCTCGCTACTACTGAAATCCCATCAAGCTTTTTATTGGGTACACGGACAAGCATGCAGAACACACCTCAGGATTCACATTCTGCAGGCATTATGAAATTATGTAATCATGGGACACCCTTGGGGAGGGGAAGGAAAAAAATGAGAAAATAAGGCAGGCACAGTCAGATTCAGTCTTAACATGTATGGATAGGAGACATTACAGGCAGAGCTGTTTAGTTCAGAACTTAAAAAGAAAATGCCGAGAAGAGAGGGAGGGAGAAAAATCAGAAATTCACCACATCATTACATTGAGAAGAGTCATTCCTGTATATCCAGATTTAGTCCAGATGCAAAAATTACGTATGCTGCTATTGCATCTATCATTTCAGGAGCTGTTTGCCCATTGATTCTGTATTCAAAACTCCCACTGCCGGCACTGAAAGTTCTACGGGTCTGAAAAGAGTGTATTTCTTAAATAAGTTAAACTTCACCCTTTAAATGAAGGGAGAATTCAAACAGTAACAGAGCATTATAAATAAATTACAATAATAGAATTATTTCCCTTTGAAAAATATTCACATGGAATTTTTTTACATATATATGTACAGTAGATTGAAGTCCCATGACAATTCTATGACAGATCCAACTTTGACTCCTACAGTCTGATAGTCTATAGCAGCACACGTTTTCTGAGACATAACAATACTAGAATGAGTTCTACTTACATATAGCCATAGGCAGAAAAGATGTGCTGAGATACTCTATAATATCCTTGTGCAGAAATGGAGGAAAGGTAGCTAGTGTTGAAATCATTGTATAGGGTAAAGTACTCAAAATATCGTCATTGAGAAAAGGAAGTAAGCATGTAGTAGTGTAAAAAATTGATTGCCCAAGATCTGTTGAATAAAATGAAATAAACACAGAATCATTACAGTGGAAAAATATTTATGACTATGTACTTTTTAGTTTAGAAAACTATAAAAAAGTTACACTTAAATTCATGTTTTCCCCTCAAAGTAATTTGTGAAGTTAATCTCTATAGACAAGAGACTTCACCCACCATTTTTAAGCCTCTCCTAAAATAGAGGGAAACAGCTGTTCAACAGTACTCAGAAGAGTTTGGAGGGAATATGAATACTACAGACAGTAAAATCATTGATTAAAATCAATGTTGATTTTAAACATAGATTGATTAATATAAAGTGGCCTCCATTTAAGCAGAGATGTTATCAGAATTGGATATGCACTTTGGTATTGAAAGGCCTGCTTTTGCAAAAAGCATTCTAGTCTTTATCAGCCATAGAAAAATAAGATTTTCATCTTAATTACCCTCAAGAGAGCTGCAAAGTACCCCTCACAGAGACTACAGGAAGCATGACCATGTTTTTCAAACAACATGTGATTAAACTATGGATCTTGTTTTCCTGGGAAGCCATTGAGGCCAAAAATGGCCAAGGCTTAAAAGGAAAGGAATATTTATCAAGAATTCCCATCCTTACTCTAATCAATCATACTACAACTCTTTGGAAGGGATACTTAAGAAATGTGCAACATTTCAAGATCCAAAGGGAAGGCATAGGTTACTGTATATCTGAGCACGGTGGCATCTTTATACGCTCTTCCAAATGAGGAATTGAGCTGGAGCCAATAACCCTCCGAGAAAGGTTACAGCACTCAGTGAACCCCAAGTCTGAACCTATACGATGATCCCAATACATAACAAGGCCTCTCCCCTGCGTGAAAGGGATTCCTTTTGTTACTCACTCTTTAACCTTAAGTATGTTACACAGACCTTCAGTCTCATCTGTAAAACTAGGATGATTTAAAACTGGCTCTGTAAAGTGCTCAGATCTGTAGCTGCAAACATCATGAGCTATGGCTCATGAGAATTAAAATTAGCAGTCCATTTCAGTGGTTCTGGCAAGTCTTCTCTGCAAGCGTTTAACCAGATCCTTAATGCTGGAGAGTGTTTCTCTCTTGCAATACGAATTTACCGGCTAAGCACAGAGAGTTTCAGATAAGCTGATTGGACCAAAGTTCAGGATCATCTAGCACACCAGTTGTACTTACCCAAACAACATTGATTGTTCTGACAAAAAAAAAATATATATTTCTTTTAGTCAAATGCTAAGCTGAGGGAGAAATAAATAACAAGCTGTATTGCAAAATTTAATTCTCCCTACACAGAACCATAGAAAATAGCAAGTGACTTACCCTCGCCCCAAGCATGAGTCAACCAAATTATTTCTGGCAGATATTTATCTAAACTGTTCTTAAATCTCTCTCTGCAAGACAATTCACTCCTTCTCCTGGCAATTCATCCTAGTGCTTAACTGTCTTTATCATAAAAAGGCCTTTTTTATTTTTAAATTTCCATTGCTGCGGTTTAAGCCTACAACTTCTTATCCTGATCTACTGTAAGCACAACTAGTTTGGTTTAGTTTATTTCTCCTCGCAGCAACCTTTACATACTTGTATACGATAACCATGCCTCCCTTCCGTTTTTCTCTAAGCTAGACAAACCGAGTTCTTCCCGTTTTTCCTCACTGTTCACATTTTCTAGACCTCATATCGTTCTCGTTTCTTTTTCCCCGCACTGCTCCCAAATTGTCCATGTCTTTCTTGAAGCCAGATGGGCAACTCTGAAAATTTTACTCCAGCTGAGGCCTTGCTAGGGCTGTTAGAGTGATAAATAGAACACTTTGGGTGTCTCATACACAAAACACCTCTTTACATATTGCTAGAATAATATTAATATATTACTGAATTACGGTCTGCCTCCGATCTACTGTAACACCCCAACCTCTGCAGTACGGCTTTCAAGGTAGTATTTCCCCCGATTCATCTCTGCCTTTGATTTCTCCTGCTTAAACACAGTATTTTACATTTCTCCTTTGAAGACATTTCAAAACAGAATGCAATTTGCCAAGATTGTTTTGAATCTTCCACACAAAGGACATGCTATTCACCATATTGAAAACCCCTGTAAATCAAAGTGCTCTCTCATTTCTATCAGCTAAGTAAAAAAATTAAAATATTTAATAACGCTAGACCCAGCACAGACTCCTGTAAGATTCACACTTGGTATACCCTTCCAGCTGACAAGAGCCACTGGTAATTACTCCTGGAGTGTCTTCCTCACTCAAGTGGGGACTATATGTCCCAGATTGCCTATTAGGATGTCAAGTGACACAGCAACAAAAGCCTGACCAAGGACAGGAAAACCCCGTCAGGAGAGCTGTTGTGCTGCCATAAAAGGAAATTATGTTTGCTCAGCCTTACTTGTTCTTTACAGGTTTCCATTGGTTGTTAATTATCACCATGTTATCTACTTAGAAAGAGACTGTTTTGATAATTAACTCCACCATTTCTAGAAATTGAAGTTAAGTCAACAAGTCTGTAGTTTGCTAGCAGCCACTCTCTTGCAAGATCATACCATTTCCTAGTGCAGTAGTCTTGGATTCAAAACATGCTGCTGCCAACTCAAAAGGAATTCAGCATTTAACAGTAACAACTTTCCTCCTAAAGAATTTCAGCAGTGTACCAGATAGATTGACAACAATCTTCCTATACTGAAGATTGTTACGTACTATGTAAGTAATACATCCCAATACCATGGTGAAAATTCATATTTGGCTTATTTAACACAGGGAGGACACTAGGCTCCTGAATCCCAGTATGGAAAGCCACAGACTAACAAGCCAGACATATGCAGAACTTGAGGGAAAACAATATAAATACAACACAGTCACAAAAAAAAAAAATCTTGTGATTAACTAGTTCAAACATAAGAAAACACAGCTTTTCTGTAAGTCAGACAGAGACGTTGCTATCTTTTTACCCAGGAATATTTTAAAGCCATCTCAAATCACCATTACCGTGGTTTCTCTTCAATTAAATGTATACTACGTTCTATTTAGAGATGGACCTTCACCAAAACACTCAATCTGCGTATTTGTTATAGGCCAGATATACATTTGCAAGCAATTTGTGCCTTTTTAAGGGAGCCACCCCAAAAAGACGAGTCTGAAGATAGCCCAGCAGATTCAAATTCGAAATCCAGATTTTTTAGACACATCTGTATTATTTTTGTTACATACCATTGTATTTTAGTTACATACCATCAGCATATCACTAAAAATCAGACAACCTTGGAATTCAAACCCAAATCCACAGTTAGCAAAAAAACATCTTTTATTTAAGAAAGTCAAACCAAACACTTGGATATAAACACATCCCAGGAGATTCGAATTCCAGATCCAGGTCAGTTTAGGCCCATCTCTTCTACTGCATTTATGCATCATTCACGGACTCACAGCACTGAAGTTAAGTGTACTGGAAGGGTTCAAGGGCCTGCTTACCATGTTGGCCATGTTGTAGCAAGGGAACTACATCCAGCAGTGTCACCAGTGTCACGTAAAGTCCTTGATAGTCCAAAGATGGGTAGTCTGATAACTGAGCATCACGACTTTGCTGGCCACGTTCAGATGGAGCATCTCGCAGGACGCTGTAAAGGAGGGAGCGAGTAACAGTAGGGTTGATGGAACTGACCTGTGGTCTTAGAGATGGGGTGAGTGGGAATGGCACAGGAAAAAGACACATGGTCATGGGCACTGTCAAATTGGAGGCATCTTGATTCTCCTTCTTCCCTGTGCGGGACAAAATGCTGTTGGGGGGACAAAGAAAAAAAAGAGACAACAAAGACACAAAGAACAGCACATTACATTGAAATGACACTATAAAACAAATAATAAAACACCAGATACATCCCACATAAGATGCAATTGCTACCAAAACCACTGTGTGTACAAATCTAGCAACCATTCACTTCCATGCTTCAAGGTAAGAGAATTAAAAATTGGCATCTAGGAAAATTTCATTGCATCTCATGTGTTATCTGGTTCATAAGGAGCAAAAATATAAAAATGCATGTTTCAGTGCCCTACCCATGTTTCACAGTTAAGAAAAATTCTGATAATTAGAAGTGTTTGCTGTGGAAAAATAGCTGTGTCAAAATAGCCTGGTATTTTGCTCTGAGGTTTTGAGGATTTTGAGAGATTTATTTCTGCCCCCCCTATAATCTTTTGAACCAACTGACTGAAAACATGCAAAATATAGGTGTGGCACTTGCAGAAACATGTTTTAGCAAAGAATAAACATGTGTGTTTGTTAAGATAGTCTTAAAAATCACATGTTTATTGCATTAAAATAATGTCTGTATGTATTTTATGATACTGTTTCATGACCACTCAGTATCATTTGAGATAATGAAGTTTAAACAGGCACATGGATTTAGAAATAATATAATATTTCTAAAATGTTAACTAAACTACATTTGGAAAAGTTATAAAATAATATATAGTAGATGGTCTTTAGCATATGTTTGTGAGCTAATGATAATGGTTGTTTATGTGTGTTTTTAATTTTGCCCATGTTTAGGGAGGAAACATTTTACTTTATGAATACAAACACTCCTTGGGTAAATAGTTACCTTCAAAAATCTAAGGGCTAAGCAAGCAAGACCAATTACGTAACTGCAGATCAGACTATGTTACCATACATTCCTGCTGTTACTTACGTTATTATTCAACAAAACTCACTATAAACTAAAGGAGAGATAATTTCAAAAAAATAAAAAGGATTTAGTGGGAATCAAAATAGAGGCTATACGTCAACCAGCTTGTTATGTTGTTTTAAGAATGTTGTAAACATGGTTGTACACATTAATCTAATTTATTAAAAAAATAAACCCCTCTATTTTAAATAGAAATAAATTGTCGCTTAAGCAGGGCTATATTTTAGTTATCAGGCAATTATAGGGTTAGTTCATAATCTTCATATGTGCCTATAAAATATAATACACCTTTTAAATATATGAAACCATACACAATGCTTTTTTTTTTTTAAAGTACGTTTTGCACCTCTCAGTGGTTGGGATTTCCAAAAGCAGTTGCTGTTGGTTTAACTCTGTTCCTAAATCAAGTGTTAAAACTTTCACAAGACAAGTCAGTGGCATTAAAATTTCCACTGACTAATGAAGAGCAGAGTCATGTCAAGAGGGAGCACTTCTGGAAACCTCTGTCTTCTTTAACATTATAGAAATCGCTATCATATAATCACCTCAGCACAGATATATCTTAACTCACAAGTCAGTTCAATAATTCACACAGGTAAGCTAAACTCCTGCTAAGGTGTTCATAAGAGAAGGTGTCATTCATTTGCCATATATATAAAACACTTTTACCAGTACAGTTCTATGCCAAGTGGCTACTATCACATCACACTTGCAGTCAGAGGTGGCAGACATAGTCTGTTTTAAGAAACTACATACTTTTTTTTCCCCCTTTTTTATTGTGCCTTACATATTTGGCAGATTAATTTGGTTTCTGTTACCCAATGTCCAGTACAAGAAACGTGGTGACTGTCATGACAGTGTTTATGAAATCGTATCAGAAAATCACCTAAGGTCTAGTATGACTTTAAAAACAAATGATCAGAGAGCTGATTCCTTTTAATTTGCTTGATGTTCATTTGCCATACTTTGCAGCTCATGTTTAGAGATAAGAAGGTACTAAATTATATTCCTTCCCTGTCTACCAACAGATGATACCAATTACTCATCCCTTCACTTGCCAACACATCACTTCAAGCGCACTTATTTCCACAAAGGATATTACTGTATTAATTAGTCCTTGCTTTGGGAAGTGTAAGGCAGTGATGGAAAGCTTACACTATAGACTTCCCTTCCTCTTAACACGGAGCTATGGCCCATCTGTGGGTTAGAGGTCAAAGCACACTGTCTTTGTATCTTGATCAGGGCATCCTTCTGTTCACTTCAGAAACAGCAATGAGACCGTATCTAAATGCCAGCTGCAGCCATGCCAAATTTAGGAAAAAAAAAAGAAAAGCTTTCAGATCCAGGCTTTTGCCTGACACATAAGTTTTAAAAGCAATAAACAGAAGAGTCAAAACTGAAAATCTAAGCAGCCACCTAAGACCAAGATACAATGACTGCAGTTTGTTCCTGTTTCTGTTCAAACCAAGTACTGAGATCTCGGAGTGTCTGCAGATCATAACTCCACACTGAACTTGCTCTATGCCAAGCAACAAAGCTACCAGGGCTTGTTTCAAGATTTGCATATCTTTGCTGCAAATCTATCCCAAAATTACTGCCTTCCAGGAAAGGTTTCCTAAAATGCGTACAAGAGAATTGCATCTTGCCAAGGCAGAAAAACAAGCTTGACTATTAATGAGCCATTGGGCACTTATAACTATTCCTTATGTAAAACATTTTACTTAGAAATACATACGGAGAATTTCTCAAAGAAAATGTGAAAGAATGAGCTGTTCTGCAAGATATTTATTAAGTCTTAGATCATCCCTCAAATGAGGGAGAAAACACTGAAAATGAGCAGGGCATGAAACAAATTCATGCTGTAATGTAAAGAAATGCTTTCGCCCGAAGAGAAAATTAAGGAAGAACTAAATGAATCAATGTGCTATGCATTGTGTATGGTGATTTTATGTGATGTTTGTTCATAGAAATAAGGAATTTAATTTTTTCAGCCATTTCACATCTCTTCCCCCCACCCCTGAGCTTTTGATTTACTGAGGCTATGTACCAAGCAAAGGAGCAAATGAATCCCTTGTGCGATCCAACTATAGCTAGCAGAATGACACCAGATATGAATGCGATCAAAAACAGTGGGCATGCCCCACTGAAAAGAACACAGTCAACGTGTCCATAACATGGAAAGGTAAGAAGTCTAATAAACTATAAAAGCTACACCTGTAAAACCCAATCATCATATGGAATTCCTCTGACTAATCACTATTCCTCCATTATTCCTTTGACTACATATGTTAATCAAGAAATGTTTATCCTAAAAAATTCAGCTGCAAAGACAGTACACATCAAACTGGGAAATATTTTTGAAGTTACTCTAAAATAGTACACGATCACAAGCAAACTGTTCTGAAGACTAGATCCAAAATCTCCAGAAATCAATGATCTACCTTTTGATCAGTATTCTCTTAGCAGCCCAAATCCATTGCATATGCTATGTTTCAAGCTAGAAAGATTATTCTCCATCATGTACTTTTATCATTGATGTTAAACCTTGGACAATGGAGTCTCAGTGTAGGAGGCAGAAAGACGACTCAGCATGCAAAATATTCAAAGAAATTTCTCAACATACTCTTCAGAAAGGTTCTTAAGCAGTCTGTTCAGTTTTAGGGTAAATCTTGCACAGATCTGCACTCAGTGGGTGGGAGTTTCCTTCTTTCCATCTGCTACACTAAATACAGGGCGTGTTTTGTTTTGCTTTTTTATCCAGCTGCTTTCTTAGTATCAGCAAGTGTATAAACTTATACTAGTTCAATCATAGCACTCAGGCTTTGACCCACGGTTCAAATTCCCCAGTTATGGGAATTGAGAACGTGGATTTCACCTTGCTGAGTATCAGAACTCAGTCCACTTAAATTTAGATCCAGGTTCTGGCTTCAGTTTCTGGTGCCGTTTTAGCTCTGAGGCTGATCAGATCCCAGATCATGAAGGACAAAGCCATTTGTGTAGATATGCATATCAGATATGCGTACCACTTCTGCCCCATGAGCTTCAGCATTATCAACAAGAGGATTTTGGTTCAGTCCCATTCTGAACATGAAATAAAGAAATGGAGTTGCTCAGTTGTGCACTTGCTGCCCTTTTTTCTTATCTGCTCTCATAGTTGGTAAGTTTAAAGCTTTTTCAGTAAGCCCAGAAACATCACTACTCATGGAGTGTTAAGAATTTGTCACACAGGACATGCCAGCTGTACTGCTTAGAAAGATGAAGACAACAGGGTGGTATAAAGACACCTTCTTTAATCTATCCTGTCCCAATGGACTTTTGCCCAAAAAGAAACAGATCTCATTATATCACTTGGTAGTTACAGCAAAGAGAGAAAGTGTTCATAGTCAAGTCCAACTTTCTTGCTTTGACAGCTTAAAGGTCCACAACACTTAAGCAGAGGCTGTTTTGTCATACAGCCTGTCATCACATTACTTAAGCGTGATTTAAGTGTGTGTGTTGTGCAAATAATCTATCAAAACAGCCTGACGTGGGAACACAACCACATTTCAGAGGTATCTTCAGTGACTCTTTGAACATTTTTTTCCCACTGCTGCAATATAATGAGACAAAATTTAATTTATTAATCTTAAAAAAAACAACCCTACTGGTTGCCTTAAGTTTCTTCAACACTCTAAAGGACGAGGGAAACAAATTTCACAGTGGCTAACCAATTCTACTCTTGAAATTTTCAAAACAGGAGGTTTCTAAGTTTGCCGTGAAAGGTGTTACACTGATAATGAGTATTTCTGTCTATGTACCTTTCCTTCTTATAAACAAGGTCAAGAATTTTGATACATCCCATGAGCTTTAAATCAATGTTAGAATGAACTACTGTCATTCTTTCAGGTTTAAATTCTTGCTTCTCAACTTGTATACATCATAGCGGTATGTGTACAAATACATGGGTTAATTGTATTTTGTTAATGTTTCCTCATGAAATAAGGCAAATAGCTGTATTTTTAAACTAGCTTCTGACAGCAGGGACAATCTTTCCAGGTATAAATCAGGAAGCCATGAATAGAAATGCAGCTTTAGCTGCATTTTCCTGGATGTGAAAACTAGTGCGAGCCAAAACCTGGGCAAAATCACTTCTTCACTGTCAAAAGCCATTTTAAAACCAATTTGAAAATAAAAATCCACAAGGTATCACTGTGGAATGTACGTCATTCCTAATTAAGTCTCACAATTTTTCATATGTTTTTATCAAGACAAGAGGTAGTATTTCCTATTCAAAATGTATTCTGTAATCATACATTATTTAGTACTATATATTATTACTAAATATTGGACTAAATCAAGACCCTGGGTCAGAACAATCCTGACCTGTTGTTGCCATGCAAATCCAGACGTGTATACAAACTTTTTGTCTACTTGTATTGTTATAAGGGACTGAACCAGAATCCAAATCTGACAGTCAGCTGAACTATGGCACAGTAAGAACCTAGTTCTCCTCATCTGGCTCATTCCTCTAGGATCCTGAGGCACCAGGACTGTCAAGGAGGTCATGAGTATACACATCTAAAATACTATACGTCACAAACTCCTTTCTTCACAAGTTCAGCATGTTTGTGCATTCAGCTAAGTCTTAGGAGGGCCAAGCAAATGTGTAATCAATCAAGTTTATTTTAGAATCAGCTACTCAATAAGCAGCTCAACTGGGCAAATTGGGCAACAGCCACTGAACAGATTAATTCATACCATTCCTTTCTTAAATTATGTTCTGACTCTTTTTGGCTGAGCATTGACTTATTAAATCTTGCAACCAATTCAAAGTCAGCCAACACCCCTTACAATTCTTTAGCTCTTTTTTCTTCAAGAGCATTAGTTAAAACTTACCTTAATAACGTCTGAGAAAAGTATTTCAGAGTATTTGCAATGTCAGTTCCAGAGGGCACAGGGTAAATGTTGTGAAGAACCCGGTTGTGGTATTCCTGAAGGTAACGGATTTTGGAAGCAACTACATAAAAGACAAAAAATAAACACAAAAACTTTCATTTAGGTTTTTTGAAGACTTTGACTCAGTCATGCCTGTTCCTACCATTTCTGATTTTCTTTTTTTATTTAAGAACTAAACTGTAAAAACCAGAAAAGTCTCTACATTCCTTCTACTGACTTAATAAATTGAACACTCCGGTGCAAGAGTGCCAAGGGGAAGGCACGGAAGTGAATGCCTGCATTTGTATTAGACCAGCTTAGTGCCAGCAAATTAAAAAAAAATATATCAATAAACAAACAAACAAAAAAACACACACAAAAAACTGCACTACTTCTGTGTCTCCAAGGATGTGAAGATTCATTTATAATGAATGAATCATCGGATCACAGGAGGTTCACGTGAGACGGATAAATATTTCTACAGCCAAAGCAGAGAAATAAGCTGAGACAGAGAGAGCTTATGTGATTTACTTTAGGCCGTACATTTACTTTATGCAATGAACTAAAGATATAAAAAGATCTGTGCTGTTTATTTAACTGTCTTAGGAAGTCTGATCAAGCAGGTGAGGGGATTTCAAAGAGCACTAGGAGTTCTACACCTTTACTGAAATATTTTGTTTGTTTGTTTTAGAAATAATAGTACGTTTATTTTCTAACAGAGATCCTTGTTCAGTATTGGAAAAAAGTGATTACCCACTATAGCTGCAATACCTTACATTGCCTATATGGCACAAGACAGTCTCATGCAGAGACACCTGAGGACACTCAACTTTTTGCTCTGCTCAGACTAATGAACTCTCCCGAGAAACAGAGCACATTGGCTGTGGCAGAAGGCTGCACCAGCTCAACTGCGCTTCCAGCTAGACTGCTCAGCAGTTGTTCACAGCATCACTCTGTGCAGACACAGCCTCCATGTAAGCAGAGCTGGCTGGGAACTCAATCTTGTTACACCAAGAGTGTGTAATAGGCAGTTAAAAGGGGAGATGCTTCTGAATGACTTCAGCCCTTGAGCATATGGATTATGACAGACTTTCACTACACCAAGATATACATTGCTCCCCTACAGGGTTTCTTCAGTGTGGAAGATAAATTGTGCTTCCTAAACGAGCAATTAGTCAATACTTTGTTTTATTCTCATTGTCAAGTGGCATTTATTAATGAATGAATACCATTAAGTCCTTCACTGAACAGAAGGGTGTAACTCCCTGAGATACGTCCCTATGCCTCTCACTGATGTATCTGAACATTTCATGAGCATTCTGATTTTTTTACTGTATCACTGACAAGCTGAATGAGAAGGGGCGACGTTGTATCCATATTAATGAAAAAGACTGAAGGACAGACATCAAGAGCAAAGTGTCTGCAACCGCTGTTAGAGGCTCAGCTCCAGATACTGAGAGCCATTTTGCCAGTATAGATAGCAGTATGTACTGCACTTTCACATTCAGTAAACAAAACCAACTGAGTGCTCAGTCACACAAACAAACGAGGTTCGACAATTTCACGTCAGTTATCCATAAAATGAGAACACTCAAATAATCATCAAGCGAAGAATACCGTTCACTTGAATTGCATGACAAGAAACACAGTCTTCAGTGCTTAACTGCCCTCATTGTGATCATCCTTTCTCCTGTTTCCTGCTGTACTGGCCATACCCTCCCAATTTCTGCAGCAAGTGAAGCTTCTATGGACAGAAGTCTCCCTCACAATATTACCCTGCTTCACCACAGGATGAAAGCCCATCATGTGACTGAACAGGGCTGGGGTCTATGGGACAACAGCAAGTAAAAACGCAACTAGGGACACTGTCATAATGCACATGCAAAAGTAATAAACTAAGGATGCATAAGCAACTTTAATTATATTTCCTCACTTTTAAGTGTTTTACTTCACAAATTTACTTTAAGGTGACGTTAATCACAGAATCACAGAATGTTAGGGATTGGAAGGGACCTCGAAAGATCATCTAGTCCAATCCCCCTGCCGGAGCAGGATTACCTACACCATATCACACAGGAACGCGTCCAGGCGGGTTTTCAATGTCTCCAGAGAAGGAGACTCCACAACCTCTCTGGGCAGCCTGTTCCAGTGTTCGGTCACCCTCACCGTAAAGAAGTTTTTCCTCATATTTATGCGGAACCTCCTGTGTTCCATCTTGCACCAATTGCCCCTTGTCCTGTCAAGGGATGTCACTGAGAAGAGCCTGGCTCCATCCTCATCACACTTGCCCTTTACATATTTATAAACATTAATGAGGTCCCCCCTCAGTCTCCTCTTCTCCAAGCTAAAGAGACCCAGCTCCCTCAGCCTCTCCTCATAAGGGAGATGTTCCACCCCCTTAATCATCTTCGTGGCTCTGCGCTGGACTCTCTCTAGCAGTTCCCTGTCCTTCTTGAACTGAGGGGCCCAGAACTGGACACAATATTCCAGATGCAGCCTCACCAGGGCAGAGTAGAAGGGGAGGAGAACCTCTCTTGACCTGCTAACCACACCCCTTCTAATACACCCCAGGATGCCATTGGCCTTCTTGGCCACAAGGGCACACTGCTGGCTCATGGTCATCCTGCTGTCCACTAGGACCCCCAGGTCCCTTTCGCCTATGCTGCTCTCCAACAGGTCTGTCCCCAACTTGTACTGGTACATGGGGTTGTTCTTGCCCAGATGCAGGACTCTACACTTGCCCTTGTTATATTTCATTAAATTTCTCCCCGCCCAACTCTCCAGCCTGTCCAGGTCTCTCTGAATGGCTGCGCAGCCTTCCGGTGCGTCAGCCACTCCTCCCAGTTTTGTGTCATCAGCGAACTTGCTGACAGTGCACTCTATTCCCTCATCCAAGTCATTAATGAATATATTGAATAGAACTGGTCCCAGTACCGACCCTTGAGGGCCTCCGCTAGACACAGGCCTCCAGCTGGACTCTGTCCCATTGACCACCACTCTCTGGCTTCTTTCCTTCAGCCAGTTCACAATCCACCTCACTACCCGATCATCCAGACCACACTTCCTCAGTTTAGCTGCGAGGATGCTGTGGGAGACTGTGTCAAACGCTTTACTGAAATCGAGATAGACCACATCCACAGCTTTACCATCATCTATCCACTGGGTTATGTCCTCATAAAAGGCTATCAAGTTGGTTAAGCATGACTTCCCCTTGGTGAAGCCATGCTGAGTGCCCCTAATGATCCCCCTATCCTTGATGTGCCTAGAGACAGCACCAAGGAACAAGTTGCTTCCATCACCTTTCCGGGGATGGAGGTGAGGCTGACCGGTCTATAGTTACCCGGGTCCTCCTTCTTGCCCTTTTTGAAGACTGGAGTGACATTCGCTTTCCTCCAGTCCTCAGGCACCTCTCCCGTTGCCCACGACTTAGCAAAGATGATGGAGAGTGGCCTAGCAATGACTTCCGCCAGCTCCCTCAGCACCCGCGGGTGCATCCCATCAGAGCCCATGGATTTATGGACGTCCAGATTGCTTAATTGGTCCCTGACCCAGCCCTCATCTACCAAGACAGATTCCTCCTCTATCCTGACTTCTTCTGGGGCCTCAGGGGTCCGGGGCTCCTCAGGACAGCCTCCAGCAGTATAGACAGAGGCAAAGAAGGCATTCAGTAACTCCGCCTTCTTTTTATCCTTAATGGATAATTAGAATCAACCACTACTTCTTTTCCCCCCAAACAAGTGAAAACATAAGTTTTGTCAAGTGGACTCAGATTGCCTCAGTATAGCCAGGAGCAAGATCAGAGCCTTTCAGGCCACCACATAGGCCTGCAGCACATGAACTGTTCTTTGCAGGAGGTTACCCCTGTGTCTGTGAGACCAGCCATAACTAGCTTCCTACACACCCCCAAAACCACTGGGCTAGTACCAGTTGGTCTTGATGTGCTTCACTCCAGGTTACAGAAGTTTATTTTAGCAGTCTAAGACCTGTTTTCTGCTCCTCGTCCCACACCTCACACTTTCTGCTCATTATCTCAGTTTCAGTCCCAAATTTGCAGGCCAGTTTACCAGATTATTTAAAGACAGACACTTTTCTTTTTTTTTTCCACTGTCATGAAGACCCCTATAAAAACTAATCTAGACTAGGTTAAATTAAAAAAGGAATTACTTCATAAATATATTTTGTAATGCTACTTTCTCTTGCCAGGAAAAAAAAAAGTATGAAGCCAGGCATATTTGCTAAGAAAACAGACCACATTTCACAGTACCCAACAAAAAACAATTCACAGCAAGATGCACAGTTTACTGTGGCTGCCACTGTTTGCTGTTAGATATCTGTAAGTGAACTGGATTAACAAAATGCCAAAGATTATGTCAGAATTCATCTCTAGATGTACTTCAGAGAACTGTCTGCCTCTGTACAGCTAATTATTTTCAATAAAGGGTATAGAACACCTAGAATCACTTTTTTTTAGTAAAGAAGGAAATCTGTTTATTTCTATTAATCAGCATTGTCATGCAATTCTATCAGGCAAAATAACAAAATAGAAAATTTATTTATAAAGACTAAATATTAACATTAGCTTTAGGCTAAAGGTTTTAACCTAACCTCTCAGTTCTGTTTCCCAGAACACTGACAATTTCAGCACAGCCTCCCAGAGCACAAAGAACCTTCTGAAGTAAAGCCCCAGAGCAAACCTCTGCCAGTTTTCAAGATACAGAAGTGTGTGAATGACCCAATTTTCTGAGTTTCTGAGCACTCACAGATACACTTCAAAAAGTTATGTCACTCTGCGGAAATACTTAGCCATCGTCACAGGGTCACAGAATCACAGAATCAATCAGGTTGGAAGAGACCTCAGAGATCATCGAGTCCAACCGTTGCCCTTACAGACTAGACCACGGCACTAAGTGCCATGTCCAGTCTTTTCTTAAACACATCCAGAGATGGTGACTCCACCACCTCCCTGGGCAGCCCATTCTAATGTCTAATGACCCTTTCTGAAAAGAAATTCTTCCCAATGTCCAACATGAACCTCCCCTGGCGAAGCTTGAGGCTGTGTCCTCTTGTCCTATCGCTAGTTGCCCGGGAGAAGAGGCCGACTCCCACTTCACTACAACCTCCCTTCAGGTAGTTGCAGACTGCAATAAGGTCACCTCTGAGCCTCCTCTTCTCCAGGTCATCACATAAAACAAATATTAAAAAAAAAAAAAAAAAAGTTATTCCACAGTGCTTTGCTGAGTATCCCTCTAGGATCTACGCAGACCTAACTAAACTCCCTAGCCCCCTTGTAAGCATGGACTGAATCAAGAGTGAAACCATCAGGAGTCTTTAAAGATGGTCTTGGTTGCTCCACTGTCCTGGAGAAGAACAGAGTGGGCATCAGGCATTCCCAGGACATTACTTACCACAACACCAGTTACTGTTATTTAAGGTGAAAAAGAACTAATTTTCTTTGAATACAATAGAACACCTCAGGCATGCTGTGATGAGTCAAATGATGAAAGTCACTGTCAGTCCTGATGGTATGAGATATGAGATGCATATGGTCACAAAAAAAGAGAGGCTTCTTGTGATTTCCCAGATTGCCACCATTTTACCTGTTGTTCATACAACCTGCCAAAGAGCTGTGGGGTGGTCACAGACTCCTGTTTAGACCAGCGCCTTTTTGCTCTTCTGTTCTGATCAGTCTGTTTCCTCATTCATAGTGTGTTGCTGCTGTTCTTGGTAAACTGACATTTATTATGACTTGTGACTCCTTCCTGAGACATTCTGGTTCTCGCCTGTCAGTCAGTGAGGGCAGAGGCACCAGCAGCAACAGCTGGGGTTTGATGGTTTGCCTGATAGTGATGTGTGCACATCAATATAATCCTTGTCGGAGTCCATCACCATTTCTCAAAAATTGCAGGTGAGGGAATCTTGAAGTTATGTAGAGACAAAAACATTTGGTAATGCCATAAGAACTAGTCAGGGGAGCAGCCTTGGTAAAAAAAAATACATTCAGTAGGTTAGAATGCACAGGATATGTCTATTAAGCGAATACTCTACCTGGAGCATCATGATAAAGAATGTTAGGAGGCAGAAAGATCTGAAACCAGGACCCCAAGTAAGTCTTAAAATAGAAAGCAACAGCAATGTGACAGGGCAAGACACCGTGTCTTGAACAGTATAAGGGGATGAAAAGAAAAAACAGCTAAGGAGAAAATATGAAAGAGAAGCTCAAACGGAGCAGACCAAAAGCATTAGGAATGGAGGAACAGAGAAGGCAGAACAGAAAAGGAAGAAAATGCCAAAGGCAGTGTTGGGAGAAAAGGCGGCAGAAATTCTTTCACATGCCAGTGTGAAAGAAGCATAATTAATGTATAAGTATCACAAGAAAGAAGAAACAATCACAGAACTCAGGTGGGGGGTAGGGAAGGCAGAAAGAACAGAGTGGTACAGATCTGAACATCGCACACTTCAGGGCTGCTTCACAGTCAGAACATTGTGCCTCTACTTATGAGGCCAGAAGTGCATCCCTACAGCAATAAATTAGCTTCCATATAATATTTTAATAGCAACATCATCCATCAAGGTAAATAAGCAGTAAACCCCAAAGGAAAAAAAAATACAAGCATTCTTTTCCTGAGATCAGTTCAGCACAGGCATATATAAATACAAGGATCCTTCCCAATGACCTGGAGGAAGGAGAGAGCAACTCTCAGCACATGAAGTGTCGGATCACATGATGTCAACATGACAATCACATCGTGTCATCGTGACAACATCAATCCAACCTACCAGTCACAGACTGCCTGGCTCACAACAATTACACTGTATCAGGAGGGAAAATAGCTTTGATATGGGCAACAAGCTCGACTACCGTGGTATTTTTCTTTATGCCTCCCGCTAGGGCTCTGGCAGATACACCAGCTGTTATCAGCAGTAACAACAGTGGGGAACATGAGCATGACCCAGCTGCTCCAACCACCACATCATCTGATCTTGCTCCAGTCAGATCTAGCCAACATGGTGGTTAAAACACCCGTGGCTGTGAGGAGGCACGCTAGGCCCCGGGCAGGGGATGTCAGCACCTGGGGGTCCTGCTGGGACACTCTGGGGGCTGCGGCTGGCAGCGTGTAGGCAAGACAGTAACACCCGGTCTATGTGCACCCAAAAGGTGAACAGTACGGGCAAGAATGACAGCACACCTCCCTTCTCTCTCTATCTCACAGCAAGACCACCTTCAAAATGGCAACACACGGGTGACCTCTGGTCTCTGCAGTCGGATCTCCAGCCTCTCAGGTGCGTACATCCTTTGGGACAGGGCACAGCACCGGCAGAGGAGGCGGCTGCACCCTTCCCGTCGTGGGGTCCAGGGCCAAGCCAGCGGTCTCAATTTGTAACTCTCATCCCCTGATCCCTCATTTCTTCCCCTCAGGTCCCCAGCGCTGCCTTGGCACAAACACGCCGCCTCCCCAGAAGGGCCACCCCGCCGGCGAGGCGCGGGGCGGGAGCCGAGATGCTCCGAGGGCCGCCGCCACCAAGCGCTCGGGAGCGGCTGAGACAGAAAGAGCCAGAACAGCGGCAGCCCCCGCTCCCGGCAGCCCCCCCCTCCCCTCGCACTAGCTGCTACGCGGCCGCTACACACCGCGGGCGGAGGCCGGGCGGCGCTGCCCCTCCGGGGCAACTGACAGCCGGCAGCAAGGCAGCGCCATGCGCGGGAGGGCGCACCCGGCCGCCCGCGCCCCGCTTCCCTCGGACCGGCCCCGGCCCGCGCCCCCCGGCCCCGCCACTCACACTGCTCCGCCTTGGTGGACATGCTGCCGCCCCGCTCTGCCCCTCAGCCGCCGCGGAGCGCCTGGCCCGGCCGCGGTGAAGGCGGCGGCGACGACCGCTTCTCTTCAGCACTGGTGCCGCTGCCGCAGGGCTGCGGGCCGGGGAGCGGCGGGCGGGCGGGGCTGGGCGGGAACGGCCTCTTAAAGGCGAAGCGCGTCTGGCGGCGGGGGCGGCCGCGGAGCGGGGCCTGCCGCGGCCTCGCAAGGGATGAGGTGGAGGACGGCCCGTCCGCCCGCCCGCCTCGGGGCAGCCCTGAAGCACCCGCCCCAGGCGGGAACATTACCCCGCCGAAGCACCGAGCTCGCCGCAGAGCTGAGCCGGGAGGTGCCGGGCTGGAATATCTTGACGAGCCTCCCCGGGGGCTTCGAGGATGTCTGAGACTGCTGAGGGGGCTGGCGGTGCGCATCCCCCGGCCCGCCGCCCTGCCGCTGCGGGGGTTGCAGGAGGGGGAGCACTGAGCTAGGCCGGGGATGGCGGCGTTATTGTCGGGGCTGTTCATGGGGCTGTGTCTGTATACGCTTTATTCTTTGTTTGAAACAGGAATTTTGTTTCTTTCCTCCCCTCGACCCCCTGGGCTCCCGCTGTGTACCTCAGTCGGGTGCCTCTGGCCGAGTGTCCCCACTTGTTTCCATCGTGCGCCAAGCATATCGGGGATGGTCCTGCCGCTGTCTGCCCTTCCCCGAAGAGATGAGGGCTGAGCTCAGCCCTAATGTCCCCGCTCTGTCACTAGCTCCCAGCTGTGGTTACTGCCCCAGGTGCTGTCAGTGCAGGACGAAGGTGGGATGGAAAGACCATTCGTGGTGGGAGTACAGTAATAAGAATATAATTTAAATCACTTTTCATTTGCTCCAAGAGAAATTATTTCACCAATACATGTCCTGTCAGCTTCCCCAGCGTCCTGTCTTTGCCCTGACAGGTCTCAGAAATGAACAGCTAGCCATGAGTCTCTTCTCTGAAACTTTCCATAACACTTTTTCAGATCCTCATGCTTCTGCGAAAGGTATGTGTAAGCAGTAGTATTTCATCAGCCAGGGCACGGGAGCCTTGATGCTTGTAGATAAAAAGCCAGTTGCAACATACTCTCCTCAGAAGGCTGGGCTGTGTTAGATGAATAGGCCTGCGGCAGCCAAAGAGAACCATGCTGTGGAGGTGGAGGAAAATAGATATGTTTTATTATTCATCATGCAAGGCAGTGCACCCAAATTACTGCTGCCCTCATTTGGGGATGATGCACATTCTATGCCAGGAACTGCGGTAAAGGGGCAGATGCTGTTCACTGGCATTTAACAGGTTGGCTTTTTCTCTCAAAGCAGTCTTCTAAAAATACTAAATGTACAATGTTTTTCCAACACCACTTAATTAGGTCCGAAACAGAGCTCTTAATGCATTTCATTGAGGCCATTGTTCTTTCCACGTTCCTTGCTGCTTGCGAGCCCCAAAGAGAGAGAGAGGAGCCAACATAAACCACTGGCACTGGCTAGTATGAACAAGCTGCTGTGACTATAGTGCAACTGATCAGCAACTGTGAAAGGCATGAGTTAACTGGGAGAGGAGTCACCTCCATTTCCTTGAGCAGTACTTCACAAATGCAAAGAGCACTGGCCCATTCCCATATGTGCTTTGCTGCTTCTTCCTGTTGGGCTCACTGCAAGATCCCATAGGTTGCTACCTAAACATTTAAGTTTACTCTTTTACCATTAAACATTTAAGAGTAAGCATTTAAGTTTATTCTTTTATTAGAAACTGACATGTGATATCCGATCCTACTGAAGTCAGTGAGATTTTTTTAATTTATTTTATTTAACTAAGTGCCCAGGGAGATCATGTGGTGCTACAAGCCCCACTTCCCCCAGCCCTAGGTCTCACAATATAGAACACAAGTGATGAAAATACAGACAAATGGCTTTCAGACATCACTGAAATAAGCTGTTGAAGGCAGGTCTCATCTTTATCTTGAATTTTTATCTGATGATGCAACAAATCAATCTTAGCTGCTTTATTGCTCATTACAGAACAACAGGGAACTGTGCACTGAGAGGAACTGAGCTCCCATAGGTATCCTATCCTTTAAAATATACCAAGTGTTCACATACTGCAGTGGTGAGCCTACTAAAACCAGTCAGGTTGATAACGCAGGAATACACGGAGAAAATATGAATTCAATTTCTCATGTAAAACTTATTCTTTGGTTTAAGTGCCTGAAAATTGCAGCTATGCCTGCATTTACTGAACAAGGTCCTATACAATTCAGCGTGTAATTCAGGTATATGGAAAGCAATTTATTGCTTATGACTCCTTCTGCATGACTAAACAATGCCTAAGTCCCAAATAAATACTGATACAAGTCATCTGTTATTTGGTCAAACAATTTGATAGATTTGCCTAGTTTGTTACTACAAGTATAGACACTCATGCTTTAAACTGTGAACAAATGTCATAAGGGAGCAAGTACAGGAACATGGCATTCTGGGAATTAATTTCTCAAGTCTCTGTGCTGAATAGAAGTCACCATTTCTCAGCAAGATCCTCATGAATTTGCCTAATAAAATGTGTACAGTGCTCCACTGGAAACATTTTTAAGCAGCTGAGGTTTATGTCCATGTGCTTTTTACCTCTACATGCACTCAGTTAAGAGAACACATAAAAACTGCAGGCATCTGAAAGTCCACAGGTCATTAATGCAAGAACATATTTTTAACAGTGAATGAATGGGGAATGGAAAACTTACATACCAACTGATAAAAAACAAAAAGAACAAAGGGTACTTTTCTGAGTTCATGAGTGGAAATTTCACAGAACCATAGAATCACTGAGATTGGAAGGAACCTCTGGAGATTGTTTACTCCAACTTCCCTGCTCAAAGCAAGGTCAACTAGAGCAGATTGCTCAGAGCCATGTCCAGTTAGGTTTCAAAGAGCTGCAAGGATGGAGACCTGACAACCTCTCTGAGCAACCTGTTCTAAGGTTTTACCATCCTCACAATAGAAAAGTTTTTTCTGATGTTTAAGTGGAATTTCCTGTATTTCAGTTTGTGCCCATTGCTTCCGGTCCTGTCACCGAGCACCACTGAGAAAAGTCTGGCTCCATCTTCTTACTCCCTCCTGTCAGGTATTTATATACATTGACAAGACCCACCCCCACCACCACCCCCGCAAGCCTTTTCTTGATGAGGCTAAACAATCTCAGCACTCTCAGCTTCTCCTCATATAACAGATGCTCCAGTTTCTTCATCATCTAGCCCTTCCCTTGACTCACTCCAGTATGTCCATGTCTTTCTTGTACTGGTGAGCCCAGAACAAGACAGCACTCCAGACAGGATCTCACCAGTGCTGGGTAGAGGGGAATAATCACCTTCCTTGACCAGCTGGCCATGCTTTTCCTAATGCAGGCCAGGATCCTGTTGGCCTTCTTGCTACAAAGGCTCATTGGTGGCTCACATTGCTGATTCATAGTCAACTTGGTGTCTACAAGGACTCACAGGTCCTTCTCTGCAGAGCTGCTTTCCAACTGGTCAGCCCTTAGCCTGTACTGGTGCTTAGGTTATTCCTCCCAAGGTTCAGTACTTGAATTTTCATCTGTTGAACTTTATGAGACTCCTGTTGTCCCATATCACCAACCTCTCAGAATCCATCTGAATGGCAGCACAGCCATCTGGTGTATTAACCGCTCCTCCCAGTTTTGTATCATCTGCATATTTGCAGAGGGTGTCCCATCATCTGGGTCACTGACAAAGATGTGAAACAGTACTGGCCCCAGTATTGACCCCCGCAGTACAGCACTGGTGACTGGTTTCCAGATGGACTTTGTGCCCTTTGAGCCTGGCAGTTTGTTTGGCCACTTTTCAATTCACATTATTGTCAATTATCTAGTCCATTCTTCATCAGTTTGTCAATGCTGATGTTATGGGAGACAGTGATGGAAGTCTTGCTAAAGTAAAGATAAACATCCACTGCTCTCCCCTCATCCACCAGGCTAATCATTTTGTCATAGAAGGCTATCAGGTTGGTCAGGAATGATTTTCCCTTTGTAAATCCACACTGACTACTCCCCATCACCTTCTTGTCCTTGATGGGTTTGGAATTGGTTTCCAGGATTATTTGCTCCATCATCTTCCCAGGGATCAAGGTGAGACTGACTGGCCTATAGTTCCTGGATACTGCTGCTTCTCCTTCTTGAAAGCAGGAGTGACATTTGCTTTCTTCTATTTCTCAGGAATCTCTCCCAGCTGCCTTGGCCTTTTAAAGATAATCAAAAGCAGCCTTACAACTGTGTGTGCATCCTATTGTGTCCCATGGACTTGTGTATGTCTGGTTTGTTTAAATGTTCCTTTACCTGATCGTCCTCTACTGATGTGTAAGTCTTCCTTGTTCCAGAGTGTCCCACTGGCATCAGGGGCATGGGATTTCTGAAGGCAGGTCCTACCAGAAAAGACCAAAGTAAAGAAGATATTGAGTACTTTGGCCTTTTCCATGTCCTTCATCAGCAGGTCCCCTGCTCCATTCAGCAATGGACCTACATCTTCCCTAACCTTCCTTTTGCTAATGATGTCCCCTTAGAAGCCCTTCTCATTGTTCCCTCAACAGATTCAATTCCTGGTGGGCCTTGCGTTTCCTAATTCCATCCCTGCCCACTTGGCCAGTGTTTCTGTGTTCCTCATAGGTCACCTGCTCCTGCTTTCACCTCTTATACTCTTCCTTTTTATGTTTTACTTCTGTCAGGAACACCTTGTTCATCCATGCAAGCTTCCTATGACCTGTGCTTGACTTCCTCCATGTTGGGAGGGACCATTCTGGCACTTGAAGGAGGTGATCCTTGAAAATCAGTCAGCTGGATGTCTGGATATTAAGGTGAAAATATATATTCAAGAGAGCTAGAAAATATACCTACTTCTTACAGAGGAATTAGTTATAAACCACATTCTCTGTTTCACTGACTGAAGAGACTTAATTCTCATGTTTCCTTCCACTGTGATTTTTGCAGAATAAGGTAGATAAGGTTTGGAAGGGATGGGGAGCATATTGTGTGCTTTGCTTTGTGCTGGTTTTTAACTAAACTTTGTCTGCCATAACAATGTGAATTGCAATTACAACATAATTCAAGAATAAATTAATGAAATATACTGTAAGAAGAAAAGACGTTGTCCAGAGCTGAACTCACTATTTATGTAACTGTTGTCACTTTGAATTACATTTTCAAGTATGCAGCTCTGAAGAGAGACACAAAATGTAGTATTGTTCATTTGTTTTTAATCTCCAAGCATTAACAAATCTACTTTTAGAAAGGTAATCCTTTCCGAGAAATACAAAATCCTAAGCTCTCTTATCTTGAATCATGTACAGAAAATATCTTAAATTGTTCATAAATTAAAATGAATGTATGTACATACAAAAAATAAATCTGTCTGTGTATCAGTTTACAGGTACATATGTACACATTTGTATACAGAGATGTTCACTGTTACCAACTCTTGATACATTCTCATGGTGTGTTCCTTACAGGATCAGCTTCCAGAGTCAGGTAATTACATGAATCTCTATGTGAGTTTTAAATAAAAGTTAGTTCTTGCCTGACACATTCAGAGATTCAAATGCAATATGAACAATGTTTGAAACAAATGAGGATTTCAATGCCTAAACGAGAGGCAAGGACCTAAATGCTTTGTAAGTTTTACAAAAAAAAAAAAACACAAACCAAATAAAACCAGCCAGCTTTCAATTGAATTTATTTTAAGCCAATGTCTCGATTTTTTGAAACTTGCTCACAATTTCTGGCGGGAGCTTATCATTAACCGCATTCTGGTAGGGATATTAAACCCCACAGCAGAGGTGGGAAAATGCTTGGAATATCTCAAACTCCTGCTTTAATCACTACAGGCTTATCTGAACTGAAGGCTCTGCCATGATATAAAGGAGGCAAGGGAGAGTAGAGACTGACTGGTGAGACAGCGGTGATCCCAGTAAGAAAAGTCAAACATAAGCAGTCAACTGGAGCCATGGCAGGAGAGGGCAAGCTTCTCTGGCACTCAGGGCTTTTCAACCCACATGGTGCTCTCTGAATATCTACCAGTACCCCCAGGCTAACCTAACCCAGATGCAAGGTGCTTGGTACCGGACTGGAGCCCCTGAACAGGACCTACACAGGGACTGATCTCCTCCCTGTCAGATTCAAACAGCAGATAGAGTCCCTCAGGCTCAGACATGTGTGTTTGACAGCAATAGTTAGATGCCATTAAATTTAATTTGTCCCTAAATCTTTGCTCTCTATAAGAATTAATCCTCATGAATGATGGTCAAATAGATAATCGCTTGAGGAAAATGTCTATCTGGGATTAAACTGAAACATTAGGCACAACTCAGATATGCTACAGCATGTATCCTTGTTGACACAGGATGATTTCTGGACCTCTTCCTCAGGGGTCAGACTCCTGGGTTAACTGGCATCAGCCAAGAGACAGTGAACAGGAAAGGCACCTCTTCTTGCTCACAGGAAATCATGTCTATGCACAAAAGTAACACAATATTACTGAGAGCTTGTATAGTCTTGTGCTGATAGTCTGCAGGAAAATAATTTCTTCCCAGGAGAAGAACATCCAGCCTGTGCTGAGACTTAACAATGCAAGGAAAACTTCCTATTTTGCTTTCAGTGTTATTATCACACAGCAGCATGTACAGAAAAAAAATCAACCAGACCTCCTGGTGTGGGAGAACAGGAATGTAGCTGTTCTGAGGAGGAAGGTGTAGAGTACAGTAGGATAAAAATTAGGATAGGGGAGAGGAGAGGAGAGGAGAGGAGAGAAGAGAAGAGAAGAGAAGAGAAGAGAAGAGACGAGAAGAGAAGAGAAGAGAAGAGAAGAGAAGAGAACGTTGATAGTCGTGGCAGAAGTGATTGCAATATGATCAGAAGCTTGGCTGAAGCCACCAACCCGTATCAGTTATACCATATCTGGCATGTGACAAATGCATTTCAGTCATCACTGGCTTGGGTTGATTTAAAGTGAGAGACTGAGCAGTAAAGAGCTCTGGGTCTCATTGCTAGTACTGTGATCCCAACAGAGTAGCCAGCTTGTGATGTTAATATTTGTTCTTTACCTCCCCAATTTAGAATAATTAAGACTTCAGGGAAAAAAAAACATCATTAGGAAATACAGTGGTTATTTGGTTGTATTTACAAATCTGTAATTTTCTTCTTATTCTGACAATTACTTCAATTAACTCTGTGGATGTTAGCTTTATTATTACATTTGTCAGTATCTGTTACTGTAAAAAAAAATATCTCTGATAAATGCTCTCAATTTCTTTTCTAGAGTAATCTCATTAGCCTCTAAGTGAACAAAATACTTAATTTGTTGCCATAGCAGTGGAGTTTTAAGAAATAAATGGTGGCCTGCATAAAGAACTAGCATGAACCTGATGAGCATGTACTAGGACTATTATCAAATCAGAGATTGGCTTTACTAGCTCTAAGCAGCATAGTATTTGTGACAGCTACCATGCCATGTTCGTGAAAATTAGCATCACCCTGGCTGAATTAGATCTCCCCCCAGTAAGCTGATTTTTTTTCTTACCTTTAATCTCAGACTTGTGCAGAATTGACTATACCAACTACCTACCTGGCTAAAGTAAAAGCATATTGTAGTGTTAGTTATGCTTTAGGAATTTGAATGACAAGTGTCAAAAACTCCCTCCTTAAACCTGTCACAGCATCATGGCCCAAAGGCTAAGACACGAACATGGAAGACGAGAAACCCAGAGCATAATTTTTATTTTGCTTTAGTATTTCTACACTGAAGTAAAAATGTTTGGGAAAGGCCTCACCTGGGCAAAAACAGTGACAGAGAGCAAAAGAAGGCATGAGATCTTCCATGAAGGAGGTGAGGAGAAAGCATGTGACATGCAATGCTGCTACGATCCTTGGCATTTTACTGCGTGTGTACCATGTTTGTGACCCATGCGAGGGTGCAGGCCCTGGCTCAGTAACAACTAAATTTGACTGACCTTGCTTGTGTGCTTGAAGGCTACCTTCCCAGCAGCCAGTAAGCTGCTAGTCTGTCCTCCAAATTGGTTTGCTCCCCATGGGAGTCCAGGAGCTATGTAAGATGAACTGAAGGGTGGACTATCAGAGACTAGAGCCTTGGTGTAAAACACAAAGTGAACTAAATTGACAGAACCAGGTCACCCTTAGAGCAGCCTGTAGGAAAGCTGCTGCACTTTACACAGGAATGTCGATATTTTTCTCATCTGCAGACCCTTACAAATTGCCAAGTGGACATGTTGCCCTGTCTATAGCAAATTTAAGCTTACTGACAACTGGTTAGTATTCCCCAATTTCTTTTTGCAGACCCAGTGTGTGTATAGACCATAAGCTGAGTACTACTGGGTCTCTTAAATTGTGAGCTCATTCAGAGCATCCGTTCTTGAGAAGAGGCAATATAGTGGCTGAAAGGCACCATGACCACTTCTCCTTCTACTTACTCAGAGCTATAGTTAGTATTTTTAGCATAAATATGTACTGCAGCACGTAACTATAGTCACAAACCATGTAAATATTCCAAAGTTTAATTCAGTACAAGACCTTTTGTCTTAGCTGGAATGGCGGTTACTTATGGAAGGACAGGCTTCAGCCACTTACCCTTAGGCATGTATGTGTTGTCTGTGCTACTACCTGTAGCCAGCTTAAAGCCAGCTTTGGCACATCTGCAAGAAATGCAAACCATTGATGTAGATACATGATGAAAAACACAGCAGGTAACCTTCTTCCAACAGTCTGTTTCCACCTCCTCCTAACCTGCTGCCTGATCTTGGGCAGGCACTTTGTGTTTTGTAGAGTTACAGGAGGGTGGCTCTTGCCTCTCTTTGCAAAGGGCTCCGCTGATGTCCGCACACAAAGCTCAGCACCACTCAGAGTTCCCTGAACTAGCAGGGAGCCCTGGCACTGTGGTACCCACTGGGCTGCAGGTAGGGTCATTGCTGCTGAAATGAAGAACTCACCAACCATTTTGACCAAACAGCTCCAGAAGCTGCAGGAAACCTGAGGAAAAACCAGCTGGTGGAGCTGCCGCCCCGGGCACCACTGGCTGTGTTTAACAGCCCAGCCCTGGCTGAGCTCTGGCTGGTTTAGGCCAGAAAATAAAAACTCTTGCACTTTGTAAAGCTTATTAGCTCACTCATACCATACTAATGGCAATAAAGGCGCCTGCAATGACCTGGCTTCCCTCCTTTTCGTCTTGGTTTTCTGTGCACCACATTCCCCAGAGCTTCCAGCCTCAAGGTTAAAGATCCATCTGAAATCCATCAGCAAAGAGGGCTACATGAAAACAGCAGTATTTTAAAACACCTGTAAAATGTGATCTACACTACTTACAGGAAGAAATGCTTGAAGTGGACTGGAAATATGAAAAAAAAAATATGAAAAATACTTAAATTTTAAATAGTCCTTTAGGTAAGTAGTTTCTAAAAATTATCCCTGCTTCAATATAAACATCCCTATATATCTATATTGCCAGATATTAAACACCATATGACTTTTTTACCACATTTCATCTAGTGCAATTCTCAACGCTTCACTTGCATACTCCAAGTACACATTATAACCAGGCAATCTTATTATTACCACAGTTCAAGAGGACAAGTACGACGGCTGAAATGTCACATCTTACTGATTTATTTAATTATTACCAGGTGAGAGATGGATGACAGAATCAGATGCAGGACAAGCAGGCACACTGAAATGTTCAAAACCATTTTTTACAAAAGGTTCTGCAAAATAGCTTTATTGATTTCAGTGGATATATTCACAGTGTGCAGGAACAGTTTCACAGAGTACTTGCCCAGCTATATTTCAGTTACTGGCATGGGTTTCTCTCTGGATACCAGGAATGTAGACGCCTACCCAAAACTCATCAAAATCTGTGGGAAACTTTACACATACGTAACTCGGCTTCAGATCAGGCTGTTTGATTCAGTGACAAAGCTAGAGCTTTTTGGAAAAAATAAACCAATACCACTTTATCTCTCTGCCTCTATTTTCACTCTGAAAACTTCAGTTGTGGCTAAAAGACTGAAGGGAACTTAGACAAGACAATTTATTTCAAAATCATACTTTAGAAATACAGCAAGAACGTACACTTACACATTCATAGCCCTATTTTCAGAATCTGTTTTGATATTAGATATTACAAATGACTTAATGGAATTATAAATCATATTCTAGTAACATTTAAGCATCACAAAAGGTTAATATTCTGTATTTTTTTTGCAAGACAGACATGAAATCATTAGAAGACATTCATTTAAAACACATACAACATGGCGTAACAAATATTTATTGTACTTATTTCAAATATAGTCTAGACTTCAAAGTATTTATCATATCTTTCATTATAAATAGCAACCATGGGGAAATCTCTCAAATGTCACAAATTTTAATCTAAAAATTGGAAATAAATCAAAGTATTTGACAATCACAACCTGCAGAAAAACATGTATTCTGATGGAAGAGTAGATTGGGTGGGGGAACACACCAAAAGAACGCATGTAAAGGTTAAACTTTCAATAAAATAGTCTTAAACTCTCAGAGTTTTTTTTCTGAGATAAGTATAAATGAAAGTACTATAAAAATAATTTTTCTATATTTTGTCCCATTTATTTAGTTTAAATTTTTGATGGTACCTGATGACAGATTCAGACTGGTCCATGCAGGAGCAACAGCAGCAGGAGCTCGAGAGTACACCTATCACTATTTTGCATCACTACACCATTTTATATCCGGGTCCAGTTCTACAATACCTGCAAAAGCTTTCTGACCTGAGACCTGTCCCACAGGACTGATGACAGCCTATGAACTGGGACTTTAGTTAGCCATATTCTCTATCTGGAGTTTTTTTTTCATACGGAATCAATGTGACACACATAAAACCCGAACTCATTTTTCAGTCATTTTGTTTTAAACCGGCCCTCAAGCCCCTGTGTTCTCACTTTCAAGAGAGTCCAAGTTAGGAGTATTACAGTTTCTTGCAGCCTCCAGATCTTAATTTTGAAGGGATGTTTTCTATTTCTTTTTACAGCTTGGAAGGTGGCACAGGAACCATCCAGCTGGTCCAAGAACTGCCAGTGAAAATGCTGAGAATCCAATGATTGTCTCCTAAATTAAAGGAAATAAGGTTAAATAAAGCTAAACAAACTGGAATGCTCCAAGGGTAAACAGCCCATTGCCAGTCAAATTATGTGGTGTTAAACTTCTGCAGCTATAATCCCAGATATGTGACAGATTCTAAAGGAAAAATAATCCACAGAGGATTATTTTACATGTTTGGACTAGAATCACTAGTAACCCATGGCAGCTGGAAAAAAATTATCTTAGTCCATGCCATGCACAAGCATGCATATACAAGACACATTTAAAACCATAAAAGACACATTAAAAGAGATGGCGAATTTCTTATTTTCCTACAGGCTCAGTACATTTTGTGCCTATTTTGCGAGATTTTTATGAATAAAATCTTTATAGAAACAGCGTTATTCACTTAATAGTTAATAGTAGTGCAGCTCACCACTAATCATACAAGAGCTTTGGGTGTCTACTAACACTGGGAGTTGATCTAATAGAGGAGAGCGTTGCTGCTAAAAATCTAGTTATGTGTCTCCTATAAACACATATTAGAGTAGTTGTGCTGGGGAGTATAATCAAAGCTCATAAAAGGGCACCCCACAGAAATGGGATTTTGTTACACATTTCTCTCTGGGATGTTGTGAGAGCATTCCCTTCCTCTCAGGAACAAACTTGCTGTCTAGGAGTTAGGAGAAGAGCTTCTGTGAGGAATGGAGGGGAGTTCCTGGGGAGAGCTGGCTTCTAGCTGGGGTAAAGAAAACCTGTATTGTCTATATAGGAAAGAACAGTGAGAGAAAGCTCTTTTGAGAAGACTGGGACTCACACCAAAGCTGTGGGTGAGGAGAGGAAAGGTCAGGGCACAAAGACAGAACTCACCACCGGTCCCACTTTTTCCTCAGGGGGGGAGCTGTGGATGCAGCGGCTGCTCCAACGGACAAACCTGAAGTGGAAGAGTCGGGATCCGTGGTGCATTATAGGGCTCATCATTTTATCCCAGTGAGGGGAGAACACGGCTGGGGAATCTTGACCAGCCAGTAACTACTTCTGCAAGGAGTTTTCCAATCCTTTGCTATTTTCTACTGCTCAGAGCCTGCAGGATGCTGAACTCTTTTCAGTGAAGGCAAAGAGTCCTCCTTCTTGACAGACAAGTCCCTTCATTTTTATGTTGGGTGCAAGAAGCACAAACACAAACCAAAATACACTGGGTAGCTGCTGTCCTGGGGTCAGCACCAGCAGATGTGTGTGTATGTGCCTGCTCTCTGGGAAAGGAGCACCTCGGGATGATGCAGCCACCTCCCACCAGCTCACTGAGTGATGCTGCTGAGCCCAGCAGATGGGAGGAGTCTGTCTCTGCTGCTCATGTTGTGAGGCAAAATGGAGAAAACTGTCTGTCCTCCCATCTACTAGAGCCTTAACAGTCATCTTTTCTCTGTATTCACATGCATGTGCCTCTCCACACAAATTATTTGCACCCCCAATTACCCACTCTCTGGAATTCCCATTTGCCCACCCTTGCAGTTCACTTACCACTTTCGTCCACAAAATGATCTGACCAATAATTGACCAGTACTTCAAATGAAATACTTCCCTGCCCCCCACTGCAGCAAGTATCTCCTTCTTCCACATCCTACCCAAATCGTCGCTAATCCAGGTGTACAAGAAGCTGTGAAGCAGCCTGCTGGGAGAGCGGTCATCCACAGCAGGGAAATGTCAAGCCACCTGCCTGGGTCCAGCATTAAAGCAGAATGTGTGACAGGGTAACAGACAAAGGCAGAAAAATGTTATCAGCATTACAGGTAGGAGATTATTACGGTGCCGTGGGGCTAAGCCCAAGCTTAGGAGCTATTAGCCCAGGACCAGCACCATGCTAATTTAGCAACTCAACTTGCAAGCTGGGGCTGGTTTCTAGCTAGCCAGTTTTCACCAATAGCAATCAGACATCCGACAGTCTACACACATCTGTGTAAAATGTGCTACTTCTGCACTCGGAGGTTAAGAGGCAGGGAAGTAAATAATCCTCCCCTCAGCTATGGGCTGTGCCATTTCCAGTATGAATATTTTTAATAGATGAAATCTGTTTGTTGCATGCAGACATGAAGATTTTCACTCAGTTGCAGTAAACACGCAAGTTGCTAGATTCCCTACTAATTTATGTCCAAATACATTTCATTAATTTCTTCTGTGCTTTCTCCTGCCTTTAATTACCAAACCCCAAAGAAGACAACTATGGCATCCTTCTCTAGGCTTCTCATCAGAGTACATCCTCCAAGCTTACTTCCAAGACAGCCTGCAACGCGGTGGTGGTGGTGAGAGCCTCAGCTTGAGGGTTTTTGACAACGTGCAGAATATGTTAGCAAGGTGTGAAGAGCAGAGAGTTAGCACTCTACACAAACAAACAACAGTGGATCAGTGATTAAACAGACACGTCTGGCATGTATTTTACTAGTGCTGTGGTTTTGTTATCTCAGTAAATTTACTTGCTCAATTTTATGGAGGAAGAGACAAGAAGTTTTTTTTCCGTAAATCCTCTCTGAACACTAAATATCCTACCTTTCTGTAACAAATACAGAATTTGTCCAGAAATAAATACCTCTGAAAGGTGTATCTAAAGTAACCAGAGAGCAAAGGACTGATTTGCATTCATCAGCTGTGGCAATAGCAGCAGCAGCAATAGCAATATTGGCAATAGCATGCAGTAGATAACCCTAAGCAACCAAAATTCCTGAGACAGATCCTCTAACACCAAGAGATTGTCCCAGATATATGATATTTTAAAATAACAGTTTTCAGGTTCTACTACTTGTTTTCAGGTATTTAGCTTTTGGTTTCATGCTTTCTACATGAACTTTATTTTTCTCTACAGCTGTGAGGATTTGAAACGTCATAAAGTTATACTGAGATTCTCCTTTTGTCTTCCAGCTGTCTCCTGCACAGACCTCACTAGCATTAATTTCTGTATTAAAATGAAATCAAACACTGTCCTACAATAGCAACACTGGCTCTCATTAATCTTACCAAGCTTGGCAATTATTTCCCAGCTTTCTGGACATTCACTAGAAAATGAGACATAATCTTATTTCTCTAGCAAACCTTCTGACCTCTCAGCTGTAAAGTCCAAGCCAACCTTCCCCATTGCCATAGCCCTCTGCTCACAACAGTGCTGCACCTTGGCATTTACAGACAGTCTATGTATTTATACACAGCAGTGAACAGTATTTGTCAAAGTCGCCCCCAAAAGGCTCAGCTCTTCTTGGCTCAGCACTGGCCCTTTTGCTCCTTACTTAGCCTGTGTCTCCTTTAGCACCTGTGGATGCTCAGCCTGCTCCAGCCTCACCTACACTTGCATTGCCAGCCCTCCAGACACTACTTATACGCTGCTTCTGAACACTAGGAGTTTTCTCACATTAAATTTAGATTTGAAAAGCCTTTTGCTGTTCCTAGGTTTGTTATTGGTCCCTTCAGGGTGTCAGGAGGACTCCAGAGCTCTCCTGGCACAGTTTATCCAGCAGCTTTCTTCTTCTCTGCTACCTTAAAAATACATTCTGTATTTTTCCCAGCAGACCTGATCCCACAGGATGGTTCCTTGCTCTTTCTCTCTTTCAGAGCTCTGCTTTTAAGAGTATTTGCTCTCTCAACTGCTACCACTGGAATAATTTAATTTTGAGTCACTGAGGTCCCTTCTTATGTGTTCATTAGATAGTACCATTTCCTCACATCTTAGCTGAGAGGACAGATTCTCTAGCCACTGCTACAGTGACACAGGTTATAACATCCCCATCAGTGCCAGAGCAAAGCACTTCCAATTAACGTATGCAGTGACAGCATCAACCCTCTGATGTTGTAGTTCACTTTCTTCCTCATCTGCTTCTGGGGGTAAACTGTAGATAACCGTGTAAGGCTGTTTCAGCAGTTTTATTTCAGCATGAGACTGCTTGTTTATTTTATTTAACCAGTTGAAGCGGGCATTGCAGGAAGTTAATGCTGCTCCATATTTTCCATGGTACTCGGTTTCAGAATATCACCTGAGGAAAACAAGCCTACTGCACAGAGAGTCTTTACTTTCCTTGGACATTGAAATTGAAATCCTTATTTTAAAGAGAATGGAACATACAGAACTATGACATGTGTTGAAACTTCTCTGAGAATTATCACTAATCTACAGATCTGCAGTTTTTTCAGTCCTAATAAAATTACTCCAATGACATCATTGGAGAGAGAATTTTTAACCACTTTTTTTTTCCTGGTCTATCTATCTTTAGTAAAAATCCCATGAATAAAACTCTTGATATTATCTTTGAAAGACTATTTCTGATTGTCTTTGCTTTTTCACAGATGAAAACATTTCAGTTGGAGTGAACTAGTTCCTGAACTATCACTGTCATAAAAGATTAAAGACACATGAGGATACAGAGGAATTCAAAACAGAAGTCTTACAGCAATGTAAATTTAGGACAGTTGAACTGATGGTGGTATGTAACCAGCAGAACTACAGTGAAATTTAAGTATCTAATTTGAAAAAGAAGTATCCACAATTATCTTGGTTTTTTTGGAAGGGTTTTTTTTATTATTTCAATTAGAAAAATTAGAGCAGGGACAATTTCTAATGTTGTAACTTTCTTGCCATACATTTTATATATGGAAGAAAAACAATTCTATTTCTACTGCTTGGATACATCAAAAAATCTGCCTTCAATAAAATTAAATATACTTCATATTTATAAATGTGCCTGATATGAGGAATATTCTATTTTTTCCATAAATTGAAGATCAGTAATAAGTATAGTACAATATAGAGGATTTGGTGATCATTCTCCTCTTAGCCACTTCTTCAAATACACAACAACGCATTTTCCAGTTCTGCAAACAAACTATTTTCATGTCTGTTTCTAGGACAGACCCATTCTAGATGTGTTTTAACATAAATTCATGATCGTGTTCTGAACCTTACTGGAATGCTTGCTTGAACTGCACAGGCTCTTAGAAGCACTTTTGGGGGGAAAAAAAAAGCTGGAAGTGGTTTTTCTGAATGCAGCAATGGGACTTGGCCAAACTGCCTCCCAGCATAACCCTACATGTGAGCCCAGTACCCCTCCACACCGGGTAACCCGGCTCTCTTCGAGCCACAACCTGGGCTTCTTGTGCCTTTCCAGCACCAGCAGTGCCAGCAGTGCCAGCAGTTCCAGCACCAGCAGTGCCCAGTGGAGCCCCACTCCGCTGTTACAGTGGAGAAGCTCATTAACTTCAGCGAAGTGGCTCCTGAATTATAAGAGTGTATGAGAGAAAGGAACCAAACGCTGGAATCAGATGCTGCATGTTTATAATCCAGAATATGTGTTGCTCAAGAGCATTGCCAAAGCAGGCTTAGTAACACTCAAGTCATCATTGAATAAACAAACCATTTACAAGCTAATTATAGATATCATTTTGCCTAGAGCATTTAGCCAGTATTTGATACTGTACAGGTTGTTTCTGTGCAGAAGAAAAATTGAAGGCAGGTACTTCTTTAACATAATCCTTCTTTTAAGAAGAGCAGCTGGATAATTCTTGTGTCCTTGAGCACAGACATAACAAATTTCTTGTTCATAATTCTACAACTGTTTTTATTCTGAAAAAAAAAATAGTGTCCTTCTTCTCAACTCCAGTTTCCAGTGAATTCACACCCCCCGAGTTTATTGAGATATCTAAGTTAGGAGCGTGGACACCATAGATTCCTTCTATCACTATTTATAATTTCTTCATGGTATAGATCTTCCCTTCCTACCAGTGTGCACCTAAGATCTGAATCTAACACACAGATGCCTTTCTTCCTCTACTGACTTTAGGAGTGACTGTGCTCTTAACTAAGATACCTTGGTTAAGTACTGTCGTTTGATGGGATGAATCTATGCCTGACTGGTGCCAGGCTCAGAAAATCAATGAGGCTTTCACAGTCTGTGTGGGTTCTCCGCATGGACCTAGCAATGTCCCTGCTAATACGTGAAAACTGGTATTTCTAATCACTTATTAATTTACCAAAAAAGAAAGCCTGGTGCATTATATTACTGCAAGTATTGCTTCAACATTTAATAAGCTTGCAATGTATAGTGTGTATACACAAGGAGAAAGTATGTTCTTGATTTTGTCAGTGTATTACCCTAAGAACAATATGTATAATATCAATGACATAAGAAAACAATGGATCTAATTGCAAAGACTTATAAATACTGAGGAGGAATACAAGCAAAGAAGAAGAAAGGAGACAGCGGAGAGCAGTGAGGAAGGTTGTGAGGGATCTTGAGATCAGAGCCTGACGCTTCAGTTCCTATTGTCTTTTTGAAATGTCATTAATGGCAAACGGAGAAGTCATTCTCCATCAGTGTCTCTCAGAGATCACTGTTAGAGGCTCCACTTGGGCACTCAGGTACTGCAGACGTTGGGAAGCTGCCCTTGCAATGATTCAGAGCCCAACTGCCAATTTGTGCAAGAGTTTAGGATGAGTCCACATCCAGCTGTCAGAAACTCATTTTCCATCCCAAGTTGTATTTATGACATATAAAGCCTGAAGAGCAACTAGGCTCAGCCTTCTTGCTGCGAGACTGTACAAGGGGAGAAAGAAGTGAATGATTCAGTTTATCATAATGTGGAAAAAAAACCCCTTTTGATTTACTGCCTGAACAGAGCACATAAGAGGAGAGGTAATGGAGAGGAAGTCAGACATGAGAGAACTTCCCTCATGAACAAGGTAAGGGCAATAAAATGTTCACGTGCTTTGGTCAAGAGCACAGCACTTCAAAAAGGGTGACATGCTTCTAGGTTGTGAATGACTGCACTAACTAGGAAAATGCCACAAAATGGGATTTACTTAACAGGGGCCTTATTCTGTCCTCCTGAACTCTAGGTAAGTCTTACCAATGACACCAGAGGACCCAGAGAAGGCTGGTACACTGTTGCCTAAACCTTATTAAGAAGGGCACCAGGTGACTTTTTGTCATTTACTTCAAGAAAAAAAATCCCATAACACATGAATGCATTGATCTATGTTGGAATGAAGCATATTCAAAAGCACAAATCTTATTGAATAACATTAAGTCTTCTGTTGCTATTTTAATACATACCAAGCTTTTAATTTAATTTCTTCTGGCTTTTTATCATGTCTTTATTTGTTTTATAATCATAAGGTAATTTTTTTGTGCATGCTGTTTTGCTTTGCATGTACTTTAAACTTCTGATAGCTTTTGGTCTTTAAGACCCATGTCTCACTGCAGATGGCACTAAATCATTGCGCAACACAAAGCAGACTCATATTAACTTACATCTCCATGGGTATGCAGTGACTTTCTCTGGTTTTGTTATCCTGAAGGATAAGATTTATATCCACATAAGTAAGTAGCATGAAAAACAACTTAAAACTTGCTCGCAATGGGACAAAAGATGTTCTCTGCTATGCCTCTGACTGATTCATACAGTACACAACATTTTTGTTCTGTAAGCTCAAGCCATAGTCAACTGGCAGAAGGGCTGGAATACAGAGATTACTTGGTGTGACTCTAAGCTAGGATTCCTCCCGCCGTCCAGGCACAGGTAAATGCCAGCCAAGTCCCAGTTCAAAGTCTGAGCCTGTGACCAGTACAGTGCTGTAAGACTGCTCCTGGATGTGCTGGGGACCTGGCAGGCCCTCTAACCGACCAGAGGCTGAATGTGGCTCCCGCGGCGGTGCAGGGGCAATAACAGAGGACACTGGTTTCTGTTCCTGGCCACAGTTGTTTCAGTAAACAGCAGTTGCTTTTGAGAAAGGCTGAGCATTTTGCAAGTTCTTTCAATACATATTTCTGTATACAGTAAGGACCCAAACTGGCTGCTGCCTTTATTTACAGTCACAAAAACAATCAATATATTCTAACATGGTTAGAAGCAATGAAATGCTGAATTCCTCTGAAAACTATTCTACTTTCATAGAGGGCCTTTATCTCAATTTGAGGATTCATCCTACATCTACCCGTGATAATGTTTCTATCAATTTTAGTGGGACAACATCAGATCTGTGTCCCTTTACTTGAGACACCAAAATTTCAAGACTTTACCTCTAACAATATTTGACTTTTCCCTTGTTTAAATGAAGATGAGACTCCTCAATTTTTCTGTAGGGAGCAGTAAGGGAGCTAAGTACTATTTATATTTTTCCCTTGGAATCTGATGAATAAGCAAATGATAGTCTAGAGACCCAGCTGGTATGAGCTGGCACTGTACAACTGAAGACAGTGGCATTGGGCCAATGTAGACAGAGGGAGGAGACGGCCCATGGTATGATTGTTCAACACATTGTGTTTTGGACAAGACACGAAACTGATACAAATGGCTGGTAGTTGTTAGCTGGAGGCATTCTTACAAAAGCAAGCAAGTCTTAGTACCCTGATTTGTCTAATTTGGATAAATGCACTGTGCCTACTTTTAAAATTGCTGCAGTTATTGTTCCTTTTTTCATCAGATCACAAAAAAAAATAACCTTTTGGCTTTTTCTTCTGTTGCAGGTAGGCATCACAAAGTAATTGCCGTGTTCAACTCTGGAGGATGATGTAATCCTGGGGCCAAGTCCAGAGCCAGGTCATTCATTTCAGTGGGTGGTCTTTGACATCTTTGTCTTCTGCCTGCAACTCTCATTTTTATGTATTGCTCACAGAGAATTACAGACTGAAAGTGAATTCTGCCTGCAGGAATCTAAGGGCATGTCTCTGGTGTGCAGCAAAGAAATGCAGAGATTCCTGAGCTGGTAGAGGTGATGTTAGCACTGGAAATGCCCAACACCTTGCTAAACATCTGTACTGCTCTTGGAGTCAGGTTAATGTCCCTGAGCAGTGATGTGTGGATGCAACAGCTCGGCTGCAGTAGCTCCACTGCTGTGAGAAAAGACTTTTGCTCACAGTGCCTAATCCTGGCACTTCAGAGCACAGGTTTAATTCAGCAGACTGAATGCCAAGACTATATGCTATCCATATATCTACACACTAACTACTGCGTGAGCTACACTATAGTCTAAACAGGTCAAATAAAACAACTCTCTAGAAAAAAGTGAAGTACAGGGAGAATCAGACAGCAAGGGGGTAAATTGTCAGGACCTGACACCAACTCCTTCTTGTTCTCCAATATCACAAAAGGAATTGGTGGAGTCGCTGTCCCACCAAAGACTCAGAGGCCTATCTTTACCCTGAAACACCTTTTTCACAAGCAGCTTCTGCTGTCACATCACCAGGCAGCTGCAAAGGCCTACAGAAGCAAAGCTGGTCTTACCAAGGTAACACCTTCTGGCACATCAGGCTTCTTTATTTTTGAAGGGCAGAGCTTGTGCCAAAAATAAATGTACATGTGGTGGGAAAAGCGAGGAGTAACAAGGCAAATGCCATATGCAGCACAGCAAGCGGTAGCAGCATACCATTGCTCATAGATTCATAGCAGAAGTTAATTTTAAGGAGGGATTTGAAAAAAGCCTTTTGCACAGCTCTCCTCCCATGTACATGGGATGGCCTGGGGTAGAGGATGAAAGTGCTTGGGAGAAAACAAAGATCAGTGCACAATGAATGGTAACTTCAAAGGCAAAAGGGGGGGCGGGAGTCAAAAACTTGAAACATAAGCGAAACCAGACTTTCAACAAATTATTAATTTAAACCACTGTGGTGTTCTATCCATTTCAGTTTACTGCATTCAGGGTTGACTTTATCTGTTAAGATCTGTACCTATACTCTGCACCCAAAGCCCCTTGACTCATCGGTCAACATAGAACTACATCTGACACAACTTAAACCTACTTCTGTTTAAAAGAGTCTTCCAAGGCAACCATCTCATTAAGGTAATTGCTGTAACTCCTTCTGTTAGTGTGAATGCTTTGCATGGGATATATGCATACTACACATTCTATATACATGGCGGGCTAGTGCAGCAAATTCTAACCCTTGGTTGTAATGACTTGTGGGTACAGTCCCTCATCCCCACCAGTTATCCCACGAAAATAATAGGACCCCACTACAGTGTATAAAAGTTCATATATGACCTCCTCAGATCTTACCTTCATATTTAAACGGCTCATCAGAATCTGAGTGTCAATGTTTGTGTGATTTTCTATCCACTTTTCCTCCTTTTTCTCTCCTAAGAGAAAACTTTGCTAACACTCTTAATGTCATCTCAGATCTCACAGTAGGAGTCATAGGTTTTCATTAACTGTTATTTACTAACCAAAATCTGTTAATAACATTTCATTTATCCCTGAAATGCTTTGTGGCTTGATGTGGAACTGCAGATCCTCCTGGAACGATCAGCACCGCTACTGTCAAGAAGCAAAACACGGGTCAGTCCCAGCTGTGGTACAGCCAACGCTGGTCTCACATGCACCTCTCAGCCAGAGGCCTTCTAGGGCAAAATATCCTCAGTCAATGCTTCATAGCTTCTCCCTTTCCAGGACTTGGGTCATCATGCGTAGTCTGAGAGTACCTCAGGACAGAAGCTTCTAATTAACGCACTTTCCTTCTCAAACTCTTTAAGGTCAGCATGCAGAGAAGGAAAGCTCTCCAGCTGGAGCAGTCTGCAGAAGCATCAGCAGCTGGGGGTGAATAAGCTTCTTTTCCAAGAAGTCAGCTGAAGTCAAAGAGCCAGGTTCCAGGCAGCAAGCAAGGATTTAACACTGAGAGTGAAGGAAGGAAAGCCACATTCCCCAAAAGACCTGAGACACACAACCTCTGTGGAGGAAACAAAAAGTGGTATCAACCTCTCCTGAACTGGGCAGACCCATACAATACTCTGCCCCGCTGTTGCGAGAGAAGTGCATTCAAATGCCTGAAAAGAGATGAGGAAGCCCTGCCAGTTCACTATTTCCTCATGCTCTTTATCCATGTGAGTGCCAAGGATACTGCTAGGAGAGAGCCTGAAGGGATCAGAAGCAACTGTGAGGTGCAAAGAGTGAGGGTGAGGCAGCACGGGATTCGGCTTGTACTCTTTTTTTCTTCTTCCAGTTATGAATTAAGGGCAAGGAAGTGAGAGACACAGCTTGGAAATGAGCTTTTGTCTGCATAAATGGTAGCAGCAGCAGGACCCAGGTTCTCTGAAACACTGTTCTACAAATTACTGGGTAGATGTTCAGTCCACCTTGTCAAGAAGGGGGGACAGTATTTTTGTCTTGTGTTCAGAAGGGTCATAATGAGACATGAAGGGCAGTGAGTCAGTTCCCTGAACATCTCAGATATCTGTATATTAATGCAAGAAACACAGGAAATAATAAACAAGAAATACTAGGAATCTGAAATATAATAACCCAGTTACAACTGAGTTTGCACAACTGAGAGTGGGATAATCCATGTTACCATAATATTAACATATGGATAATGATAAAGAAGGAAATGCACAAGGGTGGTGTCACAGGGACACTAATAAGGGCAGATCATGAAGACAAGGCATTTTGAGAGCAGCTAGCAGAATCAGCCAAAGCTCCAGATTTGGAAATAATGGAGACTTTGCCATCTGCACATATATCAGGCAAAAAAAGATACAGAACAGATTGTCCAGCAAACTCTTGGAAAGCATTGGTGATGTGTTTATTCAGAATATAGCTAGAAGGGAGCTCACTTTCCATTTGATTGCAAGCAGTGGGGAGGAACTGGTTGAGAATGTAGAGAGGAAAGGTAGCTGAGACTGAAATAACAGTGTTCCTCGTTTTCATGAAGGGAGTGAGGAAAAACAGTAAAATAAAGATCATGAACTCTGCTTTCTGTGAAATTAAATGAACTCACAGATCCTAAGGAAAATATGCCCAAGGGGAAAAGGAGTCTCAGAAAACTGGTACTTCCTTAGAAAAACATGAATGGCACAGTTGCAGGGTAACCCGAAGCGAAGAAAGAACAGGAGATGCATGTCTCAATAACATGCAAGTTATTGCATGTAACAAGAAGCCAACTTGTCTCAGTCACAGGCAATTCAGCATAAACAAGGAGAAATTTAAACAAATAACAAAGGACAGAATATTCCGCACCCACGATAACTGATAGCATAAAACTCAAGAAGGTAAAAAAATGGCTTACTCAATCATTTTGCAGAAGACGATGTCAGAGATGCACTAAATGACAAATTAAACCTGGGTCAGCATTACACTGCTGGAGAAAAAGGTGCTTGTATTGGGAGCTACACACAAAAGCATCGCCTGTGAAGTATTTGAAGGAGTCCCCTACAGCACGTGCTGCTGGTAAAACCTGTGCTGCAATTTGGCTTCCAGTTTGGGACCTATACTTCAAGAAAGATGTGAACTAATAACAAAAACAACAAAGTGTGAGGAGAATGATCAAGAACTACAGAACACATTCACAGGGAAACACTGAAGAAATTGGAACTCTTTAGTCTAAAAAGAGAAGTGGGAGAGAAGGCGACTGTCTTCCAGACTTGTCCTACAAAAGTAGTTGCAAAGGCTAAGAGAATAATCTGTTCCCTGTGTCTGCTGTTGACAGGGCAAAAGTAGTGAACTTAAATTGCAGTAAGGGAGATTTAGATTTGACACTAGGAAAATTTTGCTGATTGAGAGCAATCCTTTACAGTGCTCAGCTCTCTTTAGGGAGGTTAGGAGATCTCCATCATGTTGACTGCTTCTTTCCAGGTTGCCTCACCGTCTGACCGCTAGCTACCCTGCCTGTTGCTCTCACTTGGCATGCAAAAGCTTTCAGCATCTGAAGGTGTTGTTAGCATCGCTCTTTCACTGACAATGATTGATTGCTTCAATTTGTTTCTAACCCTACCTCTTTCAGAAAACAGACTCACTCAGCCTTGTCCAGACACTACCCAGCTTGACAACAGCTTCATCATCCTGGGTCTGTTTAGTCTGAAACAGAGAAGACTGAGAGGGGATCTTATCAACACTTACAAATACCTTAAGGGCGGGTGTCAAGAGGATGGGGCCAGACTATTCTCAGTGGTGCCCAGTGACAGGACAATGGGCAATGGGCACAAACTGAAACATGGGAAGTTCCGTCTCAATATGAGGAAAAACTTCTTTACCTTGAGGGTGACAGAGCACTGGAACAGGCTGCCCAGGGAGGTTGTGGAGTCTCCTTCTGGAGATATTCAAAACCCGCCTGGACACAACCCTGTGCAACATGCTCTAGGTGAACCTGCTTTGGCAGGGGGTTGGACTAGATGATCTCTAGAGGCCCCTTCCAACCCTAACCATTCTGTGATTCTGTGATCCACGTTTCTTTATTAAGGCAGTAGAGCAAGCAGCAGGAATAACTTCGCAAGGTTCATCCACTGTTGATCAAGCAACATCTCAGGAGGATTACCAGTTCAGCAACTTGAATACAAAGAACAGGCTTTATATGCATGTCATCAGTTCTTGTATCATGTATTCTCCCACTGATCATCTACTATCATCTTTCTAGCATGAACTTCCTAATCAGTTAGTTAGTTAGTTTATCCATACATTAAGCACATAGACAAATTCCAGTCAGTGCTATGAATTCAGCTGACACTATGTAACATCAAAAGCTGTATCTAGGTTCCAATGGATAACTATTTTTAACATCAGTAACTGCACTTTACAACATACAGATCCAAGTAGGTCATAGCAGGGTCTAACCAGACAGATAGCTTATACGATGGATCTGTTCTGGGTATAAATCAGGGATGTACACTTAAAAAAAAAAGTGTTGTCCATACGTTGACCTTTGCTTAGCATGTTGCAGAACTTGGAAGGTGCAGGTGGCATGAGGCAAGCAATTACAGGAAGAAAAAGGACTGTCTCATAGCTAAGTGATCTCCTGGGAATTCAACTTTGCCTCTGCCAAAGAATTACAGTGTAATAATCAGCTGATCACTTAAAGTTTTCATAAGTTGTGGTTAGCTGTTTGCTCTTCATGTTCCAGCTGCTTGACTTGAAATCTTCGTGCCAAATTTGCAAAAGGGCAGACTCACAGCTGCAACTGAACTGAACGGGAAACATGCACTGAACGCAGCAAGTGCTACAGTACTGATAAGTACCTGTACAAGCCCGTGTACCTTCACTGAGCCCCCGCAACCATCAGATTCTCCACCTGAATAATTCTGTGCCTCACATTGTACTCTACAGGGTGGATAGAACAGCTGTTTTTTGACAATTCATTAGTGTTTGTGAAGCATTCATATGCCACAGAAAGGGCATTAGGAAGTTAATAACTCTGCATTTAAAGCAGAGGTTGAAGTGTGCAGCGAAGTAGGCATAGTGCCATACTGAACTGTGAGAAGAGATCAATATATTGAGTAACTGCTCACTCAGCAACCATCTTACCTTGTGCACATTGCTCACAGAAATGGGTCCTTTGGGAAAAAAAAAAGGATAATTTGATAAAGTACTAAGTGGTAGGAAAAGACCATCAGTGCAGGTATCCGCAACCAAAGCAAAGCAAGCAATTGCCATCATCAGCAGTGGTTTGGTTTTGGCATCTTTCTCTACACTGACAAATTACAAAGCGCATTGACCAAGGAATGCAGCCACAGGGAGGGTGATTATACCCTCACCAAAAGCATCAGCAACACAGTCCCATCGTAACAACAAACAAACTGTACACAAAACAAAACCCTTTTAAGGACTCAACTAAAGGTTAATCCAAATGACATTTGCCTTACATATCCTTTTAGGATATGCCTTGGTGATCAGAGTCAGAGATTTTCCCGATGGGTGAGCACAAGTCAGCTACACAGAGGTCACACAGCCAAAACAATTAATTTTGTGTGCTTAAATTTGAGATCTCAATTGTGTCTCCCATGGCCATGGGCTGCCCAGTATTGTCAGCCCATGGACTTCACCGGTGGTTAGTTTCGTAAGGTTTAACCTCCTGGCATAGATCACCACCACCAACCTTGTCTTCATTTCTTGAGGTGCTGGGTTGTCTCACAAACAGATGTCTGTCCCCAGGCCTCTCCACCTTAACATGGGAGTCTAATGACACTTATTTTCCTCATGCTTCTTCAAAGGCTCCTGATGTACAGGTACTTTTGCAACTTGCCCGGGGCAGGGCCTGTTTAACACCTCCTTCAAGGTAATAGTTTGCACTTTGTTCCTGCTGGATGCAACTATTTCACCTCATCAAATTCGCCAGACTTCCCAGAAGCGTAGGGTGGCTGTGTGCCCCTTAGCTTTCCCTGACACCTGCTGATGGGGAATTTGCTTCATCACAGAACAGGCAGAGATCCCATAGCAGCTAGTTACATGGCAGTCCCATCACAGCTGCCCCAGGGCAGCCTCCTTCCCTCCTGCTAGCAGCAAACAAAATCCTCTACCCTCACCTCTCTTCCTCTGCTCTCCTGCCAGAACACAGGGCTTTCCTTGTCTCTGTGTGAAGATCTGGTGACTCAAGAAACGAGCAAAATCAGGGTAGAAAGAGCATTGTTGTCATTGCTGTGCTTCGACGCCACCTATTTCACACAAGGAAGCACATCTCTTGTTCTGCCATCACGGATTATAGAAATCCAATTATTATGCCTTGCGTATCAACTTCCATCTATTCTTCGCGGGGCTGCTGAATGACGTGTAACGAGCAATGTGTATATGAGTATGGTGAATAACCTCCTTCTACAAAATTTTTAAGTAGGCTTAAGTAGCGAGAAAAGCTCAGATAGTAAGAAAGACAACAGACAAAGAATAAAATTAAAGAGCTAGTAGTAGTCCAGATCTATATATTTGCAGAAGCTCATCATTATCACTGATAAAAATGAAGCCTGTTTAGCATAATAAGCATCAGTTTTCAATCTATTCTTGAGCCCTTGAGTGTTCAGTTATTGTGGATTAGTTACCAATAAACAGATAATTCTTAAAAGTATTCTAAGCTTTTATTTAGCCATGATTTACTACCCTGAGTGCCATAAAATTGAACTGAAAAGCACACACTAGATAAAAGTCAGGACAAATTGGACTTCAAGGATTTGATCTGTAATGCTAGAAAGTCACACTTTGGATGGTTGTGAATAAATAAGTGTTGCTTACAGCAAAACAGAATCCCATTCTCTAACTAATGCAACTGACATTATTTCTGTAGTAGGCACTCAGAGGTACCTTCTGCAACGTGTGGTGTGACCCTAACTCTCACCGAAAATTATGCACATCCCGTTTTCTCACTAGTTTGCAGGAGGCTTTCTGTACCTTGCATGATCACACCTTTCAGTTAATCTGGAAATTCTCTAGAGCATGTCCCATAATCTGAGTTTGGCATACCATCCAGTGCAGTGGGACCCCAGTTTTGATTAGGGCCTCCACACAACACAGCAATACAAAAACATCATTAATAATAATAAACAGTACACATTTGGAATGAAAAGCAAATGAAACATCCAAAAGTCTAAGAAATGCATCATGGACAAAAAATTAATCAATGGAGGTGAACTGGTTTTTTTTCCAAGTGTATTTTCTCTTCAGTAAACTCTGATAAATATCCAGAAGGCGTTTCAAAGCTTGAGCTTCCTAGTGCAAATGAAGGGTAAATGAACTACAATAGACATTTGGGTTGGCTTTATTTTTAATAAGTGGTAGCACATAATCAATTTTTCCTACTAACTCTCTTGAATTTGGAGATAAAATGCAATGTGTATGTACAGTAATTATCATCAGTGAGTATGTCACAGAAGTCCCTTCAAAAACGTGAATAAAGCATTACATCATTTTGTATGATCAGATGTACCAAGAACCATCGTGTGGCTCAGACAGTATCTCATCCTGCACTTTGTTTGTTCTAAAGAGGAGATGACATTTTACAATATTTAAGGCATATGTAAGATTTTGCTCATTAGGACATCAAGAGATTATTTTAAATCGATCAAACCAAACATATCTCAATCCTGCTAAAAATGGAAGATCAATTTATTCCTGAGAGCGGGCTGTGACGATTATAATTAGGTGATCAGGGAAGTGATGTGTGCGCACATGCTCTGGGGGTGTTTGTCAGATGGTGTGAATCTCCTACCCTCTCATCTCAGAAAACATACTCACCTGCATGTAAATGTAATTAGCTTCCATTTCCCACTCCTCTGCAGCAAGGTTTGTAACTCAATGTTTTATAATGTCTCCTGCACCAAGGTCCCACGTGGCAGAAAGAGCTGGTCAGCTTACCTTTGGTGTACTTCCCAGCTGTCTAGCCCATGAGACCACACAGTCCTTGAAGATAATGACATTGCACTGTAGTCAAGGAGTGACCTCTATGCTTTAAAAAGTCTGAAGTGAAAGCACATGGTGGCCTTGCTCACTTCCAACCTGACAGATGTCTCCCCAAGTTGTTACCCAACACACCATTTGTCTCTGAGTCATAAGAGAGAAGGTTTATTTTAGCTACTAAAAGCATGACTATTGTTGAGTGTGGTGGGTTGACCCTAGGTGGATGCCAGGTGCCCACCAAAGCCGCTCTACCACTCCCCTCCTCAGCTGGACAGGGCAGAGAAAACATAAAAGAAGGCTCATGGGTTGAGATAAGGACAGGGATATAAATCACCAATTACTGTCATGGGCAAAACAGACTCGACTTGGGGAAATTAGCTTAATTTATTACCAATGAAATCAGAGTAGGGTAATGAGAAACAAAACCAAATCTGAAAACACCTTCCCCCACCCCTCCCTTCTTCCCAGGCTCAACTTCACTCCCAATTTCTCTACCTCCTCCCCCCAAGCAGTGCAGGGGGACTGGGAATGGGGGTTGCAGTCAGCTCATCACACGTTGTCTCTGCTGCTCCTTCCTCCTCAGGGGGAGGATTCCTCACACTCCTCCCCTGCTCCAGCATGGGGTCCCTCCCACAGGAAACAGTCCTCCATGAACTTCTCCAACGTGAGTCCTTGCCAGGCAGGCAATATGATCATATATACTGCATTTCTACAGAAAACCAGGGAAAAAGAGAACTAAGCTGAACACTGTGCATGTGGTATTCCACGGTCGTGGTTCCTAATAGCAGGAATGGAAAACGGGTTAGGGCAGGTGTAAGAAAAGAGACAGAAATAGAAGATGGGGAAGCTCTAGCAGGCAATAGCTGAAAGAGGCTGAGCTCTGCCTGTCAGTCAGTTTTATTAGCTCTCCTGACAACAGCAACAACAGCATGCAAAGACATAATATTTACAGAGCATAGTCCCCCTTGAACAGATACAAGCATAACCCTGACAGTATGAACTTTATCTATTAAACTGTAATTATGAAAATTCCCTCACCTCACCCTGGTACTGTGAGGATATGGAAGTAAAAGGTTGCGGTTCGCTCAGATACTACGGTATTGGAGACCATATAAATAATTAAGATGGTTAAACCCCTAAGATATACAAGATACTGTCCATCAGCCCAGCTGTGTTCCTCTGCCATTTTTAGGCTGAAACCAGTTAGAAAACATTCTACAGCATGGACAAATATATCAGGGGTTGTTTTCTTTCCTAGCTTCTTGGTAAGCTGCTCAGCATTATGGGATGCTACACCAAGTGGTAGTTAGGGAGGTCTGCTGCATTCAGGCAAGGTAATTACAGAGATGGTTGGAAGACAGCACGATGCCAAGTGGGAGGAAGGCTTCCCTCCAGAAATGGTCTGTCAGCAAAGTCAGGAGGGGATATAATCAGTCATAGCTTGGCTTTACCAACCAAGAATGATCACAGATGTGGCTTTCAGCTTGCTGAATATTTTCTGCCATGTGAATTCGTCAGATTTTTGGCCTGTGCATGAAACTATTTTCTCAGACCTTCTCATATGGTGCTTAGTCTTTTTAGAGAGCACAAGTAGTTTGGTTTACTTAAGTGGTTTTATTCTTCTAATAAAACTTTAGGGGTATTTTTGGTCACTGTCTCTGATTTAGATAACCGTGATCTTATAGACATGGTGGCTAATACGTTCTGATCCTGACTGTATCTACATGCACCTTTCTTTGAAGAAAATGTAGCAGGAGCGGTACCAGCAACAGTGGGAAAAACTACAAGCGTTTTTACTGCTGGCACTTATTTTCACCTAGATGTGTGAAGTTAATTTCTGATGCTGAGAGAGGTTATCAGAAATGGGGAAGGTAGTGACAGTTTATTTCCAGGTGAACAGTATATATTCCTAGCATGAACAATAAAACTGGAATCTGACCATGGCCTGTCTGTAACAAGCTCATAGCAGTTTGGCAAAGCAAGGCGCTAAACATATGCTTAATATAAGCAGCTTAAGGAAATCTCAAGGACAAAGAATGTGTGCTGACAAACCACTTACATTGCAGACACCTCTGTACCTGGGTATAACAAACTTGTGAGATCTATCACTCAAAGCAAGCAAAACATGCACATGTGGGAAGGGGGCTGGTGCCAGGGGCACACCTGGCCTGCAGTCTCCCCCAGGCCCGGCCTCAGCTCCCCCTCACAACACCAGGCCTGCGGGCCAGCGCCGCTGCACGCTCGGGCAGCCCCAGGGCACCGTGCCTGCCCATCCTGCCCACCCTCCATTTTGCTGGTTGGCGGGTGAGGCCCCCGAAGTCCGGGCTGACTGGAAACCACAAAGGCTCTTAGAGTAGTGCCTTCTGGTTTCTTTAGAATCATAGAATCATTTTGCTTGGAAAGGACCTTTAAGATCATCGAGTCCAACCATTAAACTAGCACTGCCTAGTCCACCACTAAACCATGTCCCTAAGCACCACATCCACTCGTCTTCTAAATCCCTCCAGGGATGGTGACTCCACCACTTCCCTGGGCAGCCTGTTCCAATGCTTGACAACCCTTTCAGTGAAGAAATTTTTCCTAATATGCAATCTAAACCTCCCCTGGTGCAACTTGAGGCCATTTCCTCTCCTCCTATCCCTTGTTACCTGGGAGAAGAGACTGACACCCACCTGGATACAACCTCCTTTCAGGTAGTTGGAGACAGCAATATGGTCTCCCCTGATCCTCTTTTTCTCAGCCACTCCTCACAGGACTTGTTCTCCAGACCCTTCACCAGCTTTGTTGCCCTTGTTTGGACTCTCTCCAGCACCTCAATGTCTTTCTTGTAGTGAGGGGCCCAAAAGTGAACGCAGTATTCGTGGTGTGGCCTCACCAGTGCCGAGTACAGGGGAGCGATCACTTCCCTAGCCCCACTGGCCACACTTTGCCGAAGGCCCCCGAGGCGTGAGCTCTCCTTTCGCAAAGGTGCCATCACACGCCGCCGCCCCCCTCCCTTCCTCCCACGCCACAGCTGTGACTGGGGAAGGTGCTGAGCGGTGGCGCCCGCGCAGACCCGCCACCCGCCGCAAACGACCCCACGCCCACCCGCCATGTCCGGCACCCCCCCTGCCAGGCGCAGCCCGCCCCCGCCCCGCCCCCTGCGGGCGGGACCCCCCGCGCCCCGCCCCTCCCCTCTCCCCGCGGACCACGTGGCCCGGGCGCTGCAGCGCCGCTGCGCAGGCGCTGTGCCCGCTCCCCCTGCCCGGCCGAGGCTGGAGCTCTGGATCAAAATGGCGGCGGCCGGAGCAGAGCCGGGAGGGAGCGGGCGGTGCTGAGCGGGGAGGATGGCGGCGGCGAGTGGCTGCCAGAGGTGAGGCGCCACGGGGGGCTGCGCGGTGAGCGTGGGCTGGGAGGGGGGGGCCGGGCTCGGTGTCACGGCCGCAGAGGGGAGGGGGCGAGGCCACCGACGCCCCCGCGGCGGGGTTCCCTGAGCTGGGGCCGGGTGCGCGCCCCGCCGGGCTGACGGTGCCCCGCGCCGGCTGCGGGCAGGCTCCTCCCGCCTCCGCCTCGTCACTCCCAGCCCGCAGATCCGCCGCCGGGCTACGGCGGGGCTAGGGTGCGGGCCCCCGCCGCCCCACGAGGCCTCCCGCCGCGGGGAGCGGCCCTTCTTCTCGTGTCGCTCCCGGGAGCGGGCGGGCCCAGCCCGCAGGGGTCCCCGGTCCGGAGCGCCGGCCGCTGCCTCGCCTCTGCCTCTTTTCGCCGTGGGTTCCTGCCTTAACGCCCCCTCCCCTGCGGAGCACTCCCCGCCCGCCTGCCTGCCCGGGGCGGAGTGGCCCTCCGGCGGCCCGGGCGCCTCTCCCCGCGGAGCCCTCGGGGGGGTTGTTGGAGTCACCTCATGCAGGAGCTGGTGCGGGGCTTGCGTTCGCGCTGCGGTGCTGCCCTTGCGTCCGGCGGGTGCGAGAGCGACCGCACTCGCTCGCTGTGGGCTGCGGGGTCCCCGTGGTGAGCCCGGACGTTCAGCCCGTCCCTCGGCAGCCCCTGTGGCCTGGAGATCGCTGCCGCCCTGGGATGTGGGGCTTCGGCTTGCTTCTCTCCGTAGACTTGTTACCGTGGTGTTCCTGGAGAAACTTGGAGAGCTTTGTAGGTGAGGTACGTACTTGTGCCTCTGGAATATTCCTGCTGCCCGTGGGATAGTGCTTTGCTGTTGGTTCGTGCTTCTACTTGCTCTCCCCTGCCATCCCATTTTAGGCTGTGGGGTGAAAGATGACACACGTGTCAAGTGCTGACATAAAACATGCTAGCGACATAATAAAATACGTGTTGATACAATGATACTTTTTTTGTGTGAGAATCTCTTGAGGCTTTGTTCCAAATCAGTGTAACATAATACACAAATCTGAAGTGTTTGGCAGATATTCCACTGGGATGTAGTCACCTCAGGTTTTACCACAAATTGCATGCTCTGTTTTCACTTAGGAATGGAGAAAATAAAAATAGAAACTCGGATACAAAATTTTTAGTGCTCATAACTTTTTTTGAGGCACTGAGAAGCTTGATGAGTTAAAGCTTTACCCTCTGTCTGAAAGATGTTAGATAAGAGGATTAGTTTTCTAAGATTCTCCTTTATTGTTTCAAGTGTAAACCACGGACCACTATCATCCTGGTTCTGTATTAGTATGCTTCTTTACTCGGGGAGGGGAATTCCTTTTTAGATCCAGTGAGTTTAGATCCCTCTCTATTTTGACCTTTTGCTTGAGAACTCAAGAAAAATAATTCTTCCTCCTTTCTCCCCTCCTCCACTCGTCGACTAAGAGTTTGCTGCCAATGTAACAAAATTAATCTACAGAGGTTATTTTTGAGGATATGGAATAAGTGTCTTTTATTTAGTAATGTACAGACTCTGTGGACTGTGGCGTTCTAAAGACAAGGTCTGAGTGCTTGTTTTGTAGAATATGTGGATGAAGATAATGTACTGGAAAGGTATGGCTTGCGATGTTTTCTTCGTTCTTGGAATAATTTAATTCTAACTAGCCTTAGTTGATGGACCGAAGCATAATCGAGCCATTTAAGAACATGCTGCTTTGCTGCATCAAATAATGTTCTGTAAACATTACTTTCTGTTCATGCTTATATGTAAACCTGTCTTGGCAAATAAAGCTTGTCTCTTAAGTTACAACATGAAGCTGCTGATTGCTCTCTCTTTTTTTTTTTTTTTATTATGATTTAAAGTTAGACTTGCGTAGTTGGACTACATACAGGTAAGCTTGGGAAGAGAGTTCAGTATTTTGTGTAGACTGTACCGCCAGTGTTTGTTTCTGTTCATTGGAGGTGAAAAAAGCTATTGAATCCGTTTTATTTCCAGTCAGCTGCACTAAGCGTTGTTTTACTTGCTTTCAAACTTTAGCCAATATCTAAATGGGTTTGACATTCTAATCTAATTTTGTATATTTAAACATACAAGGATCACAGACACGAGTCATCTTGGCTCGCTTTCTGTGGCATTGTTGTAATTGCTGGCTTTTTTGGAATCCTTGCTTCTTACTAATGTAAGTGAATTTTCTTCATATGTCCAGATTCCCTTGCTGAGTCATAGATACAGTAGTGGTGTAATGCTTATAGCTGGCATTGACTGATTTGCAGAGAGTCATACATGAAAGAACAGAATTATTTTTATAAGCTCTCCTGGAAGACTTGCATGGACTTGTCATAGTGATTTTTTTTTTTTAATTTTTTTTTTCCCCTCTTGGTTTTTCAAGCTTGTCTGAGAAGCTCAAAACTTTGTGTTGTGAAGGTATGTTGCTTGTTCTTAGATTATAGTAGAATGTGCTGTCTTTGCAGCCAGCTGTTTAATTTAGTAGGGCTGTCAGAGTTTGATGAATAGACTAACAAAATACTGAGTCTTCATTTTGAAAGCGGCCTTTCAAGTTGCTGCATGCATGATGTCACATTCACAGCTGTCACTGACAATTAACCTAGAGGCTTGTAGGGGATGAATTCTAGGCTTGGACAATAACTTCCTCCATCCTGCTTTGCAGGCTGCATTGGTGTTATGGTATCTTGTGGTCCTGCACGTGGCCATAGGAGGAGATGTGACACTAGCCCTGCCCCTCCTGCCACCTTGATGCTAGTTTGGTCTTGATATGCCAGAGCATATGCAAGAAAAGGGGAATGTGTTCTGATGTCTTGGCTGCACAGTGATGACCAAGATAGTTGTGGCTGGCTGCCTTGTCTCCGAAAGGTGTTGGAACGAGTCCAGAGGAGGGCGACCAAGCTGGTGAAGGCTCTGGAGTGTATGACATATGAGGAACGGCTGAGGGAGCTGGGATTGTTCAGCCTGGAGAAGAGGAGGCTCAGAGGTGACCTTATTGCAGTCTACAACTACCTGAAGGGAGGTTGTAGTGGAGTGGGAGTCAGCCTCTTCTCCCAGGCAACTAGCGATAGGATGAGAGGACATAGCCTCAAGCTTTGCCAGGGGAGGTTCAGGTTGGACATTGGGAAGAATTTCTTCTCAGAAAGGGTCATTAGACATTGGAAGGGGCTGCCCAGGGAGGTGGTGGAGTCACCATCTCTGGATGTGTTTAAGAAAAGACTGGACATGGCACTTAGTGCCATGGTCTAGTTGACGTGGTGGTGTCAGGGCAATGGTTGGACTTGATCCCAGAGGTCTCTTCCAACCTGATTGATTCTGTGAAAGTAAGATGCATCAAAACAACCTATGGGTATCTCACGTGGACTGTGTGTAGTTCACATTAATCAAACAAAAGATGTATAGATAAAATGTGAGATTACTCTTAAGAAGAAATAACCATATTCTTAATAACAATAATGAGAATCTGAGTGCTCTTATGGCAAATCCTGTTACAAAACTGCTAGTTTCAGTATTAATTCTAAATTTTCTTTTTGTTTTTTTTTTTTTTTCTGAACATATTTACATGAGTATTGATTTCTGTTACCAGATCAAGGGCTTGTACCATTTTTTCCACACTTCTGAAAAACTGATACACAAACCTCATTGTGCATACAGTGGAGACTGGGAGTCCTAGTTCAGATATGAGTGTTAGATGAGCTTCCAGTGAGTCACGTAGTTATTGATCTGTTTCATTACCCAGGTTCTTTGAAGAATAAGGGTTGTCAATGTATCTTCAAAACTGTCGACGGAAGCTATTGTGGATTTTTGAAATGTTCTTAAATATGCTGGCTTACCAGTATGCCTGAACTATAACAAGAAGGGACTGTAGATGCAAAGTTTGATGCTAGTCTTGCATTTTGTGCCTATCTAGCCTGTCCTGCATGTCTCCCAAGAAGGATGCCAGTTCTAATGATGTCTTTTGTATAATGAATGGATGCTAGGAGGTCTGAAATCCTTGCGTGTTTTATGTAGAAACAGTTAAAGTTGTGTGCTGGGGAGAGTAGAAATGGGCAAGAGGAAAAATGGATAGGAAGGAGCTGAATATCAATGATGGCATATGCAACACGTTTCATACCTTGCTGTCTGAAGTTCTGTTAAGTTTTAGCATTTTGCTTTCATCTTATTCTGTCTGTGGTGTTTTATTTTCCAGTGTTCAAGCAAAGAGATCCATGTCAGAGGTTCACCTGAAACTAAAGGGGATCTGAAGTCTCTCATCTCTCTGTCCTTGGGACTATGGCTGATAGCTTTCTTGCTTTATAAGGATGCACGTGAGGTTCTGGATAGATGCTTAGTGGCAAAATTAGCTTAAACACTTGCAGTCCACAGCTGCTTTTTCCAGCTTCGTGCACAGTCCCCTCAGCTATGTTGGTAGAGCTCTTTACATGGCTTCACTCTGAAGCACTGCAGGAAACCGATCTGTCTGAAAAATAAACCACTAAAACACAAAATAACCTCAATCTGGGTCATCACATTGCTATGGAAAGTTTGTCTGCTGGCACAGTGTAGAGGCAAGGTCAGGTAGGTAAAGGGGATCTGGGGGTGGCACTGTGTTGCCTCAAGTGTATTGGATTAAAGTACATACATAACTATATACTTAGTTAAATTTAAATCTGTTTTGATTGCTCCATTTGGTGTAAGTGTTGTGCAGCGTTACACCAAACACTACTGAATGTGTACTTTGACAACTGGTGGGCTTGCAAACAAGTGTTCAGCCTGTTGAGGATTTTCTGTCATCAGTGAGTTTCAACTATTTCTCTAAATGAAAAATAGGAATTACCGTGTTATACCAGAGTGCTAAAACATGCAAAAAACCTTAACAGCAGTCAAAACTAATTAAGAAGAAACTTTCAATAAGGTGTGGGAGTGTAACATTTGAGGGTAACATCTTCCTAAATCATTTTCTAAGTTTCAGAACTATCTTCTGGAGATCTTGCTTTTTTTTTTTTTTGAATGTGACATTCTAACACTAGCTGTTATCTGTATAAATGTCTGATCACTTTGGAAATCCTATTTGATCTTTGTCCTCAAATCTTATCTGAATTCAGTGTATGTTCTATATGACACTCAAACTTCATTGTATGTTCAGTTCTTCCTGTATTAGAAAGACTGGATATTTTTTCTGCCCATCTTTGCTTTTCTTACCTATCATATCCTGTTTCCAGTCCACTATAGTAAATTGTAAAGGGTAGAATTTAATTTTTTAAAATCTCTCTTAAAGAATCTCTTTCTAGTGCTGCTGTTACTGCCATTCCACATCTTCTTAAAGAACCTTTTTATTTCTACTCTGTCCTCTTTGATACAATCCCTAACATTCTGTGATTCTGTGATTATTTCAGCATGCTAACTTGCAGCTTTTAAGATGAATTTCTTCTTCCTGGCATTCTTCATCACTTCAAATCTTCAGTGTTATCTAGTGGGAAGTGCTTTAGAGAGAGATCAAACTAGTTAATGGTATATAAGATTCCTTTCTAATTTGGAAGTATTGTCCAAGATCTGTTAAAACTCTGTTTAGGGGTAACTGTCAAGCCATCTTACACTTCTACTGATAGTAATGATGGCTAAACTCAAAGGAGTTGGTTGAAACAGCAATGTAATAAATGACTGCTGCTTGGTCTTTTAGTTGGGTGTGTTAATTTTGTGACCCAGTACTTGTAGAGGCTCTGTGTGATCAGTAGAGCTGCAAAATGTGTCTGTGTGTGCTCGCGTGCCTATCTTAGAAGAGAAGCCTGTTCTTTCTTAAATAGTCCAGCGCTGCAATTTGAATCAAGGTTTGGAATACAAAGAACAAGAATACCAAAGTCTTGTGAAGGCATCAAACTTTAGTAAAATTATACCTATTTATATGCAAATCAAAATATTTTTTGAGTGACCAAGTAGATCACATTGCGTTAGTGAGAAATTCGAATGCTGCTTTGCTTATCTGCTACCCCAGATCTCTGTACTGCAATGAAGTATGTAAAACACTTCTGTGATGGTTAGGTTATTCTAATTGCTTTAAAAATGATCAATATGAGTGACAGAAGTTCCTTTTCATACTTTCTGCTGACCCCAATATTGGAAGCGCTGCTTGAGAGCTGACTAAAAAGCCTTCTAAAATAACAAATCCAATCAGAATGCAATGAGACAATATTTTCTGGACTTGTGCTGCCTTATTCTTTCAGCTTTTTTGATCTTCTCCTGCTTTAGCTTTGTTCTCTTGATGACTCTTGATGTAAAGGAGGGGGGTAAACAGTTCCTTTACTGTTGGAACTGAGGAACTGGGTTTACTGTGGATTTGGTGGTCTTTGATTTCGTCTAGGAAGATGCAAGTCCTGTTTAAAGCCTTTCTGCTGCTGTGATAATTATAATGCTCATCCATGTAAATTCTTTAGTGTTTAATGTGAGTTTGTGCTGAAGTACTTTGTACGAGTGGAGGCATTTAGAGGTTTTCTCGTGTGTACCCAAATGTCTGTTTCTTAAAATACAAAGGTTAACAACCTCTGAAGCTGCTTGTGATATTTAACTGAATGACCAGATGATTTCATCTTGGGGAATGGAGGAGTGTAGTGCATGTACATAGTGGAATTTTTTATTATCCAATAAAAAAAAAACCAAACAAACAAACAATCACAGACTGATCAGCATGGGAATACATTAAAGGCTGATGTCCTGTGCCTTGGCTCGTCCTGTAATGGGCATCTCAATTTCAGATGTCTCGAGAGGTGAAATGAAATACATATAAAATCTCTAGAACGCAGGCAGAGAATAGCACGTTAATAGGTTCATGGATTTCTTTAAAGTCATTCTAGTAGTGACTGCAGCTCAGTGAAATACTATCGAGTTGCTTATGCTGACATTTTAAGTTGAAGATACCTTTGTCAGTCTGTAGTGAGGTACTTCTAGGAAGTTTTTGAAATGCGGTGTTTATTGTACTTCAGACACTGGCAGGGTAGAAGAATGCTGAGTTGACAAAATGCACACTCAGACAGGAAGTGTTTGTTATTCAGTGTGGCGATGGCCTTGATACTGAAGGAGGAAGAATCTAAACTGTGTCAGTACTTTTCAGCTCCTGAGAGGCAACAGTTGTTATTGGTGAGCTGGATATAAGCACTGTAATTCCTACAAAGGAATATATGTAACAGCATGAGGAGTTGCTAGTCAGTGTCATTGTGTCTCTCCACCTTCCCAATATACTAAGTATATCCATCTCCTCTGCAGTTTATTTTCATGAGTGATTTGGGGATTTAGCTTATCTGAATTTTGGATAAGAATGTGCGTTTACTGCCTCAGTTTCTCAAATCCCAACTTGACTGACTTTTTTTTTTTTTTTTTTTTGTATAGCCAAAGGTAGTATTTAAGATAATTTTCTGTCTCTTTTTTTTTTTTTTTTTTTTTAAATAAAAAGATACCCTCTTTGGATCAGAGAGTACCTCCCGCTTCTTACTTGGTCATTAAAATCTCTGTAGGGTTTAGTCCTTTATTAAACACTTCTGAAAATGTACATTTGGACTTGAAATACCAAAGTATCATTCTAGCATAGTAAGGTTGTCATACAGTGTACGATATCCCCTCTGTAATAGTACTTTGTAGTTCTAGACACAAACCTGAAGACTTGGTAACCCCTGGTAAGGTGACTCTTTTATGCATTTCTGCACTTAATCAAAGCTGCTTGTCTTCAACTGCATTTAGCCAAGATCTTTGATGCTGTAACCTGGACATTTACTATTTGAAGTTAGTTTTCAGGCTTAAATTATAAGGCTTCTGAAAATGGCATTACTCAGAAGTACAGGCCTAAAGCAAACTTTGCAAAAGATCTGTCCATGCTACTCAGGGCTTTTCTATTTTAAGGAAAATAAAATTAGTTTTGTCTTACTGTAAGTTTCTCAAGACATTTTAGTTTCTCTGCTGAGAATATCAAAAGTATTTTGTTACTGCGTAGTTCCTCAGTTGATTATTGGCTCAAAATTTGCTACTTTGGATTAACAGACTTGTGCTGATCAAGATATTTCCCCACCACCATTTTAGGGATCTACTTCCCTTTCTCCTTCTTCCCTTCTCCCTCCATTCTGTTTTTAGCTACCAATTTATTATTCTGGAAAGTTAAATTAGAAAATGTCACATTTTGTGACTGGGTGTTACCTCCGTCAAGGCTGGATTGTGTTAAGCACTAGCGATCTTCATCAGTAATGAGAATGCTTGTTTAAACATCTTGTGAATCTGAGTTTCATCCTTGTTTTAAATTTGGAAGGTAATGAAACTTGCCTGCCTTTCCACATATACAAGATTAACTTGTTTCCTTTAAGTTAAAATTAACCTTTTATTTTTGTTAATCTGAAAACTGATCCAGCTAAAAACTGTTCTTCATTGAATATGAATGTGCAAGTAGAGAATGGAGAGCTGAGTGGGAACAATCATCTGGGTAGACAGAGGAGTGAGATTGCTTTTTTGCTGGCAGTGTTGACTTTTTTCCATATATTGATGAACTTCTTAAATAATGGAAGAATCAAAGAAGGTTTGGTAAGTATAGCATACACTGGCAAAGGCTTCCCGTTCTGCCTTTCGCACTTGCTTTGAGTGTGAAAGAGTAGTAGTATCAAGGACAGTTGTGGATAAGAGAGAAAGATGGACAAAATTTAGTCCAAAATGAGATTAAGAGCAATGGGTTGCTTTAATGGAGTATCTCCTGTAATTAGTGTGATCCAGCAAACTTTCCTTCTGAAACTTTTCTTTGGTTTCTTTGAAAAATCTATTTTTTCCGATGTTCTGGGGCAGCTGAAAAGCTTTGGATCTTGTGGAGGGAGAGGGAAGAGTTAAGGCATATCATCAGTCTGCTCAAAGGGCAGATTTGCTTTAGGAAATAGTTAAACAAAAAAACCATCCCACAAGCTCTCATAACGTCATTCTTAAAAAGTCTGCCTACATGAGGTATGTGTGGATATTGCTGAATTAGTTAAATGTGTGTAAATGATTATGCATCTGTTTTTAGGAACATGTTATGTCCACGTGTGCGACGCTCCTTTGACTGTTCTGTAGAACTTGCGTGTTTGTGTTACAGGGCAAAAAATGAACGCTTTAGAAGTGCAGAGAGAGCTTGTTGCAGGAAATCTGGAAGACATAACTTCCTTTTCTTGCCAAGGGGAAAATGTAAACAAAGCTCCAACTTAATTGTAGACTAACTACTAGACTGGTTTTCTGACTAAGCCTTTCCTTCCTTAATTGATTGCTCTTATCATTGAGAAAGTACATTTTCTGTTTCATTTGAAATGGATTTCTGTAGTTTTGGGGAGGACACACCTCAGAGTTTGAGTGTTTATTTCTTGCTACGCTTGCACGGAATCTAGATGTAAGTATTACTGAAGGTAACTACTGAAGCTAAAGTTACTGGTGTAACTTTAGAGGGTTCTAATAGTTTGTGGAAGTATCTGAAGTTTGCTTGTGAGGGGGGAAGCTTTGCAATACTAGTGTATTTTACTACTGTACATGCTCTCATGTGCATGTACTAAAATATCCATCTTCAAAACGGCTGAAATCTTTGAAGTGTATGGCATAGAAAGATTTCTTGGCATCAGATGTTATATAAATGTTACTTGTTGAAGTCAGTGTGGCTCTTAAAATTTTCCGCTGAAGCTAACAAATTTAAATTGACCGTACCGAAAACCCCAACCAAAGGAGAAATCTTTTAGATGTGCAAGCTTTTAAATAACTGTTAAAATATTCGTATATACAGAGATAGCTGATTTATACAAACAGGCATAAGATAACCATGTTAGTTGGGTTTTTGTGTGTTAAAAACATCTAAATAAAAGGAAAACAGCCTGTGGGTTTGACCAGGAATTTCAGACTTGCTCAGGGTGGCAGCAGTCCATAACCAGTTTACAAGCTCTCGAATGAGTCAATTGCTGTATAAATACTGTGCACGATGACTTTTCCAGTTTGGCTTTGTATTGCTGCCTGCTTCAGTGAGCAGGGTAGACCTGGGAGTGACTATGGATGTTAGGAGACAAGGGGAAAAGGTAGAGTGTCAGCACTGAAAGCTGAGCCTCAGAAACAGCGGCTGCAAAGGAGGACTCTGTGTGCCTGAGGCCGGGCTAGTGACTTGTTGAGGCTGAGCCGGAGCTCCCAGAGAACGAAAAGGATGACTACAAGGGTATAGTTTTGTGGAGTCGTGAGGCAGTTTAATAGTAATACTCTGCTCTTCATATTGACAGCTGTGAGTTCCTGGTCCAGTTGTAGCTGACTGTCAGACCAACCTGCAAGAACTCCCTTTTTGCTGTCTGTTACCTGTCACCCCCTCCAGCAGCGGGGTGATGTATCAGCCATCTGAAATGACTTGTTCTGTGATCACATAATCTCTGTATGTAGTGTGAGGGGAAGCAGGAGGTGTGGCTGGAGCAGCAGAGTGAGGAGAAGGTACAGCTCCTGTTGTTTTGACTTCAGTGGTAGTGTCAGATCACCCCGATATACCTGTGAAGAACTGACAGGCAGGGAGTCCTGCACCCACAGTTAGCTTCTCCCCATCGGGGGAGGAATTTGCTGGATTGAGGGGAATACATTAGAATGCTCATAGGCTTGGCTTTGTATTCTTTCCCTATGTGACTAATACCTAGATGCATGTATTCTGTCACTGCGAATTTAAAATCTTCCAAGCCTTCAAAAAAGCAACCACCCGCATGGGCCTTTTTAGTAGTAATGGCTGCTATCTGGAGGGTTGTTAACCAAGGCCTACCTGAAGGGAGGAACAAACTGCACAAATACGGAGCCAAAAAAGAAACAGCAGTTCAGCTGGCTAGATACAGTGAGCACTGCTGTGGTGAATCCTAGTGGTAGTTACTGCTGTGTAAATCGCCTGTTTCTGCTAGGACTGCACTTGCTTTGCAGACAATTTGAAGGTAATCTTTTTCTCACTCTCAGTTTTTAAGAGCTATGTAGGAGAAATAGCATATTGCAAGAATCATCTTGTAGCTAGTGACTTACATTAAGATGTTTACATTGAAGATGGTAGTTGACTGAATGAAGCTAAAGGCAGTGCTGTACTTAAGGGCAAGGCTGTTGCAGCCACACAAGAGGATCAGCTGAAAACAAACGTGGTCCAGTCAGGTCCCTGAGAGGACTTATGTGGCTTCCCAAATGTCTGCTAGAATAAAAGGGGACAGCTCTGCTGTAGGAATGAGTGCATGGGACTGAGAATGTTTATTTTTTTGAAGGCTAGTATTAGTCAAACTGCATGTTGTGTTTGATTGTGGGGAGCAAGCAGCCTTTTCTTGCTGTCCTTCCCTCCTCTGGTGACACTCCTTGGGTCATTCGGTAAACTGGTGCAGGGAGCTAATTACACTGGAGAGAAAAATCCTGCAGAGAGGATACCCTGATTTGGTTGCTGACATGATGGAGAAGCTTTGGGAAGATGGTGGTAGTAGCTGAGGTGAGCACTGCTGCTCAAGAAACACGTGTAGAACCACAGTGTGGGTGAACCAACCTGCTTTTGAATACACCAAATAATGCGTTTTGAATCCAGATTGGAACTGTGTTTTAGTTGGATCCAAGACTTGTCGTGGCTTGTGACTATAATTGTAGAAACTCTATTTAAACTGTAGCTGAAATGCATCAAGTTTTGCTGTGACTTATGCTTTCTTGAATGAGGAAAATCAATATTTCTTTACTAAAATTCCTGATGTCTCATGAAATGGACTGGACTAGATTACCTTTTGAGTTCTTTACCACACCTTTCTGTGTTCCACCTTCCAATTTTTCTGTTCTAAACAGGTGAATCCATTAGTCTTAAATGTATAAGAGATGATGCTAGCAACTGATACTTCAAACTTCAGTCATATCAAAGAGAAAAGGCTGCATAGATGAAGTGTGTTGTTGTGTGATGGCAAAAGGATCCATGGAAAAAGAAAGGTTATATATTAAGGAGGGGACTGTAGTGAAAATTGTTTTGAATATATGGCAATATTGGTAATAGCTTTTTTTTTTTAGCCACAGGCAGAGGTTTTCAGTGGAATTAGATGAGATGTGTGTTGTTCTATCACCAAGCATCTCAGAAACTTGTGCAGAAAGGAAGAGGATTATACAGAAACACTGAAGTAATGAGGAATGATTTCTGTAATGGTTCCAAGCAACAGAAATACCACAAGATGATGTTTTTATTGACACAGTGACTGGCTGGCAGGATGAGGAGTTGATTGCAGCCAAAATAAGATGATAGAGGTAATCAGTAAATTGATTTATGAATAGAGTTCACCCATGTGGGAAGGGTGATCAGTGCTTAGGTCCAAGATTTTTAGTCTGCTTTGACACTGGGATGCTGGAGCTGTTGTTGGGAAAACCCCAAGCAGTGTCATCACCAGAGACTACTACTGTTCCTCTTAAGGCTGTGGAAGTTAGTACGGGAACTAAAACTGTGTGGTCAAAAGGATGCTTATTTGAAGGTGAATTGAAAAGAGCAAGTTGTAAGAGAGGACAGGTGCTGCTTACTTAGTGTAGATACAGAGCATAGTGTCTGGGATTGCCTTATTAATAACTTTAATATACTCTCAGAGGAAACATGTTCTGAGAGGAAGTGTGGTGAATGTAACTGTGCAGTGAATTTAGAAGCACTATTGTGTACAGGAAGCTCACAGATGCTCATTCAGAGTAAATGGCTTTATGTGAAATAATTGAGCCTGGAGAAAAGGGAAAATGTCTCCAGTACAAGGAGACTGTAGAGTATACCCCACTGAGGTGGTACTTGATGTGAGAAGGCAGCAGTGCTAAAATCCAGAGATGGATCTTCCATATGGTTGGGTTTTGAGCCAAGATTTGCCTGTTTTAGTAGACTTGCTAATTGAAAACAGCATCTTGTGTTGTGGTTGGGTCACAGCTCGAGCAAGAGGAGGAATTCCCTTTCTCAATGAAACAGGCATCTTTGGGGGGCACTCTCAAAGGAAACAGAATAAAATCATATGAATTGTGAAAACTGCAGAGAGGAAAGACTACCTGCCCTCCTCCACAAAAAGCACCAATCCTGTTGACAGATAAGAGGTACCTGAATAGGAAGCCTATGAAATATGCTGTTTAAAGGTGGGACAGCTTCATGTGGAGAATTCTTACTTTTGCTTCACTGCTGCCTCTTCCATGGAGGAAGAAAGGAGCAGATGACTGAGGATACTGCCGCAGTAAAGGGCGGGCAGTGTGTGGAGACAGAGAGAGGACAGTGGTCTTACCAGGCTGGTATTCAGTCCCGCTATCTGAAACTGAGCTTATCTGAAATTTGGCTGAGTTAAGTTGCTGCCTGGCAAGACAATTGAGTCTTGTCCAGAACTTTGGTAGAGAGAAAAAAGCAGACTACTTTAAAAGAAGTCTGATCCTTTTTTGGAGGTACTTTTCAGATAATTTGGAGGTTCCTTTTTCTGTCTTAACCAACTGATGTGTTCACATATTTATTATGCCAAAGAAGATTTGCCTTTCTTAAAAAACAAAAGCATGTTTTTGTGTGCTCAGAAGAGGCCTTTTGAAAAACCTTTAGACTCTTCAAAACGAGCATGTCAGAATATCTTGCAATTATTCTATATTGGCTAAAATGAATTATTCTTATTTTCCCTGTAAACAGATGTGTTCATACCTAATTACTGTGTTCAGTGATATTGATAACGATTTGGTGGATAGGATTTCTCTGATTTTCTTACAAAGTAGGTTTAATGATGTTTTGTGTCTGAATCAGATAACGTTCTTTTCAAGTGAACTTCTAAAAAATGGAAAGTCATTGAAGACTACATGCTGTCATTTTACTTCAAGAGAGTCCTACAGGGCAATAAGTGAGTTCTCGCTGATTTTGCTGAAAGAAGTGTTTTGAATTCAACTTCAGGAAGATTAGTTAAGTCTTTCATGTGAATATCATCAGTCAGAGTAGACTTTGGGTAAATTAGTGGGTGTTTGCAACCAGCTGGAAGGATCAGTGATGTACAGAGATGAAGATTCATTTGCTAGTATATGAAAACATTTAAGTTGCTTGGGAGGAACTTCCTATTCTATGCAGGATTGTACTGCTGTAGTTCAGTTAGTCTGTGTGTACTTTGTGCATTTGGGTTTTTCTTTTTTTTAATTAGGTGCTGGAACTTTATTGTAGTTAGGGGAACATAAATATGTTGATGTCGCATGCTTCCGCAGTGCTGTTAGTGACTTGACCTGTTGCTCCCTCCTGGTGATGTTACTTAATTGCTTCTAGGATGTGACACGTTTACATCATACTCTGAATCGCTTTGCTGATCTTCAAAAATCCTGCTTTGAAAGCTATTTGCAAAGCCAGAATTGAAAAGAGGGTGTTTTCCTATACTTTTTGTGTCTTTTTAACTGCCAGAATGCTTCTCAAATGTTTTCATTTTCTGAAGTGTACTTATCTTCAAGACTATGCATTTTTATCCTCTATTTGAATATAGTTCTTTTAATTTTCCCTCTGATTCCTCAGAGGACATGTTGAAAATTGGTACAGGTTATTTGTTTTTCCTCCTAAAACTCAGTCCTATGTTTCTCAACAAATCTAGAAATAAAAAGCCAGGGGTACTGTGGGGTTTTTACCGCCTCCACTTTAAAAACCTTCTTAATGGAGAAGTGTACTACTTCATGAAAAAGAAAGTGCTTTAAAACTCATGCCTAACTAAGAAAGAGTTCTTTGTGATAGCTGGAACACATGATTCTCAGCAAAGCACTAAGCAATGCAGTCACTTTCGTAATCTAGTTGTATCTGCTTTTTCTTGCCCTCTTGTGCCTGTAACTGCTGATGAGGCTTAAGTTCTGGTATTTTGCTTATTGGATTTTCTTTCTTTCCAATGCAGTAGATCATGAAATAACACAGATTCATAAACCCAGATCATGAAGAACATTACCTGTTCCCCATTTTTGTACAGTACTGATCCAAACCAGAACCGTTCAGCTGTACCAGCTACATCTCACTATTGTATCATCCAGATAATTTTGACTAATGATAAAGGTTGATTGCCTAACTGGATTTAAAAAAAGAGTCAAATAGGCTTTGTGTGGATTTACATGTCAGGCTATATATCATCTGGTCCTTCAAGATTTCAGTTGTTTCCTTTGAATAAAGAATTACTTACCAATTACACAATTTCTTTAAGATACGCTATCCCATATGCATTCAGTCCTTTAGCGTGAATGCTGTCGAGATTGGAGACTTCTAGCCTCAGCAAAATCTGTGAGTATGCCAGTGCCTCTCTTGAGTGACCTGTCCATGGAGTAAGAGGAGGGTCAGGACAGGTAGTATTCAGTTCCTGTCAGCTCCTCTTCCTTGGAGAACCATCCCCCCCTCTCAGTATGATAGTCAGAAAATGAGGTAGGTGGTAAGTGCACAACTGAACAAACAGTTGGAACTCCAACCACAAGCAACTTTTGCTTCATTTTTAAGTGCTTGTCCCCTTGGATGTTGCTGGTTGGTAATTGCAGTAGTGATACTGCATAACAACCAGCGTGGCCAGGGCTGGATTTGGAGACTCCCCAGTGGATGGGAGCTGTAGAACCGTTCTGCTGAACGTGGGATTGTTCCTGAATTCCTCTGTGATGGCTCAGGGCTCTGTATTGGTCACCAGACCACTGCTCTGCTGGAGGGAGGTTTGGGTTGTTAAGGCAAGCTGGTGGGATGTACCTTGGGGACAATGGCAGGGGTCCATTCTCACAAGTTCTTTCTCTTTTGGTTGTTTATCTACCTAATCTCTATGAAAATAGGTTTATCCTTGCCAAAATTTGGTTGAAGTATTTCCTTACTGCGGTTACACTTTTAGAAGTTGATTTTTTTAATTTTTTCTTCCCTCTAAATGTACCAGTTTACTGCTGGATGTTGTCATCTCATCTTGCATTACAGTTCCACTTCCTCGTTACTTGAAAGGAACTGTTGGGGCAAAATAGTGTAGCGGTTTTGGTCTAGATAAAAATCTTAAGCAAATATGAATAAGGCATGCTTGTGATACTTGTTGTCATTTACTTGTAGTAAATTTAAAATGTAAAACCTGAAAAATCATGTTGGTACAAGTATGTGCATGTATTTGATATGATTTCCTACTTTGGTCTCAGCATTATATTATTTCATAGTCCTGTGACAACAACTCCAGAGAAATACAAAAAGTTCTTCAAATTTTAGGAAAAAAGTCAAATGTTTTTGGTTTAAAACATGTTGTAATGCTCCCCAATTTGCCCTTTATATTAATTGGATCCCAGTGGACTACAGAAAATTTTATGAAGCCTTTGTATTGAGTGATGACTATAAACAAAGTGTCACTGTTACCCGAAGTCCATTCTGTACACAGACTTTTTGTTAAATCAAAATTCCCAATCCAGGAATTCCTGGCTGTCAGCCCAGACACCTCAGATGCGAGTCGTCTTACGTTCTTAGATTTTAGGTTCAGTGTGACAAGTACTGAAAAGTCTCAGTACCTGAAATAAGTTTCTCAAACTTTTAACTAGGTTTGTGTTTGTTTTAAGTTTTATTCTCCTCTAAGTATCAGTATAATCTGAAAGTCACTTCTGTGCTTTTGGTAGCATTTGAAATGATAATTTTGGCTTCTAAAGCTTCCTGGTTTCATATAACACACTTCATATACTATTTTTGCAGTGCAGGCCTTTTTTTTAAACAAGTTTTGACATAGTTTAACTTTTTTTTTTTTCCCAGTGTACAGGTATATATACATAACATCTGCGTGTGTCACTGCTCTCAGCAAAAGATCCTGTTTCAGTAGGTCAGCAAATGTTGAACTTTGGTTTCCTTTTGATAATGCTTATGTGGATGCATATAAACTCTTAACAGAAAGGCAAGAAAAAGATCACCTGATGGTAGTTTTTAAAACAAACAAACAAAAAAAATCCATGACTGTATTCTGAAGCTAAAATTAGATTAAAAAAAAATGCTGCAGCTAAGCCAAAATAGCGAAGCTTTTGGTATGCAGGATAACTTCTGCAAGGAAAGATGAAATCTTTCTTTCCTTTTTTCAGCTAAACATCTAATTGTTCATGATTTGGGGTTGTTTCTTCATTTTTACATTCATCACCTTCTACAGCTGTCTCTCACCATGGGAAACAGCATTATTGATTTGACATTTTATGTGGTAACAGATGTATTTACATTTGTACTAGACTCAGCAGGTTATATGCAAGACTGACTTCTGTGCAAGTAGGCTGGGTCTAGTGCAGGCTGAAGTGGACACTAGTAAAACAAACCAAACCAAAAAAAAAAAGCACCTAAATCCATGAGTGGTTCAAGTACACCTTGCTGTCAAAAGATGCAATCCTGGCTCTAGCAGCTTGTTTCCATAGTCCTCTTTCTTTTTCCACCTGTGCTGGCGCAAGTATTCATGTGATGCCATAACAAACCAATTGGGTAACTGATACTATATGAGCTTGTTGTCTAGATTGGTTTTAACATGCGTCAGTTACCTGGTTCATGGAATATTTGGGCCAGAACAAACAAGGTAGGGAAAAGTGGATATGAGAATGAGCAGAGGAAGGGAGGGCTTCCTCCAGGACAGAGTTCATCAGTGCTGCCAGCTTAAATTGTTTGAGAAATACAACATGGGTTATACAATATTATCTTGTAAGATTGATTGATGTAATAAAAAAATACAAAGGCTGTACTTTCAGTTGATACGTGAGGTTAAGGACAGTAGTGGGACTAAAGCTATGATCAGTTTTGAGCCATGGGGCACAATATACTCTGTTATGAACTACAATGTGTTTGAATTTAAGATGCAAAATACTGTCAAGAAGTCAGCCAGCATACACATGACCAAGCAGTGCGTGGTTAAATTTGAAAGGAGGCATAGGAAGTTTTGGCATCTGTAAATGGCTGACCACAGTGCCTGCTCTGCTGAATTCCTCCTTGGCTGAAACCTGGCGTGTTTGGTTTTGCATATATATCTATAAATAAAAATACAAATTTATACATATATAGTTTCTATAAATGAATATATTTATGTACATATACAGCTTTAATATGACACTGTTTTTACACTGTCCTGTATTAATTAAGTTACATATTTTAAATTTAGTGAGTGAATTCATTCTGCACGATACTTACTTGGGCTTAATGTGTAACACTGTTCTTGTGGTAAGCCTCTGAATAAAATTATTTTATGTATCAGATATTTTAGGAACTTTATTTATAATGTTTACATTTTTCAGACAGTTTAAATCCTGTTGTTTTGCAAGTTCAAGCCCTGAATGCTAATGGTATTGAACAGTTGCATATATTCCTTGATCACATTCCTTCCATATTCTGGGGCATGCTTGTTGCCAAGTAGAAGGAGGTGGAAGGTATTAACTTCGAACCTGAGATTTGGTTATGTATATTTAGTGCTTGCTAGCAAAAAAAAAAACCCCACACTTTTTTTGCCCCCCTCCCCTCTTTTACTTAGCTCCAATGCTCTTTCCCCTGTCAGGAAGAACTGAAAAGCATTAGTAGACATAAAGTATGTAATAGACAAGTTATCACACCACAGCTCAACGCAGAAGAGGAAAGTGGAATAGCAATGGCATTATTCCAGGACTCTGTCCCCATGAACCAAGTCCAACTTTAGCTGAGAAAAGGGAAGTTGTTGGGATATCTACTCAGGATGCAGGGCTTTATTTGTGTGAGAGTTGGCATTCAAACTGAAAGGTGACTCTTATCTCCACAAAGCTTGTACTGAATGTAACTACCTCCATCTGGAAATGGATGGCACATTGAAGCAATGTACTCTGTGTGGGTACACAAATCACTTGGGGTGTCACTGTTTTAATGAAATTATTTTTCAAGTGTTTTTTCTTAAATCGGTGGAGTTTTTCATGTATGGAGAAGAGGTCTGCATCCATATGGATTTGATTATCTCAGAATAGCTAGCTTATTTCTGCACAGGGAAAAAACACATGCATTGGATGAGACTGAACTGATCCAACAGCTTGTGTTTGCTGAGGTTTACTGGTGTTTGCAGGTGTAATGTTGCCCATTTTGCATGTGTTCTGGTTCTGACTTAATCCTGAGCAGGCTCGCTGTTCGTGTAGGAAGGTATTTTATTTTTCTGTTTCCTGATGTATAGCAAGCTGAATCTGCGTAGAGCCAAGCTCAAGAAAAGCATCAGGTTATATGCAGTTGAGGAGGCATTGCCGCCTGTCTGGGGAGGGCAGGTGTGGGAGCTCCCCCTTTCTGCATTCACAAGCCTGTAGATTGGCTCAAGTTGGCTCGTGTAACATCAGCAAAGCTGCTGTGGTGTTATGGTTGTGTCTCCGGCCTTCACAGAATTCAGCTACTGATCAGCAGGCTGCAGCTGCGTGAGGCAGATCTGGGCTGTGCACTCTCTAGAGCAGCAATTCTGCCTGTACGTCATGTCTAGTGTGAGGTGGTATTGATGCTTTTTGAAAACATCTGATGTCATAGACCACAAATGTCAAAAGGCCTCATTTTAGGAACCTTGTTCTAAGGCATCAGATGGTTAGAAATCATGCACCCTTTCCTGCTTCCATGATGCTTCAGTCCCATACCTGTGTCTTACCTTTTCACGTACCCACGTCTCTAAGTCAGGTTTCCAAACCCTTCTCTACTCTTTCTCCTCATGTAGTCACCCCTCGAATCCTGGGGCACTTGTGCCCCCCCACCCCTGTGCCTACAGCAATTTGTAGCCTTCTCCTTCCTGGCCTGTCTCTCACTTCTGCTCCCCAGGATCTGCTTTGCATACTGCGTTTGTGAATGAGAGACCAGGTGTGCCTCTCCACTTAGAATCATCTCTCACCTTCCCGGTGTCACAGGAACTCCCTCTTCTGAACTCCTCATGCCAGAAATAAACAGATTCTTAAAGCAGGGAGAAGAGACTGCATCAGTGCTGCAGCTTCCTTGAATCACACGCTCTTGCATGGCACTTACTTCATAGAATCACAGAATGGTTTGGGTTGGAAGGGACCTTCAAGATCATCTAGTTCCAATCCCCCTACCACAGGCAGGGACACCTTCCCCTAGACCAGGCTGCTCAAAGCCCCATCCAACCTGGCCTTGAACACTGCCAGGGAGGGGGCATCCACAGCTTCTGTGGTTAATCTGTTCCAGTGTCTCACCACCCTCACAGTAAAGAATTTCTTCCTAATATCTAATCTAAATCTACCCTCTTTCAGTTTAAAACTGTTCCGCCTTGTCCTATCACTAAATGCCCTTGTAAAAAGCCCCTCTTCCGCTTTTCTGTAGGCCCCCTTCAGGTACTGGAAGGCTGTTGTAAAGTCTCCCCAGAGCCTTCTCTTCTCCAGGCTGAAGAACCCCAACTCTCTCAGCCTGTCTTCATAGGAGAGGTGCTCCAGCCCTCTGATCATCTTTGTGGCCCTCCTCTACTTGTTGAATTTAATATGCCAGAGGTGTACTGAGAAGATAAAGCTGTGAGCATATAGCAAGTATAGGTACACCTGTGACAACACGGTAGAACTTAGCTACATGTTCACACTATTGAATGGAGTCTAAAAAATTCTTACTATGGACTTTCCCTTTGTATCACTCTTCCTTATCTGTATGTTTGTGTTTTGGATGGGGGCAGGTGTGTTCAGTTGACAGTAAGCAGTTCTTCCTTGTGGTAACTTTCATTTTGCGGTATTAATAGTTTAACACTGCTAATATAGGAATAAATTAGAATGTGGTTGTTGTGTGTTTAGCAATGAATCCTTGTTCAAATTTCCTCAGAATTGACTTCCTAAAATATTCTCAAATGCCTAATAAAACAGTAGATGAATGCTTAAACACCTTACTTTTACTATTATAAACCTACTTCTAAGTACTAGTCTGAACTTGAAAAGTCAGACCAAATGAGAACTATGTAAATGTTATGAAATAAAAATGCAGCTGAAAGCAGTGATGATATGTATAACCTCCAATGGGATTGGCTTATTCTGCTTTCTCAGTCAGTATAATTCAATTTGGGATTTTTATAACAATGTGTAAACATAGCAGCATGTATGAAAGGTCTGTCTGGGTATAGTTAAAGGAGCATATCTAGTCTAGACCAGCTCCCACTGGAAGGCTTCTTAGCTAAAAGTTTGATAGCCGTCCTGTTCCTTGTTGCAGTTTATCACAGTGATCTGTGAATAATTTGTAAAATTATGTATTGTTTTGGAAAAAAAGTATTTTTGATCTTGGTTTGATCCTTCAAATAAAAAACTATCTTGGAAATGTTTGCGGTTTTAATTTATGGAAGTACTATGTGCTGGGGGCTGAGTTTATCTAAATCACGTAATACCTACTGACAAAAAAAATGAAGTAACTTATTGGTGTTTTTATTCTTCAGAAATGAAGGAACAGAATGCCGGACCTGGGATTGAAGATTTATAAAGGATTATGGGATTATACATTGAAGAGCCAGCAGGCGGAATGCCTGAGTGACTGAAGAAAATGGGTGCTAATGCATCTAACTACCCTCACTCGTGTTCCCCAAGGGTAGGGGGAAATTCACAGGCACAACAGACATTCATAGGTAACTCTTCCCAGTTCTCTTGTCACTTACATAAATGACTTGCTGGATTGTGTGTGCACTGGATTTGATTTGCTTGCAGTAATGTTATGCAGAGCTTTTATTTTCTAGGTCACCTGTCTGAATCCATTCAAGCTCAATCGTGCATGAAATTCGGTACTGTCCAGTATCTGTTCAGCCTACGTATGCAATGAGTTGATCTGCCATTTTCTAGTAAACAGGTGCCAGGTTATTTAACGTGGAGGTTTTTTGATAATTAAACCATGCATGCTGCTTTTCCCAGTTCAAGAGCAGTTGCTATCTGTTAATACTATCTGCTACTTTCTACTCTTCTTCCTCAGATTTTCTGTGAAACTGTTTTAGAGCGTATGAAACTCTTGATCATCAGTATTCATTGTAGTATTGGTATTGTGTCTAATATGAGTGAATTACCTCCTTATTGCTAGAATCGTAGAATGTCCTGAGTTGGAAGGAACCCACAAGGATCATCGAGTCCAACTCCTGTCCCAGCATAGGACAACCCCAGAATTCACACCATGTGTCTGAGGGAGTTGTCCAAATGCTTCTTGAATGCTGTCAGGCTTGGCGCCATGACTGCTTCCCTGGGGAGCCGGTTCCAATGCTCCACCACTGTCTGGGTGAAGAACCTTTTCCTAATATCCAACCTAAACCTCCCCTGGCTTATCGAAGGGATATCTCTGATAAGAAACCGGTTAAAGTAACAAGCAGTCTTGAAGACAAATTTTTCCTGTCCTTTTCCTGTTCCTGTAAATGGGGAATGGGGGTATTTATTGTCCTGACAGTATTATTTACACGCAAGGACCTTGCTTAACTGGAAATGTGAGTTGAGGTGGTCTTAAGAAGTTATTTTCTTATCCCAGTTATAACTGGGGCAGGTATTACCTTTATGTGCTTTTCAGTCTAGTGCAAAAAGACCTCTGAGATCTAAGTACTGTCACACTATAAATAATAAATAGTTATGTGATGAGTCTAAAAGAAGGCAGTTTTTGAGAAGATAAATCTTGCTTAAAAAAACCCAACCCTGACAGCCTGAAGAATGATCTTAGCAGTAAATAACATAAATACTTCATAAACACTTTTCTCCTTTATGCCTTGGCTTGCAACACTGAATAAGTAGTTATTGATATTCAGTGTTATTTCTTTTCTTAATCACTACAGAAAGCACAGTGATATCCTTAGCAGAGGAAAAATTGACTTGCTTTGTAATTTTTCTCTTTTGTCTCTGCTTTTGTGACACTCCTAAATTTTGAAGATCTGAGTAGAGGACAGCCCAAAAACTGTTACATGTAGAGACCTGTGCGCTGGGCTAAAAATTCTGTGTGTGCTGTTGTAGCATGTCAAGGAAGAACTTTTAGTACTAACATCGTGGATATCCATGCTCTAAAGTCCCCCTTAAGGCTTTATGTATTTTCAGTGTATCATAAGTAACAGTAGTAAAAGGTTTGCCTCAGTTTATATATATGCTTTCTAAAATCACAGCAAAATGTTTTTATTGCATAGAATCACAGAATGTTAGGGGTTGGAAGGGACCCCTGGAGATCGAGTCCAACCCCCCTGCCAGAGCAGGACCAATCTAGGGCAGGTTACACAGGAATGCATCCAGATGGGTCTTGAAAGTCTCCAGAGAAGGAGACTCCTCAACCTCTCTGGGGAGCTTGTTCCAGTGCTCTGTAACCCTTACAGTAAAGAAGTTCTTCCTCATGTTGAGGTTGAACTTCCTGTGCTCTAGTTTGCATCCATTGCCCCTTGTCCTATCGCAGGGCACAAGTGAAAAGAGGTTGCCCCTTTCCTCTTGACACCCAGCCCTCATGTATTTATACACATTAATCAGATCCCCTCTCAGTCTTCTCTTCTGCAGACTAAAAAGCCCCAGGTCTCTCAACCCTTCCTCATAAGGCAGGTGTTCCAGTCCCTTAATCATCCTTGTAGCCCTCCGTTGGACTCCCTCCAGTAGATCTCTGTCCCTCTTGAACTGGGGAGCCCAGAACTGAACGCAATACTCCAGGTGAGGTCTCACCAGGGTAGAGTAGAGGGGGAGGAGGACCTCCCTCGATCTGCTGGACACACTCTTCTTAATGCACCCCAGGATACCATTGGCCTTCTTGGCCACAAGGGCACATTGCTGTCCCATGGATAACTTGTTGTCCAGCAGGACTCCAAGGTCCTTCTCCATGGAGCTGCTCTCTAGCTGATCGCCTCCTAACCTGTACTGGTGCATTTTATTACTCCTTCCCAGGTGCAGGACTCTGCACTTATTCTTGTTGAACTTCATTAGGTTCCTCTTTGCCCAGCTCTCCAGTCTATCCAAATCACACTGAATGGCTGCACAGCCTTCAGGTGTATCCGCCAAACCTCCCAGCTTCGTATCATCAGCAAACTTACTGAGAAGACACTCTGTCCCTTCATCAAGGTTGTTGATGAAGATGTTGAACAGGACTGGACCCAGCACTGATCCTTGGGGGACTCCACTAGTTACAGGTCTCCAGTTGGACTTGGCACCATTGATTACCACTCTTTGGGCTCTATTGTGTAGCCAGTTCTTAATCCATCTCACTGTCTGTTCTTCTACCTCACACTTCCTGAGTTTGCTCACAAGAATGTCATGGGAAACTGTGTCAAACACCTTGCTAAGGTCAAGGTAGACTACATCCACTGGTCTCCCTGCATCTACCCATTCAGTCACGACATCATAGAATGCTATCAGGTTAGTCAAGCATGATTCCCCCTTGGTAAATCCATGCTGACTACTCCTGATAACCCTCTTCTCTTCCATGTGCTTAGAGATGACCTCCAGAATGAGCCACTCCATCATTTTTCCAGGGATGGAGGTGAGGCTGTCTGGTCTGTAGTTTGCTGGGTCTTCCTTCTTGCCCTTTTTGAAGACTGGAGTGACATTGGCTTTCCTCCAGTCCTCAGGCACCTCTCCTGTTTGCCATGATCTTGCGAAAATGATGGAGAGCGGTAGAGCAACAACATCAGCCAGTTCTATCAACACTCTTGGGTGCATCTCATCGGTATATGTCTTGGTTTTTTTTTATCTGCTTGTATATTGAATGACAAGAAATCCTTACAAACCTAAAACCAGGCAGACCTGCATGCTGAAACGCCTTTTGAGCAGATTTGAAGAGGGGAAGAGTTCCAAAGCCTTCATTAAATTCCCCAGAAACCTTCCACTAGGTATGTGGAAGGTTTTGTTGATGCTCTTCATTATTAAATTCAAAATAGAAACCCATTATGTAGTATGTCATGATAAATTTACTGATCTCTGTTACCTATTGAAGATTGTGGTTGAGACTTTTTTGAGGGAGGTATAAAAGTGTGTGGCTGTCTCATCTTAGGCAAGGCGAATGAGTGTTCTGGTTAAAATTCTTGCTGTAATCTTCTGATATTATGGTGGCGCTTATACGAGTGTTCTGGTAGAGTAAGTTGTGTTATCTACAACACAGGCGTACATGTCTTTTTCCCACTCTGTGGAGTCTGGCTCTTTCTCAGCTTGACTCTTATTTGGATGACTGGTTTGTGTAGCTGTCTCAGTAGAAAATAGATGTATCCTAAAATCAATAGCTGAGGTTTTCTTCACTTGTCAGAATAATGACGTTTTAATATTAAATCAACTTTTACAGATATTTTTTTTTTATTGTTAATGTAGAAGGCATTAGATCTATTTACTGCCCCAAAGTAGGACAGGAAATATGGGGACTAGAGTTATAATAGCCGTATAATGTGTATTAGTTACCTTAATCCTGGAAACTGTATTCAGACCTATGGGTTTGTTTTAGACATGCTGCTTTACCATTAAAGCGCTGCACCATGTTATGTTGTAAATGTAGGACAAATATTAAAAGCTGAGAACTGATCTAGCAAAGCATAGTAGTTTCACAGGATGAGCTCCCATTGTTAGCTGACTTAATGCTGAATTTGCTTACAGTATATGAAGAGGAGATAAAATAGTAAAAATAACGCAGTGCTCACTGTAAAAAATACTTTTGTTTTAGCAGAGGCTTAACTAGTCATCTCCATGCTGGTTTGTCTACAGCATTCAGGAGAGGAGGATTTCACACCATTTTCTAGGGTGGTACATCTGTTGAAGATGTTTATTTTTAAATGCAGCTCTATAATTAGATTTTAAAATGTGTAGGCATGCAGAGGACTATACAGATCCCATTATTCATTGTCAAGTGCCCAAGTAGTTTCTCTTGGCAGTCATCTGTTTCTTGTAAATATTTATCTGTTCAAAGCTAGATGTGGTCTAGGGGCATGAAGTGGCTATTGCTTTTTAACAGCATTTAATAGATCGGTGCCTTTTAGCGTAGAAGTCGGTAATAAATTTCTGTTTCTTACTTGTAATGCTGCTGCCTTACGAAGGAATACAGGCAGGTCAAAAACAGGCTCTTCAAAATTCTTTCTTTGAGGGATACGGAACCACTGGCTGTCGTAGCCCAGAGAGGCTACTCGACTTCTGCCTCTGGCAAAAAGCAGTTGTGTGGTGCACTTTTATAGCAGTGTTTTATCTATCTGTAAGGGTTAATAGCACTGTTTGCAGTACTTCTGAAGTTAAATCTTGTAAGTAGCTCAGGCTATGGCAAAGGTTTGAATGGTGTTTTAGTATCTTGTGGTGATTCATGTGCAAGTAATACCTCACGGCAGCCTTCAGGGAAGAAAGAAATTGAGACTTGTGGTGTCCTAGTTTTTCTTTAGTAGAATGTAAGAGAATATTCTGCGTACTCAAGTTTGCCGTTAGAATCCAAAATACTTCGAATAGAAATGAGCTGGCATGTTCTCTTGGAGCAGAATCTATCGTTATGGAGTGACCAAAGTGTAGTTATACTTTTACTGTGAAATGTAATCGATACTCTTTAAATGGAGCAGAAATTCCAGACTTGTCTCTATCAGCAGGAGACTGAATCTCTGCTTTTCTGTTGTAATACTTAGTATAGCATGTGGAAAGAATTTTTATGGTAGATTTTTTCAGCACAACCTCTTTGTCGAAGTTGTCTTGTGTTGCTACTGTTCTCTCCATTTAAATTGATATATTTTTAATGTCTTGAAATTTCAATATGATTAATAACACATTGCCTGATAAAGCAAAATTTAATGTAGCGTGGATAAAATGGTTAGAGGTCTTTCCTCAAAGAAAGCAAAGTTCCTTTCCAAAGTTTTCACTAACAGGGGAATTGTAAAACCATTGCATTGTATGATTTGGGGGAGTTTTAATTAGCTTGGTGTAAAAGCCAACATATAAGGTTACTTGGAATTATTGAGGCTTAAATAATAAAACAATTTACAGAAATCTTAAAATTGCTGTAGTTGCCATGCTCTCGAATACAACTTTGAATTGCTCCTGTGCCTTTCAAAGTTCAAGAAACACTTATCTGAAATAATGTGGTAACTAAAAGCACTGTGTTTTGACAGACTGGCCCATAATATCGCTGTCAAAATAACATAGCAAAATAACATCACATCAAATCTACCTGAAACAAATGGAACTGTGAGAGAGCAATGATAGAACAAGTTATAAAAGGCCCCCAAAAAACATGGTAGTTGGATGTGCTTTGAACTTAAAGATCCAAAGAAGGCAACCAGTAGTGAACCTGCACAAGTGTACTGACGGAAACATGTTAACTATTCCCAACAGAAAATGTATAAATACTGTTTCAGATGAAACTGTGATTGTTATTAATCTATGTACCATTTGCAAATGTTTTCTTCCGGGTTTCTTCTTTTGTCTGGAAGTAGTAGTTGGGTTTATGTACATTTTTTTTCTTTTCCTGTCATGTCTGAGGTTTTTCACCATCTGACTTAGAGTGAAAATTCTGTCAATAAAGTTAAATTAGAAAGTAACCCTTCAAAATGAGAGTCTTGCTTCTGTTTAAACTATAGTTTTTAACTACTTTTTAACTAAAACATTACTTCAGTTTTCCATTAATTCTAGAAATGCAGATCCTAATTCTTCTTTTTCTTACTAAATTGCTATCAGTGTAACTGTACATGTAGCTAGCCTCAAACCGACAATCAGCAAAGGTTCATGTAGCAGAGCAGGTCAGGTATGTAACAGATAATGTTGAGGGGAATCCATTTTTCATTTCATGACATGTTTGGATCATAACATGACTTACCTATAAATGATTTTTGAGGGGAAGAATAATTATATGTATACTTTAATTGTATAATGCTCTGTTCAAAGGACATCTTTAATAATACAGTAAAACATTCTCCATATTCTTTTAAATGGGGTGTATGCACAAATTAGCATCTGTGGGTGTGGAAAGGAGCCCATTTTATGTGTTTGACTTTCAGCATTACTTGATTATCATATGACAGGATTTTTACTTTCTTGTTAAATTTGCATTGAAAATTAATTCATTGTCCTCAATTTGCCTGAATGTTTTGGTACTGTGTTCTCTTTTTCTCATGACTACGACACTACTGTCTGATGCCAGGTCTGCTGTTCTTGTTGAAACAACACTTAATGCTAGAAGAACAACATTTGAAAAACGTTTTGAAGGGGAGGGGGGAGAGCTGCTACTATTTCACTGAGGTCATACAAGTTTTTTGAAAGGCTGTACTTTTCACCTCCTATAGTTAATACAGTGACACTTGTAACATTGTGACCACAGTGTTCTCTTCCTGCTTAGATAAGTGTGCCATGTGCTACAGAGATACATCAACTGGCACTGCCTCATTCTTCGAATTGAATAAATTAAAAAATTTTAAAAAGGTATCAACTTCATAATTGCAAAAAAAAATATATATTTGTTCTTAATGGCCAGAGAATGCTTCAGTTAGGTTTCCAGCTTGTTGAATTGTCTGATCTGAGGTGAAAGAAAAACTGTGTAACTTGCAGAGACATAGAAGGACTGTGTGGGTGTTACGAACCTTCCTTTTAAATTTAAAGAATAAATGTGTTCAATTTTCCTTTTTGCCTTCAGGGACATCATCCTACTCTCATCAAGGTTACGGCTGTGAATCGAAGCTGTATAGCCTTGACCATGGCCATGAGAAACCTCAAGACAAGAAAAAGAAAACCTCTGGCCTTGCCACCCTCAAAAAGAAATTCATTAAGCGTCGGAAATCTAGCCGATCTGCTGATCATGCCAAGCAGATGCGCGAACTCCTCTCAGGCTGGGATGTCAGAGATGTTAATGCATTAGTAGAAGAATACGAAGGGACGTCAGCCTTAAAGGAACTTTACCTACAAGCTAATTTGGCAAGACCAGAAGCCAGGACGCTACAAAAAGACATGGCTGAACTTTATCAGTATAAATACTGTACTGATGTAGACTTAATATTTCAAGAAACTTGTTTTCCCGTGCATCGTGCGATATTGGCGGCAAGATGTCCGTTTTTTAAGACACTGCTTTCTTCCTCACCAGAGTATGGGGCAGAAATAATAATGGATATTAACACAGCTGGCATAGATATGCCCATGTTTTCTGCTTTGTTACACTACCTTTATACAGGCGAGTTTGGAATGGAGGATTCAAGGTTCCAAAACGTTGATATCCTTGTGCAGCTTAGTGAAGAATTTGGAACACCAAATTCCTTAGATGTTGACATGCGCGCACTGTTTGATTACATGTGCTACTACGATGTGGTTCTTAGCTTTTCATCCAACTCTGACTTAGTTGAAACTTTTAGTGGAAGTCAGAACTGTCTAGATGAAGAGCTCAGAGCTCACAAAGCTGTTATTTCGTCACGATCTCCGTTTTTTCGTCACTTGCTGCAGAGGAGGATACGAACTGGTGAAGAAATCACAGACCGAACTCTACGAACTCCAACTAGAATTATATTGGATGAATCTATCATACCAAAAAAATATGCTAAGGTCATTTTGAACTGTATGTATACAGATGTGGTGGACCTCTCAGTTTTGCACTCCAGCCCTTCAGTGGGCAGTTTAAGTGAAGTTCAGGCTCTTGTAGCAGGAAAATTAAACATGACTAGGGCTGAAGAAGCTATGGAGCTTTATCACATAGCACTGTTCTTGGAGTTTAACATGCTTGCACAAGGTATGTAGTACTGTCCTTGCCACAGAATGTATGACCTTATTAGAACAATTTTTTAGCTATGTTGCAGTGTAGTATTGAGTCTTGATATCAGTTACTGGCAATCCCTTTAAGAAAAGGAATTTGTTTTCCATCTGTAAGTTGTAGATAATGCATCTGTGTTTTCTAGGAACGGAAGAAATGCCATGTGAGAGCTTTTAATTGTATTGCACAACATTATTGAAGCATGCTATTTATGTCAAATATGTGTAACTGGTCTTATATTCCTGATCTTTATGTACTTTCATCTATAATCCATTTTTTGGGTGTAAACAAAAGGGGGAAGATACAACAGATCCTTGTTGAGAGGAGAAAATATTTAGGCTAGTTATGAAGTGACCCTACATGTTAACAAGGCTATAAACTTGAATGATTACTTCTGTAGTTTATGTCAAAGGGAGTACACCAAGCCTGCAATCTTGCTGTTGGAAGGTAAATTTAAATGGTTTAATTGTACTAGTCCTAGGTCTTTAGTATCTACTGCTTGATGTACAGAACTGAATGCAGGGGCAGTCAGTATTTTCAGACTTAAAGATTAGAAAGTTTCACTTCTGTCCATCATTCTTGAAGATCATTCAAATCTTGGTAACATACTTCCTGCATGTGGAGGCTGGCCAGTGTTATTTCAATCTCTGACGAGCTGTCGGAGTACTGACCAATGAACTAATCATAGAATGGTTTGAATTGCAGGGGACCTTAAAGATCATCTAGTTCCAACCCCCCTGCCATGGGCAGGGACACTTCCACTAGACCAGGTTGCTCAAAGCCTCATCCAACTGTAGTTGGACTACAGTGTTAAATTCATTCCTATACAGTGTTTGCAAGTTAATAGTACTTGAGAACTGGACGACTCAGTAGATCAGCTGAAAGCAAGAAAGGAAAATGAGTTGAAATTAAAAAGGTGATATAACTGTACAGTTTCTCAGTTTTGGTACATGCACATATACAAGTGCTAAAAGGACTTAGTGTGCTCAGGGAATACTAATGAGGAAATTAAACTGTGAATGAAGCCCTCAGTAAGACACTGCATAATCGTGCCGTTTCATAAATGAACTGGGTGTAATTCTTTCCCTCAGACTGGAAACCTAAACTGGAACAACTGTGATCTGGAGGTGCTCTGACGAAGCAGTGTAAATTATATGAAAGCAGATAAGCAATGATCGATAGAGGACTTCAAAGAGAAACTTAAGGACACTTAGAGATAGGAAAATGCCTTTTATTTTTGAGGTGTTAGTTAATGCTGAAAACCAGAACTGATGTTTTATTTGATGCTGAATTTCATTATTTCCGCTCACTTTAAGTTGAGCGTGCCTGGATCAGCATGCCCTAAACCATCACTCTTTTCAGTAATTCACTACAGACCGGTGCTGCTCTGGAATATACATTCTGTGAGACAGCAGTAACAAGATCTTAACTTTTCCTTGGAGGTTTTCCCCCAGCACTACCTGTAGGGCAGGAGAAAGAAAGACAGCAGCAGAAGCTGCACTGGGCTTGCAGCATCTCGTTAGTACACTCAGGTGGCTGGAACCAGCGAGTGCAGCAGTGCGGGCTCCGTCTTGGTGGCACTCTGGTTGAACCAGAGCTGTACTGTTTTGGGAGTGGTCATTGGGAGGAGGTAGAGTGATGCAGTGGCCTTCAGAGGTCTTTTCTTCTTTCCCTGGTAAATCTGTGTCTGACCACAAGAGTGGTGAGCTGTGGGGAGAGTGTTAAACATAGGGGAGAAATACAGTAAAATCAGGCAAGGGTTGAAATTAGTTATATTATACAATACTAGCAAACATAAATTTGGCACCCCTTCAGATACTCAAGTTCTAGATGTTAGCTTGAACTAATTATGATGTTACAAATCAGTGCTGTGTTCCCTAGCTACAGGAGAAAGCAGTAAGCAGTCTATAGAAAAACTGTATACGCCAGTGAAGTCAGTACCTAATAGTTTCATACTTAATTTGCCAAGTTCATGTTTAGATCATTGGTACTGTGCTGACACTGAAGAATTGTTCTGGTATAATCTTATAATCAAATTTAAAAGGAAGCTTATTTGATCAGGGAAAACTACATGCCTGCACTTGACTAACAGATCACTTAACAAAGTACGCGCTTTAGTAGCGATCACCATTCTTGTTTTGGCACTTAACTGTAGCACCTTGTCCTCCCTTATTGTAACACTTAACAAGAGGTAGATGAGAGATCTTTGTTTCAGTAGTGTCCCTCCCATTCCTTGATTTCATAGCTAGCATACTTCTGTACTGGAAGCTGTCAATCAAACACCTGACTTCTAAATGTTATGCAGAGCGATGCTAGAAGAGAGCATTGCATAGGTGTTGGAGACCAGTGAGCAGGCAGTTCTTATGAATCTCGTAGCTTGGTCCTCTGACAGTACATTTCTACTCTGTTTTGCTGCAGGTGTCCGGTTCTGACCAATCCCATCAGTTGGCTTTCTCAGGAGCTAATGTCTTATGTTTCTTCTCTAGATTTCTACACCCCCTGCTTCAAGTTTTTTGATTTACTTCACTCATACTAGCCAATTGCAAACTTGCTAAAGCTTGTCTCCCTGGTTTCCTGGAAAATATTTTGGGCTCATTATATGTAAGTCTGGATACTCTTTCCAACTCATTTTGCTCACTTTTACTCAGTTTTGGCTGGGTATTTGTAACTGAGTGTCAAGTGAAGTTGATGTAATTTAAAGATTCGGATCAACTGTTTTTATTTTCAACAGATTTTAGTTTGATTTGTCTTCAGGGACCTTTCTAAGTATCCAGATGTTGTAATTTTTCTTCAGTTTCAGCAGATGATTCAGCTTTGACTCTTTCCATGGAAATCTACCTGTTCCTCACACAGTGATACTCCTTTTTCTGACTGTTTTATTTTAAGAAATGGTTTCCTTATGATGAAGTCAGTGATAGTGTGGGTATGTGCTATGAATCTTTACTGTCCAAGTAAAGCAAGACTACTTTATTTAGAATTTACCCTGGCTTCAGCTTGATTTGTTTCAGCTGATGGTTGTCACTTATCTTCCAAGAAAAACTGAATTGGATCTTTGAATGAACTAATTTGAATAAATGAACTAATCAGCAAGCATATCTCATCTATAGAACTGACCATACTGAAACCCCTTTGTGCCTAATAGGACAGAGACTGCTATTAGGAGGTTGCAGTATTTGTTAACTGTCAAAAAGTGAAGCTCTTCTCTGCTTTTACCGAGGCTGTGAGGATTGGAGCTCTCTCCAGGAGGCTCAAGCACATCCCTTAGTGGAACGTTTCTGTGCTCTGCCTGCTTATTTCTGCACTCTGCTCCTGCTTTAGTGTCTTCATGCTACCTTGCTCCTCTCTGTCAGCTGTACTGGTGTGATCATTTTAACACATTGACTCACAAAGATCAGGTTTAAAATCACTTACCCCTTCCTCTTCTGTAGCACAATTATTAAAACCAGATCGGTTCCCTAGTTCTGTTTGTCGTAGAATCATAAATGGTTTGGGTTGGAAGGGACCTTAAAGATCATCTAGGTCCAACCCCTTGCCATGTGTTGTTAAAATAATCCCCCCCTTCCAGTCTCACTGTGCTGCCACATCCACTGCTGTTGCAGAGTAGTTTAACTTCAGGTATCTTCATTTTATTAGATAGCTATATTAAATATATGAATCCTCTTCTGCATCTTGGCTTTGTTGCGTACTGTCATGAGTAGTCTCCCTGAGGTGGTGGTACAGTATGTTTTTCTGTTACACGTTTTAGGATACTGGAACCCTATGAAATAGTTTTGCCTGGGAATCTTTTCTGCCTGCTGATTCCAAAAAGTTTTCTGAAGTAAAATTGACAAAAAATAACTTAATTTCAGACTTTTTGCTTTGCTTTTACTTTTAGGTGTTGACTTTATTTTAAAGCCATATTCAGTAGCACAGCCTTTGATCTAGAGGCAGATATCGCCTGACATCAAAAGTACCCTTGATCTCAGCAGGGCTGAAATACTGAAATGCCAGGAGCCCACAGCAGCAGTATTAAATACACACAAATGTATTGTGGGAAGATTAGAGCAAGTGTGTCAGTTATATATCAGTGCAGTAGGAATGCTCAAAGGAACTAGTCTGGCACTTACAACTTTAAAATAAATTGGGTATGTTTAAGTAAATATTACCATAAATCTGACCTATTTTCTCCTTACAATGATTCACTTGTACTCAAGCCTGAAATTATTGCTTAGATTTTATATTATGAAGGTGAGGACTGGAGAAAGCAGGAAGTAGAAAGGGTCTTCCTTAGAGCCATTACGTTCCAGGGTTATATGCAAGGATAAAGAATTTGACTGAATTGTGTAACTGGCCACATAAAATTTGTTTAAATGGCATAGTTTGCAGAGAAGTAGATCTGGTCACTGTTTTTAGGGGTTGTTTTTTTTTTTTTTCAGCCACCTGTATTCTAGGAAGCGTATGGCTTAAATACTGAACAGTGATGGCTGGTGGCAGTCCCTCTGAACATCAGCTCTTCCTCCCTCAGCCCTTCATTGTTCCCATGTTAAGTTCTTCCCTCTGCTTTTGGTTGAGTTGACAGCTTTTTGTTTCTGCTCCAGGATTGTTTTCTGTTGAAGCTGGATCAGCTACGCTGCCTGCCGCTGCTGCTGAATGTGCCTCTTAAGGAATGCTGAAGCCCAGTCAAGGGCCATTATCAACTGATGGCTGCAGAAAGCCAAAAATGCAGATGTAGATTTCAAGCTTCCTAAATTCATACATTTTGCATGTGGCAGGAGCAGAAGAGTAAATTCATTTTCATTGTTTGGGAGAGAAGACATTAAAGAGCTTGTGCCACAAATATTGCATGCTTTAAACACGTAACAATTACCTTATATTTCTGACTAAACTTTACAACTTCAAAAATCCAGCTGTTAATATCTTAAAATATTTAACAGCTTTATAACTGCCATATCGTAAATTAAAATATTTTTAAATAACACGGGTTGCATTGCTTTCATCTGCTCACTAATTTAGTATTTCAAATGGCTGGATAATATGCTGTATTGGATTCAGCATAACTTACTGAGTTTTCACTGTGGAAGGATGGTTAGCAGAACACAAAATGCTGCCTGACCTAACCTTAAACCCGTATTTTATTTTTGCTTTAACGGTTAAACTGAAGTGCTATAAAGTCGTCAGCTTTGTATTTGAATAAAGCAAAAAATATTACTATATACTTTAACAGTGCCATAATAGATGTTTTTTGAATTCAGCCTTTCAAGGATGGGAGTACATGAATGTTTTAAATTTTTGTGCTTAGAAAAATCAGCAGAGGGATTAAAAATAGCTCAAAAGAGGTACTGAACTTAGCAGTAGACCTCAGCAGTGTTTGACCACTAATGTGCATTGAGTCCTTGATCTCCAGTGCTACTTAGGTCTTCTTTTCTGCAAAACATTCACATAGTTTTGCACCTTCACGTAACCAAAACTTGAGTGCTTCAGAGTTTTAAAATGTGGAAAAATAATACACCTGCAAATTACAGGCTTGGCATCAGTTAACTATTAACTTAATCTCCTTTTAAAGATTATCTTTTTTTAAAGAATTTGAGGGGGAGGTGGAAAAGAAAAGCACTAAAACTTCAAGAAGCTAGAAACCTGTAGCATTCCTTTAAGCCAGAGAATGTGGTGCTGCCAGGAGGCAATAAATGTTAGTAACCTGGAAAAGTCGGCCTGCATCCAGAAGATGGATGCTGAACAAGATCCCTTGTTCACAATACAGTTCACAATGAAGTAGAGGTTGTTGCAGTTGCTGCTTATGTGATAACCAGTTAAAAAGGTGTAGTTTCCTGTTTGTACTATGTAAGTCTTCTGACTTGTTCTTACTGTTCTTGTAACTGATGCTTTGCCTACTGCTGTGGAGAACCTAAATTCCTATTGCCATGTCTCGAGTTGTATGAGGTCACTTGAATCTGACACATTGTTTGGCTGTCAAAAGTTATACTGGTGCCCTGCCTCCTGCGTTAGTCTCCTTGTTTCTGTTCTCTGTGCTGGAGTAGGGTTTGTGCCGTTGGGGATCTAATATTGCTGGAAGCAGGATTGACAGAAATGAGTTGACCAGTTCATTGCGTGGCCACCCAAGTACCAGGGTGACAGAAGTGCAGGAGATGTGGAATGTAAGATGATGACAGTCTGGTTTAGTACCACTCTACAAGGGGGTTAGCTTCCATGAAGGCTTCCACAGCCTGTGGGTATAGGCTGCCTTCTAAAGAATCCTTAGCAAGTGGAGGACACATTTGCTTCTTTGGGTCTATAAGATGCTGGAAAGAGGCTGAACGACTGTTGTCTTCCTTTTTTCCTTTCTCTTCCCATCAGAAGCTTGGTTAGAACAGCAAAGGTGCTCATGGATGGGTGAGATGAGCACCTCTGGAAGTTCCAAGCATGTTGCAGTCCAGACTAGCTACAGGTCATGCCTCTGAACTGTTCTCTACATGCCAGCAAATTCAAAAAGTATGGTTCCTGGTTGCCAGCATAGTCTCTCCTAATGCAACAACTCTAAGAAAATATTGAATATCTTCTAGGCTCCAGTTCAGTGTCAAGATGAATTCGTATTACCTTTTTTTTTTTCTTGGCTCCACTGGTTTGCATAAGTTTAGGGGAAAGGTCTCCATCACAGAATGAGTTAAATCAAGCTAACAATTTTGTAGTAAAAACTTTGCTTAATTCCACTTTTGCTAAATGTTGAAGGCACTTAATTTGTATTTAGTAGGTCTGTCAGCTGTCTTGATAAGAACCCAAGCTACTAGCTAGCATGCTAAACATGGGCTCAAGCTATTTCTGTTTGGAAGGGCTGTGGAATTGCATTTGAGAGAGAACTGGGGAAGCAGAAAGGACTTGTTTGTAGGCAGGACCTATTGGTATCCAGCAAAAGGAGTGCATGGACTAGCCTCACTTGTGCGAAATGTGATAGTTATCTTTCATTTCTTTAGACTCAGAGTTGAATCTCTGGAAGATACTAACGGTCATAGAAGCTTGTGGTACAGCACTTTGGACACTGCAAACAGATCTTGGAAAGGCTGTTGCTGCCTGAAAATTATAAAACAGTACTCATAGGAGAAAAATGCCCTGTTCCACTGTGAAGAACAATAGCGCGGCTATTAGATGACTTGGTTTTTTTTTTTGCCAAGTGGCTGATCGTTAAAGCAAAAAAACCTTCTGCCAAAGAAGAAAAGAAATTGTATTCCTTCCATAGCTAGAATTGGATTGTCCCAATTTATTCAGATTTTCAGAAAACATTAATTATTACCTCATGCTTACTTCAGAAGAAATACTTTTAATAATCCTGCAGTTCTGACACATTGCTAAACTTACTTGAGAAAAAAAACTGTTTCATTTGCTAGGCATCCTAAATGAGCTTTTTACCTGGTAATGTCATATTATTGGTAGTTGTGCAATAATTGGACTTGACAGAAGAATTGAGACTGAGCTGATGCTCTCTTCCTGTAAATCAGTGTTGCTCAGATCTTTTGGAACTGTATTTCTCAGAGAAATGCAGTTTTCTGTCTTTGCAGGGGGCAAGTATCCTTATTGTTTCAAAAATAAATGTCAGCTGAAATACTATGAATGGCATTCACTTTGAGATAAGTCTCTTTGCTCTTACAGTTTGACTTTCCTCGTGACTGATTTCGGTGAGTGGGTTTACGTACTGCCTTTGAAATGGAGCAGTCCTTACGTGTAATCTTTAGACTTCAGGGGGATGTAATCATCTGCTGAAGTCAGCTTGCACGCAAGCAGCATAATTGCATGCAAAAAGTTGTGTTAGGATTTAGCAGGGCAAGACTTAGTGCAACACAACAGGTGACCCTAAAGAATTGTTGCAAACAACTGTGTGTTATTCAGGCAGGCAAACTCCTCTTTTAACCATACTGCAGCTAGTCATGGTTAGCTTTCATTGGCCTTGCCAGGTTTTCTGCTAACTTAACATTTTCCTTTTTTGAGCCCCAAAAGGGAAGATAAGAGGGACTTGCATTACAAAGTGAAATACAATGTCAACCAGTAACTATGTAAGTAAAAATGTAAGGAAAGTTGTAAGTAAAAATGAATCCTGAAGTGGAAAGCTTCAGATTTCGTTTACTCATATTACTGACATATGCTGAAGTATTTTGAGCTTTTTTTTTTAAGATAGGTTTGGGTTTTGGTTTTTTTTGGGGGGGGTTTTTTGTTTGGTTGGTTTTTGTTTCTTGTTTTTTTAAAACACTTTTTCAGATTCTCGACCAGAATTTTGAAGACCTCAGAGTGAGATTTATCCTTTGGGTTTCTGGGGAACTCCCCCAGCTAGAGGAGGCAGTTTCTCTAACCTGTACCAAAACCCAAGGAGTGTATTTCAGAGCAGTTCTCATCCTCTGCTCTCATCTGTACCAGTGATGTTCAGGCTGATGTTCCAAGTGCCTCCAGCCAATCTTTGCTGCTTGTTCACTGCTTGCTTTAGGCTAGTCCTCACCATGCAGGTTAGAGGTCAGTATCTATAGTAAGGCGTCTGTTTTTACTTGTAGTTGTAATAATAATATGTAACCTAATGGTAATAGGGAGCTCTGGGAAGTGCCATACTACTTCAGTAACAGTAAAGGACAAGCCGGTGCATTGAAACATGACTCAACACTTACCTCTTTGTCAAAGGCCAATGGAGAGTCTAAGGTGAGATGAATAGTGTAATGCTGCCTTTAATGCATCGTTCAGAAATGTGTATGCTTTTGCTAGCCCTTCTGTCAGTGCCTGCATTGATGTATGGTCTTCCTTTTCTCAGGTGAATCAGGCATGTGAAAAACAAATCATCCAAGTGCTTGTTGAGGAAAGTTTCTTTTAAGTATGAACTGGTGTAAAATTCATTACTGTTGAGGAGACAGGCATTATTCTCGTAAATTCCTTTTGGAAATAATTTTTATTTATTTTCCAAACTACGCATACATTCAGACATATTCCTGGAATTTGCTGCAAACATTCTTACTGAGCATTGGCTGTACTTATATTCACTGTACATAAGTTTAGAAAATTTTAATGGTGGAATATTGTTTTTACAATTAACATGCTGGCTTTTTTATAGTATTAAGTAGAAATACGTGTGTTTAATAGGACAGGTAAATTTATAATTTGCCTCATGTTTAAACTGTTGCTTCCTAGTACCTCCTTCTTTACCTTACTGTTTGTTTCCCTTTCAGTGACTTTGCTTCTAAGTAATAGTTCCTTTGACAGATAACTTTCTACTTCAAGTAGCGTATTCACTTGTTACTAGTTACTCCTTAATAACTTATCCTTCACGTTATTAGTTGCAACAGCAGTGGAGTCAACGCTTATATTCTGTATGCTGGCCTATGTAGAAAAGTAAGATTTTCTTTTAATTCTACTAATTTCTGCTAGTGTGTCTTACATGTATGCAACCAGTTCAAAAATACGTAGCATCAGGAGCGCCTCTTTGTCTTGGCAAACGTTAAGATTACTGTGCTAAACACTTTCTTACTCAGCTTAGTCCAAAAGCTCTGTAATGAGATACAGTTCTCTAAACAACTGTCAAAGTTTAGGTTTTAAATATTCTTGAAACCGAGAGAAAAATGATGGTGTATAAAAAGTAGAATAATTGCAGTGTAAGCATGCTGCTCTGAACTGCCCGGGAACCTCTCATGGGCATAAGCACAGCTGTAATTTTGTGGCTGTAGTGGGTTGAGACTGGAATGTATAATTCTAGAATAGGATTTTTTTTTTTTCTTTAAATTGCTATCTTTATAGTACAAATAGAAATAGTATTCTGTGTATATGTAAACCAGATGTACAAATGAAATCAGCAAAGTGCTATTGGAGACTTCAAGTTACCAACATTGTGGTGCCATCTGTCTTAACTCAGTAATCCCAAGTCCCCATGTTTTCAGCCCTCCTGCTGTACGTCTCCCCTCATTTCTTCCAAATCTGCTCCATCTACCTTCAGGAGACTTAAATATCTCGTCTCTTCTTCAGACGACAAGTACTCTGCGAAAGAGTAAATCCTAATGCAGCAGTGAGTACGAAGAAACTGTAGCAGACTCCCCACAAGTCGGAATACCTGCCTCTTGGATGCTTTGCTTTCTGCTTCCATATTAGAGGAGCTGCTCCCTGTCCTGGCACCCTCTGTGCCTTGCTTTTTAGAGGGGCCAGGGTGCTGGCCTAGAGCACCCACCTGCTGCTTCCTGCCTTCTCTGCGAGTCCGAAAATGATGCTTTGTTGCCCTCATCCTGTGCTGAATAGTTGAGTACTAACAATATGTCACAGCCTTTTGTTTCTGCTCCTCTGCATGGTGTGTCTCAGGAGGGTCCATATGCAAAGCCATACAGATGAAAATTCCACCTCTGTTACAGTTTATAGACCTCTGTGAATCTGCTCTAAACAATAGTGGCTCAAACTCAAAACTGCAACTTTAAAATATATTAAACAGTCAGATAATGTATATTAACCAAAGGCGGTTCTAGTAGGGCTGAACTAACTTTCCAGTTGTTCATCCAGGCATGCCAGCAGACATGATGTTTCATGTGCCTTTAAAAAAGTAAATTATTATATAGTTGGAATCCTAAACCACAATTAAAATTATTACACTTTTAGTCAGAATTTAACCTCGTTTGCAACCTTGGTCTGTAGGGCACTTCTTTTTTTACTCTCACTGGGAGTCATATAACCCTTTGTATTTCAGATTGAGCCGTATGTATTATTCCTTCAGGATCAAAGTGCCTCTGTAACACCATCATTGATTTTTGCTTTTGTCTCCTAGGCTGTGAAGATATTATTGCTGAGAGCATCTCCCTAGACACCTTAATTGCCATTCTGAAGTGGAGCTCTCAGCCATACGGTTCCAAGTGGGTACATCGTCAAGCGCTACATTTCCTCTGTGAGGAGTTTACCCAGGTCATGACTTCAGATGTCTTCTATGAACTCAGCAAGGACCACCTGCTCACAGCTATTCAGTCTGACTATTTACAGGTAAACTGCAAAGCAGAATACAGCTGGTCCTGCTTGAAGCAGGATGTGTTATACCAGTACTGGAAGCGCTTGGGAGTAGCTCATTTTAAATTGTAGGCAAGAGTGGGTTTGTATGCACACCAAGCATTCCTTTACAATATGTAAAAAATGAAATTGAAGTAGTGATTAAGTAAACTATTTTGTTCTTGGCTTGTAACACAACCCAAGCTGGTGGTATAGGCTGTTGCTTAGAAGCCTAATAATAGTTTAGAAACAGCTGCAAATTATTTTAAATGAAGCATTTCTGAACCTAATATTTGCCTTGCATGTGTGTTTTATAAAAATTACGTGGTGGTAGTAGTTTTGCTGTAACAACGTACATCCCAGTTGGGGGCAGTGGGAGCTAATAAACTAGTAATCATTCAGAAAGCTTAATTTATTTTTTAGGGGAGACATAAAAATACCTTTTCTGACAAGTATTGCAGAATTTCTTTTTTTGTGACTTTCCCTCAGTGACTGTGTGGTTTTAGGGAGAGGAAACCGTACTGACTAATAGAAGCTTGTGGATTTTTGCTGCCATTTCTCTTCAGGGGAGAGATCTTTATAATGATGACCAGCCTTTTATAACTTAAGGATGACTGGATTATTTCTTTTATAATTGTATCTGTCCCAATGTTACCTTTTTTTTAAAAGTATAAAGTGTTAGAGATTATTTAAAGTGTGGTTTTTTAAAAAAAGTTTTGTTTACTTTAAACATTTCGGGAATTACAGTAACAGTCCTGTTGCTCTTCCATGAGAGTGTGTATTATGACTAAATTTCCTGCCCTGGTTGTTAAGAAGTTACGTAGATAAATTTAAATTTTTTAATACATTATTTTTTCCTCTAAAAACGTTGAGTGGCTAACACGTTTACATAGGTATGAACAAAGCAAAGTTATGTTGTTTATAGTATTAGTGAAAATCTTCCTCTTCACCTAGATTATAATTTAGTTGATTTGATTATTTTCATAGCTTTCCAGGCTGTGCACATGCTGAATCTGTAATGTTAAACAAGATCCAAACACCCAGCATTAGAACTGCCCCTTTTAGTTAACTTTAATCATTCAAATTTAATACCTGTAAGTTTTCATGCTAGACAAAATTTTTCCTTCTGTAGAAAAAAAAATTTCCTTCTTCCTAGGGATTCAATAAATGACATGAATCTAGAAATCATGGTGGTGATATACCAGTAGTACTACCTTAAAATATTTAGAGGAAGTGGTATAGCAGATAATAAAGTACACATACTTAGTTTACTCTTGGTACAGTTGTATTTCTTTATAGCTGTAAAAGACCTGTGTATGTGATTTTTTTTTTTTTTTTTTTTTTTGGTGTGACATTAAATTAAGCATATGCAGATTGCTGACTTTCTCTTTCTACCAGGCAAGTGAACAAGATATTCTTAAATATCTGATTAAATGGGGAGAACACCAGTTGATGAAGAGAATAGCCGATCGAGGTAAGGATCATTTGAACCATACAGTACTAAACTAAAAAACCCAAAATGTGTGGAAGTTCTTTTTTGTGGATAATGTTTACTTAAGGAAATTTAATCTACTTTGTTTGTAGTATGGTCAAAACTAAACAAATGCATTTTTTTTTTAAAGCTTTTGTTCTCTAAAAAATGAGAACACGGGCATTCTGAGGGAGCTGGGATTGTTTCGCCTCAAGAAGAAAAGGCTTATCGTGGATCTTAGCAAAGTCTATAAATATCAAATGGCAGGAAGCAAAGAAAATAGAGCCTCACTCTTCTCTTGGCATCCAGGACAGGATGAGAGGCAGTGAGGCATGTAACTGAAATACAGGAAATTCTGTTTAAACACAAGAAACTGTGAAGATGGTCAGACACTGGAAGGGATTGCACTGAGTAGTTATGGGGTCTCCATCCTTGGTGGTGTTCAAAACCCCAGTGGACATAGTCCTGGGCACCTGCTCTGCCCTGCCTGGGTAGGTGTGGGGAGAGGGCAGTGGTTGTGGCCGGACCAAACTTTGAGAGGTGCTTTCGACGTCTACAATTGTCTGATTTTTAAGTCTGGTTGATTTCCTGTTGTGTCAGAATTATTTTTCTTATAACTAATTCATCAAATAAAAAACCCTGCAGTATCTTTTACTTTTCTGTGCTCATGCAGGCTTCTCACAGTAGTCTTATTTTTAGTCTACTGTGTCAGCCTTTCACTTCGGTTAGAGTATGTTTCTCCCACAGAAATCTGTGGTAGTGAGAAACAAGCCATCAAGTGGCATCAGTGTTTTTCCTAAAGTAGATGTAAATGTATTTTTATTAGCTCAGATGCATATTATTGCTACAGTGGTAACTTCAAGGGCAATCTCACATGTGTTAGATGTGGGAAGTAGGTTAAATATATATTTCCCAAATAACAAATGCAAGTAGCTTGTAGTTCATCCCCACCACGAAGTGTCAATCAGATAGTATGACAAGAGGGACAGAAGGGGAAGAACCTGCCTATGTGAAAACTAAGCAGTGTTGGTGTGGCTCCTGTCTTTGGAGGGCTAGCCATGTTTTTGAAATCCACTGTTATTGCTTGTGATACAACTGCTTTGTCATGGACATGTTGTATGAAATGCAACAAAAAAATCAGTTAAAATATGTGCTTTTAGTGACCTAAGTATTAACCTTCTACTTTCAAAACAAGATTTTGTGTTTGTCTTAAGGCACACTGGAAGGTAATGGAGCCAGTGGCGAAGCTGCTCATTTGGAGGAATTGTGCAGCTTCCTGGTCTGTGGTGTTCATTAAGTAAACAGCTCATTTATCCTTCCCAGGATCATCAGATAACGTGATAAACAAAAGCAGAAACAAGAGCTACACCAAGTTCTGTCACATTAGGGCCAAATTTAGTCTAGTAATTTAGTCTAAACTCCTCAGTGACGCTTCTGATTTTGCAGCTCTGAATATGTGGTGGGGTCAGTCAAATACCAGAAAGCATTAGAAATTGTAATGGGCCGTGGCCAAAACTTCAGCTGCCTCTACTGAAGGGAGGATGGGTATGTTTGATAGGTTTCTTCAGAGTCAAATTCAGGTTGGGCACAATACTCAGAATACAGATGAAGGTCTGACCGGAGTGTGTCATTGTCATCTTGCAATCTCTAGGAAGATACCCACTTATGGCACAAATAGGTATCCTGTGACCACGAGAGCAATTTGAATGGGCTTGATGCAGTTGTTACTGAGGTGGGTTACACAAGGAGGCTAGAATAATTTATCCCAATGCACTCTTCAGGTCTTAATTTGTAGAAAAATAAGTCCCTGAAAACTGCTGGGGAAAGGGACAGGAGCTGCAGGAGAGAGTGCTTGGGGGAACTGCTAGCAGGGAGCTACAAATGTTTTCATAGCATGGCTTCTGGTAAAGCTTTATAAATGTTTACCCTAAACACTATTTTTGTATTTTCTCTCTGGCTTACACTTTGAAACTGACAGCTGTGCAAATGACCCATGCTTGTGTGAACCGAACCTGTCTCTATGGATGCTTCATAACAGATTTTAAGGCACGAAATAGTTTTGTGGAACAATGCTGATAAGCACTGTTGATTTAAAAGTAGAATTTTCTTTCCTTGTCTATAACTTCCTGTAAGCCCTGTAACTCCTGCTTTCCTATTTAAACTTTTTGATGTAAACTTAGTATTTTCTGTTCCTTCCCACAGAGCCTAATTTACTCAGTGGTACTGCTCACAGTGTGAACAAAAGAGGTGTGAAGAGGAGAGATCTCGACATTGAGGAGCTGAGAGAGATCTTGTCTCCACTTTTGCCTTTTGTCCGAATTGAGCACATCTTACCCATGAATAGTGAAGTACTGAGTGATGCAGTAAGTCGGTAGTCTCATACAAATACTATCTCTGGGTTCTTTGTACTTCAGATTCTACAATGTTCAGGTTATTTTTTTTTTAATTTTTTTTTAAGGATTAGCTCCTAAAATGTTATTGCGCAGAGTAATACGTGTATAACTTTTTCTGCTGAAATTTTCTGCTCTCTAAATCTATTAGAAGGCTAAAGAAAAAAAATCAGTGGTTTAAGGATTCAGTGTAAGAAATGCATTTCTTGCAAGTTTTTCCCATATTGATATTTAAAAAAACCATAAAACTCTTCCTTGATTCTTAAAGATGAAGAGAGGCCTGATTAGTACCCCTCCTGCAGACATGCTACCAACATCAGAAGGTGGAAAGTCAAATGCCTGGCTGCGCCAAAAAAATGCTGGAATATATGTGCGGCCAAGACTGTTCTCGCCATATGTGGAGGAGGCTAAGGTAATAATCATTAACAACACTTGGCTATTGTTAAATTGGAGTCATCAGGGGGTTCTGTAAACAGGGAAGGATTTTGGTATGTTTTGTCTCTCTTTGCATGTACTGGCCTAAAATACTAACATTTTCAATTTAACAAGACTTACAAGATTGATCATCAGGCTCAAGTCTCTAGAACTGGTCAGAAAAATTTCAACAAAATTTTTTTTTGTCGAAATTGAAATGTTTGCGAGACAGATCTTGATGAAATTCCACCGGAAACAAAGCAGCGTTCTGAGGGAAACCTCCCTGGTTTCCAGCCAGTTTGCCGGCCCAGCTCCTCGGCAGCCCTCCTGGCAGGCGGATGGCAAGGTGAGAGCCTGAGAGTCCCAGTTTGCAGCTAGTAAGCAACCTTGGTGCCAGGTCTTTCAGGCTCCCCAGCTCCCACCAGAGCTGGGTGGAGAACTACTATTCCCCTCAGCAGAGGACTCTGATATTTCATCTTCTTGTTTGAAGCAGAACATATCCAAAATTCTTTCAGTTCTCTGCAGAATGGAGTAAATATCTTGACTGAAGTCCTTTGTGTCCTGCTCAAGCGGTAGCTTCCCTATTTAATATCTTATATGAGGACTGTCAAACTGAAGATCTTGTAGCATCTCTGGTGGTGACGTTTGGTGACAGGGTAGAGATGGCTCTGTGTGGGGCAGAAACATGCCATATTCTGTTTGACAGAATGGGACCCTTATAGGTCGCTAAGTAATGCCACCACTTAAGGCGGCTCTGACTTAAGTCAAGAGCTCCTGAGTCCCAGCAGTGCAGGTGGCTGCAGAGCAAGAGGATTAGGTGAAGCTGTGCACATCCACATCGCCTACAAACTGTGACCACTGCTCTGGTAAATTTAGAGCTTTTGCTCTGTGCTTAAGAAAGAAAATGTTTTCTACAGGTGTGAATCCTTTTTGAGGGGAGAAATAAAACTACTTTGCATTTTGGGCACAGAGGTTAGAGAGCACCAGGTGGCACTAAACAGCAAAGGGAGACTAGCCAGTTAAAATTTTGTTTTTGTATCTTGGATTGTTAAAACTAACAAAAATGTGTTAAAGAACATGTGATAAAAGCTTTGACTCTCTTAGGTTTCAGATATATGGTATGAGATTACTTTAGTAGTAATCTTAAAGTAAAAAGTGCATTCTAAATTCTGTGTCCCGTCCTCCTGTCCCGTCCCATGTGTCCTGTTCCCCACCCCCCGCCCAGGTCAGGAATCCTACTTGTTTCCACTAGTTTCATATTATGCTGTTAATATTTTTTAAAGCATCATTAGCTGTTTATCCTTAGGAGGAGGACTCTCATACTTATTATCTGGTAACTTTACTCCTATTCATAGTTTAATTATTGTGAAATGCAAAAATTGTGGATGAGTGATTTCTGATTTATTTTTTTTTTACTTCTGTTAGCCTTCCATTTTTTGAAATAAATCCATTTAATATTAAATGAGAATCTTAGAAAGGTATACATAAATCCCTTTCTATTCTTTAAGACATGTGAGGGAAGCACGTTTCATTTTCAGACTAGTGCCTTCTACTTGGTGGCACAGAGAGTTGAGACCTGTAGGCAGTAATTGTCTGAGACAGAGTCCAGAGGGTTTGGCCTCAAGAAGGTTACTTCTAATCTGACAGGTACAAAATAAAGCAAGCAACCTTCCCAAACTTTATTCACCTGCCTGCTCTTAGCTATGAAACTCAACTCTGATCACGACTGGAAAATGGAATAGAAAATGCTGTGGAAAAGCCAAATATTGTTGGGACCTGGAAAAGTTACGGTTTAGACATTGCTAGACTTGTGACCTTGGGACTGTGTTTGCAGCAGGTCCCGGTGGGTATGTGTGTGCAGTGCCTTCATGAGGGCTCTAATGGCTGTCGTTGCAGTCAGTGCTGGATGAGATGATGGTGGAACAAACTGATCTTGTTCGTTTGCGGATGGTACGAATGTCCAATGTGCCCGACACCCTTTACATGGTTAACAACGCGGTGCCGCAGTGCTGTCATATGATTACCCACCAGCAAGTTAGCACTAACCAGTCCAGTCCTCCTTCAGTTATAGCCAATGAGATTCCAGGTAAGGCTGCTAGATCACTTGCAATGCCGATTGCTCTCATGTGGGTGGATGGAGACTGGGGACTGGGGAGAGTGATTGTGAATTATTGAATGTTATGATTTCCTTGGAGAACAGTACTGCACCATTTGGGCTTCTTCCCATACAGCTGTAGTCTCTTTTGCTTTGGTCTACTCTGAAGACATGAACTGGTTTTGGATGGCATAGTAAATAGTTAGAAAATAAGCTACTGGAAGGGTAGTATTTTAACCTGCTTCAGCTGAGCGATTTGAAAAACTTTGGACTGGTTAAACTTACTGTAGAACACTTGCTGGAGCCTGGATCTCTGATCTCAGAGTGATTCTCAGTTTTCTACAACCAGTCGTCCAAGATGGGTAAGACCTAGAAGTCTAGAAAATGGCAAAATACTGATTTATTTTTTTTTTTTAAAAAAAAACAACAAACAAACACAAGAAAAAAAAACAAAACAAAACAAAAAACAAAAGCAGGGGAGCATAACTTGTAGGGCAGTCGGCTTAACTCAGTTTGCCAGAAAAATATTGGACGTAGGTACTCAAAACACACTTTTTTTTTTTCAGTTTACCAAATCCACTTTAGCTTTGAAGTCAAACCAACTTCATTCCTTGTGTGACAAAGTTAAGTTTTTATAGGTGGAAGTAGATATGGCGTCTCTTGACTTCAGGATACTTCGTGTGACATTCCCCGTAGGCAAGCCAGAGAAATACACTCATAAAACTACTGTAATATATTTTGTCATTTGTGGATTTGATCTTTTGATACAAACTGGAAGAATGTATCTGGTGAGATTGCCAAAGCATCTAGCTCTTCCCACCTTTCCCTGGCCCCATTAATACTCAATGTGCATAGAGAATACACTGGCAAAACTCACAGCTGATGACAAGTTGGGAGGGTCAGTGGATGTTTTGGAGGGTGGGATTAGATAGCTAAATGACCAAGATTAAATTTAAATTCTGTGAAGAAAGTGGGAAACATTGTGCTTATGTAGGTGTAGCCAGCGGTGTGCATACGGGATGGCTGAGGGAAGCTCTGCAGAGAAAAGCCTGAAAGTCAACATTGTACAATTCCATAAAGAGTCATACTGAAAAACAAAACCAAATGTGCCACAAGACATGTGAAGTAATTTGGTCTCAGATGGAGCATTGTGTTTAGCCCTTTAAATGGCCATACTGGGTCAGGTCAAGAATTTGTCTTGTATCCTCATTCCGGCAGTAACCAGAAGTGAGCGCATAAGGAAAGTGTAGCAGGAAAACCACATAAAATAATTCCCTGTGCAGTTCTGTGTGTTCTTCAGCCATCTGCCGATCAGAGATGTCCTATCGTGGATGGTGTTTCTGTGTAGTTAGTAATTTTAAATGCATTTTTAATCCATGAGCTTACACAGTCTTTCCTTAAACTTGCATAAACTTTTGGCATCAATTTTTAGATCGAAGTATCACATGTCAGTAGATACGGATCAGTCTGGGAATCTGTAGAAAAGCAATAAAGATAACATGCCACCAAGAAAAGTCATCATCTTCCCTCCACCACTCCCCATTCCCCATTTTATAAGCTCTTTGTATATCAATTATATCTTCCTTAAGTCAACTATGTTGAAAGGAAATGGATAAACTATTCTTACAGATGCTAAAGCCAGGACAAAAATAATAGGTTTAAATTGCTGCAAGAGAATTTAAGTTGAGGTGTTAGGATGATTGAAATGCTGTTTGGTTAAACACTGCAATAAGTGTTCTAGTAAGGTTTGTAGAATGGTTGTGATCTATTTGTTTCCTGTTATTCAGGAAGAGACTTGATAAAGCCTAAAAGGAGCTTCTGAAAACTTCTGTAATTTGATAAAAGTACTAATTATTTAGAAACTTACAGCTGTGGCATCTCAGCAGTACATCACAGTGCTCAGACTTTTCACCCCCTATAAAGAAAAGCATAAATATACTCACCGTGAATTGAATGGAAAGCATTTCATCATAAGATGTGACTTTGATAACACTTTGCTCGATCTTAGTTTCCAAAGAAGCTGAGAAAGAGAACAGATTCTCAAAGGTCTCCACTGTTTTGCAAAAGTTCTCGTGTTCTGAAAAAATCTGGCTCTGTTAGCAAGCATGAGACATCTTGATCAATCTGAAACTCCACTACAGCTTGATTCTGTACAATTTAATATATAGGAATTACTGCCAGCCCTTTGATTTGAGCATGGATATGAGCTGTGAGCCTGGCCAGTAGTTGGAGCACAGGTACAGTGTCCTGGTGACTGCCTGCTTTGCTTAGTTCTGTAACTATGCAAAAGAATTGATTGTTTTGCTAATGCCTTGTGCTAGGAAGTGTAGATGGAGCCCAATTAATTTGAGGAGATTCAGGCATGTACCAAACCTAAAACTTGTACAGGAGAGAGCTAGGCACCATCACCTCTGTGTCCCTTAGACTGGGCTGTTAGAACAGGGGGTTCTTTACAGCTTAGGTATTCTGCATCTGTCACTTGCATCTTCCTTGTACCCACTGCCTGTGGGCTATATTTGTATAAATGCTATTGGCAGCAGGTCTTGATGCTCTTCTTGCAACACTATCATAAAATGAGTTCAACCTCTGCTGAAGCTGTTCTACTTTGAGGCTAGATTCTGCAGGTAATTAGGTTTCCTTAGGTATTTTCCAGTTTCAGTTTGAGTTAGAAATCCTGCAACTGACTTCAGAGAATTGTAATTTTTATATATGTAATCTCTCTTCCACGTGTTTCACAGGAATAATAGTAAAAAAGCCAGAAACAAACCTGCATTTGAGAAGATATCACTTTTTTTAATGAAAAACTTAGATGATTTTTATGCCTACTAGTTTTGAGAACTGCTTCAAACTTCTCTAAAATCATCTTTTTTCAGTGTTAGCAAAATGCTTATTGTAGCTAAACATCTGGCTGCTAAACCAGGATTTTTCATAACAATTGAAGTGTATGGAAAGTAGTGTAGAAGACTTATTTCCAAGCCTTGAAGATTGGGTAAAATTGATTGGTGGGTTTGTTTGTTGTGTTTTTTTTTTTTTCCTAGTACAGGAACTCAGTTTGAGGGGAAGAAGTACTTTGCACTACTTACACTTATCCTTCACGTACCAATGTAAACTTTGTGAAATTGGGACCAGTTGTAGTTGCATGGTGCTGGGTTTTCTCCTTCTCTGTAATGCAAATGTCTTTTCACACTGTTCTTGTAGTCTGAAACATGTAATTTTTATGAGCTTTCATTACGGACATCTGGTTATGGTAATATATACCAGTTCTAAAACTGGTAAAGGATTAGATGCCAGGACTTATGTATTCAGAGATCTGAATTTGTCTTCTCTTATGATATGCACATTTTCCTGAGGACAGAAAGACCACAGAGAAATATCACTCATCATCAAACAGCAGCAAGAAGTGGCATGAGAAAGCTTTGCAACAGGATAAAGAACCCAAATTATACATGATTTCCTTTTGGAAAGGTTTTTTAAAAATTATTTCAATATGGCTGCATAAAACAACATAATTTTAACAGGTTTATGTTGGCTTACGGTTTGTGTAATTTTTTTAGAATGCTCTTTCTGTAGTTACATACTGGTGTTATGGTCTTCTGATTATAGAATTCCACTAGAAGTATGAAGTGTATGCCAAAAAAATCAATGAGTTCTTGGCCTGTAGAATTCATGAGGGAACATTCAGTTGTTATTTAAGATATCCTGCCCCCACCACGAATCATGAAATTCCTGCATCATAAGAGGTTTACAAAGAAGGTTGTATTTGTGGCTCATTCTAGCAGAAGCTGGAAAAATGGTTTATGTCTTTACCATTTGTATGATATGTGTGTTAACCAATGTGGCTTAATGATCCTCTAAGGAACATGTGTACGTCCAACTGTTTTTGGCAGAATGCTTCTTTTAAAAAAAAAAAAAAAAAAAAAAAGCCAAGTCAGCCTGATGTTAGATTTTTCCTTCAGAATTAAATCTAAACATCAAACTTACTGTCTCACGGTTCAAAAAGTAAATCTCTCTTATCCACGTTCTGTTCTCTATTATACCTCCAGTTCCCAGTCTCCTTGTTGTAAAAGAGATGATCAAACGGCTGCAGGAGCTGCGCCATACTGAGCAGGTGCAAAGAGCATATGCTCTTAATTGTGGAGAAGGTGCCACAGTCAGTTATGAGATTCAGATTCGTGTGCTGCGGGAATTTGGACTTTCTGATGCTGCTGCTGAACTTTTGCAGGTATGAGAAACTGCTGTATAAGACCACAAATGCTTTCTGTTCTCCTTATGAGTTCAAGGTGTAACTTGCAGTAAGAGAACTACTTTGTGTGTGCACATGCAGGTGCAAAAATGCTTTGAAATGCCTGCATACCTTTAGACCTGTCCAGGTGCAAAGTACAGCGAGACGGTTGCATTTGATGTATGTGATTTTATAAATGTGTAAGTGCAATGTATCAATATTTTTCTCAAGGGTTGTTGCCATTCAGGGTGCTCTTACTGCCACAGATTTTGGGGACAAAAAAAATCTGCCAAAGAGGCAGTTGATGAGAATAGTCAAACCCTAACTAGAAATCTAGATTATGATTTTTCTCTTGAATCAGAGAGGAGAAAAAGTCCCTAACTGATACAGTAGATCTGCATAGTACAGAAACAGTGGGGAAATCCCACTTCTGTCTGTATGCTGCTGGTAAAGCAAATGCATTTGTTGGTCGACTTATTCACACAATGAATCTGATGCTTGTCTTGTTTAAAAAAAAAAAAAAAAAAAAAAAAAAAATATTTATTCCGTGGTAGCTGTAATCACCCCAAGTGTTGGTGAGGTTTTAGGTGGCACAACTAGCCTGTTACAGTACTAGCAGATTCCTAGTTCCAGTGTGTGTTATTTTAGGAGATTTTTCTAGATTACTTCCTACTTTTTGTTACATGCTGGGTTTTTTCCTTTGCAGAATCCTCACAAATTCTTCCCTGATGAGCGATTTGGGGATGAAAGCCCACTCCTGACAATGAGACAGTCTGGACGTTGTCGCGTTAACAGCACTCCCACTGCAGAAACCATGTTTACAGAACTGGACTCTTTTGTGGCCTTCCATCCACCATTGCCCCCTCCTCCACCTCCATACCACCCACCAGCAACTCCTATTCATAACCAGTTCAAAGTGGGCTGGAAACAAAGGGTGCCAAGCCAACATCCGTCTCGCTCCTTTTCTTACCCATGTAATCACTCACTGTTCCACTCCCGAACCGCTCCCAAAGCTGCACCACCTGTCTACTTGCCCAGTGTTAAAGCAGCACCTCCCGATTGCACTAACACTACAGGTCTGGGCAGACAAACGGTGGCTGCAGCAGCGGCAGTGATGGCAGCTGAGAAGCAAGTAGTAAGTATTAAGATTTCTCCTCCCTATCTCTGGCCACTCAAAGTAGCTTAGAGAGGAGCTGGAGAGAATTCTTATGATAAAGTAACTTGGCTCTGTTAAGTAAAAGAGCATCTTCGCTGGTTAGGAGAAGAATTTTACACCAAACTGGCTGGCAGTGTTCTGCATCCCAAAGGTGTGCCCTAATCCCTGGGAGCATGAATGTTCTAGGGGCAGGAGCATTTTGGAAGGGCAAATGGGACTCACGAATCCTCTGAAATAATACAGTTTGCTCTACATTAAAACAAAGCATAAGTCAACTTCAGTAGTGGACTGCATGCTGTAATTCATGGGTAGAAATAGTGACGATGTTTTGGCTATTCACAGATAAGTAGTCCTGAAGTAAACAGATGTGTATAAAGGGAACCTGTGGAGAATGTGAAGGTCTTAAGCTGTGAAAAAGATTTTAAAATGAATAGGCAAGCAGAAATTGATAACTGCAAATACAAAGGGGGGTTCATTACAGCATTTAAAGACAATCATTATAGTTGCTGAACTACAATATGTTGCAGTGAAAACAATGAACTATAACATCCTGGGCAAAGACATAGCTTTGTGAAATACATGAAATGCTAAATAAAGGATCTGGTAATTTATTTCTGCAGTGAAAAAACTGTTTCATTGCACAGTTGTGTCATACTGAAAACATGCTTGTTGGATGCAGATTTGATCTGGAGTTCTGAATGAAAACATGGATTTTTAATTTTTTTTTTTCTTTTAGCAATTGTCCAAAATATATTGCACTCCTTTTTATATTTTAGGCTAAAATATTTAACTTCAAGTTAAATTGCTTGCCATCGTTTGTTTAAGGACAGGTTTTGTAGTATGTCTCTCTCTTGATCAATACTGACTTCACTAAGGAAACTATATAGTCATCTTTTTCACATTAGAAATTTTTCTGCTAAAATTTTTCTACAAAAAATGGAAGGAGAAGCATAGACTTAATATGGGTGATATTTTTGTTCTGTATTCTTTCTGCAATTTGTGAGTTACTAGTGATCAATGATTACTAAAACTGCTTTCATTAGAAATGATAAATACAAGTAGAAATTTTAACTTTTCTGTCTGGAAGACTGTAATATCCTTGTCTCATGGCAGGATTGCTTATAGGTGTAGGTGAGAAGAATGCTATGCAGCACCTTCCATGCGCTTTGTGGATCTAGTCAGCACTGTAACTGATGCTCCCCCTCCAAGCCCTGAGGCTGTTGTGCATAGACACATATGTGCCTGCAATTAACTCTACAAATATGAAACGCAAGCAGAGGGGTTGCATCTGTAGTGATGAAATACAAGTTTTGTGGCTTCCCTACACTGGAACTCTGTGCTGTAACAAACCGTTTATTAGGTTCTGCACCAAGTACCTTGTTTAGTTTGATAATTGCAAGTGGCTTAAAGCGGGCTTACCTTTTGAGAGTTTAACAGTACATTGTCATTCACTGCATATTCAAGACAAGATGCGTTTAAGAAGGAACTATTATTGTGGCACAGCAGCTTCATGAAGGAAAGAAGTTGTCTTAAGCTAACAGGAATATGAAGGTTGGAGGATACATGTGTTCTTTAAACAGTGCAAGAAACTTGCAGACTGAGGTGGGTCTGGGCAAAGGCAGATTAGGAAAATGCTGTTTTGAATTACAGAAACTGTCATAAATACAGTTTGTGTTCAGCTTTTGCTTTGTTTCATTGGACAAATTTCTTTTCTTTTCTAGTGTACTCAGCCCTTGCTAAATGAACTGATGCCAGATATCGCAATGGGAGTGTCAGCAATGTCTTTAAAAGACAGAAGATTACCAGAGCTCACGGTCAACACAGAATTAAGCCAGACGGTTACAGAGGTAGGGCCTGGTCCACCCCAGCACATTTCATGTATTCAGAACAGACACATGCCCACTTCTCGAAAGAAACACACAATAGAGCAAAAAATAGATGCTCGAGAAAATCAGCAGGAATATCCCGACTTCTATGACTTCTCTAATGCTGCATGCAGACCCTCCACTCCAGCACCGAACAGGCACAGTCCTTCGCCTGCACAAGGCATATATTTTGGCCCAGATTTGTATAGCCACAGTAAGGCATCACCAAGTGGCTTAAAGTCAGCCTATCTACCTTCTCAGCTGTCTCCTAAAAAGCAAGAGGATTCTAGGAGGGAATACCTGCTCTCCCAAGATGGGCATCCACACAGACAAAAGAATGAGCCAGTACACCTCGATGTCTTAGAACAACCTCCCCAGCGACTGGACTTGGCGTTGGCTACCCAGGAAAATGCTAGTAATGGCCCAGTTCACATCAGGGGAAGAACAAAAATGGAAACCGATTTAACCTATGGGCTAACCTCCAACAGACCTTCGCTTTCTGCGTTCACCTCTGAAGTGCAAGAAGAGAGACCCGGTAGGAGACTGGCAGATGAGGAGCCGTCAGAACATGGAGCACAGAGGAATGCAGATTTGGAAAGGGAAGATGCAGTAAGCAGAGGAAGGAGGTCTCCAAACAAACCAGACTTCCTGTATAAAAAATCTGCCCTATGAAAGCAACCTCCACTCTTTCTCTGTGCCTAAGAGTTGTAAACAGCCCATTCTTTGCAACTTGTGGCCTGACTTGTGTCAGACAAATTCATTCATGCCAGCAGATAAATTCAGCTTCGCTCACTTCTTTTGTACATACATTGTTTTATTAGAGACAGCATGTTTTCAGTTTATTTTTAATGCTGCTTCTGGTTTTATTTTGTGGGAAACTTTTTTTTGAGCAAATTAATTAAGTCTTTTTAAAAAAAAAACAAGAAAGCTGGTACCTTTTTTCTACAACCTAGTAGCCTTTTGCACCTGTACATCTATTTTAGTGTATTAGTTTTGTACTAATATGTTGAACTTTATCGTCACATTTAAAGGACTGTATTTTCATACTTTTGCATTTTCCCTTTCACCTGCCAATTCCCTATGTGCATCGGGTTGCACATTATGAAATGTATTTTCTTATGAGATAGTAACAATGCGTTTATTTTTTAATTATAGGAATTCCAAAGAACAGCACATCAAAATACTACATTTTTAGTTAGATTTTTTTGTTTGTTTGTTTAGATCTGAAATCTTCCTGATTTTTACTACAGCGAGAATCCAGTATAATGTTTTGTTTGAAAAGTTTTGGCACCTGGTCTTATCCTGATATAGCAAGCCCAATTCAAGAATTATATTTGGGTTTTTAAGAGTTTAGGGGGATGTTTAGGAGTTCAAATTCCAGTGAAATTCACTGGGATCTGGCAGTCTGATTCTGTTTGCTTTCTGGTTCAGCTGTGACCATGGAGAACTCCGTAATCACCCAGAAGCACTAATTAGACAGACTGAAATTGTTCATTTGCCCATGCAGAAATAAATCTAGAAATACTGTAAAAATTATAGTCATAACTTGTTCTTCCAGCTACCCATACATGGGGGTAAGTGAAGTCTGGAGCTGAGGATTCGTGCTAAATTCTGGAGTGTCAGGAAGACAAGGCATAAGTACCTTTGCTGTTGCCTGACTGGTAACCTTCCACTTGAGAGGTTCCCTCTCCGCCTGAGGTGCTGAGGTGACTGCTCATTGCCTTGCTTTCTCCTGCCTATGATTAAAAAAGGGCTTCACTCTTAGTGACATTGTTCAGTGTTCCTTACCTGATCTGAAGTGTTGCTGACTTCAAAATTGCAGCTGTTCTGTGAACAAAATCTAAGCGAAGAGTAGCTGCTCTAGCATCGTGACATGTGCAAAGCTTTGGCACTTTTAAATGACACTTCCATTTCGCGACTTTGCTTTTTCAAAGCATGGAAATCAGATTCATCTAGTAACACGGTATGAAGAGGGAATGCTAGTGATCTGAGCTGGCTCCCTGCCGCTGGGTTGGGGTTAACCAATGCACTGGTTGCAACGGTTACAATTAAGTGCATCTTTAATATTCACCATGCAGTTTTTACCACAGATTCTTTGCATTTAGGATAGGGATCTCATGCCACTGCAGTGTAGTGATTACCAGTAAAGGCCTCTTTGAGTTTTTTTTTAAATGCAGTTTCTATAATGAAAAATCTCCCTGTAATAGAAAACTTTAATCCCAAGTGTGACCTAAGGACTACTTTAAGGTTAGGTTGTTTCCTGCAGCTCAAAATGCTTAATAATATTTAAACAGAAATCTTGCTGCAACTTTACTTTTAGTTTTAGTTGATGGCAGAGTCTTACCTAATCTGTTTCATTAAAGTATGCAAGGCCTGGTAACACCACCACAATGAAATATATTGAATACTGCATTTCCAAACTACCAAATAGCTTCTAAATGAAGATATGAGTGTTGGAACCAATAAATCCTCATGTCTCCTGCATACACATCTATAGGCCTCCTGCTGCTGTGAAAGCACTGCAGACCCTCCTTTTGAGATACCGCCATGGAAGGTGTGGTGTAGGACTGGAGGAGAAACTTAGCTAAACTGTGCAGGTGATGTGTCTTGTGTGTGAGGGGAGATGGTTTGGGGCTTTGTTGTTGTGGGTTTTTTTTTCCCCCCCCCGTCCCCCCCCGTCAGCCTTTTTCTGTGTTTTTTACCACAGTCAAAGACACTTGGTGGTCCTGGCCTCATCACCAATATGTGGTGTTTCCATGGGACTGCAGTGTAGAACATTGTTAAATGCAAGAAGGTGTGAGTAGGGGGACGGTGCTGCTGCAGGTGAGGGACTGAGGTTCATTGGGGTTCTTCTGGAGATTTGAGCACAGTGCTGTCTGACTGTGTAGCTCTGACTGGACACTTGGGTCTCATGCTCACCAGCGCTAGAAGCATTGACTTTCACCACACATAAAAACCCTGGAACTTCCTGCACTCGCGTCATATGTATGTTGGTAGCTTAATTACTAAAAAGTCCTAGCTGTCCTTAGAAGACTTACTGTTCTGAATAATTTATTTTTACCTAAAATCGATAGATGTACTTTGAGGACAGTACGCGATAAGTAATCGATAGATGTACTTTGGTATTTTAGTTACCATAGCTGGATGTGGCACCATGTGCCTGGACAGAGATGGGGCTGAAATCTACAGATGCAACTTTTAATCTTGAAATTTGTGGGGGCGTGGCTGATGAAGACTGAGAAGTTTTGGGGTTTTGGCTTGAGGGAAAACATGAAATGCTTTGGGATAAGTGGGTGAGAAATGCCTCTGGGGGAAATGTCTGCATTTTAGAATACAAAATTACTTCTGAAGTCTCAGAAGCTGAGCAGTATTAAAAAGATAATAAAGTGTTTAAAAGTAGATGCAAAATAAAAGGTCCTTCTGAGGCCATGAAGACAATCAGGCCATGTAGACAATCTCTGTTTTCACTTGTGTATTTTGAGTTGGGGAGAGCTGCTAATGGCAGCTGATTCACAGTGGAAAAGAAGGATTTGTCCAATTACTGGAACTGTATTTTTGTACTCCAGCACAGGATTTCCTACTTAGCTGGACGTGCAGAGGGAGGGGAGAGAGGCCATCCTTACTCTTCATGGAAGCATTATTCAGTAGCTAGTGTTCATACTACATCTCACTCGCAGCACACGTACCTGTGCTGCCTGCTACTTCTTGTTCTCTGTCTACTGAAACTTTGGTGCAGAAGCTCCTTGTTTACATGAAGCACTTTCTGATTAGGCTGGAAATTAACATCTCTTCCTCCTGTAAATTGATGGAGATAACAGATTACTGACTACATTTTGCTTGAGGATAGAGGTATGAACATTAAGTTTCCTTGAATGAGGAAGACTCGTGCTCCTTCTTCTATCAAAGAGAGAGCTCAGACTTTGATTTAGTGAGCAACATGCAAAAACTTCTTATTCCCCTCTCCCTGACCCCCTTCTCTGTTCCTTAATATATGGCTGAATAACTTAATTCCTGAGACAGATTCTTCCTTTGAAATGTTTTGTTGTTCCATGGAGTTACTGTAGTTGTGTGTTGATAACTGCTGTGTTGACTGGCAGTTTCTTGTATTTTTCCTGTTCTTGGGTAGTTTCATTTCTGAAAGTTAAGGCTGTGGCCACCCGTACTTGTAAGCCTTGGTTTTTGGTCCTGGAGTGTCCCAAATGTTTGTTGTTTGGGTTTCTTTGGTTTGGGGTTTGCTGGGGGTTTTTGGGGTTGTTTTCTTGTTTGGGTTTGGTTTGGTTTTTTTTTTTTTTTGAAAGAATACTCGTGCTGTTTGAGGCACTGTTCTTTCTTCTAATAATTTTATGCTTCTGTGGTAGAGGTGCTGCTGAGCTCTGCCAAATGCAGGGAACAGCCGAGAGAGAAAATTGTAAAACCGTATTTGGGGTTTCTGTAATTATCTGTGCTGCCAGAAGGCAGCCCTGCCTTCGGCAACGTTACGGTTTTGTTTCTTGTCCTTGTGTGTTACTGGTATAAAGTCAAGTGCCTTCAATGCTAAAGGCTCAGAAAACTTTCTTAAACTGACTTCATGTCCTATGCAAGTGTTTTTTCTACAACCTGCATAACTAGTACTTTGTAAAACTTGTTTACGCTTCAATTGTACATAGTGTTTTTTAAAAAAAATAGTATTTTTATTTAGGTACCTCCAAACTTGAATTCTAGTCTTGTGTGATGCATTGTAAAACAATACATTTCTCTTTTGAGTACCATTACAGTTGTAAAAAGGTTTTCACTGGTTCTATTTTTCTACTGTTGCTGAGAAGCATGTAACACTGACTTTATCCTACGTATAGTTGGCATTTCAAATAAATGGCTTGTATAGAAGGTGCTTGTGTGACTTCTTCCAATTAACTGTTAGCAGCAGGCTGCTGCCGCACTGCCAGCTTAGCTCCCGCCTGAACCCACCGTGCCCTCATCACACCGATGGCTGGGGGAAACGAGGGGTTTAATACAAACCATAAGGTAAAGGGCTCTTAAAACTGACAAGGATTGTTGTTCCTTCTGGAAAAAAACAAGCGTACAATAATGCTTTGAACATTAAGGATATGATACAAACCAGTGTAAACAAAGGAATTCAAAATTAGTGGCACTATTCATGCAGCTTATTAAAAAAGAAGAGCACTTCAGTGAGATAGTGCAGTGAGTTCTTCTGGCTAGAGCTTAATTGCCGGAGACTATTCACTATTAAAGGCAATAGCGTTACTTATAGTCAGGGCAGGGGCACTCGACCCTGGATGTGGGAAGGGTTTGTTTTCTCAGCGGAGCAGCTGGACAAGGACACTCATTCAGTACCCAGCAGTCTCTTCTGGAGTTGCAGTTATGCTGAATGTTCGTTACATTTCTTTCACAGAAACAAGTGCTTCACTGCTTCAAAGAGATGACTCAAGCTTGGAAGTGTATCATCCAGCAGCAGAAAATCCTGACTAGTTTCCCTTTGATGTGCAACAGCAAAAAACCGTGGGTTATGTCCCAACATAAAGAGGGAGGGGGGAGAGAGAGTACTGTATGGTCTTCAATGCTAATTATTGACACCTTCATTCCCCCATCCAGGAAGATAAGTTTTAGGAGCAACTTCCTAAACTAGACAAATTTAACACTTTTTGTAACAGGCTTTCTGTTCATTTTGCAACAGAATTCTTCGATGTCCGCTAACTGTATAGAAGATGCCTCTTCCCTAGGGGGAGCCTTTAGGAAGAAAGCACAACCGCATTAAAGTTGGAAAGGGGAGTGTTAGGGGCTGGGTCCACTTCAAGGAAACCCTGTTCCATGACTGCAGGGCTGGTTGATGCCAAGAATGGACACTGCATGTCCTCAGTGCTGACCCTGTGGTGTGAAATTGTAGCTGTAAGGACTCCTGGTTGTGGAAATTACATACTCGGCTCAAAAAACTGCCTGCAACTGAACTCTTCCCTCTGTACAACATTGCTGTCGTTTCTTGAGCACAGGGAGTGGTGGGATTGGGCCCTGCGCTAGTACTGATTGGCACCCTGGCAGCTGTTGCTGCTGTTTTATCTACTGGGGAGGACAGCACAGCTTGGAAAACCTCGGGTTTCAGGCCAGAGCTGGAACCCAGGACAATGCATGCCTCTGGGCACCTTCTCCCCCACCCCGTTAGTGAATTACAAAACACGAGAGCAGCACTTCAAAAAAACAAGACAGTACAGACTGAACAGTTATTTAATTTTTAGATAGTGTAGTTAGATATGCAGTTACAACTCCCGTAACAGCTGCTACAAAAAAAAAGCACGTACAATACCTGGAGTTAAATTTAAAAGCAACTAGTCATTTTGCATAAAACAAACCAGTGAACCGAGCCTCTCTGCTAGAACTAGCTTTTGTAAATAAAGTGGTCAGAAACAATTAATAGGGAGTATGATAAAGGTCTGATTTTCGTCTCAAAAGTCATTAACATTGGAGCAGAATAGTACCCCATGGTAAAGAAATCCTCCAACTACATAAAGCAGGAGTTAAAAATTAGGACTTTCTTAAAGTATGTTTTGGGGTCTGTAGGTAAAGAAAACTAAAAACTACATCAAGCTCCAAACTTACAAAAAGTCAATATTGAATTGTAGCTAAGTGTAGATTCTTAAAAGTCAGTGAAACATCTCCTGTTCCGTGATTATCACAGTGATTATAAAAAGATCACGTTTTATACTGTAGCAAAACACCAGGATGCTGCAGTGTTTTCAGGAACATTTATGAAGTAGAATAATTTGCAGTAGGCTAGTTTTTAAATTCAAAGCACATAAGAAGTCCTGTAACAAACCCACCCCTGCTGCTTAATTTGTAATTTAGTACCTGCTCCTAGAAACTGTGTGTAGTCTAGTGAGTGGATAAAGGTCATGTGGCAAATTTTTGCATGTACATCACTGTACAATATTAGAAACAAAAAGTTGTTGAATTTATAAAAACTGAGCATTCTGTTGCCTCAAGCCTAACCTATGATTTCTCATTTTTCACCTGCCCAGGGAGCACCTCCAGAGTGAAGAGCGAGCACGCAGAAGCACAATCCTGTCTAGGTCACCTGATGTGACCCAGACTTTAGAATGGAATTTCACCCCACGGGCAGGACCGTAACGTGCCTGCTTTACCCCTTCAGGAGCCGTGCCTCCGTCTGGGTAGCAGGGAGACACTTACTTTGTGCTGGGAGCCTTCGCTAGAATCACTACACCCGAAGAGATGATACAGAGCCGTGTAAAGCAGGAAAGCAACGCGCCCCAGCACACGGGGTGCGTATTGCCTGCACTGTGCAGAAGGGAGGGCGGGCAGGCCCCTCGCAGCTTTAGTACAGCATACAGCTATAGGCACTAGCAGTAAAACAGGTGAAAGGTTAAAGGGAACGAAGAGTGGCCCCCTGTTCTGTTGAGAAGCCATCCTCCCCCGTGAGACAAGGCCGGCTTTCACGGGAACGCACAGTCGGTCAGCACTGAAATCCCTATAAATGCAATGTACCTGTTAAGAACACATTTCAGGTGCCACCAATAAAGGAAATATGAGACAAAATGAAGATGTTTCTTGGACAGTTGGATTTTGATGAGAAGCCAATACTGAAGATGCCTCTTCTGTTTGCCAATGAATATTGTTTTCCCAGTTGTCCTTTCAGACCCAAACCCTCTCAGTCTAACTACAGTAGTATTGCATCCTGTTAGTCCGTCGTCTTTTCCGTGACTGAAATTCTTCAAAGAAGTGCTGAATGTCTTCTCTTTTAACCACCTAGGGGAAGCAATATGAAACCCAAGTTGTGCTGCAAGAATTCAGTTAAATGATCCTTTTTTTTCCTTACATGTATTCCACATGTAATACACAAAACGTACAAAGCCAAGTATCCCGAATCTCTCTGATACAGTGAGCAAAACAGCTTTCCTGGTGTACCCAAGGAGACAATTAATGCCCAAATTCTGTTATAAGAGAATACAGAGAAATGGGCTCCCCAAACGCAGAACAAGCACATGGGGCAAAGGTCCTGATGGTATTTTGAACAGGTTTGACCACTTGTGCACCATCAGAAAAATTAACACAAGGCAAGATTTTCACTGGCTCACTTCAGGCTCATTAAAATGTAACTATAGCAATTTACCACATACGCCAACAAAATTCGTATGTTGATTAACAACAGCATGCAAATTCCTCCAGGAAAACAACTGACAAGACTGCTTGTCAATATTTAGTCAGTCCTTATTCTTCTAAGGGTTTAAATTCAATCTAAGAAAAAACAAAGGTTAAGAGCTTTTTCCCCCTGAATACTTTTCCTAGAGCAACAGAAGTTTTAAATTTAAGAAGTACTCTCAGTACTTTATGGACAGATTTCTGTAAGGTCCCTGTTATCTCTCAACAATGTCAGTAAGGAAATACAACTTAAATTCCAATCAAATCAGGGATTTCTGATTTCTGCTGCAGTACCAGCAACTCCAAAAGACAGGAGAAAAATATTATAACAGCATCATTGGATTCAACACCCACCCCTCAACAGTACTTTAACACACGTTTTCTGGCAAACAAATTCTGCGAGTTGCCCCTTACCGTTCCCTCATCTGCAAACCTCCTGAGATAGTCCGTCAGTTCTGTCTTTAAATCATTGTATTCTGGATGGAGAAGCGAAGGCAAGGGAAAGAAGACAAAAAAAAAAAAACAAGAAGATATCCAGCTTTACTGTAACACTGGCTCAAGAAGACAACTTGTTCTGCTTCCACTTATCATTCATTAGATTTACTTGAGATAAATCTAGGTTTGAACTGGATTATAAATAATAATAATAAAAAGAAAGGCAAGTCCAGGTAAACATGAGAAGCCTTATAATTTATCAGACTAGCCTATGTAGTCTGAGTATCTGTTCAGGTGATCTTCAGAGAAATGTATAGAAGTTCAGCGAGTGAATTAGTACAATTAATTAAAAGACCACACCTGCTCCCGACTTCCCACTGCAAAAGCACGCATGGGTGGTGGTGGGAAGTCCCAGCCTGTAACTCAGGGTTGGGCAAGTGTCCTCACCAGAGCGCAAAGTCCTCACACAGACGAGGGAAACACAGCTCCAGTTATAACACACCTCAGCACTGCCTTGTCAGTATACCCTGCGGCAGAGGTGCCAGGAAGCACCCTGCACCCCAGCTTCACACTGCTGTCACTCCCCCGAACAACAGGAGATGGCCAAAACAACCAAACAGGGCAAGATAAATAAGCCAGCTGGCAGAAGTGTAAATTGATGTTTAAATATTCATGTTACAAGAAATTACCATCAATACAGTATCTAAGATGTTAAATAGGGGAAAAGTTCCCACACCATCCAGTTCCTCAATGTAAGTTAAAGTTGCAACAACAGGCCAGAGAGGACAAACTTCTCTAGAGTAATCCTGACGGATGTGAGCAATCTGTCATACAGTCTCCTACATGTTACTTCAAAAACAGTTTGACACCACACTGCAAGACCTGATACTGATCTCTTATGAGAAACCGTTCACTTAAAGCATTAAGGCAGATTCCAAAAAAGCAGCTGTATTTACCACAGATGAGTTCTACTTGCTGGACTCTGTTCATGCTGTTAAGGGTGTCCATTAAAGGATCTCTCCTCTCGGTTTCTTGGTCACTGGTACCTTTATTTTCGTAAGCCAAGACAGTGTCCCATTCATCTGTCAGGAATGGGACTTCAAGCTCTGAATACATTTTCTGGAGAATAAAGTAAAAGTTACTTTTACATTACAAAACTTCTCAGATGCAGCTGTCTCACCCAATCCTTTTTGTGTTCAGTACCACAAATAATAACAATAAAATTAATAATGTAAACTTTGTATCCAGCATTTCAGACATCTCCCCATAGCAACTTCCAAAGCAATACTGGATTCAAGCAGCAAAGAAAATACAAACATTTAGAAGCTCCTTCGTGCTGTATTAATTCCAAAGGATTCAGTGTGTTTCTTTATGTGGTGTGGAAGGGTTTTTTAGGTGTTTACATGCAGAGTAAGAACATTTACACAGATTTCATCTACAAGCTTCCCTTCCAAGATGCTCTGGGAGCTCCTCCCTGCCTCGCCCCCATCAGTGATGGGAATGAAGAGAGAATACATACCAAACAAGCTTCACAGGTACATAATTTGCTTCTCCAGTTCGATGGCCAAAAGGTGGCAGTATCTTTTTTTAAAAATTGCTTGCTTTGGAGTTCTTTCAGCTTGCAGACTGGCTCCTCACTCTTAGTAACTACCTGAATTAAAAAAAGAGTGTTCAGTGCTCTGTAATGTCACTTCAAATACACTGTTCTTTTCAGCATGCCATTTTCCTTATGCAAGATTTTTCTTTTGCCTCAGACACACTTATTTTTACAACCTATATTACCATTGCATCCACACAAGGATTCTGATGTGGTTTTAGCAGTTTCCACTGGAAATTTCTGTAGAAATTTACTGCAATAGCCATAAATGTTTAAGCAATCAGAGCTGGACTATCATGCAAATGCAGCTACAATGTGTAATACCTCTGTATTAGAACAAACTCAGAAGATACCTGAGCGTAAAGGCCAGGTGGCTGACAGGAAGGGATGGATCTAACCTATCTGCAAGCAGACGTTACACCCCTGTCACCCACTTGTACAAGGGGGTTCCACAGCCTGCGCTGTGCTCCACAGAGACCGCACGTTCAAAGTGTCAGTGAGTGAAGAGGAACACTGAAACAGACTGAAAGCATTTACCTCTTCACTGAACCTATACAGAAAGAGGTTGGCTTCACTTCACCTCTCGTCAGTACGAAGATGTACAGGACAGAAAAGAAGGTCTGTTTTACCTCTGGACAAGCAGACCCAGAGCTAGTGGATGGTTCATTAAACTGCTCCACTTGATTTTCCTCCTTCGTTTCTTGGTGTTCCACTCCACTTTCTTTTTTTATTTCTTTCTTCTGCTCTTCGCTTTCCTCAGCTTTCAGGACAATCCCTTCATCTTCAAGGGAGTTCACTTTGGTCAAAGCAGGAACTGGAAGACACGTACCCACGTAAGTGAAAATACTGTGCCAGACAATGTACAGGCTACCCACCAACGTTCTCTGCTTCACAGTGCAACGTCAAAGAGTACCTAGATCACATCGTACACTGCAGGGTCCTGGACATATTCTACAGCTGTCCAAAGACACAGTAACCTAGGTAAACAAAGAAACTGCTCCCTCTTTCACTATAGTCTTCTTCACCTCTCATACTCCCAAAATACTCTGCTTCCCAAAATCTAAGCCCTAGGAGCGGGGAAAAGGGTATCACAATTGAGGTAGTTCTGTACCAAGATGCTTGTCCTTCTTGACACCCCTTGATAGCTATGGCAGGTTCAGCAGCTGTTGCATACTTTTTTGCTGACTTTGTGTCAGTCTTTCATTTTCTCCAGACACACACACCAAAAACTCTATGACAGATTAACTACACTAACCACTTCCTTATTTAAAACAAGTTTTTCTTTTGATGTCAATTCAAATGTGTGCCCTGTGACATAGCTGGTTAGGAGGAGGAAAACCAAAAACAAACAAAAAAAAACATTCTGTACAGTATTTACATTAGAAAGAAGAGAACTCCAGGTAAGCCAGCTTGGAATCCTTAAAATTACCACTGAAATTTCTGGCGTATAAGAGATCAATCACCAGTTGATACAAGCAACATTTAGGAGACTACGTGAAACCAGCTCTTTCCACAGAAATCAAGCCATCTACCCTTGTGATCCCCCAGAGACCATACAGCAGACAGAGGCCTGGTGTGACCGTGGGCAACATGTGTCCTGAGCACAGCCACAGCTCTGCTCCAATTAAGGTGTTACACATTCATTTCAGGTCATTATCATTCACCCTTTGCTGCTCAGAGCCTGTCAGACTCAGCTGTTTGCCTCATTGCTTCCCTTAGGATGGCTCTTCAGTTCTTCGATCCAGTTTAGAAATTAGTTCCTTAAGACAACTATTAAATCTTCATCCATCTGTGTGCTAGCACATCTTTGATAAAATAAATGAGTGGGCACCACAGAATTAAGATTTAGGAACAAGAACTGCATTTTTTTTTTTACAGAACAGTTACTACAGCCCTGCACGTTCCACTGCTGAACGTGACTGTCCAATATAAAGAATGTAATTTCTAACAGTCACTTAAACTGTGTTATGTCGTTAATCAACCAAGTATGAGAAATACATGCTAACAAAATACTGGCTCATATATCTCAGTTTTCTTTACCTGCTAATTGCGATGCATAGGCCCACAGGAAATGGCAGTGATTCATGCAGGCTTGGCATACCATTTCATGGAAGTCTCCACTTTCAGGGGGAATTGCGCCAAGATGCTATCAAAAAGAAACAAGTACGCAGAAGTGAAATGTTCACTGAAAATTAACAGACTTAACTCTAGGTTTAGAGGAAATAAAGCATCAAATACCATCATATTTTCAGCACAAGCATATGCTCCTGCTAACTTTCCCCAATGATTATCAGTATAACTTAAAGACTGGAAGGAGCTGATAAAAATTCCAGGGAAAAACTGAAATAATTCTTTTCATCAACAGCCTTTTAAGCCTTCTACATACCCAGAAATCTCAGTCTTATCTTTATCTCATTTCTAAACGTTATTCTTCTGAACTGTCATAAACATAAGGCAGGTGAAGATACCTATTGCACACTGCATGTTTAAACTCTTAAATAACTTACGATTACCTCCTTACGGGTAAGAGGTGGTAAGCCTTCACACTGAACTTGCAAAGAATTAGGTCCCAAAGCTCTCCATAAACTGGTGAGAACTATTAAGGCAACTGAAAGCACTTACCAGCTTTCTTTTGAAAAGCACTCTTGCAAAGCTCACAGTATCCAGCATAACATTCTTAATACATACATTCATACAAAAGAATCCTATACTTTATCTACAGAACCCATACCTGAAGCCAACTGTCTTTTTTTTAGTTCTTTGATCCTGCAACTTCAAACATGGGATTTCACTCGTGCCCTCCAAGGCACAAGAAGCTGAGTCTTACATGTTAAGTAGGGCACTCACTGAAGTGCTGAGCTGCTTTTAAAAGATTTCCCCAAAGTTCATAATCAGGAACCAACTGTGCAGTTTGTCCCTTGGTATTTAAAAGAATTAGAGTCTAAAAAGCATTCTTCTGAATGAAGAACTATTCAGGTAGTTGATAATGATGTGTCTCAGTAAGAATCTTTTTCTCACCAATTCTACTGATTAGAATTTTCCAATTAAAGAGATGGTTATGGAGTTGTTATTTTATTCTGCAGCAGTAACCTTCAAAAAGGTAGAAGTCTTCCTAGGCTTTTTGGACTGGAGTGGACAGCAGTACAGGATTAAACTTTCAGTATTCCTTTGCATAGGATGAAAAGAAATACCTTAGAACTCATGTAATAATCTTTTGAGAACTACAGCAAACCTTCCCAAGTAAGAATAACCATGCAAACTTAACCAACACTAACTTATTTCTACGCAAATGGCAATTCTGCTACTTATAATTTCCTTACCCTTCCATGGAACCAGTCTTCACAAACTATGCATTGGATCATCTCATCTGGAATCTAGAGGAATGGTCATATTATTAGCATTAATTGCAACCTCCGGAATCTTTCACAAGCCTCAAACTGCAGTGTTATGCAAAGCCTGCTCAAGTGAATTGCATTTCCCTCTTCACCCACCCACCCACAGGGAGCTGCCATTAATAAGCAGTTACTGCTTCATTAGTCAGTTTGCTTCCCTGAAGTTCAACAGCACATGTAATTTGTCATATTACCAAGACTGTGGAAATTCCCATTTATTATTACAAAACTAGTTTTCCCAGTAGTGCAAGACATTCTCACATGAAAGAGCTGATAAAAGTTAATACACTATTGGTATCTTTCTTCCTACAAACAGAAATGCATGAACAGGCAGCTTAGCAAAAGAAAGATACCGATATTCCTGACATCATCAGGTTGATATAGGAATGCCAGAATCCTCACTGAACTGTCCACAATGCAGTACAGTACAAACTGCTTTGTTAGGAAACAATTATTAATGATTTCTTTAGAAATGTTTAGCTATCTCTGAACTTCAGAGAGGTGAGTTTATAAAATACTTGTTTGTATTTGAAAGACTTGTGCCTTCCTTATTCTGTAAAACACCTAACTTCTATGACTGCAAACAACAGTGTGTGTGTGCAATCCAAGCAGTATTATTTTAATACTTCAGACAGAGAAAAAGTGATCTGACTACCGTAAAGGGAAGCTAAAGCCAGTGCTACAGGACAGACTCTCCCCATCCCAGAAGCCTTATCACAGCGCTGTTGCAGGCACAAGGAAGCAGATTCTGGTCTCTCCTAACACGTGCAATGTGTTTATTCTGTGCTTGCCACATTTCTCAAGATAATGAGAAACCCATGCCCTAAGGGAACTCTGTAACTTTAGAGAGGAAAGCAGAAAGGACTGCAGCAGCGTTTTGTCCAAATGATGGTTTGTCCTCCTCGTCTGTCTTTAAGGCATAAACATATTCCATCATTAAAAAAAAAAATGATAAAGTAATTATTTTATACAGCACATGACAACCAAAAGCAATATGGAACATACGATTTATTAAAGTGGCGTCTTCCCAGTAAAGCAGCTCAGCGACCACCCTTTGCCCAAGGTTTTGCATAAATACCATCTATATATGATTACTAATGGTTTTTGTATTTCTCACCTCATCTTCAGGATCAGGATAAGGTCTTTTACAAGTACAGTATAATCCGTAGAAATTGTCATTATACTTATTTCCTGAATTCACCTTGCTCTTTTCCTAGGAGGAAAGGAAGAAATGTCTCAACAGACAATGTAGTGAAAAACAGAAGACAGAAAAACCCAATTCCTGTTCCACTTTAATTCCTAAAAGCATTCATTATACTCATCAGCTTGAAGATCCAAAAAGAAAGATACTATCCTGACATCCATGCTACACAGGAGCAGCAGATAGGGCACGTGAGGAATACTGAAGTTCAAAAGGAAAAAGTCTTTCCACTTTTGTAACAAATGGCAACTGTGATGTTTGTTAAGCTACTGCTAATCTAAAACAATGTAAGAGCTTTGATCACCAACCACACCTGCCTGCTTGCTGCCATTATAGCAACATCTGTAACTTATTGTGCACCTTCTACCCTCCATTTTTTTTAAACATCCAGACTGTGATCCAAACCCAACTTTTTGTTTAATCTTACCACTACGCTTCCACTAAATTCATGCCATATAAGCCTCACTCTACAGGAAAGGATTATCCAAATTACAAAACATGCGGAATGAAATTCAATTATAGGTAATCCCATTTGAAAAAAAACAGCAGCTAATACAGTGGCGGCCAGAGGGCTTCAGAACTGCACGTAGTTGCAGCCTAAGGGCACCATCAGCCCCTGCAGAAACAGCTGTGACCACTTATGATATTACTACAAATCCCTTTCTACCACTATTCTGACAAAGGAAGAATGGACGACGCGAGCACCTGGCACCCACGAAGTCAGCCAGATTAATGGACGGATGCTGAAGGTCACTTAACCTGTACAATTGATTTTGCACTAAACTGAAGGAGGAGGAACAACCACGTGACCCATTTCATTGACTCAAATGAGAAACGGTAACACCTTAAAATTGTCACAGGGATCTGTAGGGATCTGTCTCTGTAGGGATCACTGGACTGCAGCCCCAGGCTAACTAGCTCTGGATCTGTCCCAGTTCTGTCAGAACAACATGGGCATACACAAAACCACTTGCTGTTTCTACATGTGAGCTGTTATTACCCTGGGAGCAGCCCTGCAGGCAAGCCAAGCAGCTTCCTGCCGCTGCTTCCCAGAAGACTACCAACTACTTGACGAGTCCAAAATGCCCACTGAGTATGAAAGCACAAGGGGTTTAATACAGTAAAAAACAATCCTGTCAGTAGGCTCTGGTGACAACCTAACAAAAAAGATTAGGGCAGTAATGCCACCAAGAAGAAGGGGAAGGAACTGTTCCTTTGAAAGCAGCACAACTTTAGTTTTCCTTAATGCAACTGCAAAACTGCACCCCAAAAGGTTCTCCTGAAGCCACCTTAAAGCTAACGTGATGGATTAGTGCAGGCACCATGACATGTTTCTGGCATTATGCTGACCATGGATGCAGAACTGCTGCATTCATGGATGACAAGGATCAAATGTTCTCTCTCCTTGCAACATTTTCCTTTGGTCCTTCACCAGTTTATCTATCTCCTGCTGTGATACTCCCACCTTGTTTAACTTGCTGGGAAAAGCAGAGGCATCGCATGAGTCAGCACTGGCTGAGGCGAGGCACCAGCCTCCCAAGACTGTTATTTTGATTCTGTGTGTATGAAACCTACATCTAAACTTACTGGGAGTAACTTGCACTGCAGATTTTTGAACTTGCTATTTCCACAGTCACAGCGGAAGTTCCTGGAAAGAAAAACACAGCATTTCAGGTTTTTTATTAACTGAAAACACGTTAGTTTTTGTGTTCGTAACAATTCCCAGCAGTTTATTAGGAGCCATAAAAACATTTTTGCATCTATTTAAAGAACAGCATCAGTCAGAACTGGCCAAAAGGCCTTGCAGCCTTACCCTCTCACATGGTGTTCTCGGCAGATCTCGGCTAACACCATCATTTGCAACAGTGCTTGGCTGGGAGACCGCAGTGGCACAGCTAACCCCCGGTGCTGCAACTACCACACTCCAGAACACGAGCACGTGTGTTGGTGAAAGAGGAGTGTGAACCGGTTCGTTTCTGAATGCTGGATCCGTGAAGGTGATTAAGCTCTTGTTTCCTACTCAGACACCTCAGCTCTCACTTAAACAGGGTTGGTGTGCCAAGGGAACGGGGGAACACGGGTGCCTCAGTGACCTGACCTCAGCTGCCCGCGCAGTTGTGCTGGGGGTGGTGTATTGTGTGTGAGTTACACACCGGATCGTTGCCCCGCCCCACTGAAATGTGTTACACAGCGGAGGAGGCTCTGGGGAAATTCCCCCGGGCCAGCTCCCCTCACCCCACAGCCCCCGCAGAGCGTCCCAGCACCCAGGGCCGGGCGGAGAAGGCGAGCGGTGACGGCCAGCGCACCCCGCCGCGCTCCCCAGAGCGCTGAGGAACCGACCGCGGCCTGAGGGGGCTCGAGCCGCCCCCGCCCGCCACCAGCGCGCGCGCTTCCCGCCGCCGGGCCGGGCCCGCGCCCCCGCCCCGCCCACCCCGCCCCGCGCCGCGCCGCCGTACCTCTTGGTATAGAGCTCGAAGAGGCGGTGGGTGCCGTGGCACTCGTAGCTGCAGGCCAGGCAGATCCCCGCCGGCTCCCCACCGGGAGGCGTGCAGGTGCTGCAGGCGTACAGCGCCTGCCTCTTCACCGCGCCCTGGGGGCGACACCGCCGCACGCTGCATGGGCCGCCGGGGGGTCCCAGCCCCGGGTGGCCCCGCCCACGCCCCGCCCCCCGACCCCAGGCCCCGCCCCCTGCCCCGCCAGGCCCCCGCCCCCGCTGCGCCAGGCCCCGCCCCCCGGCCCCGCCCAGGCCCCCCCGCGGCGCCCGGCCCCGCCCCCACCTGCGAGTAGCTGCAGCGCTCGTGGTCGCTGCCCCCCAGCACGGCCCGCGCCTCCTTCTCGAGCTCCTCGTTCTCCGCCAGCACCTCCGCCAAGGAGACCACGGGCTCCTCCGCGCCGCCGCCGCAGCCGCTCGCCGGCTCGGCGCCCTCCGCCGCCGCCGCCGCCTCCATCGCGGGAACGCGAGGCCGAGGGCGAGCCGAGGCGGGAAACATGCAGCGCAGGCGCCAGGGGGCGCCACAGCGGAAGCGGAACCGCGCGCCCCACGTGACCGGGGCCTCGCGTCACCGAGGGGGGGAGCGGCGGGGCAGCCCGCGCAGCAGGCGGACGGCGGGCACGTGACTGCCGAGCGGCGCGGGGCGGGGCGGGGCGGGGTCGTCAGCCGGCGGGCGGGCTGTGCGCGCTTGCGGGCGAGCGCGCCCCCTGCGGAGCTTGGGCGGCGGCGCGATGGAGCTGGTGGCGGAGCTGCGGGACCGCGACGGGCGGACGCGCTCGGTGCGGGTGCCGTGCCCGGCGGAGGAAGGCGAGGACGGGCAGCTGCGCGGGCTGCGGCGGGCCCTGGCCGAGCTGCAGGAGCGGGTGGTGGAGCTGCTGGAGCCGCTGGTGCAGGAGGAGCGGGAGGCGGCGGGCGGCGGCGTGCCGCGCGGTGAGTGGCGGGGGGCGGCCGGCGGGGGCCGGGCGGGAGCGCGGCGAGGGGGCTCGGCGAGGGGGCTCCGCCGCCCCCGGGGTGTCCTCTCCGCGCCGCTGATCCGCGCCCCGCTTGAACCCTGGCAGGTGGCGTGGGGGAAGACGAGGAGGAGCAGGAGGAGGATGAAGGCGAAGACGAAAACAACATGGACACGGAGGCGAGTGCCGATGACCCGCCTCGAAAGCGGACGAAGGTCCAGCAGCCCTGACGGTGGCGTTGGGGACTGAGCTGCGGCCCAGAACGGGACGTTCCAGCGGTGCCGCCCGACAGCGCGCCCCGGGCCGTGCCCGGGCCGGGTAGGCCGCGCCGGCCGGGCAGGCGCCCGCGGCTCTTCTGCTCCTGCTGTAAAAGCGAAATGTGGGTCCCGACGCTGTTTGAATACGGAAGCCTTAAGGAAAGGGGCGCGTTGGCGTGAGCAGCGTGTTGCTCACAGGGTACCCGTGTTCTGCTGAGCTGAGTTTTTAGTAAACCAGATGACAAACTTAAAACTCTTCTCAGAAGGCTTCTGACTGCTACGTTTTTAATTACTTTTTCCAGGTCATAGTATTCCTTCACGTTGACTTGAACTATTTTAAAATAAAGTAATAAAATCTGGAAAGAGGTATTTGGTCAGATATAATCTTGAAATGGTACAAGACAACTCTTACTTGAATGGAGATAAAGCAATGTAAGACCACTATAGTATTTAAAGTTTGTTAAAAACACCAGCACAGATGTGACTCTCCATTCCTGAACAGTCCTACAACAGTGCTGTGCAGCCCTACAGCGTAAGATTATTTTTGCCTGTCATCTAAAAGGTTTATTCTAGTCACCCATCACTCATGTATTTTCCTGGGAAGGGCATAGACAAAGTAGACTGAAAAAGTTGGAAAGCTTGGTTTCAAAAAATCCTCGCTTTTAGTGACAGCCAGAAAGCTGACAAGTCAATGTGATTTTGGTAATTATCTTTAATATTACATAATTTAAAAACTGCTCTCTATCCCAAGTCTGGCTTCTCCAAATGTTTTTTCTTTTTTTTTTCATGCAGGTCTCAATCTTTATATACTTTCTTCCATCACTGAGTTTTATCCAGGTTGATTTCTAGGCTCATTCAGTAGCTAAATCAAAGTGAACATCAGAACTTAATATTCTGCCTATGCAAAACTCTTCAATGTTTCCTCAAAATAAAAAAAAAAAAATAAGAAAAAAGGAGAGTGATTTTTTTGAGATGCTTTATAAAAACAAAATTTGGGGTAGAAGCTAGGGGAAATGTAGTAGGGTTCTACACTGGTTGCTATAGTTCATGTAAAGGCAGGGAGGAGTTCAAATATTCCAGTAACACCTATGACTACATTATGAGTAACAGTTCTTGGCTGTATAAGTTATCATAACTCAATCCCTCTGCTAAGGTAGCTTGTTCCTATGATGATAATGCAGCATGTGGAATGTCGTTAAGGTAACAAATGCTTCTTAAAAGGGGAAAGTTGTCAACGTTTCCCATATGTTACTTTAATTCCCAGGTTTTCTTTGGTGCATGCTTCTGTGAACAGGCATAAAGTAATCATGATAGCCAGTCCACAGAGCTTACTGTGGAGCCTGAGAGTTTTCTCTAGCAGAAATTAACTGACTGATTTAATAGTGTGAAAAGCATTTTTTTTTCAGTTTCATGTGTTCCACTGGCATAGTTAGTTTATGCATTAATTATGGAAACTGAGCAAATCTTGAGATTTGTGTATGGAGGACAAAGTATCAGAATAAATTATGGGTGAATTTTTATTCACCATGAAGCACAAAATTGCATTAATTTGAAATAGTGCAAAAAAAAAGTTGGAAAAGAGGTCCAGTAAACATATTTTGGACACCTTTATGTACTCTTACTCTAAGAAATTCATACACCTTTTATTCTGTTAGCAGATACAACAGAGGCATAACGGAGGAGAGAAGACCAACTGAAGAGTAGGGAGCTTTAGTTGCCGAGGACCTAGGGTAAGAAAAAATTACACGAATTAATTCTGATCTCTTGTCAGGCTGCAAAATCTTTGTGTGATAAAATGGTTAAAGTGTTTTAGGGTAGATAGTTTATTGAAGGAAGTGGCAGTGAAGGAAGTGGCTTATCAAAATAGCAAAGGCAACATTTAGTACAAAAAACTTATCCTGATAAATGTTATCAGAAGGGCTCCTTCATGTGACCTGTGCTAAAGCGATGACATCTTTTATGAGCTCTGTTTTGCAGCTCTGGAAGCTTGTAGAGCTACATGTGAGAGTAGTGTTTTCCTTCCCCCCGCCCCTTCCAGACCGCAGGCCTAAGCACCCCAACAATGGTGTGAACTGTGGGATGGCTAAAAAGCAACATTTAACATTAGGCATGAATTTGTGGTCTTTATATATAAACTTTGTGTAAATAGTCCACTGGCAAGTCACAGGCTGAAAACCACTGGTCTAGGCAACAAACCCTAACTTCACTAGTGTGGGAATAAGTGCAGGTAATTAATACTCCAGTAATGGGATACTTCTTTTTTCTGTCAACCTGGACACAGTAACATGCTGCAGCTGAGCTCCAGAAGAGATCAACATGCATTGGGTCAAGAACAGCCACGCAAGTTTTAACTTCAATTAATCATTTTTAGTCCTTATTGCAGCCACAAAACTTTTAAACAATGAAAAGGGAACTGGAGCTTCATGGGGCCTTGAATAATTCTAAACTGTAGGCTTGCTTGTGACCTAAGTGCCCGAACTCACCAACAGAGAACTTTTCTGAGAGGTGCTACAAGCTAACCAGGCACAGAAAGCTTTGGTGTGATGGTTTTTTTTAATCTTTCTCCCTCTATATCTGTTTAGGACCGACCCCACAGCTGTGTTCTGAACCCCTTCTGAGGAGCCCCTTTCTCCCCCAGAAGGACTGCAGTCTCCCACCTCCTGTACTGTCCTTCTGGCCAAACAATTGGGAAAAGGTACAGGGGGCAACAGGGAGAAGCAGCTGGTGTTGCTTACTGGTCGTGGCACGCTTTTTCCAAGCAACCAAGTCAGACAAGTCAATGAAGCATACAGGTTTTTCCATGGCTGTGGGAGAGGCTCCAAAACTTCCTGAAAACAGAAAAACTAAAGGTTTCTTTGTGTGGAGAATATAGCAAAAGTCTGGGATGACTTTTACAAAGCTGTGCTAGAGAATGAAGTTTTATGCAGGCCATAAGTCAACTGTCCATCCTGCATTTTAGGTAGAGCAGATAAGCCTTGATGGAAGAAAGATGGCATACTTAATCTCTGAGATTGCTAGTGCTTGTGTACCTTAACCAAACTTCTGGCTGGCACAGAACAAGCCCAGTTCACCACCTCTGTGCTGTTCAGCATAGTTTGTATGTCTTCCTAATAGAACTTAGTTTTACTAGCCAGAAGGGGCTAGATGGATATCCTTACTGATAAAGGGGGAGAATGCTTGTATGTTTCTATTGAATTAAAAGAGCTGAAGTGATACTAAATTGAATTCTTGGTAGTAGTTAGATGAGAACCGACTACTTTTACTAGTTGCAAAACAGGACAGCAAAAATGTCAAAGCAAGTCTCCTTTACCTAGACTGGGATTATATCACATACTCTATTGTTCCTGCTTTGACATACTGAATTTGCTGATTCGAACAACTTTGAGACTAAATTCACAAAGAAATTTAACAGGTTGCAGTGTTCTGTGTTTAAAAAAAAGTTTAAAATCACAAGTATGATATTTATTAGGCACTCTGATGGTTCTGTGAGGGAAAGGGGACAATCCCATTATGCCTGATAATCAGGGCATTGTCTAAAAGTGCAAGGCCTTTCCTAGTTCCTAGTAGAGATTCACTCTCATAATTTTCATTAAAAGGGTTTGAGTGCATTTCACCCATTGCAGCCCCTGTGTAATTCCCACTCATTCTAGCTTAAAAGTTCATTTATACACAAGCTCCTACAGATATCAATCAGATTCTCTCCAAAATACACAGTAATCTGGCAGTTACGACATAATAATGTATCATGGGGCTTAATCTATGGTTAACACTCAGCAGTGTAAACAACTGAGCAGTGGTTTTGGCCACATCCGCTAGCCAAAATTTACTGGGCTAGTCATGGACTTTGAGGACTGAGAGTTGAGTAGAAATACCTTCTTGTGGCTGTGGCATGTTCTTTCTTACAGAAGAAACCTGTACCATAGGGCTAGCTTTAAGGAGAGCTAAAATGAGTCAGTTCTTACAAATTAACTACCTGATAAAGTTATTAAACTGCTTTCATGCATTAGGTCACATGTAGAAAAGAGGTTCTCATCCAAGACTGGTACATGAAAAGCAGCATTTTTTAGAAACTAATAGAATAATAAACTAGAGAGCATCCTTTTAAGAAGACAATGGACCAGGCAAGAGAAAATAAGGGAAGTTAATAGGTACCCTGCACAAACTGGTAAGTTTTGTTCCAAGGATAAGTCAATTCTCATATTTTTAATTAAAAAAGAAATCAAGCTTGCAGTTCTGCTTTGCTGCTGGAAGAAACGTGCTTCCTAGGAACACATTTCATTGCAACTTACTTCTCTCCAGGTTTGAAGGGCTGCAGCGCTCTTCATTGGACCTGCTCTCCCACCGGAGAAAGTGAAGAACAGGCCCAGCAGCACTTAAAAAAAATGTGGCAGACATCTTCCTGAGACGGGAAGGGGCTGTCAGGGGAAGGTCGAGCAGCTAATGAAACTAACACTCAGACTACCTAAGAGTGATGCTCAAGCAGTCTGACAAAGCTTTATCTTGTGATGATTGATACAAACACAATAAAAAGAAATCCAGGGTAGATGCCACAGAGATGAATATTCATCAACCTTGTGTTACAGCTACTCTCTTGGCAGAAAATTAAAGTACTGAATGATTGCTAAGCTGGCAGAGGTTAGCAATCTTCTGAGGACTTCATTACTGCCTCTATTATTATACAACTGCTGCTTCAGGAAGCTCTTAAAGATCAGGTCTGAGCTAACCCATTTCAAGTTAAAAAAGTAAAAATACCTTTCCCACCCCAAAGTGGAAGTTGCAGCAATTAATCTTTTCTGCCCACTCAGTGAAAAGAACTAAACAGATTTGTATGAGCAAGTGTATTTGTATGAGCAAGTAGATTTGTATGACTAGTATAAGCTAGTCTCGAATCTTTTATTAATGCCATTGCTGTAGAAACAGATTCGCGCTGTTACCTGTCATTTACAATCAAGAACTAATTGAGTAGTACTGTAGTCTTTAAAGAGGTTGTAAAACTTCTTGGAACTTGATTATGCCTTGTAGATTATGTCAATTTGTGTTACAGGCAGTTATCTTCTGTGACTGAGAACGAATTAGCCTTGACACTATCTAAAAATCTTGACACTATCTAAAAATCAGGACAATCAAGCTTAAAGTTATTTCACTACTTCTTTTAAAAGACTACAGTAAAAAAACAATTTAATCATTAATTTTTATAGTCTTACCTTTACTTACTCTGTGAGTAACACTTCACCTATTGATGTTCCACTGGTGCCAAAAATGCTGGAAGCACCTGCAGAGGTAGCTTTCCTCTTCTCCTAGTCCTATTGTCTAGTATTCCTATGCACTATGTTAATAGTTTATACTAATTCTCTCCACTGCTGCTTTCCACCTCAAGCTCAAATCCTTACAGACATAGCATTTGCTTGAATTAGATGATTGTGTCTTTCTGTAGTTAGTTGTAAAGCTCATCCTTGTTGACAGCTTAAACCAAAACCAGACTTCTGATGGAAAAGTCTACAAACACAAACCTCCATTCTCTAAGTCACCGCTGCGCCCAGCACGTGCTTCACATCCAGACAGCTTGGCTCATCACATCAGGCATGCTGATGAATTTGCTAAAGGCCACATGCTTGCACATCAGAAACTTAGGCAGTTCTTCCTATCATTTTCTATTTTTGATGCTTCCTCTTATGTTGTTCTTCTCTAAATAACTCCATCTAGACACAACATAACTGCTCAGTTTAAAAACTGCAGCACCAAGTTAAAAACATAGTCCAGCCAGAGGTATCTCCCTGTTACACAAAGGCAGAGAAATGACAAACGGATTCAGTTGCATCCAGCCAGCCCCAAAACTTAAGGCTACAGACAAGTAATTAGGGCACAGAGCATAAAAGGACAACAAAAAAGAACAACCAAACATTACACACTGAGGGAAGGACAGGAGAGTAAGCTACAGCAGCTGACTGCCAGCACTGCTATTGAGCAAAACATAAGCAAAAAAACCCCAACATTGATATATGTCTGCATTAACACACTCCTGTTTATAAACATTGAAAAGTTTTTATTTTATAGATAAATAAGATGGTTATTTTTAAAGTTAGGAAACAACACAGCTTAAAGCTCTGACTCCCAAAGATACAAGTCAGAGTTTATATTTTATTCTTACTCCGGCATATTAAGATGGCAGCTTCCTCCTTTTCATATTGCACTTAGAACTTAAAACCTTCTTGTAAAGGCTGCGTTGTTTTCAGGTCCTAGCACCGATGCTGGTATTTGAAACCAGTGTCTCAAAATATCTCCAAATGCAAACAGAAAGTTTAAGGTGTTGTAACTACCATGCTTAAACATAGCAACACTGAAAATAGTGTTCTCTTTCCAAAGCAAGAGAAAGCTGATACTCTCCAGGATTCCCTTAAAGTAGTCAGAAATGGATTAGTATTTGTGATGATTAGGTACTGACAATCACATACAATTGAAATTATAATCGAGGAGTTTGGTTCATAATTGTTTTGGGCCTACTGCTTTTGAAGAGTGTACTTTGCACTGTTTTCGCATTTGGAAGGTTACTTCCATCATAGCTGGCTCAAAAATTTAGTTATTCTAATAAGAAGCAAAAAAGGACAAGAAGAAAGAACAGATCTGACATTATTAAAAATACACAATCCAGTAGTTAGAATTAAATGCTATGCCAAAATAGCACTGAAAAATAGAGGTTGAGACTATGGTAAGAAATCTCAGTGGAATTTCAGTATGACTGAAGAAATTTGCATTCATTGGAGGAATGAGAAGAAGGTTTCTTACTGCTTCAGATTTCTGGGAGAAACATGGTTATCTGTCTCACAACCTGTTTGTACCATTCCCCCAAGCTAATACCAGTTAACTTTCCCAAATCCAAAGTTTTTCCTCATACATGAGTGCTCCCAGAACATGCTTTTGCATCATGTCCGGAGGGAAATTAGAATCATAGTAAATGCCAATCACTTGTAATTTTATCAAAGGAGATTTCTATGGATAGGAGAAGGAAACACAAATGAAGTTTTGTGCAGACTATCGGCCAACTCCAGCACAAGCTGCTTTTGACACAGCAAGAAAAGAGTTTAAAGCACCAACCTCCAGGCCTATGCCACTCCTCACTGCCTACCTACTACAAGGTGGTACTGTTGTGGTCACTGAAAAAAAGTAAGCTACCACAGACAAAAAAGTACCTTTTTCTCTTTAAAAGTGTGCACAAACTTTATTTTTTGCTTCCTGTATTTATATCTAAACTTATTTTTTAAAAATTCATTAAAAACCAGCACTGATGTAGATATTTATGACTAAAAAAAAAAAAAAAAAAAAGAATTGTGTTAAGTGCAGCTTTTATAATCATGTTCTGATTTTTTTTCCTTTTACATTTACCACAAAAGAAGTATCTTTTCATTGATTTTACTCCAAGGGAAAACATAGGAAATCACTTTTTTGCACAGAGGAGTAAAGTCATGGACCAGAAACTTATTTCCCGGCAGGACGTTTCAGATGGAGTGTTGCAATTTTGCATCATTAAGGCAAAATGAGGAATACTTCCATCAAGTGTCACATAGGGCTCTCCCACTCTGGCCATTCTGATAGACCCATATTTAAAAACCTTTGAAGTTACTTTTTTTTTTTTTTTTTAATAGAAAACAGTCACTCTCCTCATTGCTTAACAGTTTGAAAGAAAAGGCTCTTTCCAGCCTTCACTCAGAACTTGAGTCGTGTGATTAGATCAGGCATATGCAATTGCTCCAAAACAGCTGCAGAAACTAGAAATTGAGCTAAGTGTCAATCAGTTGTAATCTACTGATCTGATTAGAGGCCTTCACAAATGTTTGATGACGATTGCAAATAACAGCCAAGCAGATAGGAATGATGCAATACCCAACAGTTTTGGGGTCAGCTCTTGTACAGGAATAGAGGAACAAGAACATCTGTAAATATGGTATTAAAAATATTAGAGTCCACAGCCAAAAGGGCAAGGACAGCAGTCGTACTTTTAAGGAGTGCGTCCATGTGGTTCCTTCCTGTGGTTCCTTGGGGTGTTGCTGAATGTGCTCCAGTGCTAGTTTGTTGTAAGTCTCATTGATTTCAAAGACGTAATAAAAAGCTGCAGCACTTGCCAACAAGTACAAGCCCACACCAATCCATCCCATCCTCTGGCGGAAGTTCATCATTCTCCATGCTCTGCACCTGGAACAAAAGGCAACGCATACATTCAGTAGAGCTTGGAGAAAGAGGACATACAGATGCAGCTTGGTTTTCATATGTTAACTTTTTATAATTTTTTCATGACACGTTAATAAAAACAGTGCACACGCCCATTTCTGAAGACCTGAGTTATCTCTACATCAGAGAAAATCATACTACTATGTCAGCACTAGGCTAATGGTAATTCCGTGCAATGCTCCATCCATGGCTCTGGCTAGTGTAGGGCCTGCTAGCTATCAAGTTATACCAGGCTAAAGTCAAGTACTGAGGGAACAAAACAGAAGTCATGAATTGGGTAAGTTACTTATCCCACCTGCCCTCTAGCCACAGGGTGGGGATAATACAAGACTTCCTATAAAAATAGGAAGCCTGTAAAGTTCTTTGATGTCTGCAAGACAAACACACGGCTAGCCAGCCAGTAACGGGAGTTCATCGCTGCTTCTTTGCAGTGTAGCAACGTCCAGTTTTATTGAGGTTTAGCCAAGTGCCTATCTAAAGGGACCACATAAAAGGACATTTTCAGTTTGCACATGGGAAGATAGGCACTACAGGTATGTATTTGTACCCATTTGCACACATGAAGACCCTATAAGCATGTTACCTGCACCTAACTGTACTTCTGCTCTACCTAACTGTACTTCTGCTCTACAGTTGCAGTATGCCTTCTGGAGGAAAGGAGTTGAACTTCTGTACTAGTTACTGCCTCAGTGCAGAACAAACCAGACACCAGTCAAATGGCACTTTTCAGAAGCAGCAGAAATTACTGAAGCACCGTAGACACTACTGGGATCCATTTTAGCTGCTTTAAGATCTCCAGCTGGCTGTAGGAGTCTAGGTGACTTGAAACACTCTTCAAACCGGTCATAAACACTCTAGCTGCAGTACCTCTGCCAAGAAGTCATCACAACCTTCCCTCAAAACAGCCCTTAGGCAGGGCAAAGAGAACCACCGCTTCACTGCAGCTGGTTAAAGAGTTATCCTAACAAATATACTTTCTCAACTGTTGGGGTTTTAACTTTCCTAGCATTTTTCAGAGAGGGGTAAAATCAATTTATGCAGCATTGTTTTAAGAAAATGTATCAGGCTTTAAAAATACTAGGCAGAAATGCTTGTTTAAGGATGATTTATGCATCCAGAACAATAACTATTAATAGAAGACACTTTACTGTAATTGGTAAAAAAATAATTACACCTTTCTAAATCCCCCCTCCCGAGGCCAAATTAATCTGTCTGGTTAGCAATCTTGAAAGACCTCCTGGTTTTCCAAATCTGAAGGATAATCCTCAGTCCTGACCTGACAGCATCTGATCAGGATAGCCCTGGAGAAGTAGTTCTGGCCCTCACACTGCTGCATCTATGGTGGCTAAAAGAGTCAAACATACAGTGACAGTAAATACCTCAGAATGCCATTACTTATGTCTGTGACAGCTATTTGATGTTTAGCTTACACTTCTATACAACTTAACAGTATGTTTCGCTTTAATACACCAATCTAATACTTTTAGTTGGACAACCGAAAAATTTGTGTAAGAACCTGTTAATCCACTGGGTAAAAACTCAAATTCCAGAGTCCATGTTTACCCAGCAGCTAAGTCACTGTCCGTTTTTTCCAGCAGTTAGGGCATTTCAGAGATGGCCAACAAGTAGTTGCCTTCGAAGAAAATAGTCTTCAAAAGGAATGCACATATTAAAAGCACAAACGCTATTAAAACTGCAGTAGATTTAAGAAGGTAAACACTAGTTGCTTTGCTCCTGCCCTTGCGAGGCAGCAGCAGCCAGCAGAGGAGCCCCAGCTCCGGTGACGCCGAGCGGGGCAGAGAGAACGCCCGGAGTTTTCTCCTCGTTTTCCGTTTCAGGCACGAGTTTTACTTGCAGCTTTCGGAGATACCTGCGATGGTTACCGGCGTCGTTCACCCCCAGCCCGCGGGTGCGCCGGGGCTCTCCTCTCGCCACAGGCCGCGCAAACCAGCCGCCGGCGACGCCCGCAGCGCTCAGCCCTCCCGCCAGCGCTCGACCCGCGCTCCAGGCGAGAGGCGCTCCCACCGCCACGGCCCTTCACCGGCGCCGGCAGCCTCTTACCTTCCTCCAGCGGAGAAGGAGGGAGCGGGAGGGCGACGGCAGGCAGCCCGCTCCCCTCAGCCCGCGCCGCCGCGCCGGGAGGCGGAAGGGCCCGCCAGCCCACCGCGCCGCTGCCGGCCCGGTGCCATCGCCGCCCGGCCGCCGCTCCGGAACCGCGGCACTTCCGGCATGCGGAGAAGCGCTTCCGGTGCGCGGCCGTCTGCATCCGGGGCGGGGCCGGGCCGGCCCTACCCGAGCGGGGCGGGTTGGCCGGTAGCCATCTTGGCTGGGGCCCGCGCCCCGCTGCGGCGGCGTTCGCCTCGCCCAAAATGGCGGCCGGCCTTTATGGCGGCCTGGCTGTGTCGGTGTTCATTTCCTTTATTCACCCTTCAGTGGCCGCCGGTGCGGCTGTGGCTGCCGGTCCCGAGCTGCCGTCGCTTCTGCGCTAGTGCTGCTTCACGTAGTGGTGGAGGAGAGGCCGAGTTCGGGCGGCCCAGCCGCAGCGCCAGCCTCTAGCATGCCTCAGTGGGCAGGCCTGTGCCCCAGCGGCCTGGCACAGCGCTCGCCTCTCTCCACGCGTTTGTTTTAGTTGCCCAGGCTCTGGAGGAGAGCAGAAACTCAGAACAGTTGAATTTTGACAGCTGGCTGCATTAGGCAGGTGCAATGTGTAACAATGCATCAAGGGAAATACCAGTAGAGATGATTACATTGTGGAACAGTCTCCAACAACTGACATAAATGTACTTAAAAACCAGTACATGTTAAGAGGTAAATGTATTACTGGCATATTTCTATTGAATTAAATTATTAGGAAATACAGTACTGGGAAAAAGCCTTTAATAAAGCCAAAAGATGATCTAAATTGACATAAAAAAATTTTCTGATTTGGTCAGGTGTAGTGGACTTCACTGATGTGCACCACAGTGATGTTTGGAAAGTTTGCTTGTGCAGAAGGGGTTTCAACTTTTGTCTGAATTCAGTAACTGTTCATTAATATTTCCTGCTCTAGTTAAAGGAATTCAGTAACTGCATAGCATTAGATGTAAAATGAAAACTTTTTACTAAATTGTATACTGGAGTAATGACAAAACTACACTTTTCTCATACTGCTGCTGAGAGCTGTTGGAACTTCTTTCTGAATTGCTTCACAAATTGTATCAACTAGGAGCAAAATGGATTTCAAATCCATTTGATTTCTCAAAACCTTGACTATTACTCTCTGTTAGTGTTGGGAATGACTGACTTATTGGCAGTCACCACTGTATTCTGTCCTCTTTAAAGTTATAAAGCAGTGGTGGCCACCATTCACACACATACAGCTATAGTTAAAAAGAAGGCTAAAAGAGAATTTTAAAAGGGGTGTCAAATAGGAAAGAGCAGGGTTTCAGTCAGAATGAATATATGACTTGGCAGTGGATACACGTGCTAAGGGTAAAGCCTGCAGTTGCACTTAAGATTCTGAAGAGAAAGGAGTGAAATGGGGGGGCTTATTGCTGCTTAACAAGTCTGTCCTCTGAAGGGTTGGAGTTGGAAAGGGAGAATGGCTTTGGATTTAACCTGCTTAGTTTATGGGTCTTGTCTTCTATGTGTTACAAGAAGAGTCAGTACTGTGTTTATAAAGAAATACAGAAGCGAGAGGTTTTTCAGTGAATTGTAAGTTACACACCTGAAAAACTGAGGAGACATATTGGGAAAAGAGAATGCCTTTAGTTTTTTTTTTTCTTAGAACCATGTTTATAGTGCTCATGTGAATTTTTATCAGTGAGTGAATGAATGCCCCGTGTTTTTACAGCTTGTAGTGGTTTTATTACATGTAGTTGCAGTGAATTTCATAGGATCCTGTTGTGGTGTAATAACTTGTTTTGATCAGTTTCTTATATTATCATTTGTTGTGTCAGCATTAGTTTCCCTCTGCTTCAATTTCGTATGTTTTATTTCATGTTTTAGGAATCCTTATTTTGTATTTTATAACTTGTTTCTTCTAAAAGGAAGGCTACTGTCTTCTGATTCCCCTTTATTCTTGTGTGGTTATTTTGCCTTTAATGTTGTCTTTCTTTGAACTTTTCTGTTGGAAACATCTTTCTTACGGGGGGTAGCACATTCAGTATTTTGAGAGCATGTAAGACACTTTTCTATATGTTGGCATTTTTATATTTAATTTCTTATCATTTTGAATTAAAATATTATGTTTGCATGTTTTGGCTACATTGACTACATGAAGCAGAGGTATTCAGTGAGCTGTGTGTAATCCATGGTGATCTTTTCCTCCTTTGACTTGCTTCTTACACTTTGAAATGTTGGGACCTTAAATTACCTTGATCTTTAATTCTCAGTTCTTGAAATTCTGCTCTAGCCTTTATTTCTTAGCAGCTGCCACATTTGAGTTAAGCTTTAGGCCGTCATGTTATCCAGGTCCTCTGAATACCAGCTGTGCTTTGTTCTTGGTTCTAGAAATATTTACTACCTTTCCAACAAACTTTTTCATATTTACAAATGTAATAGCTATCTCATTCTCCCAAACATCCACAGTAAATATCTGCCCTAGGTAGAATTACACACTGTTACCCTTTGTCAGAGTGCCTCTAAAGAACAGAGTCTTTTATGGAGAAGGGCCTTGGCATTTTAAACTGAACTTTCAGACTTTGTTACAGTGATGCTCCTTGTTCATTAGTTACCACTGAATATAAACTTCATGTCTACATCGTCTGCGGTCAAAATAATTCTGGCAGGAAAGAGATAAAATCTGTGCTTTTACCTTCAGTTTTCAGCCAATTACAAAGTGGCTTCAAAGTTTAGCACAAGAACTGACAAAACATACTAAAAGAACCAGCAGAGATGGTTGGTGACTGAATATTTGTCTCTGTGGCATTTCTTTAAACAGAGGGCAAATACAATTTCTGCAGAAGCAGTGAGGTATTGATCTCTCAGCTCCAGCAGTATGACCCGGCATTGTGCTGATCTAGAAGGAGAGCTATCCCGCAGAATTTTGGTCAAAACGGTTTTCAGTTTTGCATTTCAGCAAAAGCGTTATTCATTACAGTTTATTGATTTTAACGAAATCTCCACAAATAATATACTACAAAAAATCCCTTCCAAAGCTGCCATTAAACTTCCGAGAAATCTGCTTTTCCATGATTTCAGCTGAAGTCTGCTCATAGTGCCAGAAAGGAACAATTATTGAATTTCCATGCTGAGTTTGCTGCTGCCAACACGTTTGTTCCTGTAAACAAGTTAACTGAAAAGTCACCCATGTTGAAAAGAAAAAGATTCACAACCAGGGGTCTGCAGGCTGAAAATGCTGGCTTCTGTCAGGTGGTCTAAAAGAGTTACTTTTCAACCATCAGCAGACAAAAAAAAGTAAAAAAAAAAACCTAAACCTTGCTGAAGGTCGCTCATTAGCAATAGAGAGTGTCTCTTGGTTTTCCCTCCATATACATATTCCGAGAGAAACATCTGACCACCTGAGGGAGTGACAGCTCCATCCTCATGGGAGGAGGTTGCGGTGACACTCTTGCTTTTTTTTTGTTTTAATTTCCACTAATTATCTTTTCTTCTGTGTTGCTTTTGTGAAGCAAGTCAGTAATACCGTAGAATGACTTTAAAGAGATTTAGTTATTGTCTCTCCTGAGATTCCCAGTTCCCAGGCTGTGCCTATCTTGCTTAGACTGTGAACTGTGTGCAGCAGGGAATATCTATATTTAGACTTTCCTGACTTTCTTTTACTAAACAAACACTGAAAGAACACAGTTCAGATTAGGCCTTTTCTCACATTCAAAGGATCCCAGCTTTTTTGCACAGATCACGATGGAAGTTTGGGGGTGGTAGAGAGGATATTGTTTGAGACGCTGAATCTAAGCTTTCATTTAAAAAAAGAAGCGTTTGTGAACGTGTGTCTGTCTTCTCTTGGGAACCTTTTCCCTGTGTCCTGTTAGAGCTTTGGAATTAGCACATAGTTACCAACCTCTAAAATATGCTGCAAGAGGCATGCATATAAGACATCCATCCATATAATGTGAGCATTGATAGGTTCTTAGTCACAGAAATGTTTGCATACATTATAAAAAACAGAGCTTCCACTCTCCTACAGAAGTATCAATATCTTCCTTTTTTTCCCATCTAAATTTATTCTGTTCCTAAAAGCTTTATTATTTCTTGCTCTCTAGAATACTTGAATCACCTAGTATTTAGCCACTTCATAACATTTTATTACTTGAAGATTTTGCACACTGGTTTGTCTCTCAACCATAATCTTATGTAGTTTTATTTTCAAAACTGTTCTACGTATTCTTTGCTTGTTCTTGAACCCCACAATTTAGGTTTTGCATGTAAATAATGGAAAGGATTGTGTTGGGCATTTGAGAGTGACTGTGCCTCAAAATGTCACACAGCCCCATTTATTGACAGTATTTATTTAGTCTAACCAAAACTGATAGCTTATGCTCTTCTAGTAATAAACTCCACATTTCAGTTGACTGTTGAGCTGCCTGCCTGATAAAGCAGGTATCCCTTACAGTTCTCCCGTTATTCGGTCTCTTCAGTATTCCTTCATAGTCCCTACAGAAAAAAAATCTAAGCCTGGATGAATTACAGACTCGTCCAAGGCAATGGAAAGTCAGTGTCAGAGGCAGGCTGAATGACAGAAGTACCTGATGGTTAATCCTAGCATCAGACCTGGAGAGCACCTCGATACTTGTTCAAGTGCACCCTGAGAGCTGCCAGCTCAACTGAAAGGCCAGCATCTGGCGGGGGGAGCTTTCATATAAATTTCATCAACTGGAAGTAAATCTTCATCCTCTTCTGTATGGAGGGCTCCTGTTGTTACGGACTTTAGTGGAAGATAACAGCCAGTTCACTGTAGTTGTGAAGCTTTTAAGAACTCACCTAGCCCTTTACCTGAATTTGACTTTTTCTGAAGCCCATGCTGGAGGCCTGTACCAAAAATCAGCAGAGACCCAGAATGACTCAGGCATTTGGAGGGAGATGTTAACAGCTGTTGATGGTTACTCTCAAAAGGGAGAATTTAATTAATTTATTTGTGAGTATTTGCATTTCATTTAACAAAAGCATGTTAAGCACTATTTGCAAATCTTTAAAACAAAAGGTATTACATGTTTGTTCCTTACAGTGCAGAATTTGTAAGCTGGTGCTCTTACTGTTCCTATATGAAATGAAATTTCAGGCAGTAATACTTCCATCATGCTCTGTCATAAAGTTCCAGGTGAATATTTAAATGCCTCAATCTTAGTACACTTACTACCACATTTGTTGGCATTCTTACAGGGGCGATGTGTCTGCCTTTGCACACAAATGTATGTTCTGTTTGCCTTTCACCAACAGAATGTAAACATAATCATGACAATATGAAGGTACTTGGAAGGTAAAGAAATAGCTGGTATGAAGTGCATCCAGACCAACACCTTCTCCACATGAAAAAGTATCTAGCCTCAATTAATGTCTCACTGAATGTGTGTTTCTACACTGCTTAGTGTAATAGGACTTACAGTACCTCCCTTGCAAAATGATGCCTCTACACAGTGCAGAGCTTGTTTGCAATATGCTCATGGTGTTCTGGGTAACTGTCACCAGCTGAAGTGTTTCACCAGCAAATTCAGTGCATTAATGATGTTGTTGAATGGATTGTGATACAAACTAAAACATATCATAATTTGGGTGTTGAAGTAGAGGTTACAATTTCAAGTTTCTTCATCTTCTGTTCTGTCTCTTACCTCTTTTTCACTAGCCAGACAGTATAATGCTCAGGTTGTTGCACATTTTCAGAGTGCTCTGGCCAAACAGCCTCCCAAGCAGTGGAAAATCTTCAGCTTGATAACCACCCTAGATGTGGAGGATGAAAGTAAAATCAGGCAGCCTGATATTTTTCTGGAGTGTCTTCACACAGTGAAAATGCTTAGAGACTTGGTCAGCCAGCACTGAGCTGGTGGGTGAGGACAGCCACACTAACCTGGGAGGATTGGAAAGGACAGCAGAACATAAGGTGTAGATGCCACTTCTCTGGCAATCTGCACCACAAATGTGACACCCACAGCACCAACCTTAGCCAGCAACAGGAGAGTTTTGTCACTGTAGAAAAGTCCGTGACACCTGGAAGCTCTCCTTTCCCCAGCTGTGTGAAGAACAACGGAGTGATGGTAAACCAGTCCTTTGGGGCTATTGTCATTGATAGAGCAAGTGGAGATTGTTAGCAAAGAAGAATTCAGCTTTGAATTCTCTCAAAATTGAGTAGGTGGGAACCTTTGACAAGACCCACATGCCTATTATATCTCATGTTCCTCACGCCGATCCAGGCCTCATCATCTTCAGAAGAGGTCCTACAAATTGTGGTCAGTCCCTCTGGCAGCTTCTTGCTTTATTGCAGAGTAGACAAAATTTCACCTGAAACCACTATCATTTTCTACCCTCAAGACATCTGGGCTAACTTCTGTTTCTCTGGCTTATGAAACCACTTTCTAGAGAGAACTCTTTAATCCAAGTAGTTGTAAAATGACTCCAGCATGTGTGTTTGTGAGATTAAAAAAATGGCGGAGGCATGATAACAAGGATGGAGGTTTCCAAGGAAGATTTACTGTGCGTTAGAAATGTTGCTGTGCTTTGCACTTTGTATATGAAAATAAGGGAGAGCGTTTTAGTGAAGGCTGGGGAACACAGCCAGGAAAGACTTTCAAGTTATTTTGTCTTTTTTGACAGACAAGATGCCTGCCTGTACTAAAATTTCCTGTTCATCAGGGATCCAGGGTTGCAGAGCAGGATTGTGGGGCAGGAAGCTATGTTACCCAGTGAACAATGATAATTCAGATAAGCCCCATGACATAAAAGGCATATGCATTTATGAATTTGTATTATTAGGATTATTATGCTATTAGGGAGAATTGTGCCCAACTGAATTTCATTTCAAGACTGTAACTTTCAAGCAATACAAACCCATTATTGATCGGACAATACCAAAAGACAGCACAAGGCAGGCTTTAGCTAGCAGATTGAATGTGAACACAAAGCAGCTGTGTTCTTTGGAGAGCTTGTCTGCCTTGGCACCATGTCTGGTACCTTTTGCCACAAGGCCTCTTCTTTGCCTAGTGGCTGAAACACTTCTATGACAGTTCCTTGGCACATCCTGAGGCCTCCTGTGTCTAAATGGTGGCATGAGTTCTTGCCTCTGTTTTAGGGTCTTTCTCTCCTTCTCTGTTTTCTCCTGTCAAGCCTCCATGTTGAACAAGAATCCCACTTCACAGGCTTGGTGCAAACGGTGCAGAAATAACCACTACACAAAGTGCTGAGGGTTAAAGAAGGGCATTCTTCTAACCTGCCCCCCCCCAGCTGAGTTATTTAGATTGTTTTCCCAAATAAATAAATGAGGGAGTGTGTATGTACCTGTATTTGTTGCACAATTTCAAAAAAATTTCATAAAAGGATAGACCTTTTTAAGACATTTAACTCTTATATGTGTTGGGACAGTTGGCAGTCAGGTAATGGAAATTGTGTCCCAATGGAGGGAAAAGGTGCAATGTGAACTCACCCCTTATCAGTGGGAATCTTCATAGGCCTGGGTTATTACAGACTTTCCATCCATGCAAAAACCTTTCTTCAGAGGTCACACCGGAAAACTGAGGCACAAGGCAAGCAGGCTTCATTGGTTCAGCCACTAACAGTCCTTTCTCCCCCCTATTTTTCCCCCCAGAAAGCTCTGAGAGAAGTGAGCAGCATAGGAATTGTATGTTCAGCTCTAAAGGCTGCTCTTGGATATGAGGTATAGTAACATGATGCACAGAAGTGGCCTGTTCAGAGACACACAGACCCACTAGGAATATTTGCAGTGATCCTGTCTGGGGAAGCGTCCCTTGAGCTGTCAGAAAAATTATTGGGAAGCACTACCTGTCCAGGCAGCTCCATAATGACACTGTGGCATTAGAACATGTCCCAAATTCTCATGTTCTCGTTCCCTAGGTTTTATTTACAGACTGACAGGGACTGAGTATGTGAGATAAGTTTAATAGCATGATGGTAGAACAAACAAGTACTAATGGAATTTATCATCCATGCAACTGCAAGTGTCTTACAGGATCTAGGCAATTTAAAATATCTGAAAATTTGTGATCTTAAATGAGCTATATATCTCACTTAACAAGCCTAAGCATCTAGTAAAAGCTCAGAGCTATAACCAAATTGTGGGCTCGGTTGATTATTCCAGCTTTTTTTGTTTGGTTGTTTTTTTTCCTTTTTATGCCACAGCTGATTATCTCCTGTTTTCTGTAACTTGCTTGCCTCCTGAATTTCCAATTCTTCTCTACATGACCTTCCTCTTCCTTCAGAAGGGCTGCATGTAGTAGGAGGTAGAAATGGGATGTTACAGGACAGAGAATGTTGGTAATGTGGAGGAGATGTGCATAGTTTAATCTTCGGATATGAGATTGGTATTTTAGCAAGAAGAAAAAAAGCCTCTTTTGGTCATCAAGTATTGAGATTGGGTAACGTTTTGAAATGTAGTGTGAGTGGGAAAAAGGCAAGGATGAGGATGACTGGTGGAGCAAGACAGGTACTATTCCTGCCTCCAGTACAGTAGTAAGTAGGAGTCACGCCAGTGCACCGATTCCTAAGTATGAAAGGTTTGCAAGCACAAAAGAAACAGCGCCTAACTCATAGCAGGGCTTTCCCAGCCGTGTCTCTAGATTATCTGCCGGTAGCATCTTTGGTTAACTTCAGGATAGCTATGGCATGTCCTGGAGAACTCTTGGCTGTCCAGGGGAAGCTTCTTTTGGTTAGGATTGGGGTTGTTTCAAAAAACATTTATAAACCTTGCTGATGAAGCATGAGTTCGCTCTCTGCATCACAGGCGAAAATGAGGTCTGTCCTTCTACAGCATGCTGATATGCTGGAGATACTATCAGATGGATTGGCTTCAGTTTTTTTCTTTAATATGCTGCAGTTAGTTGGCTTTGGCATAGTGCTGGCATGGGCTTTGGAAATGCTTTTCTGCATCTATTCTTTTTGCACTTGTAAGTCTACACATTGTGATAGCTTCTGAAAAGATGAAAATTGCTGCCCTTCCCAGACAGCAAAAAAGCCAGTGTCTCCTTATGTGACCATGCAGAATCAGAAGGCACAATGGTTTTCTGAGACTTGTGGCCTGTGAACTTTTAGTGAACTCTAAGGAAGCATTTAAACAAAACAGGAAAAGGGTCCTCAATCTTTGGAGGCATAAGCATGAGAAGAAAGTGCAAGTGATGGTGTGGCACTGTGGGCCACATCGGACTTCTGTCTTTCCTGTTTTCTCAGTTTTAGCAGTTTAAAAGTTTCAGCTGTAGCCACAAACAACTCATGGAAGTGGAGGACCACTGAAATGAGGACGTGTGCTTTAGGTCACCTGGAACAATGTGTTTTTAACACAAGAGGCAAAGACAGATGTAAGCCAGCAAAATATGGGATAATAGTGGTAGGACTCTCATATGTCCAGCTCACTTTATACGTAAGAGTTATATGTCCATGTCAGTCTTATTTACATTCATCGTTTTAGAATAGTTATATTGTTTTAAAAAACAATAAATTCTAGCAATACAAAATATATATGATAAATTTTTTTTGTGGAAAGATGGCTCAGTTTGCTGGAAGCACACTCCCAGAATTGTCACAGGAACTTAAAACTACCTGATTAAAAAAAACCTGTAACTTGAGTAACTCTGTTAGCATGAAACTGTAACTAGAGCAAACGTCAGTCCAGCCTAATCCTTATCCAAGTCTCAATCCAAACCTAATGCACTGTCAGGTCACCCAAATTCTTCAGAGAACAGTCTTTCAGGACTTATTTGCCCACATAGTTTGAATCATTTTAACTATGCTGAAGCAATCAGGTAAGTAAATCTCTCCATGTGTCTGTAAGGAAAAAGTTTGCATGAGCATTATTTCCATGTAGCTTGTTCCCATAATAGAAGACGAGAGCTACAGCAATGTATAGCAGCACAGTCTGTATCCACACTTGGGATTTGACTCTCAAATGTAATTCGGCTCAAAAAAATCTGCTCCTCCTGAGATAATTATACTGGCATAGGACTTCTCCATCTTTTGCATCTTGGCCATATGTTTTTTGTGGTTTAAAATTCTTTGTTCACTGATGATATGCTTTCTTTGGCTCATGAGCGCATACAGAGTCTGCACCCAAAATGCTACAAGCCAAGCGAGCAAACTTGGCAGCCAGTCCCTTTCTTACTTTCCTGCAGCATGTACACTCATCAGAGCTCAGGACAGCCAAACTGTTGAGCTGTACATAAAGTAAGACATACCTTCTCATAATGGTGGTTTCCTTGCAGTTTGAAAAAAACACATAGTTATCCTGTTTTTATGACTGGAACACAAGATCTTGCTGTGCTACCAGTGTAAGAGGTAGCAATCTAAGCAGCACTTCACTGGGGCTGGTGAGAGTTAGCTCAGGAATCCCTGAACAGCACTGCGTTGGCCTGCACAGATCTGGTCATCTGCCAAGCATCATTGTTACCCTCTTTTGGAAGGTTTTTGAGCCCTTCTGGCTGAATTCTTTCTTCTGCTCTTTACCAGATCTCAGAAATACTGGTAAGTCTCAGCCAGTCTTCACTAATCAGTCTTTCCTTTATAAAATCAAAATACTGCAGTATAAACTGCATATGTTGTTAGGTGAGTAAGGGAGTAGTCACATGGGTGAACACCATGCTTTCACCATCCTCTGCTGCTGTGGTAAAATGGGATTGCCACCAAAAGAGGCAGCTTGGTGCTTTCTCTACCTGGCCTCCTTCTTCCAGCCTCTTCACTGCCTTCTGCCTCTTGCCACTATAAACAGGTGGGAAGAAGGATGGTGATCCAGACTGGGGAGTTGGTTTGGATTGAGACTGAAATACTGTTGTCAGCTTTCTGAGTTTGTTTTAGTCCAGCTCAGTTCCTAGCCGCCCAATCCTGTTCACGCACAGCCACGTGAGCACTTGGGCTGTTGTAAAGGAGGGCACGGCAGAAGGCGAGAACCAGTGGCAGGTTTTGGAGCGACTGCTTCTCTAAACAGCAACACCTGATTTAGTTGACTGTAAAATGACAGTTTGATTTCCAGCTTGTGAGGCCAATCCTGTGCAGTCTCTATGGGCAACAGGTCAGTCAGAGAAATGGAGTTGGGCTGAATCAGGTACCAGAGGGGCCTCCCTCCCATCAGCCACTGCAGGAACCCTGCAGCAGCTGGCTGAAGTCTGTCCCTTAACTAGAGTTAGCCTTTGTGATTCTGAACACAAAAATCAGAAATGAGCTTTCATCCCAAGTACTAACTTTCACTGGTTTATTATTTAAAAGCTGCTGGTCCAGAGTACATTTGGAAAAGTTTCCAGACAATAGCTGAGATTATAATGTGTTTTGCCAGAAGTTAGGCAAAAAACAACCATATACTGGAGAAGCTCGGCTTGACTCACACGCATCCTCCAGTGAACCACTGTGAAAAGAAGTCGTATCTGGCCTTTTTATGAATCTTGCAGTAATGAATCAGTTGTAGATACAGCAGAGACCTGAGGAAATGGTAGCCCACTGTGCTTCTCATGCATTTTTCTCTAGCAGCCTCACTGGTGATGACGAGTCCCAGATGCTGTGCAGTACTAGGACTCTTCTTTGAGTCTCTCAAAGCCAAGAAGTTGCAGTGCAGCATGCGCAGGGGTTTTTCGTGCTCCCTCCTGCCTACAGCCTCATTCCAGCAGTGCCATGTTAGCACGTGATCTGACTTGGAGGTTTGACTGACTGGAGAAAGGGGAGGCATGTCCTGATATGGAAGGCTCTGCCCTTCCTCCTGCCCATCTGCAGCAGAGTAACATCTGTCCTGTAATAATAAAAAATAAAGAGCTTAAACTACAGGCAGTGAAAATCACTTCACCACCTTTCCACTTCTTGCAAAAGATCCTATAATGACTTTTGCCAGGTGCTGATAAAATTGCTCTTAAACGTTCACTGAGAAAATATACTTTGATAACGAGTGAAGTGAATGGAGCTGCCTCATCTTTTTCCAAAATGAACTCCCATGGAATTTTACTAACTTGTGCCATGTTGCAAGTGTCCATCTGAGCCCCTGTATTTGTTGAAAGGGTTAGAAGACAAGGTGTGAGAGGTTCCAGCTAAACAAGGGAAACCTGCTTTGACCTGTAGCTGAAGCTAAGATGAAGAGGAAGATAGTTCTGATTGCTGGAGGGCTCAAGATCTTAATCAACCCTCACCCCTTTAATTAGCATGAAGCAGCTCATGAGTTGCAGCTTACAGCATTGGGCCACCGAAAGTCACAGGAATAGTCAACTTGCTCCTGATCAGGAATTGGGTAAACATTACCCTGGGGCTTCGTGCGGTCACAGGTTTGGCATTGCCTGAACTGGCTCTGCAATGTAAACAGAGGATTGTAATTTATTTAGCAACACTGTGCAGCAAAATGCAGTACATATTTCCCACATCTGAAATCGTTCAAGGGTTAAGATTCAAAAAAAGACAGTTTAAAATGAAGAAATTTACCACCTTCCTCCTTCCTAAGACTGAATCTGGTCCCTGATACATGTCATTCAAGTTTGTCTATATTGGAGCAAAACATTTCTCCTTTGCAGCTCCTGTGCTTCATTTCTACAGGAGCCAAGAAAGCTCAACACCTCTGAAAACCTACTCTCCCATATCTGGAAAGTAGTTCATAAATCTTTCTGTCTCTGCAGGCCGTGTTTTAGATTGGTCTAAAATGGTGACATTTTTTAAAGAAAAAACATTCAGAAAGAAATAATTTAGGAAGATGGCTTCAATAATGTCATGTTTCAATACATTCATATTCCATTCTGATACAAATATAAATGTTGAGCTTGATACACTGATGCAAATTTTAATAAAGTCTAAAATAAGTCCAGTGAAATGATAGCTGAATAAATGATATCTGGGTTCCTTCAAAACAGGAAACCCAAATCCATTTGTTTCAGGATTCTTACTTAATTTCGATAGTGTTTGACGAAAGTCTTGTATTTGGACCTTTTTGAGGTACAAATTTTCCTGAAGTTACCACACTTCTCTGAAAAGTTTAAATATCAGTGAAACACTCTGCAGCAGGAATCATGCTATCAAAATACATTTACTAATTCTAACTACATTAATTATTGAACTGTGCAAAAATGTGTGAAAATGATTAAGATTAAAAGTGCTGTGAAAAATAAAGGTTATAACATATCGGTGGCAAATAATTTAAGACGGAGAAAAATACACGTATCTATTCCTCAAAGCCACCACAAATGGAGAAAAAGTACTTTTATAGACATTTTCAAAAAAACATTGGTATGAGCTGTTTGCAGGTGATTCTGCGCCCTGCCTACTCTCTAATATGCTCTTGGTTTAGGGTGACTTCACTGTTAATGTAAATAACGACAGGAATGTAAAATGGTCTCTACCTACTCCCTAGGTTAATGAACCCTTTTGTATTTCTTACAGCGTTCCTGGCTTTCCCCCTTCTCTCCTTTGAGTGGATGCTTCTGCCACTTTTCCGATACTCCGCTGAAGTTAGTAAACCGCATTTGTTGTGGCACTGTGAGTCAGCAGAACTCGCTGAGCAGTTTCAACTGTACGGGGCTGCAAGCCTGGTTCACAGAAAGCATCATCGTAGGAGCCTCATCTGCATGTCGGTTCAGGACTGCAGGTACTGCCAACCACTCCGTGCAGGACAGAAGTATAAAAGCTGTGCTTTTCATTCCCAAAGAGACAGAGACAAACGTTCAGGCTGGATGGTACTCATTTCAGATGAAGGAGAGAAACAAAGACGGGAAAATTATACTTGTGCTGTGAGATACCACAGTAACTCAGACTGAAACATTCTTCCTCTGAAATGAAGCACGGAACAGGTGCCTCGGTGTTTAGGAATGCACAACCCCAAAATCATAATGTCAGCTCATACTGGCAATTGCCTGCCTTCTCCTGCCTCCTGGAAAAAAAAAAAAAAAAAAAAAAAAGGAATAGCTGTTACTGACACTTCTGTTAAATCCTTAGATATTTGCCAAATGCTGGAAGAAGGAAGATACTTGGTTTTGCAGTGAAAACTCTTACTTACTGGAATCTTTTTTCTGTGAAAGCTGTACACCTTTATACTGAATAGCCACTTTTAGTAGCTCTAATAGGAAATGTAAGTAGCTGCATAAACTGTTCTTCCTTTGGAAACCAAAATTACATGGCTCACCGACGGGCCTCTCTCGCGGAGCGCACTGGCCCCTCTGGCCCCGATGCCCCGGCGAGCACGGCGGGGTCTGTGCCGGCATCCGTCCGGCGCACCGGGCCAGGGGCCGGCACTGGCCCTCGGGCGGGCCGGGCCGGGGCTGAGCGCGGCGCAGGGAGCCCTGCCAGGAGGGGTTCGCTCATGGGAGGCACGACCCGTGCCCAGCCCCGCCGGACCCCTGGGCTTCCCTCGCGGTGCCGAGGGGGGAGCCCGGGAGCTGCCACCCGCTGTCGCCTGCAACCGTGTAAGTACAATTCCGGGCACAGCGTGTCCCTGAGTCCTAACGCAGACAGCCCAGCCCGCTTTTTTCCCCTTCTCTGGGCAGCCGCTGTCCGGGCAAGGCAGCGGTGCCCGTAGCGGCTCCGGGAGAGGCCGGAGGATGCCCCCCGCCGTGCCGGCAGCAGGCTGCGGCGGGCAGAGCCGCAGGGGAGAGCGGTGAGGGCTGCTCAAACAGCAGCCCCAGCCTGAGCCCGGCCCGGGCGCGGTGCCCTCAGCGGGGCCGGGCGGCAAGGCAGGGGCCACGCTGGCACAGCCCCAAGAGCTGGGCCAGCCCGAAGAAGGGGCATGTCCCTTTAAGGCGGCGGCGCGGCCCCAGCCGCCCCCTGCTGGCGGCGGTGCGGCGGGCGGGCGCCGTACCCGCGGCGCGGGGCGGGCGAGGCCCCTCAGTGCGAGCGGGGCTGCGGCGCGGCGGGCGTGTCCTGTCGCCGCTCGCCCACCCACGTGCTGTGGGCTGGCAGCGGGGAGAGGAGGGGACGAGCCGGAGGAGGAGGAGGAAGTGGAGGCGGCTGTGAATAGCGGGCAAATGGGGAGCTGAGCGGCTGCAGCAGCACAGCGGCCGCGCAGCAGCAGCGGGCGGGCACGGAGGCGAGCCGGCGGCGGGGTCCGTGCGGGCGGAGGCGGCCCGGGAGAGGGGTGGCGGGGCGCTGCGGCGGGTACCGCTCGGCGGGCAGCAGCGGCATGTCTGCTGGGCTGGCCGCTCCGGGGCTGGCAGCGGGCGGACGGGGGTAACGGCTTCCCCGCCGGCAGAGGCACCATCTCTGCCCGCGCCGGTGAGCTGCCTGCCGGTGCGGGGCAAGGCCTGCCGGGGGCTGCACGCCGCTCACCGCCGGCAGAGCCTGCGCCTGGCTCGGTTCAGCGGCGCAGGGCGGGGGGGTTGGACGGTAGCGCCGGCGTCCTCGGCGGGGAACCGGCTGATTTTCCTTTCTCTTCTTTCCTTAAAGCCATTGCTTCGCAGGCGCCGAGTGCGAGCGGTAGCCGGGCTGCCCCCGCCGCCCCGGCCTGATCCCCCTCCTCGCGGGGCGGCCGCCGCCTCTCCGGGCCGGCACCATGCAGACTTTCCTGAAGGGGAAGCGGGTGGGCTACTGGCTGAGCGAGAAGAAGATCAGGAAGCTGAATTTCCAGGCCTTCGCCGAGCTGTGCCGGTAAGGAGGCGGCCCGCGCCGCGGGGAGCGCCGGGGCGTCCGCCGAGGCAGTTGGGCGGGCGGCGGCCCCGGGCTGGGGCCAGGACCGGGACCGGGGTCGGGCCGCTCCGGGCTCGGCCGTGGCCTGCGCCGACCCTCGGACGTTTTGTGCTGGGTGCGCGATTCCCCTCAACCGGGTCTGTCCGCCAGGACCGGGGGGAGGCAGGGCTGGCCGGTGCCCCCCGGGCCCTCCGCTCCCTGCCCGCGGGGCCGCGGCTCAGGGCTCCGCCTCCCGCGCACCTGGGAGGCTGCCGCACGCTCCCGGGAACCTCGGTCCGGGGCGGTGCGCTGCGTCTCTGTGTGTGTGAGCGTGCCCGGCACAGCCGTGGTTTACTGCCCGGGTAAATGTCTGTCTGCCGCTTCCCGAGTGGTCTCCAGTATTCCCGGTGAAATAGTCTCAGTTGGCCTTTCTACGGACATTGCTAAGATCTGGAGCTGAAGCCGAGTTATTATTAGGAAGAGTCAAATGACTGGGAATAACTTTCCTTCATGTCGTGCAAAACCATGTAAAATTAGGGTATACGAACTCCTGAGTGAGCTTGTATTCACCCGAGATGTGAATGAGATGTCTGAAGGCGGTATAACTTCATGTATTTTCCATGCTCATAGAGGTAAAGGTTAGTTTGATAAGCTGTAATTAGACTTTATCTGAATAGCTTAGAGGATAATATATCCATTATATTACACAATTTTATTATTTAATTGGAAATGTAAACTCCATATGGGTCCAAGGTCTTGTGACACATCCATTACAGCTTCTGATATCGAATGACAGCTTTTTCTTATTCATTTCATTCTAATAGTAAGTTTATAACAAGTACATTAAATTAATTTTGATAACTGAAAAGATTCTAGGTAACCCATGTTCTGGTTTCTGTGAAGTCTGTTCAAACTTTGCACAATATATTTTACGGGACTTCAAATGTACTTTATTGAAGCATGTCATGCTAAAAACACCAATCCCTGTGAAATTTCTGTAAAGATGAAGGAGGCAGAAGAAACAGAACACTATTCTGAGAAACTGACAAGCTTTTACATCAGCTTGTGTTCTTGGCATTCTACATCCTCTCTGTCAAACTTCAGCAAAACTTACCAGAGTTTTTTCAAGTATAGAAAAGACCACAGGTTCTGGTTTAATGTCTTTTTAAATTTCATGCGATTCTCCAAACAAAATACTTCTGGATCAATAATGCTAAGCTTTGACCTTGCTTAAGAGATTTTGGTTGGTTTTTGTGACACTCAAAAATACACTTTAACCTCTAATAAGCATAAGAAAAATGTCATTTTTAGGGCCTTGAGGTTTGGTATAGACTGGTTTTCATGCCCAGAAACTAAGGGGAATCTCAGAAAATACATAAAGAGCTTTTTGTAGTAATTTGTCTTTCATTCTTTTTATTATGTGCTGTACATTCTTATGTTTAGGAGTCTCCAAAACTGACTTTCTGCCCTGCACTGTCCTTGTTTCTCTGTTTGACTAAGTTCTTTGTTTAATTTTTCTCTACTTCAGAAATTCCTTACACTTGTGTTACATAACATGTAACATGTTATATATGTTACATAACATGTAACATAACATAACAATACTACAATTTGTGTACTGTACAAATTTATTAATAGTTTTAGGTCCTTGCAGTGCTGTGAAAATTGACCCCAAAGTGTCTCTCTTGCTACACTTTACTAATTTCTTGATGAAAATTAGGCTATCTCATTCTGTACCAGCTAAGCTCACTTTGTGTAGCATGTACAGACTTCGGATAGCTATATCTTCTCAGTCATGCTTTGATATTTTTAAAAGAATTTAATATTAGCCTTTCTGTAGAAGCAGAGTTAAATGTTTGGTTTAAAGATCAGTACAGTCACTGGAGCAAGTTGCACAGATGTCTTGGATGCTCTGTTTTCCTTCCCAGTAACTTCCATTGACACAGTGGGAGGCTGCATTTATTCAGGCAAAGATTTGAAGTATTCTGTACATAGTATCTACTTGATTACTTGTGTGTTTGTAAGCTTTTGTTGCTGCAGAAAAAGTGGTGCTGAGCTCAACATACATCTTTCTAGAAATATTGTGTGGTAGGAAATAAGGCAAGCGTACTCATTCCTGTACAGTGATTCATGCGTTAGAGGGGACTATGTGTCTGTCTGTCTACTCTATGTACTTTATGGTGACTGTTACTTGGAATTTATTTGCCTGTTGCCTAGGGATATACTTTCTGGATGACTACAAAGTTCAGTTTTGTTTGTATGGGTTTGCAATGGAGCAGTTATACAACCTAGGAAAGCAAGAGAAGCCTCCTAATGAATTCCTGAAGCACGCTGAGTTTAGATCGGAGGTTCTGTTAGGATGAGAAGAATCTTCATTTCTTTGCAGTCTGCCAGTGCAGCCACTTCTAGTGCAAAACACCCATGTCCTAAAGGGATCACAGACAGATATTTCAAAATCTGTTTGAACCATCCTCTGAGAGAGAGAGTCTAAGTGCTGGACCACTTGCTTAAGAGTGGTTCCATGTTTTGTCTCCAGGAGCACTCTTTAAGTTGAAATGTTGTTACATTATCCTAGCTGAAATGAGACATGAGGGAGTCTAAGTGGAGCCATTAAGGTGCTGCTTTGGGGTACAGGCAGGCCTGCCTTCAGGTTTCTGCTTCACAAAGACTGGGCAGGTCCTTGAAATACTTTTCTCATGTTTCTGTCCATCTTTAAAGTGCAGGTTAGGCTGCTGGGTTTCTGTAGGTTTCCCTGTTAAATTTTGGCATCTGATTTCTTCCAGTTTTGTTACTGGAGCGCTTATAGGCACCTGCCTTCTTTTCTTAAAATTTCCACTTGGTTGCGTAAAGTCCTGGTAACACATGTGACTGGCACAGCAGCTATCCTGCCTGAACACAGTGCCTTGGGGCTTCTGCCTAAGCTTTGTATCCACAAGGTAGTCTTCCTTGTATCAAAGGCCTTTGAGCTCACCTGCGCTGCTGGTCCTCACTGCAGCACGCTAGGTATGTCCTACTTGAGCTGTACTCTTCCTGGAGCATAACAGCCTTGGCTGTGCCTTCCAGGTGTAGCCCGAGGAGATGAAAGCAGTGCCTGTGGTGGTATCTACCGCCACATTTATAGCCCAGACGAGCAGTTCCCAGATTGTTGGGTTACAGCCCTCTGCAGCCTTTAATGCTTCTACATCTCTTTCAGGATTCTGAGTAGTGTGGTGAGCAAAGAGGCAGTGTGGTTTCACAGGCCTGTTGAAGAGGATCAGTGCCCCTGGATAGCACCTTGAGAGCAGTCAACCTGGACGATAGAGCGCTTGCCTGGCAAGTGGGAAGCCTGGTTTCAAACCCGCAGCTGGTGTCTCCCAAGGGAGACTGAACCTGAAGACGGGCCAGGTGCGCTTTGATCCTCTGGCTGAACTTGCCACTGTGTATAGAGAGGAATGTGAGCTCCCTCACCAGTGTCAGGGTAGCCATCCTCTGTGCCATGTCTGTAGCACCGTGGCAGGGGCATTCCTTTGGAATGAGGTGCGTCCTCAGTTCTGGTCTCTGCTTCCCACAGCGATTTTTGGCTTCACCCAGCAACTCCTTTCTACATAAGCTGTCGGTGGAGTAAGACTGTTATGTTCCTTTCTGTGCATCGGTACAGTTTCAGTGGGGAGAAGAGAGTCTGTCTCAGCCTTGCTGATAAGAGGCCATTCCTATTTGAGTTGTGATGTGGGATTGAGCTCTTCTGTGTGGAACAGGGCATTTGGTACAGGCTTCTTATCTCCTTGGTGAATTTATTAGTCAGGAGGCAATTTAAGAAGCTACTACTGCCAAGTTGTCTTGTGCTTTTGAGTGAAGCTGCTAAGTCACCATGCTTTATGTTGAACTTGGTATTATCTGCATGCTATCATATATGCTGCAGCTGCAGTTCCCTGACTAGGGCCTCTTATGGGACTGCATTGTGCAAATGTCTGGTTTGTGCATGTGAAGTAGACTTTCCTGTGAGCCTTTATGTTCAGCTCCACCAAGGTGATGGCACAGTCTCAGAGCTTTAGGTAGCTGGCTCTTGACAAAGTATAGAGTATCTACAGCCTGCTAAAAAGTAAGACAAGGTTTCTAGGGACTCCTGAGAATTCAAAAGCTTGTGATGTGAGCCTGTAGCGTTGACATTGTCATGTATCCCTGCCACTGCTGAAAGGAACAGTTCCTCCTTCTTCTCGCTGCTTGGACTCATGGTCTGTCTCAAGCTGGGTTTAGTGGTTATACAGTTAGCAAAGACTCTCAATCCAGTCAGTTCCCTGCTTGTCACATTGACCTTGGAATGGTTGTCACTGTGCAGGTGTATGAGCGCTAATACAAGGTTAGGGAAATGGAAATGCCCCATTCCATTACAGAGATGACAGAGCTGTGGTGTGAATTGCAGACGGTGGTAAAGACTCTTGGATACCCATATTATCCTTTTGTAAAATATGCATAGATGTACTGACAGGTCTCTCTGGACGTTGTGAATAAAAAGACTTCTGTTCATGCCATGTGAGGAGTGGTGGTGGTAGTACAGAAAAATGCATGTATCTGTTCAGAAAATGCGTTGTGTGTGTTTGGCACCAGTTCAGGTTAGTGAGGTGCAGCCATTTACAAACGGCTGTGTGCTCTACAAAAGCCTCCGTTTCCCTGGTAGTTGTTCTGCATGTCATCCGTTAATATCGTCTCTTCTGGGAGCCACAGAGATGTAAGGCAGTAAGGTTATGACAACGTGAATAGGTTACAGTGATAGAGGTGAAGTGAAATATGCTTCATCCAAGAGGAGATAATTTAAAGTCACCCCATTCTGAATGATAAGCTACTTCTCGGTTATTTGGGGCAAAAGCTTTTGCATGTGCAACTTGTAAGTTTGCATGGTAATGTGGTAGCTTTTCTGTGTAGCTGTATACATAATGAGTCAGAATTTCCTCTTTATAGCGTGTAGAAAATTAATAGCAAAGGAGTTGAAGAGTTGCCTGAAGATGTAATCTGTGTCATGATAAATCCTGCAATTTGACAGACAGAAGAACTGTGCTTGTACATAGAATCAGGGAATTGGTTGGAAAGGACCTTTTAAGATCATCCAGTCCAACCGTTAACCTGACGCTGCCGAGTCCACCACTAAACCATGTCCCTAAACACCACATCTACTCGTCTTTTAAATACCTCCAGGGATGGTGACTCAACCACTTCCCTGGGCAGCCTGTTCCAATGCGTGACAACCCTTTCAGTGAAGAAACGTCTAAATTATTTATGGTCAGATTTTATTGTGCTGTGTTTTTGCTTAAAAGCAGGGTGAGCATCTGGGAGGAAAAAGTTCTCAGGAAATTATAGAAATTCTGAGAAAAATCAAATTCTGCCCACAGAAGAAGAAAATGGAAGTGAGGTAATTGAGAATGCCTTCTAGTAAAGCCCAGTTGTCTTGATTTTTAGTGAGCAAGATGAATTGTCTTCTTCCCCTCCTTGGGAGATCATCCGTGACTGATAGCATTCATTGACACACAGGAAGCTAAGGCTTCTTGATCCCATTTGGATTCCCAGATGCTACTCACTACTGAAGACTGTTCTGAAACGAGACCATGTTCTTGAATTGATATCTGCATCCATTCAGCAGGTCTTAATTTTGGTTTTATGCAAGGGGATGTACTTTTCTTTGGGTATGTAGCTCCTGTTAGAGCACACGTCACCTGTACTGGAGACCATTTGGGTATGACAAGTCACTGTGGTGGGTCAGTTTGGTTTTTTGCGGGTTGGGGGGATGGGTTTGTTTTTGATTGAGTTATGATGAAGCTAGTTTGATGCTGGTACTAGATCAATGTGCTGAACATAGCAACCAATGATTTTTTTCCTACCAAAATATTAGTATGCCTGATTTAAATTTCTGTGTGACTCAAACTTGCTCAGTTTTTTTCTTCTCTTTAAGCTAAATTGATTCTTCAACTTCTGCCCATTTCATTTCTGTGATATATAGTTAAGCCTTCTCTTAACACGTAAGAGAAGCTACTCTGTTCAGTAAATCTACCATAAAATGGTAAACACTATTGTCAGTGCTGTAGATCTGTATGGCTCTATTTTTCCTTTTCTAAACTTTATTTGTGGTCTCTTGTGTGTCATGGCCTGTGCACAGGAACGTAAACATGAGTTTTAAGATAGATTTAAGAATAATGCTGGTTTGGGGGTATTAAATTAATCTGTTTCTTTATATAGCAGGCCATGAAGTATATTGCATATTTTTTCCAGGAAGAACTCAGGGGATTTTCTTTAACCCCAATTCCCCAGAAAGAAACCTAAATACTACTTTTGTTAAATGCCTGGCTTGTGCTAGTTAGCTTTTACAGCCTTTAAAGCCATGAAAATAAAACATACGTGTGTTGATCAATAGCTGCCATTGTTGCTTGTGTTAGTCTGAAATACTATATCATGAGAAGTAACTGGGGGCCAGATGGGTGGGTAAGTTTCTTTGACATCAGCTCTAACAAAAACTTACAACTAGCCTAATGGTAGAAATTATACTAAGTAATGAAAAAGCATTGAAGGTAGTAGCAAAAACGCAGTGTATTTCTTGGAGGAAAAGTTCGCTATATTTCTGGGTTCCTGTTCTTTCTTCCATTAATCTGTAGAGAAGACTACATCCCATAAGAGCTGGGTATGTGTGCATTTTCTTAATCTCTGAGAGCACGTACTGATAGGCATCCCTCTCACAAAAACCTTACGTGTGCAGAACCATTTCATAGGAACACAGAGCACAGCCACTCGGCAACAGAAGTGAGTGTAGCAATCACCCTTTCATAGCGACTCTGTTTCGCGTTCTAGCAATCATTTACCTCAGGTTCAGGAAGTTTGTGTCCTCCTTATGGTACATCTCTTTACCACAACCTGTTTGAACTGATATGCAGCAAGCAACAATAATAAGCTTGGTCAGGTGGCAGCTCTTCAGAGAAAGATCTGCGTTCTTTTGCAGATCGCAGGCTGAATACAAATTGACAGTGTTGCCAAAAAAAAGAAAAGTGAATGTCATCTTGGGGCACATAAATGGGAACACAGCCTGCAAGGCGCATTAAGTAATGCCTCTGTTCTGCGCAGCACTGATAAGGCTGCTGCTGCAGTCGCATCACCTACTGCCTTTGGTTTGGGGCACGGCATTTCAAGGAAAAGGCAGGTCAGCTGGAAAGTGCCCAGAAGAGAGCAGTGAGAAGGATCGCAGGTCTTGAAAATATGGTGTATTGTGCTGCATTATTCAACATAAAGAGGAGGAGGAGGCTGGGTATGGATCTTTGGACGCAGTAAAAAGCTGTTGTAGGGGGAAAAAAAAGGAACACCACCACCCCCCCCCCCCCGCAGTGTATTCCGCAGTTCCATTGTAGGTAGAAGAAAAAGTAGTGTGCTTCAATTGTGCCAAGAAGGAGGGATGATAGGTAAGTGGAAAAGATACTGTGGATTGTCTAGGTAGGCAGTGGAATTCGTTGTTTGAGACTTCTAAGACCGGTTTGGACAAACATGCTGGGGATGACATGGACCTGTCATTGTGTTTCAAGGCAGAGATGTTGACCTTTCCACTGTCCCTGGTTTGGTCCAATCTGTAATAGCACAGAAGGTGCCCGAGAAACAGTTCTTAGTGTACATTAAGTAGTTTGAAGTCCCTTTACTAATTCAGGAGTCATGACTTGGGAAGTCCAGACACAAAGCCTAAATGTGTGCAGCTTTTTCAAATATATAGGCACGACCTGAGAGGGGTGTCGGAGATGATGGAAAGTGTTTGCTCTGCCTTAATGTACTGCACCTGAGAAGCACTCATTGACAGTGTATCTCGTGATGTTGGCCAGATAATGTGCTATTCATCTCTACAGTTGACGCTTTTTGGTGAGGTGACATTCTTGAACGTGTTCCAAGGAAACAAGGAAGCAGAGCATGCGGAACACACTAAAATAAGTGTGATAATAGATGTGCACAGCACAGGTGCTTATTTTATTTGTGCCATAGTGCTGTGGAACAAACCCTCTTCTGTCTGGTTATCTTCTTTTTTTCATTTTTGAGTTCAATGTTCAGTCCTCGAAACAATGGTTTGTTTTGTACTGATGGAATTTTAACTCTCCTCAGAAGGGATTACGCCCTTTATATGATCAAGGAGGAAACTGCTGATACTTCTATACTGTCCAAATACTACATAAATACTAGTTAGTATTCTCTCTCTCTCTGCCGAGAGAAATCCTGTTTGGAGGACAACCACGTACTTAAAGAATGGCTTTCAAAATGACTTGAGTTTCATTGAGGGGGGATGTCCTTCAGTTCCAAGTAAAACGTCCTTGGTTGTAGTTGTCTTTCCTCCCAACTGCAGTGCTTGGGCTGTTTTGGCCGGGGTGTGATTACCACTCCTCCAAATTCTGTTTAATGACTCCTGTGAACTGGGAACCAAAGCAGAAGTCTGCTCTTTCCCACAGCCAGGCTACTACCTGTGCGGGCAGGAGAGTGTGCGTCACTGAGGTCGCTCTGAGGGCTCCCAGGGGTCTGATCTGTAGAGTGGAGAAAGTCATGTTTCTAGATCTAACGACACGTCTAGGAACATAATTGGCAGAGCTAGGCCCAGAACTTGGAAGCAGGTTCAGTTCATGTTGAGCTGTTTAATCTTCTCCCCTCGAATGCCAGTTAGTGAAGATTTATAACACATCTCATTTTGTCACATACTGCCGAGTCATGCTTGCTTGCTTGGAAGAATTTGAAGTTGGTCCTTCCTCCTCAAAAAAACAGGCTTATTTTCTCTCTTCATCACACTCCTCACAGGCTTTTCTTTCTCCTTGTAAACAAGCCATCTTTGGTCCTTTCCCTCTGTAACACATTGGTTCTGCATGTTCAGTCTGAGTCCCGAGGCATTGCCTCATGAACTGAATTCTCCATGGTGCTGCTGGCAAAGGAGGAAAAATACTTGAATGAGACATGTCTGTAGGAGAAGACAAAATACTAAATCTTGAGCTGTGAGGCTGGGATGCTCCTGGCTGAGCCCCATGTTTGTCCCATCAGACCACACCACAAAAGTGTGTGCACGTTGAGGGAGCCTCTCCCCATTGAAGAGTGCTAATGGGCTAAAAATTGGTGCTTTAAGAGACCTGGTTTGAGTTGAATGTTTTGGCCAAAAGCAACATAGTTGTCCTTCTCTGAAACCGTGTTTTTTTTAAAGTGCTGGTGACTTTTTCTACTTTGTGTAACTTTTGCCGCAATGTTAAGTATGGATAAGTACATGTAGCAGTGTAGTGTATTTTCTTACAGCAGAAGGAAATAGTTCAGAGGATTCTTTGGAAACAAGGCCTTTGACACTGCATGTTGTAGTGCTTAGTAATGACTCTGGCTGCCTAACCTTGATAAAGTTATCTGCATGTTGGGGGAACTGGTTAATAGCTGATAGAACAAGTGATGTCTGGGATGATTAATGGTGCTGGAAGGAAATGATACCATAAAGGTCCACTTGTGACATGCCACACCTGCCCCATCAGCAGCCACAGCACTGCAGTCCTTTCTCCCTGCCACTCTGAAATGACTTTCGTGGTTACGAGAACTGGTGTAATGACTAGGCGTATTCCTTATCTTCGTCAGCCTGGTTTCACTACAGGGATGGAAAGTGTCATCATTTATACAGGTGGGCTACGAAACATTGCCTGTTTCAGCAATATGCAATGTTTTAATGAGTCCAGCAGTGACCACTTAAACCCAACTGGGCATGTTATTTCTTAAACATGTATGTTTCAATGAGAAACTTGGTTATTTCCTTGTAGTTAAAAAACAGCCCACAGAGATGAATGTAAATACTGATAACTGTTGCTCTTCAGCTCTGTCTGCATGTCATACAGCTGCATGTGGATGCTTCTTTGTCCAGGAACATGCTGTTCCTTTGTGTTACAAAAACTCAGTTCAGGAGATTTTACAGGCTGAGGATTCAGCCCTCTCTGCCTGCTGACACTGGTGAAGCCAGTGTGGGCTCTCCTTGCTGCCATGTGAAGGGTGAGAGGGTAGCACGGGGTAATGGCGAGGTTATTCCTGCACAAATTCATCAGTCTGTTTTGTTTTGTAGCAGAGGCTCTAACTGCTCGGAGGTGTTTTGGCTGACAGGCCAGTTGAAGAGCATGAGGCCAGCCAAATAGACCTGAACTTGGCCATCGAGGACTTGAATGATGGTTGTAGCAGATGCTTAGAGAAAGTATGAGGCACAGAGTAAACGTGCTCACCTGCCCCTTGGCAGGTGCTCTTGCCTTCTGTCAGTCACTGGTTTACAGACTCTGGTGGCAGCAGTTGTGTCCATGGTACTGTGTTTAATAGCCGCAGATGGACCTGCTCCACGTAAACCTTTTAATGCATTTTTGAACTTGCTTTCATTCCTGATATCACAGGAACATAAGGAGGCTGTCGGTGCATGCTGGCTATTCTCCAGTTTTGCTGTGAGCAAATATAAAGTTGCTTCTGCTATGTTGTGGTTTGGTTTTTGTTTTTTTCTTTTTTTTTAAAAACCTGCAAAAGAATAGACATTACTTATTTTTAAGTATATGTGTACGTGTTCATTTTACTAGAACACCCTGGCTCTTGACTAATTAAAAAAAAAAAATAATTTCAGTCAAGTTGTTGTAAGAAGTTCAGAAGTCAAAAGTTCTTCCCTAAAGAGAAAAGACTTTCCTGCTAAAAATAGAAAAGCTTGCAAAAGAGGGGGGAGGAGGAACTAAAAGCTGGGTACAGTTTAGGACCCATCTTCAAACTTCATCTAGTGCATGCTAATCTGTGACTTAAAACCAACAGTGGAGGGTTTTGTGGAACCTAAAAACCCCTTGTAATTGAAGAGAGGAGTGTGTCCAGATCCACATTTGCTGCCCGACCCAGGTTAAGTCATAACATAGCAGGGAAGCACTCTCCAAAAGTGAAGTACAATATTAGTACTGCAGTAGTAACAGAAGCACCGTCTCTGTAGTGTTTATGCCAGATGTACAATTCATTTTCAAATAAAATCTGCACCCGTCTTTTGTGTGACATTGAGAGCATTGAATTTTTCTGGTCTTTCTGTTGGTTTTTGGTTAATGTTGCCTTTCTGTAGTTTCAAGTATGGCTTTAAGACTTGCTTCAACTTGCTGTTCTTTCACACTGTTGTCTAAAATAGTTTTTCTTTGCCAGTCAGTCTTTAAGCACAGACTTGCATGCACTCAGACCAGCCTCATGGTTTTAGAGTTACCGTGCTGTCTGGCACAGGTGCATGCTGATAATGTGTCGACTCATGATGTTTCCATCACATGTGGCTTTAACATTAGTGTCCTGTGAAATAGCCTGGGTAAACCACATTATCAGGGAGTCTTTACAAGGCCCCCTGGTATGATAGAGCTGTGTGTGAAGCTCAGCATTCAGATACGCTTGCTAGTTGGAGGGGTGGGAAGAGGAGGATAGAGGGAGCTTGTTCTGAGGTTGCCTGTGGTGCTGCTCTTGTTTTGCCGACAAAGAGGGAGCTTAATTCACTGGAGCTGTCAATCTGGTAGTTTTCAGGCACTGAAAGAAAACTCCTGTAAAAGTGTGTGTAAGTGTATGTATGCGAGAGAGGAAAGGGAAAAAGAAACTAAGCAAGTCTACTATTTTGATGAGCATTTTGGCCCAAACCAGGCCACTCTGATTGCAAGAGATCACTGAAGAAAAACAATATTTTGGGATGTTTCTTTTGTATCTTTGGCTATAGAACAGAGAGGACAGCCACACTAGAGGCAGAGTAGGTTGGACCTTCAGTTCTGATGTGCTGTGGCTGTTCGTATGTTAACAATAACTTCCCCGATTTTCCCTTGTTCGTAGTTTCTCCTGTTTGCCATTGTGAAAAAGGTCTGTAGAACCAGACAGGAGAGCTTTCTTCAAAGAGGAAAATGTTTTTCTGAAACTACAGAACACTGTTAGAGCATTTACTATGGCTAACGTGTATTTTTAAAGTTACTTTTCTTTGTCTGTCAGCTTTGGTACCAGTGGACTGTGGAAAGCATGTTTCCTCCCTGCCCCCTACCCCAAATTACACTAACTGCAATTAGAAGACCTTAATTAAAATGCTTGGTTCCTAGCTTGGGCAAAGAATTTGGAAACAGTGTCATTTATTCTAAGGCGGCTTTACCACAGATTTCTTCTGGGGCAAAGCTGCGTTCTGATATGTAAGATGAAGATCTCTAAATCTGTTGTTCTGTAGTTAGATGGGGGTCAAGTTCTTTGTACTGGTGCTTATTCCTAAAATAGTAATCCTTGCATATGAATTAGGCTGAGATTCTCCAAAGCTCCTCCCTGTTAAGGTGCTGAGTTTTCTTGACCTGAGCTGAGCACGTTTGCAGACCTTGGCCTAATCCCACTCCCTCTGAAGCTGTTGGAAATCCCTGTAGTTGGATTCCTTGGGAACTGAATATACCTGGTGTTCAGATTTACTTTTTTTTTTTTAATGGAAAGCCTGAGAGACAGGGATGGAAATTGAATTTGTTCATGGTGGCAAACCTGGGATCAACACATGGACCTCTTTTGCTGGTTTGTTCTTGCCTTGTTGCACCACAACTACTGAGAGCAGGCACTGAAAAGATGTAATGGCCTGATAATAACAGTTGATGGCCAAGTATCAAAAGCGTGGTAGGTAGTAATTAAAACATGCAACCATGATGCCATTGAAAGTACTCTGAATGCTTACTTGGCCCAGGGAAGTACCCGCTACTGTAATTTGAAATGTTTTTGTAGGACCAAGTATAGTATTTGAGTTTCCTGTTACTTGTTAGTGCTGCTGCCACCTTTTCTTCTGTTGACTGATATGTGGGTGTGAAAGCTCTCTGTAAGAATAGATTTTTAGCATGCTTGCTGCTGCTAGTAGTGAAACTTGAAACACAAAATGTTTGTTTCTGGAAAATGCAGGTGGTCCATGTAAAATCTCCCTGTTCCCTCTCCCATTGAATCGAAGTAGATTGCCAGTTGTTGGGGCCTGATCCAGGCAGAATGGAGCAGTCTAGCAGTGCTGCTAATATTACAGTAAAGGAAGGCTTGTGCTGGAGAATGTTTTTGGTTAAATATTTTTCAGCCTTTAAAACAGTAATGTCTGTGTGGGGGTGTTTTCAGCAGCCACTTTGGCTTCGAGGGGATAATTGTTGGTGCTTTCTGTAAGAACAGGGATAAAGGTTCTCTTTTGGTAAAGCTTGACCTCCTTTTGATGAAATAAAAATTATTAAAGGGTTAACTTTTTTTTTTCCATTCTGTGTATGTCTTTGTGAAAATTCTTTCCCTGGCTTTTTCCCTCCCCTCCAACACTTTAGGAAATTAAGTTGTTTATTCAAAATGTCTGCTGTTGGTGTTGAATTCTTACACTAGCTCAGGAACTCGGAGGCATTCCTGCAAGACCAGTCCCAAAAAGCCTGAGAGGTGGCTCTTCCCTGCTGTACTGTAAATGTATAGTTTGACTATGAGGGGTTTTTGAAGCACGCAGCCCAGACAACTTTGAAATATGAGTAAAGTCTCAGGTGTACGTAGATGAGCTGCAAACAATTGAAATGTGTTTAAATCTTGATGTCTTCCATGTATTCACTGGGGTGGGGGTTGTACAGGGAGATTCCAAATCAAGGAATACTCTGATCCAAGAAAGAGAATAGAGAAAAGTCTCTTGAATCAGGCATTGGCCTGGCAGCTAAAGTAGGGTTGGCTTTTGGCTCTGTAGTAGGCTTCAGTGTAACTTACACAAATCAGTGAATTTCCCAATATAATACCTTTTCCACCTGTCAAATGCAGAAATAATACAAACCTGTCACAATGCTGTTGTGTGGCTGAAGTGACTGCAAATTGCTCGTAGATCATTGGATCTCAAAGGAGAGCCAAAGTGTTTATTACTTTATCTTGATATTTGTCAGCAGCTCTTAATTCACATCTGTCTCCTCCAAGGCATGGTTCAAAATTTAAAAATCAAGTTGTTAAAATTTGTCTGCTTCTCACTGGTGATTTCTATAAAAGAAATATCATCGAACCCAGTTGCTGAGGTCCCAAACATGTTTTAACAATTTTAGCTGTCTCTTAACAGCTGTTCTCTCTGACCTATTTAATTAATGACTGTTTTCAGTTTATCATATACAGGGTAAGTGATTACTCAGCTTTGGCCAAGCTAAGATTTCATCTTCTTGCATTGACCTTCCTAAATTGGTCATTTTAATTTGTGGTGAAAATGAAGCTGTAGTTGGAAAAGCAAAGAGGAGAAAATGAACCAGGAGGCTGTGTAACAATCCAGTGCAGAAGAGACAGCGATAGTGATAAGGATTGTTTTCTTGCTTATGTTTTTCTCTGCTTCTTGTGTGGGTGCCTAAGTCCCAAGAAGGCCCTTGTAACCCTGTAGATAGAGCAAGTAGTTGCCATTTTCCAAGTGCATACAAAACTTGATGAAACACAGGAAAATGAAAACTCAGGAAGCTACAAATAAATTTGAGCTTGAGCCTAAGCCTGCTAAGGCTAATGGGGGCAGGGGGGGAGTTTAGTGATAAAACAGTTTACCTAACATGGGAACTTTGGGAAAAAAACTCTCAAAGAGTAGGAGTCTTCTATTCTTCTTGTAGCAGTTTATCTGAGAAGGTGCTATGTACCTTACTCATCTAGCTGTGAACTGAAAAAAAAAAATCACTTCTGAGAAGTGATGCATTTTCTTTCACATCTGCAGGTTGTTTACTGGGACTGGCTCTTCAGGAAGTCTTTACTCCTTTGTGTTTATTATACACAATTTTACTTGTAATAAACATCTGAAGGACTTGAATGATAGTTGTATCAGAAGTAGGTAGCAGCTTGGTGTTGTCATGCTTATTTAAAAATTAAAAGATAAGGTACGCTCTGCAGCCTTTTTTCTAAAGGAAGCTGCTGTTCACCACTGTACCGAGAAACTATTTTTTTCCCATCTAAATGAGGCTCTGGATCTCCTAGGAGATTTTAAGACTGCATATTTATTTTCTGAAAAATAGAATCATTTGGTGCATCTTCTGAAATGATGCTTGAAAAGTAGCAGAATAGCTCTGTCAAGTGACCAGCAAGCAGCACAGGCAGTGTTTTGGTCTTCCTTTACAGGTGAGGATGTAGCTGTGAACCACTGGCTGGATCACATCCTAGCAGTGAAAGTTGAGGAGTGTAATCTAAACACTCCCAAGTGAAACCAAGGGGGGCAGTTAATTTGCTTTAGATGAAGCTTAGTATTTTAAGGTGGGCTCTGTTTATATCACTTCTCTCATCTACAGGATTGAAAACAGTATATCTGCAGAATATAGTGTGTTCAGTTAATCTCTGTGTATGTGAAAGTTTCAAGGAGTGGTCTTGCTCACAGGAGAGAAAAAATGCCCAAAACAGAATGAAGGCTTTGTAGACTACAAGGCCCTGTACCTTCTCTCCTGGTTGCTTTTCAAATGGACAGCTGGGAGCCACATCTAGGAAAGAAGACAGATGTGGTGATTGGAGCAGGCTGCCTGCTGCGTGATGCTCTGGGCTGGTGTAAGCACCCTTCTTGATGCGAGGCAAGAGTCATCATGTACTTAAGTTGGGGTGCTGTTCCTATTCCTCCTCAAGGAAGTTAATGTTATTGAATTGTCCTGCTGTGAGAAAGACTATTTTCTTTTTACCATGATTTCCTGGATTAATTGTGGACTAGTAATCTAGTAATGGCTTCTTTCCCTGATGTAATGCATATGGTTTCAGGAGATCCTTATTACAAGTGTTCTTATTTTCGGTGGGAGGGTAAAGAGCATCAGCTCAAATATTGAGGGCCAGCACGAGAGGCAGAGGTTATAGTCCTAGCCTCCTGTCCCTGGTACGTGTTCTAATTGAGGCATTGATGGGACTCAGTATGTCCTCAGAGTTATCACTTTTGAAACCTGTTTCATATGAAACCTCTACAGTGAAAAAGTGAGTTCTAACCTTAGCTCTGGTCTTATGGTGCAAATACAAACTTCTACTATAAAGGAGAGCTTCCAGAGGAACAGCTTGACTACTTCAGAGTAGTGCTCTGTAGCTTCAGTTATGTCATGGTGTCAGTTCTTGGAAAATCTGCTAAGCTAGTTATTCGAGAACACCTTGGAAATCTTCTCTGTGGCTTAATTACTGGGAAGTAATGGTCATCTGTTGCATGTTTATGTAGAAGGTGTATAGCAAGTGGAAGAGTTGATGGATAGAATACAGCTGTCCATATGATCCTAACATGTGCATGTGGGAGGAGTAGTTTCCCAAGTAAGGCTCATTTCCAGACAAGTCCAGTTAATCTCTCTGTAACAAGTATTCAATGACTTACAGTGATTTTGCTTTTAGTGTCGTGGCATCAACAACAGAGAAGGATTGCTGTTACCCAAGGTAAAGCAGTATGGCACTGTAATGTCTTTGCTTGACTGGCTATTTTGATAAGGACCTCCAACGAGAGATGACAGAAATCAGAGGATTTAACATTTAGTTCTGCCTGGTGAAAGTGGTTTGATTAAAAGCTGTTTGGTTCCAGTGGGATCTTACCTAGGATAGAAGCCTGCAGTGTTAATCTTGCAGCTGTCTGATACAACAGCAGACCTGTGCCTTACATCTGAAGGGGCAGCACTTTACAAAGAAGAGCTCGTGCACCTCCTCTGCAAAACCCAGGAAGGAGGTAAGAAACAGTAGTGCTGTGTGAAGTGCCTGTCATGGCAAGCTTCATCCACAGCTTCTGTTGCCTGTACGCTCCTAGCACGTTCATCATCAGTGTAGGTGTTTGGTACTCGACAGTGTAAGCATGCTATGCCTACATACACTACTAGAGAGGTGCAAGACGTCTGATGTTTGGCTTGATGCCATTAACTTGCAGCACAAGACCTGTATCACTGTAGGTGGATAATTAGATAATGCGTCTTGAGCAATCTTAGCACCAAGGCAGTGGTAAAATTTGAGGAAGAAATGGAAAGAAACTTGATCTTTGATGGTATGTTCTCTGTAGTTCTTTCTCATGCATGGGTAGAGGGAGGAGTTTAATGGCAAGTTTAGCGTGCAGGTTATGTGTAGAAGCACCTGTAAGCAGTTTATTGTTAGGTAGGATGTAAGACTTTTTGGGTTAGGGCCTTAGTTACAGTAAAATATTTTACAAACAGATACTTGAAAAAGAGAAATCTTCCTGCTTTTAACAATATTAAAACTTTGTTTTGACATAAGAGCTTGTTCATTCTTTCACAGTTCATAGCCTAAATGGTCAAAAACGCAGTTTTAGATTTTTTTTCGTTTCCTAATTGTTTGTCTGTAGCCTTTTTTTTTTCCTAGTGATGTGAGTAGAGATGTTATTCTTCACCAGGGAAAGTCTTCCTGAAAAAGTCTAGGCATGACTTTACTAGCACTTTTCTAAGGAGAACACCACAATGTGAAAACAGTAGAATAAAATTGTAATGAAATGGTCTGTTATCTTTCCAGCATCACATCTGACTGACTATCCTGAAGTAAGACAAGGATATAAATAAAGCTGTAGTGTACCTCGGTAAGCAGGATCTGTGGTTTAAAAGTGCCCTGGGGCATATAGCTGCTGTTGTAAACTCCATCTGAAATCAGTAATTTGAACTGTATGTGTTATGTCTGACCAGTATGCAGGCCAGTGCTTTTTGTTGGTTCAAAAAATTTACACTTTAGTACTTTGCACTGAAACTGGTCTTCTCTTGAAGCCAGGCCTTGAGAGAGGATTCTGCTGTAAAATGAACGGTGGCCTTGATACTTTCAGACTGACGCTGATGGGCTCTTGGTTAGCTGTGCCTTGTGGAGGGTGCTGGGTGGTCTGCAGCCTTGCAGGTCTGAGAGCTGTCCATGGGATCGGGGTGATGTTTGTCCGGTGTCCGCCTTGGGGCGGTGGTACAGAGACGTGCGGGCCAGGCTGGAGGAAGACTTCTTTTCCATGTTGTGGGTGGCGATGCTAGAATTCAGATGGAGGAAAAAATTGTAGGTGTTCAAATTAGACTTGGAAAAAACCTATTATCCTGGCAATTTTTTTACTTTTATCTGGCAACTAATTAGAGGAAATAGTTAGGGATGATGTGGTGTTTCATGGAGATGTAAGGGAGTAGTCCATATAAGATAACAACAGTTTATGGCCTCTTAGAATGCAACTTTTGCAAGGTTTTGATTATCATTTTATAACCATCACAACTTTATTGTTCTGGAGGACTGGGATGACTTCAAAGAGGAACATTTTTGCTAAATTGGAATAGCTTCTGCCCTTAAGGCGAATCCCGTGTATTTTACAGCTTACTGTGGCACCTTGGACTGTGTGCTGACCAAGCATGAAACTCCGCAAGTCCAAGTAGGCAGATAATACCCACCCAGCGTGAGAGTGAAGTCGGCAAGGCTGAGCAACTGCGTGCAAGGGGGTTACGTAAAGCTGGGTGTGGAGCAGCCTCCTTCTTTATGAAGCACGGCTGACTGGAGGGATCTGATGTGCCAAGAGCTGTGAAAACATGCTGCCTGGGAAAAAGACTTCTTGGGATAAGAAATCCTGCTGTTGCAGGTAGAGCTGCTAGTGGGGTGCAAAAGCAGACACTTGGTCAAGGATTTTCTTTTGCCTTTGCAAACAAGAATTCATGCAAATATTCTGAGCAAATGTTATTTTTATTTACTAAGAGATTGAGAGGTAAATGTGTACGTTTCTCAGTGTGTAAAATCCTAATAGTATTACATGGTTCAGTCATTTTCATTAACTCTTACTTGATATCTCTTAAGTGACAGTGAATGGGATGAACAAAAATCACTTTCCTCAGCAGATGTAGTTCAAGGATCCATCTAAGACGTCCGGAATTTTCAACATCATTTGAAGCTGTTATTTAATGCGGATTTTCCCCCATGTATAATGATTCTGTTTGTACATATTTCGGATTTGCAGCAATTTGAAAGTTGTAGCCTTTTTACAAGTCCCTTTCTTTTATACCGATTGTATCTCCATTAACCTGTGATGTAATTCTGACAGTATCTTTGATCTGATCCTGAGTATGACACCCCCCGGTAAAATGTGAAAGCCCTAAAGAGACAACATGGGGAGATAGCTATGTGCATCTGATGACGGGCAACGTGGAAAGCAATGTGAAACAGCAGAGGAATCATCAGCTTCTGCTTGCCTTATGTTGTGCAGTCACCTATAGGCTTGAAATCCCAGTGTGTGGTATAGCATCATCTCCAGAGTTCTTATCTCTCATGTCTACAAACAAAAGAAGTAACCAAGGGAAAACGAGTATGCTTGTCCAAGGGAGATTTGTTCTGTGATCACGTTTAATCAAACATGTAATCAACATTTAATCAAACATTTAATAAACTGCTTGCATTTTTCCTTCTAATTAGTTGCTGCCAATTATTGGGATTGAAGAGTGAGTCTCAGGGCGGAGCCAGACAAAAATAACCCAGAGGAAAACAACTAGCTGCTACTGTGCCTTTGTGTCTGCCTTTCCAGCTCCTACGCAGAAGCTGGATCAGCTGTTCATACAGCCGCCTCCTTAGCAATGATAAGGACAATGGTAATTTGGTAGATTAGAATAGCAATTTAGCTTTTTATTTTTCTCTTTAAGAGGGATGTAGGTTATCTTATAAACTCATCAGCGTGTTGTGATCACACCAGTGTTGTAATGGGGAGGGGCAGGTACCAGAGAATCTAGAGAAGTCCATAAAGGGAAACGAATGTAAAAGATGCAGCTGAACTGTTGGCCTTAGGCTTTTTTTCTGAGAGGGAGAACAAGGGTATGAGTAACAGAGCTTTGGTATGATTTAGCTTGTCGAGCAGCTTCTAGAAAATCTGAAGAGGCCCAAGAAATTGTCTGTTTCTTCCAGTTATGCAGTGTAGCAGACCTCCCAGTGGGCCCAAATCTGGGCTACAGGAGTCTGATTAGAAAATGTAGTAGCATTCTGGGGGTTGCATATCAGCTTCTGCGTGCCCTGGCCAAATTTGGGAAAGTCGCAGTCTTAAAACATGTTTGCTTAGTCACTGATGGAAATAATAGGTGTAACAGCTGCGGTCTAGGATATGTTATGAAAAAAAAAAAAAGCAGGATTAATTAGGGCACCGTGTGCGTGTGTATCCCAGTGTGTCTGCGTGAGAGAGATAAGTAGCAAGATGTGCCACGGAAGGTCAGGGGTGTGGAAGCAGCGAGGCACACGCTGTGGGTGTTGGCCCAAGGCAGAGCTCTGAAGGTGACCTTTTGGGCAAAGTGGTGCCTGCAGAAGGGCTGAAGCTGATCAGAGAAAATTTTTTGATTCAGAGAGATGGGATGCTCTAAACTTCCTGTAAGCAAACGGGATTTTGTTGAAGAACTTCTGTCTTTGGCATTCACTTTACCTTATGGAGAGATGTGCATTTTGTCTAACAGGTTGCATAAAAAACAGGCAGTAGTTATGTTTTATGATTTATAAAAGTTTTTTTTTTTTCTCTTACTGCACTGTAAACAATCCACTGAAGCAAACACAAAAATTCGTGTTTTGGCAGACTGTACATATGCTACTGCTTAAAGCAAGACTCCTATGGACTGGAAGAAATAGGGAGGATTTTAGTCTTTCTTCAGCAGCAAACTTCAGTGTAATGTAAAGCGGATAAAATGCCTGACAATATAGATCTGTTTGTAAGACACACACAGATGCACAGAATTTTCATCAGCTAGTGTGGAGGTTTCTTGGAGATAATGTTTTGCCCTTTCCAGGTGCAGAAACTATCGTGAGTGATGGAGACTTTTTGTCTCGATGTCTAATTTCTGCTCCAGCTTCAAGTTTGCACTTTCTGACCTTGGTTGATCCTGTGCGTAACAATCCTATTGCCCAAAGCTTTTGGTCTATTTCTGTGAATCTTCATTACCTACCTTGCCTTAATATTAAAAGGTTGGCAGCAGTACCTTGTTCTATGTGTTGGATTTCCAATTCCTCAAACTGCAACCCCATCCAGCGAGACCGATGGAAAACTCTGTTCTATTATCTGAACCTTTTGGTAAGGTTTTTGCCCAAAGTGTGTGGGTTTTTTTTGGTCCCATTCCCCTTCTCATCCCCACCTGCAATGTTCACATCAGTGATTAATAATATTCTGTATGCTGTGTAATTAAAAAAAAATTAATTTGCTGTCTCTCCATTAAGATCCTTTTTTCTTGTATATAGGACCATATTCAAATATTGCATGTTGCAGCGTTTTATTTGGTTTCCAGGATCATGTGTGATTTGTGCAGATCACCAAGATGATTCACTGCAGCACTGTCAAATGCTCTGTGCTGTTGCTTCTTAGGGAGGTTGGCCACATGTCAATAAATGGAATATTTTGAAACAGTGTGATCATCGCTTGTTGGAAGCCAAGCTTTCGTTTTATTGCAGAGCTCTTTAATGAGACTTCCAAATAAAGTAAAATCATTTTTGTTTGATCTATGTTGACGTAAATTCAAGCAGAAGAGTCGGTTGCAGGGGAAGGAAATTCCCGTTATCAGTACTGGCATCTGAAACTGTTCAAATGGAGAAAAGCAATCCAGTTCACATTTCTATAATTTGTACCATGTATTTTCTGCTGAACGTCTTTTTCTTCTCAAATAGGGTACTAGGCTGCGGAATCATACTTGTCAGATTCCAAGTGCTTTTCTGTTGACATGGTTCATACAGTGTTTGGGGGGAGCTGCATAGCAAAAGAAAGGTGAAACCCAGTTTCAGATGATACTGGAACTGCTTTTAGGCAGCTTTTTATTTGGGCAGCCTTATATAACCAACCAGTCCTCTTTAAAATAACAGCTACATTCATAAGTGCCTTAAACTAAAGGCTGAAGCTTGAAATGCATCTCAAAGAGAGCAAACAAAACAGGAACTGACTGGATGAGTTATGTGAGCCTAAACTGAAGCAGAATTTGAGGAGAAAATATTTCTAGGAACATCTCTTAATTATTTCCTGCTAACCCTTTCCATGGATGTCCTTTTAACCTGATGAAAACATTGGAATGGTATCTGTGACAGTGTCTATAGCTGGCCACAGTAATTTCTCAGCATAAACTCTTCTTGTCAGTTATGTCTATGAATCTATGACTGTCCCTCGTTCCATAAATGAAGAGGAAAATTTGTTCCTTGCATATGCAAACAGTGGTCACTTGGTGAGTGTAGGAGACAAGAAATGACAAGTGCTTTCAAAGCTAATGAAACTTGAGGGAGACTTGGTGTCTGACTTGTACAGTGCCAAAAAGTTAGGGCCATGCCTTATGGAGTGGGAAAAAAAATTTGCAATCAGGTTTCTTCAGTGAGCAGACACGTTAACTTTCTTGTGTTAACTTTTTCTTGTTTGTATAATGAAGTTTTGCATGAAGGAAAAAGCCCCAGGCACCTATATATCTTACTTGAAGCCTGACTGGAGATGAATAAACTAATTTTTGCATGGCAAGTTGCTGAACTTAAATACGTCTCTAATTTCTGCCAAAAAAATGCCCAGTCTCTTTTAGAGATCCAAGAAATGAAAAAAAAAAAATGTGTATTACACATTTCTCATGCATGTCTCAGTGGGTGTCCCGCCTCTATAAAAACTCCCAAAAGGTTTATTCAAGGCTGTTTGCCAGAGTCTTGGAAAGTTGCAGTGGATGTACGGCACTTGGTTTCAGGGTTAGTGAATTAAAAGCCATTTCTGGATGAAAGCTGGCTTGGCAGACATGCTCTTCTCTCTGTGCCCCTTGGTTTTAGCAGGGTGGAGGTGTGCGTTTGTTCTCCGTCACTGTGTGCAGGTGACCTGCGGTACCAGTCTGGGGCCCAGCAGATCCTCGTCTCGCTGGCTGTGCTGGACTCAGGGTCTTTGTGCAGCATGCTTATGTTGGAAGATGAGAGCAGCTGAAGTTCCTTCTCAGAATGTCAAGGGAAACCACTAGACTGCTTTTATTTGGGTAAAAGGCAGGAATCCACATAAGACTTAGGAAAGTAAATGGAGCACCTGTAGCATGCCGGAGAGAGGTGATAGCGAGGGGGCAGCTTCTAGCCTATACACAAGTCTACTTTCAGTACCTTTTTTTATTACTTTATTTTGTTTAAGAAACTCAATTCTCAGCTTTTATTAGCATGTGAGAATCTAGCAGACACAGAGGGCTTTTGAGGTTGGCTTGCCATACCTATGCCCTTTATAGAAAGGCATTTGTAGGATGGAGATTCCCCCCCCAGATGCTCTTAATTCGTTCTTGGGATTTCAAGGATTATGACAAAATCTATTCTTCAAAGACTCTATGCTTACAACAAGTGCTTTAAAGTGGTCTTAATATACTGAGCATCAACTTGGTAGGAGACCCACAAGCTCTCTGCAAACCTTTCAGAGTCTTGAAGAAGATACACTGTTTTCTTGAATCATTTTTTGTTGTCAGAGTTAATTTTGCATTGCTAGAACCCCAGAGTGCTGCAGCAGTTCTCTGGGTTAGTGGTGTGGGACGCTTTACAAATGCACTGCCTAGAGGGACTGCGGTCTAGTTAAGACAAACTGCATAATGGTTCTGGTAAATGACTATTCCTAATACAGTTTTCTTTTCTGTATGCTTTTGTCAGGTAGCTGTGTGCAAACTCCAATGACGAGGTTGTTAAAGGTGACAATGGCCGATACCAAAACTAAGAGAAGTCCTGAAGGGGTCAGATTCTCAGAGGGCAATTGCCAAGCAGTTTCAGAAAGTCTGCTTACTGTAGGTTAAGACAGGTTGGGCACTTAAAATCGTTATGTGAGCTTGAGAGACCAAGCCAGTTCACCTTTTGTCTTCTTTTCTCTTCTGTTCTTCCTCTTTCCTCTTCCAAAAAAGTCGACAATTGCTGTCAGTAGAGTTATGCACGTTGTAGGTTAGCTTACCAGATGTGTGGCACTTCTTCAGTCTGAATTCTCCCTGTCCAAATAGAACAGGGGGGCATTGGGAAGGGTTATATGTAGGGCATGATGTAAATATATTTAATCTGAAGATCCCTCTAGATAGATCTATAGATATATAGTGTTCTAGCAGTGTTACCCAGAAATGACACTGATGAAATCTTCATACATTGAGTCAATACGAGTTGTCCTTTCGGCTGTATTGTAGGTAGTTTTTCATGGCAAGTCTTTCAGTATGGTTTTATTTGCCTTACATTCCAAGTTAGTACTGGAGGAGTTGAGGAGACACTAATGTTTACCTTCCTACTTCACCCAAACAGATGTTAAGAACTGGGTAGTAGTTTTTCCTGCAATTTGGCAATATCTGGAAAGTCAGAAGTAAACAAAATACCAGTCTAACTAATGTACCTCTTAGTGAATAGGGGATTTCCCTTCTTCATAGAACTTCTTGCCCAAGTTGTGTGAAGATTCCCTTGATGAAAAGATTTACATACCTGATTTCTAGGCTTCCACTGGCAGTGTAGAATGGAAGGCTGTAAAATCTTTCTTGCTGACTAGTGACTTATTCTGTGATTTAAGGGAAAAAGGTGCTAATAATTTGTAACTGCTGGCTTAAATTAATATGGGAGGAAAGTTGCTAAGAATGATGTAAACTGTAAATTTTTGGAAGCATGATTGCAGAGAATAAAATATTAAAGTGTTTTGTGGTTATAGGATGAGGAAGTTTTATCAACGCATGCAGACAACTTCAGTGTGATAGCTGATTGAATATATCATGGCACTGGAGAGCAACATGCAAAGTTAAGCATCCTTCAGATTATAAACCTGTTAGTGTCAGGTTATTGCTCCTTTTGTTTGGAAAGTGTAAATATGTTCATATGTTTCTAGAAGCCTCTAATAGTTTCTGCAGTAAGAGTTTAATATATATATATATAAAAGATAAATACCATAGCTGTCCCTGGAAGCAATACTGTCTTCTGCCTCATGATTCTGCTGCCTCTTCTCAGGTCTCTTTCAGTCATCTCCAGTGCCTCGTGACCTTAGAAAGACTTTCGAAAGGGATGGGTCATGTGTTTGCTTTTTGCAGAGGGTCATATTAACACTGGGGTAACCGGGGTCGTGGAGAGACAAAGGGAGCTCGGAGCAGAGAGGACATGCGTGATCTTTGCAGTGCTTAAGAAGGCAAGCAGTTCATTGAAGTCAGAGGATGATGCTGGAACAATTTAGCCTGCAAATTTGAAGGACTCTGACCTTTGGGAAATTAATGTCCTGTAATGGAAGATACAGTGCCAAAACAGCTCGGTTTGAAGATGGTTTTTAATAAGTTTATAAAGAGGTCACATGGCATGGCTGCCTGCCATAGCTGGGAACTGAATTGGATAATGTCTGGTGGTGTAAGCCTATGGCTGAAGGCTGAACCCTGCCCAATTGCTTATAATTGTCATCAGGTACTAAATATGTCTCTGAATGTCTGGCAGGACTAATAACTCAGTGCCTTTAATAATTTTTCTGTGCAGCTGTTAATCATTCCTTCTTCCCATTGACAACTCTTCAGGTTTTTTTCTCAAAAGACTGTGGTTAGAGGTTTTGTGTCCCTTCTGGGAAAGCAGCGAGTATGGGCTCCCAGAACCTGGGGTCACTAGTTCCAAGAAAAGAGTCTGGCAGAGCTCAGCAGCACTGATCCATTTTAAATGTCTAGTTTAAAAAGAAAACAGATCCTTTTGAGTTTGTATTTACTGACTTTATGGCTTTTATAACTTGGGATATACAGATTTTATTTCTGCAATACCTGTTTTTCAATGCTGAAATTAGTAGCCCTGTAATATTTCATTAAACCATTACTGAAACTTTGTCTTAATATTTAGTGACTAAACTCAGTTTATTTCCTCTAGTTACTGTTTACAGTGTCTGGTTTCTTTCTTTCATGGCTTTTTCCTCCCTGCTGCTTGAACCTCTGAAGTCATGATGTTGGATGTTTCACTTTGTCATTGCTCTTGCAGGGTAAGGGGTTAGTGGATTTCTAGCTGGATCTTTGCTGTGAGATGCTGCTGAGTGTTTGTGTATGTGTTATGGTGGGAATTTGCAGCATGTGGAAGCATTGTGGTGCCACCGGGGAATGCCAGAGTGATGCTGCTGCTGCAATACCAGGATCCTCTCTTATAGTCCCTTTCGGGGCACTTTGTTCTGATACAGCACTCTTAAGCACTTTTGTAGCTGTAAATGGGATGATACAGTGCTTTGAAGATGTGGAGAAGATCAGATGGTTCTACCAAATGTCATGTGTGAATGGGGTGATGGTGTGAAAATCACTTATGGTGTTGTAGTGTCTGGTGTGCTTGGACCATTGCCTGGTTATAAAAACAAGGAAGAAATGCACAATTGTGGCTACCCTCTGTGTTTTTTTTCTACTTAAAAGGTCCTTTGTGACAGCCCGAAGTCTCATTTTTTTCAACCTTATCTATAAAGCACTTAGAGTTTTAAGTGAGACCTTTCTCCCTCACACTACATTATCTATTCCTACTGGATTATAGAAGTGCACTTTATTTCCCTTTTCCTTTGGATCAATGATGCTTTACAAGAGAGACTGAGAAAATAGAGGACTCCCTCCTCCAAATGCCAACTTTTGATCTTTTTTAACTCCATTTCAGTCCATAAATCTTCCAAAATACTGATTACAGAAGGGGAAAAGCTTGGTGAAAGGTAAGAATAGTTGGATATACATTGGCAAAATTAACTCTGATCAATTGCCTGCTTGATAGTCTGGGTGCAAAAAAAAAAACAAACCACAAAAATAAAACCCCCACAAACAGAGTCTTGCCGTGTTTCAGATGCCCTCGGTTAACTTCCGTGTGCGCTGATGGCTGCGAGCTGGATCCCCTGGGCAGCAAGCACCCCCTGTGCTGGGGTTACCACTTGGTTGCTTCCCTGATAGACAGTAAGGTGGAGGCCATCAGTGATGAAAAATAATAAAAGCAAGGAACCTCACAAATATTTAATAACAGAAATGCAGGGTATTCTGCTGATGGAAAAACTAAGGCAAATGAGCTGAGCTTGCCTTTGTGCCAGCAGGAGAAACGGGCTGTCTGCAAGCTTGTGGATGACCAGTATTGCTGGTTTTCTTGCTTTGCTTTGGTATTGTTTGCCTGGTGCCTTCCTCTGTGTGATAATTTCAGTGTGGTGGAAAGTCTTAGCGCCTGCAGGTTTTTGCTCTGGTGCATTAATATTTATATAACTCCCTTTGATGCCGATGTATTGCTTTTCTGGGAAAATGCTTTTCTTTTTTATATCAAAGCAATACATTATTATTTACCGCTTTTTACGTGGGAAATTTTGGATGTGAAACATTCTCCTATCTGAGAAAATGAACTTCACTGCATGCACTAATAACTTCTTAGCCTGTTAAAACAGGTGCAAAGATTGCCTTTTACTTTTGAAATTGTAAATTCTGTTTGGCATTTTTCAATCTGTCACTCAGACCAGACAGCAAAAATATGTTACTTAATTTAACAATGGCTGTGATATACGACCTGATAGTCATTTTCTCTTTTAACTGTCATTCCTTACAATGTTCAGGTCCTGGATGCTGTGGGGAATTAGTCCAAACTGTTTACTTTGGATGTTAAAAAAAATCCCAAACCAACCCCAAAAATCAACACAGTTTGAGGCTGTGGTAAAACATCAATTCCAAAACACCGATTAATATGCTTTTAGTAACTTGATATTGAATTCTTCTCTAAATCCATACATCATTTTAACTTAAACATGACGTCAACTTGCATGGTAATTATTTTAATCACTATTGCATATAGTGAGGCTTACATTATCTGGTGGAGTGGTTCACTGGTTTCAGGTATAGAACTAAGTCATCACAAGCTTCTGGGTTTTATTTGGTATTGCAGGCTAATGCAGCGGTTACTTAAATGTTTCTGTTTTTCCTCTAAATGTTGCAATGTGTGCTTCAGCAGGGCTGTGTGCTGAAGGAAGGGAACAGGAGAAGCACAGTCAGCAATTTGTGCTGCACCTGAATAGGTTTCCATAGCTTTAGGCTACTGTGCCAGTTGAAGACATTGAAGATTTGCTGTTAAGTTAGGTGTTTAGTTTTATTACCTTCAAACACTTTTTTCCCCTTCTCTTTTCTCCCAGAGGTTTTCTAACATTTGCTTGTAATTCTTTTTTCCTGGAGTGATGATTCGAGTACAAGATCCCTGTCTAGATGATCTTTGGAATGAAATGTACTTTAAAAATAGTGACCTCTGGGAATATAGTTTAGAACTGACCATTTTTCAAACATCTGTTCAATGAAAGCAGGCAGACACAGTCTCTTTTTGACTCGGTTGTGTTGTCTCTTTGGAGGGAGAAGGGAAATAGAGCTAATAATGATCGTTCTTTTCCCCTCAGAAAAAGAGACTTCCCATGAGTTTTGTGTAGCCTATTGCCAGTATCAGGAGGCAGCCAGGCCAGCTGGGAATGGAAGCCCTTCCTCTGGTAGGCTGTGGCTCGATTTCAAGCTACATGGGAAGAAAGAAGGGTCATGGAGAACACCGTGAGGGACACAAGAGTAGTGGTCCATACTCTAAGTGAAAGAGCCCCCCTGGGAGACAGCGCCTTTGAAACAGTCATTGGTGCCTCTGGAAGCATTTTGCCTAGCCTGGACAGGTTCTTGTATCGCTCACTTACTTTTTCTTAACTGCCTGGCTTGTCTGCAGAATTTGCAGTTTGCGGCTTGTTTCTGAGCCACAGTCCTGTACCCGTGCAAGCATCTGTGGTTTGCACTGGGAGAGGAGTTTGTCGTAGTTACCTTGTGTACGTTAAGTGCATCTGCGGTACATGTCTAAGCATAACTAACAGAAATCTTGCCCTCTGCTAAAGAAGCAGCCCAAAAGAACGTACACCAAGGCTGTAGGATGTGTTTTTACTAGCTTTTTAAGCATGATATGAAGGAATGGTGACTGGTCCATGGCTCTGTCAGACTCCCAGAGCAGTTAATTCGGCAACCGTCTTGTCTCCATTGAGTGTCCCACAGAGGCAGCCCCTTGTTGCAGAATTGCTTGTGGCCCACAGCCTGCTTCATTCTCTCTGTGTTTTTTTTGAGGGTCCTAGAGTTTCTCGTGTGTAAGGTCGGCTTGCTTTCTGTGCCTATCCCCAAGCTCTTTCACATGTGACGTGAGGCAGTTAGTGTGGTTACATGGTGTTGCATAAGGGATGTCTTGCTCCCCTGAGCTTGTGCTTGCAGCCATGACCTGCCTGGCTGAAAAGCCTGGAATCACCGGCTTAGGAAATCTTAGAGGTGTAGAATCAGCTAATGCCAGAACTGAGGTGTGTGGTTGCTTGACATCCTAGTTGTTTTGATACCTTTTGTTTTTAAAATAACTTATTTTCAAAAAAACTATTTTGGTAGAGGATCTTTCCTGAATTAACTGATTCTCAAAATATGCACGCCTCTATGGTTTCTGGTTTTAAGTATAGAAAGTTCTCATGTTTCAGGTAACCAAAGGGGACCCCCCGCACCTCACTTCTGAAAAAGGGGAAGACCCAGTGCTACAAGCCAAGCTTGGTAATCGCTTCCTCCTTCCCACAGCTTTTTAAGCATATGTGACATGATATCCAACAGCAGGCACCCCTTCTTTTCCCTGCTTCTGTGCTGGACTGGCTTCTTCCCTTCTGCTGGGGCAGTACAATCTCTTTCAGTAAGTCCCAGTAAATTTGCAAAGTCCATTTTGGGGGGATTATAGAAAACTTTAGGGCTGATTCTTCCTCAAGAGGGTTGGGCAACCAGCTTGCGAGTATGCAGGCATGGCAAGAAATGCAGCCTTTGCCATCAGCCTCTATTCTTCTAGGGGCTCTGGAGCAGTCCTGTCTAAAGCCTGGCGTGTTTCAATGGGAGTTTTGAGTTGTTCTGTTTACTTCAGGGCAGACACAGCAAAAACTTAGCTGGTTTGGTTATTGTAAGTTCTAGCTTACAATACTTGGAATGCTTCAGAGTAGGCTGCTGCCCTAATTTACAAAAAAGCATTCCCCACCTAATATTTCTTATTTATCTTGCTATGTGAAAATCATTGTTTCAACAATTTGGCTAGTAAGTCTTTCTCTACAAGATTCACGTTTTCTTCTGAAAACACAGTTGGAATGCATCTGGCCAGCCTCAGGTGACAGTCTGCAGCAATGCTTCCCACACTGTAATGGCAGTATATTAATCACCCAGCACTTACAGGCTACTGTTATCTGCAAGAGAGCTTTGAAATTCTCTGCAAGAGGTGCTCAGTTTCATTTTCTTTCTTATTTCCGTGCTGAGCAACGACAAGCTCTCTGTTGTGGCTGTGCAGTGCATGCTGCTTCTAGGCCAGAGAAACTCCAGACTGGTAAAATGGAAGAAGGGAGCAATATGTGTCATAGATGCTGATTGATCGCCTGTCCCTTTGGGCATCTTTGTAATGGCCTCCCAAAAGAAAGACTTACTGTATCGGGCAGAAAACTGGAGGAGCCATTGTGTATTCAGCAGTGTGCGGCAGTTGCAACTATGGACAACAACACAGATGCTCTTAGATAGAAAAGCATCGAGGGCAGAGTTAGGCAGCCCTGCTCCGTGACCTCCCCAAAAAGGGCCTTTGGTTTTCCCATATGGGTTTAGTGGGAACAAGGAAGAGAGATTCCTGTGTTGTGCTTGCTGAGGCTTTTGATTTTTAAGTTAAATTTCCTGTGTCTTCAAAGTGAGGAGAAGGTTATAACATATTTAAATAGCCTGCATATATTGGGAGGGTGTCATGGAGCAGGGATGGGTGGGCTTTGTGCCAGGGATTCAGTCCTGCTCTCAAGACTAGAGGAGAAGTGGTTTGTTTTGTTTGGTAACTTGTCAAATGCAATGACTGAGCATTGTCTGGCATGTACCTGAATCTCCGTTCTCATATCAGCAGAGTAGACGACCATCTCTACAGATCTGCCTAAATTGGCTCTATCAATTGCAGTTCTTAACATTTTGGTGTATAATTAGTAGGGCTCTCCAGTCTCTTGTCCCTGGCATTTCAGGGTCACTAGAACTATTTCGCATATGGCCAAAGCAGCATTCAAAGGCTTGGGCCTTTCTGACAAACCCCAAGTATTTGAACTGCTCCTGCTTCTGCAGGAGCCAGAGTGACTACAAGTCTTTGAAATGAAGTCCAAAGACGTGTCTATAAACTATGGGGCGTTGCACTCTCTGGTGTCCTCACATCCAGACTGCCCGCCATCTAGAACCGGCTATCACAGTATGTTGTGTCCATCTCCCTGGTCACATACCTGGGTGTTTGTCCCTTTCTGCCCAAAGGAAGCCACAGCACCAGGGGCTGATGCACGTGTGGGGTCCCATCCCAGCCTGTAGCTTGGTGGTTGCTCGGGCTGGGGCAATTGAGCATACTTGCTTTGTGGGGTTGAATCTGTACCTGTTCGCTTGCATGGCTGCTTGTGTAATTTATTAGCTTCTCTTTGGACACAGCTACATGATGTAGGGGTTGTTGCCTCTGCTGAGGCCAGCACAGTTAGGTCCATCTGACACAGTGCAGTACCAGCCACCAGATGGAGTTTTAAATAATTGTGGTTTTGAGGTACTGCTTCCAGAATGGATTGTCTGTCCTGAGCAGTGGATCTATGGGGATGTGTCTGCAATGGAGTTGCAGCGGGATGACACGTCTGGGCAGGGTGCTCCAGCTGCAGGGCAGTCTCTCTGTTCTGGACCTGACCTGTGCCTGTACCCTTTCTTTGTCCCCTTTCTTGCTCTGTTTGCAGGGCTAGTCTGTAGAGCCAGCCTGGGTATCTTTGTGCTTGTGATGGAAGACAACCCATGGGACAGCTTAAAAGTTTCTTGGAAAAGGGTTTCAAGCAGAGAACAACTGATGCAAGTCACTGTGTGTGTGTGTAGCTCTGGGAAGCGTTCTGTGTACCAAGATGGCAGGGGTAGAACAAGGCTGTAAATAAGAGGATAAATGGCTGCAAGGTGCTCTGTTCATTCTCCCTGGCATTTATAAGTGTAACTTTGGATCAAAATCAAAGATCTGTCAAGCATGTGGAATGTGCTGCGGTGCAATTCGCACACTCTAAGTGCAGACGAGAAATGAACAACTAAGTAGAACTGACTAAAATTGAGGTGCTCCCTCCCTAACATCACCCACTTTCTACCTCTGCTCACCTGGCAGCTGTATCAGTCCTAGTGGTGGGGCTGCTTAGTATGCATCTTGGGTCACTTCTGAGGCCATGATTCAGATGCTGCCAAATTGCTTCCTAGGCAGGGAATGGAATTGAACAAGTGCTTTCCTGAATTTAATCAGGTTCATTAGTGCAGATTTTTATTGTTTGCATTCTAGTATGAAGTAACTTTTTTCCATTAGTGTTTGATTTTACATTTTCCCCATGTTTCCAGCATTAATCATTCCTTTTCTTTTCTTTTCCAGGAAAAGAGGAGTAGAAGTAGTACAGGTGAGTAAAAACAATATTAAATTTTTTTCCCCTCTATTTTCTTATAAAGAAGGTTTACTGATAAATGCTGTCATTTAGATGTCAGCGTGACCTGGGCTTAATTATTTTTCTTTCTTTTCCGTTCAGTTCTCTGCTATGGATCTTGTTTTTGAAAAAAGAGGATCCCGCTTTTGTGAAGCATGTATTGAGCCCATATAGTCTTCACAGGTGCCCTGGTGAAAGTGAGGATGTAGTTAGGCTGTTCTTGTGTCTGTTAATTAATAAGATCTGATAGTTGATTAGGCAGTGTTAGTCTATTGCATTCATGGACAGTCAGGCCTAACAGAAACAGGAGCTGGCCTTTGAAAAGAAAATGTGGCAGAAGGAATGTTCTTGTAACCTAGTGAGCAGAGAAATGATACTGTAGTGCCTTCGAGTTGTAGCCCATCTACAGATAAGCTCAGGTGTTGGCTACATTTGTTGTTTCCCAGGTCTGAATGGTCATATTTCACACGAGATGTTACTTAATGGATGATGGCAACTTGGGAAAGGAATTATGTTACCGTGACAGCTGTAACATAGAGCACTATAGTCCTAAAAGATCATGCTCTTTCTTTCTGGCTTATTTTGTGTACTTAGAAGAGCTGTGTGTCACAGGTTTCACTCTTGCTGATGCTTACCTAGTGCTTGTTTCACACTCTAAGGTGGTCAGTGTGTTCCTCACACTTGTTTTCTCATATCTCAGTAGCAGAGATGAAACAGCCTCAATAGAGAGGACAGAGGAGAGAGGAGGAAAATGGGGTGTTAGCCACTGATAGTTGAGGCTGCTCTTGAGTCCATGTGAAAGGTGCTTCGTGACACCAGCAGGGAGTAGGAGAAAAGTGCTTTAAAAAATAAATTGAAAAATCAGGCCATGTTATTTTAAAGAATCCACTATCAGAAAAGGCTTTAAAAAATTCACATTGCTAGTTAAACTGAAGAATATGTCTTTCAAGAATGTGTGGTTATCTGAGAACTGCGTGTATTACAAGGAAAAAGGGCATATACTTTACTGGCTGTTATTAGTCATACTTGTAATACCCTTTCACCACTACAGCATCATCTTCCTTACTTGTACCTCCTGTTGCTCAGAGTAAGGAGCTGCTTCTTTCATCAGTTGTGATAATAGCATTTCCAGATTGATAAGTATAAACCAGCATTTACGAAGCACAGCTTCACAAGCAGCACAGGGAGAAAGCTAGCCTGTATTTGTGTCATTGTCTAGGGGACACATTATTTTAATACCCCAGTGTATTACAGTCGGTGTCTGCATTTGTTATATGTGCCTTGTGCCTGCACTGTGCATTTAAGCAGCAAGGTGTTCGAGCGTATGAGGTGAATTCAATGATACACTGATCAGCTGAGCAGAGGGTAAATTCCATTTACCTCGTGGATTAAAGTTGCTGTCTTTCCACGAGTTACCTGTTAGTCTTCTGATGTTTGTGTAGCTTAATGGCTAGTTATCAGACACAAAATGATTGGGAAGGATTTTTTTATTGGAAGAGCATTTTGGGAAAGATTTGGACAGAACTAGACAGGACTTTGTGTAAAAGTACTTGTGGTCTCAAATTTCACACCATAGTTGAGATGTCAGACTAACCTATACTGGGAATTTGCGCCCCAAAGGCATACCTCAAACACTAATACCTGCTGCTCTGATAGAGCAGGATGGATGGCTATGTGTGATCACCCCTTGTCTATCACGCACGTGTTGCTTCATATATCCTGATGCATGTACTTGTAGGGATTGTATCAGAAATGGGCTCTTTCTTCATTCAGCATTGCTAGAAAGCTTTGCTTGAGTCACCTCACATGGTCCATCCTGCTAGCCCTGCTTCTAGATGAAGGATGTCATGGTGTCGATCTGCTGGACAAAGTTGACAGAGGGAATATTGTTTTCCTCTGTTAAGCAGCAGTGTTTCTTTGATTTGTTTCCCCTTCTCCTTCAAAGAACCTATCCAGTTACAGAGAAGCCAGCTCTTACACCTGACAATAGACAAGTAACTCAAAACACAAAAATACACAAGAATTTCCTAGTACTAAAGGGAAGTCTTCAAAGTCTTCAAAAAAGCACCTGTGTGACTTCTGTTTCCTTCTTGCAGTGAGGAATTAGGATGGTCCTCTGTTCTTAACCTAGACCGATGAAATCCTCTTATTTTGCTTTCTTATGGCTAATTGCACTGAACAGGTTATCAGTGAGCTGCTGCTAGACAGCAATTAACATTCTGTGACTTTTGTTCGAGTTCTGGCTTTTCTCTTGTCTCAGACTTCTGCACTGACTGACTTTACTACTGCAGGTAAAGCCAACACTAGAGGCAATGTGGGCCCACTGATGAATGAGGTGGGGGTCCTGGAGACAGAGGATAAAAAGAAGGCGGAGTTACTGAATGCCTTCTTTGCCTCTGTCTATACTGTTGGAGGCTGTCCTGAGGAGCCCTGGACCCCTGCGTCCCCAGAAGAAGTCAGGATAGAGGAGGAATCTGTTTTGGTTGATGAGGGCTGGGTCAGGGACCAATTAAGCAACCTGGACGTCCATAAATCCATGGGCCCTGATGGGATGCACCCGCGGGTGCTGAGGGAGCTGGCGGAAGTCATTGCTAGGCCACTCTCCATCATCTTTGCTAAGTCGTGGGCAACGGGAGAGGTGCCTGAGGACTGGAGGAAAGCGAATGTCACTCCAGTCTTCAAAAAGGGCAAGAAGGAGGACCCGGGTAACTATAGACCGGTCAGCCTCACCTCCATCCCTGGAAAGGTGATGGAGCAACTTGTTCTTGGTGCTGTCTCTAGGCACATCAAGGATAGGGGGATCATTAGGGGCACTCAGCATGGCTTCACCAAGGGGAAGTCTTGCTCAACCAACTTGATAGCCTTTTATGAGGACATAACCCGGTGGATAGATGATGGTAAAGCTGTGGATGTGGTCTATCTCGATTTCAGTAAAGCGTTTGACACAGTCTCCCACAGCATCCTCGCAGCTAAACTGGGGAAGTGTGGTCTGGATGATCGGGTAGTGAGGTGGATTGTGAACTGGCTGAAGGAAAGAAGCCAGAGAGTAGTGGTCAGCGGGACAGAGTCCAGTTGGAGGTCTGTGTCTAGCGGAGTCCCGCAAGGGTCGGTTCTGGGACCAGTTCTATTCAATATATTCATTAATGACTTGGATGAGGGATTAGAGTGCGCTGTCAGCAAGTTCGCTGATGACACAAAACTGGGAGGAGTGGCTGAGATGCCGGAAGGCTGCGCAGCCATTCAGAGAGACCTGGACAGGCTGGAGAGTTGGGCGGGGAGAAATTTAATGAAATATAACAAGGGCAAGTGTAGAGTCCTGCATCTGGGCAAGAACAACCCCATGTACCAGTACAAGTTGGGGACAGACCTGTTGGAGAGCAGCGTAGGGGAAAGGGACCTGGGGGTCCTAGTGGACAACAGGATGACCATGAGCCAGCAGTGTGCCCTTGTGGCCAAGAAGGCCAATGGCATCCTGGGCTGTATTAGAAGGGGTGTGGTTAGCAGGTCGAGAGAGGTTCTCCTCCCCCTCTACTCTGCCCTGGTGAGGCCGCATCTGGAGTATTGTGTCCAGTTCTGGGCCCCTCAGTTCAAGAAGGACAGGGAACTGCTAGAGAGAGTCCAGCGCAGAGCCACGAAGATGATTAAGGGAGTGGAACATCTCCCTTATGAGGAGAGGCTGAGGGAGCTGGGTCTCTTTAGCTTAGAGAAGAGGAGACTGAGGGGTGACCTCATTAATGTTTATAAATATGTAAAGGGCAAGTGTCAAGAGGATGGAGCCAGGCTCTTCTCAGTGACATCCCTTGACAGGACAAGGGGCAATGGGTGCAAGCTGGAGCACAGGAGGTTCCACTTAAATTTGAGGAAAAACTTCTTTACTGTAAGGGTGACTGAACACTGGAACAGGCTGCCCAGAGAGGTTGTGGAGTCTCCTTCTCTGGAGACATTCAAAACCCACCTGGACGCGTTCCTGTGTGATATGGTCTAGGCAATCCTGCCCTGGCAGGGGGATTGGACTAGATGATCTTTCGAGGTCCCTTCCAATCCCTAACATTCTGTGATTCTGTGATTCTGTGATTCCAGTTCCAGCAGAAAGAGCGGTTCCAGCTCTCTGTTTTTGAGTGGGGAAACGTGCATCCTCCAAAGAGAAATAATGGAAAACTAGGACTGACAGTGGGATGCTAAGCAGGCATGCTCCTTTATCCAGCAGTAAGACATTATTCAAGCATCACATTGAAAACAAAGAAAGAGTAGAATCACAGGATCAGCTAGGTTGGAAGAGACCTCTGGGATCATCGAGTCCAACCTTTGACCTAACACCACTGTGTCAACTAGACCATGGCACTAAGTGCCACATCCAGTCTTTTCTTAAACACCTTCAGGGATGGTGACTCCACCACCTCCCTGGGTAGCCCATTCCAATGCCTAATAACCCTTTCTGTGAAGAAATTTTTCCTAATGTCTAACCTGAACCTCCTCTGAACCTCTCAGCTTGAGTGGTGATAAGTAATTGTGTTTTTTAGAAATACTGATTAAATTCTAACATAATGAGAATTCACTGTGAACTCAGTGCATAGGAGCTAAAATGTGTGACATTATACAGTACAACTGAGTAACATCCATCAAGCTATCTGGCTTAAAAGATAGAACAGTAGATGAATCAAATAAAAAGCTTTCAAGGTTGTGAAATTTCCAAAGACAGTATGAGTCTGAGCCTGCACCCAAACATTTGGGAGCATGAATGGGTTAGCTCATTTCTGTTTTTCCAGTGGGCAGTGGCAGAACTCTTAAGTAGCAGCATCTTTAAGATCTGGCAATGTTTTGGATCTAGATTTGCTTTGTGCAGCTTAAATCCAAATCAGTAGGGCAGCTACAAACCAGTGTTATATCGCAAGAAAAAAACAGATGTCTTCCTGGCTTTTAAATATGGGCTTTCAGCAGAATACTGTGCTATATCTCTTACCTTGTGGCAGGTTGCTTGCTTAAGTTTTTTAAGTAGGCATCACCACAGTATCAGGGTGCTTTTTGAATGAGGGTGCTTACTTGTTTGTACCCCGTGAGGTAAGAAAGCACTCTTGTTCCAGTGTTGCAGGAGGGAAGACTGAAGGATGTGCCTAAGCTCCTACAAGGAACCTGTTGCTGTTCCAGCCCCAGTGCTGTTGGGAGCTGTTCTGGCAAACCTGCGCGGCAGGACTTCAGCTGCCTCAGCAGAGGTGTGGGGCTGCATGCTGCCTGGTCGGGGCCTCCACATGCTGTTGTGCAGGGCACGAAGGGAAGAGCAATTGAAGGTGGTCAGCAGACCTGGTGTTGCTGGCTTTCTTCCAGTGAAAGCACCAATTCAGCTGCATTTAATCTTAAGGCTACATTTAAAGCATTATGAACGTAATGCTCTTGCAGTTCCTGTGGCACTTACATACTTCCCCTTTCTTGCCAGCTCTTCCTATCCCTCACAGCTCTCTGCTCAGCTGGAGTGGCTTGAGTTGGTGGCCAAAGGAGGGGGTGCAGATGCTCTGAACAGGTGACAAACATGACCGAAGCCTATCTGCCGTGGCCTGCAGGCAGTTCCTGGGCAGGCAGCAGCTGGCAAGGCTGAGGCAGAGCAGTTCTTGCTCTAGCATTGCGGTGACTTGCCAGTAAATGCCTACATTGAAGCATTTCTTAGTAATTTCTTTCATCACCATTTCAAGGGAAGGACTGCCTCTGAAGTTACGCAGCATTTGTCTGATGAGACATTTACAAATAAAACAAGTCTATTTTTTAGTAATAGAATCTAGCAAAGAAGGGTTTTGGGTAGTTTCTAAAAGGTAAAGCTGTTTCTGATCTTTTTTAATAAAAGCTTGGGTTTGTTCAATTTCACCCCTCCATCCCCAAAATTAGCATAGGGCCAAATTTAAAATTGCAAGTTGACAGTTCTTTAGCCAGTAAAGTATCCACTTTCTTATGACTTTGTATGCTGGTGAGGGGAAGAGAGAACATCTCCATCTACCTTATTTTTCAGGAAAAATCTGTTTGGCATAGTTTGAAGAATGTAAGATTGAAAACATGTGCAGTGAAGTGGAAATCATCACAAGTACATCTGATGGGGACATGCGTTTATTTTTGTTTCACAAGCTATGCAAATCCAGAATAATTAGCTGTAGCCCTTTGGCTTCTGACAAATTGCCAGTTCAGTCTTTGTGTGACAGAGTTTGGAGCCTTCGTGTTTCTCGCAACTTCAAAGCCATTTCAAGCACTTCCACGCCCAGCTTTCCTAGAGCTCTCGCTTGCATTTTTTTATTTTAAAATAGCAAAGATTTCCTATTTTTGGTGGGTGTTTTTGTTCAAATGAACACTAATGCTCTCTTTTATCTTAGAAAGATGTTCTAGTCAGTTGGCTATAAAAGTGGGATTAGTCATTGTATTTCAAGCTGCACATTTTTTAATAGCAGTGGGATGTGGAGGACAACATGTTTTTCAATGTGGAACAGCTGATTGTAGTAGTTACAATGGTCTCAGCTGCTGGTTTGTTTTTCCTTTTTCCCCCAGCTCTCTGGGAATTGAGATATTTGAATTCTTTTACTTTGGAGAAGAAAACTATCCTTTGAGCTGTGGGTTTACTGAAGCCTGCAAAGGAGAATTGAGGGTCCCCCTCTCCTCCTTTTTAATTCTTCAAAGTAAAACAGCAATGACAACAGTTTCCACTAATTGTTGCCAGGGAACTGTTGTTTTCTTGAAATGTGGAGAGGTTTATTTTCACATGAAGTATTAATGGAATAAGCTTGGAACAGCAGTGTTCTAACCGAGAAAAGGAGCTTATAAAATATATATCCGATAGCATGCACAGAAAGATGTGACTGGAAAGCTTCCAAAGCAAGCACGGTTGTTGAGATGTTGGAGAGTTGGCTCTCTGGTACAGGGAGAAGAAAATTTATTTTCACATGCATGCCAGCCTCTTAGTAAAGTGCATGTTCTCTGGAGGATGGCAGTCAGCTTTGCCTTGAATGCGTTTTTGGAAATGATGCTACAGAAGCCCTCCAGCCCCCTCCCCAGTCTGGATTGTGTTAGGTACTTTGCACACGTGCTTGAGGGTGAGGGGTTGCTGGTTAAAATCTTCAGAAGATCTTGATACTACTACTTTGCTTTGGTGCTGCACAGAGTGTGCTAAGCACACAAGGTGGGATCTTCCAAAAAAACTGTAATAATCTCAGCGCCAACCCCAGAAATAGCAGGACTGTGGAAGAACAAATCCCAGGCAGAATCCTCTCTCTGGTCCTTCTCAGTATGGGAGATCCCTCTATGCGAGACCTTCTTGGTACCTAAGAAGCAGCATTGCTCAGTAGGAATGAAGCCCAGGTTCCAGTGCAGGGAGAGATGTTTTTGACGTGCTGCTGTACATTGCGTCAGCAGACTGGTCAGTGAGGTACAGCGTGGCCCTTTCTGGTCCAGTGGGGAAGAAGAATAAATACACAACTGTAGGGGCAGGGGGGGGAAGAGAAAACTACAGAACTTTTCCACCACGTGGATTAAGCAGATTAAATAAATAAGCACTTATTCTTAAAAATTAGACAGAGTAAGCCAAACAAATCAAAATGCATTTAGATCTGATTTATTTTCACTCTCGGTGAATGAATGAGAGAACCATGAAGAAACGTTTGTGTCTCAGAGAGAGTCTCTTACTGACTGGTTTGCCTGCTTTCTTTTGACTGTGAATCCCAGCGGCCTAGGAGAGGTGTGGGCTCCGCAGTCACTTGCGGAAGTCACCTGCATGAGTGAAAACATTGCTAAAATGTAGAAATCTGTAACTAATACGTAATGAATGGCTGTCAGGTTTGAGCTTGTACTGCTTTGGCCCATGGAGCCAGCTCTGCCCAGCCCCTTTGTCTTCTCCTGACTCCTTGGTATGTAGTGATGAGGCAGTGATTCCTAACAGTGCCAAAGGCTGGGAGCTGGGAAGTCCTGGGTGGAAATCCAGTCCCTGTGGGACCTCTGCCAAAGATTTGGTGACTATAATGGGATTGAGATTGCAATGGGGAGTTGCCTCGCTTTGTCACTTACTGCAGGCACTTTGGGCAACTCTCTTACAAATTCTGCCTCTGTTTCCTAGTGAAGGTAATATTCCACGTAGTGGAATGCCATTTAAGTTGCTTTATGATACCTGAATGGTGGAGATGTAGAGTAGGATGAGTGTGTAAAAGAAAATGGGACTATTAATAGGCGCTGGTGATTTCCAAAGATTGCTGTGTAATATTGTCTCAGCCATCAGCATATACGTGTCTTCCCAAATACTTCTGTGAACTGCAAAGCTTCATAAATCCCTCCTCAAGAAACGGTATGGATAAAAATAAGACCCTGACAGAAATAGTGGGTAGTAAAACTCTGTAGTTGCCTCCTTTTGATTAGGAATATTTTGCAGCGTACAAAATAAGCTGCAGTCTTTGCACAAAATGACAATTAGACATTGCTTTTACTAATCATGATTACTGCAGTGATGCCTTTGGGCCAACAAAGACCAAGTTTTAATTTTGGGCTGCATTAAACAATAGGATTATTTGTCTCGCTGGATGCAGGTCTTGTGATACGGTATCAAAGCACGGCAAATGGATTGTGTTTTGAAACACATAACTCAGGAAATACCTTGTTTTAAAACCAACCTGTCTCATTTGCGGTTTGCTGAAACTGCAAAGTCTGTGTTGAAGTACAAATATGCACGAAGCTCTTTGACCTTTTCTTCTGAAGTTTTTGCTTGGTGTAGGAAGGATTGGGAGTTAATTTGATACAGTGCCAAGGGTGACTGTACCTCTCACCCTAGTACTGAGGTGTCCTCTCCCAGCTGAATGCCCCATCCTCTGTCTGTTTTGGGGGTGAAATCACGCAATTCTCCTGCTCAGGCAGAGCTGCAAGCTCATTCCTGTAACAGCAGATATAAACTTGTCTTCAATCCTGGGGCTTTGTTCCACAGGGACAACGGTGTTCCTTTGAGAGCAGTGACTCTGGTATCCACCATAGCTCAGACTTGCTTGCTTCGAACCAAAGCTTGATAGAATATCATCAGAACAGTAATGGAGACTATTTGTATGCCTGCCTTCCTCAGTGAGGGTGCTGGTAGGTCTGAACTTCCAGAGGACTCTGCAGAACATCAGTGAAGTTTGGGGAAGTCTTTTTAGTATACGTTGTTGACTCTTCGTTTCTCCAGCTTCTGCAAAAATTACTTGCTGCTTTGATCTTAGCTGTGACCTGGGATGATTGTATCCGGAGATCATTGCATGCTTGTTTGCTCTTCTGGCACTTCACAATTAAATGAGATAAACGTATTCGTGTCGCAAGATTGAATGGGGTTCCAATAAAACATGGCTTAAAGACATTAGGCCCTAAAGTTTCTTCAGTTTTCCTGTATTGGGTCTTTAGCCTTAAGTTAGAGAAACTTTCAACACATGTACTTCAGCGGCCCTGTATGAAACAGGGCACATTCAAACACAGTGAAACCTGGAAGTGTTTTCCTGAATATGATTGATTGCCTTCATGGAATTAGAGCAGAAGGCGGCAGAGTGGCTTCAACTTAATCAGAAGAGCTGGACTTCTCCCCCTCCCCCCCCCTTTTTTTTCCTCCAAGGAGCACTGTGTTTAGAGAATGATGTCTTTTGCTAGAGGGAATATTATAATTCACTTTAACTCCGCATTTCTGGGGAAAGGAATACATCTTTTTTTTCTTTCCTTTGGCAACAGTGTAGACCTCTTTTTGCTGTATGTCTAAAGGTAGGCAGATCAGACAGAAGGGGTTGCTGCACATGTTGCTGTAGATGTTTTCTATGCCTTTGATTATTATTTTGCAATCTCTCTTATTTTGACCTTGCGTATCGATGGAAAACACTTGTGGACTTTCTGACAATTTATTTTTAATCACTGTCACTTTGTCTAGTTTTTGAGAATATTTACTGCCAAAGGTAATTTTGCACTGGTACCAAAAGCAGTAAAATTAATAGCTTAGGGTAGGAATTGTTGAATGTAGGATTTCAGTCTGAGGAAGAGGGGAGGGAGCCAGGAGAAATTTAGATGATTACAAGCATAGTTCCTCCAAAGTGAGGTAGAAGTGGGTTACCCAAAATGTGTGTTTGTTTAACATAAGGTCTCATTTATGGAAAATTTGAGAGCTGTGATATGTTCATTTTATTTTTTTTTTTCATCCTTCTTCCCTCACATGACTTCTTATAAAGGAGACTACTGCTGCAGCTTCCTAGATGAGATTAGTGTGGTTCCCTGCTGGCTGTACCAGGAGCAAGGGTGGGCGAACCACAGTTGATAAATGGATTGGAACCGTCATTAGGTACCTAAGGGTATGATCTGCCCTAAGCAGTCCCTTAGCAAGTGGTGGAAATAGTACCTCCTTTTGGCAAGCTCTTTTCACAGAGAAGAAGGTTGAGGGCAGGAGTTAACTTTCTTCCCATAGACTAGGGGGGACCCTGGAGACAAGCCTCCTCCGGCAGGTTCGTGTGAATGTATCTCTGTTGCTCGGATTTATAGTGGGGATGATTCCATTAATATATTTAAAGACATGATAATGAATCTGTATAAATCCCAAAGCCAGAGGAACCACCAAGGCTGCCGAGCTTTGTCCATGCAGTGCTGTGGGGCAGTTTCATTCATGGGAGTCACAGCCTGTGCTCTGCTGCGTCCCCCTCCCCGGCTCACCCGTCCGTAGAGCGCTGTGGTTTTGTTCCTGGGAGGCTCCATGTCCAGGTGCGCTCTCTGTGACTCAACTGTGCATTAAAAACAAAGCGAACCCAAGCCTGCCTTCGGTGTACAGCATAGATTCGTCACTGGAATGGTGATGCCGTAGTACATCTTATTTTAATTGTTCTCTTCTTTTGTTAAGGTTATTTTTGTAAAGGAGTCGAAAGAATTAATTGTTGCTTATATTATAGATGAATAAAAGCATGTCAAGAGAACTTGTCCTCTGTAGTTTTGCTTGAAGTTTGCTTGTTGATCTGTAGGATCCTAAGGCAATGCTGTCAATTAACCAGTCATTAAGATATCAGACATTTCAGTCACAATAAGAAAAACTAAATCAAACTGTGGGTGTTGCTCCTTTGTCTTTGAAAAATAGCACAACAGAGGTGACGAGCGGGAGAGCAGAAACTACACCTGTATACGAACCAAAGCCTGCTTCTGACATAGCGAAGCAATGGACTTAACTTGTACTATTCTTTGGCTGTTATTTTAGGATCCAGGGTAGTTCAGTGTCTTTCTTGAGGTCAGTAATCATTATTTCAACCTGAGGTTGCTTCAGTAAATTACAGTTGCCTCATTTAATCTCCCAACTGGCGTGCTCCCCTGAATAAAAGGGGTTTTGTATCTAATTTAAAGTTGCTATACATGTTAACTTACATGTATATCGTGTCCTTGTTTGAGTGTTTGTTATCAGGTGGGTATTCAGTAGTTAGTGAAGACCTTTTTTTTAAAAAAAAGAAAAAAATCCTCCTGGTGCCTTGCCAAATTGCAAACAAGTTATTTTACAGTGTTTTGACAGAATCATCTGAAGATGGGGTGGTAAAGATGCCATTGGGACTGAGCTAATACTGTAAGAGACTGAAATGTAAGGGAAACAACTGTTGCAGAAGAATTTTTGGACGACTTTGCAAATGGAGAAAAGCTTTTTAGCTTTGTTTTTGTAGTAAATTGTTGATTGGAGCCAAGAGCTTCTTTTCCTCAAAGGTCTAAGTGCATCTGACAGTGTTTTCTTGTACAAGACGCTTCATTGCACAACCTCGCTGTCCTGTAACCTCAGCAGCATAGAGTTACTGTGTAAAACTGTTCATTGACTTAACTGATGGCAAAGATTAGAGGACAAGCTGACTGCAGTCTATAGAGAATTTATGTTGATTGTGGAGAAATCATTTGTACTTTAGGTTAGCTTGGAAAATGTTCTTTTCTGTGACCTAGATGAGCTTATCTTGTAATACCCTTCCCTTTATGATAACATCCTTAAGTGGCTGAAAAAAGAACAGCAGTTAAAAAGGGTGAAACAGAACCTTTTCTTTATAACTTTAAGTACAAAGCAGTTTGAAAGGGAGTCAAAGCAGATTAGATGTTCATGAGCCCCCTGTGTAGACTTGCATACCATTCAAGGCCTTAATGGCTGGTTATCAGTGAACTAAGTGACCAAAGAGGAGGTAGAGATAGCATTTGCTCACTGCTAGTGACAGATCCTCCCACCCCTCCCTGCTCTTGATTGTTTTTCCACCTCTGAGCCAAAAAGGGCAGGTTAAAGTTGCTGGTGGGTTTCTAACAGCGATGCTCCTGAATCGGCCAGAAGACATTTTTCCTGCCAGTAAAGTAAGTGCACTGTCCTCGTGCTGCTTTCGGTTCCTGCTGGGTGAGGAAACTACACCCCAGCTATGAGTCTTGCCTGACAGGTGTGTTGAATGCTTAAGATCTCTGCTTTCTTTTGAGAAACACTGTGATTGCTTATCCTAGATGTTACTGCCTGCTGGGTCTCTTAGCTTCTGCAGCCTGCTTGTATGATTAGATCTGTGCTTCTAAAATCTGCATCTTTTCAACTGAGCCTGTAGAAGTGGCTGCACACAAAAGCTGTGTTGGCTTTGTGAGCACTGTGTGCTGCACAGATGTGGTAGTGCTGTGCCTGAGCTGGTACAGCTGGTCTCTGGTTCGTGTGCAGCTGCTAGGGCCAGAATGTGTTCAGTCTATCCAGTATGGTCCAGGCCTGGCAGGGCCTTTAAGGGTGGGTTGGTGTAATGTCTTTTTGCTAATTTAAGGTGGTCAGCCCTTTGTACAGCAGCTCAGTGGCTTGTATTTACTTCTGTGTTTGTATGGGGTCGGTGTGACTTCAGTATAGCGCAAGGAAGGAAAGAGGATGGCAACACACCCTGATGGTCAGTGGGTACTTTAGTCTGCATTATGGCAAGTTAGAGGGCAAGTGGAAGTGCATTTTCCCAGCCGTCTCTTCGACTTCTGCATTGTCAAGTTCCTTTTTTTCTTAAATGGCGAAGTGCAGACTTAGACCCTAAGAAGGTTTAAATTATGTTCTCAGGAGGTCTGCTTTCATCACGCTCCTGGCTTTGGTTATTAAGTCCCCGCTCTGCCAACCAATGTACGCTCCTGTGTGCAAGGAGGACCTCTCCAGACAGTGATGGAGGAGGGAGTGCCTTACCCAGAGGTTGTCCTGGGGAACCTCCAGGGAACCAGCTGGAAGCACCATGCTTGCAGCGTTGCAGTGGGAGAGCAGTTTGCTCAGTTTGGAGGGGCTGAGCTCAAACCAGAGGCACTTCTAGAAGGCAAGTGTGGCCAGCCCACTGCCCTTCAGCCACCTGGGACTTGAAAGCTGTTCTCATGCAGCTGCTAAGCCATGGTCATGCCCCAGGAATTGTGGTAGTCCCGAATCAGCTGAGGTTATTGTGTGGTGCCCTGTGCTTTCTTAGTAGCCAGAAAAGGGGGCTGTTGTCTGTTTTTATAGCTCTCGGCTCTGTGACTCTTTTGATGTGTTCCTTTCAAATCAGTGAATCTAACAGCTTTTGCCTTTTCCTTACTGCTGAGTATTCCCACTTTTTGAGGATTGTTTTTTATAACTGTTGTCCAAGACTCTCCTGGAGTGGGTACAGCTTAAGTCTGCTTACAGCATAAGTGATTTTCAAGTAATACTATGCTGTCTTTTTTGCTTTATGTAAGGAATTGCAATGTAAATGCTGCATAATCATGCATTAAAAATAAGCTGTCTGTGGAAATGCTGTCTTGAAGGTTGTCTTTGTTACTGCCCAGATATGTCTGTCTGTGGCCAAGTTTTGGTGCAGTAATACCATCAAGTTAATGTTTAAATGAAGAGCTAACAGTTTACTTCATCTTCAGTAGATAGGAGTACCAGGCATAGTTGCTGATGATTGGGAATTTTAATTTCTTATAAATTTTCTTAAGATTGATGTGCTACAACTTTATTTATTGAATCTATCAGGACTGTTTATGATTTTGTCTCAAGAACTTTGTGTGTTTGCAGAGGATCACTTAGCAACAGCCTATGGCACAGTGAGGTTGCATCTGACGTGCTCACGCTAGTACGATGAACCATAAAACAATGAGGAAACACCCAGAAACAGCAAGTAAATAGAAATTTAAAGCAGAACAAAGTAGGTCCATTACTGAAGAGTTCCATGTTTCTGTGGGGCACTCTCTGTAAGATTCTTTGCTGTGCAGTCTTTACTTACGTGTTTGTCACCCTGATCTAATGATAGTCTCTGCTTATGTAGGTGTGTTCATGGGAGGTCTGTAGCTGTTGTAATGGAGCATCTCCTGAGTATTTAAAATAGAAGCAACCATTTGATATTAAAGCAACTCACACCTTAATCTGTTAAATCTTCTTAATTAGTCCTTCACCAAGTAATAGCTAAGGAATAAAAATTCTCTGGAGGGGTCTGGGATCTAGACTGATATTCCAACTTTACAGCTCTCTGCTAATGCTGTAAGGCTCTGCTGTTTCTAATAACCAACATTTCTTGTCCTGAGAGTGGTGGGGTTTTTATCTTGTTTAGAGTTGGGTTTTTTTTGAGATTGAGAAGGATTATAAATTCAAGTCTGAACGTCTGCATATTTCAGGCCATTTATTAGTGTCTATTGATACCAATAACTTGCTTGACTTAAATGACTTATCTTGGACTGGGGCTGAAAGCTGAATACAATCAGAAACATTTTCTTTTTTAAAAATTGTTCTCAGGGTCTGAGGTATGGACAGTAAATATACGGGAAATGCCCCACATCTGTGTTTGGCAGGCAACAGTAACTTGACAGGAACACAGCTGACATTGTGTTTATGGATCTTGTTGGGTCAAGGGGTGCATAGTAGGTGAGGGAAATGTTGAAAGACAATGCTTTATTTTTTTTTTTACTATATTCTTTCTGATTCTGGGGTGTAGGCTGAAGAAATTCTACCATTTCTTGAGCTTTTCAAGAAGAAACTAAACTGCAATATTTTCAATTAGGTCTAGTGTTACCTGAGTTTTAAAAGAGTTTGGGTATGAATCTAAGTTTTAATGGAAAATGTGAGATTTCGGTGGAATTCAGTTTGTTGCTGCTGGTATTCCTGCAGTCACTTCAAATTCTTAGTCCTCTGACCTCAGAATCCAGTGTCTTCAAGGAGGAGAAAACAGCGAATGTTATTTTCCTTGGAAAACATCCCATGTAAAATACACTCTCTTAGTAAGGAAGGTATGAAGATACAGTGCTGAGCATGCACGGTGACACTTTCAGCTAAAATGGGGAGGCTGACTTAGTGAAGGACCTCAAGTCTTTCCTCAATTGCAAACTTACCCTGCCATACATCAAACCTGTAAGCTGGAACAGTTCAACAAGAGAACAGTCGGCTGAATTATCTCTCTGTTTGCAAAACCAAAACTGTGTCTATAATGTATGTTAACACTGAGGGGCTGAGATCTTTCAGTGTAGCGTAATTCACTGACTTGAAGGTTGTCATGCTGCGCGCTTACTTTGTTCGTAACAGTACAGATGTTGAAAATCATACTTCACTGTGTTGTCAAGGTTGTGGGTTTATCTGAGATAAAGCAGCTATAAGGAGGTAGGGCAAGGTTATGCCTTTACACATGCAGTCTGTTTTGGGCAGGGTTATCGGACGGTTTGTTTAACTTGATGGGGTAGGTCATAGCAAACCTGTCTTGGTTGTCATCTTCTGGGCGTGGCATAAAGAGGTTATCTAAGGTTGTGCTGTCCTTTCTGCGGATGCTTGCAGCAGTCAGGGATTTGAAGAACCTACATTTGATGGGAATGAGAAACCATTAGTTGTGGCTAGAACTTTCATTTATTGCACTTGTTTGTGTTTAAAAGCACATACAGTGTTTCCTGTCATTTCAGTCTGGTTTTGGGAACTATATAGCAGACTTTCCTCTCCTGTCTGATTTCTGTGTGAAACAGTGGACACCTATCTACTTTAATATCCATTGCCTCATGTGTTTGTCATTTCACCTATTTCAAAAGCTTTGCGTTTGACCAGGAATAAATGGGTGAAAGAATAAACTCTGTACAAGCTAATTCTAAACCATTAAACCTCTAGACCATTAAAATAGTATTTGTGTACGTGTTTTATTAAGGCTAACACTAAAAACATTAGATGACACTTTTCTATGTGTTGTAGTTTTGGAGTAAGATGCTCAAAACGGAGCAATGGCATGTCTACCAAAATGTTCAAGTCACTTAATCTCCATGCTGAAAGCATGTATTTATGTCAAGGATACATATAGCTTGCTGGTTGTTGGTTTGCATTTTGTCCCTTATTTTATAGAATTTTACTGGCTTGTTTAAGCTCTGTGTGTGGGGCTTCTTTTGAGCTGAATGTTTCTGCAGTTAGCATAAACAGGTTAAGCTTGAAGGACAGAGCTTTTGAAGAGCAAACTTCACACTGGCTCAGTGTTCTTCTTTGTTCCCCTTCACAAACGTCTGGGCTGTGGTGTTCAGAACAGGCTGTACTGAAGGACGTGTCTTTGGGGCCTGTCCTGTGCTTGTACTTGAAGTTGGCTGGAGGCAAGCCAGCTCTTCATTTTGAGGTTGCAAAATTGTGCTAGCATGGCAGAGGACTGGCTTTGTTTCTTCGTGGAACTTAACTAGCCTCCTGAGCCCTGTGCCACATCAGTGAGGCCGGGCAGCATCTCTGTCAGAGCCAGGTTATGTCTGCTCTGGCTGTGCGAAGGGAGGCTGATTGTGCATGTTGCTGCCTGAACGTGACCACAGACGTACCCAAAGTCTGGTGATTCATGCAAATATAGCATTTGAATGACTGTTTGTGTAGAGAGACCACTGATGATGTTGTGGATGCCCCCCTCCCTGGCAGTGTTTAAGGCCAGACTGGATGAGGCTTTGAGCAACCTGGTCTAGTAGAAAGGTGTCCCTGCCTGTGGCAGGGGGTTGGAACTAGATGATCTTTAGGGTCCCTTCCAACCCAAACCAGTCTGTGATTATATGATGGGAAGCCTCCTGCAGCATGATGAACTGTTAGGACAGTTGCCCCCTAAACTGCTCGCCTCCCTTCTGCTCCTTGCTTGCCGTATACCAGCTTACGCTGCTGTGTTTGTCACACCTTGTTTCCTGCACCGAGACAGGCAGAAGAGTGGTTTGCACCCTGTGTGTTGCCTGCAGCACATCCTGGATTGTAAGCTATGGTGTATGAGAAGGGGTGTGGTTAGTAGGTCAAGAGAGGTTCTCCTCCCCCTCTACTCTGCCCTGGTGAGGCCGCAACTGGAATATTGTGTCCAGTTCTGGGCCCCTCAGTTCAAGAAGGACAGGGAACTGCTAGAGAGAGTCCAGCACAGAGCCACAAAGATGATGAAGGGGGTGGAACATCTCCCTTATGAGGAGAGGCTGAGTGAGCTGGGTCTCTTTAGCTTAGAGAAGAGGAGACTGAGGGGTGACCTCATTAATGTTTATAATATGTAAAGGGCAAGTGTCATGAGGATGGAGCCAGGCTCTTCTCAGTGACATCCCTTGACAGGAAAAGGGGCAATGGGTGCAAGCTGGAACACAGGAGATTCCACATAAATATGAGGAAAAACTTCTTTACAGTGAGGGTAACTGAACACTGGAACAGGCTGCCCAGAGAGGTTGTGGAGTCTCCTTCTCTGGAGACATTCAAAACCCGCCTGGACGTGTTCCTGTGTGATATGATCTAGGTAATCCTGCTCCGGCAGGGGGATTGGACTAGATGATCTTTCGAGGTCCCTTCCAATCCCTAACATTCTGTGATTCTGTGCTGGCTGTTAGCTGAAGGTGGAAGCCTGAATGTTTGAACACTTACAGTAGTGTCCTGTGACCAACCTCAATGTGGAGTCCTGACTGCTGGGCCACTGCTGAATGCTGAATTCCAGCCTGAGACTGACTGTAATGTTCTGAAAGAAAAATGTGGCAGAACTAATGCTGCCAGCACTAAATTTTCATGTGTTTCTCCAGATTTTAAAAGGTGATGTTTTTATGGCATAGAAAGTGTAGTTGGAACATGAAATTTGCAAGCATTGCAATGGAAATGAGGTGATCTAGTGGAGGGGAAATAATCATTAAAAGATACTACGAGGTATCAAATTAGCTTCACAGTTAGTTGAAACTGTTTAAAATAATGATTTTATTATTTTCACAAAGGTAAGTATTTCGTCAAGTTGTCAGTTATGATGGGGGTCATGGTGAGGGCAAGTTCTGTGGCTTGGGCTCTAGGACAAGTCAGGTGACCATAGTGGTCCTTCTTGTATCTGAAATCTGAGGGTAAGTTGCTAAGTAATGAGCCTGCTTTTCAAAGGTGCTGAGCAGCTGCTCTTAAGGTTCGTGGAAAAGGCCAAGTGCTCTAGCCGTTTCCTTTGGGTGTAAATATGAGTGCAGCAGCCCATTCTGTACAAACTTTTTTGTGTGTGTGTGTGAGTCCCATTCTGTCTGTCCATCGCCTCCCCCCCCCCAAAAAAAATCTTAGCTGAGAAATTTTTCTGAATGAATTCTATTGTCAAATGCTGGCAGGTTTTCTGGCCGTCCTTACTGTTGCACTGCTTGTATTGGAGTTGCTCTAGACCTTGTTTATTATTTAATAATGTAAACATGCATGGGTGACTTCTGGTTTTGGGGCACAGGAAGGCAGAGCCTCTCGGGTCACTGTGCTGAAGCTAATCCATTGGTGTCTTTCCCTCTATGAACGTTTATAGAAATTGCAGTATTTTTTTGGCCACTTTTGATGGACTTTTTCTAACTTCAGAGCAAAACAGAATCCCACATGCGTCTGTGTGTCGTCAGCAGAATTCCAGTCTCAATGGCATTATGATAGTTATACTTCAAAAAATAGCATGATTTTGGTATTTGTGTTTCTCATGGCTCTACTAAAAAAACCTATATTAGTAAATCTGCTACTTATTGGCAATGCGGTAAAAGAAAGCTAAAATTGCAGACTTAACCTTTTATTTCCTAGCAGCTTCACAGACTGATAAATTTCTGTTAATGTTTCAGTGATTGCACTGTTTCCTTTGCAGTTAACAAGATACCACGTATGCAGAAGGAACATGCATACTCTGTACACATGCTAGTTATGTCGGGGGGAGAGGAGGCAAGTAATACAAATTTTAGGATTTTTTTTTTTCTTTTTTAGCTAAGAGGTTTTCCCCACAAGATGAGATACTTTCAGTGTTCAGTGAAGGACTTGGTTCTGTGGGAACTGGTCAGATTTAGCAGACATAAATATAGAAGCCAAGTGGCGTGGTGACTTGCAGAACCTCTGCCCCTATAAAGAAAAAAAAAACACCACTGGCAGCTTATTGCCACATTTTTAATATGCTTTTTTGAAGGGTTTTAAAGGGGTGAGGGGGTGAGAGATTGCTCTTCCAATAGTACAGAGAGGCTGCTTGCCTCAGCACCTCTTTGCAAGCAGAGTTTCAGCAGGATGTTTGGTGAGTCTACACCAGGGCATAAGGAAATTGATAGGAAGGATCTGAAGGCTGTTCTCATTGCATAGTCGAGTTTAACATTTTAACTTATCCATGGCTGATGTGGGTTGTTGCTTAGTTTGGTTTTACCAGAGAGGACTGGGCCAGTCATGTAAACAAGACTAGCTTTCCAGTGTCGAGATCCGTGCAGGTCAAAAACCTTTTCTGTGGTCTGGTACGTCCTGCGGTCAGAGGCGGCGGCTCTGGGCAGGAGCTGTGGGAGTGCTGCTGCCATGTAGCCAGGAACGTGGGGTTGCAGCATTAGCCATTACAGGTGGCAACAGTGGCATCTTTTCCACGGGGACTGGTTGATCCATTGAAGAGCATGAAATACGTAGTTATGTTGCTAATCTGGACCAAAGTCGATGCTACTGGGTCCTCCTTTGCTCATTTTCCTAGGAAGGTTCAGGCTAACAGAAGTGTGTGACTGTGCCACAACCACGTCTCCCATTGCACTTTAAAATACCACATATTGTAGACAGAGTGGTCCCAGACATGTTTTTGAGGATACCACCCATTTTCTCCAGAACTCTGGGCAACTTTCTGATTCTGAAATAGCAGGCTAACGTCATGAGCTTGGTATGTCTAACATAAAGAAAGACTGGGAAATAGAAGTTTTAGTACCAAGAAAACAAAGGTCACCCCTCCTGCAGGCACAGGATGAAAAAGAGAAACTTTATATTCCCTGGTAAAAATAATTCCATCGCTGTTGATTCCTTAAAGTAAAATTCAACCAAATCAAAGAGCCCAGAATAAGTCCAATAAATTGTTACTCTGCTGCTGTGACCTTTGTGTAGTAGTGTGCTACCTTATGTCTAGCTGTCTTGTGTCAATCTGAGATATAAATAAAAATGATAAAAGGCAATTTATAGGATGGGCTGGAAATTAATTGCTGTTAGGTCTTAGTTATTTCTCATCATGCTTGCTGGGAACTTTTCCCTAGAAGGAGACAGTTTGAAAGGCACCCGTTTTTCATAAACTATTTTTAATACTTAGAAGTTACGTGAAGCACTTATTTGAGTTTATTTTCGGCAGAGAAGAAAACAGCGGAGTTCTCCTGTACATACTCTTAGTCTCTGCTGCAGGGTGAATCTCAGTTCCCCCTCCTCCCCCCTTGAGAGGCTCCATCTGTATTTTTGTCTCCTGCTCCCACTTGTCTCATGGAGAGTAAGAATTTGGAAGCTTTACCAGGAGGAGGAGGCAAAATGTGCCGTAACCTCATTTTCTACACTTCTTGCCTATTGATCCTAAACGTATTGCCATAATCATGGTTCAAATTAACCAGGAGGACGTGGGGTCAAGCATTTGGCAAGTTGCCTTTTATAAGCTGTAGTTTCTTAGCCTGCCAAGCACAGGATTTGGAGCGGAGATACCTCTTTCAGTGACTTGAATCCTGCTGGAGCAGGACGGAAAAGCCGACGGGAGAAAGGAATGGCTGGGAAAGCTGGTCCCTCTGCACGGTGGGGTGATGCAGGAGGTTTCTGGAGGGGTCAGGCTGGCTGGCTCATCTGTGGATTTTATTGTTGCCTGGGGAAATAGCTGGCTAAAGGAAGCAAAAAAAAAGCCCTAGCCACACATGTTTTAAGCCAGTTTGTGGTGGGTGTTCTGAGCAGTTAAAATACCTGTTTTCATTCCCACGTTGGAGACTTTGGATAATTTTTCTGGGCCTTAATTTGGCCCATTAGCAGTACTGGTCTGAACCTCATCAGAGATTTAGGAGCATTTAACTGATCAGAGAGGTTTTAAGATCCTCTGAGAGGTAGTGAAACACTTTTCCCAGTGGAATTACTGCATAGTTTGAATTTTATATTTACCCTGTAGTGCTTGGCACACACCTTTGCACAATGAGAGTGTGTTTTCCTTAGTTAATTCACCATATCACCACTTGTCGCCCAGTTGCTTTGATAAAGACAGAGATGTCCTGCATCATGGGCACTGGTCTGTTAGTGACCATGGGACAAAGAGGTGACTAGAAGGGGCTATGAAAAGAGGAGAGGAGGGAAGTGATCTACTGGGGAGGAAAGCTACAATGATGTGTGGGGCTAATGGTCATCTGGGGGGTTTTGGGCTTAAAAATCCTTGTTGCAGAATTGCTCTCCTTCATTCTGCAGGCGCTGTACCATCGGTGCCCTGTGCAGCATGGTGCGGCAAGTGCCGGACAATGGAGAGAGGAGCCACTTTTCTCTCCTTGCCCCTGCCTTTAAGCACCACTTGTTACGCTTATGCAGCTGTTCACGAAGCCCACTGCTGTGGTGGTGATACATGTAGATTGCAGTGCCTCGGCTCCACCAGCGCCGACTGCCCTTTCTGCAGGAGAGCGCCTGGTTTTCCACTGTACCAACCTTGACAGTTCCAGCTGCTGCTTTCTCCCTTTCTTTGCTTGAGTTTTGTTAGTTTTGCAACACCAGCTCTGTGAGATTTAATGCAAAATTAGTGTTTTTCAAGAATGTGCTCTTGCAATCGTAGCTGCTTGAGGAGTTTTCTCACATGCTGCACCCTGTTGCAGGTGCTACAGGCGGTGGTTAATTTTTGCTCCAGGGTGGTTCTGCATTTCTGTTTTCTTGCTGTGCCACTACCTGTGGCAAATGTGAATAAGGTGAATCCAAAATAATCATAAGTAACTTTTTGAAATCTTCTAGATAATCCTGGTCTCCTGTTTTCTTGTATGTTATAGGGTCAGCTACATTAAAGAAAAGATTGAGGTATCTTATATCTGTACTTATGTTTTGTTGGTTTTAATCATAGAAACAATTCCTGCTGCGTATTCTCTCTGTAAATTTAATGGTACTTAGCATGTTTCAGCTGCTCTTCCACTTTGCTCATGTCTGCAGGCAATAAAATATTTAAAATTGAAATTGCCACTGTTAGCGGGAAAGCCAAAGGTGGGCCTGCCTGCAGCATAGTACTCATTGCCAACACTGTCTGCAGATGAGTTGTCTAGTTGTGCTTTCCGGGGTCATCCTAGGTTGTAGGGTGTGTAGGGAGAGGAAGGGGAAGAAAGATGACATTTCAGTGAGAAAGCATGATGAGCCTTGAAGTCTTACTGTCAGTTACTCATTGTGGTAATAAATGACAGGGCATAGTTTTCATGACCTGCCTTAGTCTCTTACAGCATCTTTATCAAATGTAGATGCCCACAGTGTTGAAACACCTGACTCAGGATGTGCTGTGGAAGTGCATGTTCCGTAATCTTTGCTGCCTAGCTGCTGGTGAGCCAAGGGTGCCTCTGAAAGCTCTTATCAGACAGTAAATAAAATCAGTTATGTTTGCATAGGGCGTTTCCTAACTGCACTGGTAACCTGTTTGGTGTCAAAGTGCACATGCTGTAGAGACTATGAACTTGCTAGATATTAAAAGCAGTCACTTTTTTAAGTTTCTGTGTGAAGGGAGAGGCTCTTGTCCTTCCGTGAAATGAACTGGACTTTTAAAAATCCTGGTTGTTGGTAGCTGATACAAGGAAGTGCCTGGAACCCCAGCGTACATTACAGCACATAGCACTTACCAAAATACATTTACATTGGTGTGTCCCTTTGTAAATAGCTATAGGTCACAGCTAATAAACCAGCGGTTGCTCAGCTCTGTATTGCTGCAGGATAGTTAACGGACTGAACTACAGTAAGTCTTGTATTATTAGTGTATTCAGATGTTCCGCTGTCTACTGTGTTGTGAATGTCACAGAGCTGAGCTGTGGAAGGGCTTGTTAAACCTCAGAGCAGATTTATTTGGAAAGCTCTAGTTAAAGCTTGAATGACACATGTCTGTAGTAAGCAATATATTAATATCCCAGAACACTAACCCTGCAAGCCTGCCTTGGTTAAGGACGTGGCAAATGTCTGCAATCTTTACAGAGTGCATTAAGTCAGTCATTTTCAAACGCAGGAGGTAATTTTTCTTGGTCTTAGTTTCACACCTCAGAGACTGGCATGGTCCAGAGCTGACAGCAGGCAGCGTAGAGATCAGAACTGGGCTGCATGCGGTCGCAGAACTGGTGCTGCCTTATGGAAGGGGACAGGCCTGATTGCCCTGCACGGTGGCTGGTATCAAGGGGGGGCAAAGCTTCTGCGGCGAAGAAAGGACCTAGCTATAAAAGACCTGCGTAAAGCTTTTCTAGTTGGTAGAATTGGGGAGGGGGGCTCTGTAGATGCGGAAATACCTACGCTCCATTTCCCTGAAGTGCAGGATTCTTTCCTGTGTTTTGTCTATTGTTTGGTGTAAATTTTTTCAAAAAGCTCCAACCTATCAGGCTTTCACCAGTTCCTGTGGGAGATTGCTCCGTGGCCTAAGACGTTTGTGTGCCAGGAAGTCTTTCTGCTAATCAGCCCATACGTTTCCTTTCTTCTTTTCATCCCATCAGTCCTTGTTAACCTGTTTTGTGTGCTGCTCGTCTTAAGCATGATCTCTCTTCTAGGGCAAAACACCTTTCAGATACTGATACTCTTTTACCATACTGCCCATTCACCTTGGGTGGAAGTAGGGTTGCTCCACATCTACCTGGCTTCAGCGTTGTTGATGAGCTGTAAATCCACAGACTTTATCTTACCATAACTTGTTTGCTTGATTGTAACCTAAGAGTTTCAGAGTAACCACCTAGGAGATTTAGGTACCTAATTAAATTTAGCTGTGACCTGGGAACCTGAATCCTTATGTGGCCTTGGATAGCTTTGCTATGTTTAGCATTCTTGGTGGAAGTCGAGCCCTTTTGCCTGTTTTTTTGTTGCTAGTCGCTATGTTCCTTCCAGCGTTGTAGTGCTTTTTTTCCTGGCAGCCTTGAAAGGTGCAGAAAAGCAATTGTTTCCATTCCATGTCATTAGCAGTTATATTGTATATTGACTTAATGGTGTTTTAGAAAGGGCTATAATTTACTTTATGTAAAGCTTGATGTCATACCATAGAAGTTTGTTCTCCTTTTTCTTTCTTCGCTCCCATTTGCACTTGAGAAGACTCTCCCAGTTTAGCTCCCACACCCCGCAGTAGAAAAGCTTCCTGTATTGCTGGTCTGGTCCTTTTTACATGTTTGATTATATTACCACAAGGGTATATTTCTGAGGCACCTACACTTCTGCTTTCACTTAGTATATTCTTACTAAAGCAGCCACGTGGTGAGTGAACTCGGGTAGGAAGGGCAAAGGTGTTTGTTACGTTACAGAACACGTAGCGTTCTGAAGGATTTTATATTTTGATTCCAGTCTTGCACTTTTCCTCAACCTGTGGAGCAGGTTTACAGGTAGCATTACAACATTAATTTTAAAGCAGGTATTATTGATAAATAAATAAATAAATGCCAACCACTTGCTGGCTTTCTCCTTCTTTCCCCTGCTATGTTATGAAATGCTCGAGACGTTTTCTGCCACGCAGAAGTTCCCATTGCGGTGTGTTTATTCATCCTGCAAACTCTGGGGAGTGTTTCAAGGGGTTCCCATTCAATCCTAGGAAAATACTTTATTTTCATGAACTACCATTTGGACATCTCCCTTGTTTTGGGATCTGCCCTCCAGGGTTTCCTCACAGGATTTCAGGCTGATTCAGATGAAGCCTTTTGCATGTTGATTCATTTTCACTCTTAAGTGAATTTGGCGAAACTATATTGGCGGGTTTTTGCATCCTTAATTTTTCTGCTTCTCCTAAAGAACGCTTAGTGCTTTCTGAAAAGGTTCTCAAAGGACATTCATCTAACTTGTCATCTTTTATTCTTATGTATTGCGTTGCTCCCGGGAGTAATCCTCCAGCTGTAGCATGGTGCTATTTTATCCCCCCGAGTGGCATCCCCAGCTGCTGCTTGCCTCTGGCAAAGAAGACAAATGGTTATTGTGTTCTGGAGCCACGCCAGGTCTTCTGTGTCTCCGCTTGGTCAGTATTGATGTGTTTTATTTAGGATCTAGCAGTGTTTGAATAACACTGGTTTATTTTGAGCTTTTCCTTCTCCATCTCCTCCCTCCCCCCTGTTGATTTTTTGTTTAGAGACCTGGACTTATTAAAGAGAGACAGCCCAGCCCAATGGGCGCTTTAGTAACCTGAGAATAATATACTTTGGGCTATTTTTCCTTCCTTATGGTTGAGGGTTTATAATATTTGTGAGGAGAATATCTAGACTTTCATGCAAAAACCCAGGACCGTTCCCCTCACTGGTGAAGGCTGGTTATCCCACACACAACCCCCTTCTTTGAAGAGCCTGTGCTACCAGAGTAGTGACATGAACCATGCGGGCAAAGAGTTTGCACAAGTGGCTCTCACTTAGGGCAAGTGCGCTCCTATCTTCTCTTTAACCGGGCCTCGTTCAGTAGTCATAGCCATAACTAATGACGTGGCGTAGCTAAGGGTGTGATTAGCAGATAGTCCACTCATTTTCTTAGGAAATTGGGAATGTCTCTTGGCCATCTTTTCAGCCATAAGTTAGGGAAGTTGTTTCTGTGCCAGTGTTGGAAAGGGCACATTTGATTTCAGTGTATTTTAAACATTTCTTGAAGGATGTGAAAAGCTTTGAATGGCTGAAATAACTGGAGGAAAAAAATATTGGAATAGGGGAAAAAATGGAATGTTATAACTCAAGATCTGTGATAGTGAAACGAGTTTCCTTCTTTTAAATTACACAACTGAAAATGTCGCATTGCCATAAGTATGCTAAATGTAGCTATAAGTGTTCTGTTTCCATGTCTTTCCGTCTTAGAAGGATGTTTGCTTATGGCTGTGTAGAGATGGGAAGTGGACTTTCAAAAAGAGCTTTGACGTTTACCTGAACAACAGAAATACCTGGCCTATGCCAGCCAGATGTTTTAAAACATATTTTTCACTTCTGATTTTAACCCTAAAACATGATTTTAAATCTGTGTTCAGCAGCAGCTTGAGCTCAAAGTTGGAAGATACCCTGTAGATGATTGTGGTGGGTTGACCCCAGCCGGCAGCTAAGCTCACTCAGGTGGGCTCAGGTTTCCCGGCCATGTCCCCTGCCAGCCCCTTGCCCACCCCAGCCACTGGCTGCAGGGCAGCCTCAGAGGCAGAGCAGGCCTGGGCACTGTGCAAGCGCTGTTCAGCAGTCACTATAACATGGAGGTGTTATCAACACTGGTTTTGTCACCAGTTTAAAACAGTGCCATACAGGCTGCTGTGAAGAAAATTGACTCTATCCCTGACAAACCCAGTACAACCAAGTCACTGTCCTAAACAGTCTGCTTTTTCTGAGATCAGTTCCCACTGTCTTGCTGAAGAAGGAATATTTGGTAGCTGCGCTTAATGATGTGGAGCTTTCTTACAGGGAAGCAGCTCCAAAACCTTCAGCATCCTTGGAGAGCTGGTCAGAGCATGAGGACTGCAGGACTGGGTTCTCTCCCTCTCTTTGAGAACTTCCACTGCAAAGAGTTGCACTTCAGCATCATCTAGTCCCATGGCTTGTTTCTTATAGGAGAAAACAATAAAGTTGTCAATAAATGAAACAGAATATTGTATAGACCACTTGGGTATTAGTTAGCAAATAACTGGTGTTGAGAGATGTTTTTGCACTTCTAATGAGCCGCAGGAGGGTGAGTTAGCTTACACTATTGCCATGCAGTTGGGAAGTAGTAACAGACTCTGCTTCTGGCTAGTTGCAGAAGTGGAGTGAACAAGTTGTGCTAAACACACCACTGTAACGACCTACGGGATCCTTGAGTTTGGCTGATGGTCCAGAGACTTGAAAATGTCAGAGAGTTGAGAAATAGTCAAAGAGCTTGGGTGTCACCTCTGTTCTTGTAAGGCTCGCAGCCGCTGCTGCTTCATGAGCATCTCTCTGATGTCCTGATCCAGTATTCAAACACCAACCAAAATGGGCTAATGATAAAAATGCATCGTGGAGGAAATAGCTTGGAAGGGCTTAAATGACATCTGGGACGGTGAACTTCTAGATGTGAGAGCACAGACCTATGAATGCAGGCACTGCAGCTTAAAGGAGGCCAGTCTGCTAAAACTAATAAAGGTAATGCTGGTAGTAATGGGACAGAAGACAAGCCTTCTCAAGGTGAGTATGATGCCTTGGAGCATTAGTTTATAGTGTTTTAGTTAAAACATTGCAACTCGATCAGTTTATAATCCTAGTATTTTTCCTCTGAAATGCTGCAGTGTAGAATAAAAAAATCCTTGAAGGTCTGCACTGAAGGCCGCTCCCAGCGCCTGCAACCGGGGCAGAACTGGCCCCACAGCGGATCCTGCTGTAGGTCAGTAGGAAGCCGGTATGGAGGACGCCTCCATTGTTTTTCACTCTGTGTTTTTCTGAGGACTTGGCTTGGAGTTCAACACTTCAGGCCATGCATGTAGATCCTGCGGCGCTTCCTGTTTGCTAGCAGCTATATTTTCACTGCAGCGTAGGTCTTGTATGTGTTAGACACTGCGTGTGGCTGCAGTTGCGTACAAGGCACCAGGAAGGTTTGCCTCTGGTTTTGCATGTAGGTCTCTGCCTCTCCCCACACCAGTTGCCCCGCACCCTGCCTCTTGCTTCCTTGTGAGTAGGAAGAAGTAGGGAGAAATAATGGTAAGTTGCTGTTTATTAGCACAACTATGGAGAAAAAATCCTTTATTAATGCAACATATGGCCGAAGTTTCCTGACACAGGCAGCTTTCTGATTCATAGTTCTCCAACATCCCCTGTTCCAGCTCAGACAAGTCGATTGTTTCCTCCCACCCGCAGATGTAGACAGGAACAATTGAAGCTGCGATAACATTATCTTTAATAGGGGCCAGCTGGGTCACACACCTTGGTCTTTCCTGTCTGTAAACAGCAGCGAGGGATGGCCCCGCAGGCTGCCGGCGGGGAGTCGTGGCCATGCCAACTGACTGAAGAGGAGGCAGGCGCCAGTTCGGCAGTAATCCTCCGCTGCCCAAGATGGATGGAGGGAAATAAAGGGGGCTTGTAGAGAGATGCAAAGCAGTGGAGAGGGAAGTCATGGTCAGGAAACTTGAAATCCTCTTTTTAATCTCTCCGGTCAGGTGAGAATCAGGAATTGGACAGCTCTGGACTGACTGCCTTCGGGTGGGAGTCCCTGGCTGAACGCGCCTGTGCTCGCATTGCAGCGCAGCTCAGAGGAAACGGCCTTTGGAAATTGCCTTACCAGCTCCTGCGGGGAAGCAGTTGGCTTTTTTATACTGCTGTGAAGCGCAAGGCCAAATTCATCTGCAGGAACTCTTTTTGCCAGTCATGTGAGGTTTTTAAGTCAGCTTTTCTGTGCTAGTGGACTGAGCAGGTACAGTAGGTCAGGGGAGGCAAACGGGGCAAATTGTGCTCTTTTTTTGCAGCGTGGTCCATTAAAATCCTCGTTAAATAGTTTTCCCTGAAGTTTTATGAAGCCGATCCTTATGTGACTGTTGCCATAAATTAAAATGGGAAGTTTGTTCATATCCCTTGCTTTCAGTAAGGAAAGGATTTTCCATTTGGAAATTGAGATTGGTCCTGAAAGTTTCAAGTGTGCTCGCACCCAAAAGGTTTCAAGATATTTTGCTTAGATTAACAGTGAAGACCAAACAGTCAGTCACGGAGCACATGGAAGGGGTTTTGTCATGAAACAGGCTCTTTTTTTCAATTGAATGTGAGAACTTCTGGATGTAAAAGCTGTGCCAGCAATGATACGTGGTTGCAGTTTTTCCTGCTCAGACAACTTGGAGGTGACTGCTTAGGGTGAGGTGCTTCACTCCTCAGTGTGGGACAGGCAAGGGAAAGAGTTAGCGTTCATGTCATAGCTCAAAGGGCTCGTGTCGGAGAGTACTTCTAATTGTGAAGTGACGTCAATTAACTGCATCGTAATGGTTTCAAGCCTCCTTTCCTCCCCAAAATGCAGGCGTTTAAGTACTACAGTGGTGAGAATTCACTATGGGGAAATGCATAGAAGCTCAGCGTAAGTTCTCGGTTTCAGAAGGTGGCTTAGAGTGGCAACATGCAGAGGTTTCTTCTGTGCCATATCCTAAGTGAAAGTTAACTAGTTCAGAAGGGAAGGAGAAGAAAACGCATATGTATATCTTCTTCAGCAAGGGCTGTTGGAGAGGTAGGAATACATATATGTAAAAAAATATATAAAATATGTTTGTGTATGTTACACTTTTTTATGAACAGCTTTCTTACTGGCCAAGGCTCTCACTTCAGCTGAGATGCCTCTCTGCTCAGCTGATCTCTCTGAATGCTATTCTTCCCTTAGTAGTTTAGTGTGTCCTTGCTGACCATCTGGAAGCTGTGTAACCATGTTAATTTAGGTGCAGTGTCACACCAGTACTCATGTTTCTCTGTATCTATGTGTGGTCAAGCTGGTAGGTGGAATCAAGTAGCCCTTTGGAGAAAAGGCAGGAGAATTTTGGGGGATTGGCTGTTTTAGAAGTGATTTTATGTCCCTTCAGCAAAGCAGGAGCAGGAAAAAGGGATGTGGAGTCTAGCAATGACAAAGCTTTGTAAATGTTTCTGGGAAGCTTTTCTGAAGTGGAAGCAGCAGGATGGAAGAAAATTCAAAGGCGCTGGTTGGATTTTTGAAGTGGACAGTGGAGGTTGGCTTTGTGGGTGGAGGAGAGGTGGGAGAGAGTAAGCTCAAGAATTTTGAAGGTGAACAGAGGGAGGGCTTCCCTCTGATCCAAAAGGAGGGAGATGTGGTGAGGGATACATGGAATCTAGAAGGTCTGGATTGCAAGAGGGTGAGAGCTTGAGAGAACTGATGCTGTCTTCTGAACAGTAGGCCTGGCAGCTCGATGATGGTATTGTTCAGAGACTGACGAAAGGAGGGAGCTCAGAGAGCTAACTGGGACAGGAGCGAGGGAAGAGCCAGAGGTAGAAAAGCAGAAACTAGGGTGAACTTGAGGTTTAATTACAATGAAAAGCAGAGCTGAGGGAAGAAAGCAGAGTGTCAAAAGAGAGGCTGCTCGGGATGTCTGGTAGAGCCAGGGCCTGGGAGGAGATGGGAGCTGGGCTCAGCCCTCTCTGTCAGTTGGCAGGATGTGTCTTGCCTGGGTGAATGCGGTGCAGAAGAGATGCCAAGGTGAAATTGGGAAGGAGTTTGGAGCTACCCCAGTGCAAAAGAGTAGAGAAGGAAAGACTGAGTGTAAATGAAGCATCATCTGTGGTGCTGGATGAGAAGCAGTGGAGGCAGGTAGGAAGTTGTTAAGGCATCTTGACAGGCAGCTGAGTGATGGTCAAGACAAGTGTCTTGATATCAGAGCTCAGGGAGAGAGTGCATGTAAACATGCTTTGAAAACTAGGCTATCACATGAGACCTTCTAGGAGTTTATCTGGTTTTCTCTGTCATGAGGTTGTAAGCTACACAGACAGGCTTTTCACACTCTAGCTGTGTTCTTATATTTTAACTATTTTCTTCTCTTCCCACCTTTGCCTGTTAAAATTAGTATGAATACTAGGGATGGGATTTGGTGTCTGTGGAAGACATATCAACAATTTATAGACTCCATTTTCTGAGGATGTTTTACCTGTTGCTGTGACAGGAACACTTGAGATTCCTGTAAACAGAGTTGGATGAGGAATAAGAGCTACAATTTTAGCTGTTCTTTTTCTAGCTCGTTTAATTACCGCTGTATTCATTGTCTACCATGAATAGGAAGTAATTTTCCTGTTCACTTGAGCCTTTCAAACAGTGAAAGGGAAAAGGAAATGAATAGTGGGGGGCAGGTAATCTCATTTTAAAGCCCCAACAGTCAGATGGTAGGCTCGGGAGATAGCACCTGAAACTATTATTAACCAATTAAAATGAAGTTCTGGCCTAATTTTGTGTCACTGATATTCCTTTAAGTCAGTGCAGCCATCTTAGCGAGACAAGGTATCTGCAGGATCCTTGCAGAAGTCCAGCGAGGCCCGGGTGCCTTGCCAAGGAAGGAGCTACAGCTTCCTTCTCTGTCTGGTGAGGAAGACTTGTCAGTCGAGGTGGGTGAGGAAAGAGCCCAGAATTAGGGAGGGTGCCAGACTTGAATTACAGCCTGATGACAAAGTGCTTCTTTGCCTGCTTCTTCCTGAGGGATGTTTCTGATGGTCTTTTTTTAATCTTGCCTGTTCACTTAGCGCTCTGTTTATGACGGAAGTGAAAGGTGAGTTTGAGTAATTTGAGACCTGAGTTTTTTCAATTTGTTCTCCATTGTTGCACCTCCTAGTTCCTTTGTTCCTAAAAGAATATTTAGGGAACTCCTGGACCATGCATGTTCCTGGGTAGCAGATTTTTCTTTGTACTGCACACCCCGGAATGCACATTTATAGCGTAAAGTAAAGCAGTACTCAAGTACAGCAGCACTATTTATTATTATGGTAACCTTTTTCTTGCCAGAAAGTGGTTAACACTCTTAAGAATCTGCATTAGCCCAAGTTCTCCTATTCATAGTTTTTAAGGACCCATGACCGTGGGATGTAAGGGTGGAAGGGGTTTTCTAGGCTCTTGAGCCTAGAACTTACAAAGTTTGATTGAATTCTTAAGCATTTATTTTCATTTTGAGTTTATATTTCTAGATATGGATGCCCTAAACTGGGTGCAGCTGTTCCATGGGGAGTCTCAGTAGTGCCTTCTGTATTAGTTTGAGTCTTACAAACCTCACCCAAAATACCCTGATCCTGGTGAAACTGACTTTATCTTTGTCACAGTTGTACTTCAGCTACCATAGAGCATCCTTCTCTGAGCACAGGGCAGATTTTTTTTGCATCTCGAGTCCAGCTACATGTGGCCTTTCATTTTGTATTTAGTCATGTTGTCCTGTTTCTGATTCTCCCTTCTGCATGATACTTCTGTCTGGATGATGGTGTCAGTTACACTTCTGTGTAATTATTAAGATCTATCGGTAATCTACTTACTGTGCTAAGACTACAAATGAAGTTATTAAATAAAATGGTCACAAGACTAGTGCCTGAGCAATGCCAGTAGCGCACCCTCTCTGGTTTGACACTGCTCCTTTCAGCATGTAAGCCATCGTCATCTCTTTTATTTAGCTCTTCATTCATCTTCCTGTTCTTCTACTGGTCCTTGTCTTTCTCCAGTTTACCTGACTACATGCTTTACTGAAGTCTGAGACAATACCTTTGCTGCACTTTCTTTGCCTAGAGAATCAGTGGCCATATAGACAGTTAGAGGGGTTTGATTCTTCTTTTGTAGATTCATGCTATGTTTTACTACATTTTTTTATTTACTTCTGGAGATCTGACGGTTTTTCAATATCTTCAAATGTGCTGAAGTGCTTGCATAGTACTAGGTCAGATGAGCAGTCAGTAGCTGTCATTTTCCCACTCCTGCCCTTCCCTAATATAGTTGCTTTTTTTTTTTGACCCTTGGGAAGCACTCCGTAATGGATACAGTTATTCAGAACCCTTGTATCACCATCCTGTGATGTCCTATGCCATGTTTTGGTTAATTGGATTTTGTTTTCTAGAGGTTTGTTTTTTGTGGGTTTTTTTTTTTTTTTAAGTATCCAATTATGGGAGAGAGGCAGCTTCCCCTCACCTCAGCACATTAAACTCTTCAGAGTCATCTGACATCTGTGCTACTCCACTAGACTCCCTCTGATCCAGCATATTTCAGGTGCAATTCCTCATATCCTAGAATATGAATGTAAAGCAGACTAGATGAATTTAAAACATCAAGATATTTCTTCATTTCTTTGACTGCAAGGAGAAGCCTGAAATTACAGTGTAGTTACCGACTCCTTAAAATGAGATAAAGTGAATCTCACTCCATGAGTTCTGGCTTTGTCTGCTGGTACCCACTGATATATCTGTACCCATCCTAGTTTATCACCTTGCATTGCTCCCATAGTCAGCATCTTTATTCTTGCTGAAAACTGAGGCCAAATATCTGTGTAGTTTGGGGACGTTCCTATATTATCTTTAGCATTAAACCTTCACTTGCTGCACAGAGATCCCAATTTTTCTTTTTTTTTTATGTATTCCTGAAATACATTCCACTATTTGGCATGCCTGCAAGAAGTGCCAAGTGTCCTTTATGATGAAATCCTTGAGTTTTTCGTAGCTCAGCAGTCTTTACTAATTACTTCCTTTAATTTATCATTTTGTCATACTGAGATCATTAAAAAAATGTTTGAGATGTACACCATTTTATCCTGTAATTTAAACTAACCCAGCTTGATGTACTATTCTTTGTATTACTAAATTTTATGTTCGTTTTCCTGCTTCAGAATAGTTGGACCGTAACCTCAGTCCGAGTGTTGATTCTCCCGAGTTTAAGAAGCTAATCTCCTCTAATGATACAGTTCCTCTTGTTTTCATTCTCGTTAATATCTGGCTATGTCCAAATAATACTGTGGGGTTGTCAGACCTCCTCAGCACAGCAAAAGCAAGACTTTTTCTCACTCTTATTTAAAGGGAATTTTACCTAAAATGTACTACCTGTGCCAGTGACCCGTGTATGTGTTGGGCAGGTGCTGTGTTGGAAGACGGTTCACCTGGGTGGGAAAAGATGTCTGATGCGTGGGTGAGCCATGGAGCACTTGCAAGGACTTTGTCAGGCATGGTAGAAAGTAAAAAGCAAAGATACCTTGCAGTTACTGAGAAACAAACTGTTGGCCATTAACTATTGCGATCACCTTCTCTAGGCCAGGGTGTTTGCTGAAGCAATGAGTCAGACCTGCTGCACTCGTCTTCCTCATGTTAGAGCCTTGCCTGTGTCCCAGCCACCTTCTCCTGGCTTCGCTTTCTGCTCCTTTCTCCAATACCTTCTAGCAGTGCAACACTTGAGAAGGTGGTCCATAGTGGTTGTGATCTATACCCATGCCCTTCTTCCTCCGTTTGAGAACTCATGGGCTAACTCTTTTACCTTTGCGGCCGTGTTCATTTCAGACCATTTAAAGTGCCTTTAAATTCATCCTTGGAAGGAACTGTTTCATCATTTTGTCTCACTGGGAGCAGTGGTTTCAAGCTGAAGTAGTGCTTTGTAATTGAAAGGCAACTTCATTCTCCCATAAATAATACTTGCTGGAACAGGATGGAAGGGAATGCCGCAATCTCTTCGATCTCTTCATGGTCTGTCTTCTGATTTCTGCTCATGCAGCATAGGGATATGATACAGATCAGCCTCAGCGTGGCCTTCTCTTTGTTTAAAAGCAGCCTTACTCGTTTCTATTTCCCCCTTAGGCTGACTAAGTCTTCTAAAGCTTTTGTTTCTTCCCTGTCGTATTCCAGTGTACTTCTCCCTCCTCCTCCTCTATCCTTCGCAGTTGCACAAACATTACTAGCTACTTAATGTCCGTGAGCAACACTATAAGACTATGTTTGGGTGAAGGAGGATCTTCTGTTAAGAGAAATATGTTTTAATTTTGTTTCATTTTTCAGAAGGGATCCTAATTGGTTTAGGCAGGGGGCGAACAAAGAGCATAAAAACTTTCTACCCTGGCAGCTATTGCTCTCTCCACATGTATTTAAACTCCATAGTACACAATAAAGACCATAGAAATTCAGCGAAATTGCTCACAACTCGGCATCATCCAGAGTCTCTTGAGAAGGGGAACTGCACCTAGAAATCCAGCTCTCCTGGGGCTAGTAGCTAACAGAAGCGAAGAGTGTGCCGGCGGCCTGGCTGTGCCTCCCTGTTCACCAGCTGGAAGCTTTGTTGAAGGGAGAACTACAGCAGAGACACTGGCGATCTCTTGGGAGGTGCAGCAGTGCACATGGGAACACCGACTGCTCTTGATGTTGGACAGGTGCTGCTGAAGAATTACCCTTAAGCTCAGCCTGAGCCATGTGGTGCAAGTCCAGAGCTGAGCTTCCATGGCTGTTAGGCTAAAGAGTGATAGCCAGGCTTTCTGGGGGATGTTTCTTACATATCAGCTTTTCTACTTATCTAATCCCACGGCTGAAGGGATGGAGGTTATGCAGTGCATGTTCGTGTGGCTCCAAGAGAGACTTTCAGAAGAACACATTTCCTTCATCTTAAGTTTCTCTCTATCCAGTAGTTATTAAAACAAACAAACAAACAAAAGTATTTGTAGTACTGTCAGATCTTGATATGTTGAATGTTTATATGATGTTATAATTAAGGGCTGAAAGCTTCTGAGAAGTGAAGTGCACCCCTCTCGCCCCCCTCCCTTTGCTTACCCAGGCTGTAACTGGCTGTAGTGCTGCAGTATTTCTGTATTCTGGGTTAGTTGGAGTGTTCTCCGTGGATGGCTTCTCCATTCCACTCCTTCTTTAATGTCTGCTCTTCTACAGGATTGATTGAGCTGTCAGTTCAAGAACTGGGCTAGAGCTGACCCAGTTCACTTAAAGGAACATTAAAAATCTTCCTTGTAAAGTCTTTCTAGTCTTTCTGGATCTGATCTGCTCATTCCAAAGCTCTAAATTCAAGTGAGCCAGAAATTTTGTGAATCACTTTGCAGTTTTCCCATACCTTCCACTACCGAGATTACCTATAAAACGTTTTAATCTAATGTATGTGAACACTGTCATTTTGACGATTACAGAAAATAAAGCAAGACAGTCTCAGCAGCAGCTACACTGACTGCTCATTCTCCCGGGTTCTTGTTTTTCTATAATTTGCTTTCCTTCTTGGGAGCGCTAATCCTCCCATGTCACACATTTTCTGTTCAACTTTTCTCCTCTGTGGATCTCTGGATTTGTTCTGCTGCCCTTCCTAATCCATGGGAGCGTTGGTGACCTCAGGAGACACCCTTGGCAAGAGGCTTTTTTTGGATTTGAGTAATATCGATTATTCCTTCTGCAGTGCTGAAAATCAACAATTGCCTTTTGGACTGTCACTGAACAAGACTGAACTGCCTAATCACTTGCCTACCAAAACCCGCTCACTGCAGTCCACATGACCTCTCCGTTTCATATTGTGCTGAGAAACAGCCGTTCCTGCATCTTTGCAATTTCTGGAAAGAACTTTCTGCAACTACCAAAGTATTGTACAGGAGATAAGGAGATAAGCCAAGCTGAGTTATAGCTTAATTTCTAGAAATGTTTGGTTTTTGGTTTTTTTTTTTGGATTGGGCTATAAGTTAATATAGTGATAAAGTTCCACTCTTGGGTAAAAAAATCTCTACTGAAGAGAAAATTGTTGCTCTGAAGAGCTTTAGCCATAACCCAAAGATGGGATTTCTTGTTTTGCTTTTAAAGAAGTGAGGGGGCAAAACTTGGTGCTAACAGAAGGGTGATGCTCAGGGGAGATTTATATGCCAGGGTCAGAGGAGGGAGGAGAGGGGGGCAGTGGGAGAGGTTTGAGTAACTGAGATGCCGTAACTTGTCCCAGCGTGGTTCTGCACGCTGCTTAGGAGTCGCGATTCACTGTCTGTCACTGTTACTGCACAGGCGGTAGCAGTGCTGGCTCACTGTTTGCTTCTGGGGGAGGGTGCAGAGGAGGCTGTGGGGAGGTGATGCTTGCCAAGGTCCTGGGGGGTTGTGTGACTGCAGGACAAGCCTTGAGTGTGCAAAGGCTAGTCATTTTACGTCGTAGTTGGGGAAGTGGTCCCCAAATGGTGTCCGTGTATGTTAGTACATGTAGCAAAAAAAGCTATGAGATTCCTTTTACCTCATTTTATCTAGAATACAGCTAGAAGTGAGAACTTCCCAGACATTTTGGAGATCATACCTAACTTCCAGGGCAGCAGCAACGTGTGACTCCTGAAAACGTGCAAAGTGCTCACACATAATCTCTGGCAACTTGTGCCAAACAGAATGCAAAGTAATCCGCTTTGGCACCAGCACAAGAAAACACGAAGAAACCATCTGTTAAACCCAGAATCTTCTCCTCTGGTGTTAAAGTTTTGGTATCTGAGAAAATGGGAACCCAGCAGGGCTTCATCACTTATGCTGTGCTGCTCCTCACCTTCAGGCATATCTTGATGCTTGGGATGTCGCTAGCACCTGAGATTCTGGGCAATGTGTCCCAGCGTGGGACACGCTTTCCTTCTCCTTTGGTGGTTCTCTTAAAACTAAGGTGAGCAAAGCAACAAAAGATAACCCGTAGAGTTAGCATCCTGCAGTGCTAGAAAGCTAAACTCTTTGGTCGGTCTTTAATTTCCTTGGTTCCAAGAAGACTAGCAAAAAGGTAGGGTATTCTCAAGCTACATTTCCTTCCTGCTTGGGAAAGAGTTCCCTTCCAACGTGGCGGCTGTTACCGATGCTGTGATGCTCTCTCGTCAGTGTAAGGGGAGAGCAGGAGAGCCGAGGGGGGAAGTCTCCTCACCACAGCGGATTTCCGTTCTCAGAGTGCTGCTGCAACAGGACGTGCAAGTTAATTCGGCTCTGGGGAAGAGGGGTGTGAAGAGAGAAAATAGGGCCTCTTGTTGAACTTTTTGCTCTTTCTTTACAGCCTTTGATGATACGGTCCGTGTTTGTCCTTTGTAGCGGGACCGAGCTGGTGTTACTGTCGCCCAGAGGGGCTTGTGTTCTCCCTCAGTATGCTTTGGCTCCAGCAGCAGCAGCAGCACGTGCTGAATAGTTGCACTAGCTGCACATGACGACAGCAGAGATAATTTTCTTGCTTGGCCAGAGAGATGAGGAGGAGCTCTCTTAAATATCTAAATGTTCTAATATTTATTTAGTTTGAATATGTGAACATTTTAGGAGCTATGGAGAGCCTGTATATCAGTGAAAAATACCTGGGTTTCGTCTACCAGATAACACTGTCTCTCCTCATGATGTGTTGATGTATGCTTGTCACCTTCTGTGGGCTTTGGCAGAGTCACTCATGTCAGTTTTGTACTGGCACAGACCTGACAGCGGGGTTTGTGGGAGTGTCGTCCTGGTGGAGGGACAGGACTGGACTGCTCCTGCAGGATTTAGTTCAGGAAAGGAGGATGTGCGGGTCTTGTTTGGTCCTGTGATTTACCAGCAGAGCAGGCAGACTTCTGCGCCGCTCTGTTCTGTCACGCTTGCTTTGTGTGAGTAGGTCTCACGTGTATGGATGGACACGCACAATCGTTTTCCCGATTTCTGCCCCACTTCCTTTCAAATGCAAGCACCTTCTCTCCTGTAGTTAGGCTATCCTGTGTATTTTACTTTTTACAATAAGGCGAAACATTGAACCTGGCACTATTGATTTTTACTGCTTCCCTTCCCTCTCCAGAGCACTTAAGATATTTTCAGAGGCTTTAATCTCTAAGCTTTTTGGGGAGAGAACAGCATCCATCAATACATCAGCTGTCAGGGTTCAGCTTCTTGAAGACTTGGTTTTCCAACCCAAAGCTCATGGCATTTTTTCTTTATGACTTGTGCAGCATTGATGCACAGCAAAGGTTTAATGCTGGGGCTGGGGTTGGGGGAAGAAGGGGAGAATTTCAAAGGCTTTGTTTTAGAAGCCTTTTGATAGAAATGCGTATGATGAAGATACAGCATAGAAAATAGCCCCAGGAGAGGGAAAATCATGACAGATAACCTGAAGGTCTTCTGTGCAGTGGAGTTTAGGAAGCTGAATTAAGATTGAAATAAACCCCAAATGTTTTAGGGTCAGTGCAGCCTTAACTGAGTATCTGAATAACAGGCTACAACAGATTTGTGTAGAAAATTCCATATACAGCCTCAGGGGTCAGGGAGCAGAGGGATCAGGTCAGGCTGGTGCTGTATGTCCGGTTCACAGGGAGGAAAATGGTTTAAATTACCACAAAGGGACTTTTGGACTGCGACTTGTGAAAATGTGTAGCAGAGCATTGACAGGTCTCTACGGGCAAGTTGGACAGATTCTTTCCTTTTTGTGGTATTTTATTAAGCTTTCTGGCACTTGAGATGATAACGTCTGATGATTTGGTGGTATCTGCCTAGTGAAAAGGCTCAGAAAAAAACTGTCATCTCTGATGATTTTCTCCTTTTTTTCATTCGCTGCTTTTGGGTGAAAGTTTCATGAGCTTTTTCCGCTTGCAGCAAGACAGGCTAATGTGGAGGGACGCGCACTCCTGTTGCTTATAAGCAGCACATTAAATAAAAACTGAGATACAGCAAGAACTTAGTGCAGCATCCTGGTGAGTGGAGTTTGTTAGCTGATTGGAGACTGAGAGAAAAATGCTTAAACAATAGATTTGAGAGTCTCTTCCTTTTTTTTTAATGAAAATATTTTAAGAGAAAAGTGAGGATAAATAGAAATGGAGAGATGTGTTGTATTCCTCTGGGGTATAGCAGTGGACAGATCTGCCTTCAGTTCAGAGAACAGAACAGGTTGGTATTAAGATTTCATTTCATGTAGATGATAATCCAAGCACTATTTCTGAAGAAGAGCTTTTAAAAAAACACAAATCCTGCTCAACCAGATTCTGAAATACAGTTGATTATAGCATGGACTGGAAACACTGAATAAAACAAAAAAAATACAAAACTATTTTAAATCATTTAGATAAATGATATTTCTTTTTGCTAAATCCAACATTTGCAGTTGTTAGGGTTTGTTTTTTTTTCCTGAGTGAACAAATCCAGATTTTTTTCACTTGGACATAGTTTTATTTTTAAACACGACTTCCAGAAATGCATGCATGTGGGATTGCAGTTGGGACCAGTGGAGAACTGTGGCACTCTGCCAGGCGCTCGCCCTGTCCCTGCAATATAGATGGCTTGCCAGCATTCTGGAGAAAAACAACCCCAAAACTTTAAACAAATTATGCTTAATGGAAATAAACTTTTTTTGCCCTCCTGTGCAATGATTTGGATAATGTGCTGGCTGTGTGTTTCTGGAGGACAGAGGAAGGGGGAAGGGGAGAGGAGGGCAGAGATGGAGCTCTGTGTGCCTGTAACCTGCTCTCCAGTGGATGCTCTGGGAAGCCTATTGGGGGGACTGTGACGTTTCTAAGCTTGGAGCGTTTTTTAGCTCCCCGCCAGTCTCTCTATTAGAAGGTGAGCAGGCTAGCTTCAGCCAGCTATGATAAGAGCATTTTTCTAGCGGTTTTCTTCCATATATGGATTTGTAAGACCTGGAAAGGCGTATGCCTTGTGTCTGGCCTTTTCTGTATAGAGCTGTGATGCTGTCTTCCACGTCAGTCATCTGAGTTTTGCTGGATTTTGGTGGTGACAATGCCATGAAACCAACACCTGGTTGTTTTGTTTGGTTGGTTTTTTTTTAATATAAAAAAAAGGGCAAGGACAGTAGGCTATAGCCTGCTCCACAGAAGAAACGGCACCATAGCCATATCTCTCTGTTTTTTCATGCTGGTGCTAATAAATCTTTTCTCTCACTTCTGTTGCTATGGTGTTAGTTCTGTGCAAAAACAAACCTTTGGGTGATCATGTCAAATGCAAAGATCGTTTGGAGAGAGAGATGCTGAAAGGGAAGGGAAGTAGGAGGGCTCAAATTCCAGCTGATGACAAACAATGAATCAGTGTTCGTCTCAGCAGAGGGCCATCAGAAATTTTGCACTGTACTTTCACTGACTTCTGCTTGGGTCTGATACTCCACTTGAAAAGGCTTCTTTTTTCACCTTCAAATCTTTTTTTTTCCTTCTTTTTATTCTACTTTTACTTTTTTTTTTCTTCTCGATATATAAAAGGAAGGTGGATCTCTTCCAAATTCCACACAGCCCAGGAATATTTGCTTTCCGCAGCATGGCCCAGAACACAGAGACCTTATTCTCGCAAACGGTTTGATCCTCCAATCCACAAAATACTGGATCAAATTTTGAAGGTTTGTGTGGTTGAAATGTACCTGCTGTCCTTGTTGAGCCAATTGAAGTGGTCGTTGAACTTCCTACCAGAGAAGCTGCCTCAGTGTGCTTTCATTCCTAGCATTGCTTTCCTGGTGAAGGGGAAGCAGACCACTGCTATGGTGGGGGGGTTCCTTTTTAACACTTGCTGATGTGCGAAGTAGGTGCGTTTGGTTTTATTCTCAAAATAAGCCAGTTGCTTTTAACTGGCACAACTGTTGTGAAGAAGTTATCTTGGCCAGGTGTCTTATGCTTCTGGAAAACACTGTGCTGAAAATGCCTGGATATGCCTTGAAGGCTGATTTCTATTCTTGGGTCAAGGCTGAAAGGGAGGACTGTTTTCTGAATGTTACTGTGCAGATTGAGCTGCAAGTGCAGGAAGAATGTAGAGGGGTAACCAATCTCAAATACTTACTTACTTCTCACTGTTTTTCAAACTGGAAGTCCTGAAAATGGATTAGTTCACATTTTTGTACCTTGGCAACTGGGAACTTTCTGACTTGGTTAAATGGACCCTTTGTTTTGCTGTTTCCTTCCAGATGTGATAGGCAGATGAAAAAACCTCAGGAAAAGCAGTGTGGTCATCTGAGATTTCCTTTAAGGGTATTAACTGATTTTTCTGGAACTTGATTGCAGATCATCTCCTTCCATGTCCTTAGCCAAGCTGCAGTTCACTTTGTTTTGCCTTAATTTTTCAGACACTTAACCCGTAGCCTTCATGCTGCACTACTTGTGGGAGTAAAACTGTAAGTGCCAGGACAGTCAGACCTTCTGTGGACTGCCTCACCCAGCCACAGCTTACTGATCACTGAGAATCCACATCAAGTCTGTCTTGTTTGTCTTTGCCATTGCATAATCTTTGCGTGTAGAGAGTCTGCTGCTCACCTGTGAACAGTGCCTCTGTTAGTCTCCTCAGAAAATAGATGCACAATACATTTTCCAGTTGTATTAGAATCTATGAAAGTACTTCAAAGATAGTACTAGATCCTCAACCTGTAACACTTAGTAGGAGCATATGGTAATAGGCAAGCAAAGGTGGTCTCTGTTGGGAAGAATTAGCAGTCTTTCGGTTTGCTTTTGTGCCATAGCTAACTTAGTTATTCTGCTCAAGTAAGCCTAGCCCAGATAAGACTGCCTACACAAGAAAAGCAATTCAGCTACGTGGATCAGTTAGATTAGCAAGTAGGAAATTATTATAAGGCTGCTAGATCTCTATTGTTTTAGTTTTATTGGTGCTTGAGCTCCAGCCATCCTGTCTTATCATTACCTTCCGTAAGGCACTTACCTCCCGAAAAGCAGGGCCATTTCTGTAGGGTGGGAAATTTTGTTAGGACAAAACTCAAGCTAATGAGACAGTGAAGAGCAGGCTTCTATTGAAACAGCATCAGCAGCCTCTTCTGCCCAGCCCTGCTTTCCCTCCTGTGCCCCCCACCCCTTTCTCTGCCAGAGTTGAATAAAAAGGGATAGCAGTAATGGAAAGGAGCATTCACGTAACTGTAAAATCAGATGCTAACTTTACTTTAGTGAGCACATATCTGTCTGTCATTTCAAAAATGTTCCCGGTTTGAAGTTTACAAGGTTAAGTTGCCACTGATGCAGTAGATCTCAAAATTGGTTGAAGAGCACTGCTTGATAATGTGACAGCTTTTGTCCTATGGGCAGCCCAGCGTATTGGCTAGAACATGAGCCAGTTCTGGTACTTATATAGTACAAATGTTCAAATCTGGTAAGTAGCTTCATGGGATCATTAAGTTTGGTAGAGACTTCAGGGGTCCGTAATACATCATCTTGATCAAAGCAAATTCAGCATTAAATTCAGACTAAGTTGCTTAGGGCTTTGTCCAGTCAGGTCTTGAAAACCTTGAAGGATGGAGATCCTACAGCCTCTGTGGGACTCTGCTGCAACCGGACTGTCCTCAGAGTGGAATTTTTTTCCTGATTTAGTTGGAATTTCCAGTTTTGATTTGTGTCCTGATAAATCTAAGCCCTGACAATGACATTGGCCCGTTCTCTTAGTACCCTTGCATGCATTCCATCAGGTCCAGTAGCCTTCTTTGCATTAAGATTTCCTCAAGAGAGCCCTAACTCAATCCTTTTCCAGTACAGGTGGTTCTTCTGCTCCTTGAACCTTGTCTTGGTACTGGGGACCAAGCCCTGTGACGCATCGCCAGCACTTTGATGCCTTCCCATGCTGTCTGGAGCAGAGTTTCTGCACACCCCACCCCAAATCTTTGTCCCATATCCAGCTAACTGCCAAAGTCTGCTAGTGGGAGTGTTCTGGGAGCTGCACTCCTCCTTACCAGCTAAAGAGCTGTCCCTGCAGCAGATGAATTTTCAAAGACCCTGAGTCACTTGCTTTTGTGTTACCTGTGTTACTGTCCTGGGTGCTGTTTTGTGCAATCCCAAAGGGTGAAGGGCACAGCAGGCGTTTCTTTTATTAGTGGTCATAATCTTTGTTGGCTCCTTCCTTCTGCATTTGTGCGTAAGTACTGAAAAGAGAGCTGAAGAGGGAAATGTTGGCTTAGGGTGGAGAAGCACAGGAAGGTGTTTGGATGAAGGGTGCTTGCCAATGACTTCACTGCTTCTTCATGGAATTAGATCTACACTGCTGAGAAATAAAAGTCTGAGTAAAGTTTTCTGATATTCAGTGAAATGCAAATTCTCAGGGATTTGGGTGACATACCAAAATAAAGTCAGCATGTAAATGCCTTCTCTGTGGCAGTAACACCTTGGATGGTGGCAGGGACTAAAACCTCAGATCCTCCATATACTAATAGAAGGTTTCTCTCTGGTTTCTTTAGCTTGACCTCACCAAACCCATTGAAGATCAGGGCCCTTTGGATGTGATCATACATAAACTGACAGATGTCATCCTTGAAGCAGACCAGAATGACAGCCAGTCACTGGAGCTGGTTCACAGGTTCCAGGTAAGTGGTTCTTTTCTAGTCCTTCTGCATTTCAAGCAGGAGGATGATCTTGGTGCAGCAAATTCAGTCTGTTTCCCATACAGTTGGTAAGGTTTGATGAAAAGAGCTCCCTGGCACGCTGCTGCCCTGCTACTGATAGCCCAGCAAAAATAGTTTTGTCAGTCTAAAACGGACTTGCACCTTTGGATAGTTTTTATGTTGTATTGGTAAGGTTAGTAAGAGCTGGTTCCCCATGAGGACAAATACTGTCCTGATGTCATTCCAAGAGCATGAGTGCTGTTCACAAAAGGTGTTTGCAGCGTCCTTTACATGCATCTCTCCACGACAGAAGGCACTAAATTAATTTGGCCCAGTTCTGTCTAGTCTTCCCAGTTCCTGGAATGATAATTTCTGTAACATCAAGGTTACTGTGAGTAACTCTGTCCTCTAGTGCTGAGAATCCTGTTTTATTAATTCTTTTTCCCCTCAACTTTACCTTGAAGGTCACAAATATGCAGGACATAGTGGTACAGAGAACTGTTTTCCCGAAGAATTCCTATCAGCAGTCTAAGTGCTGATGAAAATGATAAAGCAACACCATTATCATTTTAAAAGGTGTTGCTTCTGGTGGATATCTTTGATCAAAGGTATATTCTTTTCTTCTCTTTCAAAGAGAAACAAGATATTTTCAGAATTTTACGGGATATGCTTATGTCAGGTAGAAAAACAGCTCAGGCAAATTGTGCAGTCTTGACAACTTTGCTTTCTTGGGAAATGATGTTCTCTTTGCTATGCTTAATGGTCTACAACTAGTGATGCAGAAAATATTTTACTTAATGGAGTCAATATTCTCTTTGCTTTAGTTACAAAGCTTTTCTGCTTCCTCCCACCTGTGTATTACTCAAACACACACAGGAGATGAAAAGGTTTGACTTGTGGGTCTGGCCCTCTGGTACCAGTTGTCAGAATACTAGATGACTATTCATCACTAAGTAGTGCAGGGTCCACTTCCCACAGCACTGGAAACTTGTAGATGTCCAAAGAAGCTTATGGAGAGATGGACCTCGGGGGCTTTCTGCTCACAGTCTTTCCTTGTTTCAGATGTTAACTAGTTTGCCTTCACAATATACCCATCTTATCGATGGGAAAAACTGATGACCAAAGAGACAAAAGGGCACATGGGTTAAGTTGCTAGCAGCTGCTTAAGACTCATGAGATCCCTCATTCCCAGTTCTTATGTTGTTGCGTGCATTCCTGAAGGCCAGGCTTTATGAGGCACAGAGAGAGCAGCTCTGTGTAATCCTGTGGCACCTCCCTTGTCCCCTGGAGAGAATGCTAGTAGGGAACTTGTGCAAGCAGTTGTAGAACAACAGTTGGTATGTAGCAGTACAATTAATACCTAAAACACCTTTCTTTTATTCTTGAGCGAGAACTCTTCAATGGATATGGAATATTTTTAATAAGAACTCCAGCTAGTCAAGTTACTGTATTTAATAGCTTAAGGTCACAAGCTGATACTTTCTCAAGTATCAGGAGGTGAGGTTGAGAGGAAACAGTAGTAAGTACAGAGGATGCATTATCCTAAAGCTGCGTTTAACCACCGAGGTGAAGTTCAGTATGAAACAGGGTAGAGCACTTTGCAGCTAGAGCCTTAGCTTTGGCTGGGGACTTAGGGGGCTGTTCTTGTGTCTGTGTGACAGCTGCTGCACTGCTGGATGGTTCGAAGAGGGTAAAATGACCTGCTAAAGCTAAATCCTTACCCTGATAGATTTCTTAAAGTAATCATAATATGATACTTTGACATTATTCTGTATATCTTTGTTACTGTTTAAATAACTTAATCCATTATTTTTGTATAGGTTAAATATTGAAGCTTTGTTTTTAAAGATATTTACGTTAGAAAATCTCAGTGAAAATACGATTTTTATCTCATGAGTTTGTGGGATAGATTCTGAGAGTGGTGAGAGAGAAGCAGTATATATGGATATATTATCTGTATATAATTTTGGATATGTTATCCATATATAATTATGGATAAATATCAATTTATTCTTTAGTTCAGGGACTTGGTCTTTGTATCTTTTTTTGGATAGCACTTGGAAAAGAATAATATCACCTGAATAGAGATGCAGTGGCCTAAAAACAACAACAGAAACATCCCCTTATGGAAAAAATGAAAACCCAATCAAAACTGCAACTACAAACCAAAAACCTAACTCCCCTCACCCAAAGTCTCTCCTAAAATTCTACAGAGCTATGTAAGTTAAAACATACCACTGATAGCATCAAATACAGCAATATTTTTAATAACAGACTATTTGAAGTGAAATTACTGATTTAAACTTTTAGAAATGAAAAATAGTTAGTTTGCATGTAACAGTTAATACAGCGTAAAAATAAGAAATGTATGTGGGGATATTGTTTTCATTTTCTAAGCTTTTGTCAGAAAGAAGGTATTTGCTATAGTGCAGCTTGGATTTTTTTCAGAAAGTAAGATATAAGTGGAAGTTTCTAGAGATACACACATCAGAAAAGGCAGCAGACCCCTGATTTACACGGATATTCTTATTGGGACAATATTATAACCTTCACTAGTGCTGGCAAATCTCACTTGAGCTGCCGTGTTTCAGAGCAGCTGAGAAATAGTTGTATTCCAGTCACGCGCGTCATGTGTGGCACTGGGACCCCTCCGGCTGTACACCTTTCGGCAGCTGCCACCTATGAGCGTACGTGCCTCCTTGTTGTTCCTGTGTGGCTCACCTGCCAGGCTGTGCCCTTGATCAAAGTTTGGAGGCAGTGCATTGTGCTTCTATTTTACCGCAACTGCAGTTTTCCAAGATGTGATTGTCTGTGTCCTGCAGTGAATTTACTGAAACCTTCCCAGCTCTCACAGGCTGGTTGACTCTTCCTATGTTAAAACTGTGGAGCAACTTGTTGCAAACAGTTTTAAATCATAGCCTTAATGAAAGCTAAACAACCAAACTCATATTGCCCTAAAATCCTACTTTATGTGTTTGAGTATAGCCCTGTGTGCAAGTTCGACAATTCAGCCTTGCCTCTCCTCTCCATCCCATTAGAAATAATAAATCAAGAGAGTCACCATATTCAAGGTGATCCCCTGTTAAAGGAGGCTGCATAATAGCATCCCCGTGCTGTGTTGTTTCTTAGGACTGTGCTGCAGCTCTTGCTATCTTTGTTAATCTTGGAAATCACAGAGCTTTCTTTTTAGTGGCCTCTGAAGGAAACCAGTAAGAAGCCTTCCCTTAAGATTTGAGGCAAACAAATCTTACTGCTCTCTGTGTTTCCTGACCCAGCTCTTCTCTCCCATGCTGCCAAGCACGGGAGCTTAGTTCATCTGTGTTAACATCGCCCCCCCGTCTCCTGTGCCTGAGTTTTTTCTTGGCAGCATGGCCTTAATCTCATACAGCATATACAGTAATGGGTGAGCCATCGGGTCATTGATTTGGACTGGGGATATGCTTCTCATGACACGCTAACTAATTTGGAGAGGTGAGAACAGTCATTGATCCCAGGGAGTCATGGAGAGTACTGACAGAGGTACATGATACAGCATGTCAAATTCTTTCTGTAGGATTTGCATAGTGATAAATTGATTTAATACATGCATAGCACAAGAGCATTCAGTTACATTAGACATTTTTGCAGACCTGTTTGCTGCCTTCTAAGAATAATAGAGAACAAAAGGGGAAACAAGTTGGGCTGGAACAGGTTTGGGTTACAGTAGAGTGAAACAGAAATAGCTGTAATCCAGAGACTAGATAATAGAGTTGAAATTCAGTCTTCTGTCTGTTACCATTGCCCCTATTTTGTTGCTGTAGAACGCTTACATCTTTCTATGCCTCAGCTTACCACCACCCTTTCATAAATTAGTCTCTATTTCTTAATAATGGACTTCATAATTTTCCTGTAAATATCAGTATTCAAGCAAAAATAATACTGTGGTTCTTGTGAAGCTAATTTGCAGTAGGCTTATGGGAAGTTGAAACTTTTTTCTTTTGATAATACTGGAAATTTGGATTGTGTGTCAAGTGTTGTAGAAAGCAAAGGTATTGTTCTCACACCTGGGGCATATGCTGCATGTAGGTCAGCACACTTTAATTGTCGGTAGGTCTGTTAATCAATAAGCAAGTGTATCATTAGAAAACCTCTCTCTACAGTAACACATGCTCCATATATGTTTTTTCCAGAGCTCAAGTAATACAGACAGGTAGAAGTAAGGATAAGTTTCTGAGCAAGTCAGATGGAAAAGAAATAGTTCCCTGTCTCCTGACTTGATGGGTGAATATAGTTGAACTTGTTCAACTAACGGTATGAACTGTATAGGAAGGAAATAATTGGGCGAAAAGCGTCCTGTGGATACAGAGTATTGTCTTACACTAGTGTCGTCTGTGCAGAGGATGGTGGTGAATTCTACTCATGCTTTGAGGACTCCTCTACATTTTCATCTTCATTTCATGTCCCTGTTGATGGTGGTTTTAGTCTTTTGGAACATTCTGCCTAATTCCAATTTAGCATTGCTGTGTTCACAATGGCAAGCTTTGGCCAGCATACTCTAGAAATGCTGTTGCGGGGCTATGCTGAGAAACTTGCTTAATTCTTCTTGCGAAATGCTTGGATCCAGTTGGCTGGTGCCTTCAAGGCCTTCATTTTTAGGAATATTAAATTTAACCGCAAATGAAAATAATAAAAAAGCCAAGAATGTTAGAGGAGAACTTGATGTTCTTTATTCTCTCCCTGTCATTAGTTCTTGGTTGTAGAGTAAACACTGTTATTATCTCTCTATTCTTTTTGAGGATGCCATGTTCCTGCAAAGAAGTGCAGTGGAATGCCTAAGGAATTAGAAGGGGATCCTGGAATGTGGGTTCAGTCACATGGTTTTCCATAGTTTCATTATGTGATCTAGACCATCCTGTTTGCATCCCTAAGTTTTTGTTTTGCAAGCTGTAAGTTGAAGGAAATGGTATAAACTCCCTTTTGAGATTAATATCAGAAGCCCTTTAGGTCAACTCAGAACGGCTGTCGTAAGGACTTGGGGTTTGTTTGTTTGTTTCTGTTTGGAGCTCTGGTATGAATTTGTAGTAGCTATGATGACATCTGCTTTACAGACCAACTTACAATAGTCACACTGATGTCTGATGATCTGTCTTTACAGATAGTGTTCTTTAGCATAGTCCAGTGGATGACTTGTCCTCAATCATGTAGTTGAACTAGAATGCAGGTTTCCATTACTGGACTACACATATTTCTTACTGTGGGTAGGGAATTATAATCTCTCAGTATCTTCAAAACTCATTCATTAGAAAAAGATCCTCTTCCAGTGCCTTCCAAACTGGGAAAGGATCTTTTTCTAGTGAATGAGATAGAGGGCAGGGACCCCTGTGAGCAGGCTTCCGAATTATATCCTATCCCCAATAAACCAAGGCCTTGAGCTTCTGGTTCTGCACATGTGACTGAGTTGTGCCACATTGCTGGCATGTGGGAAACTTTCATTGCAGTAAAACATGGACCCAGGAAGCAGTGGAGCAGAGGAGAGGTCTGTCAGCATTGAATTACATGCCAAAGCGTGTTCAAAGGGTATATTCTCACATAATTTTGTATACAGGGCAGAAACTGGCAGGGAATTGCTGCCTGCCTCCATCTGTCCTGTATTATTTTTAAAATATTGAAAACTATTAGAAATGAAGAGCAGTATATTGCCTAGAAAAAATACATAGTAACGATCCATTTGTATAAAGTGTGTGGGGTGGGGTTGTTCTTTTTTTTTTTTTTTTTTTTTTTTTTAAAACTAAAATCAATAAGCAACTTAGAAAATATGAAGTGACCACCTTGCAAGAGAGCTGCTTGTGTATGTGTGATGTTGCATAAGCACTGTCATATTTCTGGCACCTGCACACAAGTGGAAATAGTGTGGTTCCCTTATTGTTCGTTAAATTGACCAAAAAAGTTCTGATGATCTTAACCAGACCAAACGGTGCAAAATTCATGATGCTAATTTTCCTGCTATTGAATGTAACAGCAAGGTGATACCTGGCACCAGGCTTACTGTTGGCTCCATAAAGCAGAGAGCAAGGAATCCTTGACCACAGGAGGAGGAGTGATCTGCCAGGCTACATTTATGACCTTTGTAAGAACAACTTCTTTTCAGAGCTGTATTGTAGAGACCTTGACCATCTCATCTGCAAGAGCCGAAGAAGAGATTGGCTTCATATCTACATGAGTCTGTGTGCCTGTTCTCTGGAGTCTTGTGATGAACCATTATATGGTCTGGTGGAGAGTGCTAATAGACTAGGAAGCTTCTTAGTATGCCCTTTTTCTCTTGCTGTTCAATGACTGTTCTCAGTTGCGTGGTAAAAATAATCATTACAGGAGACTCTGAAAACAGCAAGGAGGAGTTGCCTGTTGCCAGTGGGCATTTTAGCTGCAGAAGACCTTTAGGGCTGAGCTTTCTGAAGTCTTTGTGCTAGTTGGATGTGGTCTGGACTGCAGTTTCTCAGGAGAGTATTGGTGGGTGCAAACTGTTCTCTACTGCGTTGAAGATCAGTGATGAATGCCTAGTGATCCATTCAAAATGATGGCTTAAGTGATGGAAAATCAATAGGGTTATTAATTTGCCTTTCAGAGCTTTTTCTGAACAAGTTCTCTTTGCATTAGCCTTCTTAAGATCAGAAGCAGGTTTTATTCCTAGGCTTCTGCTATCAGGTTGGTGAAAATTTGAAGTGTTTCCTCCCCCTGCTGCTCTCCAGCTGTTGATTCTCCCACTCTGAAGTTGTCCAGGAGGGCTCTTCTATTCTTGATTCAGAAGCTTCCTTAGAAGGGTTTGGGACTGGGAGGAGAGAAAATTAGGGAGATATTTTGGAAGGGAAGGAGTTAGGGCACTGCTCTTGCTTAGGAGGGGAGCAGTGCGTTGTTCTTGCTTTCTTCAGAAGTCTCAGCTGTGAGAAGGTGATTCGGGTACATACGCAAGGAGATTATGCCAGTGGATTTTTAATGCTACTTTTTTTTTTTTTTTTTTTAAGATACTAGCCCATTCTGTTCCTGTTTTTCAGCTTTATACTCTGAAAATACTTACACATTTCAAATTTCTTTTCATGTGCTCTGCTGAGAAGAGGTAAGTGAAAAGTCAAAGGAAACTATCAAATCTTAGTATTTTTTTCTTACTGGGGGGACAGAGTGAGACACAAAGTTGAAATGGTCTATTTGCACCTGAATTCACAGGCCAGTACCTGTGTTTTTCCCATTTGAAAAATAATCCTGTCTTACATTTGTTGGAAGAGCCTCATAAGCAGGCAAAATTAACGAAAAGTGTGTCATTCAAGTGCTAACTGGTAGGATAGCTTCCTGTGAGTAGGTATGTGAAAAATGAAGCAGTGGTGGACTTTTGAAGGCAGAACAGGAAAGCTGAGTACTCAGAAAGTTGCTTTGAGATGTACAGTGAATAGAAATGTAACCGAGAAGATCTGTCCTCACTTCCCCTTGCTGTCCCCCTCATCCCTCCCAACAACTGCAGGAATCTCTTTTAGATTTAGAGACAAATAATTTTGAGATGATGTTTGTTCAAGATCCAACTTGCCTACACCTTTGCTTTTAGAAGCAAGTGTCCATGAAAAGAGACCATCACAGCCCAAGACATCAAAAAGGAACTTTTAAGTCTGAATTTGATGCAGACTCTTTAGACAAGCTTGTGTCTGTCTTTACATCTGTTTCCCCCTTGGAAAATGTTGGTCTGTTGTTATAAGCGGTCACCTTCATGTTTCTGTACGTCTGAAAACACAAATCCAAACGCTGTTATTGTTTTGTTTGCTAACATTTTTTTAATATGGAACTTTTGTTTAATATTAGACAAAAGATTATAGGAGTTTTATTACTTAGTAATAAAATCAAGTCAATGAGTCAGTGAGTCTCTCATGATCTAATGACTTAATATTTGCAGTAGATACTGTTATCAACTTTCTGTTAAAATATTAAAAAAAATTAAAATCATGAGCTACCTTTGTGGGTAAAATGACAAACAACAACTCTATTCGCATCTATACACAGACTTCTCAAGAAAAGCTTTTTTAAAAATATCTGGGTTATATCCAGAGGTATTTAATAGGGAGCATGAAATACTTGGTCTCTCTTTGATTTCAAATTTCATTGCTGGCCTTCTGCCAGTAACAGAGCTGGTACAGACCATAACTGAATGCCAAGCCTGGAATACAAACAAAGGAGAATCTGCTAAAGTCCTTGCTGCTTCTTGTTTGCTTTTATTATGTCAAAGATTAGAAAGAGGAAAACATAGATGTTGTCTGGGTCAAGCTGAACTGCAGCCCAAGGACAGAGCCCTTTCAAAATATTGTTGAGAAGCCTAAATATCCTCCAGATTGTTGCCTGGGTTGTTGGAGTCCACCAAAGGAGAGTGCCGAGTTGTGTTGTTGAAATGACCAGAGATAATGTGAACATCCAAAGTTGAAAGGTTGTGCTGTACTGAAAGCTCTCTGTTGGCTTCGGTGTTTCTCTTTTCCATCTGCAACTGCTCCATTTTCAAGTTCATATCTATAGTAGCTCATCTGCTATCAAAATTCTTAGACGCAAACCCTTCATGTTTATCCAGATTTGTATTTCTGGTAGTGGAGCCATTCTGTGCCATGGGAAGAGTCTGCTACTTAGGCTACATCAAGAGTTTTCCCATCTGTTAAGTGATCTTGACAGTTATACGTATTCAGTAAAACGTGATGCCTGAGTGTGCAGCAGTTTCTAGTAAAGAATCAAAGTTTATGAAAGGTTTCACACTGGCTACCAGAATTGTTCCTCTGAAGCTAACAAAATTGGTTTTTCTTATTGTAACTCCCTGTTGTGGGGACTTGGCGTTAAGGTTTCGTTTTTAAAATTATTTATTTATTTTAGGTAGTTTTCTGTGCATAGATATTGGAGCTCTTTCTTTTGCATGTGCTAGTGATGTACTGGTGTGAGATATGGGAGATTGGGAAAGTGCTGGCAGCTGTACATGCCCAAGGGGAGGCTGGGTGATTTACTTTGGGGATGCTGGTGCAACTTGATGGTTCTGGTTTTGAATGTGAAGTTAATGCTTTGTGATGGAACAGTGGAGGCTGTTTCTGGATTGACAGAGATCTATAGCCGATCCCCAGATTAGCTCTAGGAGACACTTCAGGTCCCAGTCCTTTCCTTTACTCAGATGATGCAGATCTTCACTGCCCAGCTGACAGTCTCTGAGTTTTGCCATTCCTGTGCCTTCTGGCTGTCCGAGTACTGTAAATGGAGAAGAGCTGGAGAATAGTACCTGAAATAGGTTTGATGCTGAGAAATTTCCTAGTTTTATAAAGAAAGCTCATGTTCAGGCTCCTTTGTGTGTGTGTGTGAAGGGGCTGTTGCCTTACACTGAGTGGTCTTCTTCTTGACATTAGTTTGTTACTCTAAATGACTTCTGGAAAACAGCCCCCACCTCCTTCATCTTCATTGGTTATTTCGTGTTTGCCTTACAGAGCTTTTTGGAGGCTCCTTAAGGCAATAGGATGAGAAATCAGTCACTGGAAAGTTAGCCAAGATGCTCATTTCTGTTGACATGTTGCCTGGTGTAGAATGGCCTTGGGATCATGCCTTCATTCCTGTTAAACTTCGTTATGCTGTGTCAAGCTTACTGCTTGGATGATCTTTTAATATGGTTTAGAGCTGTTATCATTATAAACAAAGCATTGTGAAGTTCCTTACAGAAAGCATAAAAAAGCAAGGCTTCCTCTGGAAATACTTAGAGTAACATGAGCCAAAATAACAAGTGGAACACACCTAATGCAGGGAAATGAGGATAGTGCTCAATGCCGAGGTGAGCACCAGGAAGATTTGGGAACATGCACACAGAGGTAGGAGAGGGAAAAATCATTCCCTCCTTGGAGGGGGGTGAAGGGGATGGAGGCCACAGGCAGGATGAAAGTATGTGTGAGAGGATTAGTATGTACAGAGTAGGGGCTGGGCCAGGATGGAAGCATGGGGAGCCTGAATTCAAGGTGGAAGCAGAGACAGGTCGAGGTGGAGGAGTCATCACCACAGCGTGAAAGGAAGAGCTAGTACACACATCAGAAATGACACGGGACACTTGCTGTCAGATCTCTGCCGTGGTCACATTTTGGAGCTGTGGCTTGTTCAGCCTGGTTACCATGCGTACTTAGCCACTGCCCCACCAGGGCATTGGCTGTCTGTAATGTACTCATCCTCTCGATGTACTCATGAAGATGCACACACTCCCTATCTTTTAAGCTGAGGCACAGAGGGGCTAAAAGAGCTGTCTTGTTATGCTTTAGATATGTTGAGATACTCAAGTACAGTTTCATGATCAGCAAGTTTAAGCTATTGCCCTAATTACTGGATCATCCTAGCTCCACAGGGTGTCTTTTAGCTGCTGTGTAAAAGGGCAGATACGCAAAGGCACACGTAGATGTTTAAGATGCATTAGGTAACAAGTTACTCTATCACTTAAAAAAAAAAAATCTCTTCTGTATTTGAAAGCTGGCTGCTCTGCTTGAGACTCTGGAAGTACTGGGGGTAGGAGACTCATGAAAACTGTTCTCTGTATGTTTTGGGTATTGATGACTTGAAATAAACCCAGCTTCTGCTCCAGTGAGCCAAAGAGGCTTTTTATCCAGGCTATACTGCAAGGGTGAAACAACAGCTGGGACTCGCAGTATTGATGACTGACTGTGCAAAAGGCTCTGTCCCTTACTTTTCCCAAGTGGCAGCAAGGTTGAGCGTATCTTTGGGGAATTCACTCTTTGTGTTCTGCAGGGATTATTAAATACGTCAGACATGTGTATTGCCTCTGAAGGGTGTCTCATGCCCTGTGGAGGAAAGCTACTTGTGTGCTGTGGGTGATGCAGTCGGTTCATTAAACCCCAGTGCTGGATCCTCTTAGCCTCAGAAGAATAATCCCCTTTTAGCAAGCCATCAGTTCAGACTGTCAGCAGAAAGCAACAGTGTGCCAGGCTAGGAGGAGTCGGGGGAGGAAGTCTGCTTCCCCCATCAGTGTCTGGAGCTAAATCACTTGCTGGGAACAGATGATGCCATTCTTTTCTCTCCAGCTCAGTAGCTAGCAAAGTGCATGTCATGAGGCCACCTCATCATACTCCTAAGTATCAGAGTAGTTTTGTTCTCTGAAGTAATCAACTTAAGGATGTAGGACTTCCATGAAGTCCATGAAGGAGCATTTACAATGCATTTGCATGAATGGATTTAAATGAGTGGAAATGTAACGATGGCTTTGGGAAGTTGGGTAAAACAAAGGCAGATGCTGACTTTGGAAATGGTTGTCTGATTTTGGATTGGATAAGATGGATGGTTGTTTGTCCCATTGACTTTATGGGGCCAGGTTGGGGCAGTGATGAAGGAACTCAGCTCCTGTTCTGAGAAAGAGGAAGAAGTTTTGTTGGATTTGCAAGGGCCATACCTGGCAGCTGTGTCTGTGTTTGTGGCCAAGATGCAGTAGTGCAGTCATGACCTCAGGGAATGGGGAGTTGAGTTCCCAAGATGATGATCCATGAGAACATTAACTTTGCTTTGCTGTAGTCAGAAGAGGAGAGTATGAACTTAGAGAAGTAGCAAGATAGATGCTTTCAAAACTCAATGAAGACACAGTGAAGCAGCAATCTCTTCAGCTCTGCCAAAAAAAATTCCAGCCCTTATCGTCCAGCTCTTAACACTGTCTTCAGCCCAGCTAGAGGACAGCAATAATAACATTAAAGAACCCAGATGTAGTTCTGACAGCTGTGATGTTCACGTGCAGTAATTCAATACAAGGCTGACCCCAAGACAGCAGTGTGTCATCTTTCTTCTCCTAATTGCTCTTCTCAGCCCTGCTCACAGCTGTTACTGTGGCACTTTGCCACTGGCTCCTTCCTGAGTTAATGTGGCTGCAGCGCAGGTTTCACTGCTGATGGTGAGTCCACAGGCGAAATTTGCCATTGTAAACCAGTTAGCTGTCACGTTTGTGTTTGTTTCAAGTGTCAGTGTCTAGACTGTCTGGTGACTTCCTGCATTGCCAATGTCCGTTTGCCTCCCCTTGAAGAGAAGCTGAACATTGAGGTTTTTAACGTTGGCTGTTCTCTTCCCCATCTCATTATTTTTCCACACTCTTCAGCCAACCTAATGACTTTTTTTTTTTTGCTATGTATTTGTTTTGCAGGAGTATATTGATGCTCATCCAGAAACCATTATCCTGGACCCTCTTCCAGCTATTCGTACACTTCTGGACCGATCCAAGTCTTATGAGCTAATCCGGCAAATAGAGGCATACATGCAAGGTAGGCCAATACCTGCTCTTCCTGAAGGCTTTATTGTGACTAGAGAAGGAAGCAGCGGGCTTCTGGAGGCTGGATGTGAGGTTTGAAGTAGTCCGTTTGGGTCCCTTGTGTTCTGTCTCTCTGTGGGAGCACAGACACTGAAGCATTCCTGTGTCACAGGATTGCCCTGTGGAATCCCGTGCTCTTCTTTTTCCATGTGCACAAAGGGGGTTTGCGTCTGGTTAAAAATACGATGTGGATTTAATGGGGAGCATATTTACTACAGTGAGCACTCCCAGAAATCTTCTGGAAAACATTCTCCTTTTGTGCGTGCTGCTAAATTGAAATGACTGTACAAACTTAGCAGCTTGTCATAAGAATCCTGAGGCCTGAATTTAGGGGAGATTTATGGAAGAAGAAAAAATGGTTTTGGAAAGGACTGAAAGAAATTAAATTGTAAATAGAGCTAAGACCTTTGAGAAGCACTAGAAACCTATTGCACAAGTTAATTGCTAGGAGGAACATAAATGCACTTCTGGTATTGTCTAGTTACCTGACATAGACTGTTGCCTTTAATTGGCATTGTTTGAGTTGTATTCCCACATTTAGAAGTGATGCCTTTTCAACCTAAATAATTCTATTATCTTATCATTTTAACCATTGTGACTGTTGGGTTAAGTTAGTCTTTCATTCCCTTTCTACTTCTGTTACTGTCATATTCTTGAAATGTTTATTGGCTTTTGAGTTTAAATCTAGAGGAGCCTTTGAAGTAACTGTTTCATATGTTAGATGACTATACTTGGAGGAAATTGCGTTGCTGAACTATGTTCTAGTGGGGCGTTATTGGAATTACCATTGTGATTGTTTTATCGCTATCTTGATGGACAGGTAGCAAGCTCATGCATTTGTATTTTTATAATTGTGGATTTATAGACATCCTGTTTGCATCTGACCTGCCTGGCCTCATCATCAGTGTCTTTATGTTAAAATAAGACTAATAATTCACATGCTTTCCCTTGTCTTTCGGAATCTCTTTAGGAGAAAATGTTCAATTAGTTTAAAAGGATTTTGTTTTGGGGTGGTTATTGCTGTTTGTGAGTGGGAGAGAGGTGCTCAGGGAAACCTGTGCTCTGAGGAATTGGTTGGGTTTTTGTTCTAGCAGCAGAGAGATTCAGTAGGGTTTGTTTGCTTTTTTTCTTAAATTGCTATCTGTGTTATTATTGTTATCTCCATGAGAATAGTACGTTCGAGAGAGCATCCAGTTTTTGCAGGTAGTTTGTCTTGCCCATATTTCAGCCTCCTCTGATGAGAAAAGGGAATAAATACTTAAGGAGGAAAAAGAAAAAAGTAGGTTTGTATTCAGTTAAAACTGACACTTTAAAGATAAGCTGTTAATAAAGTTGAAGAATGAGGTAAGGAAAAGTTTCACCTGTTCTTACTGGTCACTGCAGTGTGAGGTGACCATATTTCCCCTGTCCCTGTGTCCCCTCCCTGTACCCACCCCATCTCATCTTATTTTTGTCTCATCATCAGAAATATCCTGACAGAGACCTTGAACCAACTTTGTTTTTAGCAGGGGAAGTCTCAGGAGAGCTGAGTAATTGGCTAACTTCTCCTTCTGGCCTAAGTAGATCAGCCTCTGTATTCCTGCACGTAAGGATCTGCAGTGAGAAAAAAGCTACATCCCTCTAGACAATGTTGTGGGTTTTCTCCCCCTCCTTGTTTTCACCTGCTAAATTGTTTTCTCTACTGTGCAGCTGTCATGTCATATCCCAAGGCCATGAGCATTTAAAAAACTCAAAACAAGAAGTAATACGTCTGTGAACAGCATGAGGTCTTAGGAGCCACATCTTTTTTGTTCTGGAATTTCAAAATGGAAGTCACTACCAAGAAAATAATATCCTAGTCTTTAGCTGTAAGTAGAGAGCCCAGTTTATCACAGGATACAAAACTGATGTGATGGGTTAAGTTTGGTGCAAGGGATTATCTCTTTCAAAGGAATGCCATAAACTCTGGAGGGTTGAGTGTGTGTTCAAAGAGAAATCTGCTGCTGTTGAAGGTCTTCCAAAGAAAATTCAGTGTTTGTTTACAGACCAGTTTTGGATTCAGGTGACCTCTGAATTATGTTTTAAAGTAACTATAAATGAAATATAGTCTTTATTTATGATCTTCAATTTATACTTCATTTCTTACAAGAACTATATAACCAAAGATTTGCATCAGTTGGGTTAAAGGGAGGATGGCCACATGCTCTGCTGACTCCAGTTTGAACGGTGCTGAATCCTCCTTCTCCTGTGTTGCCTGAACCTTTGCAAATGGCAGATGTTGCTGAGGTGGCTGTTTTCTGCAGCAGTAAGGACCCGTGTTCTATAAACAACTGGATTTTAAATGTAATTGTCTTTCAGATGTCCAAGTTAAAGCGTTGCCTGTCCTTTTGACAGTGGATTCTCCATGCTTCACAAAAAAGGGAATTGCTATTTGATATGTCTAAAAGTGGGCATCTGGACATCATTAGGCTTTCTGAAAGTCCTGTATTGAGTCAGTTGTCTGAGTGATAAGTACTTTGATCCAGCCTCCTGAGAATGGGCTGGAAAGATGCTTTATGGCAGACTTCTTGTCTCTGCTACCACAGTGTGTGGCCACTAAAGGAACTGAGGTGGAAAAGAACTAGTAACTAGGCAAGAGTTGTATGTGTAGTCTGAGGGAAAGCACAGGGTTGAACGTGGACTTTCCATGTCCTAGACTGAAACTGGAATCACTCGGTCCTTGTGGAAGTACAAGGTTCACAGATTTGCAGAATCGTTGAGGTTGGAGGAGACCTCTTGAGATCATATCTAGTCCAGCTCGCTGCTCAAAGCAGGATCCTCTAGAGCTGGTTCCTCAGGTCCATGTCCAGTTGGGTTTTGTATATCTCCACAGATGGAGACTGCATGACCTCTCTGGGCAGCCTGCTCCAGGATTCACGTTGAACCTGGTGTGCTAGCATGCAACTAGGAGTTGCTGAGGTGACTTGCAGAGATTGTTATTTTCTTCAGTATAGATAATGATATCTCCCTTGGAAGGAAGTGGGACTCTCTCTGAAAAAAAAAAAAAAGCTTAAGAGATATTTTAGCATTGATTTTAATGGATTCTTTTTTGGAAGCAATAGTCTGGCCAGGGCTGTGACTTCCTCTTTTTCCTGCTCTCTGTTATTTTGAGTGCAAGCTGTAAAAGAGCTAGTCGTTCCAAAACCTTCACTTTTGAGTCTTTTTAAAAACATTTGAAAAAATAAAGGCTGCATTCCCAACTAGTGTCTTACATAGCTGGCAGGTCTATTTTGAAATAAATCACTGAATAGATTTTTTTGGTATAGCAGTTGAGTTCTCTCAGCAGCTGTGTTGCTTTGTTTACTTACCTGTGAAGAATTGCTGCTGATGTAAAAGTGCTCTGGATCAGGTTCTGTAATGTTCGGTGAAAGACTAGGAGCATTATTTAATGGAAATTTCATTTTTAGCAGGGTATTGTATGGTTGGAGCTGTGTCAGACTTTTCTAAGCTTTAACCTCATGAAAAATGACTAAATTCTCTGATGCCAGGTTGAAAAGCTGTGATCCTACAGCCTTGGAATTCAAGATCTGACTTTTAAAATTATGCTTAAGATGGTAATAGATAATCACTATGACTAGGGACTAACTAACCTTTTTATATTACATTTGTAGTTTTAAGATTAAAAGCTTTTAAAATTTCCTGTGTATCTTACAAGTAATAATCTAAACTGGAGGGATTTAAACCAAAGCTGAGGTAAGCATGCTGCTCACTCGGTGCTTTATCTAGTTAAGTGTTCCTATCTGCTACTCAGCTTCCTTTGCTGTCTCAAGTGACTTACAGGTTTCTTCGATAATGTTTGAACTTCATATATTGAGGACCCTGGAGTTCATTTCTTTAACCACTTCCACCTGGCTTTTTTCCATTATTTTAAAATCTTCTTGTTCTTAGATTCTTAAATTTAGCTTCAAATCTAAAATTTCTACAGAAACTAGCCTTTGTGGGGTTCCCATCAGAGAGAACTGCATGAGTCAAGCTGCAACTCCTGAATTTCTCTCTCCTAACGGTGTTTTTTGAAGTACAGAAACTATTCCCTCAGGACACTCTAATCAGTATAAAACCCTTTAGCTGTGATATTTTCATCCCAGGATGTAATCTAAATCATTTATGTTTGATTGTTTACTGTTATATGAGATGCTGCTGTGTGCGTTCCTTTCTGATTTGGAGGGATATTACAGAACAGATCATGGCATCCTTTTTTCCCCCCTGGATTTCTTTTTATCAGATTCTGTCTGTCTGTCTTAGAAATACATGCAGCTGTTCGAGGACTATCTTTTGTTACTAGGGGAGAGGCTCAGCATGATGTAACGGGTAACACACTTGATTTGGGGCTCAGGGTTTTCTGCTTGGCTCTGGTTCTGACTTGCTGCGTGTCTTTGGGCACAGCATGTCACCCCTGTGCATCTCTTTCTTCTCTTGACACTCATCTTCCCTTTAGATGCCACATTTTTCTGGGCAGGAACCTCTTTTCCAAATATACGTACACATACTGTGATATAGTGAGTCTCTGCTCTGTGTAGGTATAGTTTTAACAAAAAATGTAGAGTAGGAAACTGGGTATTTGCAATTCAATGCCAAAGTAGGTAGTCAGGTTTTATTTTTTGGAAGTTATGGAGCATATTGCTAGAGTGGTGCATACTCGGAACTTCTCAAAATCAGGCCACCCAGTTAAAAGTGCCTGAAAATAGCTGTATATACGTAGCTCTAGGTATTCACCTTTTGAAACTGTGGCCTCTACTCTCTGTAGCCTACTTTCCATAGCATTTTTGGTCAGAAGGGAGCAAGAAGAATAGTCACACAGGTCAACTTCAGGCACCTCTGTATTTGAAGCTCCTATTAAAATGAAAGGGAAAATCCGGGTTTAATTTAAAGGCTCTAAATCACTCACCCGAGGCTCACTTGTTTATGTAGGGACATATCAGTAAAGCATCTAAGTTAGAGGGGTGATGTGAGCTACTGCAATTAACCACGGCAGTTTTTGGATGCAGAAGCCTCCCTTGTTGATTGTATGCTCTCTTTCCACCAAGAACACATGCAGACAGATGTCTCATTACCTCCTTTCAAGTGTGGTGCGTGTTCACTCACTGCATTTTAATTTCTGTTTGAAAACTACTGTACATGTGTAGAGGGAAGTAACTGGAATTGAATTAATATTCTCTGTGACTGGAAGGGCTTTGTCCAAAGCGCATCAGCACACAGTGGTGTTGCACATGGCGGTGCTCTGTACCCTGGCTGTTGGCACTTGGTGGGTCTCAGCCCTGCTCTGTCAAACTGGAAAGACTCTGGGACTTTTGACCCAAGGAGGTGTCACCTGGCATCTTTCTTATAAAAGCACATTCATTCATCTTGGAGGGGGTTGACAAAGGGACACGGACATGTTGGTGTTACGATAAACAGGCCCTGGCTTTGAAATTTAAAGTAGACAGCTGCTTCCAAAGGACTAATCCTGTCCTGAGAGAGGTGGCAGGAAAAGAAAGAGGGAAGCCCCAGAGGGAACCTGGAATCTCCTCTCTGGTGCCATTGCTTGCTCTTGTTAAGGTAGTTTACAAAAGGATTTTCTAAGGTAAGAATGCTGAAAGTTAGCCATTTCATAAATGAAAAATATGAGCAGACTCTCCTTTCCCTTCCTGCCCGTCCTCCCCCTTCCTGGGTCTTCATTATTTTGAGCTGCCAGCTCTGTCCCAGCGTGGGTCAGAGGGACCAGAGAGCTGGGGCCCCTGTGGAAATGATGGGCCTGGTCCCTGTTCTCCCAGCCAGGACTGGCAGTCTGCTGGCCTGCTGCTTCTGGCCTGCTAAGATACATCAGCTTGGTATTGTTGAAGCTGACTCTGCAGTCCAACAGAGACAAAACCCAGAGAATAATATAGAAAACATTTTTATCATTTTGTCTCGCAGTGTGCCAGCCAGAACTCCTTGAACCAACAAACAATCTTCATCTTTGCATCTTTGATCCTAGTAGTCTTGATGGTCACTGAGCTTTCAAAATAAGCTTGTCTATAAAGTTCAGATGTTATTTTTGGGTGCACTTAGGTTTAATTTTTAAATCTTGTGTGCTTTTGTGGCTAGATAAAGGGAATCTGCATCCTGCTTTCAGTCTCCTTTGCATGTCGGAATCTAAAAGGAAACAAGGGTGGACCTTTTATCCATTTATTGCATACCAGCATTGGAAACTTTTGGTTTGCGTCTACATGCATCATTGCAAAGCATTTGTGTACTTGATAAAGCTGAAAACATGGAGAAGTTTATAGAAGTTTAAGCAAGAGTTTTTATGAATTTTGTGTTGGGGCTTGGGTGGATCTGAAGAATGACTGAATCTGCTTTTATGGGGTAAAGATATAAGCTGTGGCTGCACTCCGTTGTCATGGGGCATTCCTAAGACATCTCCAGTTCAGGTTTTAAGAACAGAACATGGATTGATTCTTGAGGATTACTGTCTGTCTAGAATTAGGAAAGGAGGAGCAGGGATTCTTCTGTCATGAGGAAGTCTTCACTGAATAAACCAGATGTTTTAAATTCCAGCACAGTTGTATTTCAAGTTATTCTGATCCTCTCGAGCAGAAATTTCCTTGACTGGCATCCAACAACAGAAGATACTTTTCCCAAGTATCTAGGTGCTAGAAAAAGTAAGGAAGGGGCAATGAAAGATAAATTGTGCACAATATATATGTAAAACTTAACTGAGAATACTTTTTGCGGCAAGGGGCTTTTTCCCTGATGTTTCTACTCATATTGTCATAAAATCAGAGGTCAAGAAATAAGTCTTGAAAAATAGGACCTTTCATCTGAATTGGAAACCAGGATTCAGCTGGTAGAACATTGTTCCAGCTCTAGTGTGATGTGTTCATGTCACTTTTGCTGCTGAAGAAGCAGTTTATTTTGATGCTACAAGAAAAGTAGCATCCCTCACATTTCCTCAGGCAAGTATCTAGCCAACATGTGAGACCCCTGGTTTGATTCTATTCTCTCCTCATGAAGAGTCCGACAGGACCTTGTCATTCTCATTTGATATACTACACCACTAATATCTCACATTTCTTCCTGTTTGGGGTACCCTTCTTACAGGAGTGATTGGAAGGTGCCGATTTGTTGTTTTTCTGATGTGTAAGTGCTGCATATGGGTGGAAATAGAGAGATCCAAATGCATTCATAAACTGCTATGGCTGTATGGAGAGAGTCAGCTCTTCTGGAGTGTCAGTAATCATGATTCATGTCACTATATTGTATTTGCGTAAAGGAAACAAACCTGGTTCTGCAGGATACAGCTTAGCTCCATGAAATGGAAAGATGCTACACTGAGAAGAAAGAGTGGTAGTGTTACAGGCATATGTTGCATCCTTTCATACCCTGTTTGGTGGGCAAGGTATACATGGATAATGTTTCAGAACTTGTGGCATTTGTAGGGAAATATGCAACTTGTTTAGTTCTGTACTCTGAGAGTGAACCACTGCTTTTTAAATTGGGTTAAAATAGTCTGAATAGTAGAAAATGTGTGTCCTCCAAATGGCACCGCATGGCTATGTTGCTCCGGTTGCCTTCAGGCCTTCTGGCCTATTAGAGTTCTTCGAAACTGTCAGCTAGAGATTGGATAGCTGAACACAAGTCAGCACACTGAAATAACTTTCAAAAGAAAATACAAAATCACTCCTTAGAGGTCAGATGTTAAGTAAACTGAAGCATCAGAAAGTGTGAGACAGAGACCAAAGACAGAGAGATAAACAAACTGCTTTCAATGTGGCAAGTCAAGCATCCCATACTAGTGGCGTTCCAGGACATTTATTAATAACTCTGGAAAAGGCAGCTGAACACAGGATGGCAAATTTTCCAGATAAGTCCAAATTGTTTAGTATTTTCCAGGCAACGGGAGACAGCAGTATCAAATGAGTCTACCAAAAGTCAGCGAAGAGTCAGCACGATGATAGATCCAATTTATTGCAGTCTCTTGGGCCCATGAAGAAATAATATGGACAGCTCATGCATTGTTAATTTCTACATTGACTCACTGCTCAGGAAAGACCTCGGTGTCACAGTGGGTAGCTCACTGGAAACTTCTGCCCCCTCTACCTCAGTAGTCAAAAGAGAACATGCCAACAGAACCAAACAAAAAGATTATGGTGGCCAAAAATAGCATGGAAGATATTGAGCATACAGTTATGGAAATAAAGCACTTTCTTTCCCTTGAAGACTGTTTCCAGTTCTGTTTTCCTGAATTTAAAAATACGCATTAGAAATGAAAGGAATCCTGGAGAAAAGGGACATGGTCGGTGCCAAGAGACAGTCACACAAGGGGAGACTGAGATCAACCTGGGGCTAGCAGAGGTGGAACAAAACCTGAGCAAACAAAATACGAATAAATGGAGAAACGTTCCCCTTTTTCTCTTCCCTACCATATCTGTGTAGTTGCTCTAAAATATCAACTAAGATCGTAGCTGGACTGAAAAAGGTAGGAAATGTTCAGTTAGGTTTAAAAGATTTACAAACCATAGTGGTTGGGGGTATATGGTACTGTGGTGGGTGTTAGAAAGAAACTCGATTTATGGACTCTGAACTCCATAACTTGGGATATGTTGGGGGACAATGTATATGCCCTTACCTCTGATTTGAAATCCACTGACAAATAGCAGAAATGGAGATGACATGGTATCAGCTGAACTGTGGTCTCATTTGATTTGGTAATTCCTGTGTTCATTTCTCATCTTGTGGGAAGCGAGAATGTCAGAAACTGCAGTGATGATTTAAAGTGTTTTCTAGTTCTATATAACTTTTAAACCTGATACAAGTAGTAACATTTTGGCACTTTTACCGTCTTGTGAATAAAGTCTTGGGATTTTATATTAATTATTATGAGCACTCTGCATCTTAAACGGGAACTTCAAATGCAGCTTGACATGTTAAAGCTGTTATTCTTCCAGAAATACGGCTGGATGATGTGACTATGACTGTTTTTGATAGCACTCTCTTCTGCTATATTAAATCCCACACAAGACCCTGTAGAGCGAGATGGGGGTGTCCCTGAGGAGATAGAACCGTGGCACCACAGGGCAGGCAGTCATAATACATGGCAGGGACTTAATGATACTGAACACCGTTGAAGAAGTTTGTCTTTTTAGTTCTTGTTCAACTAGAGGATCAAGGAGGTCATCCTCCAGATGATGCTGGTGCATTGTCTGGGACAGGGTGTTACTTAGCACACTGGGACTTCCAACTTTTAAACTCTTTATTTCCTCCCTTGCTGCCTGGCAAAATCATGAGGAAGACTGACCAGTTGCAAAATTTGTCTCCCATGTAAATATGAAAATGATTGAACAGATAGTGTTGCACAGGTCTCACCCTCCTGCCTGCACTAGCAAGCCTGCTTCATGATCAGAACAGCTGCAGCTTTTCCCCCTTGCTGCAGCCCAGCTGCCGGCTTCTTTAGTGTCTGCCAGGGCAAGGAGGGAAGTGAGCACTCAGCTGTTACTGAGCGTGTTAACTTTAGATGTGTCATTGGGATTCCTACATGAGGGGAGTGTTCATATTCCAGGTCCTTCTTAGTCAGCTTAAGGACACCATGGAGGTGTTTGCTGTGTCTCTGAGTGCCGGTGAGCAGCCAGCAGTGAATCTATCCTGCAGAGACGCAAAGTGTCTTGCAGACACCTACCCACCACGTGTCTTTACTGACAAACGGCATATGAATGTTCTGAATGAGGTTCTTCTTTTGACCAAGGGATGCTAAACATACTGTAAAGGTGATGGAAGACATTAATGTTCAGGAAGAGCTTTGTCCTTTCTGATTTGTATTTTATTAATGTTTGAAGGTCCACTAAGATCTTGGTCGTGTGGGAAAGTTCAGCTTCACTGAAGCAATTTCTTCACTTAAAACTGAGAGCTTATTCTATCACACCAGCTCACTTAGTCGCTGGTGTGTGGACAAGATGCCCATCCACGTAGGTAGTAGGGACACTGAATATGAGCCCCATCCTGTGCAAAGTCCTGGATCGTGTGTAATACAATTAATCTACATGCAGCGTTGTGGGCAAGGCAGAGGTTAATACGGCTCTGAGATTTTAGGATTTGTAATGGCAGTGCAGTTTCATTTCAGCTAAATTTGCAGGGATACTTATGTTTTCCTAATAGTCCAGCTTGACTTGCATTACCTGATGTTTCCAAAGAAATGCAGCGCCTAGAGCCTCAGGGCCAGGAACCAGGCATTTTTGATCTCTGTTGTTGAGATTCAGGGCCTTGACGACAGCTCTGCTTGCTTGCTTGATCTCTAAAATGCCATCCAAACTTCCCTGCTTCACCACGGGAACCTTTTGAGGGTTATTCAGCACTTGGGAAGCCTGTGAGTGTGCTGCTTGAACACCAGGAGGAGGGGGTAAGCACAATAAGATTTTTGGTCACTAGGCTACTGTAGTGCTGGGACAAACTAATGGGAGTAGTTATGAACCTCCTGTACCAGAGGTTTTAGGAACAGGTTAGATAGACAAGCATCTGCCAGTGTTGGTGCGGATTCATCTTGGAGCATTTCATCTTGTCAGAATGCAATGGGACTGGGGTAGGTAACCTGGTAACTTTTCCAGACCAGTATTTTGTGATGTTCATTGTCCTTCAGAATAAAAACCATCAACTACCAACAACAGCTTGAGCCAGGGAGCTCAATGAAATCATGCTGAGATGTTGATACCCGTCCTGTGCGGGGCCAGCACAGAGGGAGACCCGTAGCACATATGCAACCTGTGCTGGCGTAAGAGCTAAGCAGTCCAAGTTGTCCTGGGCTCCCACTGGGGCAAAGTCTCCATGGGTCAGTGCAGCCAGACCTGAACATGTTTGGCTGTGCTCCCTTACAAAAAGCAGTATGTGCGGTGTGTTTTAGATGGACACAGTCACATTACTTTGGCTATATGATTTCAGGGCCGAAGCTGGCTTCATTCTGCGTTTTTGGGATGCTGAGAGAGGAGCTGTGGGCTGGCTCCACCTGTTCGTGTGGACGTGGCGCAGCAGGAGCAAGTATTTCTTCCTTGGTGGAGAAATCTGTGGAATGAGTTTGTCACTTGCTTCACAAGGGTGAGGCAGTTGAGCGATGCATTCCTGAATCAGCAGGCTCCTCTTGCCTTGCGGCGTTAGGCAACCGCACATAAAATCTAAAGCTATAAATTGTATAATTTGCATAAGATATTAGGCAGAGAAGCACAATGGGACAGATGCTAATTGCTGATTTGGGAATCCTCACAAGCATTTGCTATGAGATAAGCTGCAGTTACTTCAGTACTGGGCAATTAGTGTTGGTTTTCTAGAAGAAAAGTGTATCACACCAACTGGTTTCTTGTACTGTGTAATTTGCTGATGCTATTGTTGCTCTTGGGGACAATTTTTTAGCTCCTATTTAAGAAAATATTTTTAAAAACCTGCTAGTTTTGGCAGGAAGGCAGATGCTGTTTAGGAGGGGTGCTTTCACCAAGAATGCTAGTCAGTTCAAATGCACTTGCCTTGTATTTTGCTGCAGGGAAATGAATTCTACTGTAAATTCTTTGGCATCTTTGGCATAGATCTGTTCTAGGTTGTCTTGCAGGTATGCCAGATTGCAGATGGGATTTTGTTTGGTTGCTTTTTGCTGCCTTTGCAACCCAGAACCTGGTATGATTTGGGGGGTAAAATCTACGCTGACATTTCATTGCAGTTATGAATTTTGACACTGAGTTTTCTAATCGGTTGTTAGGCTGCCACTTAGTTAAGCTGCTAAATCTGAAATGCGTTTACCTAGATAGCAGAGTTGCTTAGGGGAGTGCAGAGCTCTCTGTTTGCTAGGTTTTCTAGTCATTCTGAGTGTTGTGTCTTTGAACACTGCCCCACAATGTTTGTATGCCTCCCCATTTTATGAGCTGTTTATGAAATACAGGCAATTCTGTAAGTGTGATGCTTCCCCTCAAGATCCTGTGCTGTGGGAAAGTAAGTGTCCTAGGCACTAGAGCTGATTGTAATTGCTTTTGTTTTTCAGTATTTTGAAAGAAAATAATGTTAGATCAGAAAATATCCATTTTATTTTCACTGAAGAAATGATCATTTATAATGAACCTAAAAGGGCGGGTGGAGAGAGTTAGCTTTTTGGGGATTTCAGAATTTGGAGAAGAATAAAAGAAAGGAAAACATCTCCACTTTTCCTCCCCTTCCTCTCCCACTCTTACTCCATAGCTTGCTGGCTCAAGAGTCCCTGGGAGAAAGGTGACTTGTTCTTTTGGACATCTGTATGAGGTGAGAGTAAAGGAGCTTTGCTTTATGCTTCACCCAAAAGCATCTTGCTTCACACTTGTGATGAAAGTGTGAGCCCTGTTGCAGGCAGCTTGGCCTGTCCATTTGTTTTGAACTTAACATTAAGGACTTACTATAGCTGTAAACTAGTTACATACAAAAGTAAAACACTAACTGTGCTCACACTGGTGGGGGCCGGAGTTATAGGAGAGTCCCATCTAGGAGGGTCTAAAGGCTTGTCTGCATTAGGTGTGTTGCTTTTCATTCCTTCCAGTGAATGACAGCTCTAATGTGGATGCTCTTACACAACTTCCTGCGTGGGAGGAGAGATGAACTGTACCAGAAGAAAGCACCTTTATAGTCTGTGTCACTACATCCATGCAGGTGTTGGGGCAGGGTTACCATTCCAGATGGTAATTGCACCTCTGGCAGGAACTGCTCCATGAATGCAGCTCTTTGCAAGTGTACGCCTGTCCTGAGCCACGATCATGCAACACTTTGCCTCTTCCCTCTTGCCTTGCTCCTTCAAGTGATTATTTTCAAAGACACTGTTGTGAATTAGAACAAATCCTTTGTGAAACAGGCTGAAGATGTGTAACCAGTGCCATCGTTCAAGTGGTTAGAGAAGCTTTTAAAATTGTTTATGTAACAGAGTAGCTGAAACAATAGTGGTACCTGTGCCAAACACAGGCATACGTTGCTCTCTGGAGGGAGGTATGGGTGGAGGACCTTATGTGCTTGGTTTGAAAAGGTTTGTCTGCCTGGAACTGGCTTCATGCACCAGATGCAGCAGTAGTAGCCACCTAAGCTATTGCTGAGGGAAAAGATAGGGAGTAGCTGAAACAGCTTCAAGAAGTGGTACATACGTGCCTGTGGGGCTGCCTCCCTCCCCTAGAACACAAAAAAAGAGAGAGCAAGACAGACAGACTGGTTACGCACACCAAACCCTCCTTTTTTTGTTCTTCCTACGAGGAGACTGGACTTTCTGTGTTAGTTCAGTATTCAGGCTTACAACATACACAACATAGCCAGGCTTATCGAGTCCCAGCCCGCCTGTTGTAGGCACTTTATCATCCAACCCATTCCAGACACCCCGGGTGAGCCAGTGGGAAAAGTAGTTGGGTTTTTCCCCTTCTCCCCACCTTATTAGAAACATGTAGGTTGGAAAAGACCCTTAAGATCATCAAGTCCAACCGTAAACCTAACAGCGCCAAGTCCACTACTAAACAATGTCCCTAAGCACCACATCTACACCTCTTTTAAATACCTTCAGGGATGGTGACTCCACCACTTCCCTGAGCAGCCTGTTCCACTGCTTGACAACCCTTTCAGTGAAGAAATTTTTCCTGATATCCAATCTAAACCTCCCCTGGTGCAACTTGAGGCGGTTTCCTCTCATCCTCTCGCTTGTTACCTGGGAGAAGAGACTGACACCCACCTCGCTACAACCTCCTTTCAGGTAGTTGTAGACAGTGACAAGGTCTCCCCTCAGCGTCCTTTTTTCCAGGCTAAACAACCCCAGTTCCCTCAGCCGCTCCTCATCAGACTTGTTCTGCAGACCCTTCACCAGCTTTGTTGCCCTTCTTTGGACTCTCTCCAGCACCTCAATGTCTTTCTTGTAGTGAGGCAGGGGGGTGATCACTTCCCTTGTCCTGCTGGCCACACTATTTCTGATACAAGCCAGGATGCTGGTGGCCTTCTTGGCCACCTGGGCACACTGCTGGCTCATATTCAGCCAGCCATTGATCAACACCCCCAGGTCCTTTTCCACCAGGCAGCTTTCCAACCACTCTTCCCCAAGCCCATAGCATTGCATGGGGTTGTTGTGCCCCAAGTGCAGGACCTGACACTAAGCCTTGTTGAATCTCATACAGTTGGCCCCGGCCCATCGATCCAGCCTGTCCAGATCCCTCTGTAGGGCCTTCCTACCCTCCAGCAGATCAACACTCCCACCCAACTTGGCGTCGTTTGGAACTTACTGAGGGTGCACTCGATCCCCTCATTCAGATCATTGATAAAGTTATTAAAGAGAACTGGCCCCAATACTGAGCCCTGGGGAACACCACTTGTGACCGGCTGCCAACTGGATTTAACTCCATTCACCACCACTCTTTGGGCCCGGCCATCCAGACAGTTTTTTACCCAGTGAAGCATATGCCCATCCAAGCCATGAGCAGCCAGTTTCACCATGGAACGCTGTGGGAAACTGTGTCAAAGGCTTTACTAAAGTCTAGGTAGACAACATCCATAGCCTTTCCCTCATCCACTGAGTGGGTCACCTTGTCATAGAAGGAGATCAGGTCAGTTAAGCAGGACCTGCCTTTCATAAACCCATGCTGACTGGGCCTGATTGTCCTGTACGTGCCGTGTGATAGTACTCAAGATGATCTGCTCCATAACCTTCCCCAGCACTGAGGTCAGACTGACAGGCCTGTAGTTCCCCAGATCCTCCTTCTGGCCCTTCTTGTAGGTGGGTGTCACATTTGCTAACCTCCAGTCAACTGAGACCTCCCCAGTTAGCCAGGACTGCTGATAAATGATGGAAAGTGGCTTGGTGAGCACTTCCACCAGCTCCCTCAGTACCCTTGGGTGGATCCCATCTGGCCCCATAGACTTGTGTGTGTCTGAGTAGCGTAGCAGGTTGCTAAACATTTCACCTTCAGCTATTGGGGCTTCATTCTGCTCCCATCCCTGTTTTCCAGCTGGCAGGTGGCTCAAGAGCCTGGATACTTAAACAGTTGAGAATCCCTTCTCATTTCAGGTCCAAATTGATTCACAGTCAGGCTTACCTGCAAAAAGTAGTACCATCTTCTTTTAACCACACAGATTTCTGTCTGCATTGGCCATTTCACCTTTTATTGGAGCCCTGAACCTTGGCACAAACACAACCCAGCTAATATTGAGACAGAGCCTAGATTCAAAGCGTAATACTGGATGAGAATCACATCTAGACATGCAGATACTTCTCTGAATCTGGCAGTACTTGTCTTATCTTTCCTGTTTATATCTTTGATTTACAACAAGGATTTTATCTTTAAGAAAAAAAACCCCACTCATAGTTCTCTTTCTAATCCTAAAATCAATTTTTTTTTCCTTCTGTTTTAGAAATAGGAAAGAATCCTTAAACAAAATTTATCTCCTAAATGTAAATATAACCAATTTTAGGTATATTTTTAACCACGTAAGTTAGTGAATTGCATCGGATCATTTGTGTTTGTTTAGTTGTAGTGAAAGTAAAAGCCTGCCTGGAACTGAAGAGTAAAACAAATACATATTGAATTTAATGTGTCTTGTCATATGCAGCTGGTTTTGATCCATTTTCCTTCTGTGCTCTCATGCAGTCTTTGTTTTTCATATGCCTTTGTCCAAGATAATTTCTTTTAATAACTTTCCATACTTGGTTAGCCTTTGTAGGAAAATTCATTTTTCCTTTTGTAAAGGTAGATCCACATGCACTGAATGTTTGTTCAGGCTTAAAGGGAAGTTTCTTTTCCTTGAAACCTAAATGTAAGTAGGCTTCCTCTTCTTTTCTTTTTTTGACTTTAAAAAAGCAACTCATTTTTTCAAAACATTTCTGGTTTGTGCTCTGATGATGTGATTTTTTTTCCACTTTATACACCATCTACTCCAACTTCCAAAGACTAAGGTGTTGATTTGTATTTTTAGTGGCTGTAGGGCACATAGTATTGATCTAGGAACTGCACAATCATTATCTCCATTAGAGCAAGGGTATCGTGTCAGCCAGGAAAGTAGAGAGAGTTGTTAAAGACAAACCTGTAGAAGAACTCTGCTGTGTTGGGGCTTGAAAGGCTTGATCCATCCTGTTCCAAGCCTTTCTGATGGTGCCTGGGTAGGTATTAATCTATCCACCCCCTTGTTTCTTCATTTCACACCTCTATCCTTCATCAGTCCTATTTGTTTGAAGCTTCTCCAAGGGGGACACTACCTCTTATCATGTGTTTTGCACAGTGCTCAAAATATTTGTCTTCCAATGCCACTGTAACAGAAATGACCCTACAACATTAGGGGAAAATACTAAGGCTTCCATGGTGTCCACATAGCTCTTAATTGTAACTGTATACAGAGGAAATCCTTTGAAACAGCATTTGGTGAAAGCTGAATTTTGAGCTATGACCTGGTTTCTTTAAACATTCGGGTTTCATCGTTATTTTGAAGCCCACAGTATCTGATGCTAAAAATACACTGTGCTCAGCTTCCCACGTGTAGGTAGTTATATAAATCTTGCCATAAATAATACTTGTTCACTTGATCATTATGGAAATGTCTTGACATGCAGGTCAGAAGGGATTTGCTCAGAGCAAACCAAAATTGAGTAGAAAAACACAGACTAGAATGAGAGTTCCTAGACCTATTTAGATGCTGTTTTTTATAGCATCATTTCAATCATTTCATGGCTTCGTTTATAATTTCTCCAATATCTATAGACAAATTTGAAGAGGGCTAAGGAGAATCCTCCTTAATTTTTCAGTCAGCTGTGAAATAATCATAGAGTTGAATGCTTTAGTCCTTTACTGTTTGGATTTCACAGCCATTTTGTAGAAATGCTACAGACTATAAAACTGAAACACTGAGTAGTATGAAAGTCTTCGTTGTTGTGTAACTATTGGGAGAAGGTGTATTTTATAACTGCGAGGGAAAAAAGAATAGATGAACTGTTGGTATGTGATGCTGAGTTCTTCAGGCTGGGAAGACGTGTGCTGTAGTCAATCTCCTGAATCCAGGTATCTTGACTGAACAAAAAAAAACCCTACAGTTCTCTTTCTGGACTGAAATATTCTCGTCACAGAGAAGTCCAAGTCTATTTGAGCTTTTAAAAAAAAAAACAAAAACCCCCACAAAAAAAACCAAACAATACAAAAGAAAGATTGGTGCTGAAGGGGGGTTATCTGGACAGTGGGCAGTTAAGAACAATAATTCCTAGGACATCACATATAACTTGCAGGTATCAGTATAGCATAGCACAGATGCAAAGATTAGTGTAGGTGCAAGCTCATATTAAGCAAACTGAAGTGAAGTCAGTGAGATGGGAGTGAGTGGTGCAGCTGAGCTCTGGAAGAGTGTTAAGTATCAAGCATAGGCCAGAAAGTCTTACTGGCATCTCAGGATTGATTTACTTAGGAGGTGAATGTTTTGGCTTAATTCTCAGAAATGAGCAGTCCCTACTTGCATGAATCCCAGTTTTGCCTTAGGTTCTTCTGTCAAGTGACGGATATCATCGGTGCCCAGTCCACCAGTCCCTCAGCCCAATCAATCATCTTCATGTCTCTGAGTTTATTCCTGCACACCCTGCTTCAAGTTGAAAAATAAGATTGTAAAATCATTGAACTGGGAACCGCTGTGAATTTTGTTTCTTCAAAGAAACAAAACTGCAGCTTGTTAGACCTAATACTAACAGCCAAACTCTGTAGAACCTAATTCAGACCTTAAAATAAATCTAGAGAGTGAAGAAAATTACAGTGCGCAGAACAGCAAGGCAGGACTGCTCAGTCAGCTCTGGAGGAGTGAGACCTGTCTCCCATGAAGGGTGGTGAGCTTTTTGGTGCCCAGCACCTTCTGTCCCTGGACAGGCCAGCCCGCCTGCTCCCTGGGACCCCTGCAGAGCCTTCATGATGCTAGAGCACTGGAGTGGGAAGGAACCTGTGTTGATTTTCAGAAGCAGAAAGGTTGCAGTATTCATTTTAAAAGTATGCCATTTTCTTTGCGGGTCCCAGATCTCATGTCTGTGCTACATGTGAGGTGAGAATGGTGGTGCGTAGCTCTGCTTTGAGTTACCCCTGGCCTGGATGCAGTAGGGGTAGTTTGTTGTTTTACAAAAAGCAAACCAAAGATGAATGGAATTACGCAGAGCATCCTGGTTTGCCTCCAGCACCTCTCATCCAGCTGATTTGATTCTAACTAGCATTTGTGGGTCAGATCTGTGAGTTCACTGCCCTTTGATGTAGAATGGTGGTGTGTAAGAATTTCAGTTTTCTGTCCTTTTGTTGTTCTTCTGTCATTTGTCTACCTTCCCTTTTTCATTCTGGCTACATGATCTATGAATGTAAGATTGAACAGGGATCCTCTCCAGGAGGATACTCGTCTGTTTCTCTTGAAAGGAGGCAGGAAACATGAGTGAGAGAAGGCAGATTCAGAGGAATGGGAAATTCAGGCTGTGTAATGGGGTTGCATTAATAATCGTGATAATGAATTGCTAGTCCTAGCACTGGTTTTTGAAAGGGATATTGCAAAAGAACTCAGTAGTTAAAATTTAAGCAGTTTTGTTTTTTTGTGAAGCTATTTAAAACCTAATTATTCAAGAAATTATTTGATAGATGTTAATGCCAGTTACTACAAAGTAGTGAGAGAACAGATATTCAAACATCACAATTTTCCTGTTAGGGCAGGACCATAGCAGTTAGACTTTTAGGAGAACAAACATTGAAATGAATTTTTTAAAAATTACCTCTTTTCTCTGCCCATATCAAATAATATGCTAAAAGAGGGTACTAAGAGCAAATGAAGCAGTTTTTGATTGTTTGTCCTCAGTTGCAGGTGTCACCAGTGCTGGAAGCAGCTCTTCTCATACTGCAGCTCTCTTCTCACCCTAGTGAGAAGAAAAACATGATTAGAGGACATCTGCTCTAGTTTAACAGATGCAAGCATCAAATAAGGTTATTTGTAAGAGAACCTGAGGCCACCTAATTCTAGGTTGTACATACGTACAAGACTAGAGCATGAATTCCACTGGAGAGTGCTTATTCCCAGAAAAAAAACAGACAAAATGTTCCAACATGTGAATGCAGATGCCTTACCTACATGCTACATCTGGGTGCAGAGCTTGACAGACACTCTTTGTCTTCTAAGGGTCTGGAAAAGTGTGCATATTTCTTCCTTCCCATTTTATTAACTCTTAGTTGTGCCAGGGCTCCCACTGGGGAGGATTTCTGATCTGCTCGGTATTTGCCAGTTGAAAATATTACAAGTTCATTCCACAATCAGCTTGAATTGCTGGCGGTAGCCACTTTCCCCACCAAGCTGGGGACGGAAAAGTAAGTGCAGTTTATGTTCTCTTAATGAAAGCTTTCTCTATGAAGACGAGTATACTGGTGACAGCAGGATTGCTTCTCTAGGCTCTTGTGAACACTGGCCACTTGAGCAACATCCACACCACACGCTATGGCCATATGCACGTGAGGTCTTCCAACCAGACATCCCCTGTGCCCCATCCCAACGTGTCCCATTGCTGCAGTCATCTGTCTGCACAGGCTGTGGCCCAAGGCTGTGCAGTTCCAGGGCACCATATCATTTTTTCAGTCACTCTTGTCAATGAGTAAAAGTATATATAGAAGGACTGGGAGGATTGTAGCACAAACCCTGATGGACTGACAGTGTTTAATAAAATTTTAGGGTCAGTTTTAATTTGCATCTTAACAGGAAGTTTGTGAAGTAGCTGGAGTGAAAGTGGGGTCCCAGATCTAACCCATGCCTGAATTAAAGTACCTCCAAACCTAGCCACAGGTTTCTGTGTTCAGATTGTCTGGGTAAAGACTGTAATCTGAATTAACTACACACTATATGTGTGTCCTTCCATATCAGCAGTATATCTGTACTTACTTGGTAGTGCTGTATTATGCACAGGGTCTAATGCCTAAACTTTTGATTTTTAGTCATTCAGACAGTGATGTTTGTCTCGCCATTGCAGAATACTTCTGGCAAGCAAGAGCAATGACAAGAGATACTATTTAAGCTTCAGATCCCAATGTCCCCAGAAGTAGCCAAAACCTAAAGCAGTGGGGTTTTTTCCCCATCCTCATTTGTCAACATCTCCAAAATTGTAGTGTCCCATTCTTGTCTCTAGAGCCGTTCTCTATTCAGTTTGTCTCAAGCCAAGTAAAAACTCATGTGTTCTATGTGATGTAAGAGGTGCAAGAGGCCTGGTGGGACCCTGGCTACCTGTCTTAGTCCATCATCTTCTGCTTCCTCAGTGTGAAATTAAGGCCACTATCAGTGCTGGGCTTTGTTGACTGTTGACAGAAGAGGGGTTATGGAAATTCAGCACAGATTGTCATTCAAGCAGTATAAAACATGTTTAATAAAAAGAACCCTGGGGATCGAGCATGAAGAGATTTGCACAATGAAACACTTTTCTGGGACTCACTGTCCACCCTAACTCACATTCCTCTTTTCTGGTTCACCAGCTAATCTCCAAAAGTACTTGTGGGCTTTCAAGTTTGATCAGATTTCAAGGAGCAGCCTCTCGGAAGAAGGGATCACAGAAAGATTAACACTGCTGGGAACTTGGTGTTTACCATTTCAGTGGTGTGATTTAGCTTTCTCTTTTATAATGATTGTCATTAGGGTTAAATAAATGTCATGGCTTTTAAAAACAGCCCAGAAAAGAGACAGTGGTTTGTAGTTTGAAACAAAACATATCTTTAGGGCTAGGCAACATATCCAGAGTTGAGATAGCATGGTAATTAAAATTAATGATAATTTAATGTAATGATCATTATCCTGTAGAAAGACTTGTTTGCACAAAATGAAGTATTGCATATGCTAAAGTCAAAGTTTGATGTAGAGGAGGAAAAGTCCGTGGGCTGGTGATAGATCACCAAATGTAGTTCAAATAAACCAGACTGTGCATTTTTTTTTATTAAGCTTAATATATGTGTCTGTGAAGAGTTGCAGCTAAACTTTGGTAGATGGAGTTGACCAGAGAACTGCTGTTCCTAAAACAGGATTTATTTGTTATTTTTCTGTTGCATTTACTGTTTGAGATCTCTCTAGCTGATGGCTGGATAGGATAATCTTGGAATGGGTCTGGGTTCCTGAAGTGTCTTTTGCCAGTGCTGACCTTTCTGGTACAGACCGACGGTGCCCTTACTGAAGGGTTTTCCATAACAGGAAGATGCCCATTGCCCAAATTTTCACCATCATCCTGCGAACGACTCTCCTGAGAACCAACGCCTCTGATGTAATTACTAATTCAAGTTATGTTACTGAAATCGGAGATATCTGTTTGCTTTGTTTTTTTCGGTCTTACAACATTCTGAAATACTATGCTCAGCTGTAGAAGGGGAAGCCTAAAGCAGCAGTAGTCCTCTGTGCTGGCTGTGCAGAGCGTGCTGTGTGTCGCATGGCAGAGGGCAGGTTATTTCTGTGTCACAGTTGCATCTAGCCATGAGCATTGCGTGGTGCAGGAGAAACATACTTTCTACCACGCTGTATCTTTTTCCCAGTAATAGGGTAGCTCTCACTGCCACACGTGTTAGCTCAGAATCATAGCAGCCTCTGCATTTACATCTTCTTTTCAAGCTAAAAGGAAGAAGATGGGCTATGGAAGGGAGTGACGCAGATCTGGTTTCTTTTCACACTGTAGTGGTCTAGGGATGCCTGTGTAATCAGCTGAGCACGTCTCCTCTGCAAGGGGGGGAGAGCGAGAACGTTGTATGGAGTTTCTCCAAGGTTCAAAACCAGCATCTGAGCAGCATCTGATTCTTGATTTAAAGTTAAACTAAAGTTAAAGCTTATTTCTATCTATATGTTATTGCCTATGTTCTTAATTGCCATTGATGAGCAGAACATGTATGGCATTTTTTATTTTAAATGAGTCAAGTCATTTTGGGGGGGGGATGGGGGTGTATTTGGGCAGCTGGGGGTGTTAAGCAAACTGATTCCCTGCAGGCATCACACTTGAACGTTGTTCCCTGCCTGCTTGCATGCTAGTCTTTGAAAATTCACGTCTAGACACAAATGTGGACGAAAGTCAGATTCTGACCAGCACTACCAAATTCTGAGCTGGGCCTGCAGCACTTTTTTTGGAGCAGGGATCTTCTCCCTCCTTCTGAACACAGGGGTGGAAGGATTTACAACCTGAGTTAACTGCATAGATGTTACAGAATCTCTCTTTGATGATGGTCTGTGATTAGTTTGCTAAATCACACAGAAGGAATGTGGTATGTTAAATGCTCTGTAACTGCGTAAGTGCGGCTTCTCTGCTGAAATGCGTTCCCTTCTGAACTAAGAAAATTTAAATAAAGAGCTAACTTTTAAGTATTTCATGATAGAAAGAGATTTTAGAGCAGTTTCTGGTAGGGGTCTCTCTTCAAAATCTGACCTGCATTTATGAGCATAGTATTCTCTTGCATTTCTCCAGCTTCTCCCAATCAAATATCTTTTTCTTTCAGAAGGTGGCTGTTCTAGGCTTATAAGGGCTATATAATAACCTGGTACATTGCAACATGACCTAAGTAGCCTGAAGTCCCAAAGCAAGCTTAGAGAAGTGTGATTTTTTTTTTATCTCCAAGTCTTGTGCAATAAATACAAGATCCATCTGGTTGCCTGTGCTGTGAAGAGTCTCTACTAAAGACTCAGCGTAAGTCTTTGCAGGCAAAATCAAAGATTTTCTGACAGAAACTTACACTGTGGTACTGAAATGCTTTGCTACAGTGGCCAAACCCTTTCTTTCTCATCCCCAGTACAGTAGCTTCACTGGCAAAGGATTTGATCGAACTGAAATGCAGAACTTGAAATTTCTTGAAGCAGCTGAGAGGGGAGCACAATGGAGGCCTCTCTGAATCAGGGGCAGCATGCTGATGATGAATGAGAACAGCAATGTGTTGTTTCTTCTGGTAAATATGAAAGTAGTAGGTGGTAAGCTTAAAACCCCACATTTTCACTGTCCTATACTGCATAGCTAAACAAGGAAACTGAGTGCCAGAGGATGTTGTGAAAAAGCAGTTAGACTGATGGCAGAAAAACCTATTGAGAACATACTTTCATGAAGAAGTCCCTATATGGCTGCTGCAATGGGGTATGATGTGGACAATATCATTGTAAGCTTTCTGTGGGTTTATATGCTTCCCTAGACATCTGCCAGTTGCCTTTGTCTCTGCTGATTTGTCCTATTATGATCAGGTGTTGTCCTGATGCTGGAAAAAAAACAAAAGCAAAACAGATGTGCAAGGGATGCTGAAGATCTCCCTGGCAAAGACCAAGGAGAAAAGGAAGTGGGGAACCTAAAGGAAAAATAAAATACAGAGAAACAAAGTGAATACTAGGGAACAGTTTCCACAGGAGAGTATGAACACGTACCCCATCATTACAAATATGCATCTGAGTTTCCATCCTTTGGAAACATCACAGGGCTCCACAAACCTGGAATGCAAAGGATGAGTCTCATCCTGGGGAACAAAAACACCTTCCTGATCCTGGCTAGACAAATCTTGGTCTCATAGAGAGACCACTCTTCTCTTGTGGACTAGGATAAGCCTAAGGACATAAGGAAAACTAGAAACCCATAAGCTGGTTCACATGGTGTATTTAAGTCCTGTCCCCATTCATTCCTCCTATTGGTTGTACTGTAGTCAAATGGGTGTTAAAGAGCCAACTGACGTCTTTCTAGTCTTCTCTGATGAGTGTCTGGAATGAAAAGCAAGTGAAGTTATTTTAAAGATGTTGGTGCTGCTGCCTTCAGGTTGTACCTGCTGGCTGAGGTGGGATGCTGCCTGTGAGGACCCCACCTTGTGCTGAGGAGCAGCTTTTGAATGACTCCTGGGCTGTATTCTTCTGAAGAAGTGGTCTGAAATTTGGCTGACTGCAGTTTAACCCTGAATTTTGGCAGCTTTATGTAAGGCAGAACATAATGACTAGAGTCATGCTGCAGAATATAAGCGCTTTTGAAATGGGATGCAAAGGTTAAAAATAAAATGGAATTAAATTCCTTGTGTATTTTTTGAGGGAAGCCGAAGTAAAATGAGTACAGGGCTGCACGGAAGTGATCATGTCCTGTAATAAATGAAAATCCTTTAAAAATCTTAAGTTGGTTCTTAGGAAGCTACATTATTAAATGTGGGCTCTGAGACTTCTCTGGGATTTCCTGCTTAGTAGGAGAAACAGAAAGGGGAGAGGAAAGGGTGGTATCTTCATTCATACCTAACTCTCAAACTCTTGCAAGTGAAGAAACAGTAATTGCCCAGTTCGCAGTGGTGTGTTTGCAATGCTTCATTTTTCACTGTGCTACATGAACATCTATCCTACTATTTGTCTTTCATACAGAAAATGAATTTCTTCTTGTCTGAGATAAACTTGCAAAGTATTTATAGGGGAAGAGCTATAAAAGTACACCAATATTACGGAAAATAACATGACTGTATTGGCTACCTGACAGGGATATATTTATAGAATATTCTCTTACTCAGGCAGACTTAAGAAACAGGCATTGAGGACAGGGTATTCGTTTCAATAACAGACCAATAACCATTGCCAAAATGAACATAATTACTGATTATACAGAGCAGGGGTCATGCTGTAGATTTAAAAGCATTCAAATAAGCATATAGCTCAGCCTCATGGGGGAAGAATATGAACTGAATAAAGCACATAGTGTAGAAGAGTTACAGTTTCAAAAGGTGCTGAGATATCATCTGTGTGCCCTGAGAGTGCCATGGCTTAGACATGTCTTCTGCTTTGTTTTAGCAGGCAGAAACTGTGGCAGTGCCATCCTCCTCAGGATCTCACTTTGTTTGCCTTCTGTGGCCATGAGGTTGCATCTGTCTAGGAAGCAGCCTGCCTCTGCTTTCCTTTGCAGTAGGGTTCAGTCCTGACACCACAGGAGGATGAAGCCCACGGCTCCTCCAGCGAGGTGGTTGCATTGGTTTCCCACTGGTTGTTCAGTGACACATCCGCACACTAATTGCTGTGCTGTCATGGATAGGTTATGGTTGGAGTAAGTGTGAATGTCAGAAGTGCCCTTGTCCTCTCCTGAACTGTAGGTGGGTGCTTGCCTTCTTCCCCAGCCTCATACCAGAAAAATGCAGGTGAATGATGGGGGCTTGTTGGGAAGGAAGGGGCCTTTCTGGTATTGTGGTTTCCTTATTGGTCTGTCTTGGAGCTAATACTTACCTTCCATGACTCTGCTGGAGTGACAATCCTGCGTCCTTGTGCCCCAAACAAGGCTAACGGAAGGAAATGAGAGAGTTTAGCTCTACAGGGTGCATTTAGTTGGTGCAGGCCCAGAAGTCCAGTAATGACTGTATTAAGTGCTCTGAACCAAGATCAAGTCCTCGATCTCTCATTTAGAAGGAGCAGCAGCGTATGAGTCCTGTTAAACTTTGTCTCCTCTCTGTTCCTACCTGGAAGCCTGAACTGTTGCTCTCAGATGAACAAAGTACACAGGATGCCTCCCTCTGTGTGTTGGTATGAAAGTGGTCTGCAAAATCAAGTGGCAGTAGTGACATGAGCGAGGTAGGCTTACTGCCACGTGCTCTTTGTTGGTACCCTGTCATCCTGGTTGTGGCTTGCTGGCACTTTCAAAAGCTGTGATAGCCTAACCACCGTCAGGATTGCAGCCGTGTCCTTTGCAGCATTACCCAAAATGGGATAATCTTTTTTTCACAAGAAACTTGGCATGTTCTCTGCTTCCCCTTTTAGTAAAGCACCAAATCTCCCGACAGTTTCCTGCCTTTGTATTCTGCTATACACTGTGCAGACAATTCCTAAGGAACCTAAAGAGACTATTATTAAACACTGACTGAGAAGCTTGAAATGTTGATCTTACATGCCTGAAGACTGGAAAATACTGGCACCTGCTGTGATTCTCTAGTTCTGAGCACAGATTTTTTTTTTCTACTTTCTCAGTTCAGCAGTACAATTGATTCCTCTTCCTGTGGAGATGTTGCAAGGAGTGCTCAGGGCATTGCCTCCTCTTGTTCTGCTAAAACTAAGGGTTTCCCAAGGACAAGCGCCTTGTCAGACTGAGCCGTGGTACATTCCTGCCTGTTTTCAGGTCCTGTGTCGCCTCTGACTCCTGGTACATTTTTGGAAACAAAATATCGCCCCTACTCTTGGAGTGAGAATCCCTCTCTGTAACTGGCAGCACCTTGTATTTTGGCACGGGATGAATGAGTTTCTGGAATTGCCTGTACAAGTCTCGTATGTCTAACTACAGCATTTGGCTGCTGCCGTTGGTGCATAAATATGACTAATAGTCAGACTTACTGGAACAAAACAAACGCTGGTACTGCCGGGGCTGGTGTCCCAGCAGGGTGCTAACGCATCCTTGTTTGGCACACACAGCATTCCTTCCCGAGTGCTGTCCCCTTCTTGCTGAGCTGAACTCAGCAGCACTGAGAAGCAGCAGCTGCATCCTCCACATCGCATCTCGGAGAGAAGCTGCTGAGGTCAGGTTTTGAAGGCTGTTTCCCATGAAACAGAAAGTACATCGCTCCTGCTTTTTAGCACAATATTGAATTTTACAGCACCCTGTCCACAGTGCCCTAATGTCTTCTGTTGCCCTTTTCTCCAGTAATATGAAGAAATTACCCAGAAAAGCTGTATGTACTCTGCTTTGCTGCTTAACACGTGGCACTCGGGTTTCTGCTAACGAATGGCGCCAGTGCTGGCCTCGGGGAAGAGGAAGGAAAGCTAGAATGTTCTTGTCAGGGCAAATCCATGGTCTCAGAAGTCCTGTGTTTGCATAATCTCGTCTTCTCCAAATATGAGTTCAAGTTGGGAAGAGCAGCCTCCCTGCCCCAGAGAACTGATGTGTTTGTACAGCACGTGTCCTGGTTCTTTCTGAAGTGCTTTGAGTGCCGACGTCCAGATCCTTGTGTTTGAGAGGCTCTACAGAACCAAGCATGTTTGGATACCTGCGTGGTGCTAGTGGCATAGTTACAATTACATGAAATCATCTGTGGGCACAAAGGCCAAAAAAGCAATCTCCAGTAATCACAATACTGCAAGAATATAAAGTTAAACAAATGAACAAGGATTTGAGCTTCCAGACACATGAGGGAATCTTGTATAAAGCCTGAGCTATGTGTCTGTGTTATATATCTTTGCAAATCCTAACGTTATTTAGGATCACGTTCTGCATTCTTGGAATAAACTAAAATGTTCATACTTTACATGCTGGTCGTAGTTCTATGAACTTCTCCAGTGCACTTTTTTACTTCAATATTTATTTCCTTTCTCCATATTTAAATGCCTCAACGAAAGTCGTTCCACTGTTGCATTGCAAGTGTCTGGTGACTCAGGACAGACCCAGGAACTGGAAAGTTCTTGGTTCAGACGGAGTCAGGCACAAAAGATGAGGCTTCCCACCCCTGTCTGCAGGCTGTCTCTTGGGGCGTCCTTCTAGGGTTTTGTCTCTTGTTTTCACTGTGTGTAAAATGGAGTGGTGACGAGCGCCGCCTTTGTAAAAAGGGAAAGATCTCCACATGAGGAGCGCTGTATGACAGCTTGGGAGCACATTCTGAGCTAGAGCCTGCTGCTGAAACCCATTGTTGCTTTGGTCAGTTTACTGAGGGTCTGCTTCAGCTTCCAAGGCAGTAAAATGAAGCCCCCATTGGATAGCCCAGGGATGCTGGAAGAATCTTTGATGCATGTGAAACTTCATGTATTTGAAAAAGTTTGTGTAAATGAAATGTACATCAGTGACAGAAGCCTGGATTTTCTATGAGGATTCTTTTGTCTCCATTTTAGCTAGTTGAAAAGTTTAGTCTTAGTATTTACTCTGTGTTTTTTTTTAATCATTGCAAATATAAGCTAATTCTTTTCATCTACTAGGAAGCAGATTAGTAAAGTTTTGACTGAAAGACATGACCGCACGTCTCAGAAATTTACTAATTGCCCTTGAAGTATTTAGCTTTCCCAGACCTACAGATAGGTTCCTCATTTTGGAAATGTTAAGTCTCTGAATGTCTTCTGTCGCCCTGACTTTGTTACAGCATTTTCAGTCTGTGAAAAAGAAAATGAGTACCCAGATTCCTGAAGTCTGGAAGAAGGTCATTAAATAGATCAGACGAAAAGGAAATAGCATGTCTACTAAATCAAAGATGTTTTATACAAACCGTGATGGGTCATGCTGAGAGCTGTCTAGCTTGTTGAGCTTAGCAATGTTTCTCTCCTTGAAATTTAGCCAAGAATTTAGCTCTTTCCATAACTTTCTAATCCACCTACACAGCAGAGTTCAGATCCTACAACTGGTGTGGTATGAACCCAGCATTCTTCTGACTGGGTAGTCTTTAATGCTTCTTTGATTACAACATAATTAAAAATAGAGTTTAGCCTGTGATTTTACTTATCCTGTTAGTAACTTTTAAATTCTTCTGTGCAGGACATATCCTATGTAGAGCATAGGATTTCAACATACCTTTGCAGCATTGTTGCCCACCAAGAAGAGAGTTGGAAGATAGTCAGCCGGTGCAAATGAAGTACTCTTAAGTCTTTGCAGCTATTTACTTCTCAAAAAAGTGCATTTCCTGAAGAAACAGGATGTTCCTTTTCCTTTGAGGAAGGATCTGGTGAAAACTGGGAATTGACACTGAACAAAAGGGGAACTTTCCTCTGCACTGATTAGATACTCTGAGCCGCAAAGTGTGGTGGTGTTTTCTAAACAAGTGTGTCTGTGTGGCTCAAGGCATCTTCCAGAGGGTCCATCTCTCAGTCACTGTCAGGCGTCCTGTCACTGGCTGTTGTGAAAGGGGAAACCCTTGTTATTTCATTGCAAACTCATAGGGCTCCCCGCCCCCTTTGTGTTGCGTAGCTAAGGGTGGATATGATATAGTCCGGCCTTCTAGGAGTCTGCATCCCCTGTATTTCTTGGTGTAGGTGCAGTACGTCTGAGGAATCGTGGACAGTTGACCAGGAGTTCGAAGGGCTTCTTATGCAGTTCCCTGCACCCGCTCAGCGCCTGTTGCCTTAATGATCCAGTCAGTGGCTATGCTGTAGCTCAGTTTTCTTCAATTCCTTCATGATATTTGAGGCTTCTTCCTCTTGAGGTATTCCATATATACTTCATTGAGAAGACTAGTAAATGTAAGACATTTCTTTACAACTTTCAATTTGTTAGATGGATTAACAAGGAGAGATGTAAAAAGGATCCAGCCACCCAGGGAAAGGAAAAAAGTGATTGTATAAGCTTGAGTTTTGGCAAAGGGGGCTTGAGGAAGGACCTGCTTTTAGAAATGTCATGGAAGGAGTTTATCCTTGAGAAAGCTTTTGACAAGATGGCAGTGTAGGTGGGAAGAGGAAGGTCAGGGATGGCGACAGGGCTGAGTCATCAGAAGAGCAGGTGGGACGCTGGGGTGGACAAAAAGGGCAACCAGCAATGTGTGAGAAGACCTAGGGGTAGTCCTTTAGTTAAAGGACCCCCAGGATGAGAGGGCCTAGACAGTGAACGTTTTTCCGCATTCATAAAAGTGAAGGTATAAAGAAGAGGTAAATGAAGAAGTGGCCATTATATATAGAAAGCATAGCAATTTTTATAATGTTTTAATTTTTAGGGAAAGCACCTCCTATGCACCTTAAATCCTGACTAACTGGTTTTTAGGCAACATAGAGATAGCTGTTATATTAAGTCTTAAATGGATAAACCAATGGGAAAAAAAAAAGTATTCCTCAGTATATTTGGTCCTTATGTCAGCAGATGGGAACTACTTGCCGAGGCTGGTACAGCTCCTCCAGCCCAATGCAGTACAGAGATACACGGGAAAAAGATTCCCCTCATGGTGTGAGTCTGTACTGATCAGTTAGGCAAGAGCAGGAGGTGTAATCCAGGCCTAATATGTTGTTACAAGCAAAAGATTTGATAAGCAGCAGCAAGCCTGTGCTGAGGAGCCCAAGATGAAACCAGAGACACACCTACAGACAGGTGGACCAGGGTAATATTTGCACTCCCTTCTAAACAAATAAAATTATACTAGTAAATTTATATGAGAGCTAATAGCTGCTGAAGTGGAGAATATGGTTCAGGAGACTATTTGTCCTGGCCAGTGTTGCTAGATATAAACTGAGGAAATCAGCCACAAGCTCTCTGTCCTTCCTGGGCTTTCCTTCAGGGCATTTCTGCATATGGACATCTCCTCCACCCTTGCTGTCGTACTGCTTTGACAGGAGATGGTAGCAGGTTCATGAATTGGGAGACAATGTAGTAACTGAAGCCAGAAAATTATACATATTTCTTTGTGTATTCAGACTATACAGGTCAGCATTGTTCCCTGCAAGACAGGAATGCACATTTCAGGAAAACAGGAAGATGACTTTGCAGCAGCAGTTCTTGTGAAGGTAATTGTCTGGCAGCAAAGGGCGGTTCATTGCACCTGACTCTATCTAGCTGAAAGTTGCATGTATATTCAGTACTAGGAGTCTACGTTTCTCTGCAGTTAGTGGGCAGAGATAGATATGTCCAGAAGTGATTAATCTTAAATTATTGAATGTATGAGGTAAATCACTGTCCATATGTGCCTGTTCCCACTGACTACGCTGGTACACAGACAGCTCGCATAGACAAGTTGGCTGGAGTTCGGTGAGAAGAATTCCCCCTTCCGTCATGGTTATCTGTTGGCACACAGCTTCTGGGAGCTCACAGCCACGCTCAGGAGGCTGTTGTCGCAGGGCACCTGCCTCCTGGTGCTGCCGTGTGTGCTGGCACATCAGTCAGGAATGCTGCTCTGGTGGAGTTGTCCTTCCTCCCACTGCCTTTTTATTGCTGTCTCCATCCTGCCCAAGTGTTACAGGAGGAGATCAAATGCTGGACTTGCTGCTTTGCAGCATTGAGGTTTTCAGGGAATAAGAGGCTTCTGGCTGCTGCTAGATGCTTGACCTGCCCAGCATCAAACCAGGGACTCAGGCATCGATAGCACCAAAGATGGGGCCAAAGACCCAGCCTCACAGCGCAAGAGAAAATAGAAATAGAAACCACTTTGTTCTGGATACTGCATAGAGGGTTGGTATCTTAGCAGGTGACATCCACAGAATTACCAAGCTTGGACATATGCCCCTTGCAATTCAGCAGCCACAACCTTTTCTTCATGGTGCCAGCCAGAATCCTTGTGCACAGGATTTCCTCCTTGCAGCCCATCAGCAGCGTGGAAGTAGTGTCAGCTCCCTGAAACAACACAGCTTCGGGGTAGCGGGTAAGGACTGCTTGTCCTTGCCTCCCAGTAGCTTCTCACAGGTGTTGCACTGTGTTTTGATCATCTGGGATCCAGTGGAGGAATGCTGTTCTCTGGAATATCTACCCAGAGTGTTTTGCAGTTGTTTAGGAAAAAAAATGTGCAGGGCTGTCTGAAGACTTTTTAACGGAAGAAACTGATCCAATGTAAACAAAGCGGTGTGTGTGCATTCCTTTGCTATAGTTACACTAACATAATTATAACAGAAAAACATACACCAACAAAGCTTTCCCACGTAGATGGGTCTTTGCTCTTTTTCTTTCTGGTGTTTAAAATACACAGAGCTTATTTGTCTCAGAAGTTATTTCTACTTGTTGGTTTTGGAGTGGGCCCTATCCACCCTACTTCAGAAAAATCTTCAAATCGCACCAGTCCCTGTAGTGGGCGGCAGCCTTGGTTGGTGCGCCTTATTCCAGTTAAGCCATCACAAACAAGTGCAGAGCAGAATCCTTCAAGGCCAGAACCAGTGTTACACAGTTACATTTTTCCCAAGTGTTTCAGGATTGTCTACAAGTCTTCTTTAAGACCTTCATTTGAAAATACAAAATGTTTCTTAAGAAAAAAACCTGTTCATTTGGTGGTGTTCCTTCCACACCACAAAGTGCAAGTTCTGAAGTATGAGCAGTGTAGAAGGTAGAAGTCCCCCATGTGTTAGAGAAGTTTGCTAACCTGTGCAAAGACAGTGTTAGGGCAGGGCACTACGTGCTTGTTTCCCACGTTACATGTAAACTTGGGACCGATGATCATTTGCATATGTTGTTGACTTGATATTTAAGTCTCTGCTTGGATTTCTCTATCCTTGTTTAAACATATATTCATTTCAGACTAAACACTGTTGTTATTGAAATACCATGTTCTTATGTTTCATCTGTGACACAGTAAGAAATGCATTGCTGTTGTATAGTTGTGTTCCCAGAAGCTGCTTTACATAATGAAACTCAAATGAAACCAACAGTCATCAAGTCTCTGGAAAATCCTTTTGGCCTTGCAGCACAGAGGTGGACCCATAACATAACTGACTGGAGATGCTCAGCCACAGGGCTTGCTGTCAGCCCTGCTCCGCGGTGCAGCAGCAGCAATACGCCTCTCCTGTTATTCGGTGTTATCCCAAGATCTTGCTGTGTGTTATAGATCTGCATGTAATCTCTTGCACTTCACTTTGTGTTCACATGCACGTGAGTTGGTAAAGTAATAAAAGGTAGGTTCCCCTTGTCGTCAATGGCATGGTCTGGAACAGAAGCCGAAAGCCCGGTTCCTCCCTGGCTTGATCTGGGGCACAGGTGCTGCAGTGGTCTTGCTGTACAGTGGAGGCTTGATCTGGGCATTGGCTGATACTGTCAGAGACCCTTCCAGCATGTCCCTGAGATGCCTCTCTGTCTTGGAGGGAGTTTTGTCACTATTTCACACTCCCTGTGGGCTGCTGCTTTGCCTCTGACCCAGCATGTATAGATTGGAAGTGGTATTTTCTGAAAGCGTGGGACGTGCATTGTGTAGTCTCTCCCAGGATTTAGCTTCCAAAAGCTCATTAAACTGATCTGGTTAAGGGCCATCAACCCTCTTAGATTAGAGCTATAAAGAGCTTCAGTGGACTCTACTCTTCTGAGTACCCTAATGTCTGCAAATGAACTCTGTCATGGACAAGAAAAAGCTGCCTGTGTCATGTCTGTCATCATGCCCCCTGCCATAAATATACTCACTGATGTTTCTCTTTTTTATTAGACAATGTGCTTTGTGTAAGGCACGGAGAGACTGATTCTTCAACCAAGAGGAAGTAACTCACTTAAGTCAGTAGAGTTACGTGCAAATAAAATCAGTAAGGAGTTCAGCATTGGGCCTTCAAGGCTCACCTTAGATTCCTCGGTATGATTAGCATCCCACTGCATGGAGCAAACTGGTGCTCTGCTGTGAATTTCTCCTGTGCATCAGCTGGTTATGAGGAACCTTGGTGCTACATTATCTCTTCAAGTACATGAGGGCCCAGGTGCTCACACCTTTTTCAAGCTCCAGCACATAGCGTATAACAATATATTTGCACCAAATCTGGTGTTCCCTGGCCATTCTCAAGCTATGTGTGTTTATACAGGGAAGTGCAGCCACTATCTGTTGCTCTCACACACCATCTAGGCCAGGGGGATGCAAACCAGCATCCCATCAGCTCCTGTACTGGAGGTGTGTAGTTTGCAGATGGGAATTTAGCTTGGAAATTATTTTGTACTAGTCTAAGTAGTTTCTTAGCTCAGTATTTGGGAGAGGAAACATGAAATAAGCTTCATTTGGACCATTAGATACCTTTTGTATTTCAGAGGAAGGAGTCACATTTGGACACTGGCTCTTGGTTCTGAGACTCATTTACTCTTCTGTGCTCTAGGGTAGTCCGTGTTGGTAAGAGTACTAAAATCGGAGACTTCCGTTGCTTCAGAATGGCAATGCTAACTATCGTTCCTGTGTCTGACATATATGGCTAAGCATATGAAACAGCAGATACAAATTACTCTTTAGAGATAGTTGAGTTGGCTTTAATCAGCATTCAGGTATTCACACAGAACCAGACATTTGCATTTTAATGTAGGGCAGACACGCAGAGCAGATTTTGCATTATCTCTCTTCTGGAAATGCCTTTGGGGGTTCACAGATATCAATACGTTCAATGCCAAGGTTCTGAGTGGAACATTATTGGGATAAAAATGCAGATAAAGTTTTCTTTGAGCTTGCCAAACGATCCCTTTCATTTTTTTCCTTGATGAGGAAAATGGCTTTCATTCTTCCCATAACATAGGAAACACTGCAGCCTGTAAAATGATTCCCCAAGTTTTGGTACACCTTCAGTGCTCTAAGGAATAGATGTTACCATTTCAACAAAAGCCATTCTAGCAGCTTTTCTCCACCCTTCCTCATTACTTATCAGAGAGTTTTGCCTAAGATTCTTCTTTACACAGAGTCTAAGAAGCACCAGAAGGTTTATTTCCTTCTGGAAAGTTGGTCCATTTGCCTCTTTTTTTCTGTGGTCAGGTGTGCCAGAGTGCCTCCTTAAGAGCCTTTGCAAGTGATACTACTGAGAAACCTGAAAAACAGTGGAGGAGGATGAATTGAAGTTGGTAGATAGTCCAGCCTCCGGGGTAATCCTGTCGAACTGCAGGAAAAAGGCTCTAGTTTTTGTGTACAGTAAGTGTATAAACGTAGCCAAAATGCTGCATTTTTCAAACACCTGAAGTCATGTGTTTTAATAATTGGAATTGTGCTTGTTATTTTACATTCAACTGCAAAGCTTTCTGTCCCTTGCATTTGCAAGGTGGTGGGTAACTGCTCTTATCTATTGAAAAATGAGGCTATTTGATGATGAACACACGTCTCCCAGCCTTTACTCTGTCTCCCGAATGAGATAATCTTTCACCTCTTAACTTGTTAACATTGCCATGAGCTCACTTTATTGGGCTGTGTAAATGAACGTGTTTCACCACAGGCCTGTTTTAACTGGAGGCACGTCTGTAGCTGTACTCCTCTACTGCCAGCTACCTGTGAGGCTCCAGCACCACAAGTAAGCTGAATGCTGGTTTGCAAAACCTGCCTCTTTGAACCAGAGCACCCAAGAGATGAGGTGAATTCCTTTCTTGGAAATCACAAAGTAGCATTGTGCTTGCTGAGGGCATAAGATGAAAGTCTAGGTCTAAAAAGGTAATGGAGGATCCTGTACAGACCGTAGCTTTGTGAAATGGTTGTCTCTGAAGAAGAGTTCAGCTGGGGGAAAAAACTCTGTCAGATTGACTTTGACTTTCACCTTTATTTCTTCTTTACCTTTTATCATTTCTCTCCAATCTAAGCTGAATTCGTCATGTTCAAAAACCATAATTTGCTCTTCTAAATTGCATGGAAATGACGAGTTCTTGAGAATTTTTTGAATAATTTTTTATTTATATTGAGTTGTGAGATTTCCTCACTTGCTGCCCAGTTGCTTCAAAATCACTACTTTCTTAGAATTGAACACTCTTGCTCTGCAGATGTTCCGTTTAACTCAGTGCACAATTCTTTGCATGTCAAGTTAGGGTAAGGTTAAAATTGTGCCCTCAAAGCTGAGTCTGCTCTGCCCTCTTGTGTCTGTGGAATGTGCTGCCAAATGGTCCCCAAATACAGCTACTTTATCATGAGAACTGGAATTTTCCCCCCACAGACTTAAAAGTAAGATGTAAACATATGGGTATTCAGCTAAAGGTTGATTTTTCAATAATGAGTACAGATTGACATACGTTTGAACCAAATCTGTTCTGCCAATATTCCTCATGCACACACATATCTGAGGGGAAGGGAAAACAACTTGAGAGTATTTTTAATACTGCTCAAAAGTGCTAGAATAAACCTGATTGAACTCTCTGTAAAGTTGTGGGTTTTATGAATAAAGTTGTGGGGTTTATGAAGCTTCAACTGAAAAAATATCTAGCAGAGAAAGGAGTGAGGAAGGGGTTCTTCCAGATGGTAGAGACTGGCCTGCTGTGAAGTTGTGGGTTGGCTTAGCTTGGCAGACTCCTTGACGTACCAACTTTTGACCTTAGCAGAAGTGACGGTCCAAAGCTATGGTAAGTTTACAGTGATTAAAGGGATTCTGAAGGGCAAAATACCCCAGTCATGTGGTGATGTAAATTAAGATACCTTCAAGATAAGGTTCAGCTGCATGCTAGAAAAAGAATCTACCAGCTTCTCTGTGTGGTTGGTTATTTTTTTGGTTGAAAATGAACTTAGGAGGCAAGGGTGAGCTGGAAGTTCAGATTTCCTCCCCTTACTGTATTAGGAGAAAAAGACGTCGCCCTGGCTGTGCATCCTCTCTATCCCCCCAAGAGCAGAGTGCAGCAGTGCAAGAAGCAGTTTACTGAAAATTTATTTATTTTTAAAGGGGCTTAAGCGTTTTCAAATCACAGAGCCAACTATTCTATTAAAAAGTGGCCTTTCTCAACAAAGTAGGAAGTTTATAGAGTTTGACACGATCTGCTGTAAATCTTCCAGATAGCTTAAGGCTTAACATTTGCTCCATGAGCACTGGATGACGACTGACCTGAGTCAGTCCTGATTTTGACTCCTTATCTTAGTGGGGGTTTACAAAAGAGACCTGCACTTTTCAGGAGCAGCTTTGTCGTTTCTCTGCATAGAGTATAGTGCAATATGGAAGCTGTGCAGCCTGTTTCTTCAGAAATAATCCTGGCAGCCTTTTTGGCCACAGAGAGCAATTCAGGCACAAGCTGTGCTACATTTGTAATTGCTAAGTAGAGTTAGGGGATCACACACTCATGTGCTTTGGGCCAAGGCTGTTGCACACCCAGGGGACTCCAGGCCTCCTCTTGTGCTCCTTTGACAAACTGTGTCCTCGCTCCACCTGTCCCAGAAATTCACTGTACCAGCTTCTTTTACCTTTCCATTCTCCTCAGCGTGCCTCTCTCATTTGGTGCTCCTGTGACCTTCTGTGTGTAAACAGAGAAGAAGGTGCTGCTAAGGAGACAGTACTGAGCCTGGTCAGAAGATAGGATATTCTTGAGTAAGCACACCTTTTGTTTTATGTTTTTCCAATAACACTCTCAGGATTTTGGTTGCTGATGCTCAGACTGAAGCTTCAAACAGGTAGTTTGTTGTGCTCTTGTAATCACCCCAGCAGCATCAAAAAGTCTTTTTCCTGAAACCCTCCTTAAACCAGCTCCATAAAGCCCCCACTTGCCAAGGGCAGCAAAGCCTTCTCCTCACTTTGCAAATGGGAATGTAGAGCCAGGACGTGTGTGGTGATTTGGTCATGGTCTCGAGGCAAGAGGTTGGCAGTGCTGGGAATAAAGATTTGTTCTTCAGCCTGTTTGCTCTGCTTCCTAATCCCTAGATTAAGTAGTGAAGGGTGGTGAACTGCTAGGTAGGGAGACATGTTGAGGCGGTAAATCTGGTAGGCAGTGACCTCCTCAGGGTTTTTTTTTTCCTAGCCACAGATTTTGAGCTGTCCTCACAGAAAGTCTCTGACCATGAACTGTTTTTAAACTCCTTTGCTGAAGATGAAGAAATGCAGTTTGTTGATCTATGAATGCGGAGCACTGGGCCTGCAATTTATTATTTGTCATCTTACCTCTCCAAAATTGTAAAGATCAAAGAAATCTGAATAGGAAACTATTTTATGGTTTTTCTGTTCTTATGGTTTATTTTTTACCTGAAGTGATCCAGAGCTGCCCTCTGTGTCAGTACCTCTTATAGTGCAAGGACCACCTGCCCTCACTGAAAATCGTCCAGGGACTGTCTTGTACAGCCCCGTCACAGTGGTTTCCATTTGCTATCACATAAGATTTGGTTCAGCTGGGAACAGCCATATATTACTCTTATTTTTCCTCTATCTATTTTGCCTACCTGCTGTATAGGAATGTGCGTTCAGTGTTGGGTTTCTTGTGCATCGTTCCTTTTGGGGGTTTGGGTATCCTGGAACTGTTTGACAGGCTGTCTGCAGGCCACCAGTGGTGCACGGGGCCCTGGGTAGAGGAGCACTGCTCAACATCTCTTACTAAAGCAAGTCCCAAGCATAATGATTTCTGCCAATTCTCACTGCCAGAAAACTTTTTTTCCCCAGACAGTATTTAGTCTGCGTCTTCCGCATCTTCACATCCCATTGCCCCTGTCACTATTGTTGAACTTCATCCGGAATAATCCCCTCCTTGGCACCAACACCCTGGTTTGAGTACTCTTTTACTTCTCTCTTGTTGGTTAGCTATGTTACTCATCCTGTAAACTGGCCTTCATCAGTCATGTTTCCCACTTTCATAATAATGTTGTTGCTCCATGGGAATGGAGCAGTGCTCTGACAAAGCTCACCCCAGACGTGCCAGAGCTGACTGCCCCAATGCTGTATGGAGGGAGGCGATTGCTGCCTGTCACCCATGACCTATTAGTGCCAGCTTCCCTGCTGTCCTCAGAGGTCCCCCACTTCCCCTGTGCTTGCAGCGAGCGTGATCCCAGCCATGATCTCCATTCAAAGGTGATGGAGGGATAAAGTGTAGGTAGCAGTGGAAGAACAGAGAGAATAATTTAAGGAAAATATAGAAAGCAGATACCATGAAGTTTGTGCCAAGGCACACAATAAAAATTAGAACAAAGATGGGGGAGGAACACAGTGACAGCATTTTGACTTTTAAATTTAATTATGATGTGTTGTTTCTAACAACAAAAATGCTACAGATACTTTTGGTACTTGCCTGAAGTGAGAGCTGAACCCTCTTCTGATCTGAAGAGTCTTTCCTTGTTGCTGTTAAGTTGGCAGTTCTGGACTTGACATGGTCTCCACCTGGACTCCTGGCTGTATTTCAAAGGAGGTCTCTGAGAGACTACCAGGCACTTGGAAAAAGAAAGAAATACCACTCTCTAAGTGTGCCCTATAAAAATGTACAGTCTCTTGTATCACAGCAGTTCTTTGACTTATGGAGAGATTTTTCCTGCTAATATCTTCGGTTCAGTAAAGGCTGCATGAAGATAGGGTTAATAATGATGGTTAATCGTGTGATTCAATGTCTGTACCCAAAGGGAGGGAGGAAGTGCCTGAGTTTTAGTTTCAGATCCGAAGTGGAAAGCATGGAAATTGGGAACTAAGGGGACTTTTGTGTAGCCAAGGATGGAAGATGAGGCAGAGTCTTTTCCAAACCTGCTGTTTGGAAGAAGTCTTTTCCAGTCAGTGCCATCCCAGTGCACAGCTCAGAGCTGAGTATCGATGGTGGAAGAGAAGCAGCATCGGCCCCTCGCGCAGGTTCTGGGTTGTTTCAGCTCTGTGTCCTGACACACATACAGTCACTTCTGGTAGCAGTGCACAGCTAATGCCAGTCTGTGGGAGGCATGCCGTAGCCATGGCCTCATACTTTCTTAGTCCTCAGACTGCTGTTATAGAAGTACTTCATCCTCACTAGGACTCTCTGATGCAAATGAGAATGTTGCTTGGTTTTAGACTGGAGGATTAGGCTGTAGTGTCAATACAAAGGGTCAGCGGTGGGGCCAGACTCATGTCACCAGTTCTCACCTCTGGACTGTTATGTGTATTTGTTTGTATATTTATTGTTGTCCTTTTTGGCAATGGTTTCCCATGGTGACTGGTCGCTACAGGTTTGTGAAGAAGCGGTGCCAGTGGCCAAGGGTCCAGCACCTGACCACAACTCAGTAAGATCCCCCTAAAGCAGCTTACCTTGGCAGGAGGAGAGGGGAGGGTTCAATGTGCCTCTGGGTGTTCGTTTGCACGTTGTGGATTGTATGGTGTCGTTCCATGCCGATGTAAAACAGCATTGAGACTGACCCTCAGCCATTGAATTAGGTCTGTCCTGGACCTCGGTGCAGAGGAGGTGTGCTAAGACTGCTGTCACTCTGATAGCAGGAGCTTGGTGATGAGAGAAAGCTTCAGCATGTGTTTGCCACCCTGGGAAGGAGGAGAGGATCATCACTGGCAGGTGAAGGACTTTTTTTAAAACCTACAGCTACCTTCAGAATTGCAGTGTGTGCAATTAAACTCAGAGCAGCAGCTTTCTAGCTGTAGGCCGTACTGAAATCTTGTGTTGAGCGAGGGTTTGTTTGTCTTCAGGTCTGGCTCTGAATTAATGGTCTGTTTTAGAGGCTTCAGTGGGCTAGGATTGCGTTCTTGGTGGAGAAAATGCCACTGTTGTGCAAAGTCAGCAGAAGCACTTTGAGATGCTAAGAGTCCTCTCTGCTAATTTTTGTTGATCTTTTCTAAGTACAAAGTCAAAGAAACTACTGTTTGCCCCTTCCTTCATCTCCCCGTGCAAGTGTCATGTAGTCTGCAGGAACGCCGAATCCTCCCTGTCTCCTGTTCCTGTTTGCATGGGAGAGAAACGGAGGGAAGTGAGATGGAACCACACGTCCCTCTGCATCTGCACTCTGAAGGCAGAGTTATTTGTGAGCCTTAAGCATATGGGTGGGAGAGCTGCCAAGCCAAAGTTGTTCCCAAGTATCTGTAAACTAAATCTGATTCCTTAAATTCATCCAACTAAGGAACTTTCGCTCTGGCAAAGGCTTGTAAATATTACAGTACCTGTCACTTTTGGATGCCGCTTTCTGTTTTCATAGCAGCAAATGGAAAGCTTTGAAGTCTGGGATGTTTTGTTTAGCTTTGTAGCGGTTGACCTCAAAGCATCAGTCTTTCTGCTCCTTTTAGGATGTATGAAAATAGTCTTTTCTTTTCACAGAAAACTTCTTGTAGCAGCAGTATTGCTAATGGCCAGTGTTCTCAGATGTTCTCAGAGCAGTGAAGCATGTATTGAGATATGTATAACAAAATATAGAGAGTTTTGCCTCTCTGTTATTTTCAGTGATTCAGTTTTCTGTATGAGGGAACAGGCATAAACATGTACTTGTAATGAAGTGAAAACCATTAATCTAAACAATGCTTTAAAAATGGTTTCTGGATGCGTGGCACTCTCAGAGTATATAGTTATTTTTGCTGGGGTTTTAGCTTACATGTACTTTTTCAGTTTCTGCACCATCTGCACAGCATAGCCTCCACCTGTTTGGATTCACTGTGCTTGCTGGGATAGGTGTGGATGGTAATGACAGTCACGTTTTGCTTGTTTTCAAGACAAGTTGCTGGTTGATATAAACCCGTGACTTGAGTTTGCCAGATACAGTTGCTCCATCATTTGTGCTGGTCTCCAGTTGCTTCTTGGAGGAAGGTGTCACGCTGTTTCTCTTGAAATAAGTCTTAGAAGTGAGTTTTGGCAGACCCGTTCTGAATTGCAGTTCAGTACTGCACAGCTAACTTGAGTTATAACTCATTTGTGACTCCAAAGTTAACCTGGCCATAGCTAAAACTCCATAGAGGCAGTACTTTTAAGACTGTGCTCACTGAGGAGTTAAGTTGGATAGTTGCTCTTACTTGGGTGGTTCTTGCTTTGACTTTGTCAATGTGCACACAGCTTTTGTCTCAAAGTCTTTGGGCCTGCTGACCCATCCCAGAGCCATGGCTGAAGCTAGAGTTCTCTTTGCACTTGAAATTGCAACCCAGCCCTCTTGAGGGATGGAAATTTATGCTTAAGTACTTTTGAGTCCTGCAGTGTTTTCACCCTTTCCTGCTGCATTCCTGGAGGAATCAAAGTTCTCCTACAGTGAACAGGACCTGAACCCTAGAGCCATTCAACCTACTGAATCACTAAGAGGGCTGGGTTTTGACTCCAGCTTTCCCACAACCCCATGTGAACAAACACAACATCATCAGAAATACCCTGGAGCAGACCTACTCTGTTAAATTTTACCGTGGTTTCCCATGTTTTTTCTCTTTAACCAAAGTCCACTGAGCAGTCTTGCCAAGGTGTCTCAGTGTCTCAGCGGTGCTGTGACTGGATTTGCCAGACTAAATGAGCACTGCTTTCATGGCAGAGAGGTCCCAGTGGACAGTGGGATGTATCAGATGGCTGACACCTTGGCTGAAGTAAGTCCACAGTGGAACCTGCCACCCGAGGAGCCCGACAGTAACAATGGCTTTATGAGACTGTCTACTCCAGCCACACTTGCTGACCATTCAGGTTTTTATAAAATGCTTTAGAAAATTATGCTTGAAGGCATAATGTTAAAAGCTAAGATCCCAGTTGCTTTTCACCTCACTGGCTAAGTCTTGTGCAGCTACATATTCCTAAGAAGGTCATTGTTTTTGCTGCGTAACTGTGAAAATATAGGCTTTGTATTTGCATTTAGATTATCTGAAAATTGAGCCTTTCATCTTCTGAAATGTTTCCAGAAACCCAAATTCAGGCCTGGCTGATAATCTGTCCAGTGCTTCAATATCAACTGTTAAAGCTGACTGCCGAGAAGCAGTTAGTATGGAGAGAGGTGGTAATGATGCAGCTGAGAAGCTAAACCCCTTATCTCCATTTGAGTCTTTTGTCTTGCAGATGAGAGGATCTGTTCACCACCTTTTATGGAGCTGACAAGTGCCTGTGGAGAAGATACCTTGCAGCTTATAGAGAAGAATGGACTGGCATTCCCATTCAGTACGTACATGCGCTTTTCCTTGGTGCTTCTAGTAGGTTCTGAGTATTGCACATGCACCCCCCAAGACATAGCCAACACTGTAGGAGTGTGAGTTTCATTGCCAAAGTGCCAGGGATGTTAAAACGTTCCTGAAACAAATGCTCTGAAGCAGTCTGCTTGGAATGTGGAACAAAACCCATCCCTATCAGCTTTTACTTTGCCTTTTATTGATGTTCCTTACTTTAAACACCTCGCTACAGTAAACAGCCTTTCCTGGGAAATGCTAATAGTTCTAACAAAGTTAGCCTCTTGCCCTGAACTTGTGCAAGAAGTTTCTCCTGCCAGCTGCGTTCATTATTTTTCTTGAGAAAATCACTTCCTTGCTGGCTTCCCCCTTTTTCCACCCATCCCTCCCTTTCCCTGGTCCAGGCTACAAATATGATCTTAGAGGGTAGAACAAAGAGTGTAAAAATTACCATATATAGCAGGCTGCAAAGGCCCACAGCCTCAAACAGCTGCTATGAACTGTTTGTGCTTTGTAGCAAGTTTTGTTGGGGAACTTGTGCTTTAATTCATTCCTTTATTTGATTCCTTGCAGTGTAAAGTGAGCAGAATTTGTTAGTCGGTGTTTGTTCCCTTGGTGTTTGCCTCATTGGTAAAGTTAAGAGCTAAAGTAATGTGGAAAGCATGTTTTTCCCTTCCTGCCATTGCTCTCCCAAATGAGGCAGACAATCTACTTCAGGCAATCTACTGAAGCTAGATTGTGAAGCAGTAATTTAAAGCCCAATGAATGGCTTTAACCCCCCTTCCTCACCTATGCACATTGTCTTCTCGATACAGGTAGTGAGCAGCATAGCCCATATATTCAGAAGGCCTGAATCAACCCCTCTAAATGATTATGAAATTAAAAAAAAAAATTGACAATCAATATAACATGGTATTGTGGGAGTGCTTTTGTGCTTTTTCTGTCTCCTCTCTCTCTCTTTTTTTATTTTTTTTTAAAAAAAAAACCACTCCTGCTTTCCGGAGCATGTGTCTGTGAGACATCGTATACCACTTTCAAAATTTCAAGTTATCTGCTTTTCATAGCTGCTTGTCCTCTTGCCTGGCAATTTGACTCTTCCAGCAACCCCCAAATAAGTCTTGTCCTATCCATCCCCTCACTGCTTGCAAGTTTTCATCTCCTCTGCTTAACATATAAACAATATGAGCTGTAGTTATCGTGTGGGTCCCAGGGTCTTCAGCTCTTCTCTGGTTTCATAATAGTAGGAGCATGTTGTTTCTTTCCTCTTATTGGTTTTAGGATGGAGATGAGAACCAGGATATACAGAGCAGATAAGGAATATGAAGGAGAAAGAAGAACTGCTGGACTCTTTCTACATTTTTTGTCCCCTTCTGTGGTTGCCTGTGAAAAATATGTTGTATCTTAGTTTGGTTCAGCCCATTTGGTTTCCTCCTCTTTCCCAAGAACAGGGAGGAAAAGAAGTTGGTTTCCACTGTGTTCCAGTTCCCTCGTTTTCAGGACAGTGTGTTTTGTGGTACCTGTAAAGTAGCTCCAGCCTTGGGCACAATCACATACTTGTGAAGATGCCCTCTGAGTAGGCAGGATGGCCATGCCAGTACTGGTACTAACTTCTTAGCTGATGCTTTGCACCTCTGTCCAGTCCTAATAATGACCTCTGCTTGGACCTTAGTTACAAGGAGGAGTTGAGAGAGTAGGGCTTGGAGCAAGCCAAGCTTTGCAGTAATTGAGGGCACTGCTCAAGCAGAGACTGTCGCTGGTGTCTGGTACAGTCAGTGCCTTGGTCTGGTGAACTCCAGTGTTTGCACGTGTGGGTGGGAACGATTTATAAGGGTTTTGTGTGTCCTGTTTCAATGGTGCATTGTTTTTTCTTTTTTATTTACCCAGTTTGTAAAACCAGAGTGGCCCATGGAACCAACTCTCATGAGGTGAGTTAAAAAACTTTAGCAGTGTTATCCACCCACTTCAGTCCCTCCATGGTGGTTTGGCTGGTGCTTTCTGATACTGTAGTAGGCAGAATGAGAGCTATGCCCAAACGACTTCCCTTCCCCCACCTCTCCCTTGTGTTTAATTACACCATTGTTTTTTCAGATTTATCTGAAATGAAGTTAAATATGACTTTAACTTCTTGACGTGGAAGTTTTTTCTAGAGTTTATAGTTTCTATCATCTAGTTGCCTCTAGCAGTTTGTGGTCTCCAGTCAACTCTGTCTGAAAGGAATCTCCTTCAGCTTCACCTTTGGTGGGAGGTCACACTAAGTGACGTTTCCACCCCACTATGTTTCTCTTCCAGCATGTATGTGATGCAGGTGAGAAATGGTTTTGTGCTGCAGATGAAGCAGAAGTATGAGTGAATGCCAGCTGGTTCCTCTCCTTGAGGGGAAGGGAATAGCAAATAGAGACAGTTTCTAGGCCTGTTCAGTTGTGATAACACAACTAGAGCTGGGGAAAGAACAGGGCTGGGAGAACTATCTGCCTTCCCTCCTTCCCGTAAGGCAATTGCAGTTAAAATGGTTGTGTATTCCTGGAAGGAGTGCATTCCCTATGAGCCTAGCTTCCTCTAAATTTAGGCGAGTCGAGTCCTGCTTTAGTTCTTTCCATTTGTGCTTCCTGCCTTCCTGCTTACCGCAGCTCAGTTTTGAGAATCCAGCCCTCGCTGCTGGCACTTGTAACGCCTGGCTTCCTTTGTTAACAACGTGGTTGTCGGTCCAGGTTTCCCAGCTGGTCCTGAAATGTGCAGTATGTTGCAGCAGCATCTCTGAGAGGTGAAGGCCCTGAAGTAAAATATAAATCTAGATGAGCAGAATGCCTACAGCTGAAATCTTGAGTGACCAACACTTCCTTTTAGAAGTGCAGCTAGATTTTTCACGTAGGCTTTAGCTTAGAACATTTTACAAGCATGACAGACAGTCCTGTCAGTTTGCTGGAGCAGCTGCTATAAATTTTTGCTGTCATTCCTGAGAACACTTGGGGACTGGGTTGTGAATTAATTTAAGACTCCAGCTTCCCTGCTGATTTTTCTGCAGAAGATTCCTCTGCAACTGCAGCCTGAAATGCATGAACCTTTCAGTGCTTGTCCAGTCAGGCTTGGACTTCATTTCACTGGTGAATCTTTCTTTGCTCTTTTTTCATACAGTGCAGACATAACTCAGCCTCCTGCCAGAATTCCGTTTTCTGAGCAAAAATTAGACTAAAATGCAGTTGTAGGCTGCACTATATCACAGGAACTTATGACTAGAGCCCAGGAGGACCTCTGGAAAAAAGCCTGAAGTCTTGCATGGTACTTTACATTGTTAATAGTAGTAGTCACTTTTGGAGTTGCTGAGTTCTCAGGAGTGATCCAAAAGTGTATTTATGATCAGACAGGAACTGTCTTGTAATTGCTATTTGATGGTCAATAATGGCAAGGGAAGCGTAGAATAAATACTCTGCTTACAGTACAGTCTGTCTAAAAGATGGAGCACAGGTCTAGAAGCAAGAAATTGTTGCCTGTTTTATTAATGACTCCTTCTTTGGCTTTTGGTAAGCCGCTTCATTTTCTGTAGAGATATTTCCGCTGCAGAGCTGACACTGAAACCAGAACACAGCCCAACCAGAAACCTGCTTTTCTTCATAAGATGGCTACTCAGAAAGTTCAACTACTGGCTAACAGGGACAGCCAAAGGTGCAGGCTTGAGTTTGGGTTTGGTGACAGCAAAGGCTGTTAGACTCCTCATTTTGGTGTGAAAACATGAGCTAGTTAAGCCAAGGTGCTGTTAGTTAGTCTTCTTGTGGTGTCCCGCTGTTCTACATGGCCTCTGCACTAGAAATCATGTTGGCCAGCTCAGCACTTCAACCCCACTTTGCCAGCACCATTTGTTAGACTTGAACAGAGATGATGCCTGTAGGTTGTCCTTCCCAGCCGCCAGCAGGTCAACATAGCTCATCTCTGTTAAAGCTGCCATGAGACATCACTGAAACCTGTAAGCTGAAGAGATGTGTCCAGAATGACTTTTTTTCTGTGTTGAGCAGACAGGAATGAAAAGGCAGAGAATCACTGTGGTTTTTGAGACTGAATTCCTTAAGGACATTGTCAGTAAAAATTCTTGGTGCCAAACGTTTTGTTTTGCCTTCAAAAGAGCTCTACATTTATGATGAGGAATGCTATTTGGAAATTATGATATGAAGTGTTGTTCCCATGTTACTGCCAGACGCAGCAGGTCTGTGCTAGATGACAAAGAGCAAGTGCACCCTGCGAGCAAATTCTTGGAGCTGTACTCATGCATGCTAAAAACCATGAGACATCACAGTGAGCCAGCATAACACAACACGATGGGAGTTATATGGGTTGTGTGCTAGTCCATGGGGCTGTTGGCACAGAGCTTTGCAGAAGCCTGCAAAGCCTGTGGTTTCCAGTAGCCTGGGTCCATTCGGTGCTGAGCAGATAAACTCTCTGGGTTTCCACACTTCTAAAATATGATGATAAGTACCTGCTCATTTTATGAAGGAGTGGCTTGTGGGGATTAATTAACTAATATTTGAAGAGAACACTATAGGAACAGCATAATTCTTGCCAGTGTGATGTTGTAGGTACTGTAATGCCAACAGTCTCCGCGTGAGGAGGAAGAGAGCAGTGTTTCTTGCCACGGGTGAGAGACAAATGAGGTATGATGCTGGTGTTGCTGTGAATCATCTTGATGGACGATTCAGCTGGTTAGAGTGGGTTTCTTGCACAGGTTGTTTCCACTCACAAATTCACTCTGTGCTGTCAGATAGATAGCATCTGGTATGATAGAGACAGAGTTAGAATATCAGCTGCAAGTAGGTATTGAATGCACGCATTGACTTGAAATCGGAAAATGTTAATGTACTGAGTCATTGTGCATGCGTGCAGATGGTTATGTGATCTAATGTAGTCTGCCAGATAAGGAGGAATAAGAGCAAAAGTGTGCTCAGACTTTTAACTATGAATATGTAATCACTACATCATTTACCATAGCTGTGTTTTTGAACAACAAAACCTATTATATTTACTATTATTATTACAGGAGCAAACTAAGGTGTTAGCAAAAATTCAGTCTGGAAATACAGCGACCATCAAATGAGCAGCTGATCAAATATAATATATGAGAGAGAGCACAAAGTGGTGAAGTTTCTTTATAAAATCCTTCCAGTGACTCTGACTTCACTAAGATACATCCAATCTCAGAAAGCATGAAAACTGACAGGAACCATATGGAAAAAACGAGCAAGCAGTATCACTTATGTGTACCATGCTGAGGCAGGGAGCTCCAGTTTTATTCTGTGTATCACTGTGGAGTCACTGTGGGACCCACAGGAATTCTCTTAGCCTCTCTGAACTGTCTTGCATCCCGAGTGAAACTCTAGGCCCAGACAGGCCAGTAAGAAAATATTAACAGGAATAAGAAAAAACTTGTGTTTCAGAGCTTAGGAACTTTTCTGGCAGATATTGTGCATCCTGCACTGATGGAGGTGGGCGGCAGGCTCAAGACTTGGATGGTTAGCTGTTGTCTTCAAGGCTCTTCAGAGGGGGAAGGTGCTCTAACCAAAGCATCCCTACCTGTGGGAGGGAGTTTTGCCCAGAGAAAGGAAGATAAAACATATGTCAGGTTCTCCGGCCTTGGACAGTCCTCACTCATATTTACCTGACTACCAACATGCCCTTCTGCCACTGTGGAGAACAAGGCCCAGCATCTTACAGCTGGAGTAATGAAGAGAGGTCAATATTCAGATAACTGGAGCATAGCTTTTTCAGGTCTTTGATAAAGTGATTTATCACCTGTGCCAGAATGGTGCTTGCTGACGGTTCTGCGTAGGAGCCATGGCAGCATCCATACTCCAACAACAAACCTGCAAAATGGGGCACCGCAGTTATGATAATTATATATGCATGTAAGCATATGGTAATGGAGGGATCAATGGAAAGAGCAGCGTAGCATGTTCTGAATATATGCTGGCTCGTCAAAGTACTTCTCTGCACCTACCAGCATCTCTTACGTGCTGTTTAAGGCAGCTGTTGTTCATCATTCAAGCCCTATAAATGCCTTCCTTTTTGGCATATTTGTTCCAGCCCCTTCAAGAGGACTATCCATTTGGAGTAATGGGGTGAAACCAAGCCAAGAAAATCATTAGGCCAGCAATTGCTAGCAGTGAGAACTACTAGAGTCTGAAAAAGGTTCTCTCATGATGTGGGTGAAACCCTGGTGCTTAGGCCATTGCAACTGGACTGAACCAAACCATATATAGTTAGTACATAGAGCTGTTCCTCTGTTGTTCTTGTGATACACACTTGTATTCAGTACCAGCTTGGTGTTGGTCAAACGTTTTACCCTTTTGTTGTACCTGCAGTTGCAGTAGCTTCCCAACTAAAAGCTGTAAATGAAATGGCAAAGACCTGAGGAGAAAATGTTGACTGAAAATGAAAGCTGCGCTGCCAGTAGTGTTTGGAGAGTTGTGTGTCAGTGAATGAAACGTAATGAAATAGGACTAGCCACTGAGAAGGAATTCACACGTGGTCAATATATATTCAACAGTAGATGTTCCCCCTCACTGCTAGTCAGGTGGTAGGTAAGCATGAAATTGTTGAAAGACTCGTGCACAACTGTGTGTACTTGTTTCCAGATGGCGATCATCTTCAACCAGGAGGGCCTGAAAGCTGTCCGCCCCCCTTGCGTCATTCAGAGCTTCATCAATCACAATGCTGTGCTGTATAAAGTCTTCGTGGTTGGGGAATCCTACACAGTGGTGAAAAGACCATCTTTAAAGAACTTCTCTGCGGGAATCTCAGGTATGTTGTGCCTATTTAAAAGGAAATGTCAGTTTCCCGAGCCTTGGCAGCAAACAACTCAAAAGAAAAATATCTTTGAAAAGGCTGCTGAAGTGAAGGCAGCTGGTTCTTACATACCGTGTTTCCTCTACTGTATTATTTTAATAGGAAGGGAGATAACTCATCTGCTCTGGAATACATACAAATGACATTTGTATAGTAAATATTTATGCAATGGTAATCTGAGTCTTACCTGCTGGAAACAGTGTTTTATGTCATGTGGAAAAGGGGAGAGGGAGGGAAATTCTCTAATTCACAGTAAGTTCATGTGTCATTTGTTCCGGAGTTTGTTTATAAATGTGCTTTGGAGAGAATTTCCTGGATTCCATCATTTCAGAACTTCCTCTCCCTGTTTTTACCTTGGTTATGTATGTGTGTTTAAATTAAAGATCACTTGTGTTCTCCCCTAAATGAGCCTCTCTGTTCATGTGAGGCCCAGTGTTGTAAACCTTGGTGGGAACTGTCCTTTGGTTTGTAGGTACCAGCTGTGTTGGAGGGCTGGAGGAATGGATTTGTCAGTGAGGACAGTGATTTGTCAGTGAGGACAGTAATCCTCCTGTATGTCACTAGACAGCAGCACTCGAAGGTTTTTCATTAAAGATGACTAAAATTTCCTTTTTGGAAGAAAAGCTGGTTTCCTAAGAACTGCATTCCATGGGCCTTCAGAAGCAAGAAGGAATTAGCAGGGCATGGACGGGAGCACGATCTGCCTGCAACTGGACAAATCCAGGAGGTGGGGATGGGAGGGGAGAAGGTATCAAACTAAAGGAGATGAATTAACAAGCGCCAGTTTCTTGTCACTTTTCTTAGTGGTTTCTGCTGGTCTTAGTACGTCCCTGTGTGCTCACCATTGCTTTCTGCACACAAATATGTATTTTGTTAGTATATGTGTAGTAGGATCCAGGTAAAAGTCCTTGTCTGTAGGTATGTATGCCTGTTTTTACATTTAGGTCTGCTCCATGTCCTGATCAAATTAAGTAGGCCAGATTCTGTGTTCATATAAACGATTAGGACAGTTGGTCTGTACTTTCGTTGGAAAATAACATTTTAAGGCATCTTTCTAAAAATGTCTTACCTAATGTCTCATCCATTGGTGTAAGACTTGAAACTTGTCTGGAAGCCCACATAAAAATAAGTTTTGTGGGCAGACTGGGATAAGTGTCTGACTTTTTTACCCTCATCAGGAGGGTTTAAGGGGGCTGTGCTACAGGCACCTGACTAGGCAGATCTGAGGATTAAGCAGATGTGATGGCTGTGAGGCACTCCAGGAGCTGACTGAAAGTACAGGGCCTTTCTAAACGGGAGGGAAAGCAAGAAGAGTATATACTGGTGTCAGACAGTGGAGCGGATTTGGGTTTGCTTTTCACAGCTCTCCCACCTTTGTTGTATGTGGCCCTGTGGCTGCTCTTAAATGTCCACTCAGAGAGACTGGCATAGCAGAAATACTCTATTGCTAGTGCCACCTGCAAGCTGAGATGTTGGTCCGTGTGTTCCCATGTGGGTTGTCTGTATGATGCCATCAGTCTGCTGTGGTGGGAATCCCAAGGAAAGACTTGTGGTCATGGATTTCTCCCTGCCAGTAGAACCTCCAGCACAGAGGGGGCGGGGCAGGAGGTGCTGGTACAGATCTCCCCATGGTTTCCACTGCGGTATGTTAGTGGCTTCTGTCACCTCAGGGTGTCTCCTGCATTCCTGTTGTGCCTCCAAAGGGAGGGTGGGTCCTGACCATGAAACTACTGCTTTCCTCCATGGTGGCAGTGCCCTCCCCAGGTTCACAGGGATCTCGGTGTGCCCTGGGTGCTGTCCATCTACCGCCTGCAGTGAACGCAGCTTCTCCTTTCTGTCCCGGCGGAGGGGGCGATCAGGGCTGGCTTCCCGGGGCTGCAGTGCCACCTGCTGTTCCTTGCACTCATCCTTTGGAAATTAAAGTCTGGTACAAAGTTATTTACAACCTGCTTTTAATTCCAGACAGAGAATCAATATTTTTCAACAGCCACAATGTTTCAAAGCCAGAATCCTCATCTGTCTTAACAGCAGTAAGTACACTTGGTCTTTTTTCCTCTAGCGCGGCTGGAAAACTATCTTAGTCCTTTCTTATCGAAGCGTTAGTAGCTAGTGACTCTCCTTCACAAGTTGTCTGCTTCTGTGTTGCAGGCTGAGGTCTGTTTGGTACAGCGAACCAGCATGACTGTGTCCCCCTCTGGTTTTCCTTACCGAGCTCCGGTGAGGAAGCACTGATGCAGCAGGCCTGTGCCGCTTGCCAGGCCTAAACTCCCCAGAGCTAATCTAGGCAAAGGGAAGAAGGAGGTTCTGAATGCAAATACCTGGCCTTTTCCTGTCCAGGGGGCTTAATAAGCACAAATCATCCTTCTAGGACTCAGTTCTGTGAGGAAAGACAAACAGTGAAAATTCAAGCAGAGAAATGGCGTTGGGCAGGGCCACAGAGGGCCAGTAGCTGTCTGTGGTGTGAGCACACGCAAGCTGTGACCACGGGACCGTTTCTGGGTGTCTTCTGAGTCCAGCAGTGCCAGAACGCTGCACAGTTTCATGCTTGCATTACCAGTCCTTTTAATAAGCTTCGCACGTATGAAAACTGAGAAGTTCTCAGGCACTCAGCTGCTGTGAAAGTCACTTTACAGGACTGGGTCCTTTCAATCTCTGAGTCTCCAGATTCTTTTCTGTTTCACAAGCTCTATTGGGGAGTAGTTTCATAATCAGCAATGATTAAATTTGTGTGCAACACTGATGGGCATGCTAAATATTAAAGCTGTAATTGTGCTAGTCATAAATCCCTTTATGGCTAAATTTACTTTCAAACTTACGGAGAGTTTATGCTCCTGTGGTTTACCTGCCATCTCTCTCATACACATACGTACTCCAGACACACTTCTGTAGGCATAACAGCATACTTCTGCTGCATAACCTGTTGTTTAAAAAGTGAAAAAAATGACATCTTCCAGTCATAAATAACTTGAGGTTTTCATCCTAACAAATGTTTGTAGAATAAGTTATACTTGAAAACCCATGTAAAAGATATCCCCTTTGAACTAGCCTCTGCCCTGAAGGTACCAACTGAGTTGTGTTGTATGGCTCAAATGAAACTAACAGCAGGAATCTGGCTTATCAGTCCTTTAACATAGGCCTTAATCTACATTGAAATAGCAGAATGATATCCAGAATATTTGCAGCACAGGGTTAAACACACCAGCTGTATTTGTTTTCTTAAGGTGTAGATCTAGTACTTAAAATAGTGAGTCTGATTCTCCATTCATTCATATACTGCTATGTCTCCCGAGGAGCTGCACCCGTATGAAGAGGAAGAACTAGGTGCTTTAGAGCAGGTGAACTTCCAATATACATAGGATTCTGAATTATGAAAGCGGTTTCTCTTTGGTGTCTTTCTCTGTTTCATGCCACCGGTTCTCTGCAATTAGATTTGGTGGATATGCACCTGGAAACCTCTGAAAATTTAATCTTTCCGCTAAAAAGACTGTTTCATAGTCCGTTAGTAATGTGTCTTTTTCCACTATAGCTGGATAAAATCGAAGGAGTATTTGAGCGGCCAAATGACGACGTCATCCGGGAAATCTCTAAGGCGCTGCGACAAGCTCTGGGAGTTTCCCTCTTTGGAATTGATATCATCATTAACAATCAGACTGGGCAGCATGCGGTCATTGATATAAATGCATTCCCAGGTGAGAAAGGCCTTTCCACTCATGCTTTGTGAAAACTGTGCAGTGCGTGCTTAGTGTGAAGTTTTACTGCTGGTGTCTCGCGTCATTGCTTCCCAGGTGGGGGACGGGAGAGCAGCAGCCATATTGTTCTGAGATCAGATACTGTTTAATCTGGGAAGCACAGAACCCTAACCTAGATATGGAATATGCTACTGCAATGTTAGCTCTTAGGAGATATGGTCAAATTTTAATGTCCAGCTGTAATATGGCTGCCATGCCCTTCCCTGTAAAGGGAAGCCTAGGAACTGAAGCATGGGACTGTGTGCTGGAACCTGGCCTTTCTGGGCGTGTCCCTCATTCTGAATATGAAAAGAAGAATAATAAATTATATTTTAGGAGAGCCTTTTAAGATTTCTTTTTTTCCAGACTCTGTGCCATTAAAAGTGTTGAGGGGGTGGAAGCAGCAAACTGTTCCCTGGAAAATCTCTTCCTGTGCAAATTTATTCCCCATGAAAAGACATTTTGTGCACAAAAGCAACACCACCAGGAATCTGAAGAGGTATTAAAATTGTAGCTGCACAGAAGTTGCTGTAAAGGGTTAAATATCCTTGCAGGTTCTAGTAAGTGGATCCTGAAGTAAAACAACAGAATAGAGCACATGAAAATGATTAAATTTGTCCTCCACTTTTTTTAGTGCAACATATGTCTTGGAAACAACTAAACAAGCTCTTTGACCACTGGAATTGTTAAAAGGAGTTGTGTGTGTATAACGGGAGGCAGTAGTGGTCTGTCACCCATGCTAAATACAGTAGCCTAACACAGGAAAAGAAGACATCATCTCATTTGGTGCTGTTTTGCATGGGGTTTTTCTCATTACCTGAACAGTGATGTTTGTTTCCAGAGACATGCACAGGCTGTTAGAGTTTGTTTAACCTGTCATCAAAGACTGAGTTTTCAATATGGCTGAGGTATCTTTACATCTAGAGATCTTGCCCTGAGCTCCCATTCTTCTTAATCTTTCAGTCCAGGTCCTCAGTCCCACTACTGCCCTGTAGTGCCTTACCTGTCTGTCTCCACAGTGACTGGCTTCCTTTTAAAACTCCAACCCTGCTAGTCTCAGGTCACTTTGCAGCTTGGTTCTACCATATGGTATTGATGCAATATGCAGACCTATGAAAACTGTCTTCTGCCAAGGGCAGTGAAACAACCTAAATTGGGTGTCAGATGGAGCCAAATCAGCTTTATGAATAGGATTATATTTCAGATGCTGGGTCTTGAAGTCAGTGATGCAGTATGTTCTTTAGCAATCCTGCATCCTGCATTTTGGTTTGGTGTTTTGGGGTTTTTCTTTCTTCAGGTATTGTTTTGGATTTGGTACTTTGCACAGACTGAAATTCCCCTTTTCTTGAAATGTTGAAAAGTCCAGATTGGGGAATAACTAGTGACAAACTTAACTATTTAAAGAGGAGCAATGTCTTCTTGTTGTGATAGAAGTTTGCAGAACTGCCTTCAGCCTCGTGCTCTGCTGTACTTCTACCCTAAGGCAGTTGTTTTTGATATTCAGCCCAAGTCCTGTGTTTCAGTCTGTGCAGTAATTGGTCTTTGAAGAGACATTGAATTAATAGAGTACTTTAGTCCTTGCAAGAGACTTGAGAGCATGGGGAAGCTTCTTGTGCACAGGTCTACATTGTGTTTCATATTGTGTCTCACAGGATTTTTTTGTGCTCAACATGTGGGTAGTGAAGGTAGCTACTGGCATTATCACGATGGCATAGGTTGAAGACCAGTTGGAGAAAGTCCAGAGGATAGCAGCAGCGACCAGACATATGGAAGAGAGAAGGCTGGAGGTAGACAAAACTGCCTTCAGGTTTGTAAAAGGTAGCAGAACTGAGAGAGGTGAGCTGCTCTCAAGGGCTGCCGAGATCAGAGAAGCAGCAGTGGAGTAAAATACAACAGAAGAAAAGTTACATTTCAACAAAGAATATTCTGTTGCCCAAAAGCATGTTCAGCCCAGGCAGCTGCATTTCCCTCTAGGGGCCAGTATGATTAAAGGCTGAGCAGCTTCAAGGGCTGGCTTTATTGGTGGAGCCGGCACCTTGCTAATGAGAAGTTTAAATTCAGCCCTGCTCCAAAGAGTTACTAGTGGGCTCCATCAGCAGTGGGATCGCACTGTTCCGGTCTCAGTGCAGTCCCAGGAAGGGGCTTTCCTTTCCTTCTCTTCTTCAAGTCATCCTGTCCTGCAAGGGTTGCAGTAGAGCCAAACCTGAGCCAAGTTAGACACTTCAGAAACCTGCTACATTATCTCTTCACCACTGCTTTGGGGAAGGGAGGGGAAGTGGTGCCCTTTAAGGAGCATTCACAGCCTCTTTCATGGAGCTCAAGCTACAGCTTGGGGCCAGGCCTGACCAAAGCCTTGTCCAGCGGCCCAGAGCCTTGGCTTCCTTGTGTGCTGTCTTTTGTGTTTACAAAGCTTGAAGCTCGTTTCAACCTGCCCCTCCATGGATGTCATTCTGAGATTAGTTTAACATCAGAACTGGGAGCAGATATACCTGCAGGAGGATGTCATCTGTTATCTGCTCCATTAGCACCAGCAACTCTTTGAGAAGATTTTAAAGATAAATGTGTAAAAGGCCTATTGTGTCTCCTGTTCTATGGGATACTATGGGACTATATTTAGCTGTGGTTAACAGCTGAGATATTTAACTGTAGGCACAGTCACGTAGCATGTGGGTTTTGTGTTTGTCTGACCTCGGGTAACTGAGAGAAAAGACTCCGCATAGCCTGCTGTCCTGTGGCCATGGCTGAGCTCACCCAGCCCCAGCAGCAGCTTGTGTGCACATTCTGCAGCCTCTCACCAGTACAGGTGAATTGCCGGTTCTGTGTGCATATATGTGACAGCTGGAAGCATCAGATCTGGACATGCATTTTGTGTGTGTATAAAAATGGTTTCGGTGGGCGGTGCTAGGATAGTACTTGCTGGAGCACGATTCATGCAACTTGTGCTTTGTTTGAAGCATGCAAAAATTACATCCTCCCACTTATTCCGTGTGTGACATGAACCCCAAATTCATGGCCAGTAGTTTCTAAAGGTGTAATTTAATCTGCCCTTCTTGATTTCCTGATCACCACAGCACAATGATGTCCTACAATTGCCTTTTTTGAGAGGTCTGCAGCAGCAGCCAGTGAACAGAGCAAGGCAACATCCACAGAGTTTGCAGCCTTCCCCAGGCATCCTGTGGCTCAAGATTTGAGCCATCCTAGTTCTCTTCCTCCCTCCTTTGTATTTCTTTTTTACAAGTGTGTGAAGTTTCTTCTGAGTGACCAGGCAGAATTATTTGGGCCTTCCACGCAGTGTGCAGGGGGGCTTGCACAGAGGAAGCCTGCCTTTATACGTACAGCTTCCTTACACCGTAACATCTGCTAACTTCAGAACTGAATAATTGGCCATCTTATTCCCATTAAATATTTAAAGCAACTTCTTTGTGAGTTTTCCAGGTGCCCTCAAACAAGGCTGGTTTGTTTTCAGTGAGCAGACATGAAACACTCTAGGGTACTATGGATCTCCTCACTGAATATTAAAGCTGTTACTATGGAGATGGCTTATTCCCAGGGTGTTTGAAGCACTCTGAGTAGATTTGAAGGCTAATCCCATGGCTCTTACATAAGCAAGAAAGTGTAACAAGCACCTCTGTCAAAGAGGTGGAGATCTTGTTCTGGCTCCCATGACCAGCCGTAAGAGTCCTAGTTCCCCCCTGCCGACTGACGGATTATCGTGTGGGGTGCTGGGAAAGTTGACGTTTTGAAATGGCCAGTTTGTTTCATGAATCTTTTAAGGGCCTTTGAGAAAGGAAAACTGGGCCTGTTGTCTCACATTGCTAGTGTTCTGTGTGACCTGTTAAGTATCTAGGAGAACTGTGACTGAGTGCAGTAAAATCCAAAGCAATGTAGCAGCCTAAATCAGAGTTAATTGGTTAACGTATGGGTTATAAATACACCAATCACCACGTTTATCTGAGGGTGAAATTATCCTCTTACCTTAACATTTTTCAGGAAGTTGGGTTTTTTTGGTGAAGGAAGTTGGTCTTTACAGGAGAATGGAGATTAAAATTGAATTATTTATGGATCTGAGGGACTCTTCTGCCCTGTGATCACATCACTAAAAGTGTTTTAAAATGTGCATTTATTTATGGTCTCTGGTTCTGCTCGTGTGCTGCTGTGTGAATGTGTGCTATTCACATGGGACTTTTAAACTGTTATTTATTGCTTCAGTCTCCTGTATTAATACCAGGTCACCTTCAGAATACTTTTATAGAATTTTAAAACAATCAGCCTAGCCCATTAAATGCACTGAATGTCATATGTCCCCTCTGAACACTAAATCAAATTGATAACAATTTTAGGTAATGCAGTAGCAGTTAAGATCCATTTCAAGACATTGTACCAATATGTTGCATGTCGGGTTCAATTTTAAAATGAACGCAGTGATAAAACTGTGTTTAAAATAGCGCCAGAGGCTCTGTACACTTACTGCCACCCTTTGTGTCACCGAAAATACCGTGTCTCCTGGTATTTGAGCAGCTGTTTTAACCAGGAAGCTTGTTGTTAAACTCCACATTGTAAATTGTCTGGAATCGATTAACAGAACACGCAGAAAGGTGGTTTCAGTACTGAAATAAAAGATTGATGTTTCTACCAAATACTGTATCATTGATACACGTTTACTGTTCCTCGAGTGTTTTTTGAGACACTGCTCATAGCGGGGAACATGTTTTAAGTGCCAATTTAGGTTAGATTAGACAAGCGTCACATGGCTTCTTACACAGTGGGAAGCTGCCTTTTCTGTAGGGTGTAAAGCCAGCCCTGCTGTCCTCTGAGGTTTCCCTCGCGGAGGGTATTGCTGGGCAAATTCTAGAGACGGTCCAGACCCTCCCCTCAAGGAAACTGTGTTAGAGCCACTTTCCATACTAAACCTGGAAACAGGATGGAAAAGGTCAATGTTGTACCACAGAGTTTGTAACCTAGGGAAAAACCTGGACTTGGCAACAAGTAATAGAATACACCTAAAATTATTTGTACACATCTACTTGGGAGGAAAAAGAAACAAAAAATCTGAAAGGTGACAGTTTTTCTCGTTGAACAAAAGCATTTCTGTAGCAATGGTCTCTGCTCCTCTTTATGCTAATCTGCTCGTGCAGTCAGCTCAAAATTATGTCATGGAAAAGAAACCTTTTTATTATGACTTGGAGGGCAAGGACAGCCCAAGAAATAAACTGATAGAAGAAGCCTTTCAAAGAACTTATGAAAATGACTTAATTGCCTTTTTTTCTCTCCTTCATTTTTTCCTCTTTTCAGGTTACGAGGGTGTTTCCGAATTTTTCACAGATCTCCTGAACCACATAGCTGCTGTCCTGCAGGGTCAGGCACCTGAGGTGACCCAGCTAAACCACAGCAAGCTCCTGGCAGAGCAGACGAGCGGGCTCATGGACGAGCGGATATGCTGCACTAGCACAGGCTGTCTCAGCGTCATGGGAAAAGACTCCTCCTGGATTGTGGAAAGCGAGACCAACAGCTCAGTAAAACTGCAACACCAGAGACTAGGCTGCAACTCGGCAGTGTCCCCCAGCTTCCAGCAGCACTGCGTCGCTACATTGGCAACAAAAGCTTCTTCTCAATAACTTGCCTATGCCATGGACTGAGAAAAAGCCACAGGGATACAAATTGTGGTCCCAGAACCAGATCAGGCTGTAAGAATACAATCACGAAAAATGAAAAAAAAAAACCAACAGAAAACACAATACAAAAAAGCAAGATAAAAAAAACCTTCCATTTGATTTAACCTGATTTGCTGATGAAATGGACTGAAAGGTGGAGGGCAAGAAAGTGATTCAGACCCATTTTGTCAGATTCCAGTTGCAAATCTATAGTGAGTTTACACACACGTGGGTTTTAACACTAGTCCTTTCATTGTGGGAGGGTTGCTCTTTCATTTCTATTGTTCTTTGTAATCACTGATGACCAGCATTTTAAAATCGGACCTCATGGTATCAAGAAGATAATAATGTTGAAATGCAGTGTCTGAATGTAACAGTGCTAGCGATTTTTGCCTAAAATATTCCCTGTTCGTCTTTTCCAGGTAGGCCATTGCAAAAGAAAGTTTAAGACAACTTCAGTATCACTAAACCAAATCTCTTGAAACATTGGCCAGTCCAGATGTTGACAGGTAGCTTGCTGTGAAGCCATGGCACTTTGAGTGGGACAGAGCAGACTGGTTGTTCAGGGTGCAGAACTGAGGTGACCATCCCAGTTCCAGCTTTGCAGTTCTTCCCCCAGGCCTCATTGCTTCAGTCAAAAGCAGCTTCTAGCCAAGCTTGCCAACAGCAACACATGTTTGATCCAGACAGGGTGCCCATAGTTAGGCTGAGTGATTTAGTAGATGAAATATCATCCTTTCAATCGTTTGCTAGTGGTGAAATCCTAGAAGAGTTGATGGAAGCAGCTCATCTCTTAGCACAGAATTTAGTTCTCCCTCCGTTGCACTTGTGAGGACTCTGGGACAGCTCTGCAAAAAGGCTGGCAAGCAGACGCACGCATTTTCCTTGGAGCAGTACACCTGATCTGCAGATCCTAAGGTTGCTGCCTTCCACAGATCCATGCTGCTGTGCATCTTTTTTTCTTTCGCAAATTAAATATAAGCAGAATTGTGTACCTTTGTATGAGGTAGAAGTACACAACACCTCTAGCTTAGAGACCACAATATTTTGTTGCAAGGTGCCAGATGAGGCTGTGTGGTAATTTACAATAGTGCTTTATACTGTTTGTGAACTATAGCACAGCCAAATGGTATCTTTTGAGATACACAGTAAACCTGCAGTGTTCACCCTCTGTTGCATTTGTAGCATGGCAGCATCTTCTGCTGTTGAGAATTCCTAAAACTTCTGCCAATTCTGAACACTAAACTGGAAATAACCAAGTCTGTCAGCGCTGAGAACGGAGACACTATTTTTGTAGATGGAGTAGCCTTCCCTTCCCCATATAAGCCCTAAAATACATTTAAGAGGGGTAGTGTTAAGAAAATTTCTTTAGTTAAGCTCCTAGCTTGCAGATGTGGGAACTTCTGTCTTTCTATAGCAAGTATTTGTAAAGCATCCATCACTGCAGCATTTAATACCAGTTTGTTTAGTATCATGTGTTAGATATCTGCTCAAAAGGAAAGGATCTAGAGCTTAAAGCCCAGGTAGACCATGGAGAGAGGAGTAAATTGTGTAAAAGATGTCACCACCCTACCTGATGGTACCCATCCTGGAGGCTAAAAAGTTTTGAAGAGTGTTGTGTAGCAGTTCTTTTGTGTAAACAATGGTTTTTCTTTAGGAGAGATTGGGTTTGTTCCCAAAATGCTATTCCTGGAAATTTCCTGTAGCCAGGATTGGATTTTTGAGGATGGTTTAAGAAGAGATTATTACCCCTCTAGAGGGCTTACTAACTTTAAGATATTTCTGTAGGGACTGGAAGGACCTTATGAGTGTGGTATCTGTCAAATGCCAGGGTGCACATAAATGCAGCCAACTTCCTAGACTCTTGCAGATCAGTTTAGAGCTGGGCACACATCACAACCCTTGTATGCTTTGAGGTCGCTGGATCCCACGTTGTCTGCAGCTCGCAGGTCTTGGATGGTCATGGTGTGAGTGAGTCAGATGTATATAGGTAAGGGTTTATAAAAGTATTCATGATAGACCAAACCTTTCGTAAAGCCATGACTGAAATAAAATTGACATCTACAGTTTGAGGTTTGTTTTTATTTGTTTAAAATAAAGTGTGTTTTTATGTTACGTGTGTAACAAAAGATACCCTCAGGAAGGAACTTGCCAGTGCATATTTTTGTATGGTACTTTCTTGTAACCAGCTGGTGGAGTGTTTGTAGACTTGCCTTTTGCTCCCTTTATTACAATGGCTTGGGGTTTTGGGGGTTTTGTTTTTGGTTTTGTTTTTTGGTTTTGGTTTTTATTGGGTGGTGGGAAGAAGCAATGATGTTAAAACTGGGTTCGTAACTCAAGACCTTTCAAACTAAGTATGTTTACATGAACCTGAGTGTTGGATCCAATGGAAATGTCTGTATGCTGTTTCCTAGTTAGAACATCAAATAAGAATTTTATTTTCCTGGCTGCCTTCTGAATTTTGGTTGGCCTATTTTGCACTGCTTTATTTCTCCAAAATAAACTACTGAAATATAATTGTGCATTTTAAACTTGTTTACAAATGATTGTTAGAAGTTTATTTTGTAATTCTCTGAAGGCTTGCAGAAATACTATATTTAAATATTACTCCAGACCTTGGCAGAACTAGAAAACAAGTTTAGGTCATTGGTGTGATCAGTGACATTTTTCCCATAGTCTGTAATTTATTTTTTATTTATCAAATGTATTGGTATCACTTTAATTTACCAGGTGCAGATATGCAGGTACCTGTTGTGATGTGGCATTACAATAGAGTTTTCACATAAATTACCATGCAATTGCTGTACTACTATATTTCCTTGCAGAAATGATTGTTATGGCTCGTATACTAGAATGTTGCTAAATCACAGGGGCAAACTGGGAGACCAACTTTTAAAAGCCAAAAGTGTAAATTACCAAGTATCCAGACACACAATTACATTATTGCAAAACATTCGAGCATGTGTATGTTATTAAGCCTGTGCCGAAATGCTTTTCTGAGTTGCTGCCTCGTTTGATAAGTTCAGGATAGTTTTGATTTAAGATAAGCTTCACAGTGACTTAGTTAATATTCTGTAGTCTTTGTTTGTAAAAGTAGAGGAGTCTAGTCATATTAGACCATACCAGAATGCCCTTGCTCTTAAAATTGCGGACAATCCGAGGGAGATTTTCCATAATGTCTGTTTGAATTCTGTTATTGTGGGTTAGAAAAGGTTCTGCTGTGTTTTCAGAGGCATAGCTGTTACTGCTGTGTTGATGGGAGCAATTATATTAAAATTACGTGGTCACCAATTAGCTTCTTAGGGATCTCTTTCTGTTCTGCTTCACTGTTAGAAATCCACAAGAACACCATTAGCTTGGCTGGAGAAGTTTTCCAGGTTTTGTGTCAGCGTGATGGAGGCGATGGGGCTCTGGTTTCCACTGTAATTATGTAAATGGCTCCAGTAGGTGAAGATTTTGCCTGTTGAAGAGAACTTGAGTGCTATTGTTACTCCCTGCAATGTAAAGCCACCGCCATTCTCCCCCCCTCGAGCTGACTTTGCCACACTATGCTTGGGTTTGTAATGACTATACCAGAACATCCCCATCCTTACATGAAAACCAACTGCAGGAATGCAGCCTGACTAGGAGCATTGGTGCTGACACGTGTGCTCTGTGTAACGCAGAACTGCCACTGGGGTGATGCTGTTTTGCCTTTGGTTAACCACATGCCTGGCTATTCAACCTCTGTGCTGCAGGAGCCGATTGACTGGGCTGGTCGGTGGATAGGATGCACTATTTTTATTAATACTATTCAGACTGTTGGAACGATAAAGCTACTTAAAGATCTCCATCCTCAATGTGTGAATGTTTGTGCAGAGGAGGCCCCACAGCAGGTTGCTCAGATGGAAAACCACCAGTACAAATTAAGAACTTGACCCTGAGGCTTCATGAGGTAATGAGGATTGCTCAAGATAAAGCCTCAAGTTCTCCAGATAACTGTGGGCTGTATCCAGCCAGGGAACAACCAGGTAGAGTAGTGGGTAGGTGACACAGGCAGGATACTGTCCAAAGGCAACAGAATAAATGGGGCCAGAGGTGTTTGAATTGGCTGGCAAAAAAGAGTGAAACGAAGGAAAAATGCTTCTATTGTTTCCATCCAATAAAAAAAAAACAGACTTACCAGTTCTTAGACTAACACTGGTTTCCCAAAGTCTTTGCGTGGCAGCAGTGACAAGCGAGTCAGGCTATTTCACACCAGCTTGCAGCCTTGCCTTCCACAGCTGTGCAGAAAATCATGGATTTTGTTTTTTTAGTGAATAGAGTCTGTTTTGAGTTTGTAGCAGTCTCCCCATGTGCACACTTGCAGGAGTTCACTTGCATTACCCTGCTAATTTTCTCTATCCTTTTTAGTAAGAGATGTATTGATTTCTGTACTCAGTATACAATTACTTTATGGTGTTGCAACTGTGTGTTTTGTAATTAGGAGTATGTGAAAATGCTTTGTGTAGATTAAAATATTTCTTTTAATATAATCTCCTCTCGCTGTCATAGATAAACAGACACACCATTGCAGATCACATTGCTGATTTTATTTGTAATATTGCTTTAATATCTGCTTCAGAGGAATGTAACCTCCAGAAAAGTACTTTCCACATCTTCACTACCTTTTCTTTCCCTATTCACTCTGTGTGGATCCAGGCCATCAACACATGAGCTTTTGACTGGATGGGTTTCAGATCCTCCTTGGATTCTGTCATGTTTACATGGCCACAGAAATTATTAAAGATTGTTGAAGTTTGCAAGGATCCAGGTGTAAATTGAGATGTTAGCGTGATTCCTCAGCAACACAAGCACAATAGCTTCTGTAGCAAGTAAAGGCTCCAAATCGTTCTCACTGTGTGCGTGCAGGTGGCCGTTGGGGTCTGGTCCACCCCTGCTGCTGAAGCAGTTTTCATGTGGAAATAAAAAATCCACTGTAAGAAAACTGCCTTTATCTGTGATGCAGAAGGAGGGTGAGGAGAAGTAGGGCTTGGGAGTAAAATCCTGGCCAGTGGACATCGTGATAGCAGTGGTCCAGAATTTCACTCCTAAGTTTTTTAAAACCAGTCTGAGGAGATGTTCTCTCTTTCTCTCCACCTTTCTTACCCCGAATCTGCTGGGGCTGATGCTAGCAGATGCCTGTGGGCCACATGAGCTCATTAGCAGGTGACCTTGCCCAGCGTGCCATGAGGTTGCAGAGGTCTCCCGATGTGTTGGGAAGTTTTTGTTGATGGCCTGGAGATCTCTTGAAACTCCAGAAATAGCTGAAACAGCGAATGGAGTTCAGGAAAATCACGTCTTCCTCTTCCATCCTTTTTAAGGAAACCCACATTTTATTTCCTCCTTCGTTCTTTATACAGTAGTTTTTAGATATAAATTATTTTAACATTTTTTGTGTGAAAAGTCATATATACATATATAAAGTTATTAAAAGGTTGAGTATATGTTGAGTATAAAATAGTGACTTCTTTGTTTCAGATGTTAGCAGCCCCTGAAAATGAGTGGTTAATCCTCTTGTAAAGTCAGTACTGTAAAAAAAAATATTAAAAATAAAAGATGTATTAGACGTATCTTTTATTATTTATTTCTGACTGAGTATTCAATACAGCCTGTGTATAACCCTGTGAGAACCACATACTAAAATGTGGTCGTTTTTAAAATGGAGTAACAACAATACCTTGGGATCCCAAGAATTTTGAGAAGACACACCTCCGGGTGTGAATAGTGTTGGATATTCTCCTTCACTCTCTCTAGCATTGCTCCGCACCTAAGTATGGCTGAGTCTTGGGGACCATTCCGTGTATGTGCTAAGTTTCGCAAGTTCGGCAATACCTGTGTTCAGATCCAGCTGTGCAGTGTTACCAAGTGTGTCTGGTGATTCGCTTCAGCCCGGTTCACTATGATTTCTGAAACGTAATTCCCATTTTGTACTTCAGTTTGTATAGAATGATATAAACCCGTAAAAGATCATGGCTTACTGTAAAAACCAAAAATACTTGCTATTTGGCGTCTCACTTCAGTTGCATGACTGATCACATCTGACAACGAAGACGGTGCTTTCATCTAACAGCATTGATTTTGATGGTAATATATTAATTTTCATTTGCCAAGCACCTGTTTTGGACAATGTTTTGGTTTTGACAGTAAAGCAATATGCAGTAGGTATTGTGGCATTATCTCTGTAATTGTTTTGAAGGCAGAATTGTCCCTTTCCAACACATAATGAAAATAAATGCCTTATTACAAATTCTACTTTGCTTTCTCTTTATGAGCAGACAGGGCACCGAGGTGAGCAGCTCGTTGAGGGGAGTCCATTTTCATGAGAATTTGGTTTTCACACCCTTCCCCAGTGCAGTTGATTGCAGTTACTTTGGACCTTCTTATTCCAGCAAGATTTGATTTGATTTCTCTTCTGACACTAGTGGGACATCGGCTATTTTTATCTTACTATATAACACAGCTAAACATCACTGGGGTTCAGGCTGCTGCTGTACTTCACAGAATCACAGAATGTTAGGGATTGGAAGGGACCTCGAAAGATCATCTAGTCCAATCCCCCTGCCGGGGCAGGAAAGAATTTACTCCTGGCAGAGGCTTCTGGGCTGATTCTTCCTTCATCATCCTGCATAGGGAATTCTTGATTGCTCAAAACCTTGCAGGATTTTCAGTCAGGGCCCTGTTTTGGCTAGTGCAAGAAAGATAGATATCTCACCCAGCAGTATTAAGTTTTGCTAAGCAACAAGCCCGCTCAGCAAGGGCGCTCATGTAACCACTGCCTGGGGATCAGCACTGGGTGTCAGCCCCAGGGCCAAGCCCTGCTGTGGTGAGGCATCCTCCCAGGCCCAGCGCTCAGGCCTTGAGCTCCATCTTTCCCTTTGAAGAAAGTCCTTGGGTCCCAAATATTTGTGATTACTTGATCATCCAGTTAAGCCAGTATTTATAGTAGCTCCATCAAGTAATGTTCTTTTTCCTCTTGTTGATTTTGTAGCAGCAATAGACAAGTTCTGTCTGCTGCTGCCATCCTTTTTGGAAAAACATGTCTAACTCCTTTGGAGATGGCTGCGTTTCTACGGTGGGTTGTTTGGTTTCTTAGGGTTGGGTTGGTGTTTTGGTTTGGGTTTTTTTTTGTTTTGGCGGGAGTGGGTTGGGGTGGTGGCTGAGTGTTTCTGTGAATTTATGGTGACATGTAGACCTGAGCTTGCAAGGCTTTGTGTGGGTGGTGCCACTGGCAGAGACTCTGCCACAAAAAAAAAAAAAGCAGAAACTAAGTACAATATTCAAATTAAAATTTAAATGAAGATCAGTATGTCAAATGAGACTTTTATAGCTGGATTAACTCCCTAATAACTGACATTTTAGTACTGTTTCCATGGAACAGCTTTGGTTTCACTTCTGTTCCTACACGTGTTTCCTTGAGGTTAATGAGAGTGTGATCTCCTCAGGATGGGGTTGGGAGGCTCACACCTCGCGCCAGTGTGCTTTCTCCAGCCAGGCTGTCACCCTGTGCCTCATCCCAGCTTGCGCCCTGTGCCAGGGCAGCTTTTGGGCCATATCTTTGCCTCGCTGCCTCCTCCTGCAGCTGTGGGGCTGCCCAGGGCTGGGGGTGAGGGACACTGCCCACTCGGCAGCTCCTCCAGCCCTCCCTGGGGAAGCTCGCCTGGCAGGTGGAGGACAGCTCAGGACACCCAGGGCCTCCTGCGCCGAGGGGACCCCGCATACCCACCTCCAGTGCACTTCACTCTGTGGGCCAACAGCGCTAATGTTTTCAGCAGAATAAAGGAATATGTCGAGTTCAAAGCCAGGCAGCTGTTCTCTGAGCATCTTGGCTGTTCTGGGGGATGTTCTGCCTGTTGGCACTGTGCCATCAGGCCACCATGGCTCCTGCCATGCAACACACAGGAGGGGCATCCCCTCAGGACCGGCCTTCACCTCTGGGAGAACAGAGACCAGTAGTTTTCCTCATCACTAGCCTATTGGGGTTTTTTTAACCCACTCATGCATTGTCCAAATAGCTTGACGTGGTCAAGTGTGGCCCCAGTGTTTAAACTCCTAAACTGTTTTCTCTCTGGTCAACCCCACGTTTAACTACGGGTGTGAGCCACATCTCACGGAAGCCCCCGGGACACCCAGCACCGGGGCTGGGCAGGGAGAGCCCCACAGTGCTGGGGACCTCGGGGAGGTGTCCTCGGTGCTGGGCCTCGGTGGGCGGCAGCGTAGGAGCCTGGGTAAGGAGGGAAACACCATCACAACATGACTGTGGTGAGGGGAGGCCTCCATTCCCCCTCTTCTCCACCAGGACCATCCAAGCCCTGCAATGTGCTGACAACAGAGACTGAAGCTGCCAAAACAAAGGAAGGAACCCACTGCAGTTTTATTTTTCCTTAGATAAATTTTTTATATAGAATATATTACAGTCAGAGTTCTCAGCTTTTAATCAAAAGATAACAAGTTATTGCAGTTTTTTACCCAGTGAAACTACCCGTGGAAGGAGAACTTTCTAGAAAGCTGTCTGTCTTTTAAAAAAAAGAGGGAAAAAAACCCCACCCAGACAGAAAATACGAGTGTAGATCGCACTTTGTGCCCACCAGTGCCCGGCTGGGCAGGTGGGCATCCGTGTACAGGGGAGCATGAAGTGAAGAAGCGGCGATGGACACAACACTATGGCAAGGGAGGCAGGCCTGGGCGCTAGCGAGGTTGGCTTCCTAGGCACGATGCTTCTGCTCCGGCTTAATTGCTTTTAAATCAGGAAATGAAAACGCGGTGCGGGGGAGGAGGGCAGCGACGGTGGCTTTCACCCGTGCAGGGCAAGCTGGGGCCCTCAGCCTCGCCTCAGCTCATGCAGCTTGTGGGCGACGCGCTCCAGCTCAGCCTCGATGGCAGCCAGACTCTCCAGCTCCTGGTCCTGCAATGAAAGCCCAGGACAAGCATCAGTGACCACGGGTGGGCAGCCTTTCCCCCCCAACCCTGAGCTATGGAAAACCTTGCCAAGGGCCAGCTGCCAGTGGTGACACGAGCACAGCTGCATCTCGCCCCGTCCCCTCAGCCCGCTCCTGCATTTGGCTCTCTGGACAGATGTCTGTGCGCAACACCAGTTAGTCCTGTCCTCATGTTCAATTGCTGCAGCTGGTGGTGGGGACAAGACACGCAGCCACTGTCCTTCCCCAGCCCCACTGCCGGGCAGGGCAGCCCCTGACGGGTCTCTCCCTCCAGAGCACGGGGCTGAAGGGAGATGGCTGCTGGGGAGCCGCAGCTGGAGCAGGCACTGCCAAGCTGGGCGCCTGCGTAGAGGCAGTGGTGTCAAACCGGCACGGGCACAGGTGCCTGCCACCTGCGGCAAGTGTAGCATGTGCCCTGCTCATGGAGGGGACAGTGGTGTCCCCTCTCCCTATGCTGCGCTGAGCGTCTGCAAGCACCTCCAGTACCGGGAGAGGCTTTTCCGTTTGGGAAAATAGTGACTGAGGAAGCCATCGGTTTCAAGGCTCAAGCTGCCCATCGCTTGGTGGCCTTTCTATAGTGGGTTTTGTGCATCTATGCCGTCAACCTGAAGCTATTTTATTTAGTGCAGGTACTCAAAGTCATAACTGTGTGGCTTTGCCTGAACTCTGGTCATATGCAACTGGTCCAGTCTTGCTGGCAGCCCCAGCCCTGCCTGTCCCTCGCAGCTGCCGTCACCTGGGACTTGCTGCAGATCACACACTCGCCCAGTGCAGCAGCAGGCTCTCCAGGAGCAAATTTATGGCTGTCAGTGCTAAAAGTGCCTTTTCCTGCTGGCAGAGCTGAGGAGACAGCCCCTCTCCTGTGCAGAGGGAGCAGAGCCTTGCCACTGCCTGCAGCAGCCACCAAGTGTGGGATGACGCTGAGCCACTGGCCTGCACTGCATGTGACTGGTGTGAAAGAAATAAAGTCTGTAAAAAAAAAAAAAAAAAAAAAAAAAAAAAAAAAAAAAAAAAGTCATTTTTCTCACCCCTGAGCTATTTTCCTGAACAGGGAAAAAGTCACCCTGCCCCTCGGCAGGGCCCTTGACTCAGTGCCTGGGAAGGCTCTGGCTGCAGCAGTGTGCCAGCAGCATGGGGTGCCCACCAGCACCCCACACTGAGCCCAAGTGGCTGTTTCAGTGTGTTTGGTTTGAAGGGGGTCAGGGAGCAGCTGGCTGAGGCTCGCCTTGCTGGAGGGGAGCCTTGGCTGCAACTGGAGTCCCCAGAAAGTGAGAAAACAGCACTGTGCTGAGATCCTCTGCAGCACCTGGAGAGAGAAGAGGTCAGACCCAAAGCACTGCCTCGCGCTGTGCCCATGCGCCCTGGCTCGCTCCTGCCTGGCCCTGCAGGCTGAGCCCCGGTGAGTGCAGGGGACGCCACTCACAGCCCTCGGCTATGCCCATGCTGGCCTCACCGGCCAAGACACACAGCCATATGACCCAAAAACCAGGAGAGGGGACAGGGTGGCAGATGGTCTGGCAGAGCCAGAGCCTGTGCCTTCCCTTCCCTCGCTGCTGGGTGCTCGATCTGGTGCCTCCTCACTGTCTCCCAGAGGCCTCGATCAAGTTATGTAAAAAAAAAACCACCAAAAAGTCTTGTCACAACCATGAACTCAGCAGTTTTGCAGCCTCAGCAACCTTCTTCCCAGTCCCTGTTCAGAGGCTGAGCCCACCACCTTGCAGACAAGGTGCACCCCAGAGCGGCTGGCAGGGGCAGGGAGGACCAGCCTTCTTGTGGGAGAGACCTGAGACATGAGCAGATGATGGTGATGAGGCAGATGGGGCAGGTGCTGCCCTCTTCAGCAGGCACCCACTGCACCCCTGCTTGGAGCTGAGACGTTTGGCTTCGCTTTGAACCAACATGACTGGAGATGCCCTCTCAGCAGGGGATGATGATGGGAACCTTTGGGCAATGTTTTGGTGTGTAACTAAGGCAAGAGGGGTGTTTTGGAGGCAAAAGAGCTGCAGCAAACTGGCTGCACTCACCCACTGCCCCAGTCTGCTCCTGGATACCTGGTCATGGCTTGTCCCAGAGCAAACACCCGCAGAGCCCATGCCCGGCTCTGATTAATGAGGGGTGACCTCATTAATGTTTATAAATATGTAAAGAGCAAGTGTCATGAGGATGGAGCCAGGCTCTTCTCAGTGACATCCCTTGACAGGACAAGGGGCAATGGGTGCAAGCTGGAACACAGGAGGTTCCACTTAAATATGACGAAAAACTTCTTTACGGTGAGGGTGACTGAACACTGGAACAGGCTGCCCAGAGAGGTTGTGGAGTCTCCTTCTCTGGAGACATTGAAAACCCGCCTGGACGCATTCCTGTGTGATATGGTCTAGGCAATCCTGCTCCGGCAGGGGGATTGGACTAGATGATCTTTCGAGGTCCCTTCCAATCCCTAACATTCTGTGATTCTGTGATTCTGTGACCAGCCTCCTGCGCTATCCCAAATAAACATCTGTGCCCAGAGCTGGGCGTCAGCACAAAGACAAAACCGCTGCTCCTGGCTTCTGGGGGAGGTACTGAGCTACCACATAGCACCACGTGAGGTAGCAGGGAAGGATGTCTCTGACTTTGGAAGCCTGGCTCAGATGTATTCACAACCAATGCCCCAGCTCTCTCAACATGGCTGTGCCCCTGGTTTGCCTCTGTAGGAGGTCTGATGCTACTCACGTCATCCGAGCCAGGGAAAGCCTTCCCTTTGACTTGAAGGGGCTTTGGGACACAAGACCCACCACAGGCTCCAGATATAGCTCTGGTCACCATGTCCCGCACAGACCAGCGTAACAGTTCTATCTCATTTTTAAGACTGTCTGGGGCAGGGAATGTTTTTGCACTAGTCACTAAAACAAGGAAAAAAAACAAAGGCACAGCCAGGTGCAAATCTCAGTAATAACTAGGGCTGAATGACTACAAGGTCACCGAGCATCTCCTTAATGTCATAGAGAACCAATGTTGGCTGCCTAACGCCAAGGTACCATCCACATCTCCAAGCATAGCTTGGATTCCCAAGTAATAACCGGGTGGGATTTATTCCTAAGCCTATGTATACCAACCTCCGTTCTCCTGTTAGCGCTGCCTTCCTCATCCTTCTTTTCTTCGGGCATGGGAGCAAGCGGGAAGCCTCCTTCACTGCTGTCCTCCTTTGAGTGATGTTTCCATGACCTTCTCACATCTTCCTCTGGATTACTGAAGTCATACTTGCGGGACCTGAATGCCATTTTCATGGACCTGTCTGGGTCTTCCCCACTATCGTTTTCCTCCATGCGCTTCTTCGATGTCAGCTGCTTGGCCAGTTCATCCATTTTGTTCCACCTCTTGGAGTCTTCCCATTCCCTGGAGGACTCCTCTTCCAGCTCCTCGCTTTTGGCATCCCTGGGCTGGAAGGTGTCTTCCTCCTCCTCCTCCTCCTGCGTCCCCTCATCCTCCAGGCGATGCCTTCCTCCTCTCAGTGCCCGGGGCTGCTCTTCCTCCTCCTCCTCCTCAGAGCTCTGCCCATCTTTGCCAAATCCCAGAGCATCGTCATTATCTGAAAGAGCATTAAACACAACAGTGAGCACAAGTTTTAACCTGGTTATGCCCCACCTTTGAACTGAGCCTTCAGGGGCAATGCAAGGTGGGTTTCCTGACTTAGGCCCATTTTCCCAGGATTCTGGAAATGCCCCCTCTCACATCACCATGTCAGGAACAGGGCTTGGGGTCAGCAGTCAAAAACTACATAGGAAGTTCAAAAAAAAGAAATTAGATGTCCCTAGGTGCTATGAAAACTGAGAAGCAGGCAGCTGCTGGGCCTGCATTACCCGCTGTGCATGGGCCCACAGGTCGGGGGCTTGCAAGGGGGTCTGGGTGGTGGCTGTCGGCAGGGGGTATTTCTGTAAACCCGGTAAGCACCTGCCTGAACTTCTAGGCTTTAAAGCCTCTTATCCGTCTGTCTCAGTGCTCTCAGCTCACCCTGCGTAGGTATCAGTACAGCCGTCTGGGATACATACTGTCATCTTCCTGCATCTCCTCCTCCTCCTCAGCCATGTCAAGTGACCTCTCTGCTTCAGTAGGGTCCTCCTCTGCAGCATCATCTCCTCCGTCATCCTCCCGCTCCACACGCTCCCCTGCCACCTCCTTGCTCTGCTCCTGGCCGTGCCTGGATGGCTGCTCTCCCTCGTCCTCGAGCTCCAGGCTGTCCCTGGGGCCTCTGGGCTGCTCCTCTTCATCCCTTCGCTGCTGCTGCTCATCCTTGCTGAAGTTTTTGCTGATGTGATTGTCCAAAGCTTTGTCTCGCTGGGTATCCTCTGCACCCTTGATGTCACTGGTCTCTGCTATCTCCTGATCCTCCTTCTCTCCAGGGTCGGCATCCCGTGGCCTGGGCTCTCTCTTCTCCAGGCCGTTTTTTCCCTCCTCTCTTGAATCTTCATTTCGCAGGGTTTTCTGTGCTGCCAACTCAGCCAAGGACCCTGTGGGCTGCTCCTCTTCAGGGCGCTCCCCTGCTGCATCTGCAGAGGGAGGAGCAAAAAGCAACACCTCTCCTGAGAGCTCATTTCACAAGCAGAGAAGCCGGTGCGTTTCTTAGGGAGTGTCAGCCCCGCTCAGCAATCATCTGCTTAACCAGCCCATGGATCCTTTCGCAAGTCACTTCAACATATGCTTGCGTTCAAGCAAGCCGGTGCTCTCACTAGTGCCTGCTCTGCTGGAGAGACTTGCAAGGCTGAAGTCAAACATATGCCGAAGTGCTTTGCTGCAGCACGGTCCTCATCGCCATCTCTCGAGGTGCCAGCAACAAACTTGCCCCACGTGAAACCAGACTGCATGAACAACGAAAGGATTCAGGGGTGTAATACGGCACTCGCACAGCTCTCCCTTCTCTGAGCGCTGCACCAACCTCGCAGCCTTATTTCTGAATAAGTTGAAGTGGGATCCAGGGCTGTTTGCAGGCGAGCCAGAGGGAGCTGGGGCTGGCTCTGCAAAGCAGCTGCTCAGCAGGAGCTTAATGTGGGCTGGGTATTTGCTCTTGCTCATGCCAGAGACTAGCTTCTTTTAATATAATTAGCCATAGAGATCACTTTGCAAAAGAAAAGATGGGGGGCTTAAGAGCAGTGGGGAAAGCCAGATGGGTATGGAAAGGCAAGCGTAGCCCAAAGCAGGGCTGATGGGCGCAGTGGGGTGAGGGGATGCAGAGAGACAGTCATGCAGGGCTGGTGACAACCAGTGACACTGGGCCTGGATGGACCAATGTGTGACGCTTCATCCTCATGCAGTCTCCACACTGCTGGAGCAAGCAGTTCCGGTCTGCCCTGGCAGGAGGGAGAGCAGAGAGACCTGTCCTCTCTGTTGGCTTTTGGCCATGCTGGCTGCAGCAGCAGCCCCTGGGGTACTGCCCCTCATCGCTTCAGGCAGCTTGGGCTGACATGGCGGCATCGCTGCACTGCCGTGGCTCAGCCACATGCCCCAGAGCCCGAGCCTACTCGAGACCCTCTGCAGGCGTGCTGCTGCTGGATGAGAAACCTTCTCACCCCACACTGGCATCATCTCTTCCTGATGTGGAAAAGGGAAGGGGCCGAACCCTCTTTTCCACTACACTGCCTGTCCCTAGCCAGGCCATAGAAACATAGTGACAAGGGGAAATCCCTGCTGAGGGTGGTCTTTCCAAGATGCAGCTGTTTTGTGTGTGTGTGTGCACTGTGTGTATCCCAAGTTCAATTTTCACTTCAGGGACCCATAACCTAGTATCTTGGATGCCTGGAAACAAAGGTGGCAGGAGCAGACCCAGATCGCTCTTGCCTGTATCACTGAGTCTTTCAGTACAGGATTTCCCTGGCTGTGACTCATTTTAAGCATTAGGAGTGAGTGATGGCATTGGCAGCAGGGTGGAAAAAATCAGGGTCAGTTTGGTAACTTGACCATCACCAGTTCCTAGAGCTCAGAAATTACGTGTTGTTTAAGCTGGTAAATAGAACAAAGCAAACACTGGGTTGCTTGTGCATGTCAGCAGCAGCATCAAAGAAGATGCCTAAATGAGAAGCAGATGGACATATCAAGGCTGTTAGAAAGAACATCCTTGTTTACAGCCTGACCTGGATTTCCTGGGGGGTGAAGCTGACACTGACCTCTCTGCTTGTTCTTGTCGTTCTGACTTTCAAGGACTTCAGAAAGTTCATCTTCGAAGCCACTGTTTTTCTTCTGCTGCTGAGTTCTCTCGTTGGCACCTGTGTCAAGTAACGAAAAGCAGGGAAAGGCAACAGCCCCTCCGGTGTTTCAGAAAGTAGAGGTAGGAAAATAGTTCTGTGCCCTTTATAAATTATATGCATGTTTTCTACAATGGACAAATCTGCCAAAGGGGAGCTGCGAGGAGAAGTGAGACTGGAGGATATGTGAATCAACTTCAGTAACAAAGCCACCATCAAAAACATCATCTGCAAGAAAGATAAAGGTCTCTAAAGAAATAGAGAAGCAGGGGTGCTAGGAAAACTAATATTGGTGGAGAGCTAGGGAATAAGAGATGCTGGACTGCAGAGCATTGAGGCCAACAAAAGACTTCAGCATCAGAGTACTGAAGGATAAAAATTGCCTCCTGCCAGATGTTGCCCACGTACCTCTGTTGAGGTGAGCACTGAGAGTCCCTGTGCCCTCCTGGCTGGTTGTGGGGTCCCCTCTCCCCGGGGCACTGACCTCCTGCCACTCTCCAGAAGGGAGAAGCAGCATTCATTCCTGCTCCAGGGATGGTCCAGGGCCCCAGGAGCCCACACCTTAGCCTCTGGTATTATGGAGCCAGCTCGATAAAAGCAACACCCTGGAGAAGTGTTGTCTGAAGGCAGCATGAGCTGGAGGTCAGAGTGCAGTGGTCCCGGCAACCAGTGCTCCCCAGGCAGCCCCATTCCACCAGGCTCTGCAAGCCAAGCAAGCCCTGTCTAACCCAGCTCATGCTCAGCTTCTACGCCTTAATGCAAAGGCAAGAGCCAACACTGCCAGCCCAGTCCTCTCTAGCCCAACACGGGGCAGAGCTGGATGGTGTGGGCTCTCCAGCCTGAGCAGGGCCAGCTGCAGCCAGCACAGAGGAGACCAAGGTAAACATCTTTGCTCTTCCCTTGGACTACACCGCTCTCCCATCCCCAGTCACTGTGATCTGTAGATTAGAACTCATGTTACCCCAGGACCAAATGGTGTCACGGGCTCAAGCCAAGCAAAGAGTGGAGCAAGATGCACCTCTGTGAAACAAGTCCCTTGAAGTGGACTCCATGGTGTATGGCACAGCCTGCCTGATAGCTGAGCGCTCCCCCTCACAAACCTGGTGTGCCTGGGCAGCAGCGCATCAGCACACTGAAGAGGCCTGGATTTCTTTCTTCTGGATCATCAGAGCATTCACGGAGCCTGTCTGGGGTCATTGCCCAGCTGGCCCCTCCACCAGTGGGATTTGGGCAGTGACCAAACTATTGCTTTGGGAGCTACATGGGGCTCTCTCCTAATCTTGACTTTCTGAATTTTCCCTCTCCCTTCTCCCTACTGTCTCTGTGGTTTCCCTGCTCTGAAAGCAGTCTGGTGGCACTTGCCTCCCAGCCATCCTTGGCAGCTGGACAGGAGCAGGGCACAGGGATGCCCTGGCAAGGGAGGGCTGCCAGCTGGGTTACCCCAAGGAGGAGGAGGGAAGGCCAGGAGCTGCTCTCCCTGCAGCCTGGGGACAGTCCTGTTGCAGCCTCAACTGGGCCACCTGGGCAGAGAGGCCTGCACCAGCTTTGAAGTAGATGTGCCTGGGACCTGCACACCAGCGCTGGGGACCTGGGCACCTGAGAATAGCCCTTTTCCTCCTTGCACACCCCTTTGTACAGCTCTGTGCTGCTGCTGCTCCCACATCGACAAGTGTTGAGCTGCCCACACCTCTCCAAACCAAAGCAACTTGCATTCAACCTAAGGAAGCCAACAGGAAAACCCCCATTGGGGGATTTTATTGGGGTCTTTGAGGTGCAAGTCCTGCTCGATGCTCAGTGAGGCTTCCCTTCTGCCACACCTGGGTTTAGTGCTAGACTCTAGCTGCACAAACTGTGAAGATTTTCTTGCCTTTCATTCTAGTTTGGGAGCTGGTGGTTATTTATTGAATTAAATTACAATATTTCCTTTTAGGGTTCTCCCACCCCAAAATGCCTATACTCTGCATCGCCACCAAGTTACATTGACAGTCATTTAAATCATCAGATGCATATAGTATTTATTATAAGCAAAATTCCTGTCCCCACTTGCCCAGCCTCTACTGGGAGTCCTGGAACTAGATTTCCTAGGGCACATTTATATGATGTCAAATTAATGTAAAATACAAAAAAACCTCAAACAACAAAACTGTGCAAGTGGCTAAAACAGATGAAACCCCTCTTCCCAAATAACTGTAGTGACACTGTACCTTGAGCAGCAATTTCCTGAAGTTCCTTCAATAAATTTTGGTGGCGAAGGATAGAAATGATTCGTTCATCTGCAATAGGGGAGACTTGGTACAGAGGGTGGTCAAAGACAACCTCCCCCCACCCCCAGGAAATGAAAACCAACCCCAAATGCCACCTCCCTCCTCATTTATTCTTTTCTCTCCCTTGGCATGATTTGCTGCCACATCTCTTAACTGTATACTTAAGAGCATAGGAAGGTCCCATGAAAACCAGGCAGCTTCGGGTCACCCAGCACTCCCCCCAGCCATGGTGCCGGCGTGATGCATGGCCTGGGCCAAGCAGCAGCTCTGTCCCTGCTTCTGGGGTCTGGAGCAGCCCAGTGGGGTGACCATGAGGAAGGTGAGTGTGTCAGGGACCCCTTGTCAGGTGCTAGATCATGTGTCAGGACAGGACCAGCCCCTGATTGCCAGGTCTGCTCTTGCTGATACCCAGCATTAAATCTGAGCCTGTACCTCCTCTGAGTGTTTCTAGGCATTCCTCGCTGATCGGCAGGGGGTTTGGCTTTGATAAAGTATCAGAGATGACCTCTACAATGCACTTCATCACCTAGGAAGAGAAAAAAATACAAATTAAAGCACAACTTTTTTGTCTTTTTTTCCTAAATCTATTTCTTACCGAGGCTAAAATGCAGCATATGATGGCACAGATCTTCTTGCTCTTCTGGTTGAGCCAGAACTGAATGTTTGGTTCCTGTTTTACCTAACGCAGGAACAGAAGGTACCTCCTGAAACTGAGAAGTGAGCAAATGACACATGGCAATGGAAAGAGCTTCTTCAACATGACACACACTTCAGCTGAGGATCTCATGACTCCGGCCCATCCAGGAGGCTAGGCACATCAGAAAATTAAACAGGATCTGGATATATACATAGAGAGCTCAAAATCATCCTCTTTTTAGTCAATATGTCTCAACCTACATCTTATAAAAGGGCTCAGTGGGAGGTTGTAGAGAGCAACAAGTGGTCATGGCTCTTCAACAGGTGACCTTGAAATCTTGCAAGCTGTTTGAGCCCTGAGAAGGGCACCATAGTTAGACTGCAGCCAGGCAAGGAGGGCAAGGTGAGGCAAATTGTACTTTCAAACACGGATGAGAAATACTGCTCTCAAGCCCTAGAGAAGGACAAGACACTCTGGAGAAGTGTTTGACCTTGTGCTTGAGTGTTCAAGCCATCTATTATGGACTGGAAGAGCTGTACATGGAGGCAGGTCATCTGAAAGCAAGGAAGTTCCCACACTTTCCTTGGAAGCACTTGCAACTGCCTGAGGCAACTTCCCAGACAGGATGAACTCTGGGCCTGCCCTTCCCAGCAGCCCTTTTCCTCAGTGTAAAATGAGAAGCATTTGCCTAGTTTGTCACCTGTACTGAGATTGCAGGCCTAGCTCTTCACCCATGCAACTGGAGCACCACTGATCCCACAGGGATCTCCCAGTGCTGGATGTGTGGTAGGAGAATGAAGGCCATAGGCACACAGGCAAGGTGGCACCTCTGGCATGGGTGAAGGCACCCTCACCACACTGAGATACACCACCAGGAGCCCTGCTGTGTGGTCATGGTAGACCCAAATGGTCACACAGGAGAGAAAGCCACATTCACTACAGTCGGGTGCCAGTTAGTAGTGCAGGAATCCTGCTGCCCAGTTCAGAAGGATGATCGTTTGTAAAGCAGCCCAGAAAGTATGCAGGGCTCACAAACGCCTGTGGACAAAAAGAGGCTAAATTGAAAAAAAAAGGATACAAGTGAGCCTTGGGGGCAGAAAATTCACTCACTGAACCTCTTTCTTCTGATGATTTCTGCAGGCAGCCCTGAAAGTCCTGACCTCCCTCACAAGGTGCCATTCTCAGGAGAGCAAAGCACTGTGACTGCAGTAGAAATTAAACACAAGTCAGCGGTTTCCAGTCATCTACAATGTTGCTCATTCAAGCAATCGGATATATACATTGACCAGCTGCAATGGGCAAATTTTCACTCTGTGTAAGGAGAGGATTCTGCTTTTTCAGCTCACAGCCACAGAACGCTGAAAACTCAACTATTTGCACAGTTTGAGGGGATTGCCTGCTGGATTAAAAATGTTACAGGAAAGATCTAACAAAAAGAAAGCAGGGAAATTTCCCTAGTATCATCCTCCTATACCACAAGCAATCCACTAATGCTGATTTTAGATGACCTTGAGTCACTTCACTCTACCATTAAATAGAACAAACCCCAGATTCTGATACTTCCCTCCTGCATTTCCCAATCTCTGGAGCCACTTACTGCAGCTGTATTCGATGCAGCTTCAGAAGTAAGGACTTTCTCAGCATGAGAAATAAGAACTTGCTCCAATGAAACACTCTATATAAGCTTTTTGAAGACTTCTAAGCTGATTTAAGGTCTTTGAACACAAAGAAAGACATCAGTCACCACAGAAATATGGCCGACTCTGTAGAGGGACTTTGTAACATAACGAAATGAAGAGTGCAGTCATTCCACAGCATTCTCCTTGACTTTTTGTAAGAGTAAAAGTCTTGCAGAGTGAGACTTCACAAGGTCATGAAATAACAGCCTGCATCAGGAAATGAAGGAGAACCTTTCCAAATGAATGTAATTAATCCAGTGCAGAAACTCAGACTGGAATTTTGCCATAGCTGTCTTCTAACTGTGAGCATGTAACCAGATCCTTAAGAGCTGCTCATGCTCTACCTACACAGAAATCTACAAAGGATCATGTCCTTACAAGGATGGACTTCACCACTTTTGAGCTTGGCTTTCTCAGGCCCTTCCGAAATGTATGCTAGTAAGTGGAAATTAGTGTCCTTCAAGCACAAGAGTGGGCAAACAGCAGAGATATTGTAAATGCTCTGGTTGTGTTCAGCTCCCCATGGAAAGCTCTCGGTGTAAGGAAAGTCTGATGAGCTGCTCAGGAAAGGCCTGCAGATGCTGACTACCCTTTTCACAGCCCTGAGCCACTCACAAATGCTGGTGGCACAGAGCATGGTGTGTAGGAAGAGCTGCGGTGCTCCCTGCTGTATCCATATAATGATATCCCTGCCCTGATCTGTCCCATGAGCCCAGGGCTTTCTTCACTGAAATGCTATGTCTCAGAGGGCTGTGAAGGCAGAAAAGCCCTAATGGCTCCTTCCAGTTGCAGCAAAAATGAAAAGAAAGGTGTGATCTGATTTTTGCTCTCAGCTAGAACCTGCGCCAGTGCAGTACCCAGGGAGGGGGCAGGCTGGGGAGACAATCCTTCCTTGGTGGAAGCATTTCCATCCAGTTGCACCAGCTTCCACAAAAGCTAAATGTGGCTTGCTGGGGAGTGCCATGTTTTACACATAGAACATACTGGGGAACAGATCTCACAAGGAAAATCGTGGAATTAATGGATTGTCCCACCAGATGCGCAGTGAGCATCCCAGTTGAAGGGGCAGGTGCCTGCCCTGAGTCCCCTTTCTCAGTTAGCAGCCCACAGCCTGAAGCAGGCACCCAGTTGCTCACAGCTCATGGCTCAGCCCCAGCAAGGGCTAAGCAGGCTAAAAGTCTTAACAAAGCGGCAGCTCTCCAGGCCCAGGCACATCTGACAGGAGATGGGGAGGCATTTCTCATGGTGCTTGCCCTGTAGGTGACAACGAGCAGATACACTACAACGGAGCCTGTGGCTGAGAGTGACATGAATGTGCCCTCCTCTACTGCTGCCTGGGGGAAAACATCATGTGGCTAGAAGATTTCAGGAAACAAAGATGTTCAAGAAGTACATGGGAAAGGGCTGGTGTTTCCTTTCTGGACATTAGTTTCTGTAGAAGTCTTAATTTGAGCAGTTAAGAGATCAGCTTATCGGAAAGACTACAGGCATTACAACATCAGGAAGTGTGTGTGGGGGGGTCTGTCAGAGATCGACACAGGCAAACACACCTATCCAAGCTCTGTGGTGCCAAAAGCCCATTGAGGGCGCAGACACTTGTGAAGTGCAGCTGTGAATGTCAGAGGGGTATGACACAGATGCATGCACAGGAGCCTATAAAAGCAGGCTGGAGAGGTCAGCCAAGTCGCACACCGGTCGTAGCCATCCAGACAGGCTGAGTAGTAGCTGAGGACAGATTAGCAATCTGAGAGCAGACAGTTGCCTATTTTTTAAGAACATGCATGTTTAAGTAACAGATCACACACATGCAAACACAGATGCATACACGCCTCCAAACACACACAGTTCCATCGATGCCCGTTCCTGAATCACATCTCCCCCCACTCTCCCCTGAGTCACCTCCTGTTGGGAGCTTTGAAAAGCTGAAGGTAGGAGGACTGGGGAAGGTTATACCCAACCTCCATCCCCAGCCTCACCATTCTCTAGAGAAGCATGTTTTGTCCCTTTGGTACATCCTGAGGGACTTCCCCCCTACCCAGGTGCCCAGAATTGGATGCACAAAGGGTAAATCCTGGTAGGGAGAGAGTGGGGGTGGACGGATCCTGCTGTAGGGAGCTCATGCAAATCCGTGGCACTTCCTGTGGGGCATTTCAGCAGGGGCAGCCAAAAGCCAGCTAGCTAGGTGGAGGTTAAACATCACATCCTTCATCTTCACTCACCCCATCCATTACAGGCCCATTCTTACCTTAGTGTCCCCTTTATTCATGTCGTTTGTCACGGGAAGGGAGACAGCTGTAAAATGAGGGGTGAGAAAAGAAAGAGAGCTTGTTATTCATCTCCTCTGGGAGACAAGCAGAGAAATCCTATCCTGCTAAAAATAGGAGTGGAGGAGAGGGACGTCTCGCTCTGGTGGAAGTGGTCCTTGGGTGCAGCAGCTGGATGTGTGCATTGTACCCCCCTCAGCCTTCCCTGGGGGGCAGGGGGAGGAAGGGAAGGGAAGGGAAGGGAAGGGAAGGGAAGGGAAGGGAAGGGAAGGGAAGGGAAGGGAAGGGAAGGGAAGGGAAGGGAAGGGAAGGGAAGGGAAGGGAAGGGAAGGCAGGCCCCCGGCTGGCAGCGCCCGGCGGCCGCGGCCCGCGGGACAGGCGGCGCCCGGCGCGGCCCCGGGCAGTGACCTTGCGGCGGCCGCTGTCCGCGGTGCTGAAGGGGCAGCGGCGGGCGCGGGGCTGGGGGCAGCGCGGTCCGCCGGGCTGGGGGCCCCGGGGGCGGGGGGACACAGCCCCTGACCCAGCCCCACTTACCCGGCACGGCCAGGAGCAGGACGGCGAGCAGTCCTGGGCGGCTCATGGTGCTGGCGGGGTGAAGGGAGGGAGACAGGGGCAGAGGGTGAGTCTGTCCGTGGCGTGGGGGCTCCAGGCGAGGTGCCGGGGGAGACCAGCACCGCGCGTCTCTACGCCAGTGCCCTGGCTCAAGATCCCAGACGGGGCACTGCAGCAACCGGCTCATTTATATATCTCAGCCCGTCGGAAATGGCGTCAGGAGGAAGCCACCTCCTCCTCTCTCCCCCCTCCCCTCGCACACAGCCTTCCCATCAGCCTCCACCACTCACCCGGTGCTGGAGGAGCGGCCACACGCCAGGATCCCCCCGACCCCCCCTGCTGCCAGGGCAAAGGGTCCCAGCAGCAATGTGTCAGGCTCCAGTTGCTCCATTTTCTCACACTCAGCAGGTGCAGGAAGGTTGTGAGGTGTGTTTCCAGGATATCACTTCTCCAGCTCCTCACCCAACCCTGGCAATCTACAAGCACCTCTGCATATATGCCCCCTCTGTGTGTACCAGTAATGAGTAGTGAGAGTCACCTCATGTATCCCAGCCAGCATAGCCACCTGTAGATGGATTTGCCCTCTAAGGCTGCCCTTGTCTTTCACTGACCACAGAAAGTACCTAGACAAATAGTTTAGAACAGATGCTGAAGTTTTTAGATGCCTGTTAAATACCTCCACAGAGGATAGGAGTGCCTGTAAGACTGGTCAAGAGCCAGACAGCTGGTTACTATGAAACAGATTTGCCAATGGAAATGATAAGTCCCAGCTGTTTTATGAAAGCTTTTTAAGTAGTAGGATATATTTTAGGGTAAATAGCAAAGGCTGGTGGGTCTGTTGCTCAGCTATTGTGACTCTGCAAGTAAATTTTAATAGGTTGCTATCCTTTGTTCAGTGGTTCGTAACAACCTATAACGTCACCCTATGCCCTCACTGCTAAGCACTCCAAAGTTGAAGTAACCAAGATTACCTGGTCTCTAGTTTCCATTGACAAGGGAGAGAGAGGAAGTTACAAATTGTACCATTCTCTTAGTCACAAGCATTTACATGCTCTTGACAAAATGGCTGTCTATTTGGATGGAGCACCTGTCAGGTCAGAGAGCTGGATTGTCTTCTGAAACTGACTCCACTGCTTCTTTAGGACAATGGTTCTTTAGGAATAGCACCTCTGCTATTCCGTACTGTCCCTCAAGCAATTTCAGAGGTCTCAAAAGCCAGAGACTTATATTAGAAAACCAAATTCAGAAAAACGCACTGTCCTTCTTCCCCACCCTACCTTATTCTGCTCACTGGGGAGTCCTGCACCCAAGGACCTAGAGAGAATGTATTTGTTCTAAGATGACAAGAACTTTACTATGAGACCAGGGGGTACACACTGTACTATAGGTTTCCACCTTCTCTTTCCATAGGCACATGGAAATGTGCTCCCAAATGTAAGCTCCCAAATGTTCTCTAATATCTGTCTGATTTAAATGCATGCTTCAAAAGGCACATCTGGATTGTAAAAGCCCACTCATACAAAATCAAAGCTCCCCTTGTCTGTTGCATTTTCTATTTAATAGCAGAGAAAAGCTGGAAATAAATTGATCCTCTGAACAGTGCTTTGTGGATGACATTGATTGATAGTTAAATGTTTACAAGACCATGAAATGAACACCCATGACAGTTCTTGTTGCACGGGGAACCTGCATCCTCCAGAAACAACAGATATCCTTTCTTTTTGGTTGTTGGGTTGGGTTTTTGTGTATGTGTGTTGTTGAATAATTTATTGGAGGGGTGGGGGCGTGAGTGTCATATACAATGGCCTTTTGCTCCTTCGGGATACACCAGAGCATTTTAGTCTCTGAGTCTGAAATGCTGAACATTATTAAGCTGGTTAATTCCTGTGTATTCCTAAGAGAGAAACAGATTGATCTGCTTATCAGGCTATGTTTACCTAGTCAATATTTACTTATCCTTACATATAAATGTTGATCTTATGAGGGCAATAAATTATCTCAGTTCTAATAGTTTCTTACACAAAGGCCTTTGCTTCCCTGGAGCCTCTTTTTGAGACATGTAACAGGGCATGTAGTGTCCATGATTGTATTTTTTTCTCTCCTTCTCAGGCTGTGGTCTTGCATCCATTAAGTTCATTGCAACGGAGAAACTAAATGTTTTCCAGGTATGGCATGCACTCTCCCACTGTAGTAGCATATAATGGATAATGAATTTTTCTATTTCTTGCCCCAGGAAAATGGATGTGAAACTGTTAATCCAGCAATCAGTACTTCTGCTATTGGAATTTGTTTCATTAGGCACAGCTATATTAGGAACTGTCAAAGTAAAGCATGTCAGGGAAAGATTTATGTCAAAGAGCAAAAGTGATCAAATAAAAAAGTGGAAGGTATTCTGCCACTCAGAAGCAGACTTCAAGGCAAGAGCAGGTTTGTGAGTCTTCGAAGTAGTTTGTGTTTTAGTATATGGAGAACAGGAGTAGATCTTTAGTGGGTGGCAAAGTGATGAACATGGACATTTCTGACCAGTTACAGTCTTATAAAAAAGCCCTTTATGTCTGTAGAGAGCAGTTCTATTTTTCTTCATAGCTTCCCAATTTCTAGTGCATGAAGTGTGGTGAGAATGTGGAGAGCCGTATACCATTACCTGCCTGTGATCACTACCATAACACGTGCAGGTGGACAAGGAGATGAGTTATGTGATGGGAAAAGTGTATTGGTCTTCATAGCCTGCGAAGTGATTTAAGAAGATGTCAATGTCTGGATGGATGGAAGTAGACACCCAGCACTGTTGCATTGCCTATGCCCTAAGCTGAGTGAACAAGAGGGCCAGCCTGAAAGCCATATTGATGTATGAAAATCTTACTATGCATAAGGTCTTTTGCTCAAGAGATCATGTGGCTTAAGTGCTATTCTCAATCAGCGCATAGGAGTCAATTTTTTAAAATTTTGGAATTTAAGAAATAAATCCAAAGGATTGAGCTACTTTGAGAGATTTGTTCTCCAACTTCTTGGCTGAAACTGGGTTAAGAATTCACCCCTCTCCTGTGCTTGGAAACACTGACACTGCATTTCAGACTGCTGTGATTTTACAGATCTAGGAACTGAGGCGCAGAAAGAGGAAAAGTGTCATTTTCACAAAGATATCAAAAAGGTTTGAAGCCAAGGCACAACTATTACCCACATCCTAACCAAAAAGACCAGTAAGCAAAAAATAGGCAACAATTGCCTTCTTGCATATGAAATCAATTGATAAATGTTTGTCTGAAAACCTGAATGTAAGCTCACTGCCAGATTAGTAGCAAGGTCTATTAAAACCCCCACATCACACCTTTTCTTCTTTCCCACATCAGTCAATCATGCTCGCCTCTCAGTTCCCTCATACGAGCCTTTCTTGTCCGCCTGTAAATAGAAATGAGCTTCAAAGCTCAGATTGCTGTTGTGAATATCCATCTACACTGCTAAAAGGCAGTCCTCTCTCTTCTTTTTCAGGTCAGAGGCAAATTGATGTTGACTTGGTTTGATTTTCTTAGTCTAGACTGTGCTTGCACCAACCTGAAATTAATTGATTTTCCTGTTCAAAGGTTTACTTACACTCCATAAAAAAGCCCAACATTCTGCCCAATCCTGACAGTAGCTACTGCTCTGCCTATCCATTTCCACCCTTGCCTGGCATGCACAGCTCTCACTGGGGCAGATGGAGTGTGTTCTCTCTTGGGAGAAGAGACTCCTCTCTAGCAATCACAGAACACCATCTGGGTACCCCTACAAATAGCTTGCATCTCAATATATTTTTTCTGAATGTTATTCAAACACCAATGTGGAAAATGTCATACCCCTCCAATGCCTTGGTCAGTTCACCTAGCACTTACAGAAAACCCTCGCTGATTCCTGTGAGCCCCACCGAGTCAGTAAGAAAAGATGTGGAGATGGAAGTTCTCCCCAGGCAGGGTCATCTCAAACAGCCTCCTCAGGAAACTAGTAATTATTCCTATGGTTATGGCTTTATTTGAGTTGTGACAACAGAGTCTGTGTCATCCTAAGGCGCATATTTAGTAAGACAATACAATTCTCTAAGTTCTAGAATGGTCTAAAACAAGTTCATGAGAACATCATTGACATTGTTTACTTACCTCCAAAGTGAGAGATAGATAGTCCTATTTATTGCCCTGCAGGCACTAACAGGGTTCATGAGAGTTAAGAAAAAAAATAATGACAAGAGTGACTCAGGTCTTTGGACCAGCACTCCTCTTCTGGGGGTCTGTAAGCTCACCAGACTACCTCCACACTGCCAGCAGCTCATAGCTAACACATGCACACTTGGTTAGCATCAGCATCATCCCAGATTCTGTACATTAAATGACTGCCTGGTATATTTTGTAGAGATTAATCTTATTCCTCATCTTTTGCTTTTAAACACCTGCTCCTTCATTCCTGAAGTGTCCCAAGCTGTCCATCCACTGCAGACCAGTTGCTCAGTGAACACCAAGTGAGGCACAGGGGTACGTGGGTCTCCTGGGATGCCCATACAGCCAGACTATGCATACTGATCAAACGCTCTGAGCATGGTAGGGGTCTTTTTTGAGATATATGTTAGATGCACCGGTGCTAACTTTCCCAATTCATGGAGATGAAGTGACAAAATCCCTAATTAAAGCACAATTACAATTAAAATTACATTTTTTTCTAATGGCAGGGTTTAGGACTGTGAAACACATAAGCACTTTCCATTCTAGATGCTTTCTTTGATCTCCCTGGCTCGCGTTGGACATAACACACTTGAAGAGATTAAAAGAATCATAGAATCAGTTTGGTTGGAAAGGATGAAGACTGAACACAGCCTGCTTCCCTGCTGCTGTTGCAGAAGGAGGGAGGAAAGGGGTGAGGATCTCAGCATCTGCTCCCTATACTCCTCTGTCCCCCAGAAGTGCCAGCCACAAAAGCCAGACTTGAGGACTTCGAGGGCACTGCTGTCCCCCAAGAATATTATTCACCAAACAGTAACAATAACACATCACTGGAATGACTTACCTGGCGATATGGAGCATAAGGTCCCAGGAATTGCTGTTCTGGGTTGGAGCAGGGAGCCAGGATCCAGCCAGAGACCCTGGGGCCTCCCCCAGAGGTAGGGGCAGGGACTGGAGTAGGGACAGGGCCTGTCCCTGGCCTTGTGCCTGGCTGAATCCCAGCTTCCAAACCTCCCAAAAACTGGGCATCAGCCCTGACATTTAACAGTGCTCCACAGTGTTTCAGTGCTAATTAGAAGTAGCCAGTTTGCTTGTCCCTCTGAACAGAATCTCTCAAACTTGGTACCTTCTCAGCCTGAGGACTTTTTATGGCATTAAGTACCTCTCCTTTAACAGCTCATTTAAACACTGCAAAAGAATTTAATCTGTTGTTTTTAAATTGCCTCTTGTCCTGATGGTAAAAGCTCTGGGAAAAACAAAAGTTCTTTCTTCCCTAATCCAGTGAGACTTTCAGGGATATTTACATTTCTCCCTTACTCATCTCCTTTCCAAGAGAAACAATCCCAATCATCTGGTTTTCGTGTGGATCCTTCAAACCTGGCTACTAGCCAATGAGTCCCACAGCCTAATTTCCTATAGCATATAATTACCTATAGTGTAGTGCAAAGAGATCCAGGTGTATCATGCTCTCACTAGGACTTTTTTAGTCTTCATTTAGTGTCCCAGACATTTTCTGGGGATACCTGAAATACCTGTTTTTCATTTTAGCAATGGCCATACACAGATGTCTCAGGAGTCAGTATCCTTCAAGATCTCTTTATTCCCTCCTATAAAAGACATCATGAAGAGCATAGGGAGGATGTCTGGAGGTCTTAGACACTGACAGCTGTAAGTCAGTAGTAGACAGTGGTCTCAGCCTGTATTAGGCAATCTGACTCAGCCTGGATGAGGCAAGGAAAAAGGCTGCCACTGTGGCTTCATTGGTCTCAGTTGGCACCTTGGTCCCTTCCCTCCATCCATTTGCCCCAGTTTGGGTCAGGTTATTCTCTGCACAGTCTGAGCAGAGGTGTGGGTAGCCTTTGCAGTGCAGATGGCTCTTACCTCAGATGTTTTGTTGATAAGGCAGTTTTCGAACACCAAATTGAATGTTAATGCCAGTTAATGAATGTTCTCTTTACAGGCAAAGCAAACCTGTTCCTTCTATACTAGGCAGAGAACAGGAGGAGGTAGCCTTTCAGGTATTAAATTGCCTGAGAGCATCAGCACAGAGCAGCTTGAGAAACAGCCACAGAATCTGAAATTACTCTTACTGGGCTTTTCCTCACCCTGCAGGAGCTCAGGTTTCTCTCCTGACCAATGCTTTTTCTTCCCAGCAGAGCAGGGGTTGCAGTGCCTGTCCTTCGGGAGCCGCAATTTCCTTCCACAGAGTAAGGGACAGCAGCACGAGGCACCTTCAAATGCAGCAGAGCCTCTGCTGAGCCTGCCCCATCCACATGCTCTGCAGACAAAATGGTCCAGACAGGTTCTTCCACATTACAGGATAAGCCCAAAGAAAGGTTGGGGGATCCCGAGGAAGCTCTCTGCCCCCCGGTTTGCTCTGTGTGGAGGGATGGGTTTGGGCTTCTACCACTGACCTTGCAGAGATCTCCTCTCCGTTTGTACTCAGTTGAGTTCAGACTCACCCTCTGCTACTGCTACTACTTACGGGAATGTTTCAGGACAAACCACACTTTCTACTTTGCTGGGGATTAAAACAAAAGGAAGAAAAGCCTGACCGTGCTTCTCTCTCTGTTTTTTAGGGTTTTTTTACTGAAACAACGTCACAGAATCACAGAATCAACCAGGTTGGAAGAGACCTCAGGGATCATCGAGTCCAACCACTGCCCCTACACCACCCTGTCAACTAGACCATCTAAAGTGGTATTTCATGAAGAAATGAAATCATTTCTGGTATGAAGCAGGTTTCTATGTGACTAGGGTTCACACACGGCAGGGGTCAGTCAAAGACCTGCAGAACCGCTGTGTATAAAACAGTTCTGGTCAAAGAGCCCATTTGCCTCAGGCTGGTTGCAAGTGCTACTAGAGGGGCAGTCCCCACTGCTCCTTCAGCCACCCCAGCTGTTGCGAAGGACATTTGTTGCTTGCCTGGGTCGCTCACAGATTGTCCGTGGGCTCAGGATCACCTGTGTAGAAACCCTCTGGAGGAGCAGAACCTGAGGGCCACATCTCCACACAGCTGCCTCTGTGGGATCTAGCACAAGGGATTACGTGTATCAGTTGTCAACAAATCAGCTTTCTTGCATACAAATACTGCTACTGTGTTCACTTGGGAGCTGGAAGATCATGCACTTCCCAGGTGTCCCTTTACTTTTGAGATGGAGCCCTTCTGCCATCCGTTTCGTCCTTGCATGGAAGAGGGGGAATCTCTCAGCGGTTTTCACAAGAGATTTCCTGCCTCCAAGTGTTTTCTTTATGTGATATGGGTCCTGTTGCAATAACATAAACCTAAGGTATGTTTCATGGTAGCTACAGCTTTCTCCAGCTCTTGCAGATACGAAAGCAGGAAGCCCACGTGAAGGGCTTGAGCACCCTTCCTCAGCCCCAGCACTGTAGTAGACTTACCATTACTCGCTTTCACTCCAGTCCATACACAAGTGGCATCTGCTGCAGCTCAAGTTCTCCTGCAAATCTTAACAGAAACCTCCTCCTCCTTGAAAGGAACCATAACAAATCAACACATTTGCCTGGGAACTCTTCCCTGATTTCAGAGATTTGTTTTGGCTTAACATCGCTGGCAATGTACATGTTGGTCAGTTTGTCTTTCCTCTGCTACCAGACATGGGGACGGTGCTCATTGTCCACTTCAATAGATTCAGCTTGACAAAACCATATGCCTCTGTCTTCAAAGTTATGAAATGTTCAACAGGTGATGTTACAGACTTCAAACTGGTATTTTAGAAGTCTGAGAAATAGGAACAATAATGTACATAGATGCAGATCTGACTTGCTTTGAATTTCTTGTGGAACATGGAGAAACAGATGCAACCCTAACAATGATAAAGATGCCCCAAATCATTTGTGTAGAAACTCTCTGCAGGATCAGTGCCTCAGAGAGTAACTCAGCTCTCTCCTTGAAAATTGACTGGCAGTCCATTTTACAGGGGGTTTGATCAATACAAATTGTCAGTATCTATTTTTATTATAGCTTTAACAAATGAAAGCAGAAGTGAAATAGGATATTTTTGTCAAACATTTTTTAATATAAGAATGCATATTTCAAATGCTTTGAACTGAAAACAACTTTGGTACATTGAAATATTTTGCAGAAACACTTTTCTGTATTTTAATCAGCACTATTTATAACTGTGCTGAAGACCATACCTGCCACCATCAACTGGTATGTTTATAGCCGTCTGGGTCACAGGCTACTCATGTTTTCTAGCATGCTTATTGCATCTATTGATGATCTGTTAACGCTTTATAAACTGCAGGTACAGACTGTACAATAGCCACAAAGAGGAATCAGGTGTTCATCCCTGACCTTCCCACCTCTGTTCACACAGTCCTGGGTATCACAAGAACTCCAGTTTTATTTCATCTAATTTTGTTTTAAAATTTGACATCCGAGTGCATCAAATCATCAGTCTTCTGGGGTTTATTCCTTGACTTAAGCAAAGAAATGAATTTTTCATATTCTGAGAGTAGCTTCATTAATTGGAAGAGGTAGGTAAGCAGAGGGGCCCATTGGAAATTCACACTGTAATAGGGGAATGAAACACAAAACTCCCTCCTGCTCTGCTCTGAAGATGCTATCAGGAAAAGCAGCGGCCCTGGTTGCCCTTGCAGTGGGCCTCAAGCACAGCGCAATTAGAGCAGATGCTTGTATTCTGTGGTTAAACCAAGCTCCCAGGGGACAATGTGTTGCTGTTTGATTGGAAGAGCACTCAATTGTCTAATGAAGCTGTTATCCTCTATTTAGCCAGAGATGAGAAGAGGAAATCTTTGTGTATCACTCCTATGTAACAAAAAAAAAGCTAATTAAAGAAGTCAGACCCTCAGGGGTAAAATAAAACCACCATAAAACAAGGCAATGGTGGCAGTGAGTAAAAGTCAGCAGGAGTCTTGGCTCAGCTACACCAGCTGCTCAGTTTACCCCAGCCCAGAGTCTGATGCCTTCCCTGTGCCTCTCTTTGCCCCATCCACCAAGAGAAGGTGCTTCCCCATTTTTGAGGGGTATTGATATTTTCATTTTCATCTTCCATATTAGAAGTATCCCCTCATCACCAGAAATGACCTTGGAATATGTTTACTAGTATTGTGACAAGATTGTCAGGTGAATAACAAGAAGATGGATGTCACATTTAACCTCATTTTTTTGTTAAACTGTAATCCTCACATCCACTCCTGAGTTCAATAGGATCCATGTGGACTTTGGAAGGACCCAGAAACAGGCCCTTTGCTTCAGCAGGAGCAATGGGCTTTGCTTCAAAACCCTTAGATACATATTAGGTGCTTCAAGAAAATACAGGGCTCCTCCGTATTACCAAGGTGACTTTGCATGGTGTTTCTATTCCTATTAACAGCCCAGGATGACACTGCCGTTTTTCTTGCATGGATTAGGTTGAAACTTTTCTTTGAGTCATTAGAGCTGAATGATGAGTTTGTACTCATGGGAAAGTTCATTTTGCAGTCACTGAATGCTCGCAGCCAGTGGTCCCTGCTACAGTGATAAATGGATGCTTAAAATAAAGAACTTCCCAACACAGGCATTCATCCAGCAGCAAAGCCTCCATTTTTCCAATAGAGACTAGGTTTTATGAGTAATTTTAACCCCCCCAGTATCAATCACACTGCAGTTATCTTAATTTCTTAACTCAAATATACAATAACATTTTACTTTTGAACAAGAAACGAGAGGGCAGAGAGTTTTATAGGAGATGTCTATTGAAGTGGGCAATAGGAAGGATGGGCTGATGGTTATCCTCAGCACTGTGGAAGGCTGTGTGATACCCAGGGATTGTGCTGGCCAAGGACCACGTCAAACACACATGCTGAGATGCTGGGCAAGACCATCCAATCCCCTCTGTTCCTTTCAACAATGCCTATTATATATGTTTTCTTTTCTCTTCTCCAGAATATCCTACCTGACATTTTCTTTGCCTCCTCCATACTAGCCATACACTTTTCTTTAGAACCACGGACCCCACTCTTTGATTTTAATTTAAAAGGGCTTAATGGCATCCTGCATTTACCCTGAACTCACACCATCCTCACCACCACCAAACAAGGGTCATCTGGTTTAATGTGCAACTTGGGATGTTCAGCTTTACACGCTGAGGTATAGGTATTCTCTCTAACCTACAGGCAAGTAGGTGCAAAGACCTAGTATGGCTCATCCAAGCCTTTGTAGGAGGTCTGCGGTGTAAACAGGGACCCAGATCACAATTTATTGAGCTCCAAATTCATCTTTCTCTCCAGGAGGCTCCCCTGGAGTCCACTGCCAGTCTGCCATCCCTTTGGCTAAAAAGGGGATGTTTCAATAGCAGTCTCGGAACAGATTTTTGTTTTCTGCTTAGTATTTCATCCCCCTATGTCTTCCTGTTAGGCTGCACCAAGGCCAGATTTCTTACCATGAAAGCAGGGCACAACTCCCTGGTGTCAGCCCTTATCTTCATGAGGATTTCACACTGGAAATTTTGCTCACTAGGTCCCAGATGTTCCCCATCTCCAGCGCTGTTTATGAGACCTAGCTCATTTTATGGAATTAGGTCTGCATTTGCCTCTGGTTACATTGTTTGAGCTGCAGATGGTAAAGATACCTTGAAATCAGTCTGCGAACCTAATTCCCTCTGTGGCCTTTGAAATAGCTGCTAGCAACACCTGAGCTGCACAGTCCCTCAGGACAAATATTTTCTCTTCTTAGTGATGGTCCAGGGAAAGACCTACTTAACTCACCTCCCCATCGCCAGAAAATTGCCTTCTATTTCCTAGTGAATTGCAGAGCTCGTTTTCCTTTCCAGGAGTCACACAGACTTTGCCGCTGTTCACCTGCCAGCCAGCAGCTCCTGCCAGCAGCCAGAGCAGGTGGCAGTGCTGTCGGGCAGCAAACAGGTGTCAAGGAGTCGGACAACACATTGCACAGTTTGGATCAAACCAGAACTAACTAAGCTGGCAATGAGTCAGGTAACGAACAGCTTAAATTGAGGAAACATTTCAGCCCATGATAAAAGCTTGGGGACCTAGTTTCTATGCTCAGCTTTGCTGTTTCCTTCCCACATGACTACTGCAACACATTTAACTGCTCGGTGCTTCAGTTTACTCCTTACGCAAAATCCCAGTGATATGTCACATCTTCGGAGAGGGCTCTGGGACCTAGGAATGAAAAACCCAAGAAAGCAGTGATTATTCATTTTCTATAATTTTCCTATTTTAAATGGATTCCTCATCCTGTCTTTTGGTCAAGAGATAAGGCGAACACATAAACAGTTTCAGTGGTGATTTTGGTACACCAAATGTTTCAGGGGGAGGTCCCTTCAGTCCTGCAGACTTGGCTCAAGCCAACACCTTTTTGAACTAAGAGGAGCTGTTCCTGCTTGCAATCAGCAGGACCCAGCTCCCATGGAGGAGAAAGAAGATGAACACTTAAACTTCTTTATGGTGTACTTTATCTCTTGCTGCTTCTTGTGCAGCGTAATTAACATAACTATGGGCTCTGCATTCCAGAAAGCAGCTCTATCACATTTCCACAGGACTCAGAAACCCTGCACACCCCTGGAAAGGCTCCTCAGCTGCAATGAGTAAGCACAGCTTCCCTGAGGTGTAGGGAGCTTTGCCAGAGGACTGCAGGTGAGGACTCACCCCTCTGGATTTTGAAGCTTGAGGACAGTGTTGGCTGGGATGGGAGTGCAGAGATGATACATATCATCTTTGCCACCGCAGTCAGCCATCTGTTCGGAGTTTATTAAAAGTGATGTACTCTGCTGGGAGGATCAGGAAGCATCTGCTAGTGCATTTACATTCAAATCCTCCCAGCAATCCCATCTGTCCTCCTTTTTTAATTAATCAAGGCCACTTTTTAGTGAAACCACATAGATAAACACATCCTCTGTAAATGGGAGCGCATAATATGCCATTAAATAGCTAATAGACAGGAAAACAATTTAGTGCAAGTAGCAGCATCTATCTCAGGATTTAAGAAAGCTGTTCTGACAGAGATCACTCCTGTTTAAAGGGATCACTATCTAAACCTGGCTTATGCGGCAGCGCAGTTTCGCTGCTGCAGAATTGCTAATCAGCTGCTTGGGACAAGACTGAACCCTGCAGTGATGAACTGAAGCACACGTGTTTTGGGAGCCTGTCTGCAAGGGGTGGGTGTTGCTGAGGGGCCCAAGTCCCTCCTGGCAGAGCAGTGGCCCAGGGTGTTTGGAGGTAGATGCTGCAGAGCCTGTGTAAATCCTGTTTGGCTGGAGGGAGAGCAATAGGTTGCTCTACCCGTATGGTAGTGCTGCTTTGCATTAGCTTGGCTGCTTTGAAAAGGTGAAGAGCTGGAGATGCTTCTCATCACAGCAGAAGGGTGGGGAAGAAAAAGGTGGTGCCAAGGCTGCTGGTCTCTCTGCTATTTCTGCTTGGCATGCGGTGCCCATGGCAGGGATGACCATCCCTGCTGGAGCTGCTGCCTGCACCCATTACCCCCGTGGTATCGTTTAGATGCACAGTGCTGCGCGCAGTCATCTCTCTGGGTTTCCCCAGCGAGTTCAAAGCTGGGCAGCAGCGGCAGGCAGGGCCTCTCAGGGTGCCACTGGCCAGGGCACAGTGCGATTTGCTCAATGGGTGGGAATCTCTGTTGCAGACCATGCTTAGCTCTTGGTACAAAAACCTCTCCTAGGAGTCTCAGAATCTCAGCATCCTCCTGTGCAGAGGGGCATCTCCTGTGTATGGGGGAAAGGAGGCTGAATGAAATGCAGTGGGGACTGTTGGCAGAGGCTGCCAAAAGACAAGACCACAGTAGCCTCCAAATCAGGGTGGTTGGTGGGTCTCCAGGACTGTCAGCACCCCCTTTCACCGAGAGAGCAGGAAGAATAAAGTCCCTTGTATGTCCCAGTCTGTGCCCAGGGATCACACTTGGCTCACCTGTGAGGCGGTGGAAAGGCTCTTCCAAATTAACTCTGAGACACTGGCGGCCAGTCCATGCTTTTCCTGGGTGCCTCAAACAGCTCCAGCTTTTCCTAGTGAAAACATCATGTGCCCAGCACTTCATGGGTGGCTCCAGCCCACCCTTCTCATGGTTTGGGGGGACATGGCCAACCCCCAGCCTGTGGTTTGAGGGACCAACCAGAGCAGCTCCCCCATCACATCTTTCTTTCCAGGCTGTGAGTCGCAGTGCAAAGAATTTGTCTGCAGCCAGTCTCCATAATGCTTTTGTACCCAGGCCCTCCAAGCAAGTGAGGGGGTTTTGCTGTGCAGAGGGAGGGATTGACCTTCCCCACCGCCCTACCAAAGGGATCAATGATGTCAACGGCAGCAGTGAAGGCACTGAAAAAGCAGCAGTGCTCGATGGTGAGAAGAGCAGTCCCTGGGGCTGTGGGAGTGAATTAGTGCTTATGATATAATCTCGTCTCTCACTTACATGGAGGATAAGGGGCAGAGGGGATTTCTGCGTGCTTGGGAACTATGGCCATGTCCCTCCGCACAGCTATCGTCAATAGACAGCTGATACACAAACGAAATAGAAACCTTTCACTCCTCAGCATGCTGCTCCTTGTCTTCTTTCTTTGGATATGTTCTCCAGGCTTTTTCTAAACACAGCTTAGTTATTTTCGAAATCCTCTTTTAGTGTTACAAACAATAACTTGGCTGAAGCATCTGGAAAATATAAAGTGCAGTTGATCTTACCTTTCCCCAAACGTTCAGCTTCTGGCAGGCCTGGCTTTCGCCATGAAGCACCTGCTGCTGTGGTGAAGCCCTTCTCCCATGTCAGAGGCAGTATGTTTACAATCCCGGCCCTTGTCTTCCATCAGCAAACAAGGGACTTGCAGCTGCCTAAGCCAGAGCATGCTGCCAACCCTCAGGGAGCCATAACTTGATTTTTTCTTTCTATTATTGAGGTTGAGTATTTTTTCTCTTACATTCTTTAATTAAAAACATTCTTGATGAATTTGCAAGGCTGCGGTTCAGAAACTGGGAAAACGGCATTTGGGTAACTAATGGTTGTTGGCCTGGTAGTAACTGTGGAGCGAATAAATATGTGCATGAAGTGATATTGAGCAATTACAGGGCTGGAAATGGAATTAGTGACAAACAGCATGATTTAAAGAAACATGGGTCCTGTCAGGCTCAGGCCAGACAGCAAGAGATGTGCTGATAAGGACAACTGCCACTACCTTCCTCGGTGCCTCTCCAGAAGGGACTTACTCCCTGCAGCACATTTTGATTGAACAAATTGTTCTGTGAGCAGCGGAGTTAAGAAAACCTGGTGTTTTCTAGTCCCCTCTGACAGTCCCACCACATGGTCTTGGCTCCAGAGGTTTTATCACTGATGAATGTGACTGGTCCAAATGCTTCTACAGCAGCTGCCACTGCACAAGCCCGTGCATCATCACTGCACTGAGAGAGCCAGCCCTCCGCAGGCACCGATCCCTGGCTGACCCCTGAGCTCCTGCAGATGAAGGATACTCAAAGACGTTCTGGGTAACACCCAGGTGCTGGGGATCTCCCCAAATGAGTTTTCTAATGTCACCTTTCGTGGGAACCATGTTTTCAATCTTGAACTGAAACTTCTACCGGAATAAAACTTGCTGGTTTTCACCTGAGCCTTGTCCAGCAGGTGAAGCCAGGCGTGCAGCTTTTCTCAGTAAAACCCCACCACAAACTGAATTGTAAGTAGTGTTTTCAAGCAGAGCCGCCAGAGTCACTCTACGGACGAACAGCGCCCAGACTCCAGGGGAGCCCCTGTTGGCACATCTAAACCCATATATCCTTGGTAAGACAGCTCACAGCATCAGGAAACCCACAGTATCTGCTGTACTCCTGCATTTATTACCAAGAGTCCTTGTCTCTTCCGTAATTCATTTCTTGTAGCCAACTACTTCTTCTCTTATTAAATAAACATAGGTTTCCTTCAGTCAGCATTACATATTTGAGCTTATCCAGCACTACGTATTTGAAGTCATTTATTTTTAACCAAAGGGATTTAGCTTTTGTGTTTCTTTGTAAATTCAGTGGAGGATAAAGTCAGCCAATAGCTGTATTAAGCAAAATCACTACAGGACTAAACCCCTTGTTTGGAGGAGACTTCACTCCCCCCATGCAGATGTCTGGATCTTTCTGTCTCTCTGAAGATCTCTTCTTGAGGACTGTGCACTTGTTGATTTCCATCACAATAACCAGAAGACCTGTGTGTGGTGAAGGGGGTACTCACTTAAGGCTGTTGCAGCTACTTCAGCTGGACTTTCTCTGGGCTGCTGTACCTAGAGACAAAAAATTTAACAGTTTCATAAAAGGAGAGAGTTTTATCATAAGAACAGAAGTCCCTAAGAAATGTCCTACTGCTTGAGCAAAGGGCTCCTCTGGCCAAGCCTCCTGCCTCCATCCTGCCTGGCAGGGTGAGCCATGAGGGAGGTGACTTTCCCTTCGTGGGGCTCAGCCCTTGAGCTCTGGTTGCACTGACCCAGCTGCAGGAGTCCCAGCTGCAGAGTTTGTGACAGAGGGAGGCTGAGCTCTTGCTCTCCTGGTAATTTAAAAGCAACCCCAAACTCACAGTGGCAGTAGATGTTATTCAGGAAAAGCAGCTGCTCTCTGAAGTCCCTTTGTGCTCCCCCAGAATCCCCCATGGATGGATTAGAGATGGCAGGTGGCACATCCCTAACGTTGCCTTCTCTTTTTTCCATGTCAATAGCTGTTTCATAGAATCATAGAATCATTTAGGTTGAAAAGACCTTTAAGATCATTGAGTCCAACTGTAAACCTAACACTGGCAAGTCCCGATAAACCATGTCCTTAAGTGCCACATCTGGTCCTCCTGTCCCTGGATTTACCCAGTCCCTTTTTCACCCTGCTTGTCCTGTCTGCCTCTGCCAGCTTCCATGGCAGCAAGCTCAAGAGTTCACAGCCTCATGTACAAAGAACTACCTTACTGGCTTTAATGCAGTCTCCCACTGGTTACCCAGAGATCCTCGACTTCTAGTGCCACAGGATTTGGGTGATATCAGCTCTGCATTCACCCTATCCTCCACGATTTTAAGAATCCCACTCATACCCTCCCGTAGCCTTCTTTTCTCTAAACTGAAGTGTCCCAACCCTTGTGTTTCTCCTCCTGCTTCTCTCAGCTGCTCCATCCCACAGATCGTTTCAGGTACTTGTTATGGTTTAGGTTATTTTTCCCCTAGCTGCATTACCTGCTTTATCTACACTGAAGATTGTCTGCCACCTTCTTGTCCATTCACCAGCTCTGCTAGGTCCTTCTGAAGTCCCCTGCCATTGGCATGAGATTTGACTACCCAAAACAGCTTAGTTATCACCTGCAAACCTGGTTTGCAAGCCATGGCTGTTTCACCTTGTCATATCTGCGTTCACCTCCTTTGGGGTCTTGTTTCAGCCTTTCCTCAACAACTCTTTAACAACATTTTTGCAGCTGCTTGTAATGCATCTCTGTGCACCTGGGCAAAACAAAACCAGTGAGGGAAGAAGAGCAGCTCCAGAAGAGCCCTGCACTGCAGGGAGTTTGCCCCCTTCTCCATAAAGTGGTGAGCTCTGAGTGAGAGCACAGGTGGAGGGGCATGTTCAGAGTCCGTGATCCCCTTTAAAACCCTCTACCTGACCAAAAAGTGACTTCTAATCTGTCTCTATTTCTACAGACCCCTGAGGTAACTAGGGAAGAAGAAAAATCCAAGTTTTTCAGACAAAACCTGCCTGTATTTGAGTGGGTAGTTGCAGTGTCTGCCTGTAGATGCTGCTGACTTGCTCATTTGGAATCTCCTGGACAGATGCTGGGCAGCTACTTTTGCTTTTTCCCCCTCATGACACAGCCTGTCATTGGAAAAGGCAGAAGTGTCTTCGGCTTGCTGTGGTTATTGAACATACCCTTGATTAAAAGGGAGAAAAATTCCATTTCTTACAAACAAAGCACATCTGCTAGAGCTGAAACCTTCCTTCAAAGGCTGCAAGAAGATCAAGTGCTGCAGAGGAAAAAAATACACTTTTGTGTAACAGGAGCATTCTTGTAGTATCGGGGAACTCAAAGCAGAGAGCTGGTGCCTGCTTCACCTTCCAATTAATGATCTCTGAATAATTAGCAGAAAAACCTTTTTAGAAATGCTCCAGTAGCAGTGCCCCTGCTTGTCAGATAAACAACCTCCTGAAGGGAGAAAAAGCTGGCAGTGATGAACAAATGGTTGAGGGAACAGCAAGGTTACAGGCAGTCATTAATCCGGGAGAACTTTCACCAGCGCATTCAAAGTGTCCAACAAGTCAGAGCCATTTCACAGAGCAGGCTAATTGAAGAAAATTATTTATTAGGAGAGTGAACAGAGATCATTGCCCTCTGAAGTCTGGTGTTAACACCCACTGTGGTTTCGGTCTTGCAAACACTAAAACAATTGATTTCCCTTGAGAGTCATTTACTGTTAAATCCTGGGTTCCTCATCCTCCCCCCAAGCTTTAGCCTCTGTGGGAATTGTAAGGGACAGTGGCAGAGTGCTCTGACCACGGGCACACCTGCTGTGCCCTCTTCCTCGCACCCATCACCTTTTTTCCTCTCAGTGCCAATTACTACCATTCCACAAGAATTTTTTTCAGAAGTGCAAACTGAAACGGCAACCTGGGGTATTGGGCAGGACCAAGGTCGATGTGGCTCTGAATCTGATTTCTAATACAATTCTTCAAACTATGTCTGAAAAAAAATGGTAAAAGAAGTATCATGTTATTGCAGCCGAAGACTGAGAGTGTATTCAATTTTTACTGCCTGTGCACCTCTGGCATGTGAGCAAATTTTGAGAAAATACCACCCAATGCAGCTGTGGGGATCAGAGGAAGGTGAAAGAGTCACTCCAAGTTCACTGGGATCTCTCCTATTGGCACCATCATGGTTTCAGGTACATATCACACAACTTCACCCTGATTTTAACAAGACTGACTCACAGAAGCATCCGGCTAAAGAGATCTCTCAAAGACCATTGAACCTGTTCATGATTTCGGGGTGGATTAGGTACTGCAAGACCTTCCTGCTAAAGGAGGTACCCCAGCCACTCTTGACAGCCGTGTGGCTAATGGACACATGAAGTCTTCCACTCAGCGGGACCTTACACTCAAAGGAACTCATCTGAATGTTTAGCTGTCCTTCTATTTTGAAAGTTGAATTCTACAATTTTCTCCCAATTTCTATCTTGTTTGCTTCAGATGAGGTTGTCCAGCGAGGGATATGGAGAACTGCTGACCACTGCCTGCTCTGTGACTATCCTGTACAGCTGTAAGATTGCTATCCCATTTCTGCAGCCTGCTCCCCAGCCTTCTCTATTGTAAATTAACCAAGCCTCTCCTCACACTCATGTGTTTTCCAAACTTCTTATTCATGTTGCTGTGTCCTGGGTCTTTCCCGTCTCCTTTGTCTTCCACAAAGTGGGGTTCCCATGACTGAAGACAGCAGCTCCAGCTTTAGCCTTCCAACACCAGCGCAACTGCCGCTATGTCTTACAGAGAAGCAAATGAAAGACATTAACAAGGAAGCTCCTGGGTCACCCAGTCTGGGCCCTTGCTCTTGCAGCCACCTCTAGTAAGTCCCTGACAGAAATTGCTCATTTCCACCTTGAACTCAGTAAGGTTTTCCTGACCTATTCACACCTCATAGAAAACTGTTTCAGAATGTCATCCTCTGATACAGCTATTCTTCTAATTTCATGCCCAAGTGTTTTTCATAGGTAGCTTAAACCCATTTCTTTTTTTTTTTTTTCAATAGCTGCAAAACATCCTCTCATACCCAGTTTGTTGCTACTATTTCTCTTGAACCTCCTTTGTGGATCTCTGTGTAGTTGTGCATTGATTTCCCTTTTCTGATTCCAGTACTTTGCTCTTCTCCCTGCTCAATTTTGTCTTGAGGATTTCAAAACACTTTTCTTAGTCATCAAGAGAATTTTGAATTATAAGCCTTTCTTCCAAATTTCTTACAAGCTCTAACAGCTTGGCTTTATTCAGACATCTTATAACTGCACTCCCTTCCCCATCAACCAAACTGTTCTTTCACACACTCGTCAGACATGGGCTGAGCACACATCCCCTGGGTCTTACAGTGCTTTGGCCCACCTTTTACTCTTGCAGTAGGTAGCTGGGCCCTTTTCTCACAGTGCATGTTTCCCTGGTGCACACCTGAGCATGTTCTGTAGGAAAGTGTCCAAACTCTTCTTAGAATTAAGTCTGTTTCCCTTAACCACTAGATCAAAGAGGAAAAAATGAAATGGATTGACACAGTTTACTCTTGACAAAACCTTGCAGTATGTTTCATATCAATTGAATAACCTGTGACTGATTATAAATTGAGGGTTTCATAATTTGTTCCGGCAACCTTTCTGAGAATTAAAGTTAGGCAGATAGATAGATTGATTTAAATTTCTTGGCTTTCCCTGCAAGGCAGGTACTAAGCAGTCGTTTGCTATTCCTCTCCTCTTATTCCCCAGCTACTCAAAAGCAATTGCTAATTGCTCAGAAATGGCTTTGAATGGGTTCTTAAGCTCTTACAGATGAATTTTGTCTGGTTCTGCAGACTGGAACCCATCTCGCTAATCCAAATATTCTTTAAACTCTTCTTTCCTTATTCTGCTCCATGGCTCTAATCCTCTTGTTATATGTTGCAATTGTGTTCAACATCTGGTTGTAATCAACCTTTCTAGGAAGTTTGAAGCAGAAAATGACAGTGGATGTTCCAGCCTCTGCTGGATCATTACCTCTCCAGAACACAGCCTTCTTGTTGTTTTTCTTTATAGACTGTGGTGCCATTAACCCTTTCTCTATGGCTTCCTCAGGTCTCCTCTCAGGACTTAAGAAAGGTGCAGTGTTAATGCCGTGCAACAGAAATCCTAGTATTTTATTAACACAAACAATTCAGGAAAAGACAAAACAGTCTGAAGGTCTGCTCCTGCTAATGCACCTCATCTCCCTGTTCATAGGCTCAGAGCCATATGCAGACATGATTTAGGTGAGGTGCATAGCTTGGTGTTTTCTGTTATACACTGGCCCCAGAATGAAACCCAGAAGATAGAGGTAGGGTCCTGATGTAATGTATGGGGTGGGGGGTAGGTGTCTAAGACAAGGGTGTAAAGCTTTGTCAAGAGACTCATCCCTGAGTCAGCTTGGGTACCTGACTCAGGACAAGGAGGACCCTCTACCAGCCTGGGCCTCAGACCCTCCATCATCTCCTCAATGAAGGTACCTGCTTGTGGAAAGGACTGAGAAAGAATCACAATTTCATGTTAAAAACTGGAGCTGGCAAGGTCGTTGTAGTGCAGTGCCTCTTTCCTACCAGTCCAGTATTTACAGCACTTCCCCCTCCAAAAAAAAAAAAAAAGGAAAGCAGTGTTTTAATGCTTCCCTCTAGTTTGATAGACTTCAAAGCCGTGACTTCCACCCTCTTGAGAGTCTCCTGGCCACAGGAGGCCAGGGACACTTCAGCCCCACCTTTCCCTGAGCCGTCACTGATGCAGTTGGAGCCTGAATGAATGAGTGCAAGGGAGATTGTACATTTAGCCTGCTCTTTAGGGCACTTGGATGGAGAAATGAGCCTGACCCTCCTTAGTTTATGAACATGACTGTGGCTACTTCCAGCTATGACACAGAGGATGGGTATGATCTTCTGAATCAGGTTCCTGAGAGCACTGGTTTTGGATTTCAGCACTTCAGAGAAAGGTGCCAGTCTCAGTGGCCTAAATCAGGAGCAGGAGCTCCTCAAGCACTTGAGAGCCAAAACAGAAGACACCTCCAGGCCTCATTCAGGGTCTCATGCCTAAAAGTAAGCTGGGTCCCATGCATGGTACGACACCAAATGGCTCGGTGATGAGTCAGTTACATTTCTTTGCACAAGTACCACTGCAGAGGTTATTTAACACAGGGACGTTGATTTCACACTTTTACTTGTTTTATTGTACTGTATGGTAAAATTAAAGGAGGACAAAAGCAAATATATGAATATGTGTATATATGGGTGAATTGTGGAAGATGAAAAATATGAGACAATTTGGGTCCAAAAGTGACTCGAGGAACCCTGAGAACTGATGATGTGCAAGTGCGTGTGCATGTGTGCAGGGTGGAGGGGAAGGAGGCAAGAAGAGGTGGCTTGAGCTGCCTTCGTGCCAAGTGTGTCATCTATAGCACTGGTTTATCATGTATGGACCCTCTAGAGCATCAACAGCAACCTAGAACCTGGGACGTGGAGTGGATATAAGTACAATGAATAAGTCTTAGGACTTAGAAAACATTGCCAGTTACAAAAATGTTGGGTTTAGCAGGCAGGTCATGTGACCTTGAAGGAATTTGCTCATGGAGGAACAGGGTGGGTGTACAAATTCAGAGAATGTCCTGCAGAGAGAGAAATACTACGTGTGTGACTTTTGTATTGGGAAGGCAGCAGGAGCTGGATTTAAAAACAAGAGGAGATAGAGGGCTCTGCTGCTCTTCACCACACTGTGGCAGGTATGAGTATAGGTGCACAGATGTCCAGGGAAAATCACTCTGGGAAGAAGCACTGATTAGGTGAGTCATTTTCCACAGCTGAGGTGCCTTAAGGTTGCTGAGTGACAAGCAAAAAGGAAACTTGATTTTATATCTGATCATGTTACCAGGAACCCAAGACTTGAGCCCAATCTGGCACTGCATTCTGCTGGTTCATACCACCCTCTGGTAACCTTGTTTCTCCGAAGGCTCTCACCTTCCTGTATGGCTTGTAATACTTCTTTAGTTTTCAGCTTGCCTACTGGGAAAGCAATGCACGTTACTATTGTGGAGGTAACAAGACCAATTTAAGCAGGTGGGTACAACAAACTCTCCCCTGGGACCCACAGCCTGGCTCCTGAGCATGTCCATGTCATGAGGGTCCCTGTGGGAGCTGCTGTGGTTTCTGGGCAGAGGCATGGCAGGGGTTCCCCTGGGAGAGAAGCAGGCGTGGAGAGGTAGGTCTCAGCTCTGGGCATGCTCTGTCTCCAAGCTTCAGAACAAGGATTTTGAAGCCATTTGCTAGACAGTCAAAAAATCCGGGTTTGACTGGGGTTTCTAACCCTCCTTAGCATTCACAGCTAAGGATCTGAGAAAAGTCTCCCTCGTTTAAAACACTCCATTTAAAACTAACAACGCTCCTCATTAGGAAACCTGCATAGAGTATTTATTGCAAGATGTCTCTTTTATCCAGACCCTGCGCCTCTCATCACAAAGCTGGATGCACCTCTTGGGGGGAAAGCAGAGAGCTGGGCAGGCATGTTAGCAACCTTTCTGAAGCCGACATGTGAAAACTGAATCAAAAGCCTTTGTTCATACAAGATCATCCAAACAACCATAGAAACAGCTTCTGAAACTTGCACCCCAGTCACTCCCTTTGCTGCAAAGTTTAAGCATTAAGAGCTTTGAGGCTCAGTGGCTCAGGTGCAGAGTTGTTATAACCTCATGGAGTTAAATACAACTACACCAGTAATAAATTCAGCCTAGTAGCTTCGCTTTTGTTTTGTTTCTAATAAGGTACTCGGGGCAGGGTCTTTTCAGTGTACACCCACTTTCATTATTTTTTCAGTGCATGTACAGTAAATATCAGCTAACGAAAAGGACCATCTAATTAAATCTTTCGCTTTATGAGTATCTGTGAAATTAACTGGGGGAGTGCAAAGAACACATAGGAACTTTATTGGTTTTCAAACACAAAGTCACTTGATTTAAGCTACGTTTTGCAGTTTGTACAGGCTCTATCAGGGCATGTTTGCCCAACAAGCCTTTCAAATACAATAGTTACCACACACTTATGGTCAAGCAAACACACAAAATGATTTTGAGAAACTAGGACAAAAATCACCTTGACGAGCAACTAGTTTGATGTACATATCCCAACCCATGTTTGATCAAACATTATCTGCCACAACCAAAGCCTATTACAAGAGCAGTTTTGCAGCATACTGCTGTGAAGCTCCTTCCCAGGTGACAAGCAAGCAGAGAGGAAGGTTTGCTGATGTTTTAAATAAGCCAGTGCGTGGGAACACTTGTGCCTCCCGGCTCACATGCGGGTGAGCTTGGAGGTGTGCCAACACCAAAACTGTGCTCTGGGAGACAAACTGTGTTCCTCCATGTGCCTATCAGAAGAAGGGTTAAAATAGGGCTGCCCACGATTAAATTTATTTGACCCTGAGAAGTTTAGATGATGAGAGCTGCCCTCAGCTCCTGTGATACACTGCATTGACCTCCACACTCTTATGCAAGATGTGCTGCATGCGAGGGTACAGCCAGGGCTATTGCTATTGCATCACAGCCAGGGCTATTGCTATTGCATCAAATCTCCCTTCAGCATGGTGCGACTGCTCTGTGGAGGATACTCACACTTTGTTCTTCAGCAGATGTTCTGTAACTGTATCTGGCTACAGCCTTCCCTGAACCATTCTGGATGTTGCAGGTGATACACCAGCAGCAAGAAGGAATAATGCATTTCAAAAAGCATATCCTAATTAATTTTTTAATGCCCATTTTCCCTAGCACCAGCCTCATTAGATCTGTGCATGTGAAATATTTGTTTAGATGGGTATTATGCTGCTAATCATGAAGACTGGCTTGTTGCCTGGATACTTCAACCAAGCCACAATGGCACGACTAGAAATGTAGAACTAAAAAACAAGTCACTCCTTTAACTTCAAGATCATCTCACTGTTCTGATCCCTGCACTGCAGGAAACTATATTTCTTGAGCAACACAGGATGAGCTCTTGCTACACGTGATGTATCCATGAGAGATTCAGGTCATATTTTAAATTTATTATTCTGAAAATGTCCTTTCTAATTTCTTTAAAGTTTGAAATGCCTTTTTGTCTCCTGGGTGCTTTCTGAAGTGGAACAAGTTTTCACACATCAGTGGTGTAATCCAACAGCACTTAGGCCTTTGCACTTTCACACAACTGGGCAGTTTGCACAAGCTCCCCATGAAACAAAGAGCTTATACCTCAGTCCTCATCTCATGGAAAGAGGTCTCCGTCCAAACTGGGCCTCCATTGACCCTATTTCCTCATTCAGTTCCACCAATTTTTAGCCACTCTATTGGCTAAATGTGAATGGCATTAAAAAAAAAAAGGGGGGGGGTAAACAAGGGGATCTTCAGACTACTGGGCTGCAACTACGCCATCCTTTCTTAGAGATGCCTTTGGAGGACAAATCCCATAGCATCCCATCTGTGCTGCCCCAAGGACAGCCTATTAAATTGACAAATTCAGCATTGCACTGGAGGGTCCTTTATGCCCCTTCCCTTTTCTTACTAGCTTCAGTGTATTTGGATATATATTTTTTCAGCAAGGTGTTTTTCCTCAAAACGTTGTCCAGCTTCAACAGCTGGTATGACAGGAACACCACAAGGGACAAGAAGCTGTTGTCAATGCACTATTTAAATAGCCTTTAGATATATGCAGTACTTGGTCCTTCAAAGGCTGACCAGGCCTGATCTCAACTAAGAGAAGACTACACTGCTAGTCCAGCTCACGTTTTCCTCGAAAGTCCATGTTCTCCCTGCCATTCCCCTTCACAGATGTGTAAAGCTTTGTCGAAGCCATTAGCCCTGTAACAGACTTATTGTTTACTGCCCTTATAGCCATTTCTCCATAATTAAGCACTCTGGACACTGATGACCTTCATCTACCATCTGGGTATTTCCCATGAATACATACTTGAATGTCCAGGTGAGATAAGATCACTGCCAGGGTTGTTCTTTAGGAAGAGTTAGCTAAGGGATAATATAGCCACTAATGGCCAGCAATCTTCCAACCAGAGCTTGTTGCTCTAGAAAGCAGTTCTTTCAGGCCAATGCTTTGGATGGAACCAGAGATGGAGGAGTTTTTCTGGCACAAATAAAAAGTCACACTCTGGGTGGGGAAGGGCAGGGGCCAATTTTTGGAATGTGGGAAGCTAAATTTTTAGGTAAGATTGTTGTCTGCCTGACTCCTGGATGCTTGGGAAGAGCTGACAACACCTTGTTCAACCATCCCAAGAGTATGGGTTAGATGTGCACAAAACACACGCAGGGTTTCTCTGGGCAGCCCACCACATCCAGGCTCTTGCAGGGCCTGAGAGGCAAGGCGTCCCCGGCTGCACCTCATGCCAGGGGAGCGGGTCTGTAAGAGCACGACTTGGCTCCTGCTCCTTGTAGCGATAGGTGAGGGGTGAAGGTGGTCGTGGGGTCAGACCCTGCACCCAGCCCTTCTGCCAGACCCTGCACCCAGCCCTTCTGCCAGACCCTGCCTGCCTTTCCAGCTGTGCTCTTTACGCTAGCAGGGGCCAGGCACCCATGCAAGCATGACCAAGCTCAGCTTAGGAAAGGTCAGATAAACTCACATGCAGAGAAGAGCAGGACAAGTCATTTGATGACTTTAAAAAAGAACTGTGTGGAAGAATAAAAAAAAGGCCATCACAGCTTTTTCTCAGCAGCTGACAAGGGACTTCTCAAAGTGTTAGAAAGACCCCACCTCAGGAAAGCCGTTATAATTTGCAAACACAAACCGACCCTTGGGTGGAGGCTTTAAGCTTCCCCAGGTAACCAACAGAGAATAATAACATCTCCTCAGCACTTCTCCTGACTCAGCTACAAATTTACTGTATGAGTAACTTAATTTTGCTTTATTTGTACCTATATCTAGGACCCTACAGAGCCTATGAATAAATGGATATGTTGATACACAGACATATATCCCCTACATGTCCATATAATACTGTTTAATATTTGAATTTTTAATATAATAGGATTCAATTCTTTATAATGAATAAAACATGGGGTTGTACCAGTGCTCGGTGTCCTTGCAGAACAGAGATGTCCTAATGCTTAGTTCATGTTTGCACAATAAACCGAAGGCAGAGGCTGAAAGACACCAAATGCTGAAGGCTTTGTTGAAGGTTTTATGTGAAGCGGTTTTGTGGTGGCCGTGTCCCTCCAGCTTAGCTGCTGTAGGACGCCCAGCACCCCTTCGCATGGCTCCCCTCTGCCTGGAGGTGGGCAGGGGGCTCTGCCTCTGAGCCCCCACGAGAGCTGGGAGCCCCAGGAGCAGCACCGGCAGCAGCTGAGAGTTTGGGGGAAGGTGGAAGGTGGCTGACCCACTGTCACCACAGTCCCCTGCTGCACTGCAAAGGATATTCTCACCACAGGCACAGAAATGCTGAGCTAACCCCACCATGGCTGATCAAACCCCACCATGGCTGATCAAAACCTGATTTCCACAGGGAAAAAAAAAACCCTCCTGATGAAACTTGATTGCACGCTGAATTAGCAGTGGCCCTGGAGCGAAGTTTAGAAGGACACAGCAAATGGGAGTGTGCTTAATTAAAGTTGACAGTCATAATGGCGCTGCCTGTAATAGTATCAGGAGATTACCGGTTACAGGCCAGTGCTACAGGCTGTGTGAGGTCCCTGCCAAGGCGTGACCCTTATGCCAGCTCTGTCAGGCCAGATCTTAATTTCTGCTCTTTAATGCTGAATATCCCATGTTGACAGGGAAGTGAAAACAGCTTTTTCCCCTCCCTGGTCTCCATCTCCAGCTGCTCTCTGTACCACGCAAACAGAGATTATTGAGAAATCCAAGTTAGGGTTTATCTAACTGATCTTTAATGTAATAACAAGTAAATTAATGAAGGTTAGAGGGAAGAGCTTAGGAGGGAGGGGAAGGGATGTACCTTTCCCTCCTCTGATTAACTGATTGAGTATTTTTATATTTACTTATTTAACCTATATCCAGGTTAAAGCAATGGGGCATGGGTTGTCAAGTTAGCATATCACTTTTGTGATAGGAGATCGTGAGGGAAAGCAGCACCGCAACATGTGCTGGGAGGCTGCACGGGCACAGCATCTGGCGAGGCCAGAGCATCCTGCTGACACAGCATCCCCTCTTTGAGAGAACACTTCAAGACCTCAGCTGCTGCACACTGTATTTTTCCCCTGAAGTCAGCATTTACTCACATGACCGCTCTCGGTCTGACTCTGTAATTTACTTCCAAGCAAGCAATGACATGGTCAAACACCGCTCTTCTGGCTTGGCAGAAAAGTCAAATGTAACTACTGCTTTTTACAAAAGCTGAGAGCAGCTCCCCTGCAATATATTTTGTTTCTGCTCCTTTTTCTCAAAAAGCTCCAGGTTCTTAATTACAGAAACATTTCCCAGTGGAGTGAGAGCGCTCTGATTGAGTAGGGTAATGAAGTGCACGAATTAACATTGACATCGACTCATGCCTCCAGTCAATACCTTGATACCTTATCCATTGGAGTAAGCACATTTTAACATTGCTCCCAGCAGAATTCAGTATATGTGTGCGCTGCAGCCAGAAGATACAGCCAGAGGGGTTCAAACTCTGTCTAAGGAAGGTGGGAATTCAAGTGAGAAAGGGGAGATCCAAGAGATTCTCAAAGAAGAGGTTCATAACTTTCAAGCTGGGCTTAGCACTTCCTTGGAAATGCAACATAGTTCCTGCAAATGCAGGAGGTCTGTTTTTTTTTGTGATGTTTGGGATTCCCAAATCAAATGACTAATGACGTGGTGGGAAAAATCTAGAGAGTCCCAGTTACAAGAGCTAACAGAAGAGCCTGGGTAGAAAACAGTATCAGCTGGAGGCTAAAACCAAATGTCACCCCAAGCAAAGGGCAGGGAATAGGCTGCTCAAAGGACTGGAGAGTAAAATATGGCTCTTGCCCACCTCAGACTGCATATTTTCCTTGTCTGTACATCCTGACAACACTAGTGAGGCTGCAGGAACAAACTCCGGAGAAGTCAAAAGCCTCCTAGGGAAAAGGTCCAAATATTGGAACACTGCATTGTTGGAAACAAAAGGTAAAGGTGAACATGCCTGACTTTAGACTGGGTCAAAGTATCACAAAAGCTTCTTCCTGGCACAGCAGGTAAATGTAGTATTTGGAGATGACATCATACATACAAGAAAGGGGGAAAAAATCAGTCCATACTGGTAGAGATATTAGCTGGTTGTATGAATGTATTGTTGATAATATTCTAAGATTATATGAAGAGTTTTAGCAGGTCTATGGGATTCAAAAGACCCTTAAATCTCACAGGACAAGGGGCAATGGGTGCAAGCTGGAACACAGGAGGTTCCACATAAATATGAGGAAAAACTTCTTTACAGTGAGGGTAACTGAACACTGGAACAGGCTGCCCAGAGAGGTTGTGGAGTCTCCTTCTCTGGAGACATTCAAAACCTGCCTGGACGCGTTCCTGTGTGATATGATCTAGGTAATCCCGCTCCGGCAGGGGGATTGGACTAGATGATCTTTCGAGGTCCCTTCCAATCCCTAACGTTCTGTGATTCTGTGATTCTGCGATTCTGCGATCCCCCTTTTACATCCTCATCCAGATATAAGCAATGGAACTGCCTCTGACCTTGTTAAAGGGTTCAGAAATTCAGGCTGTGCGTACTGCACACTGCTGGGTAGTTTCAATAGCGCAGCAGCCAGTGACAACACCTAAAATTCTGTAACTGAGAGCATTTCTCAACTGTCATCCCTGGGGACATGCCCTAACCCATTTAACCTCCCCATCTGGAAGCACGCAGGAGGGAAACCTCAGAGCCTGAGCCAGAAAGGAGCCCTGGTCCTTGTGGGAGAAGAGAAAAGCAAGATCAGGCAGAAGACCTTTACAAGATCAGGCAGGAAAAAGAGCCCCTGGGCAGAGGGCTTGTTAGAAGGGGACCAGGAACTGTCAGTGAGAAACCTCTGTCCTGTCGTTTGGACCCACTGGCGTTGCGGGGAGCAGAGTATACTGGCAAAGCAGTGGGGTATGGCAGAGGAATGCCCAGTTCCATCTTCAGTTCCTCCCCTAACTGAAACAACCTGAAATTAAAAAAGCCATTTTTCTGAACTTTCTGAATATGACATTATTCAAATGTAATAGCAGCACGAATTCACCACATCATTAGCATGCAGGTACCACACTCCTTTTTGACAGGTAAGGAACCTGGTGCAGAGAGGTTAGTTAATACAACTTAAAATGTATGTTTTTTAAAAATCAGCCTTCATCCTGGCTGCCTCCATTTCTGGACTGTGTGGCCAGGACTATGCCTGATGCTAAGCAGAGCCAGACAGCCACAGGTCCAGAGGAGATGACCAGGAACCTCCACTGCTCAGAATGCTGATACTCAAGCTGTGCATTTTAGTTGGACCCCACAAATTAGCAAATTGTCTTTACCTCTTTTTCCTAATAACATGGGCAATGAGCCTCTCAGCTCTTATCTTGGACATGTTGCTGCAGAAGTGGAATCTCATTACGGTGTTTTTCCTCTGAGAGCTCCAGCAGCCAAGAAGTGAACAGTTGTTTAAAATAGTTTGAAATATCCAGAGAAGGGCTAAGTCACAGTCACAACTGCTCACATCCAGATCTCTGACCTTCCACGGGCTGCCGGCACATTAGCTGGATTTCCAAGGCCTGCCTGAACTCTTGTACAACATAGGCACGTCAAGTTTTCACATTTTTATTCATCTCTACAGCTGCGTTAACTCGGTGAGGTGACTTTGCTGGGCGAGTGTGGGACCTGACACGCAGCAGACCTAGAGTGCTGGTTAATGGGGGGAATTTTAGTGTTTTTGATGAGCTGCCAATCACTCAGGTCCCTTCAAAGCCATGTTAGGGTCACTGCCCTCTGCCCCCAATGTGGCCGAGCTATTATCAGTAAGTTACTAATGAGCTCATGCTCATGGCGGTGAGGTTTCTTCCTTGCTTTAGCATTCCAGGTCTTACCTCTTAAGGTCAAAAGTGGATCCCCAGCTGTATAAAGCAATGCATTAATTTTACCGTCCCTTGATAGAGCAGCCTGACAGCTGTACCTTCACCCACACCCTGCTACCTCCTCCACTCCCCTGCTGTGCAACAGCTTCCTGAGATCTGCCAGAAGCAAGTTTAATGGGATATGTGCGGTGGGGGACGGGACAGCATGGTAATACCTGACACTGGGCCATGGCAAACAGGGAAGGAAGCAGACCGCTTATCGCTTCTGCCAGCAGTGTTGTGCTGCACCCTTTCATGCTAGGAGACCACAAGGCAGCTTGTTCAACCAGCCACGCCAAAAGTGGGCAGCTTGCTACTGCTGGGTGAAGAATGATGCAGCCATGTGTAAGCCTCCCAAGTGGCTCTACGGCTGCATCTGCCTTGTAGGCAGAGTGGGAGGCAGGAGCCTGGCAGGGCGCAGTCAGTGGCAGGCAGCCCGGGGCTCTTCAGCTTTGTGCATCTACACGACGTGTTCCACCTGTGGCTGGGCAGACTGTCCTCTTGGTCTGACCTGTGAAGAGATGGTGAAAGCACAGAGATGCACAGTGAGGGGACAGACCCCTGCCCTGAGTTTGGGGGCTGTTTCTTTGATCTGTTGGCTTTGGGGTGGAGGAACTTCTAGCCTGATTGGAGCTGCTTGATGCCTCGGCCCTGGAGGCCAAGCCTTTTCCAGAGCTGATGCAGTGGTGAAGTGGTAAACTGCTTGTCCCAGGCCACAGCTATGAGCTGCCATGTGGACAGGTGACCGTGTGACTTAAGCCATTACAACCACAGCTCACCACCGAGTGCTCCACCTTCTTGTCAAGCCATTAGGTTAGATGTCACAGCAATGAAGACAGAAATCACTCTGGGCTGGGCTTAAACTCAAGGATTTGGGCTTTTCCCAACTTTAGGTTAGACATAAAAGGGAGAGGAGTAGCTCAGAGGGAAGCTGCCCCACCATTGCCTCCAAAATGTTCCCAGCCTTGCAGGCAGCCGCATTACACAGACTTTCAATACAGGCAAGAGCAGATTTGTGAAAGAGAGTGTCCCTTTGACTTTTCTATCACCCCTACAGTGCTCCCTCATGCCCATGCAAAACCAGAAGGTCCCTGAGCAACATGGACCTTTTTCTGCAAGACCTGGGTGCCAAACACCCTGCTGTGGGGGCTTGCATGGGCACCTCCAGGTACAACCTGTCAGTAGTTTTGGCACCATGAACCACATCCAACAGCAATTTGCTGCTGCCAGCTTCTTCACCCACCAACACGTGGAAGCACAGTGTCATCATCACACAGCCAGGAAAGGCTGTAGTGCCTCTCCAAGTCGCAGCTCTCCTCTTGTTCTCACAGATTTGTAAGGCGTAAGATGCTTTCCCCACATGCACGTCTTGAGCTATATAACACTCACATTCAGACTTGCAGTTCCCTGCTGATCTGCACCTTTCACACTGCTCCACAATGGTCTGTGACTGGAAACACCCCATCCCCTCACACTATGTGCTTCCCAAGTAACCCAAGTGCTGCCCTCTCTATTCTTTCTCCATTACAAGGGTCTGAACCCAGACCACTGCACACAGTGAGGTGCTGAAACCGTTGTCTGTGGGGAGATATGGGTGCTCTGAGCCCCGCAGCGGCACCCCCCCAGCCGCTGAGCAGGCGTGGGAGTTTGGCTCTCTGCTCTCCCATGTTTGCAGGGCTGCCTGGTGAGCCAGGAAGGGGGAGACCATGAGTCATCCAGCAAGTACAAGCATGTGGGCAACACATTTTGCAGGAGACCATGGCTAGTGGATTAAGGCTTGTGGCAACGTGTATGCGACTGCTATTCAATCAGAGGCCCTGATGGAGCTCAGTATCAAGGAGAAGCCCACGCAAACCTCCTCTGGTAGACGTGCCCCACTCTTTACCTGTCATTGCAATCGATGGCCATAAGATCAACTTTGAGAGGGCGAGTGGTTGGTATGGACTGAATAACTCCTTTCCATTTCAATTATTTAGATGAAAATATGAGTATCTAGCACAAGGCTGCTTTTGCGGCCACCAGTGTCTCTGAGGTAGCGGTGGATATCCCATCGGCAGAACTGTCACAGACATATGTGGGGCAGGTGACTGCTCAAGACCCTGCAGGTCTGCACCGCCTGCTCTGCCCTGCAACCAGGCAGCTGCTTGTGGCTCCACCGCCTATTTGGCAAGACTACGCACAGCGCTGGGGCCCATGCTGGCACCCTTGTTGTATGAGAGGAGCTTTATTGTCAACGCAGAGGTTTGTGTAGCTCATTATCCTGTCCCCAATACCAGACAGGCAGGAGACACCATGACCAGGAAGGAGGATGCCCTGTGCGTGCACCGGCCACGGGGCACTGGGCTGCACAGCCTGGGGCAGCGCAAGCTGCTCTTGTGCTTTCCCTGAGCAAAACTAAAGCCCCAGCCAGCAGCTCAAAGCAAGTGCTCGGGGAAATACCTAAGACTGGATAACCACATGGTGATGCTGCCAACAGTGATCAGTAGCACAGAGGCTTCCTGCACCAGAGATGGCATTGTTTGGTTTAAGAGCCCTTGATGGGTTTTTCTTCCAAGAATGAGTTTGATCAGATTGTGAAGGCATGTAAGCTTTCAGCATCCCTGACAGCCTGAGGAAAGTAGTTCCATGTTTTACCTCTGTGTTGTGCAAAGAATATCCCTGTGTTAGCTTTGAGCCTCCCATGGCCAGGATCATTGTATTTCTGGGTGAGAACATGAGGGGGGAGGCAGGGACCTGGGACTGGGGTGCTGGTTAAGAGAGGCAGGATTTGGCTAAGCAGTATGATGGTTGGGGCTAAAGGATTCAAGGTTCAGGGTTAGATGGGACTATTAAATGTGTCTCAGAGCAGTAGCTTTTGAAAAAATTATGTAGGTCCCCCAAACTGGCCTGGGCAAGCCGTGCCTATTCAGGGCAAACCACCTGCCAACTTTACATGAAGCACTTTAGAATTAATTTGAAACCAGAATAGACAGTAGCAATCAGCAATAACATGTGCTTGACTGTCCTTCAGAAGGATATCAGAACTCAGCTTCTCAGTTAAGCACTGCTCCAGAATACCAGCTGCCACCATCTCACCCTTCAGAGGGAGCACAAGAGAAAGTCTGATCTCTTTGGAAGTGTGTAATAATCTCATGTTAATCAAGTATTCAGGGGAAAATATCTTTTACTGGGAAATTTTGCATCAAGGTGCCTATAAAAAGCATAGAAAGTCATGTCCATTCTCTGCCTCATTTGTACTGTTCTCAGGTTCTGCAATACAGAAGACAGTTAATTTTCCAGGTAAGGAACATGATTAAAATTATGACAGGTAGGAGATGTTCACTGATTTCGTTCAGCATCATGAGGGCATAAAGTTGAAATAAAGTCTGTTGAACAGATTTAAGAGATGGTCCATGCCCTTAAACGCCTACAGTGTGCTGAGGCAAAGGTGAGAGACAGGTGATGCTGTTAGCCAGGGATGAACTCAGCCCTCCCAGGTCCAGAGCATGTGGCTCAACTTTGGCCTCCAGATCATTCTCCCATTCCAAACCTATTTCTCAGGCCTAGTTGCTTCCTCAGCACTGCTGACCTGCTGCTTCTTCAAGCAAAGGAGCATGCAGCACCAGTATTGCAACTAGGCACACCATACTTTCTTGTGTAGAGTAGTCCAGACAGATACACACCACTGAATCTTCTAAACTTCCTTCTTGACCACTGATCCAGACTAAAAAATACAGGAACCAAAGGACCTTCAGCACATAACCATCCTCTCCCATGCCCTAATTCCTTCAGTTATTTAAATGACTATTGCTATTGTTCTTTTGAAGAAGATAAAACTTTTCTTTTGAGTTTGTCTGTCCTGCTTGACCCCGTGTGGACAACGACCAGAGACCGGATGAATGGAGGAATTAATTTCTGAGAGTCAATCCCACTTTCTCCTGTAACATGGTATATTGCTGTACTGGGGTTTCCAGCCCTTCAGGAGAAGAGTTTCAATGAAAAGGCATTGACATTTCAGAAAGAAGTTGTTTCTTTGAATTTGACATGTAGACATAATTTCCTTTAAGAGAGCATACAACCAGGGGCTGGAGTTGAAGAAGTGAAGGGTAAGTGTTCTTCCTGGTTCTGGTGCTACACTTCTGTAATGGGGCTGAGGAGATTCAGCTGTCTCCCACCAAGATAGTCACTGGATGGTGCTCAAACAGAGCCAGGACGGGATGTAAGCAGCCCTGGAGCCATCGTTCCTTTGAACACCTGGGTTTATAACCGCAGGCATCCAGCAAGATCAAGTGCTGTTGTGGACACCAGGACACTGTCCCTTTGCAGTGCTTGGGATGGCGGGTGGCTGCAGGACTGTCCCACCGCTCACCTCCCAGCCCAGGTTCTGCAGGGCTCTGCTGTCTCCTCCCATCCACCCAACGCTGTGAAATTCTGGACCATCTCCCTTTTACACCCATGCTGGGCGATGAGCACAGCAGGGTGCTGATCATGGAGATGTCCCCTTGCACAGCGTGCTAATTAGCTGACATGTGCTGTGCATGCAGGCATTGCACCAGAAAGCAGAGGTTGGGGAAGGCCATGGCTCACGTTGGGAAAATAACTCTTGTGGTGTTAGAAGATTAGAAAGAATTATTTTGTCTGAACTATTCTTTGCAATTAAAATGGGCTAAGACACACCAGACATTCACGCAGGATATCTGTACTATGCAGAGTAAGAATCAAATCTGAGCAGCTCTGTTATCCTGACTTGTTTTAATGCAGAACTGGTAAATAAAAAAAGGTGTTAGTTTTATTAGCTTTATAAAATGACTGGTACAGAGAACCATCTTTGGGAGGTGCAGGAGATCAACACTGTCTCTGCTGGGGTTGTTCTTTTTCACATCAACGTATACCTGGAAAACTAAGATGTTCATTTGTGAAAGAGGTGATCATTAGGAGGCTCTGTAAAGGTTGTGGTATAGGGGATTATTTTAATTTAATTTAATTTAATTTAATTTAGTTTAGTTTAATTTAATTTAATTTAATTTAATTTTATTTTATTTTATTTTATTTTTACAACCTGCAGCCCTCATGAGAACCAGAGATGACCATTCAGCCCTCCAGCCCATGCTGGGCCAGGTCACTTTGCTCACCCCGGGCAAGCAGCCAGCTCTGTCTAGCACCGTTATATTCTTACTCTCTTTCTGATATTAAAATATAGCATTAAGTTACATCACTGTGAACATTTAAAACCTTTGAGCAGCCAGAATGGTCATTTCCAAAAGATCTCAGGTCCCGCACTGAACAATAATTTCAGCTGTTATTTAAACCTGTGTGGAAAATAAAAAGATGTGCTGAGCAAGCCCTAAAACCTTTGAAACTTGGAAGAAAACACTTTTTCCAGTCTCCCGGCTGGCAGGCCATTGCTGTTTTGCAGTGCTTGCCGTGGTGGCACTAAACGGCTCATGACCACAAGGCACCTGGGTTCTGTGCCTGGACTTCAGCCTTTGGAAAACACACACTGAAACCCATAATGTTTCAATGAGACAACCACTAGAAAAAAAAAAAACCATGAGGCTGGGGCTTAGGTGAGTGGCCAGGGCCTGAGGTCAGGCAGTTTGCAACAGAAAATGCAGGGTGCAGGTAACATCCAGGCAAGCTGCCCCTACCTACCCCCGGGGCCTGGCCCCAGCCTCGGTCTGCAGATGGGACCAAATGGTGACCCATGCTGGGTTACACCTTGGCTTCTGCTCTGACTGAAGAGGACATGGGAGGATTTTTGTTGCATGGTCATGGGAGACACAGGATACAGAACAAATGGGTACTGATGGATGACTTTGGCTAGAGCTACAGGTGAGATGTTCTCCTACCACTTTTCTCTTAGCTTCCAACAACATACAGCATTTCCTTCCCCAATAACCCATCGCCTTCCCAAATAAGCTTTAATGCCAAGGCAATTTTGACTATCGTTTTATTAGTCACTATATTCAAAGAAACAGCCTGTGATAAGGCACTAAACTATCAAGGCCTAAGGGGAAAAGATTTAACAAACAGTAGCAGTTGGCAATGCAAGCACCTAAATTTCCTGTCTGTGTCTTGACAAAGCTGCAGATTGAGTCACGTTTTCTGACACGTTAACAAAAATGTTCGGTGCGTGGGAAAGGGGGAACGGGTGGTGATTGTTCCTGCAGAGGGAAAACAGAGAAGCACCTTGGAGTCCACAGAATTTTCCAAGCCCGCTTCTCTTTGCTTATTTAAGAGCTTTATTTTTTTAATAAAAGCAAGTTTACAGAGATAGGAAGACAATAACAGCCAGTGCCATTTCCTAGCTTGTTAATGCTGGATAAAGGTGACAGGCTGAACACAAACATCCCAGTCCTTATAATATTCCTGGTTTGATTGCTTACAAATAAACCAGTTTAATAAAGGCTCTGAGATACAAATGCCACATGGCCATATTGACAGAAGTGAGGGAAAGGAGAACACAATAATCATGTTAGCTCTATCCCTCAGATTAATTAGCTAGATAAAATACACATTTACCTCATTCTAGACAGAAAAATATCATTTGTCGACCAGCAATTTAGGCAGGCACGCTGCTGCTAAAAGCCAGAGCCGGCTGATCCTAACTAGGTGGAAAAGACGAGACCTGCAGCCCTGTGAAGGACGGGCTCCTCCTCCCCCTGCCATGGCAGCCCATCGTGGTGACCCCTGTGCCTGCTCCTCCTTCAGCTCCAGACAGGAGCGGCTCCAGGAAACAAGGGATCCATTTTACCTCCCCTAAGTCTGTTTCTCCAGGACTCAGCACACCCATATTTAACAAAGTCCACCATCAGAGATGTTTTGTCACTGTGGTTTCACTGTAATCCATGAAACTTTAGCTGCAGCGGAGGTCACAGCTGGAGGACGCAGCTGGGACCCTGCCGCCAGCATCCTGCCCGCTGCTGCCTTGGCTGCCCCTCAGGACACCTCATCCTAAACACAAACTTGGGTCTTATTTTGTCAGAAGTCTGACACAGTTTAAACCAAACAAGATCTGTTTTATTCTCTGACAAACTGCAGTTTCCAGGCCATAAGAAATCATTGGACTAATATTACACCAGCTCAGCGGGGAGAAACCAACATACCCAACCCTGACCTCAGCTCAGGTGAAATTACATGACACCAGATTTCTTTTTTAATACCATTGCATTAGTCGCTGAAATCAAGGCAAGACTTGTCATAACATGTTCATGGTTGAGCATTGAGAAACAATTTTTCATCAACATAAACCCTTGCGGCAGGGAATAGATCAACTTGGACTTAAGACGATAAGGCCAAAATCTCAAAAGAATTCCTACTTAGGCACTCCGAAGATACCTTGAGGTATCTGAAGCGCTAACACAAGTGCAGCTGTCCTGAGGGATCACATGTGGAGGAGGGTGTTGCTCAGAAGCACCTTGGGTTTCAACAGCTCCGTATGTCTTGAGGTTGGTGCCAGGTCCCCACGGTTGGTTTGGCAGGTGTGATGGTGGATGGGTTTCCTCCTCCCAGTGCCGAGGAGGACAGAACCCAGCACCCACAGGTGAACAAGGCCGCTGCAAACACTTTCTTGTTGCTCTGCTTGAAAGAGTCCAAAGGGAAAAGAGTAAATGGAAATGGATACCTCCATACTGCTGCTGACCTAAACCCATTATCAATGCAAAACAAAGCGTTGTGCCTTCTGTCATAAGGGAGGAGGCTGGAGTGCTGTGTGGACTTGCAAGTAAAGACAAGGTAATTTTTGTGAATAAAATGAGAGGAAGCTGGTAAGACTCAAAGACTTTTATCTATGACTCCAGAGGCTGGAGAGAGCACCAGATTTCTGAAACTGCCCGGTTTGTACAAGTGGAAACTGAGGCAAAGAAACTAGTAGCTGCTGGACAACACCACTGTTGTGATCTGGTACTGACCTCCCCAGAAACTTCCCTCGTGTCACAGCCGAGCTCATTTCAGCCTCCTCCCCACTCATCATCAAGTATGAAGCTTTGGGTATAACATTTATGCTAGGAAGATCATTCATGAAACTGTATTGCAGAGTCTCATGCCAAGGCATTTTGGGAATAAGCTGAGTAGGTATTTGATTAAACCTCTTCTCCCCCTCCAAAACACAAAGTGTTCCAGGTTTTATATTAAAAAAATAATAAATAAGTACAGTAACAGCTATAAAATTTGATGAGGTGAATGTTTCTGAGTGGAAAAACAGGTGAGTGCAAACTTTTGAGAAGTCAGCCTGTTGAAGAGGCATCCACCCATGACGGAGCTGCTGAAGCATGAGCCCACCACACACCGCTCTGGCAGCATCACGAGCAGGTGGGTGCACCCTTTCATCCCACCAACCTACGGCACTGGAGGTGGGTAAAGCCAGGGCCAGGCAACGCTTGCCCAAACGTGGCAGCGACGGGCCTCATCACTGGCTGTGCTTACAGCCCAGCCGGGCTGCGAGGGCACAGCCCCTACCAAGGCGGCAGCTGCACCGCTTGCTTTTATTAAAGTGTTTTGTTGCACAAGTGATCTCTGTGTGAGCTCTTGGTAAGCAGCAGATGCAGGAAGTTCAAACTGATGCTTTCAATAACCTTGGATTAATGATAAATAGTCATGTATAGCTGATACAGGTGTTCACAGAGCTCCGCTTTATGCTTGTGGAAATGTTCGCTGCAAAGCCAGGCCCCCAGTCCTCAGACAACCTTTATTTCCCTCCCTGAATCCCACAGGCAGAGGCACAATTTTTGGCCTGTGAACAGGTCCCAGCTGTGCCCGGCGCTGGTGGATGTTCAGCCCCTGGGTCCAGCAGCAGAGCTGGCATCACCTCCATCCCCTCCACAGGCAGAACTGCTTTGGTTTCCAGTTTGGAAGCAGAAGTTTGGACAACTTCCCCTAATGCTGTTCTCCAAAAATGCCATGTGCAATTAGACCCCTCACATCAAGGTAAGGTTTTATGGCCGCACACATCACAGATGAACCAGATGTGTCTCGGTCCTTGATCTCCTACTGCCTGGCATGAGGCAGCCGTTCCTGCTCCCATGACCGCAGGATGGGGTCGCTTGTGTTTGCGATGCCGGACTGGCTGCCCACGGTCTGGCAGCAGCCTGGGACAACCAGCTTCCATGGGGCCACAGCCGCACGCCTGCAGATCGAGGTGCCTTCCACCATCCGTGTGGCTCTCCAAAGAAGGGGGTGCAGATGCGGCTCTGCAAAAGCAAAGCCTTTGTTGAAGTAAAGGCTGTGGAAGTTCGTATCTGAACAGCTTGTGTCCTGTAAAGGTCAAAGTCATGGCCCACTAAGTTAGCAGGGCCCAGAAGAATCAAGGCTTTCCAAAACAAATCTCTGACTCCTTCCTTCAGGTGCATAAATATGTATTTAGGAGCTCCCACTTGGGAAAGTCTCGATCTGCATATCCAGTTGGCAGAAACTGGGAGGCAATTCAAGCTGAGCTGGCTTTATTGTACAGGGAAGCTTTGAACATCAGCATGAACAGCTGGGGAAATACTAATTTCTGCTCTTTGTTTCATCTGCTGCAGCTGTGCAACCTCCCAAGCTCTCGCAGCAGGAGCAAAACTGGAAGGCTCCCTCCCAGCTTGCCAGGGATGCTTCAATGGAGATGGCACGCTCATGGGCAAGGATCTCCTCAAGCACCTACCTGTTTGGGCAGAAAACTGGCATTTCTCATCTCTTATCCAGCAGAACATGTTTTCTAATTACAAATTAAATAGTAATTGTGAATCCTTATGTTTACTTGCCACCAAAGATATCAACGCAAATGCTTTCAACAAGCTGCTTAATTTTTTAAGTAGAGCAATTTAGGACTTAATTATTGCTTGAATTTGCATACAAATAATTATTTCTATTCCAGGTTGCTGCGAGACACCAGTGTTAAGGTGCTATTTTCTTTATAAGCTTTTGAGAAACCATACCAAGTGCATTAGCACAAGACTGGAGAAAGTGCTGTCTTTGATAATGTTCCTCTTCAATATGAATGCCAAAACAGACCTCTTTTCTGTGTGAAAAAAACAACATTCACTCTATCCCATTCCTCCAACCCCAGATCTTTCCTATATCATATCAGGTATTTTGCTGCAATTGATTAATTACAGCTTTGGTACCTATAGTGAATGAGAACATCATTTTCTTATCACAGACCTCTACCAAACACACCTGCCTGATGTTGCAGAATATCTGGAGCCCATCCACTTGCTGCTACAGAGCTCAGGGTCCTGCTTATTTGTGTCCTCCTCCAGTTTCTCTTCAACAAATGTGGACTCAAAACACAATTTGCCTGATTTGAACTGAACATGCAAACATGAAAAGCTGCACATGCAACATCTGTCTGAAAAGAGTTAAATTCAAGCACAGGAAGGGTCAGTTTTAGACAAAACACCCATCCATGCTTCTGATTCTTTGATTAGAGAAGCCTAAGTCATGGCACAAAAGGGTCATTCCTTCTCTTCTATTATCTTTTATTTTCTCACAAGAAGTCTCTTACATGAGATTTGACCCATCAGACTTTTAACCACATCATTAGCAGAGTTTACTAATCATAAATCAGCAGCTTTTTTTTCCCTCTAAGTTAAAAAGAGTCTTTGTGCTCCCAGCCCAAGCTTTTCCCCCACCTTCATTCACTTGCACCTTGTATCTATTCAACAGTCCATGATTCCCCCAATTCCTTGAGCTGCCTGTAGCGTTGGATACTTTCTCTGAACAGCTTGCACTGACTCCTTGATGCACAAGCATTTATTCAAGTGATGCTGGCAGGAAGCAACATTAGACAGGGAGAGCTCAGAAGAGTATTCCACTATTTGTGGAATTCAGTGGTGGGGTCTGGTTCTGCCAGCAGTACAACACCAGGTACCGTAAGCTACACATTAAATCCATGAGTGCATATTTGAACAGAAACTATATATCTAAGAGGATCCTTTATGTGAGTGCATGCACATGGATGCCTGTTAGAATAATGCAGATAATTTTGGGAGCTGCTATTTATCTCTCATAATTTCTGCTTTGCTGATATCTGTCTGCCCGTTTCCAAGTCAATGCTTTCTATACTCAAGCCGTAGGGCAAGACGGTTACATACAGAGGAAAGCAATTGAAATTCTAATGAATTCTCTGTATTATTCATAAAAATTGCCTTACAGTTTCATGGCTAAATACCTAGCAATACGTTCATGGCAAATCTTACAACCAGGCTGCAATCGGTCAGCAAAGAAGAAGGGAACCAAATAAAGCCATTCTCTATGGTAAAGCAACATCTTTTCATCTATACTGATGATAAACTAGTAAAGTAATTACTGTGCAAGACTGATTTTCCCCTTGTCAATGTTATCTGCAATCTGTCAATGTTATCTGCAATCAAGCAATAAAGTCACTTCCTTCATACAGGGTCTCAGTGTACATCTGGCTGACCTAGCACAGTAAATAATGCAGAAAGATCAGATCTCAGCAAACCAAGGTGGCAGAGAAGAGTTTCTTGTCACACGAGGGCTTGTGAGTATTCACACAAAGTCCTCTTTCGCAGAAACACAAATCTGGCACTGAGTACACCTATCTAATTGAACGTGAAAGAAATAGGCCTTTTCTAGGCTGCAAAATATCAGGAAGAAAGTGGTCTCGCTCTTGCTATCCATCCTACCTCCCTCTGCAGCCGCCTCAGCCTGAGCAGCTCCCACGCTTGCCTGCGGTCTGCCAGCTGCTCCCCCTGAGCCTGCTGCCGGCCTTCCAGTAGGTGACATCTCCTCTCACCCCCTTCCAGAAAGGAGGGATAATGCACTCTGTCCTTCTGACTGTAGCACAGAAACTGAGCACAAATGGGGAGGGGGGAAAATAAATGTAAATAAATAATCTGATGCTCCCTATCAACCCTTTCTTCCTCATTTTTCATCTTTTTGATTCTTTCAAGGTGTACGCTTGGCAGTTTCAGTCCTAGAAGGAAGGAAATGAAAAACGACTTTTCTTCAGCCACATAGTAGCCTATCGTGCTCTCAAGGCAGTGAGATACAGCAGCTGGGAGACAGAGATTCCTATTTTCTGTGAGTTATTATGACCTTTTATTTCTGGTGCCAGGCTACAAAGCATGGACAGATAGGCTCAGCATTTGAAAAATATTTTTAAAACCCCTAGATTGCTGTGCTGGTCTCTGAAGTCGAGGTAGTTCAACTGCCCGGCAGTATGATAGCCCCTCAAGAACAGACTTGGCGCTTGGAATATCCTCCTGCCACTTGAGCCAGAGGCTAACAGAAGCTTCTTGTTTGCTCCAAAGCCATCTGTTCAGTAAGCCAACCTCCTGACACCAGTAGGAGCTGCTTGTCGAAATGGTGTCCTCATGTCACCTTTGACCCGTCGCTGTGGCACACTTTGCAAATCTATAGAGATGACATTGGAGCCCAACATCGCTAATCGGAGGCAGGAAGTATGTCTTAGTGTTCAACTCAAAATTTGACATTTATATTCAGATATATATTTCTATATGCTAGAAAACCCAAGGATGGAGCTGCACATCCCTCAGAAACGCAGGACTTCCATGTCTGAGGGGATCAAGCAGCTCTTGAAAAACATGTTGTCTGCTTGATAGCAGCTCAGATAGACTCATTCACATGGTCTTGTGTGTTCTTGCACGACATCATGTGCAGCTTATTAAAATGAATTATGGGGGCAAAACTCCAGTGTGTTCAAACAAAAGCTTTCAGGAGTAGTTCTTTGTATTTCTGGTATAGCTCTGAAACAGTTTAACACTATAATAAAGGCTTTTCATACTCTTCTATGATTTAAAGAGAGCTTTAAAGGTATTTACTTAAACTGTAGTATAGCCTTTAGTGGCACAGCAGCATTTGTCTCCTCATCCTATGTTCTTCTCCACACTGAACAGTCCTTTGTCTAGCAAGGAATTGCGACTATCAGCTGCCTCCTTCCAGATTTTATACTAGGTGAAAAGACACCGATTCACAGGTTGGTGGTTAACATTGCACCTTTATAAAATCAGAATATAATCAGGTACTCAAACAGTTGTGACCTTCTTTTGCAAGTATTAAAAAAAAAGGATAATTAATAGATGGTAAAGATGGAAACTGAAGTTGCAACAAGAAAAGTATGTTACACATCATTTCAGGGACAAGGAATAAAAACAAACATCTTAGCAACACACACAGGGGTCAAGAACACAAGGCTGATGCTACATCAGTGCCCTGCACTAAAGACATTATTATCAACTCTAAGACATCACAGGGGTCAACAGTACATAAGCCCAAACTGATGCTGGAATACAAGAGCCTAGTTCAAAGGCAAAAGTCAGCAGGAATCTTTCAGTGCTTACCCCTGTAAAATCTCTAGCATAAAATCTGGAAGAACTGAAGAAAAGAATACCAATCTATGATAAATGGTTCTAGAAGCACTGCAGTGGCTTTAGTAAGTAACAAACAAACAAAAAAAGTATCTGTAAAGAGGTCATCTCTATAAAAAAAAAAATACCAAAAAAAAATAAAAGAAAAAAAGAGAAAAATATAGGAGAAAGGAGCAAGAATAGATGTGCAGTTGGTGTGATGTCAGCAAAGCTATCAGGGTTTTATACCACTAAGAAAGTTCCCCCCAAATTGTCACAGTATACTGGAGTATCCAAAGATTCAGTGGTTTGGAAGTTTTAAATGAAAAAAACGCATGTGTATAGAAAAAGATTGTACAAACGACCTTACCTGATCTTGCTGAGCAACCAGTTCTCCCCAGGGTTCAAAAGTGGCTTTAATAACAGAATTGAAAAGAAAACAGGCAACAGGAATTAGGCAAAGTGCAGCAAATGTGACAGAGGGCAGGGACACAGCTTAAAGTAAATGCTCTCTTTTATTACTTAGTTCATCAAAACGTTTCAGTTTTCTCTGCAAGATCTGAATCAGAGCAGCAATACAGGCATTTGTCTACTGTAACATTTCCATAGTAGTCAGCATGACAGGCTTCGTGCACAGGACTAGTGCTCAGTGTGTTCAGGTCACATGAAAACCAAACCGTATTCTTAAGAGCAGGAGTGACACATTGCTTGTCGTCATCTTTTAATTACTCAGCTTTGAGCACCACACAAGAAAACAAGAAACTTCTTAGGGAAAGAAAGTGACCTTGTATTATTGCGTATTGAGAATTCATAATTACAGAATGCCACGGTCTAACGATAGAACCATTACAGTAGGTTTGGTATTACGGGTTTTACAATAAATATTTGATGAGGTTTATTTATTAATATGTTTGGTGTTTAGACATGAGAAATTTTTGATGTTTTGATAGATATTGTATAGAAATAGTTTTAATTAAGTACCCAAAGCTTTAGAAAATAAATATTTCAGGAATATAAGATCCGATTAAGTCACATACTAATGAGAGAGGTATAAGAAAATGCAGTTAAAATATATAAATTTCAAGTGCAAAAAGAAACACCATTATTTCTAAAGAGTTTGAACCTTCTTTCTGAAAACCATCCCTCTCTTTCTCTAATAAAGCTAAAATACCAGCCTTTAAATAGGCAGCCCCACTATTGAGCTGGTAGGGAAAATATGTCTATTGCACTAGAAGTACAAAACTAAGAAGAATGCATAATATTTTATTTTTAAACTTATTTACAAAAAGATATTGCACCAATCCATTGTCCTTTTCTCAGTTTAACATGTTATGGAAAAGCCTATTATTTACAAAGTTAAAAACAGAAGTGCAAAAGCAGACTGAAAGAAACTGGAAAGAATAAAGTTTATTTAAATTGCTAAGTACGGTTTATTACCTGACCATAGCCCATATCTGGTATGATCTAAGATAATTTGTACCATATATATCTGTAATTTCAGAAAACCTTGCATTTCTCTGTAGGTGCAAGCCTCATCTTTTGCTCTAACCACCAGAAAGTCTACATAAAGGCTAACCATAGCTTAACTTAATAGCTTTATTTCTCCAGGAAAGTGATGCTCTTTTAAGTAAACTGAAAATGCTACAGAGTATTATACATGTATTTGAAAAGTAGTGATAAATCAGGCATGCTGGTTTTCATTCTTCTTAAACACCATGAGGAAAAGTTTGGTGATATTTCAGGACTGATTATTCTAAAGATGCTGCCAGTCCAAATTACAGTAGCACAGCATATGGTCCTGTCTCAGTCTATCTGCCACTGGGACTGTCATGATGCATTTCTGGGGTGTAGGTAAGTAGAACAATCATGACCCAGAGATGAAGCAATGCCTGGGAAAAGAAAAGAAAGAATTAACTTGTCAGCACTGACAATCATCGTTCACAGCAGCCGTAAATACAAGAGCTCTCAATGAGAGCTAATAAAACCTAGTTTTGTAGAAATATTTTGATTAAATATTTTTCCTATTATTCAGGTACTTCTAAAAAAGAATTTTATTTGCACAATGAAATGCTGAGTCAGATTCTGAAGAAGTCATTTGCAGAAAATTAAAGATTTTACACAAGCAGTAAAAATAAAGCAGCTGGGTTTCCTACAGATTTATGGTCCTCTGGCTTCTCTTTCCCCTCCATGCCCCAGTAGCTCCAGCTGTTCTCTCTGATACCCAGTCCCCAGCCAGCACATTATGTGACCTGCCTCGAGTGACTGGTAAGCCACTACTCCTCTGCCAACTGGCTGATACCAGACTGTGTAAAACAGCTGAGTTCTGCTTTCGTTCTTACCACGAACCCTGATTTGAGGCATTTTTATGAACCTTTTAGGAACATTAATTCTCATTCAAATTTGGCTGAAACTATCCAATTAGAACAGAAGTTGCTGGGGAGTGCAAGAAGGAACGTAACTGACAGAATACATAAATCACACTTTCTTGAAAAAAGAAAATTGAAAAAAATCAAGTTACAATAGTCATAGTCAAGGTTCAAGCTGAAAAAGGGTAACTGCCACCGACTGCCCAATACACAGCTCCTATGCAACCACCACTGAGTTTCCCTTCAGACAGCAGCTTAGGTGGTAGAAGTCTTCAGTGTTTTGGTACAAAGCATTTTATTCATATACTGTTAAGTAAGTCATGAATGGGAAGAAAGAGAGAGGTTAGGAATTAAACAACCCTCTTCCTTCCAGTACTTAATAGGCTGGAAGAAGCAATTGCAGGGGGAAATTGTTGTTTCCTTTATTCACGTGTGTCTGTCTGCTTTATATCCTGAAATAGTGACAGCTGTTCTCAGAAACTTTGTTTAGAAGAATCATTATGCCTTCCCAAGCAACATTTTTTTTAATTTCAAAGACTCAGAGGCTCAACTAGTGGAATATTTTCAGAGTAGACTGCACACCTACCTTACCACAGGTCACTGACAGACGCCTGCCCTCCAGTGGAAAATGGAGGAATTTAATTTTTATCAGTTCAAAGTCTGACAATCTCACCTGGTATGGATGGTTTAAACTTAGCAAGAAAAACTTTTCTTGCTACTTTTTCAGCTACTAGAGAAGTGTGATTATTAGTCACTGAACAACCAGTGAAGTGCCAAATACTAAAAAAGCTACAACAGATGTCATTTTCCTAAATGCAGTGCATGCAGGTATGGTGGGTTAACCTTGGCAACAGGTCACTATTATTCTGTATTTTAGTACTAAAACTCTACTTTTACAGTCTTTTAAATGGTAGTTACATAAATGTCTTTAAGACTCCTATACTAAGAATTTCTGGGAAAAACTGAAAACTGCCAAACAACACGACTCCAAAATGCTGTAAGTACTATTTAGTCTGCTTTACAAAAATACACTGAGCTGTTAAAAGTTAATTATAGAGCCTTTTGAAGATCAAACATCCTGCAATTTAAGATGTATTGTATAAACTGGTTATAGAAATCTCACATTAAACTTTTTACTTTAAAGAAAGCTTACTCACCATGTAAATGATTACAAAGACTCTTGCTATGGGATATCGCCTTAGAAAGATTCCCAGCCGAATGCTACACAAGTACGAGAGAGAAACAAAATACACAAGTTAGCACTGAGCAATAAATTCCTGTTTCTCTCATTCTAATCACCACAAACTCATAAACATCAGCTGATGTTATACACTTGGCTTTGTTTCTGACTTGAATTTTACTTCATGTATTCAAGACATTAAATGGACTGAGAAAATTCAGAATTCAGACCATAAAACATTTTTTTCTGTTACATGCTAGGCTCTGAGTTTGTGAAAAAGAGCTAAGACTCAAGAGTTGTACAGGTATTTTAAAACTCACAAATACACTATGTATTTGTCAAATTTTGTTACTTGAGGACCTGTCATGAATCTTTCAAAAAGACTGAAGCAACTAAAACTTTGGATTCCTTTGAAAAAAACTGATCGATCACTATCATTCTTTCACTTCATTAGATGAAAAAGACATGGGTTTTCCAAGTTGGCTGCTACAGTGCTACGAAGCGTACTGCATTAGATGTGTGCTCAGTAATGTCAGTTAAAAAAAAAAACCATGTGCATACTGAAGTGAGTATGATACTGCCAAATGAAGTTTAGTATTAAAACATCACATATAATAGGTCCCAATCATGTAAATCCTGATATTCTTCACAATGAAACTAAAGTACCATGGGAACAGAAAGGACTTTCTAACCAAGGTATCTTGCTTTCAGAGGACTAAAGGACTAAGAAGTATAACCTAATTTTGTTTCCTGTTGGTATTTGGTTCAAGTTTTGGAGCAGACTTTTGTTGTGAATATTGAAAATTAAACTAACTGCTCAGAAAATGGATCAAAGTAAGTCTTTTGCTGAATCCAGAAAGATTTTTATTTACTAGTTCCTCAAACAGGTTATCCTTCAAGGGAAACAGCTGCACCGGGTCAGAACCCAGTATCTTGTCTTCATCAGGATGCCTAAACAGGAGTAAAAGAAAATCATATGATACTCCCCGAGCACATTTGATACTCCTCCACCAATACACTCTTACAGTGTTTATCACAGACACAGTCAAAACCTCTGAAAGTGAAAAAGGTGGAAGATCGTAATGAAAAAGGTTAGGGTTTTTTTGTACATAGTTTAGTGATCCTCTTGTATCAAAATCTACAAGATCATTGTTTAAATAATTGACTACAATTTGCAAAAGCCCAAGGATATTAATATCATAGGAAAGCACAAGTGAACTAGGTCAATATTTAGTAATTTATACCGTACTTACTATATTAGCTTTGTTATTTTTTACTTTTACCTTTATAAAAGCAACTCAAAACAGAAGGTGTGCCATCTGAAAACTGCAAAAGGATCCCAGCAATTACAAAATTCATTCCTTTAGCACAGTCTTACCTAAACTGATCTATACTACTGGCGGCTTTGCGAACTCTCCCGTACATTCCTGCCATGTTAGTATCCATGTCACTAAACAGGACTGGAACATTACGCATACGAGCACCTATTTGAAGGTAAAAATCTCGTTAGTCTAAAATCAGCTGTTGAAGTAAAACAAATTGATAATGTACAACAAAGATACATAAAAATAACAAAAATAGTGATTAATCTGATTTGTTAGTGCCATTTTGCTGGGGGCAGAGAAGTGTGTTTTGAGGGGAGGATTCTTGATAAAACTTAAAATCAAGTCAAATGTTTCTTCAACTTAGTATATTTTTAAAATTAATTTTAGTTCACTAGATGGACAACTGGATATTCAATTCAATAATGTAATAATAATTCTATTACTAGGTGTATAAAATGATAGGTTTGATACTTTCAGTTTTTCCATTTGCTTTTATTTCTCATACAGTAAAACTTTGATAGCATTTCTGATACTAACTTGTATATTCTGCAAATTTTTTTTATTTACATTTTTATTATGCATCATCTTTACTAAAAAAAAAATATTCTCAGATAATGTTACCTTTGTGCAACTAAACTTAAGCTTCTTGAAGTTACTTAAAAACAAGCCAAAAGGAAACATATTTCAAATTTGCTAGTTCCCCTGCCTTATGTCTTTAAAAGTCTTTCATAAGCAGGGAAACAAAAGTCTGGATTGTCATTTTACACCTCTTAGTAATTCTCCATTGCTTTCAAAGTTACTTAACCATACATACAAAATTACAAACTTTGACTTTGAAAAGTAACATCTCAAAACCATGAATCAACTGCTGAGGTTCTCCTAGAGATCTAGGAAGATCGCTACACAGTACAGACAAACCAACCTCAGCAGAACCACCATATTTTAAGCTGCTTTTCAAGAAAAACAGAAATTAAGGAGGAAACTGATTTCAACCAGAATTCTGACCAACTCTCAAAAGGAAGTATCCCATTCCTGATCACCTCCCAAACCCTTTTTGCAAGAGAAAATTTATACCCTGCTTCTGACATTCAGTTTAAACCCCAAAAGACAGATTCATTTGCACCTGTGACAGGATTTGTAATGATTGTTCTGAAAGTGCCATAGTACTGAGAATTAAAGATGAAATTGGCTTTCTTAAGTTTACTTAAAGTCATTTACACACAGAAAGGAGCTTCTACTTAACTACTTTTTATGCCACTGGCTGCTGTTGACAAGATCTCTGGCATAAGCTGCATATTTTCAGCACTTTTTTTTCCTTATAAACTCAGACTTTCAGGGAAAGGCGTTAGGAAGTATAAAAGCCTGAGCTGCAGAAAAGACAGAGTTTTAGGTTTTGTATTTCCTTATTTACCTTCAGCACCATCAATTCCTCCCATATTAATAGAAGGTCCATTAGTACTAGTGCCTTGGATAGCCTTCACCTGTTGCTCAAGTCGTTCCAGTTGATAGACAAGGGAGTTTTTCTCTGTGCTCAGGCTCTCTAACATGGTTTGCTTCTGAATCAGTGTTTCTGTCAGCTGATGAAGCCGATTTTCTAATTCTGTCTGACTACTACTACTTAGAGCCTTGTTTGTGAGCTAAAAAACAAAGCAAAGAAAAAAAAATCAGAATAAGTTCAAAGTCTGACCAACTGATATATTACAAAATTCTAAACAAGAGAGCCCTCCAAGAACCAAGTTACCCCCTCGCCGAATTTTTATGGGATAATACTACCAAAATGATCACCAATGAGCACAATAAAGAAGAAACTTAATTTCAACAGTTGCTAAAATAAGATTTTACATGACACAGAAAACCCTATGTAAAAATGTACCCCTACGTAAAAATATATCCCTATGTTTTCCACCTCTAACCATATGAACATTTCTGTACCATCAGAAGTTTGATCACAAAAATCAATGCTGCGCCTCAGAGCTGAGTTTAAATGGTAGGCATGACAATAGCAAGATAATCCAGTCTGGCTATCATACTTGCAACTTCACAAAACAAGTGAGTACAGAAAATGTTTTCAAGCAAGGAAAGAAAAACTCAGTACAAATGGGGAGAATCTGATGCCATTCTACAGCAAAGCTTGAATGAAAATGGTGAAAATGCAGGATACGTTGCGGAAGAATTGAGGAGCACTGAGGCAGAAAACAGATTGTACTAGCACATAGAAACTGCAAGGACAGCAAATGAAGACATGGAACATGTCATCCAATTTCCAGAAAATATTTAAAGCAAATGGGAATCTCCAGATTAGCCATATGCGCAATAGCTCATCTATTCACAACAGTCTTGGACCTCAGCCACTTGCAGCATCATATATCACAAAGACATAGCTTCAATGATGAAAAAAACAGAACCAGCAGGAAACAGAGGCACTGAGATATCAGAAATACAAACTGGATGCAATGCACCAGGGCAGGTGCAGGTAGTCCTGAAGCCAGCATTACCAGACAAATCATTCGCCAACAGGCTCAAGAAAGCTGTAACACAACACAACAATTTCCAAATCCTCTGACACTATAACTGTACAGCTGACCATAGCTGACTCTAGACTATGAATTTCTCTACATATAGACAACTTTTCATTACGCTAAGATAATTTACACAAAACGAGGCCTATGTCTTCATGCTGCCCAAGGAGACTGCAGGGGTTGACAAGTATCAGGAGGTTCCAAAAGGGTGAGACTGATTCAAGGAAAAGAAGTCCGTAAACATACTGGTGGGATTTAGTAGGGACTTAAAAACTAATGTCCCTAATTCAATTGCTGATGCTGAGAGAGTACAAGGGAGTGAAGAAAACAGCCAGGTTCACACGCTGGCCCCATTGACACTGTCCAAGATAGAACAGTGGGATAGATGGATCACTGAATCTGCAGGGCATTACTTAGGTTCTTATGCCCAGTTAAAAGGATCTTAGCGAAAACCATGATGATCTCATCAAACATCAATGACTTTTTTCTAGTTTTCAAAAAGAAGAATGTTGATCCAGCACCGTCCCATCAGGTCTAGTTGGGACAGAGGGTGATTCCTGCCCCCGCTGCACTCCCCCCAAAGACAAAAGGACATGCAATTATAAATCAGGCTATTTACTACTTCATGGTTCCCTTCTTGTACTCCCTCCACTCAAAAACTCTACTTTGTATTGAGAACAAGTACACTGTAACTCATTAGCAGAGCCTTTACGTTTCCTTTGTACAGTTTAATCAAATTAATAGTTCTCATCACTGTTTTCATAAATTAAGGTGATAAAGTTATTTTCTATACACACAGAGTACCTGATTTCTGAGCTTCTGAATTTCTTCCTCTCTGTCTTTTATTCTGCTTTGCAAAGTATTCTTTGTTCGATACAATTCTTCTTCGGTATAACAGAGTTCCTGTAAAATTTATCACAATCACAAATAAAAGATTTTATACGTATATGTATTTTGAGAGACATTCTCTTATCTAGAGTTTCACAGTAGAACACAAGAAGGCAATATGCTGCAATCAAGTATAAACTGAAATTCAATCATAGTTAAGTGTCTGGCTAGGATGGGAAAAAAAAAAGAGAGCTGAGGATGTAGGGAGGCAACTAGGAAAGCTAAGGCCTCCTTGGAATTAAACCTTGCAAGAGAGGTCAAGGACAACAGAAAGGGCTTCTTCAAATACATTGCAGGTAAAGCCAACACTAGAGGCAATGTAGGCCCACTGATGAATGAGGTGGGGGTCCTGGAGACAGAGGATAAAAAGAAGGCGGAGTTACTGAATGCCTTCTTTGCCTCTGTCTATACTGCTGGAGGCTGTCCTGAGGAGCCCCGGACCCCTGAGGCCCCAGAAGAAGTCAGGATAGAGGAGGAATCTGTCTTGGTAGATGAGGGCTGGGTCAGGGACCAATTAAGCAATCTGGACGTCCATAAATCCATGGGCCCTGATGGGATGCACCCGCGGGTGCTGAGGGAGCTGGCGGAAGTCATTGCTAGGCCACTCTCCATCATCTTTGCTAAGTCGTGGGCAACGGGAGAGGTTCCTGAGGACTGGAGGAAAGCGAATGTCACTCCAGTCTTCAAAAAGGGCAAGAAGGAGGACCCGGGTAACTATAGAACGGTCAGCCTCACCTCCATCCCCGGAAAGGTGATGGAACAACTTGTTCTTGGTGCTGTCTCTAGGCACATCAAGGATAGGGGGATCATTAGGGGCACTCAGCATGGCTTCACCAAGGGGAAGTCATGCTTACTCAACTTGATAGCCTTTTATGAGGACATAACCCGGTGGATAGATGATGGTAAAGCTGTGGATGTGGTCTATCTTGATTTCAGTAAAGCGTTTGACACGGTCTCCCACAGCATCCTCGCAGCTAAACTGAGGAAGTGTGGTCTGGATGATCGGGTAGTGAGGTGGATTGTGAACTGGCTGAAGGAAAGAAGCCAGAGAGTGGTGGTCAATGGGACAGAGTCCAGTTGGAGGCCTGTGTCTAGCGGAGGCCCTCAAGGGTCGGTACTGGGAGCAGTTCTATTCAATATATTCATTAATGACTTGGATGAGGGAATAGAGTGCACTGTCAGCAAGTTCGCTGATGACACAAAACTGGGAGGAGTGGCTGACACACCGGAAGGCTGCGCAGCCATTCAGAGAGACCTGGACAGGCTGGAGAGTTGGGCGGGGAGAAATTTAATGAAATATAACAAGGGCAAGTGTAGAGTCCTGCATCTGGGCAAGAACAACCCCAGGTATGAGTACAAGTTGGGGGCAGAGCTGTTGGAGAGCAGCGTAGGGGAAAGGGACCTGGGGGTCCTAGTGGACAGCAGGATGACCATGAGCCAGCAGTGTGCCCTTGTGGCCAAGAAGGCCAATGGCATCCTGGGGTGTATTAGAAGGGGTGTGGTCAGCAGGTCGAGAGAGGTTCTCCTCCCCCTCTACTCTGCCCTGGTGAGGCCGCAACTGGAATATTGTGTCCAGTTCTGGGCCCCTCAGTTCAAGAAGGACAGGGAACTGCTAGAGAGAGTCCAGCGCAGAGCCACGAAGATGATTAAGGGAGTGGAACATCTCCCTTATGAGGAGAGGCTGAGGGAGCTGGGTCTCTTTAGCTTGGAGAAGAGGACACTGAGGGGGGACCTCATTAATGTTTATAAATATGTAAAGGGCAAGTGTCAAGAGGATGGAGCCAGGCTCTTCTCAGTGACATCCCTTGACAGGACAAGGGGCAATGGGTGCAAGCTGGAACACAGGAGATTCCACATAAATATGAGGAAAAACTTCTTTACGGTGAGGGTGACCGAACACTGGAACAGGCTGCCCAGAGAGGTTGTGGAGTCTCCTTCTCTGGAGACATTCAAAACCCGCCTGGACGCGTGCCTGTGTGATATGGTCTAGGCAATCCTGCTCCGGCAGGGGGATTGGACTAGATGATCTTTCGAGGTCCCTTCCAATCCCTAACATTCTGTGATTCTGTGATTCTGTGAAATTAACATAACGTGTGAAAGGGGAAGGAATATTAGTAAGGGACAACTTACTGAACAGTAAATCTAACTGTAAGGTTTGTTATTCCCATGATACAGTGACCATTTAAACTCCGACTTAAAAGACCTGCCATGCTTATCTTTTAAATTAAGACAGTTTTCAAACCACTGTTATCACTTCAGCTGCCAGTTGCTACAGAAAACAGATAATCCTATTCTCCTTCAAACCATCAGATGTACAAGAAATAACACCTCTACTTACTTTCCATCTTCAGTCTCAGAAACCCTATGGCAATAGTTAAAGGAATTCCCAGACAGAACAGATGGTAATTGTATTATGTATCAATGCACACAATTACTTTAAAAAGCACAAGTAAATGTGTGTCATCAAAAGGAATACTTCAGTTTCTGTAATAACTGATAATGCCTCCTTTTTTTTTTTTTAATTCACCTCACTTTTTCTATATGTAGTATTGACTTAAAATATACCCCTCAGAAGGACAGGACTAACAAAATACAGCCTACCATCTGCTTTGATATAATAAACATCAGCTATCCATCAAGAGCAGACCTCAGCTTCTGCTTTTTAATTAGTTCAAGCTGCTAGCATCTCATTAAAATGTAATTTCTGGAAGAACAGATAATCCTATAAGATAAATTGTTCCTAGCAGATACAGTGTACTCTCCTGCTTTCTTCATTATTAATTTCTTTACATGAGCTTTTTCTTATAGAGAAATTTTTTAATAGGGTGCAAATCATTTAACTGATGCCTACTGAATAATAAGTTTGTTCACATGAAATATGAGTTCGCCTTTTTTTCCCTCTTTTTAGCACAAAACTGCTTAAATCAAGGGGGAGTTTGTTTGCTTAAAAAGATGACACAATCTGACAAAATTAATTAATATAATTTTATCAGCAATTTGTCTTATAGAACAGTTTGGCAGTAACATTTAAATTGAGAACTGAGTAACAAGTGGATTAAAAAAAAATTATGAGTTGGTACTACAATAACATTGTTTTACAAGCTAAATCTTATGTAGTGACTGAGCACAGGAAGTTCCACAGTAACCATTTTTAGTATTTGAGTTTCTTGATATAAATAGTGGTTACAAATGTTACTATATCCCTATTGTTTGATTGTTCCCCTGCTGAATAAAATTTAAGATCATGATCCATTTTGTGCGCTCCCTAGGGTCATGTTTATTCTTTAACACATCCGCGAGATCTCTGTTTACCAGGAGTATCCAGAAGGCCCTGTCCATTGCTTAGTACTGGCTGCGCTTTTTTTGGCCTAGTGACATTCGTTAAGCTTTTGGGGATTTCTTTGGAATACCAGACAAAAAATAACCCAAATACTGTATAAGCTACTCTCTTATTAAGCCAGATGCTTTACTGATGACACCACGTGAGGCCTAAAATCAGCTTTCAAGAATTCCTTACCTGTTTTTGCCGTTCTAGTTCAGCTTCTACCTCTTGCTTGGCCATTTTATGTGCTGCTATCTGCTCTTGTAGGTCTTGAAGCTGATCTCTCACTGACTCAGCTTCACTTACCTGCTGAGTCTCCATATCCTGAAATGAACAGAAATGTTACCATTTCACTAACATTCAAACAATACTGCAATCTTTCATAGGTAACAGCAAAAAAAAGCTGTATCTGCAATATTGCTTCAAAGGAAAATGAAGGCAAGGGTGAACTGAATAAATGACATTGGGCGATTTTATACAGAAGATTTTTACTAATATAGTAATAAAATAAATGCATTTTGTGAACATGAAAAGCCTCCACGTTTTCCTTTGTACTGTCCACAGGCTAATACTGTGTAAAGAAGGCTTGCGTGCAACTGCTGGGTTGAGCCAATTATGCCAGCAGACGACTTGGATTACAGTTGCTTCGAGGATTAGTAGTCCTTGCAGAAAAGGATATGGGTGATCTCTACAGAAATCACCACGCTTATTTGGAAAGAAACACTTCCCTCAAAAGGAGCACACAGTAGTGAGCGAAGAGAGAAGTGGTATCTATAGTATCCCTCCCACCAGGAGCTGAAGTGGTGAGAGAGAACATGGAAAGAAATTGTGTATCAATAAGCATTTGTCTCACCTTGAGCAAAAGTTGGCTTATTTTAATACCAGGTCAAATAAAGACTAGAAGCAACAGCCCTGAAGTATACAAGAAAACAGTCCTTTGTGCATGGTTAACTACAAATACATGTGTACATAATCACCTGCAGCTCTGTTCTCAGCTGTTGTATCTGTCCCATTAGTTTTTGTATTTCTTCCCTCTGAGTCTCTCGCTCATGTTTCAGTTCTTCTAGTTCCATTGTGCTTGCAGTATTGCTATCCAGGCCTTCAATACCAGAGCCTTCTTTTAAGCTGTTTATCAACTTTTCTTTAGACTGAAATAACAAATCAATATATTATTAATAGCAAAATTTAACAAGTGCCTAACTAGAATATGCCAAAATGACTTTGCTCTGAAGTTCAAATGTAGACATACAGTAAAAGAACTGCTTTATCTGTTTTTTTAGCGAAGTAAATAACGACCCTACACATTTTAAAATGAAAATGCTCCCTACTGATAATTTTTCTCACTTCCTGTATGCCATGAGACTGGATTTACTGAAAGTCTGTGTCATCTGAGGAAGAGTACAGCTTTTCTTTTTAGAAGTGCCTGGAATGTTAAACATGTAATGGATGACAATTTTGGCTTTCCAGCTACCACAAGAGAGCAGACAGACAACTAACAGACACTAAAGACAAAACTGACCCCCTTTCAGTCCTTCCTTTCTCCTGCCAACAAAGCCAAATAGAACCAAATACAGCAATAACTCTTCTGGGAAAGACGATGAACTATTTTATTTGGAATCAACCTAATGTTGACATTGACTTTTGATCTCATGCTTTTCATATTTATCAAGATGATTTAAAACCCGTCCTTGGATATCAGACTAAATTAATTATTCTAAACAGAGACCTTTATCAACATTTTGCTAACTTTTATAAACAAGACTCAAATTGACCACGTTTGGACTTGGCATCTTTGACAATCTTAAAGCTGTGGATGTGGTCTATCTCGATTAAAGCTGTGGATGTGGTCTATCTCGATTAAAGCTGTGGATGTGGTCTATCTCGATTTCAGTAAAGCGTTTGACACGGTCTCCCACAGCATCCTCGCAGCTAAACTGGGGAAGTGTGGTCTGGATGATCGGGTAGTGAGGTGGATTGTGAACTGGCTGAAGGAAAGAAGCCAGAGAGTGGTGATCAATGGGACAGAGTCCAGTTGGAGGCCTGTGTCTAGCGGAGTTCCGCAAGGATCGGTTCTGGGACCAGTTCTATTCAATATATTCATTAATGACTTGGATGAGGGATTAGAGTGCGCTGTCAGCAAGTTCGCTGATGACACAAAACTGGGAGGAGTGGCTGATGTGCCGGAAGGCTGCGCAGCCATTCAGAGGGACCTGGACAGGCTGGAGAGTTGGGCGGGGAGAAATTTAATGAAATATAACAAGGGCAAGTGTAGAGTCCTGCATCTGGGCAAGAACAACCCCAGGTATGAGTACAAGTTGGGGGCAGAGCTGTTGGAGAGCAGCGTAGGGGAAAGGGACCTGGGGGTCCTAGTGGACAGCAGGATGACCATGAGCCAGCAGTGTGCCCTTGCGGCCAAGAAGGCCAATGGCATCCTGGGGTGTATTAGAAGGGGTGTGGTTAGCAGGTCGAGAGAGGTTCTCCTCCCCCTCTACTCTGCCCTGGTGAGGCCGCATCTGGAGTATTGTGTCCAGTTCTGGGCCCCTCAGTTCAAGAAGGACAGGGAACTGCTAGAGAGAGTCCAGCGCAGAGCCACGAAGATGATTAAGGGAGTGGAACATCTCCCTTATGAGGAGAGGCTGAGGGAGCTGGGTCTCTTTAGCTTGGAGAAGAGGACACTGAGGGGGGACCTCATTAATGTTTATAAATATGTAAAGGGCAAGTGTCAAGAGGATGGAGCCAGGCTCTTCTCAGTGACATCCCTTGACAGGACAAGGGGCAATGGGTGCAAGCTGGAACACAGGAGGTTCCACTTAAATTTGAGGAAAAACTTCTTTACGGTGAGGGTAACTGAACACTGGAACAGGCTGCCCAGAGAGGTTGTGGAGTCTCCTTCTCTGGAGACATTCAAAACCCGCCTGGACGCGTTCCTGTGTGATATGGTCTAGGCAATCCTGCCCCGGCAGGGGGACTGGACTAGATGATCTTTCGAGGTCCCTTCCAATCCCTAACATTCTGTGATTCTGTGATTCTGTGAAGTAGTATTGAACTCTGCATAAAATACCTGATTTTGCCATTGTTTTTATAACGTTGATCACACGCAACCTTTCAGAATATATATAAATATTTTCTTTGGTTTACACATAAGTATCCATTATAAGCTATGTTTCAGCCTCAAGCAGATTAGAGCAACATTCTTGACTCAAGAACACTGGGTGTGGAACAAATTGTAGGTTACATCTGTTTATCTATCTGCCTGAGATTGGACTCGGGTGCGGAACACACTGACAGATGTTGCACAGTAACTGCAATGGTTCACGTGGATTTTTCTTTAAGCTCAGGACCTGAACTTCCATTTCAATTAGTTAACTCAATTTGTAAACTTAAATTTACAAAATGCAGACTGGTAGCTGTTCTGTATAGATATCACTATAGATATGCTCCCAAAAATATATTACAGGTCACATGAAAAAAAACAAAACTTCGATTATTTGAAGCATAACATCTTAAAGTTGTACAAATCAAACTGGATTTCTTTACAGAAATGCTTACTTGGAGTATGCGAGTAGCTTTCTGTTTATAGTCTGCCAGTTCCTGTTTTGCAGATTCTAGGTGGGTTTTAGTTACTTTGACTTGCTGCTGAAGCTCATCAGCTCGCCTCTTTTCTTCTAAATACTTTCTTTCTGCTACAGTTATCCCTTCTGCCAAGTTCTGACGTTCTGCTTCCATTTTACTCAGACGAGCCGCAAACTCATTCTATTAGCAATAAAGAAACAATACTTTGTGTTTAAACACAGTCTCAACTTCAACCTAGAACGGAAAAAAGAAAGTTTAAAAGCAACTACACATGACACACCACCTCATATCTACCACCTCCAACTTAAAGATGCATTAGTCCTATATGGAAAGAAATCCTGTTTGCTTAAGCAATTGCTAAATAATATCAGTAAAAATATGCATTTCTTTCCCTCACCAGAAATAGTGAGGGAATAGCAATCTTCCTATTATTCATGTTTATTTGGTAAACAAAAAGCAAGCTTTCCCCTCAAAAAACATCATCGAATGTAGTCTGCCATATTTTGACGTACTTTAAAACAACAAAAAAACAGATGCTGATAAAGATTTCCAAAGATACTGTTATACATAACAAAGGCCAAGCTAAGTGTGCAAAGCAGTCTCTAGCAATGATGTACTCACATCTTTACCACAGAAGTGATCATCCAGCTTAATATGCTTAAGATTATATATGAAAATTGTGTAACAATTTGCTGTGTAACAACAGCACGGAAAATTAAACTGATTACTGATTTAGTTCTAAAACATGTTTTAACATCAAAGTTAGCACGAAAAAAACAGTAAAAATTGTCAGCATTAATGCTCAAAAACTTCTAATCATGAAGCTTTCAAAATAACATATAAGAAGTAAACTAGCATAAGGATACTTAGTGCAGCAGACAACACATCCATCCGAGCACTTAGTACTCTGAACAGGAATCAAAGTCAAGGGGAAAAGAGAGCAGTTAGAACCTCACAGATTTGATCTGAAAAGTAGAGTCTGAAACTCTTCCTTACTCTTTATGTCTAACCTGCATTTGTTTGTAACTTTCTTGCTCTCGCTTGAGTGTGGAGTCTGCATCACGCAGCCTCTCTTGAAGAGTTTGAAGGGCTTGATTTTGCAAACTGCTCCCTTCACTGTGGTCTTGTATTATCCTGAAAGAGCGACAGACATGTTAATTGAAAAAGAAGAAATCTAGTGTGATTTTCAGGTAGAAATATGACTACCTGGTTTTCAGACCAGCTTTGAACGTTTACCCAGTATATCATTGAATATGGCTGGCTCCAGGTGTGAGGCCTGGAGTTAATGACTCATGCATCTCCTCCCTGACCTATATTCTGGAGTATCCAATTGCCAATTCAATCCCAGTGCTGAGATAAGTTAGAAAAGTCTTCATACTTGTGGATAAGCAAACGTATTTTTCAAGACAAAAACATTTTTTTGACATCTTCAGCTTCAGGCCTCTGACACAAGCATAAATACTTTATACAAAACTGATTTCAATAATCAGGTGACAATTGTCCCTATTTAACATTCATTTGCCCTGTTCCCACTGCCAGCTATGATATAGCGGGCTCTGAGCAAACTTTAATCCTCATATTTCAAACCTTGATACAATCCCTTTCCCCATTAGTTTATCCATTTTTATTCTTACAGAGACTAAATTATCTACCTTGAATTTTAAAACCTATTACTATTTGCAGAATTATGAAGTATGAAATTAGTAAGTATGAAATTATGAAGTACCGCGATTTTTCACTCTGCAATGCTTCCAAAGCTTCTGTCCGAGCACTCAAGAGCTGATCAGCTTCTTGCAACCGTACTTTCAGCACAGCTAGCTGTGAATCCTTGGCACCAACAGCTTCTGTCAGATCATCAACTCGAGCTCGAAGTTCTCTAGCCATCCTGTCACTCTTTGAATGGTCAACATTCCACTTCTCGACCCTTTCCCGGGATTTGTTCAATTCTACAAAACAAGAAGTTTCTTTGAAGTTTATAAAAGTAGGTATTGCGAGGTCTTGTAAATGGTCAGGATGCACACATCACGTTTCTTAGAGAAAGAAATTAAACACAACCAAGTTGAAGCAACACTGAAACTTTATGAGCTACCAAGAAGTAACAAATGCCAGACTGGCTGTCAGAGCATGACCCATAAAATTTTGCAGGTAATCTCAAAATAGGCATTTAATTCTGTGTCACACTGCAGTTAAAAAATTTTACCTGCCCTACCCCTTGCAATGGCCTACTGTTGAATAGTTCTGTGTGAGCAAGCCTTTGGAAACCTCTGCATAAAGCACCTAGTTCAACTCAATGTGACAATAAGCTCGACTTAAAAAACAGTAGAAAAATACACTAGTCTTGAAATAATGCCAGAATACTTACTGAGGCTTCTGTTTTTAATAAAAAGAATCATATAGTAAGCTTCAATGCAAATTAAAATTCTCTGGTTCATAAGGTTACTTTGAAAAAAAATGTGGTCCTTCAGTTGTATGCCTAACAGCAGCAGTTTGCTCTACGTTTTATCATTTAAGTGTATTTATATTCACATTTTTTATATTTGTCATTTCATTTGGCTTTGAAAAAGCTAGTGAAGTCATACAAAAATATTAAATTTTATATTTTTACTGTCAGTTTCTAGGCATCAGAGATTATAGCCTACAGATTTTCAAGTATTTAAAGTAATTTACTCATTTAAAAATTAAGTATTTTGCAATGGCCTTTAAAAACCAGGAAAAATATTTTAATACTGTTAACATTTGCTAAAACCGTTTTAATAAGATGAAAGTTTTGGAACTAACTTGATCGCATAATTTTAATCAACATTTGTGTTATCTCTGTAGTTGAACAAGCCTTTTAGTTTCTCCCAGCTCATTGTTCTGAAACCAAGAAACATTTTGCTTGGTAAGTCATACATGCAAATTTAACTAGAGAGATTTTATTATAAATACGAAACACTAACACAGAAATAGCATTGTTTTCTAGTTCACTAGCATTTTAGTAATATGTTACAGTTTAGTTTCCAAACCACGGTACCTTCTTGCGTTTCTTTGGACCTCTGAATTAATGAAGCCATTTCCTGATTTAAAGATTGAACTTCATTTCGCAGCAGCTGATTCTCCAGGCGAAGATTGGATAGCTCATGTGATTTGAGATCATCATTAGCTGAAAGGCTAGGATTAGTTACTGCACTTAGGGATAAATCCTTCATGCCATCCCCTTGTGCTCCTAGTCCAGAATCTGAACTGTCTGGAGTTTCTGTACAGAGAGATGCAAGTTAGAACTAATACCTGTATTTGTAAGTTGCCTTGATACAAACTGCAATTCCATGTTCTGCATCAGTGGTTAAATGCATAACATAAAGATAAAAAAACCCATCAAAATAGCTTATATTGAAATGGAATACAGAGCTGCTTCTCCCAAGGGACTTGCACAAAATAGGACTATTATACAGCATACATGCATCATGCAGTATTTTTTCTAATCTTGCAAGAGAAGACATGGAAGTTATAAAATTTCTTATTACATTAATGTCAAATTTAGGATTTCAAAACATTAATACTTTTTATGACTATGCTGCCCAGAGATGTCTTCAGAAGCTGAGAGAGTAACAGAAGAAATTAAATATACATAGCAACTAACTAGGGGAATTTTTAGTGCAAGTTCATTATGGTTTTCGTTAAGATTTTGATTTCAAGGATGTAAATTTTATTTTTTAAAATCTGTTCAGATGACTATACTTAGTCATTTTGATATCAAACCTAAATATGTAACTCAGCCACATATTTTACTTATCTTTATGTAAAAAAGCATTTTAAGAATAATTTCAGTCAAAACATCATCTTACTGATAAGTCTGCATTAATAATTCTCTCAAATTATTTTTCCAAAAGCACTTTTATTACGAGAAATCGAGTTGCAGTGATTTGAAGCAGAAGCATGATCTTTCCTTTCTCTAATGTAAAAACATAAGGCAGATATACTCTGTCAAACTGTTAAAAGCTTTCTGCCAATAAAAACTGTAATTCTCCACATTATGGAAACCAAAATACAGATTTTTTTTTTTCTTTTTTTTTATATCTTAGAATCTCAATGAGAACAGTAAGGGAACTCCTGGCACTAGTCTGAACAACAGTCCCTTGCAGGGAAGGAGGAACCAACAGCCTTTACCCATCATGCACAAACACACACTGAGCGTCCTGGATTAATGCTGTGAAATTGGTACCTCCACTGTAACACTCTTTATTCCAACATGCAGACAGTTGGAAGCTTTGCAGCAGTGTTAAGACAAAACATAGCATGCAATGAGCAAACAAGCAGGTGATCAGAAAATATTACTTTTGAATTTAGTATATCCCAGCTGAGTAACTGCTGAAAATCCAGGGGGAGAGACTGCAACTAACTCCAAGCAAGACTACAGTTTAGCTGTCACAACGTTACTTAGTTCACCTGGTGATCAACAACCAACCTGCTCTACCTCGTTACCACTGCAACAGCCCCTGTCACCCAGAGCCCAGGGAGCTGGGGCAGACTATTGAACACCACCACACCAATAAGCAGCAGCAGTGACGACAATATTTCTTCCACATTTTCTCAAAACCTTTCCTATTTAAACAGTTCTAAGAAGTGTCATTTCCTTCCTTTTGATTCATTTACACAATTTCCAAATTATCAGCCAACTTATCCTCTGTCCTTTGTCTGGAAAACTCAATAGACTAATGAAGCTAACGAAGCAAGAAATTAGCCATTTATAGCACATATTATATTATATCTATGGCAATGTACAAAGTATTACATGAATTGTTTTTGTCTGTAGCTAATGTATCAGAAGCTACTTCAACAGTGCTATACAGAACATTTAAATGACACAGATATATCTATACAATCAACTTTGAAACTAGCGTGCTCAAATGTTGTAATTGTGTGCTTCCTCATTCGGCAGCTCCACAATGCAAAGTCCACTCAAAAATCCTCAGAAGAAAATTCAAGAGGCCACACTGAGCAAAACAAATATGTTCCTTAAGCACCAATCAGCAAGGCCATATAGCCAGGTCTAACATATTTGAATTATCATTATTATTAAAGCTTATTGAAAAGTTACACAGCTAGAAATATGTAAATATTCACATCTTTGGAAAGGATCCCTTTTTACATCTAAAACTTTTCAGCATACTTAATGTAGTAAGTAAAAAACTGACATTTACAATGCTTTACACACTCTAAGTACTGAACAAACAATAAAGTATTCTAACTACATTATTAAGAAATAATATAATCATTTGCTTCAATTTTATAGAATAAACAACAACAAAGTAGCATAGCAACACCAAGAACTGAGTATAGATTGGACAGTCTGATAGAGAACACACGTTCCTGACGCTTCCCAGCCACACTCTCCTTGGCATTGACTTGAGGATAGCCCCAACTTTTGACCATCTGGCCTGGAGGCTCTTTCAGGCGTTTGGATTTCGACTACAGTAATGAACTACTTCCAGCAAACCTGAAGGCTTTCTCTGTCTAGCTCTCTCACGCCTGCAGCTGTACAGCAACCTATCCACATCCAACTTTCCACTCTGCAGGACAAGCAAGTTTCACAGCTTCCATGGTGGAACAGAAGAAAACTCACATCACCTCATGTGGTGCATTGGGCAACAGCCAACACCATTACCAGTCAGTGAAAGTCACTCACTCTCCTATGTGGCAACAACAGGTAAGGCCCCTGAGTGATCAAACGAACGCAGCAGCACTAGTGTTTCTAAGCAGGGATGTATGCGGGCTGATGCAAGGTTAGGTTATAGCTCAGGGAGGTCACAGTGAGCAGTAGCAATGAGGTAGACTGAGAACACAACAGATTTAGGTATTAATTATGCAGCCTGTCAAATTAGCATAGTATCTAAGATTATCCCAGTGATGAAAAAATGTTAAGGACCCTGCTGTACACCACACATTTGACATACTATTACCACTAAATGTTTCATGAAGTGACAGTAAATCCATTACCTAGCCTTACCCTAGACATACTTGGGTTTTAAATATCTCTAGGTTCAATATTATTTAACTACCATTGCCTTGGCTCCTGATGGAGTTATCTTCAGTAGTTTTTGCACTCTGTGTACTGGTAGATGCAGAACTAATGCTTGAAGTCCGAGAGTGATTTTGAAGAACAGGTGCCTTGCTCTTCTCTTTTTTAGAGTCCATCCTTCCGTTAGGCTCTTTCTCTGAACTGTTAAGAAAATCAAATAGCAACTCATCATCAGGTTCAGACTTTTTTCTTCTCACAAAATGTGAGGAAGCTCTGGGTGTGGAAACACTTTCTACTGGAGAAGCAACCTCTGAAGGTGTCCTACGTGCTGGTTTAACATTTGCTGTTCCTGCTAGGATTGTGGCCTTTTGATGTTTAATATTATCAGCTGCCGAGGAGATGTACGCTGCTTTGGATGACATCTGATATTTCAGTTCTCCAGGATGCTGGCACAATTCAGAATATTCATTGGCAGAGTCCAAATTCTTGTTATCATAAACTGCACCACTTGTGTCTTTTTTGCTCAGAGCTGACGCAGCTCCTTGATCAACTCTGTTGAGTAGATCCTCTGCCTTTCCAGCAAGATCAGCAAGCCAAGACATGATGGATGTCTGTTGATAAACTCTACAAAATTAAAATTTCAGGAATATATGCTGCAAAAGACACAGAACGATTACAAATCAGACCGGTGTTGATATGGCAAGATGTATGGATTACCTAAACAACTCTTGTGTTAATCTATTAGTGCTGTGATTATTTTAATACTTTTCTCCTACTTGCTTGGTATTTCACTGTTTTGGTAACTGATGGAAATAAACCACATCAGTTTCTGAGGAAGACAGATAAAAAACAAGGCTTAGCAATCAGACCACCATATCTGTTTCCGGCATCAGTACCTGCTACTGAGGGTCCAGCCTCCTAGCCAAGCTGAAACAGTAACACAAAATAAAAGTGTAGTTGCACCTGACAAAACCAAACTCAGTTGGAGGAGGAGAAGTGGCCAGATGCTATAGGAACAGATAACAACAAAGAAATGTTTGGCCTGCAGATTCATTATCTAGGTTAGATGGAGGAACTTCTCTCTGGCAGACTTTGCAGCCTGCTGTCCCTTCTGTGACACCAACACGGGGGACAGGGGCAGGCCAACGGCTAGCGAGGCTACAGAGGCGACATGTGCCTCTATCCCCGCTCCCGGGAAGGGCCCCTTCACCCCAGGGCAGGCTTGTGGAGGGTCCTCTTGGCCGAGCACACCCACAGCGGGAAGGGGGAAGCGCAGAGGCAGGCGAGGCAGGGTGGGAGGGGGATGTTGAGGGTGGCCGCTGTCCCCCGTCCTGCCCACTATTAGCACGGCTGCCTGTCCCCAGCCCTCCCCCGGCCCAGCCCCCCGCCCCCACCCGGCGGCCCTCAGGAGCGACGGAGGCCTCAGCACAGCCCGGCCTCACCTCCTCCCAGCGCGGGAGATCCCCGGCCCGAGGGGAGTCGTGACGGGGATAACGGGGTAGGGGGGGAAAGGGGCGCCGGGCGGCGACGGTCACTGTGAGGCCCCGGGTCGATCTCGGCGGCGCAACTCCATCTTCCGGTAGACGTGGCCGCCTTTCCGGGACGCGGTGCGCATGCGCAGGAGGCGCCGTGAGGTGGCACGGTGCGTCAAGCCCCGCCCCTCCCACCGGGGCGGGGCAGAGGCGGGAAGAGGGGAAGGGCGCGCCCGGTTCGGCCGCCCGTGAGGGAAGCGGTGCCCGGTGCTCACCTTTCCCGCAGTTCTGCCTTGCGGTGGCAGGAGGAGCTCCAGCCCCGCGGTGCGAGGGGTCACGGAGGGTCTTCGGCGTGGCGTTAAAAACAGCCAAGCCTGATGTTGCCTTTCCTGACGCGGGGTTGAAGGGTGGTGGTTTATAAATGGCTGCTTGACCTGACAGAGGGTGTCACTGCCTCTGACCAGAAACGGTGGGTGACCCGTTCGGGGTGCCCCTCGCCTGCTCCAGGCCCGGGAAGCCCTTCTCCTTGTCTCTGCTCCCCGGGTCAGGATGTCAGTCTGTCGTACAGGCCCACTGGAAAAAAACACCTTGGCCTTGATATTGCCAATAAATTACAGGAATTTCGACCAGAAGAAATGACATGGGGCATTTATGCTCTGTTTTCCACAACTTGGGGAAGGTGTGAAGGGAATGACCTTCTGATCCTCAATAGCAACTGTAAGATACCAGGGAACACAGGACCCCCCCCAGATATAACCCCCCCACAATACAAATAACTAAAGGTGTCCTTTTAACCTCCTGGATTCACAAAATTTTTTATCAGAAGCTTTACTGTCGAGGCTCACCCTTGGCCTGTTGCAACAGTCCTTCCCGTGCATTTGTCCTGCATGATAACACTAATATCTCCTTGTTTCTGGTGAAAATCCTTGAAAGGTTCTGTGCAAACAAAGGTGACTCTTACTTTGGTAATAGGAAAATATACTGAGGTTTTCTTAACGTTTTTTTCAGATTAAGTTCACATAAGGTATCATGACTAGTCTTAGACATTAGTTGAGGTTAACACAAGGGCTTCCCACATCCTTAGAGACTCCTTTATAAGAGAATATCCTGGAACTAGTGAAGAAATAATCTAAGCTCTAAAGCCTCGACTTTTTCAGTCTTCTTTTCCACAAACACTGTCAGGATTTTCTGAGGCCATTTCCTGATGGCCAGTTCGAGTGGCCCATTTCCTTTTTTCAAAGCCCCATGATTTAGAGGTTTGCATGACAAAAAAAGGGCACTTGAGCACACTGAAACCAAGGGTCTTGGCATAAAGAATGTGCTCAGCACTCTTTTTGGATGAATTTGCACTATTGGGCATGTTTTGCCTCCATCCAAAGACGAAAAAATTACTTTTGTTAAGTGAAAACTACTAATGTCCTACAAGGAATAAAATACTGCTCCAACAGTGAGTGATACTTATGAATATTTATTATCATTAATTATATAAAAGGAACATTCAGGAGGAAGGAAGGATTCTGGCTTTTCTGACAGATAAACGGGACTTTTACAATGGCTTTGTGTGTATGGCGTTGAAGTAAACAGCAAATAACTTTTAGCTAATATCAGAACAGTTTTTACAGTAGGGTAAGAAGAAAAGAATGCTTCTCCTGTGATATTGTTTCATCTGCCTCTAAGTTACTGTACTCATTAGCTGAAAGGGGAATTGGAGCCCCAGACTCCAATTCCACACAATTTTGCATATTAAACAAATGATGAGCCAAGAAGAAGAAAACAAAACTTGTTGTGGAAGGCTGTCTCGCAGGTTCAGCTATCTGACAGGTCAGCTAAGGCAAAGGTTGGAAGAGATAGTTTCAGGAATACGGCTCATGTCACATGCAAAAGGCTAAGAATGGATCTTCTTTCACAATTGCTCTAGTCCTAAAAGCAAATGTATAATACAGCAAATTCCCTTGAGAAAGCAAACTTCACTTTTACTTACTCTTAACAAGTAAGTCTACTCTGACTTAGACTCAGTATTTTCAGTAATTTTCAGTCACTGTTTCAAGTCAAAACCTTTTGGCTGATGTCAGGTTTATATGTGAGAGCTCAAGATCCCTCTCACATTCTTGTCCATATACATTTTACTATTTAGGCTCTCTCTCAAATTAGGTGTTTGAGTGAAGACACTTGGCGAGCACTGTTTAGAGGGACTCCTGCACTGTGGATGTCCCCATACTTGTGACTGTAACTTCTTTCCTTCTCATTGTCTGTGGTTCAGTGTCCCAAACTTACAGTACTTGAACTCTTTCAAGCTTTATGGCTGTTATTTCTCTTCTGTAAATGCTTATTCTTAGTAAGGATAGCTGTTCAAGTGTACATAACATTAGGTTAGGTTTTGTTGTTGTTCTTTCCCCCACCCTCTCCCTTTGTTTCCTCAAACAATCTTCTATACTAACATATTGCAACTAACCACTATGCTTTCTCCATGGAGAACTTCTACTCATGCCTGAGGTACCAGCAAGAGTGTGAATGAAGACAACACTTACAGCTCCTGCCACTTCAGATCCTCCTCTGTTGAGGACCTGTTGTCCTCCCGAGTTTCTGATTATAATGCTGAGTGCATGGCTGGTGGCTTACATCCACATTTCCCCAGAGCTCTACATGTCGTCTTGTCAGATCACACCTTACAAGTATTCTCTGGTTAAATTCACAGGTATGCTGAATGTTGTTATCAAGTAGCCTCCTCTGGTTCACAGAAGTTTCCTTACATCTTATCCTGGTAATCCTCTTCCTGTGGGGAACCCACAAGGTTTGGGAAGGTCACAGAGAGCTCCTGTGTAGGACAAAGGCTCCAAAATGTTTGTCTACAGATATGAATTATCAATTATCATTGGGCCTCATTAGGACTTAAACCCAAGGAGGAGACATCAGCCCTGATGCCTATTCAGAACATACTCACAGTGCTGGTACTGGCGTGAGTTAATAGAAAATCCATCCTGCCTCATGACAGATTAAGCAACACATTGTAAATAATAAACCAAATGAATTCTCAACCTTCAGCTTTTACATCATGTGACTCAGCTGCCCATGATCATAATTTCAATTAATGTGAATACATCACTTCTCAGACACTCAGAAAAAAAAGAGTTCAAGACCATACAGAAGTCCAAAAAAATGTAGTGTATCTTCTTTTCACATAATATTTAAAACCCTAACAGCCAATGCCACTGGTGTGGGATGGGAAGCTCATCTAGACCACTCAAGTTAATCATAACATCCTAGAGCATTTGTGGTATGTGGCAGGATTGTTTTTAAGTCTTATAGTACCATCTGTTCAGGTTTCAACAGGCAATGGCACAATTAATTTTCATGTAAACCAGTAAGAACAAGGAGGTTTTTTTAAGAGATTGTATTAATTACAAATTAATTCTAGTTTTATTCCACTTGTTTAGTCTTCAAAACACATTACAAATCCCCTCAGTGAAAAATTCACATATGATTGTAAACATTTGAAGCATAGATCATTGAAGACCAAAGTGACATGAACACATCTATTCTCAGTGTTGGAAAGAAACAAGAAGGGCCAAAGCCAATGCCCTAGATTATCTTTGGTTTTTACAGAGAGGATACGGACAAAGCATATTTCAATCCAGAAAATACCTGAATAGTCTGAAAACCTTTTTAGGAAATACACCCACAGTAGAGATATGTAAGCAGCAAGTGGAATTCAACACACATTTTAACATGTCCTATTCCACTCTACAGCCATTGCATGGTGCTTGTTTGACTGGATCATCTTACAGATGTAATCTAGTTTAGATTAATAAATGGTTGGAAAGAAGTATCTTTTATTCAATATTACCTAGGACCACATCTGAACTGCCCACACCCTGAGATTTACTGGTTCTTGCAGATGACAGTTATTTACCTTGAAGTAAATTCCATGGCAGCCCTCTTTCCCTGTTCATACAAAAATCTTAAAAACTGGGATCCTATATTGATAAAGGGACATGGTAAGAGTGGAGGTAACCCAATCCTCTAAGTCCTGTATAGATTTTATATCGGATTGTTGGGTTATAGAATCATTCCATCAAAGCAATCATTTTTTATGTGTAACCTGGAAAACACATTTATTCCCTCTGAGTGCTCTGATAACATGTAGTAACTCCACTACAATTTTTGCCCATATTTAGTGTCTCCCAGTATGGTGCATAATCTTTGCAATTGCCTGATCTTCAAGAATACATCTTTGCTAAGTCGTGGGGAACGGGAGAGGTGCCTGGGGACTGGAGGAAAGCAAATGTCACTCCAGTCTTCAAAAAGGGCAAGAAGGAGGACCCAGGTAACTATAGAACGGTCAGCCTCACCTCCATCCCCGGAAAGGTGATGGAACAACTTGTTCTTGGTGCTGTCTCTAGGCATATCAAGGATAAGATGATCATTAGGGGCAGTCAACGTGGCTTCACCAAGGGGAAGTCATGCTTAACGAACCTGATAGCCTTTTATGAGGACATAACCTGGTGGATAGATGATGGTAAAGCTGTGGATGTGGTCTATCTTGATTTCAGTAAAGCGTTTGACACGGTCTCCCACAGCATTCTCGCAGCTAAACTGGGGAAGTGTGGTCTGGATGATCGGGTAGTGAGGTGGATTGTGAACTGGCTGAAGGAAAGAAGCCAGAGAGTGGTGGTCAACGGGACAGAGTCCAGTTGGAGGCCTGTGTCTAGTGGAGTCCTTCAAGGGTCGGTACTGGGACCAGTTCTATTCAATATATTCATTAATGACTTGGATGAGGGAATAGAGTGCACTGTCAGCAAGTTCGCTGATGACACAAAACTGGGAGGAGTGGCTGACACACCGGAAGGCTGCGCAGCCATTCAGAGAGACCTGGACAGGCTGGAGAGTTGGGTGGGGAGAAATTTAATGAAATATAACAAGGGCAAGTGTAGAGTCCTGCATCTGGGCAAGAACAACCCCAGGTATGAGTACAAGTTGGGGGCAGACCTGTTGGAGACCAGCGTAGGGGAAAGGGACCTGGGGGTCCTAGTGGACAACAGGATGACCATGAGCCAGCAGTGTGCCCTTGTGGCCAAGAAGGCCAATGGCATCCTGGGGTGTATTAGAAGGGGTGTGGTTAGCAGATCGAGAGAGGTTCTCCTCCCCCTCTACTCTGCCCTGGTGAGGCCGCATCTGGAGTATTGTGTCCAGTTCTGGGCCCCTCAGTTCAAGAAGGACAGGGAACTGCTAGAGAGAGTCCAGCGCAGAGCCACGAAGATGATTAAGGGAGTGGAACATCTCCCTTATGAGGAGAGGCTGAGGGAGCTGGGTCTCTTTAGCTTAGAGAAGAGGAGACTGAGGGGTGACCTCATTAATGTTTATAAATATGTAAAGGGCAAGTGTCATGAGGATGGAGCCAGGCTCTTCTCAGTGACATCCCTTGACAGGACAAGGGGCAATGGGTACAAGCTGGAACACAGGAGGTTCCACATAAATATGAGGAAAAACTTCTTTACAGTGAGGGTAACCGAACACTGGAACAGGCTGCCCAGAGAGGTTGCGGAGTCTCCTTCTCTGGAGACTTTCAAAACCCGCCTGGACGCGTTCCTGTGTGACATGATCTAGGTAATCCTGCTCCGGCAGGGGGATTGGACTAGATGATCTTTCGAGGTCCCTTCCAATCCCTGACATTCTGTGATTCTGTGATTCTGTAATACATAAAGTTTACATCAACACTATTAAAGTTTGCTCCATTTACATTTTCACAATTCCTGATAGTCCCAAAAAATGTTTCAATTTAGAAAATTAGGGAAAAAAAATTAAGCAGAAAGTTTAATGTTTTAGACTCTGAGTAATATAGAGAAATCTAGAGTAGTGATATCTCTTTCCTTGGTGCTTCTTTGAGGTCTGTGTTTTTATTCCAGTAATTGACATTCTCAGCTTGCAAGGATTTGCAGGGTGGCAGGGAAGAAAGAGGAAGGAAAGAGAACTTGCTGCCTGTTTCACTGACCTATTTATAATGTCCCTTATGTCTGCTGTATCAGCAGCTCCTTCCAAGCATCCTGTGACTGCTAGGCTGAGTGGTGAGAATATTCAATTCTGTCACAAGGGGCATACAGCTTCATTAACTACCACTGAAAACTTTACAGGTGCCTCTTCAGCTTACAGGTGCCCTCCCCAGAGTCCAGGCCCTGATCTGGTATGCTACACGGGCTGCTGCATAGTTTGAAAGGTTCTGGCTGCACTTCTCTATCTGCAAGCATGAAAAGTAAGAGATTCATATCTAGCTGTAGATGAAAAATTAGACTCTGTACAAAACCTTTAGATCCCTGTTCATATTCAAAGTAGAAGTAATTTTTTACCAATAATTTCCACACATTAATTTTTCCTATTATAGCTCTCTTTGTAAGGACGTTTAAATAACAAAGCTAGAAAATATCTGCCACAATAACTATATCACAGCAAGATTAAATCACTTCCTCAAATTTCATAGCAAGAAAACAATTGGGGCTTTAGTTTTGATTTTTTAAATGAAAAAAAGAGGCAGTTTTTGCAGTTGACAAAATTACTTCTTTTTAAAAACTACCATTTTTCACTTTGAGAAGATTCCCAGGTTTTTCATTGTTCATGAAGGGAAATTGTTAGGTAGCAAAGGCAAAAGAGACACATAGTCACACAACTTCTACTTAGAAATTTAATGATTCTCTTTTCTAAGTATATTGAAATAGGGGTTTGGCAGTTATTTTCTATACTAAAATGTGCTGAAAACCACAAAAATCGCAAAACATAGCAACAAAAAATAAAGGTTGGTCATGTCATCTTAATTCAGCCTTCTTTTGCATATGTCTAATGATATATTATTACAGAACTACATATCTGGACTAAAGCAGTATATTGAAAATATACCAAATACCAAGGACTGGACAATAATGTGATGGTCACTGGATGAGCTGTCATTTAAACTTCTATTTAATTCTCAACATTCAGTCTGTGGCCTCATGCCATTCATCACATAAATGCATCACTGAATAAAATGGTATGAACTTGCCCCGTCAGTTTGTATGACTGTTGTCTATGACTTTGCATGACTGAGTATGGGCAGAGAAATCAGTTACTGCAGGAAAAGCTAAGGTGAAAGGTTACAGCTCTGCGCTACCTGCCCATGTCCCCATGTGTACTCCATGGTAAATGAAGGTACCTAACCTCTTCCTTTTGCTACCTTGCTACCCCTACACTCCCAAGTAAGCCTACATTCACTCACGCTGTCACATTAGCCCATGAGATGCGGTTCACACACCCACAGCCTCTGAGGCAAGTGGTGTTACTATCCTCATGTTCCAGGTGGAGAACTGAGGTACAGTGAGGAGGAACTAAAGAGGAAGTCCTTTTCCATGCCTGAGCAAAGCAGGTTTGGTCTGGTAAAATGTACAAGGGGGATGTATCATGCTCAGTACTAATGAACTTTTCAGAGAATTTTAATCACCAGCCTTCAACATACTTCTGGGTTTTGAAGGTATGTAACTTGTCCAGAGGTGACTGGCCTCTCACAAATGCAGCAAAAACTCATGGCCATGACTTAAACATAATAATTCCTCTCGGTTATATTAATGCAGCTGTGCCAGTCAAAGCACAAATCCCTCTCTGAAAGTGGCCAACTGCAGGTGATGAGGGAAGGTATAAGAACAGGACAGGAGATACTTCTCAGCTACCTTCTCCCTGGGATTTTGACTCAGGGACTTCCAGAGCCAGAGGTGGTGTCTTTGCATATAAAAGGCCTTCAAAGACTTTTTTATTTTAATTTCTTTAATAATTAATAGAATTTTTCGAAGCATACAGGTACAAGAGCATCTCAGCTAGAGAATTTGTAAATAGAGGAACAATTCTGTTTCCTTTTTCCTGAACACACGCCTTTTGTTTTCCTCAATATGGCTGAATGATTTATAAGCTGAGAACTATTAGAAAGCAAACCTTCCATAAACATCTAGCATAGAAAACATTAGGGTAAACAGACAGGAGTTTGGGGGAGACTTTTAAAACAGCTCAATTTTAACATGAAATGATGGAAATTCTTAACTCTAGTGGCTGTAACTGTGGGTACATGACTATACACAAGGTGCAGGGGTGCAATGCAACAGATCCAGCTAGAACACGTAGCTGACTCACAGCTGGGATATTTCAAGTTAGACCACTGCTCATTTAAACCCTGGAAAGGTTGCTCTGTCTCCAGTTGCATCCTCACTTTTGCATCAAAATGAAACACACAAAGTTAGGCTGTTCTTATATTCCTTCTCCCACAGTATAAATCAACTGTATTATGCACATACACAGTCTTTCAATTTTTCTGCTGCTACTGCTTCTCTTTTCTTTCGTTACTCCTATTTCTTTCTTTTCCTGTAATAAATCACAATGAAATTTTTCCTGCAGTGTCCTCACTATCTTATTTCCTTTCTCCATATGCAAATGACAGAGCTAGCATATTATTCTTCTAATGAGCAACAAAGCCAGCCCTCCTAGATGCTGCCAGAATTATTAAAGTTAGGAGACCAAAAGTGCCTAGCGACATTTAAAAAACAGCAACTTTGAGAACATAAAGCCTGGAGAGTAAACTGCCATTTGAGGATTTGGGGGTTTATTTGCATTCAGCCATATGCCTTTCTTTATGCATTTTCATGCATTATTTGTTGAAAAGAACTCAAGACAGTCAGAATAATTCTCTAAAAGGGTAGAGGTCTACCTCTACCAAGAGGACGCAATTTGACGTAAAGAATGAAAGACCAATGGTATTTCTCTTCTTTCTTTTTTTGATACTTATTGAAGCTGGATAAGGCAAAACATTTGTGCGAAAATGTTTGAAAACAGGCATTTTTCAATAAAAAGATTTAAAGTAATTGAATGCTTTTGCTGTTCACCTCTGTTATACCTGGCTCCTCTCACAATTACTAATTTGATATTGAAGATGTTTTGCCTTTTTCTTTCTCTGAGGAAAGATACAAGTTTACCCTTTTTGGCAGTAGGACTGTGGAAGACAAGTTTAAAAGGTCTTATCCATCCTGAAGGCACCTAAGTTTGCATGCAGCATGTCTCTAGGAGGAGTTCCTTACTAAGAAATTGTTATCTACTGCATACACGCTCTCACTCCTGCGGGTGAAAACTCAGCAACTCCAGAGCAATATAACTGCCCGAGATCTTCCTAAGTACTCTGGGCTGAAATGGCCCGTACAGGCTATGAGAAGTTTTGAAAAGAAAGGTAACAGATCCAAGCCTGACAGAAAATTCAACAGGCTGCCAGCACAAAAGGCAAGCACAGCTGGTGATGTGAGTGATGGGTGGAAGGTCTTCATGGGCAAGTCTGGCAATTTTTTGGCTTAACTGTGAATTACATGGACTAATCTTGGAGCCGTAAATGTGTAGATCAGCTGAGCAAGCCTGAATCTAATATGGGGGAAGTGTATTTTAACCAACAGAGAGAGAAAAGAGTATTCTTCCCGACAATGGCAATGGGTAATTCGACTGTTTGGAATCTGAGTGCAGATATCCACAATGATACTGCAAACACATCACATATTTAGACATTAATTGTATGCAGGAAAAAAATCATTATCAAGGGGATGCATGCAGTGAGGTTTAGGAAGTATGTCAGTCAGATATGAGGATTCCCACGATTGCCTGAGATGAAGAACGAAGACAATAGAAGTCAAGTTCAGAGAATCCTATTGTGAGTGTATACACTTCATAACTGGCATTTGTTTTCCACAGTTTTCAGTGGCTATTTTATAGGTATGAAATGCTGATGAACTAGATTTGCAATAAATAACATCATTAAGCCTACTGCTGGCCATTGCCTTATTCCACAATTTTTAAAATACATTCCCCATTGCATAGTCACACAAGTTATTTGGAAGCCACTGTCTGCAAGGACGTGTTTGTAGTCTTTTAACCTTTAGACTTCTTCCCATTTTCCCTCCTCTTTGCTTGTTTTCTCTAGTATACCTTGTCCTTCCCTTGAATTGCCTGATCATACAGATATTTGAGGCTATCACCTCACACCTACCTTAGTCTACTCCAAACCCTTGTTTTTTCCATACAACTCACTTAACATTTGGCTACAAAGGTAGAAAGGTGTCATCTGCGGAAAAGATGCACAAGGGGATAAGAGTAATTTCCATGTTTTCTATAGGTAAAAATTGAACCCTAAACTGAGTGCATTTAGCTTTTCTGATGGGCCTTTTCTCAGCTCTCTCTTTCCTGGTTTGAAGCTGATGCTGTTCTGCATGTATATGTAGTGATCAGACATAAACTTTCTGGCATACTTATTCAGACTTTCCCAGATACAAATATAAAACTGTTATGTGCAGACAGATCCTAGATCAGGAGGTCTCTAAGCTCTGTCTTCTCCAGCTTACATGTCTGTATGTGCTCCTGTTCCCCTGCTTTTGACACCGATCAGGGTAGAAGTATGTGCCCCAAATTCTGTGCACCAAATTTATACTTCCACCATAAAGAAAATTACCAGGTGCATTTCAGTCATATCTTTAGTCTTCCATTGAGTGTCAGTGCTGTGCACGCTCCTTTTGCAGTTATGCAGGAATCAGTGACTGAGGTCTCCTGGCATGCTTTCAGACTCTGGCTTATTTATTTCTTTTTTGGAACAGAAATGGACACAAAGTCTCACAGAGTAAAACTCAGCTCCTCCTTCCCCAGAAGAGCTCTGCCTGCAGAATCCACGTGACAGAAATACTACATTTCCTGAGCGATTTTTGTCTTTCCCCAAAAAGCCCGTAGGAGAAAGGAACAACAAAAAATATGTAATGTCTTTTAGTCTTGGAAGAAACTGTGTTTGTATGGCCGTGTTTGTATGGCCATGTTTGTAGGCTTCAGTGCTAAGGACCATTCCTAGGCCAGTGCTTTAGTACCTTATCATTGGGAAATATTTTTCACTCTACTACAGGTACCTGTTGCATTTTAAGACTGTTATTTCTTGTTCTGTTTTCTGGAGACATGAAAATATTTTTACCTTCCTCTTGCAGCAATCTGTTAGGTGTCATGTTACAGTGTCCCTCCTGAATCTTTGCTTGTCTATACTAAATTGTCCCAGGTCTTCCAAGCTAGCGGTGTTCCCCAGGGCTTAGTTTTGGGGCTGGTACTGTTCAATATCTTCATAGATGATCTAGATGTAGGGATTGAGTGCACCCTCAGTAAATTTGGAGATGACACCAAGCTGGGTTGGAGTGTCGATCTGCTGGAGGGTAGGAAGGGCCTACAGAGGAATCTCGACAGGTTAGATAGATGGGCCGAGACCAACAGCATGAGGTTCAACAAGAACAAGTGCCGGGTCTTACACTTCGGACACAACAACCCCATGCAGCGCTACAGGCTGTGAGAAGAGGAGGCTCAGAGGTGACCTTATTGCAGTCTACAACTACCTGAAGGGAGGTTGTAGCGGAGTGGGAGTTGGACTCTTCTCCCAGGCAACTAGCGATAGGACAAGAGGACATAGCCTCAAGCTTCGCCAGGGGAGGTTCAGGTTAGACATTAGGAAGCATTTCTTCTCAGAAAGGGTCATTAGACATTGGAATGGGCTGCCCAGGGAGGTGGTGGAGTCACCATCTCTGGATGTGTTTAAGAAAAGACTGGACATGGCACTTTTAGTGCCATGGTCTAGTTGTCATGGTGGTGTCAGGGCAATGGTTGGACTCGATGATCCCAGAGGTCTCTTCCAACCTGGTTGATTCTGTGATTCTGCATTCACTTACTATACCAGTGTATAACCTCTGCATCTTGCTTCCTGGTATGTGCCCTAAGTGAGCTCAGTTCACGATTCCAGTCCATTTTCTCCCAGCTAAAAATGTCCATGACTCATTAAAAAAAAAAGTCTTGATCTATTTAGATGCTGTTAAAGGAGAAATGCACATGCAGTCCAGAATGGCTTCCTGTACATTTTTATAAATATCTTTCCTGACAGATTAAAAACAAAAGCAATGACTTTTCAGTCCAAATTTCATCAGCTGTAAGGTTAGAGGCATGGTACCATAAATACCCGTGTTAAAACATCTCCAGAGTTCTGCCAGAAATCTGGAACACCTCTTTTGGGGAAATCTGTGCTTTACCAGAACTGCTACTACCATGCCAGCACTTTTAGGTCAGCCCAGTGTCACAGTGTTGGAGGTAGGAGTGAGGATCCTCTCAGACCACTCTTAGCAAAACAGAATCAGAGCTAAACTACTCACCCTTACTGTACGGCAGCCCTGTGGTCTGTAGGACTTCGCATCCTTGGTTGGTAAAATCCCACTATTAAGAAAGAACCCACCTTATCTGCAGTTTTTAAGTTTCACATTTGGGGTGGTTTTTTTTTTTGTTCTCATTTGGTCAACACTTTCAGAGTTTGCTAGCGTCTTACTTCTCATTTATAGCGTGTGGCTTTGGCGGGCTGGTGGAACTGCGTTCAAGAGAGTTGAAGTTTTGTTATGAGATACGGGTGATGGATACTTTTGCTTTCTAGCGCTGTCATAGCAAGGAGCAAAACATTTCATAAATGCATCATGTTTTTTACCTACTTCTGTGCTTTTCTCTTTCAAAAAAGATTATATGCATCGTTGTTTACATAGCCTTAAAATGTGTGTTTGTGTGATTGACAGAGCATTATTTCTTTGCCTTCTTCAAGGACCATGCTGGATTCCTGCTGCAGGAGATCCAGCCACTTCTGTTTGAGACTCCCCACAACTGCATCTTAGCAATCTCTCTGCTTACTTCAGCCCACATACCCAGCAAGACCATTCGTATCTTTCCTTTACACAAACTTCCCACCCAATTCAGGAAGGCTTGCTAACTTTCTAACACCATCAAGGAAATAATCGCATTCAGTAGTAAAAATCTGAATATTACTTGAGTGTTTTTAGTACCTGTCTGATGCATTTAACTGAGATGCAGGATTCCTGTAGGGGTCTTCCCTTCTGTTATTTTTCACAGTGAGCAACATCCTGCTGATGTTTAATGAATGCAGAATTTCTAGACAGGTTATTTGGCTATTATATTATTAGACTTCTTAGGAGTGACAGCTGACACAAGGTGTACTTACTTCATGTAGCCCAGCTATGACAAACAACACGAAAAACACCTTTGGACTTCGATGATGGGTCAGTGATGCTCTTAACTGATATTAGATAACTTTTAGGGCTAGAGGATAATACTCAAAGCATGAGCATAACCCACGTGGTTATGAAGTTCAGATTAAATTGAGGGGAAAGGAAGGTTTAGGGCTTGTTTTTTCCTGTTGGATAACCAGCATGATGGTCTTTGTCAGTTCAAAAAGGTCATCTCTGAACCAACCTGAATTTTAACAGCTTGTCAGGTGGCATGCCAGGTTACTGGGGACTGCAGCTTCTAGAAAAGTGCTGATCATTAACCTGTAATGACCTTTTACATTTACGATCATACACAAAACTGAGACAGTCCAAATAACACAAATGGCAAACTCGGAGCAAAACTATGACTTTCTGCAGACGTTCAAAAACGTAGTTGGTTGGTAACAAAATGCAAACTTGTTTTTTTTAACTGAAAGTCAGCATGCAAGGGGGAAGCTGGTGTGCTCTTCTTTATGCAGTTTATTAGGCAAAGAGCATGTGGCTCTACTTTTCAAAAAAGATCTTTGCTGCTCTTTCTCTCATTAAAAATGGAGAAGACTTTACAGCTTTTTCGTAGTACACAACCAAACCCCCTCAACACCTCTCTGTCGATACGTGCAGAGTTCTGTACAGTACCGGAGCCGCTCCTGCGCAGGCAGGGAGCAGGCCGCGAGCGAGGGCTGGCACGGCCTGCAGGAAGAAGCCAGGGCTCTGCTGGCCACCTTGGCTGAACTACACAAGGGCGGTCTTGGGGCATTAGTTTTTTTACGTCATTTCACGAATTACCCTTTTGACATATTCCTTCGCCTTCCCGTTCCAGGCCTCCTGCCTCCATCCTGCCCCGAAATGACCGTTCCGACGGGAAAGCGCAGCCGGCGCTGACCCCTTCGTGCCCAACGCACCACACGCACAGACGCCGGGGCGGGCACGGCCCGGGGAGCACCGGGCGGCCTCCCTCGCCCCCGGCCCAGCCGGGCTCCCCGGGCCACGCGAGACGCGCTCCACGGCTGCACCCTCGGCCGCGCGACTCACCGGGCAGCCGGCGGACTATAACTCCCGGCGTGCTTTGCGCGCAAGGCCCGCGGCCCTTTGAGCGCGGGAGAGCGCCGGGCTCGCTGGGGCATGTAGTGCGGCCGGGCGGGGGTCCGGCCCCTCCTCCGCCCGGCCGCGATTGGCCGGGGCCCGTCTCCGCCCTCCGCGACCCGCGGTCGCCTGGCTCTGCACGGCGCCTGCCGCAATCACAGCAGCCGCGGCGGCGACGCCTGGGCAGGCAGCGCGGTAAGGGCCGGCGAGGACCCGCGCTGGCCGAGCCGCGGGGCCGTGTTGTCCGGGGAGGGTTGTGTCACAGCCGGCGGCTGGCTGGCGGCGGGGAGGAGGGAGGCAGGGGTACGCCTGAGTGAGGGTGAGCCGTGAGGGGGTGCCGGCCCGCTGCGCTCCCCGGCGGCAGAGCTGCCCGGGGTAGGGAAGAAGGGCCCAGCCGGCTCCCGGGGAGCGGTCGAGGGGCGCCGGTTTCCCTCAGCGGCTCCGAGCGCTGCCGAGCCCCCGCCGCTCGTCCCGGCGCGTCGCCGCCCACCCAGCTGGCGGGGGCTGTTAAGGGCCTGCCCGTTAGCGCTGGGGTGACGCGGGGCGACGGTTCGGTCGATTTGCAGAGCCCCCCAGCCTTGGGACGCTGGGAGGGGGGTCGGTGCGGCCGCCGTTCTGCCTGTGCGTTGTGGGCATTGCTGCAGAGCTACATCGTCCATGCTGCCCTAATAAAAGGGGTTTGGGCTCAGTTGTCCCCCCTGTCATGGGGCCCTTCTGCTTCGGGAGCCGTGTTTGAGCTCGCCCTTCTGGAAGGGCTTCACCGGGGAGAGGAGTGCGAGCGGCTCGTTGAGAGGGGCATTGCTCAGGGCCGGCACCGGAGGGAGATCTGGGGGGAGGCAGCAGCACAGATTTAGTCCCCGGTGATACATTTTTAACGGGGGAAAACGATGGCGTAAGAACTTATGGGTTTGCTGCAAAGAGCTGATGATGCCCGAAAGGTACTGCCCTGGGGCTGGTTATTTATAGCGGGTAGACAACCTTGCCGTAACAGGAAGGTCTTCTTGGAGTTAGAAGCACCCCTAGTTTCTACTGAGGATGAGACAGCACTGTGTTGGGTGTCTATGTTTGGGGGTTGAAACAGACACTGCAGTGAGGATCTGAAACGCTAAGATAAACCATAGTAAAAGACATGTGGAGTGCAGGAATCTCAGACTTTCCATGTAATCACTTCTCCGGAGTTTCATTCTGTCCAAGCTCCAAACATTTCCATGTTTGTTGAGCAGAAGTGCCTAGCCTCGTCTGACTTAATTCTCTACCCTCAACCACCCCAGCCCTGAATCATGCAAGGTAATAAATTTAAAGCTGTTCATGCAGTGTTGCAGTAGCTATTTCTTCTGCCATCAGAATGGGATTGCAGAGACTTTGTGTATTTGTAGACAGATAGGAAAGTAAATAGCAGAAGCAGTTTTACTGAAGCCTTAAGATGTGTCAAATTTGAATCTGGGCTTTTTGAAGTGTGTAGAAAAAAAAAAAAAAATCCCCTAAACCAGATGCACTAGATTATCACCATCCTAGGAAGCATAAAGAGTGATTTTATTAAATTTTTTTCCCTGGTAAATGATGCCATCTCTCTGCTGCTAAGAAAGTTCATTCTACTGTTTGCAGATTTGTCTTTAAAATGACTTTTAAATACCTTTATTTAACGTTTAAAAATGTTTAAAACCATTCTGAGTTAACATAGTTACAAATTCTTCTTTTTACAGTAAAAGTGACTTATACATCTTCAGTAGCTATACTGAACTATTTTACTACAAGTTCTAATCCAATTAAGCTGATTGATAAAATGGTTGCTAGTAGACTTTGTAAAGAATTGTTTTGCAACAGAGACCATAATCTCCTTCAAAATGTACCTGATCAGAGTTTACAGTGATAAAGACTTTTTCTTTCTGCCTTACAAGTGCATAAAGAAAATCAGACTAATTCCGCAGGGGCTTAATCACGGGTTTAGGCGCTTCAGTTTGCGTAGCAGCCGGCACAACATGTAGGGAGAACATTGCTGACAGAGAACTGCAGACATTAGTTTCCTGTGAGGAGGGCTATCGTGCGTCACATTTTGTAGATATCAGCATCTAAATATTACAGGGACAGGCAATATGCAAGCACTGGGTGGGGAAAAGGAATTGTGACTTGATTCTGAAAACTAAAAGGCTAGTGGTCATAAGAAGAGCAGCTGAAAAGAAATAGAGATTTCCAAGAAAAAATGGAATGATCAGCTGATTAGCTTAAGGCTGTTGTTTTTCCCCAAGATTACTGTTAGCTCACTTATTTCACATGAAGGGAAAATGGATATATGGTTTTTGTTTCTATAGGTCTTAGCAGCTGTGCTTGAGGTATTGGAGTTTAAGCTACCAAAGTGTCAACATGACTCTAAACACTAGTGGAAAATACTTTGATCAACTCAAACTCCTTTCTTCAGGGTATTCTAAGATTTTTGATCTTAGTGGACTGTTTTCCCAAAGGAAAGCTGGGAACTCAGGGAACAGGCTGTTGACCAGAAGAGTTGTTCTAGCAGCAGCCAGCCACTTCCAACTGCGGTCCTTCTTAAGCATCCCTCTTATCAAGTCAGAGCTGTGTGCCAGCCATGTTATGGGAAGCGGTCAAGGTACCTCTGTCAGGAAAAACAGATTTTAAGAGCTGAGTGAATTGTTGTGGTAAGAGCCACCCGGTTCTGGCCATGCTTCTTCCAGGGACTGTGCAAACTGTGCAGCAGCCTACCTGCGTGTGTGCATGTCATGGTTCTGCCTGTGTAGATCTGATGCAGAACCCACTATGCCTGGGAGATGTGCCTTTTTCCTGACATGGTCTCCAAAGCAACGTTAATTAATTCTCCTACCAGAAAGTCTAGGCAGAGCTGGTCAAATGATCTCCTATTTTTGGGAGTCAGCCAAAGCTCTAAAATGATTTTGTAGTGAATTTTCAGTTCTTCCGTGTAGCCTCACTAGGATCGTATGTGACAGATCTTTGATTCCTTGCTTTCAGAAAAAGGCTTTTTCTGTACCTGTGGTAAGCTGGTCAGCTGAGCTGGTTTCTCTTCTAGTATGACCTGAAGACATAGCATGTGATGGGAACTTTCTCCTCTCAACTGCAGGTCGAGAACTCATTCAACACAAACCAGAACACAATCTTTTAAATTGTGTGCCTGAGCACTCAAAGGCTTTCTTTAAAACAAGAAGAAATATGGGATTTTTTTAGGGTTTTTATGTTTGTTTGTTTTTTTTTTAGTAGTTGGAAACAAGCACTGAAAGACCTATTGCCACCGCACGTGTTTAACGGTTAAACCTATTTTAAATGCTGCTTGGAGAACCTTGGGGAGCTGAGCATTTATTAATCATGGCTTATTAGTGCATTGTGGTATGTCTAGGGTTTTCCCCCACTTCTTTCTGGTGTTAATTTGATTTAATTATTGTATAGGAAAAGACAGATAAGTGGGATTATATGTCATTAATTACTATAAAAAAGGGGTTTTTCTCTTCTAAATAACCCATGACAACACATATGTGGTATTCTAATACAATGCAAATGTTTCTTGGTGTCTGTTTGGGTTTTTTTTACCCCTGAGCCTTCTGCATCATTTACAACTTTGTCTCAGCAGAGGTGAGAAATCTGAGGATCTGGATATCTGTGTACCACGTGGGAGACTGTTGAACTCCTCGTGGAGGGACCTCCTGAGGGGCTTGATAGCTTGTGTATTTGTTCCTGATCTGGCCCTGGGCTTTTCTGTGGTGGGCCTGTTTGCAGGCAGAGTGCAGGGCTGGTATCTGGTACACCTGCATCCCGCACAGCATGGCCCTGAGAGCTGTAGATCTGTGTTAGTATAGTCTGGAGTATGAACGCATGAGGAAAGACAGTCCCATCAAACTGTTTCCAGTTCAGGATTTAGTATTTTTTCTGAAGCTACTTCAGTCTCTGTTGCGTGGTGTATCAGGAACTGCAGCGGTGACTGTTTCCACGTGACGGATGCCTGTCTCTAGGATCTGCCTTGAGATTAGCCATCATGTTGTACAGCCCACTGAATAGCTGGCAGCAACACAGCTTCTATTGATACGTCCTGAATTCAAATTAGTGATTTACGTCTCCGAGAGCTAAGCGTCACGTGAAGGGTTCTCCAGCCCTTCAGCAATTATGTGAACCATTTATTTTCTCTTTATATTTTTCATGTAAATGCAAGTAATGTGTTTAGTTGGAGAAATGAGAAGTTATGCTTTAACGAACATGGAAAAAAGTTTCTTCTCGTGAAACAGACACTGAGCTCTGAGGGATCTGTTTGCATGAAATTCGGCTCCATGTTCCAGTAAGTCAAAGTCAGTTAAGATTTCTAAGCAGATCATCTGAAATATATTGATTTTCTTTTCTTCCGTAATATTTCAGGAGTTAGATATACTTGAAACTGAATATTTGGAATTAATAGGCTTGTTGGCCCATGGTGTATTGTGGCACTTCACAAAAGTTTTAAACAACTAAGGAGTTTTTGTGGATGTTGTAAACACACTATATCTTCAACACAGTTGTTAGTGTGTTATTTGTCTTAATCATCTGAAGAAGTGACAAGATAGACAAGGCAGAGTTGCCATGCAAAGCCACCCGTCACTGTTTGGCGACAACAATGACAAGAATTTACAATTCCAGCTCAACATGAGAGATTGTAACTGCCTATCAAACTGCAGAAAAATTCTGCTTATTCCTTCATATCCGCTTAACTGCTGAAGTAGCTAATAATTCAACAAACCCTAAATTGTTAAATTATCGTGTATTGTTCTCGTTCCCAAATCTCATGCTTGCAGGCAGTGACAGGAGTGGCTTGTTCCTGAAAGATAAGTTTCCTAGATTCAAATGGGTTTTTGGAAGAAGTGGTGTCATAGCACTTAAAGTTTGGTTCTGTCTTTTTGGTTCTGTTCTGGAGTGTTTCTGTGTGGTAACAGCTCTTCCTATAAGAGCTGATATGCTAATGTGACTTCCTTTATTTTGTGCTAGCTCCATTAAAAAGAAAAAAAAAAACAGCTTCCAAATATATACATAATATATTTTTCCTACTACTGCCTGCAAGACTTAATCTTGGTGACCAGTAGATTCAGTCTTGGAAAGACCCGTACTACATGTAACGTTAGCAGTCTTCACTGTACACAACTGCTTTGGAGGTGAGCGGGCTACTTCTCTGTTTCAGCCTCACTTGAGTGTCTGCAGGTGGATGGTTTTGACTGTGGGGAACTGAGGCTGACTTAGATACTGTTAAGTTACTTGGTTTGGTGGTAGCTTTGACATTGTGCCTTGTGACTGTGTCGTATGGCTTGAGAATTTCCAGCTTTTATTCCAGAGAAAACCATGCTAAAGTAGACTACTCCACCTCCTACTACAACACCTCTTACATGCATAGCAGCAATGATCAACCTCCAGAATCTCTTTTTTGTAAGTAGGCCAGTGTAAAATCCCGTCTCTGAGTGCACAAGGAAATGTGCATGTGCTAAGAGCATGCAATTCTTCAGGGGAGTTTGCTTCGTGAGTTACATGTTGGATGCAGCAGACCTGAGACTGTGACCAATATACATAACCTGCCCCAGCCTCCCCCACCTCAAAAAAAAAACCCAAAAAACAAACCCAAACCCAAAAGAAAACCTTTGATTAGATATGGCCAGATAGTCAAGGTGCTCAGGAAGTTCAGTAGGGGGGACACTACTTCTGGTCCTCTCAAGAAAGTAGAAAGAGACGTTTCTGCCTGCGCTCAAACCTCCTCTCTGCTCTGGATTTGACGTCTACAGGCTCAGACCCGATTCTCTCGCTGTGCACCTTGTGCAAACACTTAACCGTTGCACAAAAGAGGCGAAAATGCTATTCTTTCATGTGGTATCGGCGCACATTTGCTCTCCACGAGCATAACAGGTTGCACAAATAGCACGAGGCTCTCTGTATTAAGTCTGCACTTTCCCCAGCAGTTAGGGCTGTAACTTGTACAGAACAGCAGCGTGGCTTCTCTCCACCCTCTCTGGCTTTGTGGGCACAGAGAGCTTTTGTGACTCTCTGACCTTTCAACTCCCAAGCAGTTCTCCATGTCTGTGCATCCTTGTGCCTACATCACTCAGGATTTGCTCAATAATAATGGGCTGATTGCCAGTGGGTGGAAACCAGTGAACTACATAAGCAGAGACCAAGAGAGTAGTATTGATCTGAAAAATTTATCTGTGAAATACTTGATAATGAAGCTTGCTCTGTATTTGAGGCTTATTCATTACCAGTTTTTATAGAACAAGACAACCAGAGGGAGCTGAAAGACTTGGTTGTCCTATTCAGAATTGCTTTCAGTCAGATTTGAAAGCTGACAGAAAACTCTTGTAACTAGTAGCAGCTTGGTGCTAAATGAAGATATGACCAGAATTTGTACTGTGGGTTGAATGGTCTGTGAAACACACAAAAAACCCACAAGCAAGAAAGCTTCTAGTTGTGATATTACTGATGTTTGTTTTGCATTTGTTTATTTTTACCTGATGTCCTCTGATCTACTTCTCTCAAACTTCTTCATAGGGATTTTTTTTTTTTCTCCCATTTGTGGAGTAAATAAAGAAGAGAGATGATACTGAAAGCAGTTGTGCTGCTGGGCTGTGCTCTGGGCATCAGCACATTCCCCATGGAAGATCCTGAAGATGGAGGCAAGCACTGGGTGGTGATTGTTGCAGGTTCGAATGGCTGGTACAACTATCGACACCAGGTAAGGACCACTGATCCCACGTGCTGGTGCTGGCCACACTCCAGAAATGGCCTGCTCTGGGACTCATGGGGAGATGATAGCTGCCTAGACTAGTTCAGCCCTTTTGTCATTTGGCCAAGTGCTTCTACTTCTAGACTTCCAGGAGTGTGTGAAGTTTTCAAAACGAACAGCAACAAGATTCACTCACAGCCTGGTCTTAATTCTTGTCATTCTCACCCCAAGAATTCACCTCCACTGCTCCTTTTACTATTTGAATTTTGTTTTGCTTACAACTCTGTCCTGTCTTTCATCTTTTGAAAAGCTGTCATTATCATGAGAAGCAGTGTTCTTCCCCTAATCATGCTTCTGCATCCTGGGAGACCTGTAGCATTTAGGCTAAATATTCTATTACTAGGCTAGACGATCTGACTCCAAGTTGCAGGTGAACAAATGATGTCTAGAATTAAACCTCATTTTGAGACACGTGCATGTTTCTTTCCATTTGTTTTTCGCTTTTCCTTATGTTATGAAAAAGCTCCCTTTCTTCAGATAAAAAATCTGCGAAGGCTGCAAATGCACAGTGTGTTTTTGTGAGGTGGAGGATGTGCAGAAGGGGGTTCTTTTTAACCTGAATCAGTTTGCTCACTGTGTTTGACAGCATGGTCTCAGAGTTGTGTTGGCACAACAAGGATATGGTGCATTGGGGTGCAGGGATCAGAGTGAATGGCAGAAAGAGGAGAAAAGGGAACAGAAACTCCTGAGTCTGACACTGCTGTCCAAGCCAGTGTGTTGTGGAATTGTGGTCTGAGTGTGAGTGTCAGGAGGGACAGGATTAAATCCAAGTGACTTAACTCTGATTAAGTTCAAGACTTATAATGAGCAATCAGGAGACTACGGCAGTTTTTCCCTTTGGGGAATTCTTGGGCAATCCCGTAAACAAATTGATCTACACTTAAACACAATCTTTACACTAAACTTGGAACTACCTCTTGCTTTCCTGGAAAACATGGTCCGTTTAATTCTGATTTATGTATACATCTGTACATTTTTAAATGTTAGAAAAATAGTTTACTAGACTATTGTTTAAGGTGAACTCGAACAGAGATTGAAACGCTAGTGTACAAAACCAGCATTTTAAAAGTTAAACTGTATTAAATGTACAGGGTACATATATCAATCTGATTTGCTGAACACTGAAACTGTTAAAGTATTTATTATTTTTAATGTAACTGGCTGTAAAATCTAGAGAGGCTTCATCCTCTCTTTGTGTTGATTGAGGAGGAAGCGAGCCTTCCATGTGTTGGGCACACTGAGTTTTGTGTTTATTTTTCTCCTCCTCCTCAGCTCACAATCAGTTTGTAACTTGCAGCGCAGTCAGGAGCTTAAAACCAAATGAACCAGACTGACAACCTTGTTGCATCTTTGCATCTGAAGAACCTATTACTGGCAAATGCCAGCTCAACACTTTGACAAACTGGTTTTAGGGATTTTGTCGGCTCCTTGCACTGTAGCTGTCACCTGATAACCATAGTTGGGATATTACAGCCTTAATATAAACCATTCCTGTTTCAAATTAAATCTGAAAAAAAGAGATTTTAAAAGTTGAAATCAGAATACAATTATAAAAATACTAATGTTGTACTTGATCACTGCCTGCCCTGAGGTGTCTAAATGTAATTACTGAGGTGTGCTCTGTTGCTATTGCTGTATAACCAGTCTTGCTGGCTCCATTCCACTCTAGGAGCAGTTAATACCACAACATTAATTCTTTAAATAAAATTACATTTTTGAAGCTGTGACTCATGAGAATTATCTACAGTTGCCCAAGCAGAGTTTTTAACCTTTGTCAGTGAGTATATCTGCCAGGTATAATGGAGTTATGAAGAACACAAGATGTGCACTTACATATTTGTGTCCACCAATAAGTCTTTTGAACATGCCAGTTTCACAGAAGCAAATTAATTTTTAAGTGTGGCCATGCTTTGCAGACAGTTGTTAAGTAATTGCTTTTCAAGGTTAGAAAAATGAGAACGGGATTTCTTTAGACACCTTAATTTTGAAGATAATGTCAACTAACAATGCAAAATATCTGCAGTGTCAGATTTTTCTGAATTTCACTGCTAGAAATTTCTGTATTTTGACTTGGACTGCTTGCTTCAGGTACAGTATTAACATTTGGAAAAAAAAATTAGAACACTGCTAATAATCCTATCAAAGTTATGAAATCAGCATCAAAATAAGAGAGTCTGCGTGAAGGATCCTTCAGAATGGGGCTGAGCTCCTACTTACCTGCCCTGGGCAAGATACTATGCCTCACTTGTTACGAAAAGAATCAATTCACAGAAGATGCAGCACATCGGAAGCCTGTGCTGTCTTTGCCTTTTGTGGCCAACCTTAAGGGCCTGGCAGGAGTGAGGAGGGCATACTGTGAGACAGACCCAGCAGTTACTCATGGAAAATCCACTATGTGTGTGCTACGAAGTGTAATCCAGAGAAGGGTGCTTTGGGTGTCAAAAAATTGGGGAAACTTGTTCCCAGCAAAACTGACTGAACCATGGACTTTTAGGAGAGTTATACAGAGGAGGAAAGGTACCGCAGAAATCTCAGGAGCTATAACAGATTTTTGGAAACATTATGCAGAGTGGTAACTGTGTCTTTGCGTGTGTTAGTACTCCCTACCTTCCAGTAGTGGAAGCAAACGCACTGAGAGTATTTAAATTATTTGCTCAAGTCACTTGCAGTGGAACCAGGAGTAGACTTGGACTTCCAGTTCTGTGCTTCATCTGTCATGAAAGTCATTCCATAGTGAACACATGCAGAAACACGGGTTATTTTTCACTACAATAATACCTGTACTGTCAGAAAGCAAAGCAGCACTCCAGGATTGCAGATGTATGTAATTCTTTGCTTTCCAAGGGAGAAACGGCAGAATGAAATATGTTGTGCTCTAATTCACTTTCCTCCTGCCGTCACCTTTCTTCCTCAAAACTTCTCTGGTCTCACCTGTGTACAAGTGAATTTGTAGATGTGAATGTTCCTGTGAGTAGTTCCTCAATGTGACTGTTTTATTACCAGACTGGTTGCTATTCCCTACATGCAGCTAAGGACTCATAATATTCCTTTGTAATTTGAGACCTCAGCTGACACATCTCTGGGTTTCAGTTGCTCAGTTCAGCTGTTCAGGGTACAGTTAATAAATGATGTTGCATGATTGTATTACATTTAGATTTTGTGAGCTCCATTTTTTTTTTTTGCATGCTGTCTGCACACAGCGCAGTCAAAACATACTCTGTTGCCTTCCACGATAGTTACCTGGTGTCAGTGTGTGTTCATCTGACTAAACAACCATAAAAGGAGAAGAAGATTACACCTTCAAAAATGTCTCTAATTTAATACATGAAAAGTTGTGGGGAAAATAGTCCAGCATTGTATACTGTATGTACCCCATGAACATAAGCTTGTGCAGTATGACTCTGCAGACCCTGGAAACACTGAGTTTGCACCTGTAACCTCAAGGAATGTGAAACTACTTAGAAGACTTGTAATTCAGCTGTCAGTGGTCAGGATCCACTGTCAGTGGTGCAAACCTCAAGCATAGACAAGATAAGGAAAAAAGCCACCGTTCGCACTTAGCTATGAGGGAGATTCACACCTTGCAGGCACTTGTTTCCTCTGTGATGGCTGAACAGGGACTAATCAGGATGATCTAAACTTGTCTTGCACATCTCTCTCATCAAGTTCCTAAAATAAATTTGAGTGTTTTAAATACTATACAGCCCAAGGTGATAGGCTTACTTACTGTCATGGCAAAGCTAGCTCCTATATTGCTTTATGCTTGTAGCTTCTCAGTTCTTTGATGTTTTTACCCATATCTTAATGTTTTTGATTAGAGGTGCTTGGGCTGTGGAAGGACTATCGACATGCTCCTCTCTGCTCCTCAGCAGTTACTCTGACTTCTCTACAGCAGCTTTTTTATTACCAGACTGGCTGCTATTGCCTAAATGCAACTAAGCACTAATAATACATACCAGAAAGAGTACTCCCTCCATTCCCTGGGAAGGTGGCTCATGCGAAGAGCTAGATGATATATCTCTGGAAAGCTTAGTGACATATATGAGCAAATACAGCATTAAATGCTACTGGTAGAGTTAGAGAACAAGCCAACAAACTAGTTCTCCTTAAGAAAAATATAATTTTGTATATACTTCTGCCTCTCCTGGGAGATGATTGTACCAGCTAACTCAAACCTAAAGCTGGCTTCACAAACACATCAGAAAGAGAGACAGACCAATACTTTCTGGATACTCAGAAGACATAGTCAATGGAAAAGCCTGATGTGAAACACAGTCTTACTAAAGGTGGAGTACATACTTGAGGAGAAAAATAGCTGAAAAAGTGTGGCAAAATTAAAATGCTGAAAATAAAAACATATGAATTTGCATACATGGGTCTGTTTCCAGTTGTTGTTTTTAGTCTTATACTTACTGAGCTTTATGGGCCAGGGTTTCAGGGTTTGAACGCTACAAACCAGAGCAGTATCTTAGTCTAGGACAGTCCTAAATTCTCCAGTCTTGCAGGTAACAGACATCAAGGATGCCTTGGCTGCTTGGCTTCAAATAACATTTCCTCGCTGTGCTTAGAAAATTATAACTGAAGCTACAGCAAAACCTTTCTAAAGTTCTTAATACAGTTATAGTTTTTGGCTGATTTACTGATGTATTTTTAAGCAAGGGAATGAAACATGGTTGGCATTTCAGACCTATTCTTCTACCGTGCTTATATATTAGAGTTCATTCTTTTTTTAGGCCATGGCATTTCAGTGTACCTGTAATGGGAACAGTGCTGCTTTGCAATGAAGCTGCCGGTTCATTACACATGCTTTTTAGCCGTGAACCTACCAGTCATAAGACCAGAAGTAACCAATTTCGCAGAAGTCCAGCCTTTTCCCTTTAGGAACTATTTGTGCATGCATGTGTCCTAAGACAGCTTGATTTTTCCAAAAATCCGCCCCCCCCCCAAGCATTCTACTTGAAAGCTGTGTCACTCAAATGCCTAAACAGCTGTATGGTAGAGGAAAGTTGGGGTGGTGTTTTTTTTTCTTTTTAGAATTTCCCCCAAATATACATGCTGGGAAACAAAATGCCCATCCCAGGAAAACGGGGGAATTCCACCTCTGATGCCTATGCCTTCAAAATCTAGGAGTTAATTATTTAAGCATAGTTTTCTTCCATATAAATTTGCTGATGTAGCAACAGGTTTAGACTAACCTGGGGATGAAAGGTCTGAACCATGCCATTAACAGTGTCCCATTTTGGAGCTGACATGTGAGGTCAGTTGTGCAGTAGCAGCTGTACAGCTACACCTTCTCCTCTTCTGCGCAGGGCAGCTGCTACCCACCCCAAATCACGGCCACAGGAGCATGATTTGCATTTAATGACAATTTATCCAGTAGATGTTCATAGTGTTCATTCCACATACTAAACCAACAAGAATAATACCAACAAGAGATCTGGAACAACATTAGCTGTCTCTTTTAGGGTGCTTTACAGGTATAGCTGTGCCAGAAATATTTTGGGAAGAAACAAGGCTCAAATAGCAGCATATGAGAGGCAGTTACACATCAACAGGAAATACTTCAGCTTCACATACACCTCCCTACTCTAGCAGCAGACTGTTTCTGTTCTGGTTTTGTAGAGGGGTTTTTTTTTTTTGTATGTACAGGAGGGAACAAGAGGAGCATGTGACCAACATCAAAGGTGGCCGATCAGGTCAGCAAACTCTAGGCAAAAAAACCCCAACCATTTACTCAGAACTGTCCTACTTTAGCCAATGGAGTTTTAGCAACAAAACATGGTTTTGCTGCTTTAGCCTATGTTGGTGATATAATTATGCTACTGGCAGGTACAGTTCCTGTAGCAAAAGCCTTAAAAGGCTGGGACAGTCCCCAAACAGGCATAAGTTAAGGTTGAGGGGAATTGATTACATTGATCTGTTTCCCTCCACACTAGGGAATTTAACCCATTTAAATTTACCACCAATGTCTACTTTACTAAATAAGACAGGACATAGTGAGCAAATAGTTAATTAATTGGAAGGAAGGAGAGAGGAGACAAAAAAATGCTGATAATATGCATTTACAAAGCTTTACTAGTTTTGGGTACTGGTATTAATTAAAAACACTTCTGAAGTCCCTACTGGCCAACCACATGTCTGTGGGAGCACAGACACTTGTTTGTTGAATATGTTGATGTTTTATCACTAGAGTATGCCTAAGCATTTCCTTGTGTCAGCAGGCTATAACTGTTTCTGTCAGTGTAACAGAAGTGTTTTATGTCTTGAGGGAGAGAGGGGTTCTATGATCTATTTATCAATCAGGGTAGAGGTGCCCCAGTTAGTGTTTTCTTCTACTTTTGCTTGGGTTGCTTCTGAAAACCAAATACATGCTTAGTCAAACCTGCACTCTGCTGTTTCATATGCTATGTGATGCCTTTGTAACTCTGTTTAACCTCTACCGTTTGACTTGTTGAGGCAGCGGCTGGTATAATGTCATACAAGGAAATGGAGAACTATAAAGAGTGGAGATTGTCTGGGATAGGTGGAAGAGAACACAGGCTGACCTGCATAGCAGGAAATGGAACTGCCTTAGTAAGGACAATTTAATGTTCATAGTTAGTCACGTGAAGAGATTTTGCTGTGGGAGAGTTCATTAGCATTGAATGTGCCTCACCCTTCCCAGAGTCTTGCACAACTACCCTTTCTTTTCAGCTTCAGCCACACTTAGAAGACCAAGGATTATAAAGTGACAGGATTTCACAGTGTCCTTTCAGTTAAACTAGTCAAAATCACTAATACTCTTGAGTCATCTGAACTTACTTAGGTCCATTTAAACCACTTAAGTTTGGTTTACAAGCTAGCAAATCAGGTTAGTTCAACAGACGTAAGGTTTAAAGCTTGCTTCTTGCCTGCATTTGGAGTGTGTATTTGTTAGATGAGATTTGTTCCATTAAATCTGCACAGCTTTTCTAGCATGTGGTAGGTTGCAGTTCTGGAGTTTAGGAATGATTGTTGATATCCCATTAGGTCATTCACAGATTGCAAGTCTAGAAAGATAATTATTTGGGCTGGGATTACTAAGAATTTAGCATTCTGATAGAGGTTTGCATTTACTGTAATATCACTTTGATGAGTATTGTTATTTCTACATCATGGGAAGATAGTTCCTTAAAGAAAATCTGCTTATTCATATCCTGTACAAGTCAGGAAAAGAGCCTGAAGAGAAATTCTGCAATTCTGTTTTCCACTGAAATCTGTTTTCTTGCCCTGAAGTTGCTTCAGTGTTACTCTACAAGAAATACATAATTAAAAAGGAAATTTTCCTTAACCAAAATTCTCATCTAGTAAAACAAAATTTAATAAAATCTTTGCAGAGGTGAGATTGGTAAACCATACTTGCTTTAGCCAAGAACAGTCTTTGATGCTTAGTCATGCAGACTTCGTGCAGAACTAATTGAAATTAGTGGAAATCCAACTCTTCTTCTCCTTGGCACACGGTTTTCATTTAGATTTTCTCACAGAACGCAGAAGATGATTGCTTTTCTTAAATTTTGTTATCGGTACCAAGTCTGAAATAACTTCTGGTTTCTGTTTAAATAACAAATCAAAACAGGTAAATGAGAGAGAGACTTTAATCATAGTCTCCATTATTAATGCAACTACTCCTAGTTAGAGAAAAACATTGCAGTTTGGTTTAACCTGTGCATTTTAGCCCTCTGGCAACCCTCAATCTCTTACATTTGAATGCAGTTGCTTTTGGACAATAGCCTGCTCTGCGGCCTGCAAAACTATTTTTCTTCTGTTCTCAAAGGTAAAAATCTCCATTAAAACTAGTAATGAAAATCTGCTTAATTTCAGGCAGACGTGTGCCATGCATACCAGATTGTACACCGAAACGGAATTCCAGATGAACAGATCATTGTCATGATGTATGATGACATTGCTGATAATGAAGAGTAAGTGATGAACGTGCACTAGTCACAAGCTATATGGTTACTACAAACGCACCGTAGTCACCATTGTGTTTTGAGTTCGTAGTAGTTTTGTAAGAAAAGCCTTTAAAGCCACCTGTGATGTGCATAGAGACATTTTATCCATCAGCACAATAACTCTTCTTTGACATGTGCTCATGAGCTTTCCAAGGCTTACTCCACAACTCAGCATCAGTTGTGGCACTGAGGACTGCAGAGCTTCATGGTTGTAAGAGTAAGTGATATTAACTCCCAGGCATCACAGTTTTATAGCAGATAAATAGCCTAAAACCACAGACATAGGGAAGCTCTGTGTATGATTTACAGGTTTTTTTTGAAGGGACATTATGATATTAATTCCCAGAATGTACATTCAACAAAGAAGTGTACGTGTCCCATTCTTGGTGACTGTCTAGAGCCTATCATTGCTTTCTATATGAAGCAGGTCAGTTATACAGCCTCTAATCCTGAGACAACTTCAGCAGAAATCAGCGGACTTCACATGCATAGCAGCACTGGGAGCAAAGAATAAAAGGGCCTAAAGGCAAGACTGAAAGCAGAGAGGTGATAGTATAAGAGACCATCCACCTACATCTTCAGATTAATCAACATGATCTGAGGTGGGATACTTGAAGGTACTCTGAGGGTGAGAACACCTGAGGCAAGTATATGTAACTGACTGAAGTGAAAAGGCCTTTATATTCTGAGATCACTTAACGACACAGGGTGCAAGTACCCATACTCTCTCTCAGGCAAGCTGGCCAGTCAGGACAGTTTAAATGGTTTCCTAGTTGTTCTGTGGTCATTGTGTGCCAGACAACTAATTACTCATATTTATGTTCTGTTTAACTTTCAGAAATCCAACAAAAGGCATAGTCATCAATAGACCTAATGGCACAGATGTGTATGCTGGAGTGCCCAAGGACTACACAAAGGAGGTAGGAATGAAACACCATTCCCCAGGGAACGTTCAACATTAGCCAGTGTTCTGGATAAATCCTTTCAGCCTGAGGCTTACATTCCAAAATGCACCTAGCATAAAGCCGCCTTCTTCTTCACCTGCATGGTTTGGCATGAAGATTGGTGTTCATAAGATGAGTGTAAACAATGCTTTGAAGTGGAGCACTGGTCATAAACGTAAACCTTTACGTTGTTTCTGTGCTGGCACACGAAATAAAAGGAGGGTATGTCTTGCATTCATAAATGTTGTAACTCAATCTGAAGAACAGCTGTGTAAGACTAATTGTTTCATTAGATCAGAACAGTAATCCAATCACTTGGTGATTTTGTGATTCAGTATCTGAGCAAGTCATCACAGAATTGCAGAATCACAGAATGTTAGGGATTGGAAGGGACCTCGAAAGATCATCTAGTCCAATCCCCCTGCCGGAGCAGGATTACCTAGACCATATCACACAGGAACGCGTCCAGGCGGGTTTTCAATGTCTCCAGAGAAGGAGACTCCACAACCTCTCTGGGCAGCCTTTTCCAGTGTTCGGTTACCCTCACTGTAAAGAAGTTTTTCCTCATATTTATGTGGAATCTCCTGTGTTCCAGCTTGCACCCATTGTCCCTTGTCCTGTCAAGGGATGTCACTGAGAAGAGCCTGGCTCCGTCCTCATGACACTTGCCCTTTACATATTTATAAACATTAATGAGGTCAACCCTCAGTCTCCTCTTCTCTAAGCTAAAGAGACCCAGCTCCCTCAGCCTCTCCTCATAAGGGAGATGTTCCGCTCCCTTAATCATCTTCGTGGCTCTGCGCTGGACTCTCTCTAGCAGTTCCCTGTCCTTCTTGAACTGAGGGGCCCAGAACTGGACACAATATTGCAGATGCGGCCTCACCAGGGCAGAGTAGAGGGGGAGGAGAACCTCTCTTGACCTGTGTCACGGTTTAAAGCTGGGCCGGCTATTAAACCTGTGGCAGATGCTCTCTGTTATCCCCCTCCCCTCCCCCCAGAGGGAAAGGGAAAGGGAAAAGGGAGAGAGACTTCTGGGTTGGAAAGTTAAAACAGTTTTAATAAACTATAATAATGAAAAAGAGTATAATAACAATAATAGAAATAATCAAATATATACAAATATATATACAAAACCAAGATTGAGCTCCCCTGAAGTCAGCCACGTCACCACCGGCACTGCAGGGCAGGCTCCGGGAAGGCCCAGGCTGGGCCTAGCGATGGTCGAGAGCTGGATTCAGGAATGCACGGATCGGGATCGGGGGCAGCAGGAAAACAGACGGAGTCCTCCTTGGACACCGGCCATAGCAGAAAGAGAGCGAGACCCTCGTGATCCCCCTGCTTTATACTGAGAATGACGTGTATGGGATGGAATACCCTCGTTGGTCAATTTTGGGTCACCTGCCCTGTCCGCTTCCCCCTGCAGCTGCGACCCCCCTTCGGCTCTTCGCTCGTAAGCAGTGAGGAATTCAGCAGTGACCTTGGTTTCTCTCAAGAACAAGTACAGCAAGAGCCTTTCTGCACAACATCCCTACCGGTGCCTCAGTGATAACTACAAACTTCGAGCGTTATCAGTCCTGGAAGCAGACACTGTCTGCGAAAACATGCAGTTAGTTTCAGAAAGTGCAGTTACTTAGAGGAGACTTAGCTGAAAGTAAAAAACACTGAAAGGAAAATCGGCCTGGTTTAGGCCAAACCAGGACAACCTGCTAACCACACCCCTTCTAATACATCCCAGGATGCCATTGGCCTTCTTGGCCACAAGGGCACACTGCTGGCTCATGGTCATCCTGCTGTCCACTAGGACCCCCAGGTCCCTTTCCCCTACGCTGGTCTCCAACAGGTCTGCCCCCAACTTGTACTCATACCTGGGGTTGTTCTTGCCCAGATGCAGGACTCTACACTTGCCCTTGTTATATTTCATTAAATTTCTCCCCACCCAACTCTCCAGCCTGTCTAGGTCCCTCTGAATGGCTGCGCAGCCTTCCGGTGCGTCAGCCACTCCTCCCAGTTTTGTGTCATCAGCGAACTTGCTGACAGTGCACTCTATTCCCTCATCCAAGTCATTAATGAATATATTGAATAGAACTGGTCCCAGTACCGACCCTTGAAGGACTCCGCTAGACACAGGCCTCCAACTGGACTCTGTCCCATTGACCACTACTCTCTGGCTTCTTTCCTTCAGCCAGTTCACAATCCACCTCACTACCCGATCATCCAGACCACACTTCCTCAGTTTAGCTGCGAGAATGCTGTGGGAGACCGTGTCAAACGCTTTACTGAAATCGAGATAGACCACATCCAGAGCTTTACCATCATCTATCCACTGGGTTATGTCCTCATAAAAGGCTATCAAGTTGGTTAAGCATGACTTCCCCTTGGTGAAGCCATGTTGAGTGCCCCTAATGATCATCTTATCCTTGATATGCCTAGAGACAGCACCAAGGACAAGTTGCTCCATCACCTTTCCGGGGATGGAGGTGAGGCTGACTGGTCTATAGTTATCCGGGTCCTCCTTCTTGCCCTTTTTGAAGACTGGAGTGACATTCGCTTTCCTCCAGTCCTCAGGCACCTCTCCCGTTGCCCACGACTTAGCAAAGATGATGGAGAGTGGCCTAGCAATGACTTCCGCCAGCTCCCTCAGCACCCGCGGGTGCATCCCATCAGGGCCCATGGATTTATGGACGTCCAGATTGCTTAATTGGTCCCTGACCCAGCCCTCATCAACCAAGACAGATTCCTCCTCTATCCTGACTTCTTCTGGGGCCTCAGGGGTCTGGGGCTCCTCAGGACAGCCTCCAGCAGTATAGACAGAGGCAAAGAAGGCATCCAGTAACTCTGCCTTCTTTTTATCCTCTGTCTCCAGGGCCCCCACCTCATTCACCAGTGGGCCTACATTGCCTCTAGTGTTGGTTTTACCTGCAATGTATTTGAAGAAGCCCTTTCTGTTGTCCTTGACCTCTCTTGCAAGGTTTAATTCCAAGGAGGCCTTAGCTTTCCTAGTTGCCTCCCTACATCCTCTGACAACAGACTTATATTCCTCCCAAGTGGCCAGCCCCTCCTTCCATGATCTGTACACCCTCTTCTTCCACTTGAGTTTGCCCAGCAGTTCCCTGTTTAACCATGCAGGTCTCCTGGTACCCTTCCTTGACTTCCTACCTGCTGGGATGCTCTGATCTTGATTTTGGAAGAATCAGTCCTTGAATGCTAACCAACTATCTTGAGCCCCCTTACCTTCTAGTACCCTGTCCCATGGGATTTCCCCTAGCAATTGCTTGAAAAGGCCAAAGTTGGCCCTCCTGAAGTCCAGGGTTGCAATTCTGCTAGCTATTCTGTTCCTGCCACATGAGATCTTGAACTCTACCATCTCATGGTCACTACAACCAAGGCTGCCCTCAACCTTCACCGCTTCAACCAGACCCTCCTTGTTAGTGAGGATAAGATCCAGCAGCGCTCCTCTCCTAGTTGGCTCATCCACCATTTGCATCAGAAAGTTATCATCAATGCACTGGAGGAACCTCCTGGACTGAGGATGGCTGGCTGAGTAGGCCTCCCAGCAAATATCAGGGTAGTTGAAATCCCCCATGACAACCAGGCCCTGTAATTGCGAGACTGCTCTCAGCTGCCTGTAGAAGGCCTCATCACCCTCCTCATCCTGATCTGGTGGCCTATAATAGACACCCACAACAGTATCACCCCTGCCAGCCTGCCCCTTGATTCGCACCCACAAACTCTCAACTCGCTCCTGATCCGCCCCTGGACAGAACTTGATACATTCTAGCTGCTCACTCACATAAAGAGCAACTCCACCACCTCTCCTTAGCGGCCTGTCTTTCCTGAACAGGACATAGCCATCCATGACCACATTCCAGTCATGCGAGGTGTCCCACCAAGTCTCTGTAATTGCCACTAGATCATAGCCCCCCGACCGAACACGGATTTCCAACTCCTCCTGTTTATTCCCCATGCTGCGTGCATTGGTGTACAGGCATTTCAGGGAGCGAGCTGAGCACACCGATTTCACCCCAGGGGGATGGAAGGCCTCCTGGTCTACCTCAACACTAGAGCGTTGCCCCAGTGGTGCAAGCCCAGCTACTACCCCATCCCCCTTCGAATCTAGTTTAAAGCTCTCTGAATGAGCCCTGCTAATTCCTGTCCCAGAACCCTTTTGCCCCTACAACATAAACCTTTCCCATGTATTATGGTCACGCCTGGTGTCTTATAAAACCAGCCATTATCAAAGAACCCAAAGCCCTGCCTGTAGCACCAGTCTCGTAGCCAGGCATTTATAGAGAGAATCCTACTATTCCATCCCACATCATCACCTGAAAATGGAAGTAGGGAGGAGAAAACAACTTGTGCCCCAGACTCTTTCACCAACTGTCCTAGGGCCTTGTAGTCTTTCTTCATCCCCCTGAGACTACGGGATGCAGCTTCTTCCCCACCTGTCTGGAAGATCAGCAGGGGGTAGTAGTCTGTGGCCTTCACCAGGTTGGGGAGTTGCCTGGTGATATCCCTGATTCGGGCTCCAGGCAGACTGCAGACCTCCCTGTGATGGGGGTCAGCTCTGCATATTGGGCCCTCAGTTCCCTTTAGGAAGGAGTCTCCAACCCCTAAAACTCTTCTCTTCTTCCTTGTGGAGGAGGTAGCTATACGCCTGTCAGGTTTTTCTGACTGTGGTGGGACCTCTGATATAGGTTGTCTCTCCACCACATCCCCATTGGACCGGCTGTATTCCACTAGGGCTTCATATCTATTTCTCAGAGGCACCTGTGGAGGCAAGGTAGGCAAGGAGGGCACTCGCCTTTTGCCACGGCCATAGACTTGCCTCCACTCACTCCTTTCCTCTAGGTTATTGTTTTCCACCTGAGAGGGGCAGAGTACAGGGGTCCCTCGATCCTGGGAGCTCTCCGGCAGGTGCTCCCATTTTTGTTGCAGGGAAGGCAGAGCCTGGCTCCACCAGTCTATCTCCATTTCAGCCTCCCGAATGCTCCTAAGCCTTTCTACTTCGGCTTGAAGCCTTTCAACCTGGCTTTGCAGCTGTGCCGCTCGGCCGAGCAGATCATCTACCTGCTCACAGCTCACGCAGCCCCCTGTCACCACAGAGACGCTGTAGCATTCCCGGCAGCCTGCGACCTGCACCATCGCCTCCTTCCGTGGGAGCTCTGTCTGGGTTCCCACATCCATTTTGGTCTTCTTCCGCCGGGTGGAGACCATTGTTCTTTCACTCAGTCGCTGCTGCTGCTGCCACCACTGCCGCTGCTGCCGCTGTTGCTGACTCAGTGGCTAATACGTGATATAATGACAGATTGAAAAGGATGGCCAACTAAACTTGCCATCCACACATGGATTCTGACTTTCAGAAGCCATCTTTCTAAACGAAAATTTTGTTGTCGTTTTTATGATCCAATTTAACTTTAATCCTCTTAAATCCTTAGGATGTTACTCCAAAGAATTTCCTTGCTGTTCTCAGAGGAGATGCAGAAGCAGTGAAGGGGGTGGGATCAGGAAAAGTATTGAAAAGGTAAGATAAGTTTAATTTAGAAAGTAATTGCATGTGTAGGTGTACATTGGCACTGATTTCAACAAAAGAAGAGGGTAAATTAGAGCAACTTGAGAATCCAGCAAGACTATTGATGGCAATTCCATGTCATTCACTTTAGAAATACAATGGTTCTGGTTTCTTAAACTATCCAGCACCAAGAAGAAACTGCTGATATTTGTCTGGTATGGAGTCCAGTATAGATTAAGGTATAAAAACTCTAGAGGATACTCTCAACTGTATTAAGCTATTTGTTATTTAGACTATTGTCTTTTGCAAGAGTGGCTATTCAAAGAGAGTTTTAGTAGGGTTTGGAGACCTCTAGCAAGGGTTTGCTTAGGCTTGGCTTAATGTACACGGACAGTTGTATTGGTCACCTGGAGTGGTGAGCTTTAGCAGTCAGTGGCAGAGGGACAGAGATAGCTTAAATGGCTCATCAGCTGAAAGAATTGCATGTCTAATCCCAGCCTTGGTCTTTGTGGCAAATGTAAGGTTATTGAGGCTTTGAATGTAATGGAATGGAAGTATAGTTTGTATTTAATGCAAAAAGATCTCTGCAATTCAAAAAGTAGCATAAGCAATTACCCTTGTAATTGATGTATTATGCTGATTAAGGTATTTGTAAACTAAGTTACACAAATGATTGTAAGTTTGGCGGTGTTCTGATATATGAACAATAATAAATTGTAGACTGGCTAAATAGAACCTAAGATCTATAATTAATGGGTGTAGTTTATAAAGGCTTATATAATTTTAGATGATTGAAGTATAAAAGCAATATATTTGAGGGCCTAATTAGAAGACCTCTTGGAAAGATACCTGGTGGCAGTTATCCATCTTGCTTCTACAGAGTTTGAGATATGAAAATATGATGCCTATTTACTAAATGTGTTATATTTACTGCTGGTAAAGAGTTATATCATGTTATATTTTTTATGTACAGTATTTCCTGTAAAACCTTTAAGAATTTAAATTTGATCATTTGGAAGAATAGTTAAAGAAAAATTGTGTAAGTGCCTATCTTCATCTGAAAGCTTAATTTTAGAGACAAAGCAATGAAACAGAACAGAAGAATCCTGCCCTGGCATTGGGGAGAATAAAAATGAAGGAGCAGGACAGTAGTCAAATAAGGTATTGCTCTCAGTTGTTTAAACTTCATCCTGAAAAGCTGAGATAGAAAATTATATATGCAAGGCACGTAGGCAGAAAGTTAATAAATAGCTGCACAGTGATTAGATTGTTCTCTTCTAGTAGCTGGAATGAGTCAAGAGGTGACTATAAAGCATTTTTTGTTTAAAAAAATGTACTTCAGAGCACACCTCACCTGTGAAAGCTTGATGTTACAAGTGAAATAAGGGAGTGGCTATGCAGAAGGCCAAAGACTCTTAGCTACTCAGGGAGGCAGCTTGAACCCACATATAAAAGTCTTAGTTATTTACATTTCACCTTGGTCGAATTTTTTGCACTTAGGGTCAAGAGTGGGAGCCAGAAGAATAACACCCAACCCTTTTTTGTAAGGCTCTGTTGTGTGAATTTCCAAGTGGTCCGACTTCTGCTGTTGGGTGGGACAAGAACTCGCTTATCCTCTGTCCAAAAGGCTTCTAGATTGTCATCCAGGTTGTTCCCTAACCAGCAGGTTATTGGCCAGGCAGAAGGCTGGACAACGTCACCTGGAGCTGCTGCAGTTGTCCCGCTTTGCAGTCAGGAAAGAGCAAGAGCAAATACAGATTTCTGGACCACTGATACAGAGGAAGAGAGAGGGTTTGGGGTCTCCTTCCAATTTGTTCACATTATTTTATCTTTAGTTGTCCCTGAATACAGTTTAAAACAGTTTAAAAGCAAAATCCCTTTGCAGATCTGGCTGTTAGGGCAAGACCTTAATATGACCCAAACATGATCTGTTTGGTTTAGAGTGCAATAAAAATTTATGGCAAACAGTGTACTACACAGATGTCAGGGAATCAAAGCCTGTGAGCATGCAGTGCTTAACCAACTGCAGAGCCACTTCGTGCAAGTGCCAGTCTAGCCTAACAAGTGAGTTTGTAAATGCATCAGTTCTTCATGGAGATGGAGGCTGATGCTGATTTGGCTAAGTGTGGCCATACAGATCCTAGAATCATAGAATGGTTTAGGTTGGAAGGGACCTTAGAGATCATCTAGTTCCAACAGTACATAAACATACCTAAGGATCTTATCAAAGCAGTTCTTATGGTTTACCCCTGTGTTATTGGTGCCTCGGTATAACTTAGTTATAGAAACATTCCTTTTTTACCAGACTGCTACAAATGCCCACAGTATAACAGATTCTTCAGACAGGCAGTAAAAAACAATTGTGCTCCCGCCACACTCAACGTACCAGCCCCTGCCTAACCAGCAATCGGGTTACAGTTCGAAACATGAAGTGTAATTGCTGTATTCCCCATGCTTGATAGACTAGCCTATATCCCTGTTTTCATTCCTTTTGCAAACACTCATCTCCTCTCATAAGCACCCAAAGTAGTGTGCTTTGGGAGGAAACAAATATTACCAAGAAGAGGAGGTGCTTCAGCTGTATTATTTTGAAATATTGACATGTCTTGGCATTGAGAAGCAGACGGTTGTTCTTGTAATGAAGATTAGGTTGGAGTGGTTAGAAAGAATTTGTTTGCAATTTTTTCATTACAGTGGTCCCAAGGATCATGTGTTTGTTTATTTCACTGACCATGGAGCTCCAGGACTTCTGGCTTTTCCTGATGATGATGTAAGCATTTTGGGGATTACTTTGTTTCTAAAAAACATCCTTTTAGTGACATACTAAAATAACAAGTAATAAATGTAAAATACAAAAATATTTGATGCACTTCTGTATTGAGAGGGGAGGCAGAAAAGAAGCAATATTCTCCTCATCACCGCAGTTTGGATTTGTTCCACTTTGAATCTGAAGCATTCAAATTGAAATTAAGTTATGTCATTTAATATTTCATTGGACTTTGGTGGTCCAAGCGGACTGTTTCACACAGGTATGACTTGGCTTTCTGGTGCACTATATGTGTCATCTGGGACCATTACTCATCTTTTCTAGAGTGGTAAATACTAGAATGTTGTATTTCAGAAGGGCAAAGCACTGGATAAACATATCCTATGTGTTTAATAGGATACAGTAAACATATTCACAACAGTTAGTATTTATTCCTATTAAGTGAATTCTGTGTCTATTGAACATAAGTGGTTTTAATACAAGCCTTCTTATTTTACAGCTTCACGTGAAGGATTTGAATAGGACTATTTGGTATATGTATCGTCACAAAAAATACCGGAAGGTAAACAAGCATATCAGAAGTTGTGAGGTTAAAGGAGCAGCTGGCATGGAGCAGAGAGATTTGTCTTCGTTTTGAGAGTCATTTAAAGCAGGAGGAAGCTGTTGCCGTACAATGAAAGTTGGATTAGGATTTTGCACTTACAAGGATTGAACCTCTCCAAATTTCCTCTTTCCATTTTTAGTCTACTGTATATTTGGAGTCAATGTTGAGATGCAGTGTACTGCCTTTTGATAACGGTATATATTCTGACCAACGGTGGAGAAACATCTGTAACTACCACACCCTCATAATATGTGTCTGACTTGTTCTTCCTGTGCTTTGTTCACTTCAGACTGCACTGTTACTACAGGAAGTTTGTATATACTTCATGTTTCTCTTACAGTTACTAATACTGTTTAAGAGACTGTCTTGTCAGAAAATTCTGTGCATTTATTTCATCACAAGTAGTTTTAACCAGAAAAACTAATACTTAGAATATTTTAGTAGCTTGCCTTTTTTAAGCAGCTTTCTGTGGTAATCTGTCTACTATGGCTGGCTGTATTTAAAAACACATAAATGGCCACTGGTTCCAGAAATACTACATTCAATAGTCGTACATTGCTGTGCCTAAAGAGTGACTGTGTATTTGATTTGTGCTTTGTACATTAGTCAGTAGATCCCTGTGGATTCTGTAGAGATTAATAGCATATTTTCCTTGTGATTATGTTTTCCCTTTCCACATAGTTTAGTTCCAAAAAATGAAAAATTGATCTATTTGCTTTTGTGCTTTATTTTGTAGCATGATGGATAGCTTTTGTTTGAGGAATAGCACTACAGGCCAACTAGCTACAGCTGAAAAGCACTGAAGGACTTTTCTCCATTTCTGTGTGGAATTTCTTAAAGTCTCTGATTTATTTTATAGATGGTGTTTTACATTGAAGCATGTGAGTCTGGATCTATGATGAATCATTTGGCTGATAATATCAATGGTGAGCAATCAGTTCACTTACTGGACTTGAACATCACAACTTGTCACAGGCAGGACCTAAACAGATACTGCATCAAGGATAGGTTCAAGGCGCTTTTATGTACAGTTTTAGCAGGGGAGCACAAGAATTAGAGAAAGTAATATTTTCCATTTATGGGAAGTTCCTTTTAAAGAATTAATGCAATCTTACAAAGACTATCATGGCTTTCAATTTCTTGCAAATAAAAAAGTATTTATTTTCAGGAACTATGTGGTTGCCCTTAACTGGTAGCAGTTAAATTACACTGACATTTCTCAGCCTCAGCACTGCTCCCAGCAGGTGTGAAGTTTCTGCCATCGGTTTCATTGAGTAACAAAGGCACTTGGGAGCCATCATTGCCAGGCAATTTTGCTACAATCATTTGCACAATAACCCAGGAAGTGGAACTCAGATTTTTCAGGGTTTCTAAACTCTGCTGCAGAGCTGTGAGCTCAGCCTTGGTTAGGACGAGGAATCACAACCTTTTCAAACTCCTGCTCCGTGGCAGGGAGACTGAGTGCTCTGGCTTTTTTGTAGTTTTGAAGCTGTGATTTCAGGGAAGACCAACCATGTTTCCGTGGCTTCCTGGGTCTTTGGCCCTGGGGTACACTGCCTGTCACCCACCTAGACTTCTTACAGCCCTCTCAAGGACTTACAGAAAGTACACACAGAATGTTTTGTATTGATGATTGTTCAAAATAAATGCTCAGTGAATCAGCATTTTTCAAAGTTTGTTCTATTAGAAATTTCCAGTCTGAGAACTCTGGTTTTACCACCAGCTCTGCCAGGCTTACAAAGGCAGAAAATTGACAGTTTATGTATTACTTCAGTGGTGAACTACAAAGCTTAACTGGCTACTTAGTACGCATTTTAAAGGATGCTGAGAGCAGCACTTGCACTTTACTACAAAGACAAGTTTAAGACTTTTTTTTTTTTTTGCTTTTGAACTTGAGGTACACTCTGAGTAGAAATACACTATAGCTCTATAAAAGCACACCTAACACTTTTTGATTTTGAAACGTGGGCTTTCCTTCAGTTATGCAAGTCTGCTATGAGTTGACTTTGGTAAAAAGCCAAAATAGCTTTTGGCTTAATAATACCTGTAAAGACGTGTTTACGGTATTTCTGTTGTGTTAGAGATGACTTACTGGGAACACTGTGCTTGGGGTAGGCGTTGTAGAGTTGTCTCAGTGTAGAGTGTTACCCAAGAAAGTATATTGCTTAGAAGGTGGCATTTTCTGGAAGAAAAGATGATTTATATGATTTACTCCAAGTTTGGGAAAAAGTCCTCATTTTTATACTAAAGAAAATGAACGTATATATGGTTGTCAGTGCACAGTGTTCTCAGGCAGTTCTTTGGATAGTAGATTTTTCCCTCAGAAGTGCATGTTCTTTAAACACCCCAGACCACACATTTGGCAGCAAGGAAGGAGCTCTTACAACAGCACTGAGGCTGGATGAACAGAATGATTAACAGGCTGCTTTCCTTCCTGCTATTTAGAAGTAAATGATTGAAAGCCAAAATACTTGGGCATATATATCACATGCAGTGAAGTACTAAATCATGTGGGGCCAAAAAAAAAAAAAAAAGAAAAAAATTACTTTCTATTTGTTTTACAGTTTATGCAACAACAGCTGCCAATCCCAGAGAGTCATCATATGCATGTTACTATGATGACGAAAGGCAGACTTATCTTGGGGACTGGTACAGTGTGAATTGGATGGAAGATTCAGATATGGTAAGTTATTTAGATGAGGTTTCTGTATTTCCATGCATGAAAAATCACTAGGCTTTTTAAAAATAGCTCCTTTACAGGATTTGTGAAAATCTTTGTTTTTATATGAGACTGAAATCAACAAATTGAATTGGTAAAAGTATTTATCTAGTGCTCAGAACCATATATAATCTTTGATTGGGCCACTAAATTTATTTCTGAATTTTTTTATTTTCAGAAACATTGTCTTCTCCTGTCATTTATAAAATTGTAAACCGTCTAACTTCTAGTTACAAAGTCACATAATCTTCATTTGCTAATCTAAGACCACATCTCCAAATTTGTTAAACAAATTGGGCAGTTCAGTAAGTTTTACCTCTGCTTCAGGGATCCTTAATTAATGAACTGTGGTTAACCCGTTTGTTAGCATCATGGAAAGCAGCGTTAATGAAAGAAATCTGGGATTTGTATGCTGCCCACTCCCTTCTTGCCCATTTGCTGGGAGATTAGGAGATCACTAAAAGCAATTTGAGAATATGCAGACAAATCTTCTTTTCAGTTTTTGCTTTTATGTCTTTCAAAGGTTGTATAGCTCTTGCCCTATACTTCTTTCTACATGCTGGCAGCTAAGACCCTTTCCAGGTTTCCTTGCATTTTTAGAATAGCTGAATTTAAGTCTCTGTGACCACATGGAAGTTTCTTCATGCAGGAGGATCTAAGAAAAGAAACACTCCACAAGCAGTTTCAGCTGGTGAAGAAACGCACCAACACCAGCCATGTGATGCAGTATGGAAACAGAGTACGTATTTGAGTGGGTTTCCTGGTCAGATATATCTTAAAACCTTTTGTGCCCTATACTTTCATCCCTTACCAAAAAAAAAACCAAAAAAAACCCAAAAAAACACCAAACACTGTAAACTGGCAGAGTTGATTTAGAGAATGTTCATCTCAGAAGAGCTCTTAGCATTTAAGAGATGATGATCCTGATGCTAAAGGAAATATAGCCTTGTATTATGCTTTAATCCAAGGAGTCAGGATACGAGTTGTCCTCCAAGCTCTGCCAGTAATTCAACACTTCAATCAAGTATAAGAGAGGTATTTGCCACTTCCAGGCATATTATGAGTGTTAATGAAATGTTAATAAGTACATTGATCCCTTGAATGGGAAGAGCTGAGAGGTGATATGTCATTTGTAATAGTCCTGTTATTCAGTGTGTTAATAGAAGCACACATTAAATATTTGTTTAAAAAAAAAAAAGAAGTCAGGTTACTTAACCTGATGGTCTTTTTTGGCACAGTGAGTTTTGGAAATAAAAGTTCCCTGATTTTTGGCAGCCCTGACCTTGTATTAAAAAACCCAACGTGTGCATGCACACACACACTTACAACCCTATGATCTCCTGTATTTTGTCCAATAAAGGAAGTTTTGCATGGCAAAGCAAAGACAGACTGCCTACTGGAATGATTGACAGTTGCCATTTGTTTACTTTCTGACCTTCAGAGCATCTCCTCCATGAAAGTGATGCAGTTTCAGGGCATGGGGAAGAAAGCTGTCCCCATTTCTCTGCCACCTGTAGAGCACTATGACCTGACGCCTAGTCCTGACGTGCCTCTTGCAATCATGAAACGAAAGCTGATGGCTACCAATGACCTTTATGAGATTAGGAAGATTGCTGCAGAGATGAAAGCATACCTGGAGGTAAGCAAAAAAAAGAAAAATTTGAACTGCACATGAGGTCAGATTCATTTCCATGATAAGCAATGGCAGAAGTAACACCCCTGAAGCCAATGGGATTGCTTCCAGTTTTTTGCAAATTATAACAAAATTACTCTTCAGACTGGTACCTTCTATCTGATGGTTTACTCTTCCTTTAAAATTCAGGGATCTGTTCCAGAAGGCACATTCAGTAGTGATTATCTTCGCAAATGTAAGCAAATGTAAAAGTCAGTCTCACGGCTTTTGTTGCCAGGAAATCCCTCATCTGCATCCACAGAGATTCTTGTTAGGAGGAGTTATTCTTTGGTATTACAGAAACTCGTGTCTCAGTAGAGCTGAAGTCTCCCAAATCTAATAGCTCCCACAGAATAGTAGCCAGTATTGGTGTTGTCTTTCTTCTGGCAGAACGCTGGAAGGACAGTGAGTGATTTTGGGTGCCAGGAGTCTGACTTCCTGTCTCCCTAGATTTCGTTTGTGTGTTAAGAGACATGTCCAAAAGACTGTGCTAAAAATAAATGGCAAAGCTGGGTTCCTTAAAGAGCCCAAGAATTGAGGGAGATTTAAAGAAAGAGATTTAATTATGATAAATTTAATTCAAACTCTTCAAATTAAGTTTAGAAAAAGCATGTTTTAAGTTCTTGTTGTTATATGTGCAGGTGAAAGAATTTATCCAAGAATCCATGCGAAAGATCATCACCTTAGTAACAAGATCAAAAGAACAGGCCAACCAGATTCTGTCAGACAGATTGACCATCAGCAATTATAACTGCTACGAGTCAGCGGTGAACCACTTCAAAGCTCATTGCTTCAACTGGCACTTAGCCTTGGTAAGTCAAGCATTAGACATAACCTGATATACGTACCGGTAAAACAAGCACAGTAGTCATAAGCAGGTCTGCAAAATCAGCTTTTATTAAAAAGCTAGCTTGGGGGCAGTCCTACAGCTTAGTTTTGGAGGGTGTGAGTAATGTTTTTGGAAGCAGGAAACCACTTCCACTACAACTGTAGATAAGCAAGAAGATTACTAAAAACAAAACCAGAAATAATCCCTAACTTTTACTAGTTAGTGCTGCCCCTTCATCAGCTCCCTCCCCAGAAATCCCACTATTAAATAAGTCATGTTGTATTTCTGCTTGAAGTATCTCTACTAGCAAAATAGAACACAGCACCAGCACTGTGAATTCATAATCCTGGTACATTCAGATTTCTGTATTATGATTGTGTGTTGCATAGTTCCTTGCAGTAGCCTAGCTGCCACTTCCATGGTCTTGTTGAATTCCTGAGAGCCACTTTTTAGCTCAGGGGTTTTATTGCTGTCTACTCTTCCTGGGATCCCATTTGAGGACCAACTCCTGTTGTGCTAAGCACTGTTTAGACAAGAATAAGAGAGGTCAGTTCCTATTCCAAAAAACCCAGTCCTGATGTCAGACAAGATAACCTAAGCAGGCAGTGGTGTTTGGTAGGATGAGTCAACAGCAAATTAATTGATTTTAGGAGAAAGCAATGTGATTATCTGGCAGTTAGACAAGATTTAAGTACTGTATAAAAATCAAAAGCAGATGCAGTCCTTCAGTTGGAGCTTCTAATCAACCAGGCTATTAGGAGGCCACATTGCTCTTTTAAACTTCTAGTTCCTCTTTAGTGGTTTTTTGTTTGCTTTTGTGGGTTTTTTGAATGAAATTGGTTAGATAATTGAGCCTTGTTTAAGGGGTCAATGTGCAGCAACAGCTGAATTTACCTAATGAAGTTCAAGGAGAAAAGTACACAGAAGAAAGATCCATTTAACCTAGTACTAGATTGTCAAGACCAGTAAGTAAACACCTTGTGAATGTTAATAGCATCTCTAAATTACCTCCACAGTTTAGTTTGGATAAACAATACCTGCTCTTTATCATCGAAGTTATTAACAATGTTTGTTTATTTCAGTATGAGTATGCACTGAGTCAGCTGTATGCCTTGGTCAATGTTTGTGAAGGAGGATACCCCATTGACAGGTAATGAGGTTCCCAGATACGCTGTGACTAGAAAAGCAGAAGCTTATAGGCAGATGAAGCCTAACACTACAAAGCTTCTCACTTGTTCTGCTCTGTAAAGTTCTGACTCTAAAGTTATGAATGCTAATTTTGGAAAACATATCATTATTAGTTCCTCCCACTCATAATGATCCAGTTCCCCAGTAACCCTTTAATTTCCTTGTTGAAGACCCTCAGGGGAAATTGTAGCCAGTCAGAGGATCCCACTGCACTGTGTAACATAAAATAGCATGACTGGTGCATTTTACAGGACAAGGGTGTTGCCCTGTAACTCCTGTATGATCTTACACTGAAGCAAGGTTGGGAACTGCTGTATTTTCTCCTCTGCCCCCTCAGAACACCACAGCACTGCTGGGTTCTGATGAGGAAAGGGGATATGGTGCTAGGGTTCTCATCTGGGAGAGTGTGATAGGAAAGCAGGGAAATAATGGTCCAGGTTGGCCCCTATGGTGGTGCGGTAGGGGCAAGGGAAGCATGGTGTTGAAATTCTTTCTTGGGAGTTTGTGGTAGAGGATGGGATCCTAGCTTGTGAGTCATGTGAGAGGAAGAAAAGGGAGAGAGGAAAGCAGAGGGGTAGGGATTGGGAGGGTAGACTGGTAGTTTAGGCAGCATACACATGCAGCCCAGAAGATGAACTGCTGCCCCACTCCTGGTGGCATCCTGCTGCAGTCAGTTTGGGAAATAGTTTGAGATCAGAGCACCTGGGAAGTTTCTCATCATTAATTATTGTTCTCCGTTGCAGAATATGCCTGGCCATGGATCAAGTGTGCCTTGGGTTTTGATGGAAACAGCAGTCCTTAATATAACCCTTACTACAAGTGATAACTTTTCAAAACTGTAATAATCCAGACTTTACATGCATGCAACATGAAGAGAGTGAACCACTGTACTGGAGCTGTGCTGGGAGCTGAGGCTCCTGACCATGAGCGACACAGAACTTGCCAGTGCTCTCCCCTGCATCCCCACCTGCTGACGGCCTGCTGGTTTGGCAGAGGTGTTTTGGCAGCCCATCTGGAGCTTTCAAGGTGGATGGTTTGTTTCAAAGCGCAATACTTCTAAGAATCTCTGGATGAACACTACAAGCCACCTATCAGTGATTGCTAAATCTATGCTAAATTTAAACATCGAGTCGTTAATTCTGGATTTTTTTTTATACTATTGCTAACTATTAGCTTTTTAAAAAAAGTTAATGAATTCCATTACCGTGACTAATTTGCAGATTAGTTAAAGAGAGAAGAAACCAAAGCTTGTTCTTTAAGCTTTAACTCCTTAACAGTTTAAAGAAGTGAATTCAAGAACTATCAGATGTGAACAACACAGTTGAACTGTGAACAGTAAAAGTCTTTGTGGGTAGAAAGCACTGTTTCCCAAAGAAAAACAAATATCTCATGCTGTAAATTTAGCACCAGTATGCTATAATTAAATGTATATACACATAAACCTGTGGGCAGTCATGGAGTACAGGAATTCCCTGTGAATAAAAATAAAGTTGACAGTTTCATCAACCTACAGGGCAATACAGTGTTAGACATCTTGTGTCTTGAAAATGAATGACAGCTAATTAATTTTATGATACTGCATTAAAAGGTTATCTATCCTCTGTAAGCCTTTTATAAGACAAGTCATCTCAAAAAAACCCCACAAACCAACAAAAACCAAAACAAACCCCAAAACCCCAACCCAAAAGCAACAACAAAAAAAAATACCGAAAGCCCCAAATCACATTTGAAGGCACCACTCCTTAGGGGTCACTCAGTAAATGACAAGAAGAGGGAAAATTAGAGGTTATGAGGTGATTCAGAATAGTTTCAGGTTGTCTATATGTTTTTACACATGGAGATTGGATACAGAAATACTTCAGGGTTCTTTCCAAAGTGTGTTAAAATATGCAAAATTACCTTATCTCTACGGGAAAAGAACAAACTTTGGCAAACACTAAACTAACATCCCCAGGATGGAGAGAGTGCTGGGTAGCTCTGCTCAGAGGACAGGCATTGTGGGGGGTGTCACTGAAACTACTTTCATATGAAGAAGAGCCAGATAAAACCAGGAGCATTAGCACTTTCTGCTCTCTGCTGAGTAAGTGAGAGAGTAATCCCAGCGCACAGCTAGTGTCAAGATGGATGGGAAAAGATGAAAGTATGTGTAACTAGGCTTTACTGAATTAAGAAATGAAAGTTTGCACCTTGGGAGTTGAAAGTTCAGATACATGCTGCTTTTTAGTTACTTCTTGTTTCTTTTCAGCTGTAAAGCTGAGGTTTTTTAGCAGAAATCTAAAAATAATAGAGTATGAAAGTCTTGAGTGCCTGAATGTGTTGCAGGTGTTCGTTCCCCTGATGGCAGGAGGAAGGGTTGGCCACACAGGGCAGCTTGTAGGCAGTTGACTCCTTCAAAGCCCTGTTTGAATAGATACAGTAAATCTGCTAAGTTTTACACATCTCTGCTTTTAGAGTTGTTCTCTGCCCTAGAAATCCAGCTTCTCAAGCACTTGGCATCATCAGTCATAGTTTTAACAATTTTCTTCACCCTTTAGAAATACCCATTTTCTTCTGAAGTATTCAGAAGAGGCTTTTGGTCTTTCGGATTTTCATATCTAGAATGCAGAGGGGAAAAAAAAAAAGCCCTCCAGGTTCTTCACATCACTTTACAGCCAAGAATCTCTAGTAATTATCAGATGAAAAATCAGCTGCTAGCACACATTTTTATTTGCACACATTACTGACACCCAGGTGGCACTTGTACCTCACTGACGTCAAGTGCCCTGGCCCTCCTGATGACTTGTAGCTCTGAGGATGCAAAGGTGAAACATGAAAGAGTGGTATTTTGTTCTGCCCATTTTCTTCCTGCAAGAGTGATTTCCAGAGCTTCACCATCCTAAGTGCTACCCATGGCAATGTTACCCCTTGCCTCAGGGATGTGCCGAAATGAAAGAGAGGGGCAATCTGCTGAAGATGTCACTGCACCCACAATACCCTCTGAGGTGCAGCAGGTTCTTATCCGTGCCCCGCAAAAAGCATTAATGTGCTATTGAATCGCCAGTTCGTATCCAGACACCCATTTCCTTTGCAGTCACTCAGGAAACAGCCCCACGGAAGAAAACACCAACAACCTTCACCTGTACTGATCAATACATTTGTTTTAAGGTCTCCAAATAGCACCACACAGGCTTAGTGCCTGCGTGGTAGGCTGTTTATTTTGGGATGGTAATAGAACCTGATGAGAAAATCATTTTAGGATTGTGCAAGGTCAGTCTTACGTCAGAGTATCTTGCAGTGTATTGCGCAAGTGCAGACACCCTCGCTCTTCCTGCAGGCCTGCAGCTGCTCAGGCTGCTGATCCTGGAATGCTGGGTGCAGGAATAACTTCTGCAGAACATGGAAAACTGTCAGGTTCCCAGCAAATTGTCCTCACCAGGCAGAAGAGGGCAAAGTTAAGGCTGTGTTATTTACAAAAGCCTTCCCTGAGTAGAATAGTTGCACATATCCATAACCCCTGGGAAGACTGTCGTCTGTACCAGCCAGGGCTTCCTGTCCTCTTCCTCCTCGTTGCTAGGAACAGAGTTCAAGGCCCTTTTCCCAGCCGTTCTGTGCCAAATCTGCCATGTGTTTCCACCCAACATCCTGCTGTGCACAGCAGTTCATCACCTTTCCTTTCAGAGGACCTGGAGTGCAGGAGGCACAATTGGCCGCCGCCATAGTACACTGTGTGCTATTTCTGTATAATGCAAATGTACATGGACACAGTTTTGTTCAGAGCATGTATAACTGCCCTCCCTTCTCTACTAGCAATAAAGCAGAAAGCAGTTCACCTGGAGTTGGAGATATATTGCACTTTTTTAGAAACCCCAGTAAGTAGTATTTTAGCTATGTCCAAACCAAGTTGCATCTTCTCTCACCAGGGTGGCTCAAGGTAAGTGCTGAGCAGCTGTGCCCATCTCAGGGCAGGAGGCTGAAGGCCTCTCGTTCCTGTGCTCAGCCTCTGCCCTGTGAGAACAGGGATGGAGGAGCAGCAGAGGGAAAGGAACCTTAAAGTCCTGACTAAACAGCATTTCGTGCCAAGATCTCAGGTGATTCTGAATCAGAGGCTGCTTCCTTCCTAGGGACATGATACCCCAAAAGAGGCAGGAGACGACAGCAGTATTACAAGTTTCTAATCCCATGCACCATGGGCAGAGCCAGACAGCATCGTACAGTAGCAACACCCATCCAAGGAGGGACTCTGATGGGACAGGCAGGGTCTTCACACCAGCTGGGTAGGAGGAAACTTTTTCACAGTGCCAGGAGTTGAAATGCTGTATGATCTCCAGCCCCAGAGACATGGAGCACTGAAAGGACGAGGACCTGAGAAACCTTGGGAGGCAGCCCCACTTGAGCAGGACTTGGGCTGGCCACCTCCGGGGGTCCCTGCCAGCCTGAATCACTGCACCAGCCTGTGGAAAAAAGCCAGTCTTGTGCCGGGTTTTGAAGTACAGTTGGTGACTGATGCATGATGAGGCCCAAAAGCTCTTGAATTCAGCAGGAAAACTGCCTTTGATTTCAATGGCTTTTATTTTAGGTTATACATGAACTGCTGGTGTAATTATTTCAGTGAATTATTGACAGATTCTATCACTGGGTGCAAAGAGGCGTTAAACCAGCTCTGTGCACAAAGTGGCCACTCAGGCTTTTTGTTTTTAATTTGCAGAAGGTGGCAGCTTCAGCAGGTCTCCTTCTTCCTCTCTCTCACACTGGGATCCTTTCCTTGTGAGTAAATGAGTGACCATTGCACAATGTTTCTCTGCAAACGAGTGTTAGAGGAGGCCTTGGCTGGATTACACAACCCTACTTGGTCAAAGTCTCCTGAAACACTCTTGTCTGCTGATGGCTCATGTGAGGCCAGAGCATGAGTCACGGTGTTACCATCTTGACTAACCAGGGGAGGCCACAGACCACTGGACTGGACTGCTTCCTCCTCGCCTGGGCTGCAGCATGAGGAAATCCCGTGGCAAAGCAAATGCATAAAATCCCATGAAGCATTTAAAAACATCCATTTCATTCCCACATTTGACATTTTTTTCTTACCACCTGAAATGTCAGATACCAGCCCAAAGCAGCGCAGGACCCCGGGCGCTGGGCTCCAGACAGAGGGACATGCCGAAGCACTCCAGCAGTCTCCATGCTGGGGACTTGGAGCTTTGCCAGGGTCACCAAAACAACAGCACGTTTGTTCCAGACAGGCTGTTTCTGCATGACCCTGGCACAGGCAGAGCCTGGGTCCCACCACAGAGCTGTGAGCCCGGAGAGGCAGCGGCCGTGTCTGACCTGGGTCCTCCAGGGTCCCGTCATTCGGGTCATCTCCCAGCTTGTGTACCCTGAGAAGGGACAGCTGTGGTCAGGCCCTGGAGGAGCTGGGTCACCCCTGGCCCTCAGAGATGTATGTTTAACAAAGTTGTTGCTGGTGGTTTATATAATGTGACCAAAGAGGCCAGGTGCCCCATGGCCTCTGAGCAAGCCCTGCTCTGCACCAAGGCACGCACAGGGATTTCCTTCCAGGCACCTCGCAGCCAGGCAGAGTAACTCGCATCACTGTGAATAATCTCTCCAAGTTTGGGAGAGGCATGGCAACATTTGCAAATCACATCAGAGCTTTGCAGTTGTTATGCCAGAGGAAAATGTTGCATGTGCAATTTGAGAGCCTTTGTAAAAGCCCACAGAAATTCAGCTAGCACTCCTCACACTTTGAAAACTGTGATCTGCAGGTCTGACTTGGGGACTGGGCTTTGGTAAATTTTAGGCTGAGCCCATCTGGATCGCAGTGATTTAACACTGTTGCGGTTTCCACGGGCCTCACTGATCCACGGTTCCCCTTCGCCCCGAGGTCCAGCTGCTGACTCAGGTGTCCCAGGACGCTGCGAGGTGCTGGAGTGCTTCACCAGTCTGTTGCTTGACCCTGGCTGGTGCAAAGTCCGGTTGCTCTCTGGAAGTATCCAGCAGAAGATCAGTCCTAGCTTCCTTCCTTCCTTCCATGTTTCTACTTTAGCCTCATCCCCATCAGATTACTTCAGGCCCATTAACTGTGAATGTTACAGTATAAAGATAACGTGATCAGGCCAAGGACTTTGGCAGACATATACATCTTTGCTCCTGGGGCTTAAAACAACTTGGAGCAGTCATGGCAGAACTAAGATGCTGGTCAGACCCCCCCCACACATCTCTGGGTCTGGTGCTGGGGGACCCCCAGTTCCACCATACGTTGATCCCATGCAGTGTGATACCTGTGCACAGGTGGTGGTGGGTACATGGCTTGGAGCCCTACCAAGGCGGGGTGAGGAGGCCAGTGGGAGGTAGGCTGGAGAGCTAAGTCTGGTCCCTGGTTTGGGTGGGGAAGGGAGGTGAGAGGTGTGTAGTGGGGTGTCTCCTTCAGGAGAGTGGGTGCAAAAGGGAGAATTTGGAGAGAGTGTGTGGGAGTTGGTTTGAGAAAAAAGGAAAGTTCGTAAGTGATGCTGTCCAGAGGTTGGACCCTCCTGCTGCCACAGCCCCAAGGGTAACAGTCAAGATTGTCCTCACTATTGCCAACACGGAGCAGGTCAGCCCTCACTGATGCCCACATCAGTGATGATACCTATGGTGGAAACAGGTCAACCGGCCTCTCTGTGCTGTGTGTCAGGGACTCACTAGCAGTGCTTCCACCACAGGGGGATGGCAGTGGGCCAAGGAGCCAGGCAGGGTGAGGACATGCTGCCTCACAGCTGGAGCACCCACAGGACTCTGTACCCAGCCTCCCGGTGAGGGCTTGACACCAAGCCATCGGCACACGACGTCCGGGCCAGCACTGCAGAAGGGTGAGAGCTGATGTACTTGCGGCAGCCCACAGGATGGACATGGGGAAGCTGTTGTTGGGGCAGCGAGGCCAGCAGCTCCCGGGGCCGTGGGGACTCCCTGGGGGCCCGTCCCACTGCTAGAGCCAGGAGTGGGAGAGCTGGGAGCACCAGAGGTATCCCCAGTCCTCGGCACCTCCCTTGGGATGGGGACAGGCTGCGGCCAGGCTGGGACATCATAGCTGTGGGGAGCTGGAGACCAGCCCTGCTGCAGCATCACTGGGGCAGGGGCTGACTGCCCTGGGAGGCTGAAGTAGGGTCCTGGACCATGGGCTGGGTGGGGTAGCCCTGGCGAGGCACTGGAGGCAGCAACGCCCATGAGTGCCCTCAGGGCCCTGAGAGGAGCATCTCCTCAGTCAGATCAGTACTGGAAACCTGTATCTCAGGCTTGGCCATGGCATCCGTAGTGCCACTCTGAAAGCAGCCCGGGCTCCCAGCAGGAGCACACTGTCCTGCAAGAGGCTCATGGCAGCGCCAGGGAGGGGTTCAGCTCTGGCATCCTGCGGGTGTGCTGCCCAGAGGCAAGGCGGAGGTGCTGACAGCTGCACATGAGCAGAAATAACCATGAATTTGGAGTCAGCTCAGTGCCAGTGTCACACACTGCAAGCACATGATGTCCTCCAAACCAAGATTGCTGTTATTCACTGTTCCTCATTCTTGGTTGTTGTCCCTTCCCAACAAGACACACATGCAGCCCAAGCTAGCAGATGCACAGCACTGTTTTGCTATCTGCATGCAGATTTGGCCAGTGCACGCTACAGCTGGGGCACATAGATGCGGACATTTCAAGGCCCTGAGACAGAGAGAGTGACCAGCTACATGTGACACCATTTTACCTCTGGAGGTTCAGGAGTAAGGCAGAGACCTTGGGCAACTTGGCCCAACGTGTCCTAATTCTTTTCTGAATGTTAATAGGAGGAAACAATAGCAGCTTTGAGCCAAACCCACAGTAAAACGCCCTGTCTTTCTAATCAGAGCTTTGCTAGGCCTGATCCCAAGTTTGTGTCACTGTAGTGGAGGTTGCTTGCCTCCTGCATGCAGACAATCTAGTCTCTTACGTTTGTAGTGGGAATCTTGCCTGAATGAAAGCACCCAGAAGACATGGATCTGTCTCGCAATTAAGGCTCTCATTTCCATTACCCAGTCGTGGAAAATTGTTTTCAAATTTCATGAAATGCATTTTTGCATTGGTTCAGTTTATCCTGTGGGAATTTAGGTTTGCAGGGAAATTTTAAGTCTGCAATGACTGAATGACTGAAAGCACAGGTAGAGCGGAGAATTAGTAAGTTCTGTCTGCAACAGCCTGAATTTCTTAAAGTAATAACCTGGTGGGACTTGTAGATACGAAAACAGTAGAGAAAATGACATCTGGGTAAAAAGGGATAGGTATTTAATTCTAGCTCTTTTTGACTTTCAAATTTTAATCTGGTTTGCTACACTGGGCAAATTATTAAATTCTTTACAAATGCTTGTTATAAAATAATTGCACCATATCACACATGGAAATAAATATACAATTAACCAGACACTATCATACAACCAATGTGATTAAAACTGCTGTACATGTAAAACTGATGGTGAAGACTTTCAATCTTTGAGAAAAATACATTGAACAAAATGCCTGTGCTACCTAATTTCAGTGACAAATAGATGGCAGAAAATGTATTCTTACTGAATGTACAGGATCATCTTGCATGGTCTGTAATTACATGGATTTCAAAGGCAATGACATGTTGTAGACAGAAGACAGAGATGGAGTTCTGCTACAGGCGGCAACCCTATTCCACTGAATACATCAGACAAGACTCGGTTTATTCTAACTGGGTGAACAGATACTGTAAGGCAAAAACGCAGTCTTACCTCCAAACAGACTGAGGTGTGTGCAGACCTTTCACAGGCCTTGTGCACAGAGGTGATTCACACCTGCCATAATTTATTATGGAGCAAATGTCCACTTTTCTGCAAGATCTCTGGATTTTCTCCACTGTCCACCATTTACATTCCGCGATGTCAGCTGATTGCCAGCAGGAGGTTTTGAGGTTTGATACTTCAAGTTTTCCAGAGGATGAATGTTCTCCTGAATGCTCCTTTTATTTCTGCAAATGAACTCTGCTGAGAAATGCCCTGTATTCAGACAGCATCTACAATTAGCACATCTGCCCTGTGTCGAAGGCCACACTCCAGAGACCTTCTGAGGTCTGCAGATATCAGAGGTTCTCACGAGATAAACTATCCAGCCCTTCCAGGATGACAGCAAACACAACAAAAGAGCAGCACGGCCCTTAGGGAAAGTCTGACTCTTTAACAATTGGCACTGGTGGGGTTTTATGGTCTATTGGTTTATAAATAAAATGGAAATCTTTCTTGGTTTCACTCTTCAGCAGGGAGGCTTTAATGTGGTGAGGAAGGGCATCTTTGTCCAGCTGCAGCCACTGATCATCAACATAAACAAAGAGTGCGTAGTCCTTGGGATAGGAGACTTCAAACTTTTCTGCACACTGCTGGCTCAGCTGCTCAGCCGTGGTGTCGTTCCGGGAAGCAAGTGTCCTTGACTGACCACTGATTTCCAGAAAGGAGATAGAGATGAAATCCTGAAGAGAAACATGAGGATAGATCTTGCAGTTAATGCAGAGACTTAGGACCGAAGGAGATAGAATTCAGCCCCAAAGCTCTGGCTGCCTAGAGCTCCTAAATGCTCCCAAATATCCTCCAATCATTCCCCAATGCCCTAGTTACTCTCTCCTTTCTCCCCTCAGACGAACAAGCTCTGAATCAGCAAATACTTAAACTAACAAACACTTAACCAAATAATTAGCCCTGTAAAGACAAGTAAGTGAAAGCTTTTCTTTCTGATTTTGGTGAATATCCTTAGTGAGCCATCTGCAACAGTTCCTTCTCCCACCTTTCTACAGCTTCTGAAGAAATAGGATGCAAAGAAGTAACAGACCAGAGTAACAAAGAAAAAACCTCAAAGATCTCTCCTGAAAACCCCCTGTCTCACAGAAACAGGAAAGGGCTGGCAGTGCGGTGGCCCTTGTAACTCCACCATCACCCAAACAGCACCTTGAGACTGTCTCCTCCAAACTTCCTTTCATCAGTAAGGAAAGAGCAGAGGTTATGCTGAGAAGGCTGATATACTTGTATCCTGTTTTCAAGCAGTAACGACTGTTGGGATGACTTTCCCCTTGCCAAACTCATGAGGAACAGAATCTAGAGAACCTTTGCCACAGCGGAACCTGTGTGTTTAATTTGTATCTGTGAAGTTTAAAAAAATTCCCAGCCTTTTTGGTGAGAAAATACTCAGGTTCCTCAGCAGAAGTGAGATTTACAAAATATTTGGACTATGGGTTTCCAAACTGTGTTTTTATGGATTGTCACTGCAGATGAGTAAGGCAGCCAGAGGGGTGTGCAGGGGCACGCTGAACACCTCAGCAAGCTGTTCCCTTGGGGGATGGGCTCCCACGTCTCTGATATCACCCCTCATCCAAAGGAATCGAAAATGGCCCTTACGCTGCTGTAGATGGTGGGAATCTTCTGGGGAAATGTGGCATTTGCTTGCCACAGCTATTATGCTCCATGCTAGGTACTTGCTATGAGCTACTGCCAGAGCAGCACTTGAGGCTGGATGAGTATTTGATGTGTCTCAGCCCCCATTCACACGTTCTGATATCATCAGGGACTGTTTTGACTGCAATATGGGAAGCATATTAAACCCCACGATTTCACAGAGCTAGATGGACTGTGTCTGCCCCTCAGGAGACTTTCCCCTGGCTTTCCCCTCTTCAGTTTTGCACTGTGAAGGCTTTGAGACGTGGCCTTTGCTGCCTCCCTGTGGGTGACAATTTGATCACAGGACATGAGGCTGGCAGGGCATCCTGTCTGCCTGCTCCTGCACCCAGCCTCCCCATGGCTGGAGGCCCAGAGCACCCATCCCTCCTGGGACCCTCTCCCACGGGTGCATGGGGAGGTCTTCGCTGGGCCACAGACAGCATGGGCTTCAAAGCTAGCCAGCCGTTCTTGGGTCTGCCCTGCTGCCAGACAGGAGAAGCCAGGCTCTGGAAGACTCTGATCCTCCTACAGCTTTATGCCATCTAGGAGCTACCCCTGCTTAGCCTCCTCACATCTCCTCAGCTTAGCCTAGGACTTCCCCAGGCCCTTAGGATAGGGAGCAGAGGGGCTTCCTGCCTCCCCGCCGCAGCTCTCCATATGCGAATGCTCCTAGCACGCCTCATTCGAGAATGAACAACAAAATCACTCTGCAGTCATATTTAAAATTATATTGTTATGAGGGTACTTCAAGACTTCAAAATACATTTTTAAAGTAATATGTATTTCAAATGAGGTGTGATTTTTTAAGATTTGGAAATCTTGCACTGTGTATACTCTCTTTTTTTAATAGTGATTTGGGTTAATTTTGTTTTAAAATAATTATCATATTAAAAATTAGTAAGTATGGAGAGAGCATGTTCATCTGCTAGGCTTTTTCCCTAGAAAGTAATGCCAGCTACCTGCACTGACGAGCGGGAAGCCCGGGCCTTGTTCAATGTCCTCCGCCGCTCCCAGCGGTGAATGGAGTCCTGTACCTCCATGCTCAGCTGCCGCGTGACAGTGATTTTGTCATAGTTCTTGATGTGCTCCAGGGCCCCATAGGTGGTGGTTAAATAATAAGAGCCTGTGAAAGGAGAAGGTCTTGTATGAACATCACACCTGCACGGGCCATTCCTTTCCACTTCCATCCTGCCTGCTTGTGCCCATGCAGCGGCATCTGTGCCTCACTGCAGGGACCACAGTGTCCTCCACCCCTTTCTGCTTCACAGCAATGTCACTGCCCAGACCGCTGAGGTTGTAGATGACCTGGGAATAAACACAGACTGAAGGCAAACTACTACAAAAAAAGCTTTCACAAACAATTCCAAACCATTCTTATATCCAGTCTAAATCTACCCTCTTTCAGTTTAAATCTGTTGCCCCTCGTCCTGTCACTACAGGTCTTGGTAAAAAGCCTTTCTCTGTCTTTATATATTGAAAGCCCACAGTAAGGTCTCCCTGGAGCCTTCTCTTCTCCAGGCTGAACAACCCCAACTCTCTCAGCCTGTCTTCATAGGAGAGGTGCTCTAGCCCTCTGATCATCTTCGTGGCCCTCCTCTGGACCCGCTCCAACAGCTCCATGTCTGTCTTGTGCTGGGGGCCCCAGAGTTGGATGCAGTACTGCAGGTGGGGTCTCAGCAGACCTTGCTGGCCACGCTGCTTTTGATGCAGCCCAGGATATGACTGACAACATTTAGAGTCTGGGTCCCCTGTGGGCTCAGCACTGTTCAAGGCTGTCTCTGATCTGCAAGGACAAGTCACCCTCTCCTCCCTCCATCTCTATCGACTAGACAGGGAGCTCAGGTGTTTGGCTGGGAGTAATTCCCAGACTGTTCAGAGTTGTGGGATAAATCTGGGTAAAGCAGAGAAACAGGGGATAAAGCAGGAAAAGCCTGCAACCAGTCCTTTTCCCTCAGCAACTCCCTGACCGCTGCAGTGTTGGCTGCAGCAGGTAATAAATAACCAACTGCAGCAGTCAGGGATGCAGCTGGCCCATGATAAGAACAGGCTTCATCAACAGAGATGAAGATAAGCCCTGATAAGAGGACAGAGTTGAATACGAGGAAGCTGATGCTTTGGTTGCAGGGCAGCCCCGTGTCAGAGGTTAATTAAAAGTGCTCGTTTTCCCAGCTGCCGCCCGGGCTCAGCTCCGCTGATGAGCGAGAGGCTGGGCCGGGGTCTCCTCTGACCAGAGGGAAGCAGTCAGCCTGCAGGAGCAGCAGCGTGGTGTCCCAGAGGCAGTGGGGAAGGGGACGCATGCCCTGGGTCTCCAGGCGAGAGCATGGCCTGAAGCAGGCGAGGGGCCAGGCCTCAGCGGGGACTGGGCGGTGCCCGCGCTGTCTACGAGCCCCCATGCTGGGCCAGGTCCACCGCCCCGGCCTCTGCGCCATCCCCTGATCCTGCTCCCTCACCCTGGGTGCCAGGAAAACAGGGAGAAATAAAAATTGCCCATCAGCTGGGCAGCAACAACCAGGAGCTCCCTGTTTTTAATAAGTTTCATAATAATTGCAGTTGCCTCTAGATGGCACTTCCACATCACCCAAACCTTGCACCCGCCCGGGGTTTCGCAGCCCTTCCTCAGGCTCTGATGAGCCCCACAGTCATTGCGGCTGGTTGCGTAAGTGGTGCTAAGACAGCATTTTATTTAAAAGCAGTATTTTTAGGACACCATTAAAGTTTGGTGTAGCAGAGGAGAGATCAAGGCATCGCCATTTGACTTTCCATACTCAGGTGGATCCAATGAGGAATGTCCCATAGCTACGTAGGTCTGCACACACCGAAAACACTCTCTTTTTCTTTACTGTCTCCCACAAAGTGCTGCTGAGAACAGGCTAACAAGCCTGCAAGTGACACTTTTCCCCTCTTAAATATAGTTACTGCCCTCCCTCGTCTGTCATTCAGTATTTCTCCTGCTCTAGCAGAGTCAGAGGCGCCCAGGATGGGACCCGTGACCTGGCGTATCCTGTCCTTCAGAATCCAGGGAAGAAGATCTCCCAGTCCCCCAAGACAGGAATTCATTATATCTTCTTTAAGAATTAATTTTTCTTCCACTTTCCAGTATCTTAATTTCCCCACAGTCATTCTCCATCATCTATCCTTACCTTTGCCCCAGTAGTCAACATCACTGTTATTATAAAATTCAAAGTATTTTTTTTATTTGGAGGCTAGATTGAAATGATTTTGTGTATTGACTTGAGGTAATTTCACAGTTTTCTCACTTCTGCTTTCCTTTATTTCCTTTTATTTCTGTGCCTGAATCACCTTTTGCCATTTAACTTTGAAAGGCCTAACTCAAGTTGATTTTTGCCAGTTCTCATTTTAGCCCTGTGCTTTGCGATCTCAGAGCTGTCTTCACTGAGATGTTCTTTTTTTTTTCCATTCCCTGTATCTGCAGTTACTCCCAGTCTCCTTACTGATGTGGTTATTTAGCCAGTTTGATCTGGAACTGTCTCACAAAATTTTCCCCCTTTGGCTGGTGTACACATTTCACACAAGTCTCTGCATGTTTGAATTAAGAGAACCTCCAGCCAGCTTTGCCTTCAATAGCCTGAGCTCCCCAACCCAGCTGACTTCAGTGACCAGCCTGGTAGTGTGCCCTTTTGAAATGAAGAACCTGCGGGCAGCGTAGTCACCAAAATCAGCTTAGTTATATCAGCAAAATGCTGTGCTTAGGCTAACATTTTTTCTGCTAACAATTCTTTTCAGCAGGAAAATTATCCTGTGCAAGAAACCCCTCACTAATACGATTGTGTTGCTACTGCTCATTCTGTTGGTACTTAATTTTGCCCACCTCTGCTGTGCTGGGATGACATGCTCTTAGTTACAGACTTATACTTCCATTTAAAATAAACAAAATTATTCTGCTATTGTTCATCCAGGACTCCTTTCTAGAACCTCAGTACTTACCAAAATGAAGTCTAAAATAGAACCCATTTTATTGGTTTAGTGACTACTTGGTGAAAAATTATCTGTGTGCCTAATTCAGCGTGTGTGACCCTGTCACTGTTAGTAGCATTTGCTTCCCAAGCTATATTTAAGAAACTAAAGGCCCATAGCTCCTTGGAATGTTTATCCCTCTAATAGCAGACGTCTTTATTCACATCAAAAAACAATATTCCTTTCTAACCCGACTTTCCTTTCTCTGCCTCGCTATGATACTCAACCAGAGAACATTGTCAAAGGAATCACTCAAATTTAAGTGTAGAGTGAGCTGAGAATGATGTATGGCTCCAGGCATACGATGCAATTGAAGAAATGCGCTCTTTTCTCACTGGAAGAAATAAAAAAGCCCACACAATGGACTGCAGCAGTAGTTCAGTTTTAGGCAAAGACCTTTTAACTTTTCAGCCTTTGGACCAAGGAACACTAGATGTCTCTGTTTAGGTTACTAATCCAGCAACTGAGTTCTCATTTATGCTGGGTCCCTGCCTTTCTAGCTAAATAATGATTTCCAAAGTGAAAATCCCAGGAGCAAACACTGTACCTTCCCCTAGCTGCAGAGCAGGGTCCATGAGTTCCATCACATACTCCACATTCAGAAGGACTTCAGTCAAGTTGCTGCGGGCCAACACATACATGAGCACGGGGAGGAAGTCATCTGCACCGTATGGTTTCCCTGAGCGAAGAGAAACACAGAGTGGTCCCAATAAACTCACCACAAAGACACGTTCCCACACAACAGTGACAGCTTCTCACCCAGCATGCCCTTTGCAGACTTTAGCTTACATTATCTGAAAAGTGAAAGCCTGAAAGCACCAGCAAAGAAAAAATGCTGAAAAAGGGAAAGTTAGTTCACTTAAAAAGTAAGTAAACTTGCTTCAAGCCCAAAATATGAGCTTGAAAATTTTTAGTGAGCTCCATTTCTCCCATTCTGTATTAACTGGAGAAAGAGAAACTTAAACTTTATGGATCACAGACAAGGGACAATCCTTGAAGAGTGCAAAGGCTGCCAGCTTGGCCCTCTGATTTGACACAGCCATAAACACTGCAATTCACATTTTCAATATTAGGTTTGCTCTATGTTTGGGAACAAGGAGCAGAAAACGGAATTTGAGACAGTGGTTTTTAGGACTGAGCACTTCTGTGTTTATGTTCCTTCAGAAGGCAAAACATTGCACTACATGTTCCTAATTAAAACAGTCTCCCAAGAGCTAGGATCTAAGAGGAAGCATCTTTCCAGCTATGGTGTCTAGCTAAGAAAACAAAAAGCCTTTCATATTGGACTTAGAATAGTTTTTGAACTTTGTGTGTAGCAGGTGCTACAGGAACAGATCCTCATGGGCTCAAGTTTTCCTGTGCTTAAAACATTCATATCAACAAACTCAACAAAGTGATTTTATATGAAATCTGTAAAAGCTCTTTGGGATCTCGGAGGGCAAAAAAGCATACATGTTAACAGTCATCATTATAAATAATTACTACTTAAAATAGAATCCAGACTGAAGATTCACCACATAAATGGCAAAGAACACAAGGATAACTTTTCTTATTTGAAAGATGCTTTCACTTTTTACCAACATGTCATAAATTCATCATGGACAACCCATAATAACAAGTTGCTTAACAGGCCTATCTTCCCAACATTCAGGGTTGACCATTCCTCTTAATCTAAGCCCAGACTGCTTTCATTCTGAATGTCCTCCCTCAGACGGTGGGCAGTTTTCCTCACCTGAGCACTTGGATGTGTTGGTTTCATGGGCCATGTGTGTCTCACCTGAGAACCGTTTGCCTCATCTCAAAGAATCAAAGCTACCCTTGATGTAGCTTTGGTGAAATTATGCCCTAGCCATTTTTGGCCCATAGTCCACATGCCCTTCCATGGTAGGGCATAAATTCCTATTTCTCAAATGTTCCCACTGACTTATTTCAAATATTTGCCATGAGTCAGCTTTCCTTTTTTGTCATTCATAGCTGATGCAGATTCTTCACTGGCAAAGAAAGATATTCTTCTGAAGCCTCAAATAAATATGAGCTTAGCCCCTGATTAAAAAAAAAAAAAAGTATGGCTTTTAAATAAACCCAGTAATATATCTAGTGAACAGAGAGTTGACCCAGTTAAAACAAAGTGTTGAAGCATGAGGGACTGTCAGGGCTGTAATTCAGTCTGTTTCTAACAGAGTCCGCACATGTCACAACATAGACAATTTATTTAATGAAAGCTGGATTAACGCTTTCATTCTGTTTGCTTTATTATGGCTGCCTTTAGTTAAAAGACACAGCCTTCGGTCTTCAACCAAATGATAAAAGGACTGTATTGTTTCATTAACATCTGGATGGACATTTTTTTGTGTGTTGTTGCCTTGGCTTATGTGTCTGTGAAAGCTTCAGCTCTGTGAAGGGTTCAATTCATTACTGTCATATATATTACCTTAATACAAGCAGGTTAGTATTACAGCTAATTAATATTGTCTAGGAAAAAAGGATGACACAACTGAGACATGAAAACATACTAGAAAAACTGCACAGAGAAAAGCCTTGTTCTCCTTTTGACCTGAGTAAATCAGATGTCAACAGAGTTAGTTCTGTATAAAAATAGTGTAAAGGAAGACGAAGTACCAAAGTTTGATAGCCTCATTTTTTTCCCTTCTTTAAAAACTTTCTTTATGAGGTAGTAGTTACTGACCAGTGGTATGGATTGGGCGCTTCTGATTTCCTGAAGGCCAAAGGATTTCCTGAAGGCCAAGGGATTTCCAGTGCAACATCAATAGCAGAATTTTCTCTTCCCTACCACTTCATTTTCATGACCAATGTGTGTTGTGCCTGCTAGGGTGTCCAAGAAAGTTGCTACTTCACAACATGAATTCCTACCCACTGGAAAAAAACGCTGGTTTTTTTTTGTAAAATGTCACCGAAAGAGATCACCAACCAGCCAACGGACTGACCAACCAATGCAGAGGGGAAACAGAAACTTGGAGCTAAACAATTCCATGTCTCCAGCCATCAACTTCTAGTGTCCACCGAAATGAAATTTAGAGGACACTTTTCAAGAACTCCCACAAAATCTATTTCTTTTTTATTGGCTGAGAAGTGGTTGTATGTAAAAGTAGGCACTGAGTAAATTATTTTTCACTGCTTTCTATCTCATATCCATAAGCTGATTTAGCTGCTCTGCCCGCCAGCCCTTGTTATAAACCTTTCTCAACTTTAAGATTTCATAGAAATATTATTGAACTCACAGCTGTTTGTATGGCTTAAATATGAAAATCTGATATACAGTTTCTTTTTGATCAATAAGCTCAGACTAGGGATGTCAGCCTGCAATAATGGAAAGAGTACTCATTCTCCATATGCTGTATGCTCATAATCTGCATAAATTACTAGACATCATTTTAATTCACTTGTGGGAATATGAAGCCTGATTCTTAAATACCCATGTCTGTAGCTAAAGCTGAAGTCAGCAGGAGCTGTAGGTGTCAACAAGAGAAAAGCAAAGCTAATCATCAAGGATCCATCTCTGACTCCATGTGTTGCCAAAAACTTCCAGCATTCCCTAGGGCAGGTCAGGCATGGTATATTGTGCCTACTCCTTGTAGTCATCGCAACAGCTTCTCTCCACTGAGTGCATATGGAGCCAGGGACAGGTGCCTGAGAGGACAAGACTCTGAACCTCCCCTTGTTCTCCTGGCTAGGCACTACCTTAGACTTGTACAGCCATCAGACCAAGTATGGCCCTGAGAAGCCCTGTATCTCGGTCCATCCATGGGGATAATAGGTGCTGTCAGAAACTCAAATATGACCAGAAGCAGGAGGCACAAAGATATATGAAATAATGCCAGTGAACCAAGACACTTGAGAGGTTGGTGCTGCTCAGCATCCTGCAACCCACATGCTCCCTGTCATGGAAGGCACCAGGGCACTAACCGGCATCCAGCCAGGGGCTGCAGCTGGGATGTCCTCTGCAGGCTGCTGCCTCCTCAGCTCCACTTTCAGTCTGGGCCAGAGCCAAGCTCCTAGACCTGCATGTCTAACTCCATCTGTGGTCTCTCACAGAGGGGTATGTTTGCAGTTAACAGAGATAAATCTAGCTCCGACCCTGCCAGCGGTCTCAGTGACACGGACTGAGCTTGTTTGTTCAAGGTGGTGTTGTCCTGCTCCAGATATAACTTGCTTGCTTTATTTCCCCCTCTTCCCTGCAGGATCAGGAAACATTTATTTCATAAATATCTATAAGAAGCTTAAAATAAGCCTTCTCTTCTGCCACAAACTCATCCTATTATGTTTATAGCAAAGCAAATACAACGTCAGCTCCTGGCTGGGATGCAGCACTTGAATGGAATGGGTATTAATTAAATAAATGATTTAAAGCAACTGGAATTCTGCCCAAGCCTCCATAAAGAAATTACAGCCTGTTTAACAGATTCATGCGTTTCTTTTCCCTCCATGTATATTCTGACAACCAGCAGACAGTGATGATGCTCTGCATCTTGCTCTAGTATTTTACAAACACTGGAATGATGTCTAGCTGCAGCTCTCCAGGAAATATGAATTCTAGCCTCAGTTTATAGTTGAGAAATCTGAGGTACAGAAAGGTTAACTGAGATTTGTTCAAGATCATGAGAAAAGATTGTGACCGTCCTTCTACTCCCTAGCATTTTGCTGTCTCTTGTCCATCCCATACTACCTCAGCAAGGTTCAATTTATGGTACAGTTGAATTAAGGGAGTTAATACATGCAGGCAGCATGAATCCATTTCAAAAACACATGTTTTACAGATCAGAGGAATTTGTTCCCCTTGAAAAATTTGAACTGTCTCTTTAATTCAAATGTAGTAATTGTGCTAGCCAGAAAAAAGATATAATCTCTAGTCCATCAGCCTTCATTAATAGTAACTTAAATGCAAATATCCTTTTCCTAAAGATAACAAAGCAAAACTGTTATGTATAGCTTTATTTTCCTTCTCAGAAGTGAGCAGTGTGGTGAGATTGCTCTGACTTAGTTTTAGAATTTCTAGCATCAGTTCTACACTTGCTGCTGAAGTATTTGAGGCCGATTTCCTTTTCACAGGCTCAGCCATCCCACTGAAGACATACTGCTTCACATCCTTGCCTTTGTCAACTGCAGAGCCATATAGGAGTGTATCAAGGCAACTAATATTCAGCTGCTCAGTTCCGTGGGGGATGACAAACTTCATCTTAAAAGCTAGGGAAGAGAAAGATTCCAGTGGACTATATATCCTATCTTTCCTCTTCTTCCAAAAGCACGCTATGCATTAGCCATGCAAAACTATGCAACAGAAGTTATTAAATCAGATGTTTTAGGGCAAATCACCTAGCTATCTCCATCACTAGTACAGAACTGGTTTTGAACTATATACTCCAGCTCCCTGTGCAGTTCAAAGATACTCCAAAAGAGAAGCTTCATAACCTTAGGTAGTCCACAAGTTTAAAATGTTGCAGTAAGAAAATTGTTCTGTTCATTCCTCTTGAATCTCCTTTGAAAGCAGTCTCCCCATCTTTCAAACTTCCAACTTAAGCTTAGAGCCTTTCCATGCCTGATTTTCCCCGCTCATGGACTGACCAAGCTTGGCCTGTTTGTCTTACACAGCGTTTCTTCATAAGCCAGTGCCTACTGCTCTGCTGGTTTTGCTTTTCCATCAGTTCTCTTCCACAGAGCGGCAGTTTCCAGGCAGCACAGGGCTGGGACCAGGCTCACCACTGCCAGTACACACCACACATACTGCAGATTTGCATCTTGTTTATCACTCCACAAGTGTCACTTGTGTTTTTCATAGAGCGACAAGCAGAGATTCTCATTCTACACCTACCATACAATATGCCTTTGACATTTTGTCTGAGTAAAGGTATTTCTGAAAGATAAATAAGAAGCAGTTTTTTCTACATAAGATTACAGTGCTTCTATATAAATGAGATACGTGGTCAACTCTCCCTGCGGGTATTGGGGCATGCCTTCCAAATGTAGGAGCAGTCAGAGAGCTGGGAGCTTACAGCTCCCTGTGAGTCCTGCCTCTTACTTTTTCTAGTGCACAGATAAAAAATATGCCAGCCATTTTGCAGGGGAGGGGCTGGGTGGGTTTCCAAACTCTACTTCTTTTATTCTTTTAATGCATATCCTTCTTACTAACTACTCCTAGTATTTTAGAAGGCAGGTTACATATTTTTTGATCATAGGTTACTTTCTTGGAGGCATATGTTGCTGTTATTTAAGTTTGCACAGAACTTGGAAAAGCTCAGTGAGACACCGCAATGCTATCATAATTGTCCCTTTGGGAACAATTCACTTACTAGTACCACTGCCTACACTGTAGATGTGAACATCTGAATCAGTACCTCTACGCTCCTTTTATAGCCAGTGATGAACTAACCAATGAACTGATGAACTAACAGTGGAGTTTGTCATGAGTCATCTCACCCTAAAACAGACACCTACATCTAGCCAGATGAATCAACTGAACTCCATTGACTAAGTCCCCATTATCTATAATTAGAAGCTAGACATGATACCCATCTGTGGCCACCTACAGCTAGATGTAGTTGTAGATGAGTCCTACTTCAACATAGGTCTATATCTTGTAGTTGTACTCAAGAGGTCTGTTGGGAGAAAGGTGTATTGACAAAGACTGGGAATTTGTCTTCCTGATTCCTGGAGATGATTCAGGCAAGTTGATTGCCTTCAGCATGAGGGAGAAATGTTAGTTTAAACCAGCTGAGGGCCCATTCAGTTCATTGTCTAAGTATCAGGGGGTTCAACCACAGCCAGTTTTTCAGGCAGATTTTGTCATGTAGTATGAATTGCAACCAAACCAGAGAACTCCTTTCTTAAAATGGCCTGATACACATGGAGACAGTCAAGGCTGACTTCAAATTCTCAAGACTCTTTCAGCAGTGCAAAGATGGGCACTACCACAGGCACAGATATTCCTGAGTAAGCCTATCCCTAGTTTTAAAGAAAACTTGGTACCTGTCTGGACACCCTGGCCAAACCTGGACTGATGTACGGGGGTCTCAACATGTTAAAAAACTTGTGTTTTCATGGGAGTCTGAAAAAAAGGGGTGCTCGATTTGGTGGTATTTGCACTTTGTTTTCAAATATGAAACCATATTCTCAGGTCAGCTCATCCTATGGTCAGCCTAAAGTGGAAAAAGAGCTGTCCTGAGCTACCAAATTGCAAATTAGAACAGACAGCATAAGTAGTTATCATATTACCGAACAGATAACTTTTCTGACAGAGGTAGACTGATTTTGGTCTGGCGGCAGAGGGAATGATTAGTTTTGTGTTCCACCTGCTCTGATTGGATGAGGAGGAAACTCACTAATTCAGCAGTGAGTAAAAGGAGCTAAAAGAACAGACTGCTGCACAGGAAGCTGAGCATGGCTGCTGCTCTTCCTGCGCAACCAGTGCTGTGCTGCCTCAGGGCTGGCTGAAAGCAAAAGGGTCCCTGGGCCGCTGCTCTTGAGATGGGCAGAGAGCAGGAGGAGAATTCCTACCCGCTGAAATCTGGCCTGAGCAGCTCGCAGTGCACTCTTCTGCCCACCACCAGCTGGGAGTTCCCTGTCAGAAAAATATTTCAGTTTGCTGAACGTTTGTCTTTGCCAGGTGGAAAATCACAGTGATCTGGGGTCAGTTCATTCTGTTGAAGAGGTTTCACACATTTCACTTCTAAGTGGGTCTACAGGACGTTTCACTCAATTCCTCTCCGAGTCCACTGTCTTCCAGGAGGTAGGCTATAGCATTCTCCTCCCTTTAACCTCTTTTCCGGTCTGAATTCATTGGGGTATATTTCCTTAATGCCAGGCCAGTTCCTTTTGACCAGGCCTTGATATGCATCACTGATCATATATTCTGGAGAGGGAACTGGACACACAGGGGTGAAGTCAGCTTCTGACCTATACCCCGCTTGAAGTAGTACTCAACATGAGAAAACAGCTGAGCTGGCCGAAATGAAGCGCTTTGGTTAGCATAGCAAACCACAACGAAATCCTCTGATTTCAGGCATGTTAAGCTTTTAAAACATGTAGGGTTTTTTGAGTTATTTCCCTACCACCTGATTTCTGTTACATAAAATGACACAACGGCATTTCCTGCAACAGAGAAATTCCAGCCCTGAGCTAACTGAGGTGTGACAGACACATAAGGTACCACCAGCATCAGAAGGAGACAGTGTCTCCTATGGGGGTTTTAATGAGGCATGTGACTCTTTGATCTATACTAAATTCACTCTCAAACTTAACACAACTGTTTTAACAAAGTTACAGCAAATTCCCTACATGTTTCCAAATCTTCTCATAATACTTGAAGACAGTCAGAGGTCTGCAGCTTAGGCTTGTCCCTGGGGTGACTTCTTGCTCTGCTGTTAATGTGTCTACATTGGTCATTGAACCTTGCTGCATACTGTTCAAGGGATGACCCTGAGGTGAGGCTCAGAAGGGACACAACAATTCCTGTATGAGTGCTCCAAGGCTGTTGTCAGTACAAAATAAAGCAGAATAGCTAAAAGCACCTTTGGAGATCATGAGTTCTTTAACAACCACAGGTTGTCGCAAATTAGTATCTGTCTTCTCTCCAAATTTATGCATGGCTGGTCATCAGCTCACCAGTATACAAAGAAAGCTCTTAAACTGGCAAGGCAGGTTCCTGGAGGAAGGGGCTTCCTGGTCTATCTGCAGAAATGCATCTTGTCTGCAGGCCAAGGGCTTAACGTGTGCGTTTAGTGGTTGGCCTGAAGCCCAAGTTATATTTATACTCAGAGCACATACTTTCTCACACTGAAGAAGTGTAGTAGTGGCTTTTGGAACTTACTGGAGCATCAGGAATTAGTAACAAGCAGTACTAGCATTCTGCATCTCCTCCTCAATCTAGGCAAAACTTTGTAAAGGCCAAATCAGACCCATTCCTAGAATTTACCATTAAGCTCATACAAACTGAGACAGAGCTCTGAGGATTTATGGAGAGCTGTGTGAAGACCTGTGCAAAAAGGACATTACCTATAAAACACACACTTACAGACATCTGTTTTTTGGAGTTAATGGAGCTTAAAGTTAACCAGGTAACATCTTATACCTGTTACTAATGCAGAGAACTTCGCAGTCACTAACTAGCCCATTCTGAACACAACCTGTAGACAGCTGATACCAAACACACCGACCATCACTGTTACCTCCAATCTGAATATTACCACACCAACTGTATCATAAATCCTGTTCCTTTGATACATGGAGAAGGACCAGTGAGGGATACCTTTTCAGTACAAGTGCTGTACCTGGGTTTCCCTGAGCCATGGAGTCATAGATGAGTTTGCAGGACTTCAGCAAGATGGCAATCTTCTTTTCTGGGGAGTAGGCCTTGTGCATGGTTGTGAACTTGTGAAGGATCTTTTCCAGCACAACGGTTTCAGGCACACTGGTTGTGACGCCGAGGTCAGTGGTAGTTGTGTTTTGTATCACAAGTTGGTTCTCCTTTAGCTGCTGTAAAGATCCATCTTTGTTGTGGATTTCTTTTAAGTAAGAATCAATGGCTTCTTTTAAAGGTTTCAGGACACATTTGTACAAAGCCGTCTCAGCAATCACTTCTGCATAGAGAAGGGAGAACACAAAAGTCCATAATAAATAACCAATACAGAAGTACAGGTGCAAATAAAACTCCTAAGCAAGCATGTGGTTGGTTATTCATGCACTACTGCATCACTGTGAGCAGGGAACAGAAATTACATCCCAGAAAGTAAACATTTCATTACCAACACCCTCCAGAAGTCCTGGATAGTCTTGAGATGAACATCAACGCACAATCTCTGCCACTGGAGCCGCAGGAGAGCTCCTGCTACCAGCAGCCCCTGCTGTCTTTGCCTGACTCCTGGCTGATTAGCAAGGCACTGTCAGCAGCAGGAAAGCCAGCTCTGGGTAGAGATGAGGAACCTCGCCTAACTCTGTTTCTTTTCACAGCCCTGCCCTTACAGATGCCCAGGTGGGATTCATCTCATGTCCCTTCTGATACCTCCCTCTGACCTGTCTGAGATATTCGCTTTGGGACAAAATCAATTGCATCCTCAAAGTGCCTCTTTCTCCACAGTGACTGAAAACGGACTGTAGCCTCCAGCTCAGAGGCAGACACCAACACCTGGTCAGAAGTTTCTCAGCCTTACTGCTCAAGTGACTCTAACTTACTGATACTTAGGTCACCTCTTACGACACCTGTGGATGAGGAAATAGTCTGTGTGGGTTGAGCGTTTGCTTAATATTTAGCAGGAGACGAAAGGAAGCATGAGAGACTCTGAGAAAGTCTGTTGTCTGACTCCTAGAAACCAGAGGCAGAGCCAGAGGGACTGCAAGGGATCCTCTTGTCACCCCTGCACTGAGGCAAAGAGGTCACCAGCAAAAGAGTTCATCCGCTCAGCCAGTGAGGAATGAAATAGAGGGCAGTAACATTTATGTATACAAAATGCAACTATTTCAAAGACTCCAGAGAATCACCAGCCTGAAGCAAGACAAATTCAAATGGTAAATCTTCCACAGTGGGAATCTCTGTCCTCCACAGGAGAAGACAGTCTTCCCTAGGCTGACTGGGCCATATCATCCTGTTAAGGAAGTGCCAGTGAACCGGGCTAGATCTAACCAGGTGTGTCTGTGTGAAGGGGGGGAATCCTTGCATGCACGCAGCTCTACCAAGCAGAACAAGGACACTTCTTTCTGCCTCCTCTCCACCTTCCCTAATCAAGACTCAAAACAGACTTCTCTGTGCTGACACCCCCTCTGCCTCAAAGAAAGGGGTTGTTGGGACAAAAATATCAGATGTTACATGAGATGCATGAGAAGTTAAACTGTAGCTCCCCTCTCCTATCTATGGCAAGGGGCTGGCAGCAGGTCTGTTCGGCTGGGGAGACTGCAGGATCCTGTGAAGCCTTTGCTGGGTGAGAAAGAAGTCAGCAGGGCCTGCTGAGACTGACAGCTGAGTGCCTCTGGGTCCTGGCTCACCACTTTACTGGGTCTCACCTAATACTGGAGCTGCAGGATCCCCTGGAATCCCTGGTCACTTCTGTGGCTGGCCATGTTCTGTGTTGGGGGTCTTCCAGCTCCCAGCTTGCTTTAAGCCAACTTAGGAACCTCATAAATAGCTCTGCATTGGTTCTCAGGTCCTCAGGAAACAGTTTTAAGTCAAAAGAGCATGTAAGTGCATGCATGCATGCTTTTTATGGCTGTATGGCTTGACTGGGATAAAAAATCCTATAGCTCTTTGTATATCTGCTCATGAATGTATATTAAACAGGCCAGTCCATTCCTTATCAAGGAGGGAAGTAGCACATTACTCCCTCACAGAATATTGACTGAGAAGCAACAGAACACCCCTAAAGAGACAAAAATATTATTTTTCCTCCCTGAAGGCAAACTATGTCTGAGGCAGAGAGGTGAAGGCTGCATTTTGGAGCCAGCAGTGGTCTTGCAGCAGGCAGCTCTTCCGTGCCCCTGAGCTCTGAGGAGCAGAGTGGGATCAAGTGATTTCTCCAACCTGCCACTCAAAAATCATCATAGTCTTGTCCCTCTTTGTGAGACAGTGACTGACCCCTGATCTGGCTGCCACATGCAGGGAGTTCTCCATCGTCACTACAGAGCGTGGGGCAGTGGACGTGGAAGGCCCTGGGGAACGCAGCTGCGCAGGGAAGTTGGCCTTTTGTATTTCCAGTGAACACAGCTCTGTGTGTGCCTATACATACACACACATATATATACATACATACACACTCATATTTGTACGTATGCATATACATGTATGTCTCCCACACACAAACACACATCTCTTCTGCTTAAACTCTTCCCTCTAAAACACTGATTATGGGATTTTTCCCCTCATTGGTCTCCCAGTTTTTAGAGCTGCTCCTCCAAGTGCTGGCAACCACAGAGTAGACTTCAATTTGCACCCCTCAGCTTCTAGGAGATGGTTTACAATTCTGTAAAGCAGAACCTGTGTCTGCATAATCCTGTATCCCTCCTCACCTTCCCAAATCCTGCCCAAGGATGAGTAAAGCATAGTCACCTACCTAACTGTTCCTCGGTGTAGGAGGCTGGGTCTATCAGAGATTTCAACTCGGTGCTCTGCACTAAGTAACTTTTCAGCTGCGTCATCATCATCCGGATTTCTTGTAGCATCTCTGTGCTGGAGCTCTGCTTTGCCATCATCTCTAAACTGTACACTCTGTAGTCCTGCACCAGGTTGCCAAAGTAAGAATCCTTGTCCTGTGCCAGCTCCACTATCTTCTTCTGCAGCTTCCTGTCACTAGACAAAAAGACTGTGAAGACATTGGACAGGCTCACAAAGGACAGCCTGTTCTTGGCCTTGTCCAAGATCATGGAGCGTGTCTTTTTACCAGATGAACTACTCGGCATCTCCAGGTCATCCTCAGTGCTGCTGGTGGAGTAGGAGTCTGGCTCGGATGCTGACGCCTGAGCCACAGTGCTGCCTCCCGGGCCCTCCAGGGAGGAGTGCGAACCTTTCAGTTCAGCTGAGCTGACAGATTTGTGGCCATGTCCCAGTTCAGTCTTGGTGTGTGTACAAGTAGCACCACCTGCCACTGTAGCTGAACTGCTGTTGCACAAAGCCTGCACCCTGGCTGTGGCTGTCTCTGCCACTGTTCTTTGCTTCAACTGGGAGGAGCTGGGGATCCTCGGTACCTGGGAAAGCCTCTTCCTTCTCGGTGGTGGGATGGGAGGTGACTTTCCTTTCTCAATGGCATTTCTTTGTATCTCAGGCATGTCCTCCTTCTTCTCTGAGGGTTCGGGTTTTGTCTCCTGAAACTGTGATACAGCCCTTTCAGGAACCTCCCCAGGCATTTCTACAGCCTTTTTGCACAGTGACCTATTATCTGTGCTCTCTGTACTTCTTTCTTGTTTTTCTTCTGTCCGTTCCCCTTTCGGCGTTTCACAAGTTCCAGGCTTAGCCACACAGCTCTCCTCCGAGGTCCTCTCGCACAGCCGCCTCCGTGGGGGTACAAAGGGCTGGGAGCCCTTCTTGGGGCTCACTGCTGAGGGCTCATTGACTGAGCAGCTCTGCTTCCCTTCTTCTTCTTTGTTGTCACCGCCCTCAGTTTTCGTTTCCTTGATGCTTTTTCCTGGTGGCTGAAGAAGCAGCTCGTTTTCTTTACAGGCAGTCATGGGATCCTGCAGGAGCTTCAAAGACGACTTCTGAACAAGAGCGTGAGAAGGTGGAGGTGGAGGCGGGCGGCGGGGAGACCTCCTTTCAGCGAGCATGGTGGCAGGGGGGAGATCAGCGCTCACAGCATGGCTTTTAGGAGGAGGTACATCTGGAGGAAAAGGATTACTGCACTCTTCTATAAAAATAGGATTCACGAACCACAGCCTGTCATTTCCTATTGACAGCTCAATTTCACATGAGCAGTGGTTTGTGCTACTTGCAAAACACTGGGTAGATCTTAAACTGTCTGCCTGGGCAGTGCTGAAAGCAGAGTTTTTTGCAGGGTGGGATAGCTCCTCTCCTCTTCTTCTGTGGTTTAAGGAGGAATCCCAGAAATCTGTCCAAGAAAAAGAAAAAGAAAGAAAGAAAAGAAGAATGAAAAAATGCTCTGAAAGAATATTAGCTGCTAATGGTATGTAGAAGTCCTACTTTTTGTTAAAAGAAACAGTACACAAGCTTTCACACCTCTGCACAAAACAGTGTGAAGAAAGGGTTGCCTGTTTTATGTGTGTGAGATGCTTCAAACCTCGGGACAAGCTCAGCAGCTTCACCAGAAACCTCTTGCCAATTTTAGGACACTCATCTAGTGAAAATTGTTAATGCTGTGCAGCCTATGCAGTGTGAGCAGGAAGGTACAGGTAACAAACATGCATGATTGTGAAAAGTGTCTATGGCTTGTTCAGTGTTCGTTGCCCTCCAAATGCAAATAGCTGTGGATACCTGAGGCGAGGTTGTGAAGACCCCAGGAGAGTTCTGTCTCCCTCTTGCTGACTGTGGGAAGGTGCAGGGCTGAGATATACAGCCTGTATTCAATGTGCACCGGGAGTACAAGAGACATCAGATGAAGATGACTCTACTATGCAGCAAGCTCATGTGGCAGAGTCTGTTCTACACAGAGGTCTGATCCTGCTTTGCAGTACAATCAGTCCGGAAACATATGATTTTAAATACCTTCCACAGATTAAAATTACCATTAACATCTATAGCTCTGGATGACAATTATCCATAGCCATGTAAACTCTGTTTTGCACCTTGCCTTGAGACTGCCTGCCTGCAGGTGTAAGAGAGGAAACATGGTGCAAAAGACTGTGTATGCAGGGAGGTTGTATACTGTAGGACTAAAGAATAGCTAAGTACTTCAGTACCATCAACTGTGACTGGAAAAGGAAGATGGTGTTTCAGATGCAAGTAGTCATTTCTGTATGTCACAAACCTCTTATTAGAATTTGTCTTTGAATAACTTGTTTTAAAAAAATTATAAAGCATTTGTACATCTTTTGAATAGATTCAGTATCACATTTAACCCTTTTCCCTTCCCCCAGAGGTGAGTTTTCAAACCTGCTTGCCTTACCAGTCTGATTGCTTTTAATCACTCTTAGAGCTGCTAATCTAGGGTCCACTACCAGAAGCATCAGGAAACAAGATCCTGCAAATCCCATGTGTTTTGACCAAGGAAAAGGGTATAAACCTCTGCGGGTATTCACTGGGTGAGGACTGTATAGATGCCCAGAGATTTAGGGACAAGGGGAAGATGGGAAATCCTGGAGACATAAGGATGCGGATAACTAAATAACTATTTCAGCACGCTTGGTCCCTGGACACAGAGCTGACACTGACAGCACACTCTTCTGGGTGGACTCACAGGGGATGCGAATGGGGCTGCCACACAGTGCCTGAACCCTGTCTTGTGGTGTCAAGCCTGTCCCACTGCAAAAACATCACGTCGGGCCTGAGAAGGGATTAATGGGGCTGCACAAGCGTGGGATGACCCCCGCTGCTGAGCCTGCGGTACAGCCCTGAGGACTGTGCCTTCAGCTGTGCCTTTCTAGGACCCCATTCTCCTGCTGGCTGCACCAGCATAACCCCCAGCCCATCATGGGGAAGGGGGCACAGGGTGGAGCTGGCCAGAGCCCTGGGCAGGATCTGCCTGTGCCTCTTCCTAAAAAACAGCACCCCAGAAAAGCTCAAAGGGAGTTCTAGTTAGGAAAGTCATAGCAGAACTCAAAACAGAGCAAAGAAACTCTTTGCTAAAGAGTTAACTGAAGTTAAACTAAAGCCAATGCAGAACTTGGGGGTGAAACACATTCAGGTAAAATCTCTCCCTTGCCCACTGCATCCCCAAAGACAGGCCACTTCTTCCCGTTTTGCTCTCTGGTGCAGCTGTGACTTTTGATGGCTTCCTGCTTGCAGCCAGCTCCATGCCACTGCTGGCAAGGCCATCTTCTTTCTGCTGCCGCCATGACCTGTCCTCTGCAGGGCTCTGCCTTTCCCCTTTGGTGCCCTGAGCCCACTGCTGGCCTTGCCTCCCTCTGCCAGCGATGTGGTCCCCCAGGGCACAGCCAGCTCCCCCAGGGACAGGGACGTCCCCTTCTCTCCAGCATGTGCCAGTGCTGCAGGCAGGGCAGGGCAGGGCAGAAGGCTGACTCCTCGCTGTCCCTCTGCTCCCTCTAACCAAGTGTATCTGTAACACAGGCACAGAGTAAGCCATGCACAGGTGAACTAAAAGACTGTCCATTCCCATCAGGATAAAATCGCCAATTTAGCCTCTTGCAGCCTAGGCTAGTGTCCATGGCTAATTGGACTTCATAAGCATGTCACCATGTTTTCTTAGGGAGGCTGAGGTTAGAACAGCTTTATTCTCTGATTTCCTACCATGAGAGAGAAGTGAACAAAGCAGCTTAAAATTAAAGTGTTGCCAGGAAAAGCAGCACTCTTGACAACAGAATTTGGGAGTAGATGTGCAGATGTAGCCGCACATAATAGCATTACGCTGCCAGCCCCCTCATGTCTGAGACTGTCTGGGGTATGATTTCCTTTAAACACTCCAACTTTACTGGGTATCAGCAAATGCAAGACAGTGGATGTTGCTTGTTTAAGTCAGAATATAATGCTGTGGAGTTTCATGGGCTGAGGAAATGGTGAGTAAATCAATCTACAAAAGGGAAGTTGGTTATTTTTCTCAGTAGTGGTAAGGATAAGAAAGACACTGTGATGAAAATGCAATGCTCCACTCAGACTGTGAAGGACCAGATGAGGTGGTCCTACCAAGGGTTACACAGCTGCTTCAGAAACGGTGTTTCCCAGCCCAGCCACACTGTCTCACAGTTTGATCGTCTCCCATTGCTGTCCTGGCTCTTCCCTTAGCTTACACTCTGGGAGGGATAATTAAGCACTTCTTTGAGACTTTGGCACGTCTGTGATGGTATGTGCTCTTTGTGCAGTGCAATCATGCCAATTCTCCTGCTAAAATGCCTTCTGTACCAGTGAGGTCAGGACTAGAGGGCCTGCAGTACATGCTCTTTGACAATATACATAACAGCCAGATCCCTTGCGGAACAATCCAGCTTGCAGGTAAACATCTTACTTCTACCCCCTCAAAAAACATATCACTTTGAAATAAATAAAACCCACCATACTAGAATTTCAAACAATGCTAGCTTTCCTTTGGGAGAGCCACTCTGGGCAGCACTTACTGTTTGTGTACCCAGGTAGCAGTAAACAGCATCACTCATTACTTCAGCCTGGTTGACTTTACTGAGACAGCACGGCACTCCAATAAGCTAGCATCATTTCCCAGGAAATCTTTACACAGCAGCAGTTTTTTTGTCTGTTGTCAGAAACTTTCCTGGCATGCAATGTACTGTGGCAAGCAAACCTCCAAAGCATCACCACTTTCATGACCACCAGTGTACAGGAGAGAAGGAAGAAGACTACAACCAACATTGCTTTGGTGCTTGTGCTTTAGTTAATCCTTCCTTTCAGAAGCTGTTGGAGACTGTTGCCTGAGTCAGGATCTCCTCTGCTGGCTCAGATTAGACAGAAGGTTGGAGAATCACGATACACTTCTTATATTTTAATCCAAATGTTTACACTTGTTATAATAAAATTAATAATAAGTTTACATCTTGCTATCTCAAGTTGCAAAGGAGCTTTCTTTAGGCTCTAAGTGCTGGCTGGACACCCATACTCAAGGATGTTTTGACAAATTGGAACATATTCAAAACAGAGGATGCTGAAATTGTTAGAGGCAAATCTGATGGTCAAATTCAACAAAGCTGCCTGAACTGAAACCAGTGGGGTTTGCCCATGCCTTCTGGGATGTATAATGCAGAAGATCCAAAAATAGATCCCCAGGGTGCTTTAGTGAGAATCTCTAAATCAGCTCTCTTCAGCTTTCAGCATTGTTTGGCAGTTTTCAACAGCTGAGGGAAAACTGAAAAGCAAAGTAGCATGAGAGACAGTTGCTAACTGTAACAGCTGTCTCAAGTGGAGTGTGTATAATGGGAAGGAATAGGAAGCAGACCTCCTTTAGTTAACAGAACTGCATTTCCCAACTCTGTAACTTTATACATCTGATCTAAAATTTGCTTGCTTGGTGCTGTCACTAAAAATAACATTCCTTTTTGTATCTGATTAGTGTGAGGCGAGAGAACATGTTGGGACTCCACACATTTCTCTACCAACTAGAAGTCCTGCAAGAGGAGGCAGAAATATCAAAATTCAAAAATATCACACTTCCATCAGCATTGCCCCCACACATTAGAAGAGGAAATTGAAAAGGTGTTTTCCTCTTCTCAGATGCCAACTACTTCCAACATGTGTAAGCTATCCTGAGAGGCTATGCTGTGCTTCAGTTGTGGAAAGCCCCAGCTTATACAGTGAGACTGTAGGTCCCACACCCTGCACAGAAGTCCAAGTAGAGGTTTATGTCCAAAGGGGTAAGTGGCCTTTTTTTCAGTGTGCTTCTATAAACATAAAGATCATAAACATCTTATCTCTTGCATTCAGGCCTCCTCAGCTATTCTGAAGATAATAGTTCATCTATTCACCAGTTGCATTATGTCTGCGTGAAGCACCATGGTACTCACAAGTCTGAAACCCTGGCTGCTTTGAGGGACTTGACTTACCTATCCCCAGACTAGAGATAATTTCAAGGTCTTGAAAGCTACTGGCTTCTAATATTGCTTGTGGCAGCTTCAGGGTGAAGGGCAGCAAATCTCTGTAAAAAGAAGCACAGTGAAAAACCAACAAAAGAATAAACTCCACAACTGTTAGGAACTCCAGATTTTACCCTTGGTTTTGATGATTGAATTGGTTCACAATTTCAGCCCTGTTCTGCAAAATCCTGGATGTTGTCAAAGGAAGATCTCATGGCCAGTAGGGCGTCATGGACATTGTGCTGGCCTGGGTTGCTCTGATTTCACAAGAGATCACCAGCTCCTGTGGCAATGCTTCATGCTGTGCCACTGGCTTAATCACTGTGCCTTGGCTTCCTCCTCTGAAAACAGGAACGCCGCCCACCTCAGGGGAGGCCGCAAGGGTTGAAATACCTTCCCATGAAAAGTGAGGTGTTGCAAATGGTAAATATTGTAATGAGAAAAGCCATTCTTACGGTGTGGAGGGGATTTGCAGTTCTTTTTCTTTCTGTTTACCCCTCTCTCCCCACCCTGCTTCCTCTTCTAAAACTCAGTGTAAGGCACAGGGATGTGGCAAGACACAGTGGGGCTAGGGAATGAAGAACCCTCCTGGAGAAGGGAAGCCCCTGGGTGAAGTGACCAACAACAATGAAGTGCTGCATGACACTGAGAAAACACATATGTCCCTCTACTCTCTGCTCTCAGACTTCTGACTGCTTAGTTTCTTGAAAGATGCTGTATTTTTACTGTAAAGAAGATGCACTTTCTCAGAGGATGTTAGTTGGGTTTCACTGAAACACACCCTAAGTCTCAAAGAATTTAGCGGAGCTCTTGGGCTGATGGTGAACTGTTCAGGTTTGCCTCTTGCCCAAAGACAATTCACTAAACCTGTTCCTACCTCAATTCCTGTTCTAACAAGGACTAGAAAAGCCAGTAATAATAGTCCCTAAAAGGTAGCAAGGAATGGTCATTTTACACATTAAAAATTTAACAAAATATTCTGCAAGCTGCAGGAAATTATTTTAGAAAAAGCTGCCCCTGTGAGTAGGTGATCTCTACTACACAAACACACACCCCAAAAATACATGTGACTGCAGACCTGGGGAGGACCAACCTGTTGACAGATGAATGCAGCGGGGCTATTTTTGCCCTTATTAACAGACACATATCTTACTGATGTACTGTGTTCTCCATGGGTTCTCTGTGCACTGAGCACTCTGTTGTCACAATGTTTGACATAAACTGGTGTGATCCCAGGATTATTTTTTTTTCATGACAGATATCAAGTTTAAAAGAGGAAGAGGGTCCATGGCCCTTCTGCTTGCTTTGTTTGTTGTTATATGCATGAGTAGTTCCCTTCTATTTTTTTTTTTGGTAGAAAAATATATCTAAAAATCAGGAAACATTAAGACATTACCCTAATAGAAAAAAATCTGGTTTTATTCATGGAGAAGCAGCTTGCAGAGAAGCCACCAAGTCACCTGTTACCTACAGGTGCTGTTTTTGTGATCTAAGGTAATCTAGCCACACCAAACTTTCTTTTGAGAAGAGCCTTTCAGCCCTGATAAGCTGTTTCCAGCTATTTATAGAGATTATTTACTGCAGCCCTGAGAACAGGCCTCTCCACTCACCATCACGGAGAGCTCCTACAAGCTGCCAGCAAATGGTAGGTCAGTGCCTGAGCAGCCTTTTTATTACCTGCCTCCCTCAGAAAATTATTCCCTATTTACCTTATCTTTTGACTGCAACCTGAGAAATCACATGAACCATCTGAATGTGTATTTGACACTCAGAAGTAACATCTATAACAGGAACTAACAGAAAAGCTTTTCTTTCTTTCTCTTAAGCCATGGTCCTTTCTGCAGGAAAGCAGAAGCGAGCAGATTTTACCTCCCACCAGCCATTTGACTAGAAACACACAATTCTTGTTTGCATTTGGGCTCTTCTTGCCCCTTTGGTATGACAGAACTCTTTCGAACTCAGCTGGCAGCAGAAGCAGCCTCCAAAACAGTGCGAGTATTACTGGCTGGGTAAGCTGCAGCACGCTGTATCATACCATAGATAGACTGTTCCTATTCTGTGACCTAACAAAGTCACTAACATGACTGCCTTGTAAACATAGCCTGAATCTGCTTTCCCCTCTTAAATGGAAATAACTACTTTAGGAGTCATCTAAGTTTATATAGGGGAGGTCAAAAGTTTAAATCCAACTGAAAACCAGGCCTGCTCCAGCAGGAATGGGATAAGTAGGTTGTGGAGGTATTGCTGCAGTGTGCTTAGCACAGACGCACAGATTAGAGGAGACTGCAGACACACAGGTTTAATTACACAGAGGGACTCATCAGCTGCTGATCAAACCTTGCCCTAATGAAAATGACCTTACAGGTCTTTCCCATCTCTGTGCCCACTACGTCTGGTATTTCTGCGCTGAGCAAACAACCAAGGTCTGTTGTTTATCGCTTTATTTTATTTTTAAATTTGAGCTAAAGAACAGAAATTGTTTCAGGACTACTCTCCTTGACAGATTCGCCATAGGTGACTAAGTGCTCTGAGTCTCCCACAGGCAAGTCTGCTAGCAGGTTTGCTAAGTCGCTGCCAGGTGTGTGTGGATGCTTAAAGCTGCTTTTAATAAGAGATGTTTAATCCAGGAACCTTTTTCCTCCCTGCCCTGCTAGGCCCAGTCCTGTGCCTTGGTCCTTTGTGGGTGCAGCCCTATGGACTGTCCTCAGACAAAGATTCCAGGTTCAGGGACAGCTGTGGTTATGGTGCGCCTGGATAGAAACTGGGTGATCTGGTCTCATCATAGATACTAGAATCTGAAATACCTCCTGGTCTGGCAGGTTAGAGGAAACTAGAGGAAACAGCTGGGTCTGTGCTGTGACTGGATACTGGGGAAAGGCACTCCAGAGGGAGAGCGAAGTGACCCCTCCATGGAAGCAATGAATCCAACTCACCTACTAACGCAGTAGAAGGCAACCAGTTTGAAGACATCCTCAAATACAAGGACAGATCCTTCCAGGTACAGGACTGAGGAAAAACAAAAAAGACAGTCAGTAACTGTTTTCTTTGAGCTGTATGCTAAAAAAAAAGCTGGTGGGTTTGGTTCACACATCTTGTATTCTGTGATTGTCCAGTATTTGCATGGACTAATATGAAGAAGCATAAAGAACTGGCTTCAGGCGATCAAAAGCAATGAGATTCTTCAGGGAAACACTAGAGAAGAAATGTCTCAGCCTGGCTCTCTGAATGGTTAGCTCAGGATATCAGTGTTGTGACAGTAACAGAAATAATGGGAAGAAAAAAACCCCAGGTGACAGCCAAAGGGTTCATTACAAACCCATCTGTCTCTAAGGATGTACAGATCTGCAACACATATGGGGCTGACCTTGTGACTCTCCATGCTGGAATCTGGTCTGGTCTGGATGGACAAAGTGCTTTGAAGTAAAAAAATTAGAAAGTACAATTTCATCACTATGTGTGTGGGCTCTGACCTGGGTCATGCAGGCAAGTGTGAGCACAGCCTGTTTGTGTCTCCCATCTTCTCCCTTCCATTGTGTTATACAGCAACAGCACTTTCCTTTAAGTGCCAAAAGACAATGTACACCACATTGCAGAGTTCTTCAAGATGATCTCCTTTATAACAGCATGATATGGCACTGCGTAGCCCAAATCTCACATGCTAGTATAGCACTTTTGTCTGCTAAGCTAGAAAAAATTCACCAGCTGATGAGAAAGTTTCACATTGACCAATAATCCAAGGCAGAGAGAAAAAGATAGATCTGCAGGAGAGAGGTCTCCATCTTTGTTTCTGCTCTATAGTCTCACAAATTCTGTGCCTGTATGTACACAACACATCACCACAAACAGAGACTGACAATTTTAAGGAAATCTGCAGTGATTTCTCAAAAATGCCCACTTACTGGTGGTGGAGAACTGGAGACCCAGAGCTGCCCCGCTCCTGCCCCACGAGCAGGCCAGGAGTCCTCGGGGAGCAACCCATGCCCCCAGCTCAAACCCATGCCCACAGCCACTCTGCATCTTCCTTCCATCAACCTTCTGTTTTCTAGGCCACAGTTCAGAGCTGTGGACATGAAGCTCAGCTATCATGATTCAGCTTCCTCAGTCTGCTGTGATTCACGGCCCAGTGAAACACCTCCAGCTCCTTGCCCTGCCTGCCTGGCTATTAGTTCCCCTACAAAGCAGGGCCTCCACCACCTGTGGGAGGGAGACGTCTGCTTGGCTCTGTGCACTGGCTCTTGTTCTCCAGCCAGCAGAGAATCCCACTGGAAGGAAATGCTCAAGCTTGTCTCTTTTGTTCAGCTTCACAGTTCATTCCCCAAACAAGGCATTTCCTCCTTTTACTTCTCCCTTTGTCCTAGCCCAGGCCCTGCAGGTTGCTATTTTGAGCTGAATACACCAATGTAGGCATTTTTCAAAGAGACAAATGCCATGTAATTCTCAGAAGTCATTCCTAACATCGATTTGTGTTGTATCAGCACTAACAGATCAACCTCAGTGTGCGCACTGATACCAGACTGCAGCATGGAATTTAAAACATACTTAAAGAAATACAATCTCTTCCCCTTACTTTTCTCCCACAACTGGAAAAATAAATGTTCAGCAAGTTTTTTCTTTTTCCATAATAAGAATCATGTTTCAGTCAGGGATTTCCATTAAACATCTACCATGAAGAATTTCTATAGTTTGAAAGCCATCTGCTTTGCAGCTCTGACACAGGAAACAAAAATAAAGACAAAACTCAGTGCTGTTCCAGAGAATTAACCAAAACCCAAGAGTCTGAACTCACTCGAATCTCCAGCAATTAAATAAAGCCCTTTTGTGGACGACGGTTTTAAGGACTTTTTTTTCTGTTAAGAACCACATGTTCACTTTGGCATCCTGAGTTGCAGGTGTACGTAGGAGAGCAGGCTGCACCTGTACATGTTTACAGACATGAGCAGATCGCTTGGATTGTGACTAATGATTGTTTCTGTGCCAGAAGCTCTGCCATTTGGGAGCTTGAATTTTAGGCAGAAGAATATTAAACCAAGCCCCTCAGTGTCAGGAGTATCCACACAGAAGTGCCTTGTCACCGCACAGTTACTCCTGCTCCTATATATAATTAAATAGCATAAAACACCACAAATCACCAGGGATTAGATAGCTAAAGCAGTCTAGGTACAAAAGCTGCCAGAGCTTAAGGACAGGTGTTTTCAGCAGGCAGTATATAGAAACTGGACTGTCCTGGTCAGCTCCGAGAGGTCACGGAAAGTAACAAAATCAAGTGTATCTGTCAGCAGGCTGGAATTTATTGTACAGAGACCCACAGCTCTGCTGGGACATTTTTGGGTGGCCTGCAAACAAGTAAGAGTAGAAAAACACTGCTTTAGATGGATCATTACTCAAGGTACGAGCACCATCAGGACCAATATTCTACCCTAAACTTATTCTGAACGCTGACAGTGTCAAGCAGCCTGTGCAAGACTGCTACGGCCACTTGGATCCACTCCCACCACAGTACCCATGAGGAAAATCCTTGCAATCTCCTGTGGGGAAGGTCTTCCTTGGGAGAAACTGTAACACTTTTTCCTTAACCTGTTTTTATCTAGACAGCTGCTGACCACCAGCAGGCATCACTGATAAGTAGGGCTTCCTGACCGCTTCGCCATCAGGTGGCAGGTGACGGGTTCAGTATAGGAATATCTCCAGTGGGAATGGCTGTCATTGGCTTGTGGAGAGCATTAAGTGGGTCCTGCTGCATGTTTCTGATTCTCGGAAAGAATAACATAACTTGTGGCAAATAGCTTTCAGAAAATAGCAATTTTGTACAGCTAAAAGGGCTCCGCTGACTGTTGGGGACAAAATATCTCTCCTCCAGTGCCATTACTGCTCTCCAGGCACCCTACTCCAAGAAGACAGTCAGGGAGAGGGGCTTTTCTCTGGCTGGGGATGTGCTGTGGGTAGCTGGGGACATTTCACTGACATGAGCACTGCTGCTCAGGAAGGGATCATGATGTTGCCACTTATAGGAACTCATGACTTTTGCAAAAGCTACAAGCATACTCTTTTCTGCCAGACTGCTGTAATCCTGCTGAAAACCGCAGAGACAAAATTCACCTTTCTTGGGCTCATAAAGCTACACCCAGGGCACTTGAAGAGCGAGGAAATCTCTGTATCTCACCAGAACAGTGGCAGGATGTCAAGAATATGATCAAAAGCAACAGCAAAAATAGGCTGGGTTCTGTGAGCCAAACATATTGCCACAGTATATTGAGTTTTACCTGATATTCAGAAGCCCACAGAAAAAAAGTTACCTTCAGGAAACAAAGGGGGAAATGTGTAGATCAATGGGCAATTTTGAGCAGTGTGAAACAAAGTTATCAGAATTAATTGAAAATTTTTTTATGGGTGATGGAAGCATTAGTAACACGAACTAGTGGTTCACTGTTGACCATATTCTGTTTTGTGTCCTTTGTGCAACTCAATAAGCGAACAGGACATGGCCACGTTATGAACTGCTACAAATATTTACTATTGTCTTGTCATTCCCTTTACTACACAAACATCCTCTGAAGAGTGTCATCTTTAGGCACTGATTGGGATCTGTCTTCATGTTTCCTTTACTCTTTAGATCTCCCCATCATTTCTCCATCCAAATGCTGATGTTTTCGAGTCACACTGTCCCTGGGCATTCTGCCGTCCTTTCCTTTTTGACCTTTCTCTGCAGAATTGTGTTTGCTAGTCCTGTTGTTCTGGTCAACAGGGGGACAAACCACCTCAATTTCCATCTTCTTACTGCTTACATAGGCTCATGGGACCCAATTACTTCAGCTTCTTCTTCTCCAATGGCGCTGTTAGTCCTATTCACTGGTTTTGATATCTGTGTAATCCTTCAGAAATATCTGAATTCAAAGATATATAAATTCCTTATTCTGCAGCAGTTGTGTTGACAGAGGTCTACTGAGAACATAACCATCCTCAGAAGTCCTGCTTGGATGTGCTTGAGATGTTCTTATCTTTCCAGATTCTGGCAAACTGTGAGATCTATCATCATGGGAGTGATTCCACTTCTCTGTTTCTATTTTAAGATTTAAGATTATAACTCCACAGGCTCCTAAACAGACCTCTCCTTGGTGTCTCCCTCCTTTAATAAGTCTCTGGCTTGATACCACAGCTGCCATGACCTTGCTTGCACTGACCTTTGCAGTAAGGAGCACTGGTCAGCTTTGCTGCTGTTCTGCTACCCTCAGCCCTTTACTCGCCATGGAGATAGTATCACTCCAAGGCAGAGGTTATCGACTTTCCTACTTCCAGATGCTGACAATCCTAGCTGTTGCACAGGCGAGGTTAGAAGTTTCCTGCCCCCGGGGGAATGAGCCCTGGGTATTGTAACAGAGGACTAGAGTGACTGCCGTAGCCCTGGTGCTGAGGCTGTTGCGTTTGTCACGATACAGTGTGCTTGTCACAATACACTGTGCTTGTCGTACCTGCCGTGCTTTACAGAGAAGCCTGAGAGCGTGACGTAATTCCTTCAGGTTATTTCTTCAGTTCCCTGAGCATGTGCAAATCTCCTTCTGGCCCTTATTCATGCACTGGGCTGGTAGTGGTACTAAGAGAAAGAGCTTTAGCTGGATAGAAGGAAATTTAGATTACACTGGTAGAAGTCTTCAGGGTGTTTATGGTGTCTTTCTGCAACAGCTCTGTTTGTTTGAAAGCTCCTAGTATCTGTCCCTGACATTGTTTCTTGTATTACTTCTTGATGACCTTCTGGACGGTACTGTATGGCATTCAAGTGCTGTGTTCTTGCAAAACACTGTCACTGTTTATCTGTTTTCTCTTCTCAAGGCCTTTTTATTTCTTCTGAAATATCATGCCTCTGCTTCTCCCATCTGATGTCTAAGCTGTAGTTTCCTTTTTGGTTGCACAGTTCCAGACCGTCTTGGGCAACTCAGGTCTGTTTTGTCTTTCTTGGCTTTCCTAGTGATTCTTTCATGAAACTGTCAGTTGTTTCTATTTTTTCCCTCATCAAGAAAGGGCAGAAACTTCCCTGTTTTGGACTTCTGCCAGAGTCTTCTGTTGTGCATCCAACTCACGCTTTCTCACAGGATTTCAATTTTATGGTTTCCTACAGAGTTTAATCTTTCTGGCTATGATTGATAGAAAAAAATCACTGCTGATGGCAGTCCCTGGGAAATTGAAACTAAGGAATTACAAGTGATAAAGTGTTAATGAGTTTGGGTCTTGAGTGTAAGAGAAATCTATTTTTAAACTATGTTTTTCACAAAATATAATTGTATTGTGCAGAGTTCAATTAATGCTGTTAAAGAAGATGCAAAACACAGGCTTTTGCACTCTTCTCAGGCTGGGGTTGAGTCGGGGGACACTCGACAGAGTTCAGTTTCCCTGTGCACCATGTCCATATCCTGGTGCTAAGGAAAAGGAGCATCCTCACATCTAACAGCCACAGGGCTCTTGGCCACTCCACTGTACTTTGGCTCATCCACATTCACCCAAGCAGATGGGCAGCACCTTGGTGTCCACTCAGATTTTATGCCTTTAGTTCAGCATAAACTCCTGCTGCTGCCTGGTCTTGTTGCCTCTGTTGCAGGATGCTTGAGCAGAAACCTGTTACAGTCATTTCACTGCTCTGTTTCTTCCTTATTGCGATTAGTGCTTCAGCAGGGGTTGAGAGGGTGGCTCTCAAGGGTACTTCAAGCACAGCTAACCCAGCTAAAAGTGTCACAGCTCCTGTGCTGGTTTTGGCTGGGATGGAGTTAATGTTCTTCATAGTAGCTGGTATGGGGCTATGTTTTGGATTTGTGCTGGAAACAGTGTTGATAATGCAGAGATGTTTTTGTTACTGCTGAGCAGTGCTCACACACAATCAAGGCATTTTCTGCCTCTCACACCACCCCACCAGCGAGTAGGCTGGGGGTGCACAACAAGTCGGGAGGGGACACAGCTGGCAGAGCTGGCCCCGACTGACCAAAGGGATGTTCCACACCATATGGCATCATGCTCAGCATATACAGCTGAGGGAAGAAGAAGGAAGGGGGGGGACAATCGGAGTGATGGCGTTTGTCTTCCCAAGTAACCGTTATGCGTGATGGAGCCCTGCTGTCCTGGGGATGGCTGAACATCTGCCTGCTGATGGGAAGTAGTGAATGAATTCCTTGTTTTGCTTTGCTTGTGTGTGCAGCTTTTGCTTTACCTATTAAACTGTCTTTATCTCAACCCACGAGCTCTCTCTCTTTTACTCTTCCAATTCTCTCCTCCATCCCACTGCAGGATAGTGAGCAGCAGCTGTGTGGGGCTTAGTTGCTGGCTGGGGTTAAACCATGACACTCCTCTGTGCTTTCTCTACAGGTATCCATGCGAACAGTCTCGGCAGGCCCACGGGCACAGCCAGCCATTTCAGGGGTTAAGAGCAGAGCACAGCCTGGTGAACTGCTGTTCTGTTTCAAAGCACGTGCCTTCCTTGTCAGATCCTCACCCTGCATCTCCTTTTCAGTGTTCAAATAAACACCTTAAAGTCTGTGGAAATTCCATACCTGGTTTGCACCATTTCTTCAGCCAGAGGCTGGGGAGATCCAGGACTTCTTCCCAGGACCGTATGGCAACATGAGGTTTAGCTGGAGTTGCAGATGTAGCTACGCAGGGTCTGTTTTCTTGCTCTCACACAGCAGGGATGAGGGGGAAAATGTGGCCTTTCTGAAATGTTGAGGACTGAGAGGGCTCCCAAGGACACCAAGGGGAGTAGGGTGACACGTTCAATTGGCATGGTCCCTGCTGTAAGCAGTTGAGCGCTGTGGGATCATTGCTGGAGAAGTCACATTTTCACAGGTAATTCAGCATCCACCCATACATTACAATGGCAGTACAAGATTTATGCTGCCCAGCACGGTGATTCAAACTGTTGGGGCTCAGGGCTATGGCTGACAAGACAAACTGAATAGGGATACTTGCAAATTGCTCTCAGAAGGCAAGTTTCTTTGGTAAAACTTTGTGAAGTAAACAAAGCTTTCAGATATATAAAGGGTCTCCCCTGTGCCTCATGTAACAGGAAAGGACGCTATGATTTGAAATTCTGGGGGTTTAGTTCTTAGCAACAATTTCCAGGTCATATAGATAATCTTGAGAATCAGTCCTTATGTGAAAAATATATGTTATCATACAGATATATGTTATTAATAACCATTTTTTTCTATTTAATTTGGAGAAAAGTTTATTTCTCTGTCTCTGAGCTACAACATGAAACACCATAGAGTTGAGGTTAATCACATTAGAAAAAGGAAGTTTTCTGAGCATTTTAAGGGAAGCCATCTGGTACCCAGAACCACATTCTGCGTGAGAGACTTCCAAGAAGAAACACCACACTTTCCAAAGGTGAGTAATGAAAGGGACTAACCCACTCTGAAATGGCAGAGGTCAATAGGGTGGACAATAAAAGGAAAAAATTATATTTTTGCTTCTGAGAGCTGCAATCCTACCTAGTTGCCAACCTGGTGGAAGAAGGTCTTCTGATTCCCACTCTTCTGAGTGAGATCGATTGCACTCTTACTGACTTTGAGGGTCCTACTCAAAGGTCAAAGTATGAGGTCCTTGATGCCCTCATTTTACTTCGAGCAGTATCTTATTTACCTTGGTTACAAGTCTAAACTCTTGTTTATTAAGCTCTTTAAGATCTGCAGATAGCAAACACTGTCTAAGGGCAAAAATTATAATTTGTTCCAGTTTAGCCACTGAGACAAGGGCACTGGTATTGTGGGTACTGATTTAGAGTAGCTGTTTTAAAACCAGTAAGCTTTTTGGGTTATGTTCAAGGTACTAAGCAGAGTAGGGTAAGACAATATTATCCTAGAACAGCATGCAGAGTCTCTAGCTCTGGTTACACACAGATTTTGCATTATGCCTCTTGGGAGTGAGAAATAAGGCAAAAAAAAAGCCAAAGTGAGGATTAACAAAGGTAACAAGACCCTGAGGGCTTCTTTCCAACAGGATTTCCCTACAATCCTATTGTTTTAAAGCCTAAAGTAAAAATGAAAATGTTTGCATGGAGAGAGGGGAGGTAACTCTTCAGGATGAGAGTTTAAAGACAAAAAGGAAAAAAAACACCCGCTATAAGCAACCAGAATGTTTCCAAAACAACTTGTAAACCACACAGAAACCTGGCACTTTTACATCTTGAAAAAGCAGCTGCACAAGTGTCTTATGTTTTAAAAGTATTTTATATTTGAAAAGCATTTTATGTTTTAAAATAAGCAGTGCGTTAAAGCGATGTGGAACTTGGCTCAAACGAGCAGGACTTGGTGAGACTTTCTGCTTTCCTTGTGCATGCCTGCATTTAGAAGACAAATGATGAACTTGCACAACAGGTTATAAAATGTGTCCTCATACCACATTTTACAATATCTCCCAAGCCCTCGGTCGCTGTTCTTGCCAAACCAATACTCTGGGCTCCCACTTCAGAGTAGTCTCCTGAGTAGGAACTCCTTGACACTAACTCAATTTTCAGGGCTAATAACAACAGGGATAATGGAGGACTCATCCTTGCCAGGCGGACTAACCTTGGGAAGATGTCTAGCCTAGACATCCTTAGGGAACTAGAAATTGTTCAGTCTCTATCTCCAACCAAACCACAGACAGCAGACCAGACAATGATAACGTCTCCTGTGTCCTTATAACAGCCCTCGTAGAGGTGGCCTTTGGCCTTGCATTGCCTGTGGAGGCAGATGAGATCCAGCAGAAAGCAACAGCAGAATGGCACTCTTTGAGCTGGAGTCCATGGCTGGGGCAGAGCTGCCCAGTTGTCCCACACCATGGGGCAGATCAGCTCAGTGGTAGGTGTTTCACGCCAAGAAGCTGCGTAGGTGATGGTACACTTTTCTTGCTATTGAGAAACATGCATAAACTTGGGAAATTAGTGCATGCTGAGCCCTGGGTGATGCAGGCAGATCGTTATCTGTGTCTGAGCGAGGCTAATCTGAAGATAACCAGGGTTATCTTCAGAGCTGTCGCACAGACACACCATTGGCAGCAACAGGAACCTCTTTAAAAGATAACATTCGTCAGTCTACTCTCCTTAACAGCAAAGTGTCTACCACACTGAACAGGAGACACTTACTACAGGAAAATGGGATACTAGCCTGCATGCCCAGAGACCTTCTTATATGCAATTAAACTGCTTAAAATTTGAAGCTTAAGGTTAACTACATATTCAGCTTTTCCAGCCTCCCCTGCTAAAACTACACAAACATTTATTCATCGACTGGCTAATCCTTGAAAAAAGTAGTCTTGGTCAAGTTCTGCTGCTGAAATGTATGATTTGCTTAATTGAGATGGAATTAGGGAAATCAGCCATTTTTGGCAAGAGAAGGGAAGAGGGATCTTCTCTCCCAAGGGCTTTGATAATTCTGTTGTTATTTTTTCCAGCACATTTCTGCTTTTTTCAGGCTAGTTAGGCCCAGAGCTGACAACAGTTTCTTAACTTTGCCTCGATCACACACTCCATCACAAAACAATAAAGGAAAACATTCCTCTGAAGCAGAAAAATTGGCTTCCATCTCAGTACGGCAGTGGAGTTGCCTGTCAGGGGTTACAGAAAGCGTACAAAAAATGTCTGAATGGTAGTGTTGGTACCTCAGTGCTGAACAAAGTCAAGTGCTCTGCAGGCAAAGGGCCTCTCTGCAGCCCAATAAATATGGTGCTGGCAGGGAGCTGGACTTGTTCAGGGTTGGTGGTGCACGGCTGGCCGAGCCCCTCAGCAACCTGTGCCTTAGCTCTCAGTCTATAAAATGGGTGCAATGACACTGACTTCCTTGGGAAAATTCAGCTGAATTCAGCTCGGCAGGGAGGGGAAGGGCAGCTCCTCAGCACAACACCAGCGATGCTCTGCCTTGAGGAAGCTGGCTGCCAAGGGGCAATTTGTCCGTGGTTTTGCACAGACCTCCCACCCTTCCCGATGGTGCTTGCCCCCTGACTGCAGCCCCCTCTCCTTGCACCACTGGGCAGCTCTGCTGAGCTCCTGCCTCCATGGGCAGCCTCCTTTCGGCTTCACCCAGAGCATCTGAGAGGTTCACGCAGTCACCCAGCACTACAGGCTGTGACCCCATCCTCAGCCACCTTCTGTCCCTCTCCACCCTGTTCCCAGATCTCTGTCTCCAGTCTGCCACCCACCCTCCCCACAGTCACCAGCTGCCGCTCCACCCCCATATCACCTTCTTCTCCTTTCCAGGCTTTATTTCACACAAGCCAGCACATGGCAGCACCTCTAAAGAAGCACTGCCCCACCACACCATCCTCCTTTCACATCCCTATGTCCACACTGCTCACTCCTACCCAGCCATAACCTGCATAAGGGAGAGGAAGACAGGGACCAGAGGGGCATGAGAGCATGGACACACATGGCCAGCAGATAAGGGATGGCAAGAGCACTTCTCATGACAGTGTCTGACAGCAGTGTCAGCACAAAGTTACAGCCTGAACTCACCTAAAACCTGGCTCCTGCCTCTCCTATGGACAGTGCCCACACCCTTTTCCATCTACTTTACTTGTGTTTATGAGGCTGCAGTACCCTAACTACTAGTTACTGGGACTATATTCAGTAAGATCATATTCTATAGTAAACCTGAAGCTGAAGATGGCTAATGACCTTTCTGGCTGGTAGATAAGACTCCAGGGTGGTTCATGAGGAGGTTGCCATGGCAGTCCCTTCTTTGTCTGCTTTATTGCTGAATAGCAGCACGATGTATAAACAAAAAATAAAAATAACTTGATCTTATCACTCCATAAGGTCAGGTTTAGACTCTCATCTATTCAGAGGAAATCAGAGCTATAAATAGTCCTACCCTGCTTTTCATGCCGTAGTTTACAGTATGAAGAATTCTTCTTTCCGGTGTTGAAAGCTGCAGGGTTTCCACTCAAGGAGGCCAACTGTTTCGGTTAAAGTGACCATTTAAAAAAGAACCATGGTACCATTACAGTGATAACAGAAGTAACCAAATGTACTTTCTGATGGGCCCTTCTGCCTGCCCTCTGATGAGCCAGAGGTTGTCTCCAGAGGTTTGACTTGGGAAGGACAGGATGTACGTTTACTCCTTGGATTGGCCTACTCCAACTGAAAAGACCCTTTAGCGCCTGCACAAAAACAGTCCAGGAGCCTTGCAGTGCTATTAACTCTGCATGATGGAGTCTGTCTCAGCCTACAGCAAGCTTAGCTCTGCAATATGCCGAAGGGCATATAATTCCATCTATAGGGCATTACTGGGCCTTTTCAAGCATGCTGAGATACCTCATATGAGTTAATTCAACTGGAAATGTTCACTAAGTAGACTGAGCACATTCTCTCCTTTCCCCCATCCACAAGGTATCTACCAAAGAAAGGAAGTTTTGGGGGAAATCACAGGTGAGACACTAACCTAGGAAATGTTTATGTTTTATTTACCCTTTCTCACCACCATCCCTCTGTAAATCTTAGCAGTATTTCTCCCAGAACCTGGGTCTTAGAGAATGGGAACTGCTTTTGCTGCTCTTCTGAGACATCCCTTCTGAGAACTGCTGTCCGCCCTGAACTTGCCCACAGACTGACTCAGTCTTACTGGCTGCTTCCCTCTCATGGGATCACTCAGGCTGGCAGGGACCCCAGGAGGTCTCTAGCCCAAACCTCTGCTCAAGCAGAGTCAGCCATAAGGTCAAATCAAGTTGCTCAAGGCTTCATCCAGCCATGTCTTGAAAACCTCCCGTGAAAATCTGCAAGTGCTACCCAAATAAATGGCTTTATCTTAGAAGGCAGTGTCATGAATACCAGCATGCACTTCAGTTCATTCACTTTAGCTATGCAGTGAAAGATCCCATGTTTCTGACCTCAGTCAGTACCACAGATTTCCACCTTCCCCATCTCCGTTCCAGTTCAGAGGGGATCCAAAATAAATGCAATGAAAATTAATTGTAAAAATGGGAGATTGTCTTCCTATAGGTTGTTTTCCTGTATCTTTTGTTTTCTGAGTCTTTAAGAAATTTTAAGGTTACATCTTTAGGTTTTTCTTTGCAATTGTGAGGGTTATTTCTCTTTCTGGGGGAAAAAAAAAAAAAAGAATTCTGTCTGTCTTCACTCTACTTCCTGATTCCAGAAGGCAGGGTGTTAGCAAAAAGACTTGCAAAACGGAGGAAGCTATTGCAAGAGATGCCAAAACTTCCACAAAAATATTCATGTCACAAAGATCATCTGCACAACTGGCCATTCTCATTAAAGGAGTTAAATCGTGAGTAGGCTGCAGTAACTCAGCTATCCTCCCATTTTTTCCCATGACCTCATTCGTGCAGTACTTCATTGCAGTTCATGTGGGAAAATACCACTTGACCATGCTATGCCATGTTAGCAGTGAGGACTTTGGGCTCTGAATTTGTTAATCCAGCCTCAGCAACATGTGTTAAAAGAAATGTTAACAAAATAAAACAGTGAAATCTGCCATAATGGACTATATCTGGCCATGGTGGCCAGGGTGCCAGTTGAATGCAATAGGCAAGTCCATTATCAGCATCTGAAGATGTTTGAGCCAACAAAGAGCATCCACTGAGTTGTTCCCAGTCAATCTGCCTCCTCTTCCCTGCTTTGTGCTCACTCGGTGAGTGCCCTCACATAGTGTTTGGGCCTGCTGACCCATGCAGGGACACAGGCAGGAATTTGTATCCCTTGCATCTGAGCTCTACCATCATGCCAGGCATGCTCACAGCCCTCACCTCAGGCTGGCTGGGCTGTAAAGACCAGGGCTTTCAGCAGCTTTGTTTAGAGCTAAGCCTGCAAATATGAACAAAGTCCATCCCCGTGTCAGTCTAATGCCCCTCTGTAAACATGCTGCTGCCTGATTACTGTTGTCTAATTACCATCTGTTACTGCTACAGGACAGTCAGAATGACTGCACATGCCCTTTTTATCCTATGAAAATGGCACTAGTCTATAATAAAAAACTTTTTTCCCCATATGTGCTTGGGAAGTAAGAATGGAAGTGTAGAAGTGGCTGAAGTAACTTGGTAATAATGGACAAAGTTGGCTTTGAGAGTTAAGCTTGCTTTCACAGAGTTAGACTGCACCTATTTGGGATTATTAAGACAAGAAAGTAGATTGTGAAATTTTAGCCTTTAAATAATCTCTTCCCTTTCCCAATTGATTTCACCCATCCTAAAATCCAGCGTGCAAAGGAACACCTTTGCTCATCTAAATTGCTGTTTTGATTCCCCGGCAAGGCCTGCCTTCCTGCTGCCTCTAGACCTGGTGTAACTCTTCTTTCTGTCCTGGTGGACAGAGCTCAGTGGCTGGTGGATGTACAAAGTGGTCATGTCCTCATGAGCTTTCAAGGCAAACAGATTTCCTTTGGTAAAAGCAATCAGAGAATTGCCCAGGCAGGTAAACTGCTGCCGTGTGTTTTACTTGAGTTGTGGTCTTCTCCTAAATCCCTGCCGTCGGTCTCAAGCATTTTGTATCAGGCTCCAGCCTGCATTCCCTGAGCTCAGTCTAACTTTAAGAAAGGCCAAATAAGGTGACCATGGCAGGACATTGGATTTCTTTATCAACATCCTTTTTGCTAAAAGACTTGCAACTTTGCAGCAGTACTCAGTGATTGCTCTTAAACTGCTTTTGAGTGCAGTAATTGCCTGTATCTTTTCTGTCAAGATATATTGTGGGTCCTTACCACAAGCCCGTACCATATAACCTGAAGTACAGCTGCTGTCCATAAACCAGAAATTGAGTATAATCTATCGTGTCCAATGGCACTGTGTCTCATCTTTCAAAGGTGGTATTAATCGTGATCTGGACATTTTTGTATTACTTGGGGATAAATTATTTTGGCTTTCCTATTTGTGTTAAGCTTATTTCAAGACCTTCGTTATGCTCCAGCTCGTTCAGTGTCTTCAGAGAAGGCAGGAGGGTCAGAGCAGGCAGAGTTTTAACTTAAATCTCAGAATTTTCCTGTAATAAATGAAATAACCACACTACAGACAAGGCTCACTACAAACCTGTCCTTCAGCTGTGCACTCATTGATTTTGGGGGCTCAACTCAGCCTGGGCCCAGCACGTTGGAAGAGATGCTTCTGAACAGCCAGCTACGCCTGGTGGCAGACTGTCCCATGCGGGTATGGTTTAAATAAGGAACAAGGACAGCAACTCCACAACGCAGGCTCATGTGAACAGCCTCAGGAAAATAAATCTCCAAGTAAGCAAAGTCAGCTGCAGTGATGGGGCAGGCAGGAGCAGGATTACAAGAGTGGGCATCCATGGCAGGATCAGGCCAGCCTCAAACCCCTTAGGACATGAGCCCAAGGAGTTCGGTACTGACTTGGCAAATCATTTCCATAGTTATTTCTATTAAAATACCTAATTATATGAATAATATGTTCTTCTTTATTCTGTGCAATTGCAAATACTTCTGTTTAGCATCTTTTTGCATATTTGGAAAGAAATCACATCCTCTTTTTTTGGTACAGAAGCGTTTGGAAAACAATTGCTACACATGCTGCACCAAAGCATATGTGCAGGACTCCTGAGAAGTATATGGTCAGCTCATGTTTCATGAAATCAAATTATTTTCAGCTATAATTCACAAGATTTCCCAGGAAAAAAGCAGCATTACACTCAGCATATGGTGCTAGACCATTCTTCTATTAAAAGACTTAACCCCTGTGGCATGTCGCTACCTGCACCAAGTGGTCTATCATACTCAGATGCTTCTTTCAAGCTCTGAGTTTATGTTACTTCAAACACGCACATTTACTTTAAACATTTGACTGTTTTCTTTTCAATACTGCTGCGTTGTCACTGATGTCAGTGAAATGATTTCTGACTGTATACACACAAAGGGGAAGGAGAATCAGGACCTGAGGTTACAATCGATTGGCTGAGAAGAGCCAAGGGTAGGAGTTAGCTGAGGAAATGGTGCTCAGGTTTTGAGGTATGTGAGGCTAGGGCTCCATTTCAGGATGAAGTAGAAGTAAGGGACAACTCAGAACTGAAAGTGCACAAAGTAGTTGAGATTTTAGCAGAGCTTGAGGGGTATCTCCCAAGACTGCATCCCTAAATGAAAGAAATTTTGTAACAAGCCTTCTCCCTGGGAGATTTCCACTGTTCTGAATAAGAAGTAAGGGATCTGTCAGGCTGAGAAGCAAAACCACAGAGATCCAAAGCTTTGAAATTTGCCGGGTTTCTCAGCTTTCTGATGAACCACAGGGTATCTGCTGTTGGGTCTCTACCATACCTGCTGCTGTGACCAGGATTTAGCCTTCCTGTCTCTGAAGGAATTACAACCAAAGATAAAGAACCAGAAGAAAACTTTTAAAATCCAGTCTCTTCATTCTCCTGTTTTATGATTCTAAGGGCTACTTCACAGAACGGGTGAAAATTCCCCATGAAAAAAGGGAAAGAGGTTTCATTTCTTGACTCTCTTACCTAGTGGGTTCTTTGGGGATTTCCATTTTTAAAAAAATCACAATTAAATCAGGTCTTCCCCTCAGAAAATTACACTTCCCTAAATATTTCATCAAATGTCAACAAAGCAGATCTGATATGGGGAAAGGAAAGAGAAAAACAATGATCCACCATCATTTGGCAGTGCAATGCTAGGAAGCTTCCATTTTTTGTACTTCACTGAACGGCCATCTATACATGGATCTCAGGGGCTGGGCAGCAACCTCTGTACTGTCATTATGATACTGGGGAAAACCTTTTCAGACACTATCTGAAAAGCAGGACAGGATGAGAATGGCTTTTCACAAACAGCTGAGCAATAAAAGTTGCTGTTTAAAACTGCATATGGTAAAAGTAAGAGATGGACATCACTGTAGAGATGGCACAAAGCCATCATGTCACCTCTAAGGATAGCGCATCCTTCTTTGTGTCACTTGTGAAGATGAGATTGCACTGAGTCCTCGTGAGAATGACAAGAAGCAGCTGGCAAGGTGCTCCAAAACAGTAGATGGGTTGCAACTTGAATTTTAACTGGAAGGGAGGCTCTCCATCAAATCCGAACTATGTATGTCAAGGCAAATTCAGCTTTCAGTTTACATCTGAATGCATCAAGTCTGTGGAGTCTAATGAGCTGAAGTGAGGTAACAGGGGGAACTTGCTCCCACTTCTTCAAACCCTTTACAAGGAGTCATCTCTCAGAAAGGGACAAACAGTTCTCTGTAGGGCAGATTACACAGATCATTGCTTATGTGTCAACTCAGAATGGAAATACTAGGAGCAGGCCAACAAACCCAAAGCTACTTGTCCCCAGTACAGCTGGGAAGGGGGATTCTCAAATGGCAGGGGAATTACAGCTGCTCCTTTGGAAGGGCACTGGAAGGGCACCAGCTCTGCTCCACTTCATGCAGACTCAAAGAGCAGGTAGCTATCAGGACAATCCACCTCCCTGTTTGCGACGTTCAGTGGCGAGCTGAAGCCTTCTTTTAGCAAGCACAGAAGAACTGAAGAGGGACTTTCCGAAGTGAGACTAGATGCCTGGAAAAACCCTGCCAGGCTACAGTGGTCCTCAGGCTATGCAGCTGGCATTCTGTACACACTCTCAGGAGGTGTAACACCGAACTGTCAACAGACTGGCATTCCACAGCAAGATAACGTCCCTGGTCTGCAGTTACCAAGGGTGCTCAGAGGTCTCCTACCTTGACACTTACAGAATACCAGGGAAGAGTGAAGGGCAATTCATTAAGCTAAGACAATCCAGACGTACCAGGGTACTTAGCAAGGAAGCTCAGACTCTAGTCTTAATTCTTTTAAAGCATTCGGACAACATATAATTTTATTATATGTTATATGAGTAACACAGGGACAATAAATCAAAGCTAATGTATTAGTTTACTCCGAGACATAGAAGATTTAGCATCTCCCCTTTTGCCAGATATAGTCCTTTGGCTTTACAAACAGAAATTAATTAGATTTCTTCTAAACTCAAAAGCCAGGCTACTTACCCTAAATAAGAAAGGAAGCAAAAGCACGAGACCATGCCCAATGTGTGTCTGTCAAAACGGTACGGGATGGAGAACTGAGAGTCTTTCTACAGCTCAACACTGACAGAACTCAAGCTAAAAATAATGTGAATATCCACCATAGGAATGCACCGGCCTCATGGCCACAGGGATCACTGCACATGTGATGGCAGTTCTCCTGCTTTTTGAATGAGAGCTAATTTCTAATTACCCTCCTTCACTTACTTTGCACCTTGTATGAAAGTGATGGAAACTGATTTAATTCTTGTTCCTACCAGAAAGCTGTGTCTCTGAACATATCCTTTGCGTTAAGTTAGTGATAAGTTAGAAATAGCAAGCAAGCAAGTTTCAAAAAGAGGGCACAAAAGTCATTCTAGCTAGGCTGGCTCACAGTGCGTATTTTGTACTACATTTTACTTTGCCTGTCCTCAAAGAAATCAGATTTTATGGCACAGGACACAAGTCAAGAAGTAACATTTCTATAAATTACATTTTTAGGATGGCAGGATTCAATTTTTTAACTTTTATCCAAAGGAAAACTTGAATCATCAAAAAACAATTCCCCACCATGCAAAACCTAAGCCCCAGGTCAACTTCAAATAACTAAATAAAGAAAAAAGTTTCCCCACCCTGCAGCTAACCCTTGCCCTTGTGTTCTTAATCTGGACACCTGAAGTTGTGGCAAAAGGTTTGCTATTCCTGCCCTCACGCAGGAGCACTGAACACGTGCGGCATCTCCGCAATTGTGTGCTCCGAGGTGCACACAGATGAGAGAGAAAGCTTTCCTAGGGGGTACATGGCAGCCAGGCAGCTGCGCTCTGTGCAGGAGCAACGCTGTGACAGCCTGTGGTCTGTGCTTGAGATCAGAGCAGATTAAGAGATTCACTTGTCCCTCTGGCTTTAAAGTCTGTTTACGACACAGAGGTATGCAAAGAAACACATGAGAAGGGAAAAATTCACTTGAGCAACTGTCAATGGGGAAGAAATAAGCCACAACATTGATCAGTGGAAATACAAGTGTTTTAGCAGAGAGTAAAACATATAACCTGGAGAGCTGGCTTTGGGGCAGAGCTCAGTGACAGAGGATTTGGATGTGTTCATATAAATAGTGAGAAGTTATTTTGATGAACTGTTTCAAGTGCATGTTTCTGTGACTACCCTAAAATTCCCGTGTTTACAAATATTTCTTGGAAGGTGGAAATCATATGCCTTACACATACATTTACACCAAGGGCTGCATCAGGCATGGCTGACTGTAAACTGGATTCATTTTTGCTTGCTCATGGCAGACCTGGCCGTCCGATCAGGAACAGCACCGATACCACCAGTCCCAAGACTCAGCTGCGTCCCACAAACAGCGAGGCGTTGAAAACAGTCAGTTTAGGAGTAACCAGTTGTTCAGTATGACTGTATGAGGTGCGACAAAAGGGAATGTAGCAGATGTCAGATGCCTGGTGGTCCTCAAATTCAGTGGCAGAAATAGAGTCAGTGAGTTAACAAGGCTTAGTCTGTCAGTGCCTTGCGCTTTGCTCAGGACTTCCACCTGGTGAAAGGCAGCTCCTCTCGCTTGATCAAAGTGCTGGCCTGCTCATCTGGAGGTGCTTTATTTTCCTGTTGTGAGTCTGTAAATGATAACATGAGGTGCAGAACCACAGGGGAGCTGAGGTAAAGCAGCTGCAGGAAATATTAACTGAACTACACCATAAAAGCAAGATCTGCTGCCAGTCACAAGAGGAACCTGCTCATGGCAAGTGAGATTACATAAATACTGGCGATCACAGGAGGATTCAGTACAATAATCAGAGCAAGATCAAAAAATGTACAGAACTTACTTGATTTTTCTTCTTTAATGCTGTACTCCAGCACACTGGGAGCCTTATTCTGCACTGGCAGGTGGACTGCAAGGACCATGTTGTTCATGTTACCCTCTTTCCTAACCAAGAATATCTGAAAAAGGAGAAAGGAATCAAGAGTTTAGCTACATTATGTGAGCTTCTGAACTTTATTTTAGGTCATTTGCAATGAAGTTTTTTATCAGTACAATCCACCTTTAAATGATCTTATTTTAGCTTTGTTCCACTTGGTTGAACTTTACAGAGCAAAAATAATGAATAAAGGGACTTTTCATCTGGGTGAAATTCAGACCTGTGAAGGAACCAGCAAAATTTCTATCCATCGCTGATGTCCCACTTAAGCCTAAGGCAAACTATTTCACTAACTGAAGAGTATAAAGCTGCACTCGCAATTCATCAAGTGATTCTCCTCACATAAGTGCCCTAAATCATGGACAATTCACCCTAGAATGTCCCAGTCCAGGACTAAAGCAAGAGAGTCACTTGTACATTGAGTCAAGTGTTCACAAGTGGAACACAAGGCCAAAGGCTCTGGTGGCCACAGTGTCTCATGGCAGAGTTTTTTTCATGGGATCACAAGATTATTCAGGCTGGCAGGGACCCCAAGAGGGCTCTTGTCCAACCCCCTGGGCGAAACCATGAGACAGATCAAGTTGCTCAGGGTCCAGACAGGTCTGGAGAACCTCCAAGGGTGGAGACTGCACCACCTCTCCAGGCAACCTGTCCTACCACTTACTGTTCTCAGAGGGAGAAAGTGTTTCCATGTACCCAGTCTGAACCCCTCTGGTTTCAATGTACGCCTGTCATGTCTTGTCCTCCCACCATGTGAGGCTGAGCAGAGCCTGGGTCCATCTTTGCCATGACCTCTCTGTAGGTACCAGGGAACTGCTGTGCAGTCTCCTCAGAGTTGTCTCTCCTCCTGGTTGGACAAACCCTGGTCCCACAGCCTCTCCTCAGTAGATCTGTGCTCATCTTGCTGCCCACCGCCCCTGCAGGGCCTTTCCTGAAGAGCTGCCCAGCCAGGGAGTCCCAGCCCAGATCCCTGCCAGGGGTCTGCTTTCCCAGGGGCAGTGCTTTGTGTTTGTCCTTGTTGAACTTCAGAAGGTTTCTTCCAGCCCTGTCCCCCCAGCTTGTCTAAGATCCCTCTGGATGGCAGCACTGACTTCAAGTGTATTGACTGGTCCTGAAATCACAGAGCAGATGTGGTTGGAAGGAACCTCTGGAGATCATCTAGTCCAATCCTCATGCTCAAAGACAGATCAACTACAGCAAGTCACTCAGGATTATGTCTTGTAGTGTTTTTATTATGTCCAAGGATAGAGGCTCTACAGCCTCTTGGGCAACCTGTTCCAATGTTTGATCATCCTGACAGTAAAAAAAGCTTTTCTTAATATTTAAACAGAATTTCCTGTGTTTCAATTTATGCCCACTGCACCTCATCCTTTCACTGGATACCACTGAGAATGATCTGGCTCAATCTTCTGTACTCCCTCCCATCAGGTATTCACACACATTGATAAGGGGCCCCTGAGTCTTTAATTGGAACCAGTGGAACCACTGTAGCCATTGGTTCCCACCAATGGGACCAGTGAAATTGAAAAAAAAAAAAAGAAGAAAGAAGAAAGACAAAAGCAAATAAAAAATAGAAAGAAAAAGAAACAAAGAGGAAAAGACAGAAGACAAAAGAAAAAGAAAAAAGAGAAAAGAGAGAAAGTAAAAAACTTTTAAAAGATAAAAGAAAAAAAAGAAAAATATCTCATTCTTTGTATTGTGTGAGCTCCTAAGTGTGTTACTAATTAAAGCTTATTGCCAAGGATATTTTTAGCTTGCACCTTGAAGCTGCAGATACAAAGACAAAGTAATCTTCACCCTTATCTGTTCTTTGATAGCAGGTTTTGGCAGGAGAGAGTTGAGGTATTTTTATAAAAACAGAATTAAAAAATTAGGCTAATTCTGGAGTCTGGACATTAATATTAGAAAGAAGAAGTGTGAGCTGATAAAATGATTAATCAATTATAATGCATTGGAAATCTATCAAGAAAACACGAATTTCTTGGACAGAGGAATTAAACAAAAGCTTGTCTAGAAGCCAGGACCTTTCTCTGCATGAGTCCTGGTCATAGGGGCATTTTCTGTCACTTTGAAGCACCCACACTAAACACACTGCTTTGGGGCGGTTTTGCAACTTCACACAGTGCCATTGTCTTGGCCTCTGCCATTCATATGAAATTGAGCCCCGGGGGCTCAGGACCACCAGCGCAGAGAAAATCCAAATAAACGCATGGCAAACAGGTGCATGCCTGAAACAGACCTATTTCAAACGCAGGGCAGCCCCCACCTTCTACATCACGGAAAATATGTACAGATAGGAAAAAGCCATAGAGGCTCTCCCTTCCCCAGGTCCTATCACCCACATGACAACACGGTCCCTCTAATCCACCTCGAGAGACTACTGCGACCTTGGATCTCAGACAGCACTATCTCACATTGCATCGGTCAAGAGCAATGAAATTGCTCATCTGAAATTAAATTTAAGCAAGGAGAGAAGTGAAACCTGGGAACGAATCACTTCTGTTTTCCTGATTGGCACGACTGGTTGCCCTGGCTCCAAAGGCTAAAATTGGCCCATGACTCTTCAGATGAGAGGAAGGTGGGTTTTCTGAGCTGTACCTAACCCTACTGCCCAGGTCAGGACTGGTAGCAAACCAGTCTCTTCCATTTTCACCGGCAGTAGGAAAGGTGCTGTGCTGATTCAGCTTCAGGTGGGCTCAGAGTGGGCAGGAGAGCCTGCCCTTGCCGTGGGACACTTCTGATGCATCAGCTCTTTTCCTGCCTGCTTTGAGCCGCAGCTGAAGATCGTGCCTAAGGATGGTGTGAGCAGGAGGAACAGAGGCAAGATTTATTCCCAAAGCTGCTCAGAGGTGGGGAATGGCCCTGCCTGACCAAGGAGGTTTGGGGCCATACATGGCTATATCAGAGACAATCACTCAGGTCTCCTTTTACAGACAGTGCAGAAAAACAAAGAGAATAATTTGCCCAACATCTGGTTCAGGGTGAGGCACGCTGCACAGTCGAGGTTGGTCAGGTGAGTTCCACTGGATGTTGTCACTGCCCTGCCATGCCTCACCTCCGAGACCCCAGGAATAGGGAGCTCCCTTTCCTACAGAGCTGTTTTCCTTAAGCAAGCTCTGAGCTTTGCATGAGCCTCACATTTTCTAACACAGCTTATGGGGACCAGATACCAATTATTGCAATAAAAAATACTCCCAGCAGCTCCCAGAATTTAAAGACCTTTTCTTCAGGACTTCTTTTTTTATTGCTCCAAATGAGGACAGTCAAAATACCTGTGGGTATGGTGGTGAATGGGAAGGCATCTCCATGAATCTACATGCTAAGTAAATAAAACCAGAGATAAAATTCCTCCTTCCCCAAAGCCATTACATCTGTCTTGCACCACTGCAAGTGGCTAAAGCATCAAAAGGTAATGCAAACAGAGAGCATAATCTGCTAAATATTTTTGCTTCCACATGAAAAAAAGCACTGCTCTCCTAACCAGCTCCACCAAGGACAGGAAATGTGGTTGTCTGAACCAAAACCGCTTTGGACTTACCCCTGCTGTTTCTTTGCCAAGTATCGCCCCAGCCCTTTCCTGGTTCATGTTCAGCTGAAGCCAGACGGGACAGGTCTTGATGAGTTTATCAAGGATGCTGATCCCTGGAAGCCGGAGGCAGTTTTGCGGGGCAGTGGCCTGACAGATATATGTCTCTTCTTCCTCTTTGCCAGTATCTCTGATAGGGCTGAAACACAGCAAGGGAGTCCCTTGTAAGCAGAACTGCAAATGGAAAACCTGGAGGGAGTAAGGACTGTAAATGCAAACACACAGGCACACACAGAGGCACTTACACACTGGGAGAGTTCCTCGAAGGGCATCAGACCACACATGCTTTGCTATGATAGTGGCAAACTGGGTGCACAGTCCTCGAAAGACAGACAGATACATCCCATCCTAAGGACTACAACCTCATACTAATGATGCACACCTGGGTTTCAGACCACAGGCTTGCAGGGTGCTTTGTGCTGAGGCCTGTTGGTTTCAGCTCATCTATCTATGTTGCCTAAGCACAGGTACGCAGAGACAGAGGTAAGGGAAGCACAGAGGCAGACAGCACTGCGGAGGGTAGAGCATGCCTGTCCCCTGGACCCCCATCTCCAGCTGAAGGGTCAGAGCAACCTTTCATGGCTTCAAAGGGAGCATTGCAGCAGAGACAAGGGGCCACAGACCTCTCCAGCTGCTGGGAATACACACACACAGAGCCACAGCATCCGTCAGCATCCGAGGCATACTGGGGCCAGGCAGCCTGCAGCTCACCCTGTGGCCATGCCACTGTCAGCGCTTCTCTGATCATGCAGGAGCTGTGATGGGCACTGGCGTGGTACCTCCCCCCCGCTCACAGAGCCTCTCGGAGGAAGCCTGCCAGCAGTAGCCAGAGGCACCGTCAGCTTCTCTCACGTTTTGGCAGCCACCCTCTGTGCCCACCTTAGGCAGTCTGCAGAAAGGCAGACTAAGACATGTCACTGTTTAAAAATAACACCAAGCGCTCCCCATCTCCACTGACGAGTCTGTGCTGGGGCTGGTGGTTGCAGACATGGTTACTCCTCCACTCCTGCACCCAGGGGGCCAGCAGTGGCTGCTCATGGGGAGGGGGATATCCTCCACCTCTGTTGTCACTCAGAGTACAGGAGGAGGAGGAGGATGTGATAGGATGCATTCAACAGCTAGCTCCAATACAGAAAAGGTATCTTTGCTGGTTCCCAAAGGCTGATCTGCAGCAGCAGAATAATCCAGGGCGCAGCCCTGCAAGGAGCCCTAGGTTGCTCAGAGTGACCCAGCAAGTCCTGCGGGATGAGACTCAAAGGACACAGACATAGTGAACCTTTTCCCTGCGCCAAGGGAGAGGGATGGGAGGGAACACAGGAAACGTGGGGAAACACCATAGGGACCTTCAGGTGGGAGGAAATGAAGACTTGTTTTCCCTCTTTTTTCTTGCCACATTTGTCATTTTGGCCAGTCCTGAAGACATAATTGGAAGCTCCAAAAAGATACGTGGGAGATGCTGAGTGACAAGAGAGGGGCCACCCTGCGGCACCATGTGTTAGCAATATCCAGTCACAGCTTATGTCTCAGAGCCGATTCTCAGCTGTACAAAATGTGAGAATACTGAAATTATGCGGTTGAGAATATTAATGATCTGGGACACGTTCTCTTCTAGATTCCTGTTCTGATCAGAGACACAAAGAACGAATTCGATTTATTTTTAGTCCTCGCAGTCTAATGGCAGACTGGCATTAAATGCTGGTTTCTAGATACGGTGCTTATTCAACAAAGTATTTATACATGTGCTTAGCACTGCAGTCAGTGGAAATACTTGTGCTGAAAGGTCTGGTCTTAAGAGCTCTACTGGATAAGGTTACAGACTCACGGTTATAGGCTTGTCACTCATTGGATTAACTGATTTTAAAAATAAAGAAAATGTATGAGAACATACATAAAATATTACGTTTTTCTGTACCAGTTTTGCTGCTTAGATGTCAGAGCTGAAAAGAGCAGGACTCTCACTTTTGATTTGCCATTATTTCAAGTCTTTTTCTTTTTCCTTTTATTTTTAATGATACAGATCTTAAAGTAGTACATTTCAAATACATCAGACTTAAACTACTAAAAGAGAGTCCCTTCAAAGACCTAACCTAAAACAGCATGCTTATCCCAAAAGCTAGTTTTTAGAAAAACAGCCTTTCAAGTCCCAAAACCAACAGTGAGATTTTATTTTTAGTAGTTTTTTTCTTTTTCAACCCTATAGAGACAGCTTCCTTAGAAAATACATGTTCTTCTGCAATCCCAGTTGCTGACTCAGGATATTAGTCCACAGAGTCTCGATTTTAATCAATCAGTTTTCGAGATCATAGCCAAGACACTAAGAATGAGAATTGTGCTTAAAAAGCAAATAGAAATAAGTGAAACACATTCTCTTCACTCATGATAAAAGCACAGCTTGTCACACAGGTGAGGCAATTTCTTTCAGATGCAACAGTATATGATTTTAATCAGTATTGTTTGAACATACAGAGTAAAACAGTGGAGGACAGCTTTTGGAAGTTAACCTGATTCACCTCTCGGTTTCTTTCTTTACAGTAAAAACCAAAAGAAATGCCTAGTAACCATGTGAAAGGAAAGTGTGTGTTGGATGGCAACATTCATACTCGATAATGGGAAAGAAGTAATGAGCTGAAGGAAAAGAAAGGTGAGTTATAATGAAATGTTCCATAACACTGTTAGCAAAAGCTACTCCCCAAATTAGTCACAAAAGCATGAATCTGATCTTGCCAATGAAGTGTGAAACCTAGACCAAAACAGGCCCAATGCTGAGAATGTCTTGCTGCAGCACCAGTAGGTGACATGCATTGCGATAGCTCCAGGGATGCTGAACTTCGTTACCCATTAATTATGTAAGGTGAAAAGGGCCAGCAAAGCACTGATGCGCAAGAATCCCATTGCCTGGAGGGAAATGAGGGATATCAACAAAGGCAAGGAAGTAATACAAAGTAGGTTGGACCTGGTGAGCACCAGGCATGTAGTGACACGGGCATGGTGTTCCCCATGGGGGAACCCAGGCTTGATGCAGGCAGAGGCACCCAGCCCTCTGCTCCCCACAACAGGCACATCGTCTGGATGGAGCCCTGCTCGCAGCAGCAACGCAGTTTAGCAACAAGAACAACAGACTGGTGAAGAAAAATAACCAAACTGACCTTTCAAAGCATGTGGCTGCATGTAGGGCCCATCATCTAAGTTTTGGAGAATGGATGAAAAATAGAAAATGATTCCAAACATAGACATACAAGATAAAAAATGAAGAGTCTGAAAGTATTTGTCTTAATGGAAACATCTCACCATTTGAGTGTGTGGGGTCTTTCAGTGCAGATAATTAAGGACAGTGGATGAGGCTTTTTGGCAGAAGAGGAACCCAGCCTTTTGAGGGCCCTCAGGGATGACAGCCCTGCTGTGGAGTATCCTCCCCTCAGAAGCCAGCCCAGCCCAGAAGGAACTAAGTAGGCTATTGTACCTGTACAGAGGGAGGAAAGGACAGCTCAGCAAAAGGGGAGGCTTTGATGAAAAGGAAAGTCAAGAAGAGTCATTAATGGGATCTTACTAAAACACAGGATGGTAGGCTAGACACTTCCTGACAGCGAGTTATAACAGATGACAGATAAGCTCCCAAGAGAAGGGAAAGAGGATTGCATTACCAAAATCCTTAAAATGCCACATTTAGAGCAGTAGCAAACACTTTATTGAGTCAAATCCTGTGCTGGCTAAGAAATGGGAGTGAATGACCTAACAGACCTTTTCCAGCTGTAATGCTGTGACCCATGACACGCCAGCTGACGCAGTTATGGCACCAATGCTCGACTTCTTTCCTGGGCACAGCTGTCACCGAGATCCAGATGCCAGGCTGCAGGAGGGCTTAATCCAGCAATTTCATCTGGCTCCACAGTAGCTCTGTAGCTGCACAGAGAGGAGGGAGCCCAGGCAGCTCCCAGGTTCTTGCTGTGCTGCCAACTGAAGGGATTTGTGGGGCCGCCGTGGTGAGCATCCGGTGTTCACTATTTCACTCACTCAGAATTCATGCATCAGATGATTTCTAAGCTCAGTTTTCAGAAATAACGTGCTGTTTGGCTAACTCTCTCCTTCTCCCACAGTCCTGCAAAACCCTTCGACTGATACAGGCAGGTGCTCATTTTTGTTAGGTGTGATGCAAAGCTGAAAAGCTGGCCCTAGAGCTGCCTGCTTTTCATTTTCTTTAACTGAGTTCTTACTGCAAAGTGCTTTTAAATCCTGCAGCCGCTCTGTGAAATTGAACTCAGCTGGGATGCGGGGAGCTGTGTGTTGCATACTGATCAGCAACACAGATTAATTAATTGCACAGTGATTACATTCACACACCTGCCCCAGTTTGGCAGAAGGTATCAGGTTGCTTGGTTGGAAAGTAATAATGACAACAATGGTGATTAGAATTATTGCACAGTGACTGTACACATGACACCACCGTGATTCATTGCCTCAGAAACGAAGAGCCACGCTTGCCAGCTGAATATTCCCAGAAATCATCAGAACTGCAAGGGGATATAATCCACTGAATTTCACGCAGGTGCAGGCCTGGGCATACGTTTGTGAGGGACTTTAGAAATATTGCCACAAACTTGCTGACACTAAGGGCTTGCTGGCTGTACTATCCAGGCCTGGTCACTCTGAGACATAGCAGCTGTGTGCAACAGCAGCAGGGACTGTCAGATGAGCTAGGACAGAGCTTCCAACAATGTCAGCCTTGGTCGTCCTCATCACCCCCACACATTTGCAGCTTCTGCCTGTCACCAGAGCAGATCTGAGAAGACGCATCAGGTGTTATTAAATCTGAGTCTGCAGTCAGAAACCAAATGGTCTGTAGTGCACTGATAAGTAAAGACTGAGGGCCTTAATGTTTAAATAGACCAGGTGTAAGAATTAGAAGCTATGTTTTTTTTCATATTTTTTGCTTTTATTTCTCCCCTTGAATATTAGAAGACATCAAGAGAGAGCAAGAGCAAGGGTTTGCTGTGCTGTCCTCAAGAAAAGAGATACTCTGGTATATTCATATTTATAGCAAAGCAGGCACCACAGGTCTTAAAATGTGTGCCAGCTGGCTTGCTACTGAGGGAGAAAGACAGACAAGTGGCCATAAACTCCATGTGCCAGGTGAAGAGCAACTTTTTGCACCAAAGCCACCTGGTACCTGAAGGGAGACCATTCAGGACAAGCCAGCTTGTATCTGAAGCTCACATGTGGAAACCCTTCAAGCACAGCAACACAGTTTACAAGGAGCATATGAAGCAGGAGGAAAAGATAGAAGCTCCTGAAGCTGACACACCAGTCCCAGCAGAAGTAGCTGGACAATGCTGGTAATTTCTGTGGTTAAAAGAGAGACATGGGAGCACGGGGCTTCGTGGAGATGGGTCAGATGATGGTGCTGAGAATAAGAGACTGACAGAAAACTCACAGCCCTGTTTTACATCCCGTGGCACAGCCAGCCTAGTTGGACTCAGCTGCAGGGCTCTATGACACTGCTGATAGAGGTAGATCTCTGTATCCCTTTTTTCATAGCCACCTTCCTGCTGAAAAGAGCATGGAGTTCTGAACCCAGCACACTGGAGAAAGAATAATCAGAGTTACGTGAGTAGCAGCAAAAGAAGTGCAGCAAGGTTTTATCAGTTAGACCCTTGCTACATACATAGCTACCTATGCTTTCCTTGGTTTGATATAACTTATGATTAGATAGACTCATGAAAAATCTTTGTTCAGATGCATGTGAATTCATGTGCTGTTATTTTCAGTTCACTGGGAGGAAAGTTATGCAGTGCCCCAGCTAGAGGATGTCAAACTTCATTTTGCTTCCATCTTAGATGTGGTCATTTCTCAATGCTTTCTCATTATTCTCATAAGCCAGCCCATCTTTGCTCACTTTATCAGTTCAGATCAAACTAATACAAGGCGGAGGAGAAGGATTCATTTACTTTCTGGACCTGGCTTGGGTCACGTTCCTGGATTCTAATTTCTTTCTTCCAACAGCTCGTGAAACTGAGGCACTGCACCCAACCTAGCTACGGGGAGAGCTCCATCATCTGTAAACTTCTTGAGTGATTTCATCATACAACAGAGTATTAGGAAAATGGGAAGGTGGCACATGGTGACACATGGAAAACCCATAGCACAACAGCTAACTTAGTGCACCAGAGGTTAACACTGCCTCACAGAAAATTCAGGCATTAATAAATGCTTTTTCATAATAGATCCAAGACATCTGACAAAAATCAAACCAACAACCAGGAAAAAAACACAATTAAAAACTCAAAAAGCAGAAAGAGAAGAAAGTTCTTGAGGTCTTCAGAGAACACACCCAGATGTTTGTCACCCTTTAGTTAGAAATAAAAACCAAACTTCTTGTTTGATATGCAAAAAGAAAGGGTAGCTAAGCAAGCCATGGGAGCTTCCTGCATTGTAAGGTTCTCAGATGTACAGAAAAATTGGATAATGGAAGCGGCATGACAGGCTCAGTGCATCCCATGAGGCATACTTGCCTGTTCAGTAGTCCTTCCTACCTTGCAGAACATTTGTGTTACTGGACCACCTTGGTGACAAACACGTAGCTCAGGAAATTGTGCTTCTCGAACTGTGGTCTGTGGACAACCTGTGGTTGGCAGAGCACTTCCTCTTGCTCGCTGCTATCCTTGTTTCCACTCTAGCTTTTATGTCCACCCGTCATCTGTTTGGTCTTTGATCTACAGTTGATGGTCTGCATGTCCAGGCCTTTCTGCTCAGCCTGGAAAGCACCATGCTTAATAGCCAAGGCAGCAGCTGTTCCAGCTGCCACAAGTAAGGCAAACCAAGGGTCTCCTAAATACCCTGACACCTCATAGCTCAGCAAACCTCTCTGTTCCCCACCTACTCCACTTTCCATACAGGTACCCTCAATTTCAGCAGTGAAGTTTTGCAGCCTGCAATTGAAGGCTCACTTCTGCGAGCTTTTCCTTACCTTCCAGGGATTTCCAAGCTGCCTGCCTCTGGGAAGGCTAGCAGAGTTTTGCACACACAGGCTGCAGGCATCCACCTCTCCCCAGCTGGACCTGTTTTGCCTGCACATGTTCACATGTTTGCCAAAGTGGAGCAAGTCATCACTCTGCCTGGGAGCTCCACTAATGGGCACAGAGGGATCAGGTATGGAACAGCTCATCTGCCCTTAAATCACTCACCAGTTCACTGAGCACTCACCTCCCCAGTCACAGAAACCAACAGAAGAAATCACAAAAATGAGCAAGTCCATGGGGGGAAGGGTGTAATGGCCACTTGTGCAGGTGGAAGAATGCTAATTCATGTGTTGATCTATTAAGTAATAAGCAGCCACAGACAGTTTTCTGCTCACATATGACACCAGATTGCTGTCTTATACAGTACAGGGCTCAGTTTGAAGGTCTGATAGACCAGCATCACACCAAAGTAACAGTGCGGACTTGTACTGCTGCCTGCAGAGCACAGCAAGGACAGCTGAGCTGGCTTTAAGCATGTTAGCTGAGCCACAAGAGTAGGCTCTATGCAAAAACACAGAGCCTGCTGGCAGAATAACTTAGCTTGTGCTAAGCTCTGGTACCCTGGCTGCTGCCTTTACCTGGTTTAAAGCTAACAACTCTATTTTTCCTCATTACTGCCATCATGAAAAAGACATGATGTCAGCTTATCTGGATTTTGAACTGAGCAGAATCTTGGCCCTGTTCTAAGGTCAGGAGTTAGGTCAGCTCTGGAGAAGACTTGCTGGATGGGAGCTACTGATGTTAGGAGGGACACGTAACCACTGTCACTCATCAGAGCGCAAACTGGGTGATTAAGACTAATGATCTTTCTCTAAGGGCATGAGCAGCAGGGCCAAGTCACTCAGGGGTGGAGAAGGAGGGGGTGCTTGCAGTGCTTCCCGTAAACCACCCAACCGCAGCAGCCGCGCTACCTGCTTGGGTTTCTGCTCTAGTCACTCAGAGAGACCTCCCATTGCAGGGGCACCCATCTCAGGTGTTAGGGGCCAGCTCTCAGCTCCTCTAGAAGAGCTGCTCTTCCTCCTAAATTAGTCAAGCTTAGCTCTAAGTGCCTACAGTGAAGCAGTGGCAATACCTCTGTCAAAGCCTCTTGTTTAACCCTGTGAACGATCTTTCAGCGCAGGAGTGCTTTCAAGGAGCAGGGAGGTGCCACTAAGTGTTTATTAAATTGCTAACTTCAACGTGTTTCCTAGGTTCATTTGGTCTGTCCCTCCATTTTCATACACAAAGGTATGTATATCATAAGGAATTGCATATGCATAAAAAACCCAAACAAAATACAAGCTAATTCACATTACTGCTAGTACCCAGGTCAGCTCTACTAACAAACAAGCCTTCTCACATTCACAGTCATGACATGGACAGAAACAAGACAAAAAAAAACCACCACCATAAATTCCCTGAAGGAAGAGGCCTTCTTTCAAAGCCCTTTTTTTTTCTTCAGTCTAGCTGTTTCCTGCATTCAGTAATGCAGAAGTTAATGCAGATGGTATATGCTGCCTGTGGCCCCATAGTGGACTTGGGCTACTAAATCCTATTGGTGTAACATGACTTGGCTTGTATCCACCCCACAAATTATACTGCTATCTTTATGTAACCTTGCACATATGTATTTTGCATTCAACAATTTGTCTCAAAATATCTTATCAACTTTCTCTTTTTACTCAGTCAAAACACAGTTTTGCAAGTCAAAACCACTTTGCAAGTTTTACTAGCCTACTCCCTGACTAACAACAGACAGTTGCTGCGTTAAAGATAAGCCCTTCTCCCTCGTAGTCATAATCAGAGCTTTTCGGTCATTTGTCCTTTGCCTATTTCAAACCCAAATTATTGTCTTAGGAATTTCAGCATATCAGCAAAACTAAAGATTTTTCTTTGTGTGCAAGCAACAGAGGATAATTTATACTTCTGCAAGGTCATTTCACTGCAAAGAAGAGAGCTGTGGAAACGTGGGCCTAGCCAGGAGCCATTTCTGGTGAGGTCAGAGGAGCAAAAGAAAGCACATTTTCCTTGACAAAAAGCTGCGAAAGTGTTTGCTGGATAATTCTACTTCAGCTTCTCTGGAAAAGCTTGTGAGGTGCAGGAACCAAAAGCAAATATTTGCAAGAAGAGGAACAATTTCCTAAGCTGTAAGAACATGAGGAAGTCCAAGACCTTCCTCCCACCTTGGTGTCAGCGCACTAGAAGGGCCCAGCAGAGCCACCAGCTGGACAGAAGATGGATGGGTTCGTTCCGTGCCCTTGAAAAACACCCCAGGACCTGGAAGCCCCAAGCACCCCTCTTTTGACTGCAGGGTCAGGGCTGTTGGCAGAGGTTTTGCCCTTTCGCAGCTCATCTGGCCAGGAAGGAAGCCAGGAATGAAAACCCGGGGAATGCTTTTCTATATTGTACTCACTTAACAAAGAGGGGAAAGGGAAATGGAAAATGAAGGGGAGGGAGAAATTCCCAAATTCAAACTTCATTAAGAATACACTGTAGTTTTGCTTAAATAAAGCCGTTCTGTTTCAAACTCTATTTATCAAAAATTATTTGGAGCTGCATGACGTGTCAGAGTCAAAACCCTGGGCAAAATATTAAGAGAAACATCCGACTAGTTGTAAAAAGCAATGGCTTCCTCATCCTGTGAGTGAATTTAGTGTGGACATGAGATATACAAGATGCGAGGTGCTAGCCACACAGACTTGCCAAAAGCTGAGCAGTCTTCCCCTCTTCTAAGAAATACCTGCCAACACTTATCTCAGTCATGATTTGCAACTAGAAAAGGCCATTTTGCCAAGGGAAAGAAATCCATTGAACTTGCATCCTGTGGTATCTCAAGGAGCAGAGACCAGGCCTTCAGAGGTCCCCCCTCTTGTTAAGGTATCACGCAAAGGGTCTTCAAACCAGTCATTCGGACACTGATCTGCAGACTTACACACGAATATTCATATTTTGGGTAAGATTTCCTTCTAAAGTCAGTGTGAATGCATTTCAATACATGGTGCTGTTAGTAAAAAAAAAAATATATATCTAAAACTGTGAACCTACTCTTTGACTGTCGTCCTTAATCCTTACTCCAGCAATTTCATACTTCTCATACTTAATTTTGATGAGGCATTGGAGAAATGTGTTTATTTCTTGCTTTATGATCTGATAGGATCCCTGCCTGCATTCAAACTGAGGCAAGGTTAGAAAGAGAAAGAAGAAAAAGGCTTGTTGGGGTATTTCAGGGATATGGAAAGGTGGTGAAAGGGCATGGTCCCCCACCACAAGGATGATGAGAGGTGTTCTAGTTTGCTGGGCTGAGTTGAGTGACCTGCCCTGTGTGTGGGCATGGCCCTCATTCCCCTGTGCCGATGGGACAGCCTGGGGACAAAGGACTGGTTAGCGGAGCAGTGTCAGAAGCTGCTGCATTGTCCCTGTGGTGGCTGGGAGCTCAGCATGTGACTACCAAACCTGGTCACTTGCTCACCATGGCTACGATGTAAATATGTCATGAGCCAAAGGCTGTGGGTTCACAGCAGTTTAAGACAATCCATAACACTGCTGCCTTTGTCATGTCCTCCTGAAAACATCAGTGCTGCACCCACCCCCACCTCCAGGCTGCCACTGCGTGTCTGACCCCGGGGCAATCTGACTCAGGGGGTGGGAGTGTGAAAGCAGCTTTGTGCTGGACATAGCTCTCTGGCCTGGCTCCCTGCTCAGCTTGGTGAGGCATGAACAAATATTTGACTTGGATTCAGCCCTGCTGGCACCAGTCACCCTGGATCTTCTGGAGACCAGAGATCCTCATGGGTGCACAGGTTCCTAAATGGAACACAACAATTAAACACCTACAGTTAGGCAAGGTGAATCCGGGCTAGACCTAGATAGCTAGGTCTAATAGCAAAGGGGGGTATCAGAACACCAGACCAAGGGACTAACCCCTACCATCCATCCCTATCACAGGCTGCTCTTCACAGTGCCCCTCAGGCAATCTCTACCATGGTTTTGCGGACCAGAGGACCCATCCCTGCTGGGAGGGTGACACAGTCACTTTCCCTGTAGGCTGGAAAGGTTACCAATGAGATCCAGTCTAAAACTAACTAACTTCTAATCCTTAGAAAGGATTAGAATGGGAGTTCAGTACAGAGTTACACCAAAACGTCCTGTGTTACATATCTGTACCCTGGACAGAAAGGAAAGTCATCCAAAGCCAAGCTCTTTACTGTCTGCTGATTCAGCAGGAGAAGCACTGAGCTTTGCCTGTTTATGGTTTTGTGTGGGGTATCAGGAGTGACAAATTCCTTGGAGAGAACTCAAGGGGAAAAAAAAGGAGATAAGAGAGAAAAATTATTGGCAGGCAACGTGAAAGGTTGGGCCAGGTCCCAGGCTGTTACTTAGCCAAATATGTGGGACAACCTTCTTTTGCCTAGAATTCTGCTAGCAATTTGCAGAACAGTGTTGCAGGTAGCCAGCAGAGCTGTCTGTCTCCAGACTCTGCTATTTTTTGGTCTCTCTCTGTCTCCTTGGTGAATTTTCCCAAGCAGCACAAAATTTAATCCAGTTCACAAAGGGCTGCAGCTGCTTCCAGTTCTGCCCAACAACTGCTTTTACAAGACAGAGGCCTCAAAAGACTGGCTTTCTTCTGAGGGCCACAGGAGGACTGTACCTGAGCTGCGTGCATTCCCTATATTTGGCAAGGTTTTCCTAGCATCCAAAAGGTTGTATGTATTCAGCTGGTTTCAACAAAGCACTTGAAATTCCCCAAAAATTCATTAGCCTTGAAAGAGCAAATAGAAAGTACTAATTAACATGGTCAGGAGATAATTTCAAGAAGTAAGACAGGTCTTTCAGCCCTACCAGGAACAGTGCTGTTCCAGAGACCCCGACGATTCACCTAGAGCAAATACCGGCAGCCCCAGCCCTTGCAGGACCATTATCTGAGCCAGAATTGCAGCCCTGCCTCAGAGAACAACTCTCGGGGTGTGGTTTCATGCTCCTCTTAATCCAGGGCAATGGGAGGATACTGCAGAAAGGGCAGTCCCTTGACTCCACTTGCACACACTCCCAGCACTTCACTTTTGCTGCTTCTCTTGCTTCAGGTGTAGAGGCTGTGCAAACACTGAGGAAGCTGGTTCAGCTCCGTAATGCAGCAGGGAACTCATCCACCAAAAAGAAAAGGCTTTCTGAGAACTGAATTCTGTTCCTGGCATCACCCCAAACCTAAAGGACGGTCTAGGGCAAGGCCAGGGTTTAACTGCTTAACAAGGATCCAGGGGATCGGGCTACAAAGTAAGTAACTATAATCAAGTCAGCTCCATGAGCTCATGCCTCAGTTTCCCTTCCAACAGTGGCAGTAGTAGATACTTGCCTTCAACTGGTTGTTGGGAGGCTGAATACTCATGAAACACCCAAAGATCCTTTCATACACACAAGGGCTTTATATTAATCATACAATGTCATTATGATTAGTGAAAACACTGTGTTCCTTCTAAAGGTACCAGTAATGCAGAAAGCAGAAGTCCTTTACTCAGACATAAATATATTCCCTGTTGAGCAGAAAGGTGGTTGAAAGTCTGGGAAAGGCACACAGATATGCATGTGTATATTCGTCTGTTTGAAAAGAGTTGCATTCCATAGCACTCCCTGGCTCGCGTGCATCTAATAGAATATCTATTTAGGAAAATGTGACTAGCATAACCAGCTATGCAATGCTCGCATCTGCTAATCCTTTGCTGCTCAAGTAATCATCCTCACTTGCAAAAAGATTTACACTATTTTGGGTGCAGGAGAAGAGGAGCTAAGTGCTCCAACCCTCTTGCAGCTGATATCTTGAGGGAAGCATTGCCTTATCATTCCCGCTCCAGCAGGGTATATTGAGGCAGGGATCTCATTTCTGGAGGTGGGTAGAATTACTTTAGACAGCTCAGAGGAAAGGCTTGCGGCTACAATATTTAGCATATTGGGTGATGCTTGTAGCTTTATTGTATTTGCACAGCTTAAATAGCGCTGCTTGCTTGACCACAGCTGCTTTGCAGTGCCGTTTTATCATGTACGTTCACACACATACACACACCCCCAAACTTCACAGTTAAAAGAACACCAGCTGAAAGCTTGCCCTGCCTCTCTGAGAAGCGAGCACCTGACAACCTGGGATGGATTCCGAACTCAGCCCCTCTCCAACTCCAGACTGACACCAGCAAGGGGTTCCAACTCAGCGATGTGCATATTTGTGTTTCAGGGATTCCCTCCATCGGGGGAGAGGATGGGGTTGGCACATGTGTTCCTACATTGTAAGAGCAGATCGTGGATGCCAAACAGAGCAGTGGAGGGAGAGTGGGGTGCCGAGGGTCTCTGCCGAAAATACAGCATACACACAAGCACGTTTTTATAACAGCCCCACGCCCCTCCACAGCAGGTGGGGTGCAACCATGGCACAAGGACAACACTCTACCCTGCATACCACAGGCAGCCGTCTCTGGCAGGGACGTACAGAACTGGCCTGACAGCCAGATTTTAACCCCTGCAGACGCTGTGCACCCTTTCTGGCAGGCAGTTCCTATGGGTGCCTGCCTGCCTGCTCAGCTGTCTTCTCACTGCTGTTTCTCTTCGTGCAGCTAGATCAATGCCAGAGCCCGGGTGTGCCCAGCACCCTTACATCTCCCACTTTGCAGTATAGATGTGTCCTGTCCCTGTAACCATGAATTTCAGAGTACTCCACTGCCGGCTGCCTCTCCCAGAAGAGCTGCGCACCCTCATTCAAGTGGTGTGCACGCAGGACAGGACTCAGTCATACATATCTCTTCAAGTACTTTGCTCTTCAAATTCATGGGCAGCCCCTATGGATTTCACCCCAGAAGTGCCATACTATGTCCCCTGCAGCCCACGGCTAGTAATTCTAGTAAAAGGACCAGCTTTGAACAAGTCCTGCAGCTCTGATTGACAACATAGTCAGTAACCCAGGCCATGCCCAACAGGGCTGTAAGGGCATTGCCTCCTCTCATTCAGCAAATTCTGGGGAACAAAGTTTGAAGGTTTTTAGTGTTATAAAATACCTAACAAGCACTCCAGACCCCTCCAGCTCATACATAAGGATCAACAAATATCCACAGTAGCAAAATAATCAATTACCTGTCCACATACAACCCTCCTAAAAGTTTGCAGAAACGTAACTGGGGAAACGAAAGATTGGCAGAATTTTGATCTATTCATCCTCAAATTAAACATCCCATAGGAGCAAATTATTTCTCCTAAAATAGACACAATTAATCGACCAGCAGAATTTCTGCTATAGATCTTGCAACCCTGAGAAACTGATGTCCTCTGAACAGAACAGTGGTTTTCAAGTCCTTCTCCTCTAAACATCAGTATCATCTTGCCTTTGCCACCTTAAAAACTCTTAACAAATTTCAGTTAATCAATTCTTATGTTGCTCTGGTGATTGTAGTGCTGCTACTCAGTTATTATTCGTATTTGTGACAACTGTGGTACAGGGAGGGTAAGATCAGGAAGCACGAGGTCTTGACTTTTCGAATGATTTTTGAAATTAAGCACCATTTGCTTAGGGGTCTACTTGTTTACTTCTCTGTATTGCAATAGCACCCCCAATCCTCCCTAAGGATAAGGGCATGTTCATTGCTGGGGAGGGCCCTTACCTCAAACCGGTACAGTAATCCAACGTGCAGCTGTGGCAATGAATGTGGCTGCAGCATCCCTGAGGAGAAATTCATCCACAATCCCACTGCCTTGGGGGCCAGCTCTGGTGTGAACTGCCAGCCAGTCAGAGCCCCATGGATGAAGAAGTTGGAGGAGGAGACGGGTGGATTTTGTACTTGGTTACCAGAAAAGTGACTCTGAATTGCAGACCCCTGCTTAGACCAGTGCCTGCTCTGAGATCCAAGAATTGCTACTTAATTGCCTTTTCAGCATGACTTTGATTAACTGCTTCCACTGCTTCTTGATGGCCGCCTTAAAGCTACTGTTCTGCACTGAAACATAGTCTTCTGTCAGTCTTGTTTTCTCAGTTTTGATAAATCTGGAGTCTTCTCCAGACTAGGTTAACAGTTGGACTTGATGATCTTAAAGGTCCTTTCCAACCAAATGAGTCCATGATTCTATGATTCTTTGGTAGTATGAATACTTCAAACCTACAGAATATTATGCTTTTTTTTTTAATGACCAAACATCTCAGGTTTGTAACTATTCCTGCTTTAATTCCTCAGAAGTCTGTTCTGCGTAAGGCCCCACATCAGCACAGTGATCTATGATCTAGTTGCTGCTCTGAATACCAGGGTTGCCAAGATTGGGTCCATCCCAGCACATCCCACCCCCTTTGACTGTAGGACCACTCTGTACTGACGATAATATTGCAAAAGGGATTATAACCTCTCCTTGGTCTTCCAGAGAACATGTGCTAAATGTGCTTTCCCCTAGGTCTTTCTAATTCTAAATCTGATAATGACTTCTTAAATATCTGCATTCATTGTCATTCATTTGTAAATCCTCACAAAGGGCAACCTAAACAATCACAAACATAGATACACCCTTCCCTACACAGAGCAAGTGCCCTTGTGATACAGTTGGGAAAGTGCAATAGTCTTACCGGACATCACAGGGCTTTTGATGACCATACCTACCCTCTACTCACAGACCCATCTGCACTAGAATTTCATCAATAATTCCAAACAGCTGCCTTTTCTTTCTAATTATTCTTCCAAAGAACTATTTCTTTCTATTCCCAAATGCAAAACCCCTCCTCCCTTCCAAAATTATAATGGCTAAAGGTCTGTGATGGACAATATTTTGTCCTAGTTTCACTAAGACACTTCGGTTTCTGTGCTTTTTAGCAATTACAGCAGGCAAGCATTTGAAACTCTGGAAAAGAATCTTGCTGCAGCTTCTTTTTCTAATGGATTGGGTTTAGGTATTGGCTTTTATGTCTATTTTTCAGGTCATTTTAGAGATCCTTTTGAGTCTCACAAGCCTATATTGTTGATCTCAGAGAAGCCGCCTATATTTACTGATGGATGAGTTAAAATATAGTCCTACTATCATTTGGAAAAATGCTATAAAATAGATAATCGCTGAGATATCTGGACTACGTACACATGGTTTGATAAGGGATGGAGCCAGCCCAAATTTGTGCCAATCAACCCTCATAGCTACTCTCCAGGACACACTATTCTACAGGTATACCTGTACACACAAAGAGAGATGCATGCACACATATGTGTACATTTTTCATCCTATGCTGCATCTAGGTTGGAAAGTCAACTATACAAACCAGCATGTAGCCATTTAGGACAGGAAGTGAAAAACTATATTTAGCTGAAACCGTAGTAGAAAGGAGAAAGAGCAGAATATTGCTTACATTCATGCCCCCATTCCTGTGAACACTGGTATGAGACTGTCTGCAATGATGAGCAGTTCCCTACTCAGGGGCAATATTCCCAGTGTAGCCTACCCTCTAGCAAACAAAGGGACGGTTGCTTTCTGCACTGCCACCAATATCACTGCACAACACGCTCAAAGCATCCGCTAAGTGTGGCGAGTACCCACTTATTGAGAAATGCTGGAAAGATCACGAAAGTCAGCATGGTTGTAAACATGCTTTTCTGTTAAATGAATTTCGGGAGATTTTATGTCTCCTCTCTGGATGCACCACATCCAGGTATCTTTGGAGAGCATCTCTGTCTTTGTATCTTTACAGTAATACCCCATTCTTGGTACAGCACATCTTGAGCACAGACATTTCCTTTCTGGGAAACACCATCCCCCAGGACTGGAAAGTGTACCCCTTATCAGAGCATGAAAGACAACAGAGAGATTTGATGACACTGATTTGTTTCCAGTTGCTTGAGCTGTCCCTTCCCCACTTAAACACCACATCTCACACATTCTAGGTTGAGGTTTTCTTTGAGCAGTACTGTGCATTGGGTCCAAGATCTCCTGAGGCCAACAGGACTTTGTTCCACTGACTCAAATAAGCTTAGATTAAGTCCTTTACAAAGGATGGCTCTTGAGGAGTTTTTAAAAATAGTTTTCTCAGTTCAAGCCTGTAAATGTTGATATTAGATTTATTTAGCCCACTGCAGAGACAGAAGCTTTTGTGCCCAACAAGTATCTAAAAGCTCCCATTCCAGCAGAAGTCATGGGTTTGACAGGGTGTTTACCAAAGCGTTTCTCTGGTCTGCTCTACACAGGAGATCAGACTAGACAATCAAAACAGCCCCTTTTGAAGCTAAAATCTGTGAACGTATGAGAGTTGTTCAGTTTCCAGATTCCTCCAGTGCTGGACCTCTTTATGTCTATGCTCATCACATGAAATCTGTCAACCATGATGGTGGTTTTTGTGCCAAAAAACATGTCACCGAAAAGATGTACAATCATTACTTCAAATAGGCAGCCTGGTGCCTCAGAAATGAGAACCACTCTAACCCATCCCAGCTACCTGAACCAGCCATTATCCCAAAGAACTATTTAATATTTGCATATTATGTGTCTGTCTCAGCTCCTGTCTGCTCTCCTCATCATCTCCACCATACATTTGCCAGATGTTGGAATGAAGGCATATATCTTTTCATGAAACCGTGGTCATCAGGCTCAATCAGCTCACATTTCTCCAGATGTTTTGTGATCTCACCACTTATTAACGTTCCTAGGAGTTAGCCTGACTCTAGGTCAGAATTACTGGTTAAATTTCCCTGTTTCTCTCCCAACACATTTGGGAAGATTTGACTAGATTGATTTCTGTCCAGCCCCTAGCTACACTTTTCCCCACATTTCTCTCTGAGGAGCTACTTATTCTGGAGGCAGATTTCTCCCCAGTGTCTTTCTGCCTTTTCAGAAGTGAAAGTCAGCAAAACCTCCTTATTGATTTGTTACATGCAGAATAGACCCGTCACTCATTACTAGGAATGGATACATGGATACTTTCCAAGTTGCTACAAATTTTATCTACACATACTTTGTGAAATTAGCACCTGATTAAATGTTACCGTAACAGGAAATTAGCTAATCATTTAGACACCTTTCTAATTCTGTAATGTGTTGGAGGCCACAAGGTATACATGCTGAAGTGTAACTTTGAGGATCTTCAGCAATATTGTGGCATGTAAACAGAGAGAGTTAAAACAGATTTTTTAAATACCTAAGTTCCTTTTTATGAGCGGGAGATAGATTGAAAATAAAGACAATCAGTTAACGAAATAAAAGGCCTTTCTGTTAAGTTGTTCTGATGCTCATAAAGTTAGGAAGAATGCATGCATCTCACCCATTCATGCTTCAGTATTCCTGCAACCACTTGATTTACAGTCCAAATCCAGGGTCTATGGCTTGTTTACTTTTGTCTGCAATTCTAAACTGAAAGCAAACCTTTGCAAACATGTGGCTCCTTTCAGACAAGCTGAGAAAGATATAAACAGTATAAATCTTTCAGTTTCTCAGTACTTGGCATCTTAACTAACACAAATGCAGGGAATATCTGCAAAGTGCAAATTCTTTGTATCACCATCTACTAATAAACCGTGACAGTTCCTCTTGCCGGTCTACAGGGATTGGATTCTTTCATTTTTTCCTTATGGCTGTGTGATCTTTGTCCCTCAGTGTTTAATATTAAGTGGAACTGAGGAACTGTACCTTGGAACAGGAGTGACATTGTTCCACTTAATGTAAACAACTGAACAAGCAAAAGCAGTGACAGCTGTAATGCAGGGTTCTCCCTCCAGCCCCCGTGCTCCATGTGCGTATTTGGGATCAGTGCTATGGTGAAACTAAGCACACGAGCCTGTCAGCAGCAATCTTATCCCCTTTTTGACTCAGTGTGCTCCAAGTCAAAGGGGACTGACTTGCAGTACACTCAGTGACTGAAAATGCAAGCATCCCATATCTACCCACCTATACAGCTTCTTCTACTGCACCTATCACAGACACAACTAGGAGCTTTTATTCATGGGAAACAGGCTAAGTGTGTCAGACAGATAAGAAACACTCTTAATATCTGCTATTATATGTTTTTCCAAGGGGGATGACTGAAGGTTGCGGCAGCTATGTAATTTTCCCGATTGTTTTCAACAGGAAACAGAAACGGTCAGCTTCAGCATGGGTTTTATGATAAAACTGGGTGGATTCCAGCCTGATCCTGGAATCCCAGCAGTGATTGTCCTCCCAATCAAAACCCATTTTCTCTCCCATTGCTGGGGCTTGATCCTGCAAGGTGCAGTGTCTGTTGGCCAGGAGCAAGGAAAGCCTGAGTCTTTTCCTAACAGAAAGCACATCTGAAGTCTCCTGGGAGTCTGTGGACAGGGTTTGTGTGTACCTGAGTGTGCTGGAGCTGGAGTGACCATCAGCTCATAGGGACGAGCCCTTATCCACTTCTCAGCATTTCAGCAGAAACAAAGCAAGCCTCCCAGGAAAGATTTGTCACATTTCCAAAAGCACAGAACTCCCTTATTCTGTCCTTTGCCCTAAACTGCAGCTTGGAATTCATCCTTCTCCTTCCCTAAATAGCTAAGATTCAAGCTAAAAAAAGGTAATGCAGTTTGTTTTCAGTTGGAATATGCTAGCTAAAGCAAATCCTGTAAATTACAGTACAATCATGCCACACCATTGTCATTGTGTAGCTGGTAACTCAGCAGCCAGCTCGCAAATGCAGCCGAGAGCTCTTTGTTAAGTAGGAAAAGGAAAGCAAGTTATTAAAATGAGCAGTCACTAAAGATTCAGGACTTACCCTGAGTCATCCCTGGCTCCCTCGTCTCCTGCTGATGTTTTCATCATTACAGCAAACTTTAAGACACTTTCTCTTTCACAGTGGCTTTAGAGTTCCTTGGTAAAGAAAGCAATTCCTTTCCATCGCTGAGTAGAATCTCCACATCCTTAGGTTTTGTACTGAAGATGATATTTCAAGGGGTGGCAGGGGGAGGATGTTTAAAACCAGCTTCAATCTCAGTAGTATCGGAGGGCAGAGGACTAAACAAGCACTGAAATGAAAGCAAACTACTAAGAAGGTCTGATTTTAGCCTCTCTTATTTCTACTTCCTGTATTTATATGAACAGGGGATTTCAGGAAGAGGCAGTCTTTGGTGGTCAAGGGTGTGTGTGCGTGCGTGTGTGTGTTATAAAGCCATATTTAGTACTGAAGGCAGGTTAACCTTATTAGAAAGAAGGGCCTGAGACTGCCAGCTTATCTGTTTGTCTAACTTACGTAAGTTTTTGGGGAAATTGTTTTACAAACTACAGGTATATCAGGAGGCAGCAGAGCATGGTGAACTTTGTAAAGGATTTTATAAGGCAGCAAAGCAGTAAGTCTCCATCTGCAAATTCCTGAAGCATGTGTATTTCTATTGCTTGAGTAACTGGAACCAGATGGAGCTTGGAAACCTTTATATTTTTACAGGACCTGAGAAAATGAAACGTCTAACGCTGGCAGAGGACAGCTTTGCAAAAAATTCCCAGTTAAAGCAAAAGCTAATGATATGGTTGTTGAGACTTGTAGTCAATGAACAGCTATCCATGCTGTGAAGCTCCTGGCAGTCCCACAGCACATTTGAGCTGGAGTTACTCAAGTGGTTGGCTAGTGTTTGCTGTACGGGAAACCCAAGTGAACACAGACCAGCTGTGAAGGCTGGGGACTGACAGATGTGCTGCTAGACAGGGCTGGTGGCACTCCTATTTGGCAGCCCTATCATTCCGGAAATATTTGATGTTAGGAGAATACATAATGGAAAAAATAAGGCAGAAGTATGAAGCAGAGGCAGAGAAAAGCAATTGCATGGAATGGAGAGGGAGACAAAGGTAACTTTTTGCCCCTTTTATCTTCAGAAGGAATCTCCCATCTTTCTAAGAGTAAGTAGACTGTGCCATACAGCCCACAGTGGAAATGCAAATACCAGGCAGCTGCCAGTGTATCGGCACGAGGGAAACGAGATCTCAGTGCAGAACATACAGCCAATTCTGCTGGCACTAAGGTAGGGAGAGTCAGAGGGACCTTTAAGATCATCAAGTCACACCTTCTGTGTAACACAAGACAAACTTTTCTCAGGGTTTTTCTGATCAAGCCTGTAACTTCTGTTGACATTAGAAAATCTATCTTCTAGCTTTTACAAGGATTTCTCCTAGGAAGTCAAAAAGCCTGACTGAAAGGCTGCACGATGTAAAATTCACCACCATTCTATGTAAGGTGTCTCAGTGCTTAATTGTTGGTATTATTTAAATTCACACCTGGTCTTTTGCCTTCACTTGTCTAGTATTAAATTTTCATCTACTGTATCTCATAACGCTCTTTTCTACTAAATTAAGGAGCTCCTTGCTTCAACTCATGTAATCATTTTCAGACAATGATGAACTCATTCAATGGAGAATTTAGCCCTCTTAGACAAACTGCTTGGCTGAGATTCACTCACCTCTCACTGCAGGCTCATCAGATCTCAGCTCTGAATCCTTCTGTTGGTTCTGGGCACAGAGGTCCAAGAGAAAATATGCTCTAGATTTGTTCACCAGCTGGGCACCTTTGAAACGCACCTTGGGTGTTGACATAAGAACAATCTCCTAGATGCATCACACAAATGCAACTCTACCCCAGGTTTTCATTTCCCTCCACTGCAATTCAGCAGGGATCAGGCCCGCTCAGAGTTTACCCTTGCTTTGCTGGAACGTAAGTTTGCCGAGACAAAAAACTGCACGGACTGTTCTGCATGGACCTGCGCAGATGGAGGAAATCTGTGTTCACACAAATATGCAGCCATCCCAGGCAAATGACGAACATCAGTTTTCAGAGAGTGTTAGGCATTTCCAAAGATGTTGTTACGAAAGAAGAAACAAAAGGCTAGAACTATTAAAAAGACCCAGGAAGAAAATGGCAAAAATACAGAATACAAAAACTCAGTATTGTGGTGCTATTTTGGTTTCACATGACTTGAGAAGTTAATTTTTTGGTTTTTTGTTGGTTGGTTTGTTTGTTTGTTTTTTTGTGTTTTTTTTTTTGTTTTTGTGAAATCTTTCACACTGTTTGGAATGTAAAGAATGTAGGGTTCCAGAAACCAAAAGTTTTGAAATTAGTTTTGTTAAAGATATTGACCAAACTTCATGAAAAAATCTCATACGTTTCTGCAAAACATTTTTGCAACATAGTTAAGTATTTCTGTAAAATATTTAAAATATGAAAACGAAGACAAATTTTAAAGGGTCCTTTCCAACCAAAACGGTTCTATGATTTTATAAGAAATTTTGTCTGAGCTTTGCTGGTTGTTTTTTTAAGCAGGAGATTTGACAGGTTTGGAATGCAGCACTGTGTTCTAGCACCAGGCTTTGGAAGTAAACAATTATATAAAAAGTTAATGATAAAATAATATCCAGTTACGGCAAAATGCCGCCTCTCTGTGACAGATCCAAGCCGAACAGAGGAATTCCTGTCTTTTCTAGGACATAGTCATCCTTTCCATCTTAAGCCACAGCATGTTGCAGCCCTTTTCTGTATTTTTATGCAGCTGAGTTGGAAAGGTTTAAAAATGGCTTATGGGGAAAGCCCTTAAGTACAATGAGCACTTTGGCTATAATAAAGTGCTTTCAGCGTATGCACAGATTATATGACAGTTCTGCTTTCTATACAGTAGGAAGTGGCTGCATCAATAATATGGCATATGACAAGAGCCCGTAGGAATTGTCATGCCTACTGTGTCACTAATCCATAGATTATGTGCCTTTTATAGAGCCTATTACATAACAGATCATGATGGGTCATCAGGTCAAACCTACGGGGGATTAAAATAAGAGGTACTTCACACATTCAGATTTTGATTTTTAAAAGTTAATTCTGTATGTAAGAAGGAATCTTTTCCTTTCCTCAGCTTAGAAGAAGTTAGCCTAGCATACACCAAAGAATGAACCCTTACGCAAAAGCCAAAGAATGCAGGATATCCCTTCTCTCCACCTCACTAGGACTCTTCTGTAGATGCACAAAAACCACAGTGGTTAATGGCAGGTTTACACAGCAACAGGGATTCCAAAAGCATTGCATTATGGTTAAGAAAAATAAGGTCAAGCTTTGTTTTAACTTGCATCTCCTGGTAGTAAGCTGGCTAGGAGTATTCATGAGAAGACTCTCGTCTGATGAAATTGTTAATACACCAGCACATGAGACAAAGTTAACTCTCAGCTCCTCTTTTTCCAAGAACTGCATTTAAAAGCTTTTCGTCAGCCCAGAACAGACTGTATCAGTGACTATGTACGTACACCAGAAGTCATCATAGACCCTGAGGTGGACTACAGGGAGGTTGGAAATGGGCAATCAAGGGTAAGAGGGATTATTCCTTCTCTTCACAGTATCTCCAGAGCCTAGGTAAATGCGAAAGGAAAGTATTACTGTGTGGCTTTTGGACCTTGCTTCTACCCCCTCTAGTCAGCATCCACTACTCAGTGTGAACCTGCTGTATACCACTATACCATGGGATGAAGCAATCAAAATACTCAATAGGGTGTTTCTCAGACTGCCATAATTGCTTCTGGATCAGTGCCTCAGTACAGCAAACTGTGTTCTCAGCAAATCACACATGTCTAGTCCCAAAAGAGCAAATCATGTGTTTCAGAATTGCTGTGAATCAAACCGATACACTTAACTCACCCCAAATAATGGCTTGATCCAGGTGACACTCCCTGGAATAGATGAAAATGCGGGCCTTCTGTCACGCAGTTCAGCAGGGTCCAGATTTCACCAAAAGAAGTGCAGGCACATATCCTAGTTGGGTCCTGAAATTTTAGATTTTCAATAACAAATATGAGAATGCTTCACATATTCTCATCATCTGAGAAAAAAACAGCAAGCACTTTAGTTGTTTATATAATTTATTGATAGTGTACATATTTTTATATAGTGCATCACAATACTGACTGCTATAATCTTTTATAAATGCTGAATTAACTATTTTTTTAAATGTTCACAACAAAAATAATCAAATATCATGCCAACATTCTGTAACAAATTATCACATTAAATCCATTTGGATTTCATAATATATTTATCTGTACAAAGGACCCCATATCACAGAGCATTCACAGTGCATAAGGTCACAGTCATTGAAAAAATAAATAACAAGATAAATAGATTTCTGTTATTTACAGTTTACAAACCCATCCCTTTCTGTTTTCAAAGTAAGCAGTTCTAGAAAGTTTTAATAATGTTTAAAGAGGTATCGCACCTCCTAAGGGTGCACTACAAATGCCTGCAAGTATGAAACATAGGGAATTTTAAAAGTTTCAGAAGTTATTTCAGTGATGGTAAACTATTTCCAATACTTTCTGCAACGGAGGAGACAGTGGGAGCCAAATTCTACTCTCGGTTCCACTGATATAAATTTGTGCCAACTACCAGCACATTAATGAGCACTGGCACCACCCCCACGAACATGAAGGCAAGAATTTGGTCACAACTTTGCTGCAGAGTTTCAGCTATTTGAAACGTAGATGCTGCTGGGGAAGCAGATTTACAAGTGTTCCTGCACACGCAACTGGTATATGAATGAAGGCCATAATCTTGCTGTAAAAACCCTCTGAAAGGAAGCATCTCAGTTAGTATTAGTCTTTCTAGAGATTATACCTGTCAGGTTTTGAAATATTCTGATACCTTTAGATTTTGTCACAATTCCCTATTGCTATAAATCAACCTTTATATTTGTCTTTCAAGTTTACCGAGATCACCTCAGTGATAAGATGGTAATGATCGCTTACATTCTTTGTGCAAATAAAAAAGAAAAATAAATGGAATTAAATTCAAAATAGTAGCTCTTGTAAGAAAATATCCAAATCGCATGTTTCCCATATTCATTCATTTTTTTCAGAGAGTGCACTGTATGTCAGAAGTATGCTAGCAAGCAGAACAATGTGATGTACAAATTTCCACAATCACTACACATCTCAGCTTGTGGAGAAGGAGCTACATGTACCTCACCTTTCAGGACAGGGATGTATATGATTTCACAACTTTCTCTGGAGAGAAAATACCAGGACCCCACACAGGGGGAAATGTGAGAAAAGTGTATGCTCAAGTTATTCAAAAGGAGGTTTTTAAACAGGTCCACAGTGGGTCAGAAGCTGGAATGCACATGTCAGCTGAACAACATTCTTCTGTTCAGCAGAACATTCATCACTTGCATACAGAGTTTTCAAAATATTTCAAGGGAATAGTAAAGGGTTTGGTACAGAATTGCTGGAACTAAATGCTGTCTATTTACCTGTATAACCATCATATAAATGTCACCACCCAACAAGATGAAAAATCTGTAATTCAGACTCAAAGAAATAGAAAGGAAACTGTGTCATAAATGCATGAGCTGCAGAGATTTTCTTCTGAGTGCTTAAACACAAATAACTGAGATATCTGAGGCTTGCACTGACAGAACATTATGCTCAAAGGTGATGCATTTCAATTAGTAAGATTCTTTGGTTTCCACCTGGCTATCAGTGTTATTTTAGTGTCTGTTTCGTATTACATTAGGTCTGATCTTTCCTTGGCCTGAATAATCAGGCAGTATTTACACAGCTTAAAGCACTCTACCAAAAACATCTAGCTGTAGGACACAAATAAATGGCATTACAATTGCAAGAAATCCAAGAAAGGAAGACAACAAAACTCATGAGGGATTTGTGCAACTAGAGCAAACATGTAATAGAAACAAGTGTGTGTAATTAAAGCACAGTCACAAAGGAAATCAAAGACAGAACAGTCTTCTCTGTAATTGCTAAGTATTAGACTAGTAAAGACCTTTTTCATTTGTTTACATGTTGACAGAATGTTTACAAATATAATCTAAAACCAGAAACTAATTATATGCTTGTTACAGCTGCAGCAAGCATATAAAAATAAAATAAAATTGGCACACCAATGACTGAGCCAGGAGAAGGCTTGTTGACTATGCTGTACCTGTTGGGAAGACTTAAGGTGTTGTTCTAGGCTAGAATTCAGCCCAGAGAGCAGCCCTTAGATCATCAAATAGTCATTAAGATAACCATAACTGTAGCTTTTTAGATTTAGACATATAGATCCTGAGCCTGAAATCTTTACTCAGGCAATACTTTATAATGCAGTATAATTGTTACGGTAAACAAATGGAATTAAGCACTGCTGAACTCAGTAGAAACACTCCCACTTGCTCACTACAGGCAGGACTGCACCTTGTGGCTCTAGTGCGACTGTGCTACTCCAGTGGAACTGCAGCAGAAAAGAGCTGCTAAAAGCTCTCCTTGGCCAGCTGTAATTCGGTTTTGATCCTGCTTGTACACCAGGGCAGATGCAGAGTTTTGACGTCTGAGACAAGGGAACAGTTCTATTTACAAGAGTGGAAATCCAAAGTGGTATCAGCAGAGCAGAAGTCCACAGATTCTGGACAAACCTTTTAATTTGAGAAAGAAATGAAATCTTTAGACTACAAAACCAATAAAATATGAAAAGATCTGAATATGATAGAAAACCCAGAAACCATGCTCCACTGTCATCTTAGGACACAATCCAGCAAGGCACTTGGATATATGCTTAGCTTTAAGCATGGAATCAATCCTACTGAAGTTAAGCTTTGCTGGATATGGGATATTGTATTACTTTTCAGTGTTAGTACGCTGGCAATTTTCAGATCACAGTAACAGTTTTCCTTCTCACATGCACCAGCTTTCTTTTCACTCTTGAGCTGAACATTAACTTACACGACGTTGTGACATACATTCCAAACTCAGCCGGCTAACTTTTGCAATGGTTAGTACAACAAAATGGCTACAAAATTTTACAGACGCAATCTGAACAGCTGCAATATAGAACTGTACTAATTGCAGAGAGCCAAGCACAAATCACTCATTTTCTTGATTGAAAATGGCAAAATTTGTAGTGGTTTCCTGACCACATGAGCAAATTATTTTTTTTTTTTTTGTATACAGGTGAAAGGCACTAGTCCACTATTACTTGGCAATAGCCTCCTGAATTACTGATACATTCTGATGTGGGTTTATCTGACATAAAACAATTTGTCAATCAATCAGATCTTTCTTGGGCCATTCAGTTTATCTGCATGGCTTGGTCTATAACTACCATCTTTATTTATTTTAGCATATGGATAACAACTACATAGGGACTCTTCAACCTACTTCATATGATTATGTGTCATCAAGGCCCTGATACAGCATCTAATAATTCTTTGGCAAACAATACATCCCTGGTCATGTGGTGGTGTCAGAGAAGAATCCTACTAATGTTATTTATAAGGATAAGCATGGCATGATACCTGTCTCATAGAAGATGCATATGAGACCACCTAATGAAACACAGCATTAGAATTCAATATAAATTGTCCTGAAGTACGTCTATGTTTTAGGGAGGCTACAGATGACAGGACCAGCCATGCAATTTAAGGTCAGTATTACCTTCTGAGACTCTCTCTTGCTACAACAGAACACTCTGGTTTTCTGGAGCAGGTGATATTCAATTTAGGCAGAATAATTCTAAATGATGTCTGAAGGATTCATGGCATTAGCAAACACAATTTCATGCATATTTGGGCATATTTGCTACAGAACAAATTGGTGCCCCTAGTCTCCTAAAGTTGCCTGGCTCAGAAATATGAAGGTACATTACAACTTGCTACGTCTGGCACTGTAAACATTGATGCCCTCATCACTGTCAACTCAGCTGATCAGTAGGCATTCAAAACTAGATTTTGGAACTACTCTTCTGTAGTGTAAAGACATCTGAGCTGCCTGAACTGTGAACAGAAGAGTAAACGTTTGCTTGGAGACAGCTAGTTCTCCATGCCCACCCAACAGCAGAACACAGGAAAAAAACATTTACTCAGCCTCTCTCTCTGCTCCTTTCAGCCTCATATCTAAGCCATCACAAGATTTTTCAGCAGCAACTGTCCTCCTGAAAGACAGCAGGGAAGAGAGTAAGACTAGTGAGGGATGCTCCCACAGCGGCACAGCAGTATGCTGCATCTTCACAGCCTTTCTGCAACAGAGACTCAAAGATGAACATGAATTCCATCTCCTCAGCTTTACACCACAGCAAAAATGTCTTGAACGCCTGGAAATGGTATCATCAGCATACTTGAGATCAAATGTGTCTACTGTCATGCTTGCCTACTCAATAAAGCATTTTAATAATGCTGTACTTGTTGCCATCTTTAGGACTGGCTAGTTTAACTACATAACTACTTAATTAAGGTGAAAACCCCTAAATTGATGCTAATACTGACATTTGTAACAAAGTGCAAAGCAAATAACAAATATGTTGCTCCTTTTTCCTTAGGATTATATTAAAAGGATCCAATTCCTAAAAAAAATCAACAGCAGAATACACTCCTTAATTTGCACCAAAATAATTTTTAAAATAGCCTTAATTGTGAACACATTGCCTAGTGTAAACAGTATTCTGCATGTGAGCTGGCTAAACAGAATTATTTGTCATATATGTCAAAATAAGGACATATTTAGTGCTTATTTGCTAAGGTTTTATTGTATGTTCTCATTGATAAAATAGTGGGATTTTTTATATATAGTTTTAAGTGCAAAATATTAATATATTTAAAAATGCATCAACATTTGATAGATTTGTTTTTGTTTATAAACATTAAAAATTAAAAAAAAAAATCTATCTATAAAGTTAACTGTGCCTCTTTAGAAACTTTATGTGATCATTCACATACAGCTTTAAAATATTTTTAAAGTTCAGTAGCAATTCAAAATACGCTGTCTCAGTGATTTGCAATCATATGATTGCTACAATGTGGAATGTTACCCATTATTTTTAATACTCCAGGCCAGATCTTGCTGTCAATTACATCCAGAGTAATTCCTTCTATCAGATTTATGCTGGTGGAAAGGATATCAAAACTTGGTTTCTGCTGGGGGTTAAAAAGAAGTATATCATGCTTCAAAACTTGCATGCAATCAAATCAGGGACCATATTCTCTTGACAGACTTGCTTTTTTCTAGGTGTTTCTTATCTGCACTGCTCAGTGTCACACACTCATCTTCATTAAGCCTTTTGACTGATGTAACAAGCTTCCTTCCCCCACCAATCAAATCAAATCATAATCGGGGTGGGGTTTTTTGTCAAAAAGTCTGGATTATGTTCAGATACTACTCTCAGCTGATAGCAATAACTGATAGTTACTGAGCACCCAGTTATAATTTATTTGTTTAGTTTCTTCTAAATTTACACCATGGGCTTACAAGGACCAATGCTAAGTTTTTCTTGTGGTGTAATATTCCACAAATGTTAGTTTGTATTTATGTATACAGCATTTCTCATTAATGGTAAAACATATTTTTCAAGTATGAATTTCTGCGTCTAATTCTCTTCTTCAATACGCAGATACTCCTTTAGTATGCATCATCACAAGTGATACAACATACAACCATCTCCTCTTCTTTCTCTGACACATTGTTCATGTTCATTGAAAAGAGTGATAAATATTCAACACTGCCATCAAAAACTGTCAGTGCAGTTCCTCTATAAGCAGAGCACTTGAAGGGGGAAATGATGTCCTCAACAGTGCGTGCCATGATATGTGCCTTGGACTTTCTGGTCCTGTAGTTGAGATATTTTGACTGAGCCAAGAAAAGTTCTGAACTTGCCTCTTATTCTTCCATGGAAAGTAAACGTCAAAGACAAAAGAACTATAAAGATTTTTCTCCCGTCCTCTTGCTAACCTTGGTGGTGGTGGTTGATGGCAAAAGGAGAAGGAAAACCACAACAGAATGTCCCAGAAATGGGTCATTTTAGAGTTCTGCGTAACATCCACACAGCTTTATGACTGAGCAGCAATATCCAAAGAGGAGGAAAATGCTTTGGTTGCCTCGAGCTAGCATGTTAACAGAAAGGTATGCTTTCCTTCCACACAGGTAAAAGTGCTTGTTAGCTGATGAAGCAGGAATGACACTCAAATTACTGATGGAAAGAAGGTAGAAATGTGAAATGCCCCCTGTCATTTACAGCACATGTAATCAGAAGAATTTCAGTTTCTCTCCTTGTTGTGGTTTAAAGTTCTTCTCGGCACATAGGGAAGTTGACAAAGGTGAAGACATTGAACTCTATCAATATAGAGAAACACAGGAAAACAGCATAAAGAAACAACACGTAGATGCCTAGTTTCCTGTCAAGTTTCCATTTATTTACATGGATTCCAAACACCTGCAAACAAACAAAGTGTTAGTTAGTTAAGCCCCAAAGGAGACTTTTAGAAACAACCATTTTAGCTAAAAATGAGAGTCTTTTTAATTAGAGATCCTGAACAAAGATAAAAATATATTCTCAATATTTTATAGATCAAAAAGGCAACTTATGTTTTTCTGATCAAAAAGGAATGTGAAAGCCCAAACTAAGAACTCAAAACTCTGGCCTGACTCTCAGTTGTCCTAAGACCTTTTTACAAAATATTAAATGAACCCATTTCAAGGCCCCTTCACGAGTTCTTCTTGTCACTTGAGAAACAGGCCCCTAGGTGCTCAGTTTCAGTCTGTGGTGCATTTTCAGTACATGGGGCATGTTCTAGTCAGGTAGCACTCATTCATTGATTCAGTATGAACTAAAGGAATGCACTGAACTACGTGAACGCCTCTCCCACCAGTGTTCCCCTACAGACCCTTTACATCCCAGCAGTCTGCTAGCACCTAACGTTCATTTCTTTCAACAGCTTCAGAAGCGGTGCTTTCTTTGATGTTTTGCTCAGCTCCAGAACTAAGGGGAGTTACAGGTGTCAAAGCAATGACATCCTCACGAAGGCATCTATTTTCAATGGTGTTGAGTGCCTCTGAATTTTTATTTGTTTTGCTCAAAACTCTTCACTGAGTTTTGCTGGAAGGGTCTGGGCGAATCAGGGTACCCAGAAGAACAAATGAGACAATAGTACGTGCTTCGAACTCAGGTTATATGGCTTCTGCTATGAAAAGACTTTTTAGAAAACCATGAACAGCTAGCACAGTAACACACCTGCATAATCCTCCCATTTTTTTCCAAAGTGCTGATTACCAATACGCATGCAGCAACATCAGATAGAAACTTCTACAGAACAACTTTGTTGTTTCACAGGCCCTGTGCAGTATGGCAGAACCAGGGATAAGAAAAGAACAGAACAGGCTCCCACAGCTTATGTATCAGATGCATTAGGAAGTTAGTGGCAGAGTGAACAGCCCTGGTCATTCCATCTCTTAAGTCATGCACATGTGATGTGGAGTTTTGTAAGACCTAGTCATGCAACAGTGTGAAATCTCCAGTGATGATCCCCTCCTGCTACAGAGCCTCCACAGACAATCAGTGAAAGACATTAGTATAAGTGGATATTTTTATATCTTTGGGATTTCATTCTTCCCACAGAGGGATCCCCTGGAAGTCAGCAGGATCAGACCTTAAGTACCAGCAAAACTGACCTTTGAAACAGAATTATTGTTTCACCTTAACAACTCGTGTTACAGTGGTAAGTGTCTTTTGCTGAGTGACATTTAGCATGCCTATTCGAAGTCCTGAGGTTCACAGTCCTCACAGACTAGTCTTCATTAAGGGTTTTGGCTACAGCACTTGATTAGTCCAGGCTGGTTTTGGAAATCAGAGACAAGGACAAAGTGTGATGAAGCATATCTGGGTCTTGTCCCAATATTAAGTAGAGACAGGCCTGGGGTATGCAGCTGGACATAGGAGCACAGAAGTATTATTGGATCCCACAATTTCAACACTGCTACTGAAATCCATGGGACCAACACATATCCAGCATCTCTTGCACCAAATGTCAGACTTCAGTCCTCACTGAGGACAATGGTAGCTCTTCAACTCCTGGTATTGCTAGAAGAATGATACCTTACAAGAATCAATGCTTTGGGGACAATACATATTTCCATTTTGTCCTTCTCTAACACATAAATACCTAGTAAGTATTTTGGAATTGGAATGCTTGGAGACACTCAAATACTTACAGTAAGTGCCACTGATCCTAGCAAAAGTGCAACTGAATAGACCAGTCCTTTGCTGTTTATCATAACCTGTGGGAATTAGACAGAGAAGAGACCTTTAAAACGCTCAGCATATAGTAACTGTGCTTTGGAGATCAGAAATCAATTTACTGATTTATGGTCCACCTTTTGTTTTGAACAGTGACTGACTTACACATTTTAAACTATGCAAATCCGTAACAGATTTATTGTAATGAAGAATGGGAAGATTAAGGAATCAAAACAAATGTATAAGTAATCCCACCTCCATGAAAAATATCGGCATTTATAATGGATTTTATGTTAAAAGATCCTCAGAAGAGAGAGATATGCTGTTATTCTCATCTTAAATACAAAAATACTAAGGCACAGGAAGACAGACAGGTGTGCTTGAAGCTGTGTAGTGAGAAAACGACAGAGCCATTAACAGATATCCATGGCGCTATTTTTCTGCTACACAGTATAATGTACTCCAGTTGACAAACTGGGAATTAATTGCAGCTTGTGGAAGGAGAATTACTTCCTTAATTCCTGCTTCCTTGGCAAAGAAATAACACCTTATTTAGCAACAACTACCATGCTAAGCAGGTTGTTGGAGTTTTTTTTAAATTTTATTTGCATGCTTTATTTTTAGGATTTTTTTTTTTAAATAGACAAAAAAACCAAAACAAAACAAAACAAATTAAAGATTTGACAAGTATACATACAGTTGATCCACAATCAATCGCCATGGTCTGCAAACCCCATGGAATGCCAAGGCCCACCAGAATGTCAAAGACATTGCTCCCTATTGTGTTGGATACTGCCATGTCACCGAGGCCTGCAGAGAAAAAAAACAATCCTCTTGGGTAAAAACAAAGTCCAGGACGGTTACTCTGTGTACAAGAGGAAACTAAAGGCAAATGATCTGCATTGATCCAAGTCCCCTTGGACTGGCCACAGTATCTGAGGTAGGGAGACAATTTCCATAATCTTTGCATGACTTCTGAAAAAACTGTGCAAAAACTGCTGACTCCAACTGCATCTTCCTCGTGTCTTGGACAGCCTTTACTGGGTGAGTGGTACCCATTCAGCATCCGAGTTCAATGCCAATTAAAAAAAAAAGTTTTGTTCTACATAGTCTGCACCCACAGGGAACCCAGAGATTATGTGCTGGATTTAGTATGTGGACATGTGGCCTTTATATCATGTGAATGATGAAAAGTGATCCTGAAAAGAACCCAACCAGATGGTAGTCAAAGATATTAAGCACTTCTGTGGGGCTTAGTCAGCAATGATTTCACTTTCAGGAACACCAAAATGCTACAGGAAAGGAAAAAAAAACAGTGAATGGTGAAGTCCCTAGACATTACTGAAAATCTGCTCCTAATGAGATGCCATCACTGCCTGGCATCTCATCCTACACCAGTGTCAATGGATGGGAGGAAGGCAGAATTCTTCTCTGCCCCTGCTAATTTCTCTTAGGCATTGGACTAACTATTGAATCACTTCCACAAAGTGAATACTGGAAAAGAAGAGGAACTCTGATGTAAATGGGACACGCCCCACAAATACTCTGAGAGTACAGAGTGGAGACAGACACTACCCCACCATAAATACAGTATCTTCTTGCAGGAAGCTGCTGAAAGAAAGGTTATGCTTTGGATCCATATTATGGTAGCGTACATCTCTACTTTTTAGGTATTTGCCTGCTATCTGTCAGTAAACACCTCTCTTGAATCCAAGCAGGGAAAAGTCCCTGTATTGTCTTTGAGAGAACAGGACTGCTTTTTGCCAGGCTAGTGCTTACCTTCACTTTCAGAAGAAACAATTCCTACAGTAGTTTTGCCTAATACTAAAGAAGAACTAATCTAAAGAAGCATTCAGTTCATTTAAAAATGTAACATGTTTTCCTTCTGTTCTTGCAAAAATACTTTTTTGCACTGCTTTTTGTGAGATTTTCCTGCACACAACAAATAATACAACCTGGAAAACAAAATATTTTAAATATATATAACACCTATCTCAAACTACAAAGGTGGGGCTTTTGAGTACTTAATTTATCACTTCAGAACCCTTGTTGTTTGCCACCCAATGATGTGTGCTAAAGATCTCATTACCTGGAAAAAAATGGCTATGGGGATTGGAATAGTGGAAAAGAATACAATTAGGACCTTTTCTTATTCTGCTGCAGTACAGATCACACTGTCAGGTTTAATGTTTTTCAACAACCGGAAGGGATGTGGCTATAGGTATTTCTCAAGTAAAAAAGGAAATGTAAAGAACCTCAATCAAAACTTTAAGATACATGAGAAAGCCTTTGACAATTTCAATTGGAAAGCTGATGAGGACATAGCTGACATTTATCTAGTTTCCTTTCCAGTGTGGCTATTCATATGTCCCAATGGGAAAGAGGTCTGCCTTTGGATGACAAGCATGCCCGGAGCAACATCACTTCTGCCAGATCCTCTTAAACCACTTCACTTCTCCAGGTCTTCTAGAAATCAGTACAAGTTTTACACGGACAAGTGCTGGTCAGTATATATTCTTCAATGTAGTTTTTAATAGCTGACGTTCCAGTTTTGTCTACTTTTATCTTTTTACCCTGACTGATACATACCATGCATGGGATATCTGAGTGTTGAATGACCACCTAGAATGCACGGGGTGTGCCCAGTCCCAATAAGCAAAAGATAACAGGACAGGGATTACTTTTTTGGTTCACAATAATTAGCAAAGTGTTTTAGCTTTTAACGAGGCCCTGAAACAGTAAAAAGAAAAGAATAAAATTGCATTGACAATTTGTGTGTATGGAGGAAGCAAATCACAGAGCATGTGATGTATGTAAGATTGCAGTTATACTTCAGCAGACACAGTACCTTGTCTTGCTACTATTAAGCTGGCCATGCAGTCTGGGACGCTTGTTCCTGCAGCTAGGAAAGTAATGCCCATGATCACATCTGGTATCCCAAGGGTATATCCAATCACAGTCACCTGAACAGTGAGGAAAATAGATTAACCTATCATATTTGGAAGGTCTCCTCATTCCAATACAGTTGTGGCATACTCATTACTTTGATTTCTGGTGTGGACCCTAACAGGATTAGACTCGGGATACATATCCATTTCTGCAAATTAAATAATTGTGGAACAACCAGCCTAAAACCAACCCTGTAAAAAGTGCTTTGGGTCATATCATTCAATATTTATGAGCAAACAAAAAGCTCAGTTTTCTGTACTTCTAACAGGGCATACTGATCTTTTAATGAGGAGCAGAGACATAATCCAACCTGTGGGTTTGGGTTTTTTTTATTCCCAAGAATGTAAAGATTCTCGCTGGTTCTATTCTCAAAAGGACTGCTATCAACTTATATTGTGATATAGGGACAGAGATATAAAGAAGGAACCAGTTTCTTGCATGACTTCTGATACAATCCCAAAGTGAGCAAGTCTGGTTATACTGTCCCCTGAGAGTCCAGATACAGCTTTAAAAGAGCTTAGGGAATGGCTGAAGCTTGTACCAGAGCTCTTCGCAAAGGACAAGGAACTGTATTTAGCTGAACAGCTGAAGAAGGCTGAACAGGCAGCTGAAAAGGAAATAGCCTTGTGAGAGTGAGAAGGCTGAATCAGGGACAGGCAGCTGCTTCCCTGCTGAGACTGCTAAGGGTCGAAGTCTTTAAGGCTCTGTGTATTCTTGAAATAGTTTGCCAGTCTCTTACATGAGGAAGACTGGACCCTTCACCAAAGAAAAAGTGTATTTTAGGAACCCACTCACAAACCTTATTCTCAGGGGCAAGCTGTGACTCAGAAATAGGAGTGGGATGATTCTCCTGCTGCAAGTGGTAACGGAGTATTAAGGTCTGGCTGTCAAAAGCTGTGTTGCAGCCTTCATGAGCACATCTCTGATTTGGGAAGGGGATATCTACAAATGGAACCAAGGTACAGAGTGTGGCCTTGCAAAGGACGTATGGTATGAAATGAATGTGTGGCTTTGGCACCATTATGCCAGGCAGAATGAATGGCTGGCATATGAATTTCTCCAACACAGTCTACGTTAAGAGAAAAGAGAACTACTTTACAATGCAAAACTCATAAGTTGCAAAAAGTATACAAAAACACGATCTTCCATGAAAGGAAACATAAATACAACGCAGTTCACAAATGCCTAACACATTTGAGGAAGGTAGAGTTGTTCTTCACTCAAAAAAGTTTTTGCAGGTAGGAAGCTCATGAACAAAAATTCTTCCATATGCATTACTAGAAGAGTGTGTATATATATATATATGACTATGAATGTATATATGTGAGACTATATATACTCCAGTGTGAAACCAGCTGAAGGTTTCTTCACTATATTTTCCTTTAAAAGGAAAAACGGGCATATAAATTCTTCAGCAGCCCATTCTTCCAATCTTCCAGTTATAGGTATATACAACTTTTTGGTTTTCCACCTGTTAGTGCTGAAAAAGGTAACTTTCTATACTTCGAAAGTATGGGTAATTTTTCTATCATTCAAACTATTTCAGGAGCTTTCCTATTCATGCCTCTTCTCTGACTGAAAATGTAAACTTGAGAAACTGAATGAGGGTAAGAAAGAAAAAACAGGAACTTATTCAAATCTTTGAGTAGACATGCTCCTGAACTGACATCAATTTACAGATCTACACCTGATACACTGTTTCTCACAGATCTAGGGTAAATGGAAACATACCAGCAATCATAATACTCTTCACTAAGAAGGATTTTCTTGCATTACTCCAGTCTACTCGAGGTGTTTTACACCACTTCTGAGTCTTCAAATTTTGCCATCCATCTGCCTTTCATGCATGTTTCAGTATCAAGACTCTGTAGCCAAATTGTAAAGGTGTCTCAGCTGCTTAGAGTTAAATGTTTTCATTTAAACTCCCTTTTACTAGTGGAATGTGAATGTCCACATTCTCTTGAAAATCAAGCTGGAACCTTCCTGAACTGTATTGGGCCCTATACAGTAAAGGCCCAATTAACTGTGCAGAAAAGAGCAGCAGAAAGCTAGAATTATAATAATTATAGAGTATGAGCTGAAGAGACTGCACTACAATTACATACCTTTTTTAACAAACACAAAACATCTATTATTCATTTTGAGATGCACACTTCACTCAGTACGGGAAGTCCTGCTACATGCACTTACCATCCACACCATGAAGTAGGAGAACAAGGCAATCCAGAGAGTGGATAAGATGAATGTCACCATAAAATACCTCTCCCAGCGTGGTTTGCTGCAGTTTGGAATGGTGCAAAAGAGCACGAATATCAATGGCCATGACAAAATCCATTTAATTTTATTAATTTTTCCATCTGTATGACAAAGAAAGGGAAGAACCAGTTTAGCTTTCACATCACTATCCCAGGCCCAGTTACACCTCTTTGAACACAGCAGATGATCTCAGAAGGATGTTTACAACTGTGCATATCAGCTCTTTTTTCAGTGTACCTTTCACCTGTACTTGCTCTTGTCACTCTCAGCCAAGTTCTCCATGCACATCCAGAATCTTATAGTTTAGCCTGCCAAGGTCTACATAAATCCATGAAAGAATTACAATGATTTAAAAGCATGGCTGCTTTTAAAACAAAAATTAACAGTCAGGTTTGTTGCTCTTTCAAATACCTGTATTACTATTAATCCAAAACTTAAAAAACCCCAAAACCAAACAACAAAAAAAAAAACCCACCCCCTTCACCTTCCAAAAAGAAAAATGGAAATCCTTGTAGTGAAAATAACCTGTACCTTCTGTGCAGCCACAGAAAATACTTTCACAGAAAACAGAAGCACAGACCCAACCTATGAACATGACAAACTTGTTCCACATGCCTCACTGTGGTCACTTGGGCAGAACTTTGAACTGGTACTTAGGAGATCTAGACTTGTTAACTCCTTCCAACTGCATACAGCACCACCTTCAGATGGTCTCTTATCCTCTATAAAAGGAAACTGAAGATACCGACTTCCCTCATATAGCTCTCCAAAATCAACTGGTGAGAAATATCAGAGAACTGTCATTACTGAAGTGAAGTACACACCTTCTTACTTTTTAAAAATGTAAAGTATTGTCAATGTGCACATAAATCTCAATATTCAAAAGAGAATTATTTAATAATTGAGTCATAAATAAATGGGGCACTTATATTTATACGTTTCATGAGGTATCCTGCAAGTAGGATAACTAATTTGTTTATCAGGCTAAACCAGAGTATCACAGCCAACGGCACAGCGGTTTTTGTTTGGGTTTTCTTTACATTGTTTTAAAATTATGCTAGTAAGGATTTTGATCACTTACTCATAATGATATGCATGAGATCTAATAAATTATTCCATTTTGAATAAAATGTTTGATCACATTGAAGAAAATGATCAGATACGCCTTCCAGTGAAGTTATTTAGCAAAATTAAAAAGGGCAGGTAATAATCAGGGGAAGCTCCTATCATTTTCACCTGGAATTTTCTTTCAGCAAAGACATTGGGATTTAGGATTTGTTTAATGGGAGGTTTTGTCAGTGAATTTAATTAGATTGAAATCTGTCCTCTGTACCAATGTGTACCAGATGCAATGAAATTAAACATTAAACATGTAAAAATTAATAATACTTTTGTAATTTATGAGACTACTTAGTAGTCTAATTTAATTTGGTGAGTCCAAATGCAAGTCTTTATTCATTTACTTCAGTATGTATTCTAGTACTAATTGTGTTGCCTAAGTTATGAATCAGCTCCTTAATTTGAGATTTCCTTGTGAATTCTGAGATGTCATCAACGCACCAGGAAATCTTAGACTAAGCTTGGCTCCTTATTCCCATTTAGCTTGTGGCTGTGGAACTTCTAACACATAAAACTCCTGAAGGTCAATTCTAATTCTAGAATTTTACATGTCACTGGGGATCTATTACAGATTTTACAGGAAAGTCCTTTTTCCCTCTGGTTACATGTACTGCTACACAAATTTTTAAAACAGTTATCTTTTATCTGTTCTGTCCAGAAAATTACACTTCTTAGCTCATATCTCACTTTAATTCTGTTAACAAGGCTGTAAATATCCTATGGTAATTTATACCTTCTCTTGTTTAATTTTTTTACAGTTTGGAACATCAAAAGTCTCCTGCTAATTTGTACTCTTTTGTCTACCCAAGTTGCTACGGGTGGTTCATTGTCAAATGAGTCAGCACGGCCTAGTCCAGTAACCTCCTCAGTGCATAACTCCAAATGCAGGGCGAGTGGGCGACTGTTTAACAGGGAAAAGTTATGGATCCAATTCTGATCTGATGTGGGTGCAATCTGACTGACTTCAGTGCTGCTACACACAGGAGATTCAGTCCCATTTCTCTTTTCAATAACGTGAATAAAAGAAACAAAATTGCCTGGAGAACAAATAGAGAATATATAAGTGCACTTAGCCTCTGCTGGGGAATATATATCTTGTCAGGGATCCTGTCAAGTGACCTGAATTACTTAAACAAATGCTTAACTGCGAGAATTCACAGTGCCTTCCCACTGGCATTGCTATGCTTGCTCAGTTCCAGGAAAAGCGAAATACTAGCGGAGGAGGACTTGCCCTTCCCTTATCTTTGCTCAGTTTGAATGGATGTGTGTCAGACTAAAATTCCTGCCTCTATCAGTGGTGATGCTTTATCCAGACAACGTCATGAGTCAGAACTGTTTTTTACAGCTAGATGGTTTGTGGAAGTGATGTTTGCATTCATTACACAGAAAACAGGCTCGAGACTTTGGGAAACAAGAACTGCATGCAATTCTGGGTTTTGTTGGGTTAACAGAGAAGCTGACTGGCTATTTGCAGTTAGCCTGGAATACTTCTGAACCACCATGGCCAAAGCAGCCTACCTAACACACTTTACGTTGGCTTTTGTGTCAGGGTTTGCCAGCTTTTATAAACTGCTATATAAATTCTTAAGCACATCTGGCCTTGGTTCTGCCTCAGGCCATTTTCTTCAGCTCCTACTATGCTGGGTCATAGAATTTGTGTGGCACCCAGTGCTAAAGAAGTCTACTCTTATGATGTAACTTGGTAGTTAAGTAAGAATTTAGTAAGTTTAGCAGCAACCTCAATAAAGTGAGACTTAATTTCCTCAGGAAACGGATGACTTCATTCATTTCACCTGGCTTAGATGAATGCACAAACAATATACAGACTGAAAATTTTTATTTTTTTGGTTTTTTTGAAATTACTTCTTGTGCTGCTCTGTTGTTTTGTTTTTGACCACCCACTCTAAAATAATCATTAAAATGATTTAGTGATAAATTTGTTAAATTGGGGTATGCTTTTAGTTCATGACAAATTGTTTTATAATTGATGCTTAGCTCACTAGTACATCTGCAAGGAAGAAAATTATCATCCTCATTAAGGCTATTATTCAATACATAGCTGTTGTGCAAAACCAGACAAACAGTCCCACTACAAGGCCTTAGCTCAGCTGCTTTAATAGCAGTATCAGCTACTCCTGTGAGCCCTGGGTCTGAAGGCTCCTGTGGCAACCCACATAGCTGAGAAAAGGTGTATTTTGTTTGTTGTACCTCCCACAACAATAATGAAAGAATATTGCCTTATTACAGAAAGCAACACCGGTCTTTATTCTGTTCACTTCACCCTGCTGTAAAAGAAAAAGATGACGGTTTTTGCTTGAAGTTGTTTTTCCTACTTTATACATCCATTTTTCGGTTTGTCCAGATATCTGGAAGCCAAGCATGCCGAGTACTTCAGTGAGGTATCATTACAGAAGAGCCTGATTACAATGTTTCTGAAAATGAAGCAGCAGCCCTACAACAAAGAGCCCTTTGCTAATTTTCAATACATTTCTGGGCTTGTCATCTTTCCAGATGTTATGTTCACAATAATTACTTTCACATACAGAGAGTGTCCTGGTGAACAAAGTCAACAACACACATCACAGCACTGAGAAGAAAGGAGTATTTCCTTAAGGCACTAAAGGAAGTGCCTTTTTACAGGAAAAATACTGTCCTATTCGCAACATTCACGAAGAGTTCAGAGGAGCTCAGTACAAAAGCGTTAAACTACATTTCTCTTTTCATTCAGATCAGGAGTGTACCCTTGAAGTAAATCTCCTGAGTGTCCCCATTTACTGTATTTTGGTTTGCAATTTACTGTATTTTAGTTTGCAACACGGAGCAGCCTTGCATCACACCCTTGGTATAAAGCTGAACCAGAGGCACAAACTTAAAAGTGCTCCAAATAATAATGGGCATTTAGTCCATGGGACCAAGACAGAGCTAGTCTGAAATAGAACTTCCAAACGTATATAGTGCAGACAGACTACATGTCCTAGTCAAGAAGCTGCATAGAGAGCACTTTTGCTGAGTTTAGACAGACTGGAGTCTGCAACTACACCATTAAGAGTCAGATCTAAGTTACTGTAGTTAGTTAAATTTGAAAGCTTTTCCACTTAGCCTTCCCTTTAGAAGTGTGGCAGCCAAGCACAGACCACTGCTCCACACATCAGCTAGTTCAGAACATGCCTAAACCTTCACATGTGAAAAAAGCATCTCCTTACACAAGGCAATTAGTAGCTGACTGATCTTAAAAATTTGTAACAACCCTGAAAAGCACGAATCTAATTGGCACACAGGATTTTCATAACTGTATTGTCATGAATTCATATAAATCTCTAATTTAAGGCAACTTGAAAAATGGGAAAGGTTTTCTCTAATTTAAGTCTATCTGCAAAATGAGAAAGGCTTCCTGGAGTTTACTATTGATTTCTATTTTTCTCGGATTTTGCTTTTGACAATGGTAAACTTAGAAGAAAAATACGGCGTGTCCAGGCTGGCCTAAGAAGATTACTGCTGCCAATTTTCCTCATGCTCCACTTTATCATTTTTAAATTCCTTTTGCGTCTTTTTAAATCTCTCTACCATTTTTCATTTGGAAAAAAAAACAAACCCAACTGTCTTTCCCCCAATGAAAAGTGATTTTTAAATCACCTGTCCCCTTGGTCCTAATTAGGCTTTACATTTACAAAGATATATTTACACCCACATATCATTAGCAATATTAATTAAAATCTTGACCTGAAAATGTGTAACAGTTACATACACACCTCTACGCTGGGAGCTTTGTAATAATCCAGACAGCAAGTAAATTTCTGCTAGAAAGTGCTGTTGTTAATCAGAGTTGAGACTGATTGGAAAACTTCAATACATGTAAAGTAGCCAATCGGAAAGCCTAATTCATTTCTGAGTATGTGCAGAATGCAAAACACAACAGAGGAATATAAATTTTTGTCCCAAGTATGGGACTCAACATAGAAACAACTGAAATAGATATAACAAACTAGGTCCATTGTGAATTTTCCATCAGAATTATCTTCCACTGAAAAATGACTTTGTTGCAAAATAAAAATTTCTGAGAAAATGAGTTTTCAATTTGCTGCTAGGAAAATTAACACAGCAGCTGTCTCTCCACCTTCTTGGAAAATCCTTATTGATTTCAGCTCGGCAACTTTCCCTAGAACTGTGGAGGCAAGAGACTCTGTGTTACCACACTAGAGACAGGCTACGTAGTGTGTAAAAGGGTATCCAAGAAGACCCAGCCTTTGTCAGCCTTCCAAGTGGGCAGCTGACATATTAAAACATTCTTATTGCAATTCTCCTGCAACAGAGCTTTGGAAACAATTCTTTTTTCTGTGGAAAATACTGAGGTTTTACTTCTCATCCTCATCCAAAACAGACTATTTTCCAAACTACTGGCACTTTTCTCGGAAGTTCCATTTTCCAGAATACAAGTTCCAAATTCCAGACCATGAGATCTGTCCAAAACAACCCAGATTTCTATTTTCAGCCTGTGCCTTTACCACACTTTGCATGTTCAGATTTATGTCAACAGTTTTCTCTTAAAGACACATTTTTGGTACACTGGGAATTGGTCTGGAAAAAGAATTTACTCCAGTAGGCAGAAACAAGCTTTACTCTCAGAGTTACTATACGTTTACACAGGACAATATTCAATAAAAATAATATGCATCTGAGCAAAGGTACTCCCCATATCTTGTCTGACTTGGTTGGATTTTGGCATGGTTTATTTTGTATGTTTTAACTTGTCTGTCTACTTTATCAATGTTTTTTTGAGGGAGAACTGGGATTTAAAGACTTCCTCAAGTCCCTCTTTGCCCTTTCAGAGTGAAGTGATGAGTTAATAAATTAAATCCTTGTCCACTTCTTTTCCAATTTATCTTGTGTATCCTTCTTCAAGGTAGAACACACTCGTTGCTCTTCTGGAGCACATTTTCAGGTTTAGTTTTCTACAAAAAGAGTCTGGCTCATGAGCTCCAAGAACACAATGCAAATCAAAGTGCAGTACAGTGAGATGTTCCTCAGAAGCACACTTGTGTTCTGAAACAAAATTCTAAGGTAGATGTGCCATTACACAGACAGTGGCAAGAGGAAGCTCTTCCAAAAAAGCATTTCAGAATACTACAGTTAGGTCCTGCTCTGAACTACCTTCTTGGAAGAACTTCTCTCTTACAACATCAAAGAATCTACGGAAACTAGCTCTCTTCCTAACTCAGCCACCCAAGTCATGTTTTCAAACTTTGGCAAAAGCACCATAAAGCAGGCCAAAAAGAAAGTCTGAGGAACAACTACAAAGAGGAATCAAAATTCACAATAAATCTTATTTCAAATACACTAGGAGCAGGAAGTCTGCTGGGTCCACTGGTGATCAAAGTATAAAGGAGCACTGAGAGAAGACAGGGGCATTGCAAAGAAGCTGAAAGAACTCTCTGCATCAGTGTTTGCAGAGTCTGAAACTATAGAGGTTTCCACATTGAACTCTTCTCTGTCTCTGTCTCAGCCTGGAGGACATACAACTCCATAGGGGGTATAAGAAAAAGCTACAACATCCTGAGTGTTCAAGTGAAGTACATGGGGTTTGCTTTGTTCACTGTGTTTTCCAATAAAAGAAGACATCAAATGAAGGTTCAAAGCAAGTAAAAGGAGATGGTTCTTCACACAACCATGAAACTCCTTCCCAAAGGTTGCTGTGGGCGTTCAAAAGTTTGCAAAGATTCAATGAGAATTAGACAGGTTAATGAAGAAAAAATACATTAAGGATTTTTAAATATTCAGACATTACACCCAGTCCAGGAAGTGCCTTGAACTGAAAATAGCTGAAGGCCAACTTGTCCTGTCTCATTCTTCCCCAGGTTTCTTCATAAAGTCATGGTTGGAGACGGAATATTGATTCGTCGAGAAACATTTGGTTTGACCAAGTACAAACATTTTTTATGTTTTTAGTAGACACTGTTAATTCCTTTTTGCTTCTATCCTACATGTTGTCTTTGTATTTTGGATCCATACAAAAATGGGCAGGATTGCTAATCTCCTTTATTGCCGCCTCATTTTAGCTCTGGGAATTATTCCTATTTTAGCTAACGCCATCACAACTTATATAAAGCATCCATGGTCCAATCCTGTAAGAGAAGGAGTTCTTCATTTCTGTGAAACCAGCAGGAGCTGAGAACACTGAGTATTTTAAAGGATCCTGAACATGTGACAGTGAATGGGATTTAAGCATCCATTAAGAGCTGCACAGAAGTGCTTTTCTGAGTCCGGGCTCTAAAAGACTACTGAGCTATGCAAGGGCTTTTACACATCATTTTGTTGTCAACATATGCTTGGCTCAGTTTCATCCTGCTTTATTCTGATCTGTGTTTTTTTTTAAACTTTAAGACCTGTTCCCAAACAACGTTAGAGTAATCAAATTGTAAAGCATCAAATGAGCCTTTCTCTTGGAAGATAATCATCATGGCCTAAAGGTTAGGTCAAGAAAAAAATTCCTCTTTTAAAGAGAATGTTTCTTCCCACACAGAAACCCAAGGCAAAGGCTGGTTTGTATGATACCGAATGTAGTTTCCATAAAAACTATGTGTTGACTCCTGTTTCAAGATGGGCCTGAACTACACCCTGGGAGTGAATGTCTCTGGATGTCCAACATATGGGATCTAGGCTGGATGCTGTAGTTTGAGACTGTTTTCATGTAACAATTTTTTTCTCTATTTCTGTGTGCTAAAGCCCTACATTTGTTGCTGAGCACTGCCGTTGACAGAGGACGATAGAGAACAATGAGCAAACTTACAGATGGCAAATGATTACTGGGAATCACTCAGATATGATGTAGTGCTTTAAACTTCACTTACATTTATTTCTGTTTCACAAAAAACTTGTACTTGCAAAAGGATCTAGAATACACAATTTGAAGGAGGAAAGTCAAACCCCAAACTAGGCTAAAAAAGGTGACTACAGAACAACAGAAAAAAAAGTCTGGGCCAATTCACAGCCATTTCTGTTGCAGCTCTTAAAATACTGGAGTGAATTTTCTGCTAGGCACACTGCAAGCAGTTGACTTGGAAAGTCCTATTGGAAAGTGAAAGCCTATTCTTCACAGAGCTCTTTATAGTACTGAAAGAATACATGAAGTTCTGATCTTTAGAAAATGTATGTGCCTTATTCCTGGCCTGAAAATATATCAAAAGGAAAACAGAGGGAATTCTGGGAAACTGTCTGCAAACTACCTTTTCCCTGAAGCCAGTTTTAAATGTCAGGATTTTTTTCGGCTACTGATTGTGCCACAGTACTTAAACAACAACAAAGCATGATGCTGGCTCTTTACATTTCCTCTGAAGTTATTAAAGTGGTACTTCTGAAAGCAAAAATAAAAGAATTCTCCCCCGGAATATACAAGTTGAGCAATGACAATCCAACCAATAGATAATCATCTCCAGACAACAGAGGAGTAAGAAAACCTGAAGATAATGATGAGGATTTTAAACAATCACTTCACCACTTTCATGCAAACTCTTTGACTTCATGTTGAACTTTTGTTCCATTCCAGTATGAACTGTATCATCAGTGGTTTCACTTTGGCCTGTTGCACCTCAATTATCTTCAAAGACTTTTTCAAAAATGCAGAAAAAATGCATTTAAAAAAGGCCAATGGCATAACTAATAACTCCCTCCTTAGTTCAAAGCATTTTGTCTATTGTCAATGTCAAAAGCTTAGGAAGATCTACTCCAAAATCTATTTTTTAATCATAAATAAGTTGTCTGTGTCTTGAACAAATCCAAATATGACAATTTGGTCGCCAGGTAATGTTTGCCACATATTAAGATTTCTGCATTGTCCTGGAATGTAGTCCTTCACATAGTATGCATGATTGCACTGCCCTAATTAAAACTTGAATCCAAAAACTTGTTAAAAACAACTCAGTTAAAAAAATCTTCTTTGCCAACACATGCATTGGATCCTGCATTTTTAAGATGGTTTGGGGAGACACTTTTGTTCATTAGAAGTTGTTTACTACAACACTGATTATCAGGAGCCCATCTAATGGGCCTATCTTCAGTGAATCAGTTTGTTTCCATTCTTCACCCTTGATGAAAGTCCATAACTGCTGACTGCAAGAAGCCCCTGTTAGAGCACACAGTACAGTAACACATGAAAACATATGGTTCTATCCGGTCTTCACATAGTATGCTTCAATGTTTGTTCAGTCACAAACATCTCTTCTAAAATGATAAGTAACGGGATCTCTAAGAAATTAGAATCATATACAACATGGAAAATTCTTCCTTCTTTTTCATGGCATGTGATATTAATTTATGCCAAGTAATATTTGTGTTAAACAGTAACTGTGTAACAGATTACTACTGACTACATGTCTGCAAGGGGCGATCTAATCTCTGCTGTCTGATCTCCAAAGCATTTGGGGAGAGTCAACCTGCAATGTGCTAAGGCACCAACATAATAAGGTTGGTTATATATAGCCATTCACACCAAAGAGTTTCCAAAAAATTTCAGAACCTGAATAATATCTTTGACAGTATGTAATAATAAACACTCTTTCTCCCCCTAAACCTTTCTTCCTCTTCATCCAAGAAGCCTCCCTTACAGTCACTAAATCAAGTTGCTATATATTTATACACCTAGCTGCCTCTGGCCTACCTATCTCCCACAGGCCATTATTAACTGTTAACTTCATAATTACTAGCAGTGCAGTGCTCACCGGATTGGTTTGACATGTTTTTTTAATATAAACCTGCCCTTCCTGCTTTCCCTCTGCCTCTGGCAAACCAGGACTTCTACCGTTATTGTGCATGATGGCTGGAAAACACTTTCCTAAGATCTTCTTTTAGCCATGTACCCTCCAGCCCAGTTTTACTGTCATCAAATCCAGCCTTTAGACAGTTAAATCAATCCCCTTCCTCCTGTCTCCCCACATATGTCGTCTTTTCTTACAACCCAGTGTTTGGCATTTTTATTATCTTCTGTTTCCTTACTATAAACACCTTGAAAGTAAGTCTTACCTGGCAATGAAAAGGGAGATAGATTGTCCTGCTCATTTTCCTCCTCTTGGTTCACCACAGGGATGTTCCCATTTTCAACATTCTCATGTCTCCCATTCTGAAGTGGTTTGCTTGAGCCATTGGCAGATTGGATTAACCGCTGACGCTGCACAGTGTCAAAGACAAAACTGCCATAGTTTGGAAAATATTGACTTTGTTAAACCTGTGTTTTGCTGTCTGTCCAGCACCAGTCACGTGAGCTGTGATGTTCCTCCGCAAAGCCTTCCTTCCAGTCAGCAACAAACAAATCTGTCTGTGGCCTACCTGTCTTCATCAGGCCAATGTTGACCATCCACCTCAAAATTACTGACAGGAGTCTTTCAAGCCATGATGGAGAAAGTTGTCATATCTGTTCTTCCACACCATGTTTTAATGGGCATGGTTGTTCTGAAGCACTTCTCACTCAACAGCTCCCACTCAAACCAGCAAAAGCACCAAAATCTAATGGTAACAGTCAAGACATTTATGCACTATTACAGTTGGCTTATGACTGACTCATTACCCAGGATCCTTCCTACTCAGGTCCAACTCTTCTCCCTCCTTCTCATCCCCATTCCTTGAGCTAAAGGTCCTACTTACTATTTCCAAAGCAAGACTAACCCTTGTTGCCCTTGTATGAGTATATACTTCCATGAAGCTCGTGATTGCCCCTGTAGACATGTATAACTGCTACAGTTCCAATACATAGTACAACAATTACAGGGATAGGTTTTAAATGACAGCATATATACCCATTAATACACTGGAGAACGTGAGATGTAACAGTAATTTCCTACTTTTGCAAAAAAAGAAATATTTTTAGTTTGTTAGATGAGATAATGCAGTCGATAAGTGCTGTCTTTTTCATGACAAATGGTTGCAACTTCCTAAAAAGTCCTCTGAAATGCCTTGAAAAATAAAGTAATTACACAACATGCAAAAAAAGTCTGAAACTAGTATTAACACACTGTAATTAAAAATAGAGAAAATTCGTATCCGAATACTTTGCAAAACTTTGGCAGTGAGAATACACAAGAACATAGATCCAAAATGCTCTGTTTTAGAGAATGTTTTTTTGCAGATGTTGAACTAGCAAGTATCAGCTCTCTGTGCACATATCCATTGAGAAAGACATTTTTTCTGATCAATGAATTGCCTTCAAAGCAGAACTTTTTAGAGAGTCAGCTGCTGCTGTGTGCCCTATCTGATCTTCTGCTCTTGACTGTACACCACCAAGCTGACTTCCTAATAAACATTTCACTGTTATACTGTTAAATTTGTCTTTTGTTACAAATATATTAGTGCTGCTTTTCTTCACTGGGGTATTCACAATGATGGGTAGATACATGAAACTGTGTTATGATGTTCAAATTCTAGAAACTTACTAAAGCTTGTACTTCCTAAACTACTGAAATTAATTTATTTGCGAGAGTAAAAACCTCTCATATTTGACATTGCAGGGAGCAAAGGATAAAGTCCTGCCTTCACAGAAGCCAAGGCTGGCAGGCTAAAAATTTCACCCCCAGTACTTCTTACAAGCTCAGAACAGTGTCGCTTGGCCAGTCCTGTCACTTCAGCTGCAGGGTATGAAACAACCAACATACGGTGGTGACAATATATCAAGTAAGAGTTAACTGAAACTGTACAGGGCAAATTCCCCTTGGGAAAACATTTCGGTCCATTTTCATTTTGAGCTGATGACTATGCTGAAGACTAAAAAGGTAGTCAAATATCTGATGTGATCCTGATGTGTTGCTAATATAAAAGCAGTTCTTACAGATTTTTGGTTGCCCTGTCCATTATCCTTTCTTAGCCTGATCACTTTTGTAATGATCAAAACCAATTCTTCTGCTGCAGATAAAATCCAGATAAAATCCAGACAAAAATATGTGTGCACATACACACACACTGAAACAGAAATCTTCTGGCAGGGAGATAAGGGAGTCCCTCCATGGTGACTGCCCTCCCATTAGGACAGGCAGCATCACCAACTGGGAATCCATCTTCAAAACTGCTGTGACATAGGTTCTAGAGAAAGACATAGCTCTAGCCCATCCCGAGGAACAAGGAAGAATCTGAATTCCAGAATCACTATGAGCACGGCTCTTTGACAACCCCCACAGTCATTGTTTTCTTGATGAACCTACCTCATTAATGATGAGTCGGCTTGCCATCCGCATTCTGGTGCGTGGTCCAAACTTATTTGTAATCATAATCCGTAACCCAGCTTCAGGGAACCGGTATTTGGGGGGACTGGAGCAGATGATCTCATCCACCATCACAACACTGTTTTTGCCATACTGCTGCATTCCCTTCACTAATGATCACAACGGACAGAATTAGTTGTGGAATTGATCTTACCGTGCTTCCCATCACCCAGAGTCATTCTTTTCAGGCTCAGGTGGGGGGTAATATTCATCTGAATGCTTGAATTTACGAGTGACTTTCCTGTAATATTTCTGCAGCCTGGTGAATCTGCTCATCAGTCGGTCACTTCGTTTAGATCACATACTGAAAAGGGATTTCACTCTGCTAAGGTAGCCACCAACCCACTCTCAGATGAGTAAGAGCAGTTTTTACCCAGCCATTCATGCTGTAGCACCAGTTTTCTTTGCTTATGTCTCACTACAGTTTTGTAAGCCTTCTCTGAAACCACATGCACTGTGGCAGTGTAGATAGCGCTTCTAAAACCTCTAAAGCTATTCCATTGGATCAAGGTGCTGCACATCCAGAAGTCCCTAATGTTGTGCTCACTCCTTCTGGAAATCTTCTCCCTTTACCTTCACAGAATATTATCAATATCTCTAACATGACAAGATTTGAAACAATGAAAAACAACAATTGTTGAGAACAAATGTATGTTAGAAGTAAGCCTTTGTTAATATAAAGGAACTTGAACCAAGGTTAAGAGTTTTGTTCTACCGTGTTAGGAGCACAGAGAGACAAAATTATATGAGGAATCAACACAAGTACAGGCAAGGAATTTCAGAGCTCAACAACAAACCAATATTCTCACAAATGTTACAGACTACACATAGCAAGCAGAGCAAGGCTCAGCAGACAGGAGACATACCCATGTGGTGTTAGAAAGCAGGCCAGGAAATATGCATATGACTAATAAATATTAATTATTACATGTAATAATATGTACAGAAAAAAAACCAGCAAAATTCTTTGCTGCTTGTTTTCTGCTTTGCTTAGCTTGGCTTCATCCTCCCACTCCCCTTTTGCACTAAGTTACTTACATTAAGAAGAGGAAGAGAATTTAGGAGGTAGAAGTGAAAGATAATTATTAGTGCATGGTTCCAGTCAGGAAGCAAAGGAAATCTAAGAAAACATTCAACTCAAAGGAATTAAAATGGACCTATTCTAAACACACAGAAATCTATATTGTTATTTTCTGCATTGTTACAGTGTTGAAATATTTTTATTTTTCAGGAAGAAGACTGGATGCATGCATGCATATAAATCACATCATGCAATAACAGCTTTGCTGTCTCAAGCATCTTCTAACATATTTGAAGTTGAAGAAAAATATCCTTCTATTATCATTCAACAAGAAAAACCTAGCAAGCCTGTAAATCACCAGTAAACAGCTCTATCTTTTACCCTTTAGCATTTGAGTGTCTTGCTTTGTTTCACTAAAATGAGTTTTCAGTGAGTCCACTGGGGTCACCTGAGATGTCATAAGGAGATGTTTGGTTTCACAAAGAATCACAGAATCACAGAATGTTAGGGATTGGAAGGGACCTCGAAAGATCATCTAGTCCAATCCCCCTGCCGGGGCAGGATTGCCTAGACCATATCACACAGGAACGCGTCCAGGCGGGTTTTGAATGTCTCCAGAGAAGGAGACTCCACAACCTCTCTGGGCAGCCTGCTCCAGTGTTCAGTCACCCTCACCGTAAAGAAGTTTTTCCTCAAATTTAAGTGGAACCTCCTGTGTTCCAGCTTGCACCCATTGCCCCTTGTCCTGTCAAGGGATGTCACTGAGAAGAGCCTGGCTCCATCCTCTTGACACTTGCCCTTTACATATTTATAAACATTAATGAGGTCACCCCTCAGTCTCCTCTTCTCCAAGCTAAAGAGACCCAGCTCCCTCAGCCTCTCCTCATAAGGGAGATGTTCCACTCCCTTAATCATCTTCGTGGCTCTGCGCTGGACTCTCTCTAGCAGTTCCCTGTCCTTCTTGAACTGAGGGGCCCAGAACTGGACACAATACTCCAGATGCGGCCTCACCAGGGCAGAGTAGAGGGGGAGGAGAACCTCTCTCGACCTGCTGACCACACCCCTTCTAATACACCCCAGGATGCCATTGGCCTTCTTGGCCACAAGGGCACACTGCTGGCTCATGGTCATCCTGCTGTCCACTAGGACCCCCAGGTCCCTTTCCCCTACGCTGCTCTCCAACAGCTCTGCCCCCAACTTGTACTGGTACATGGGGTTGTTCTTGCCCATATGCAGGACTCTACACTTGCCCTTGTTATATTTCATTAAATTTCTCCCCGCCCAACTCTCCAGCCTGTCCAGGTCCCTCTGAATGGCTGCGCAGCCTTCCGGCGCGTCAGCCACTCCTCCCAGTTTTGTGTCATCAGCGAACTTGCTGACAGCGCACTCTAATCCCTCATCCAAGTCATTAATGAATATATTGAATAGAACTGGTCCCAGAACCGACCCTTGCGGGACTCCGCTAGACACAGACCTCCAACTGGACTCTGTCCCATTGACCACCACTCTCTGGCTTCTTTCCTTCAGCCAGTTCACAATCCACCTCACTACCCGATCATCCAGACCACACTTCCCCAGTTTAGCTGCGAGGATGCTGTGGGAGACCGTGTCAAACGCTTTACTAAATATGCCCTACTCAAAGAATCCACTCTGTAGTCTTGTCTGGCAGCTTACTGTCTCTAATGGAGAATAGAACTAGTAGTAATTTTGCATTTGGTAAACATACAGGAGCAATTATCCTCCCCCTGGCCCGACATCTAAAACAAATTAACCTCGCCGAGTACTGCAGCTGATGATGCAAATAAGGAGCACATCTATTGCAATGACTCCTACAGTTAAGAGTGTAACAGCTTTTCTGTGAAGGAATGTATAACCAGACACGCTTTCTAGGAACCAGTCCTCACAGAAGAGGACTCAACCACAGTAGCTTAACATTTGCTTCAGTTAGACAAAGAAAAAGAAATGTTTGACAGCAATCCTGGTAAGGCAAAGAGGCCAGATATCTTTTTAACAGTCTCAGATTAACTGCTCTCAAGTGAGTTTCTCCAGTGAAGTCTCCAAAGTGCTTCTTTATCTCACAGTGTCATAGAAAACACAGAAGCACTGCAGTTACTCTGGAACTGTTTCTTAGAGTTCTAAGGAGACAGTGACCAAACATACTCAGCTTTGATGAAATACCATGCTAAAAAACACAGCGCTGATGTAGCACACATCACTATACATATATATACATAACTAACTGCAGCTGTTTTGACTTACTGCAGCACATTGCTCTTATATTTTCATAATAGCTCTTCAGTCTCACTCTCTATCCCATAAACATACATACCTTGGCCCCATATGGTACAAACAGGCTCCACCTAAAAATCGCAAAAGTGATTTTTACAAATGTGAGACAGAGAAAAGCCTTGTTCGCTTCCCCTTTGTGATATTCCTTAGAAAAATATCTTCTGAGAATGGCTTTTCCTTTTAACAAACTACCTAAACTTCCTGCTCCCCACAAAGGGTCATCACCAACAACCCTGTCAAAATCAACAGAAAGCTTCCTGCCGACTTTAGCTGACTCCTGATCAGGCCCTCAGATATCTACATCACACTGTTCAGAAACCCACTTTCTGCAAGAGTTTCTGGTTTTAGGCAGGAATCGAACCATGCCACCTGGTGGAAATTTGGGTCAACATAATAAAAGCCAAGGGCAGTGAGGCACATGCTTGTACTTTTAAAATAGGAGCATTATTCACAAAGTACAAATACTTTGCCTTTACCTGTGTGTGTAGAACTCACCCTTGAAATCGAATTTATCTTACGGTGAAAAGCTCTCCTTTTTCTCTCTGAAAACTGAGTAATGGAAGCTTTTATGCTGTACCATTGGAAGCTCTTGAAAGTAATCGAACTTACAAGCATAAGAGAGCTGTGCAGCGTGTGAACTCCCCTTTTATCTGCAACTTAAGCAACAGACTAACCATCCTTCGTACGAAGAAAGTTCCTAACCCAAAGCAACTGTTCTTTTTTGAGAAGTAATCAGCCTTTCCTCCTGTGGAAAATCAGATTAAGGTTAGACCTAGACCTTGGTGAAGCCAAAGGAGGTTTTTTGATGGATCCTGAAACTTGCTAACCACCGGATGGAGGTAAGGCAGAGGCCAGCTCTAATTCTCTCCCTGCTACTAGCCGTGCTCCTGTTTCTGAAAGCTGCTGCTGGGGAAGGTGCAGCTCAGCTTGTGAAGCCAGCCAAGTGTCAACTAACAGTGAGCCAGTGATGGGTCATGGCATATTTTGACTCACCAGGAGGGAGATGCAACAGGCAACTACGTGATGGCTTTCTAGGACAGCTTCTGACACAAAAAGCACCCATCTACAAAGCAGCTAGGCTAACACTGTCATCCTCCTCTCCCACTGCTCACTCCAAACCGTCACCTCCTTAATCTCCTCTTCATGTCCTCTCTCATCCCAGGTAGGTTTGCCTGTGGTACTACCTACACTCTCGCACTTCGAACAATGGTCCCTCCAATGCAGCATGTATTTGCGTAATGGGTGTTGGAGAAGGCAAAGGGAATCTGACTGAAACTGCAGCCTCAGTGCATCTTTGAGGGAAATTAGAGAAGAAATCTGCTGTGGACAGTTGCTAGTGGAGACACCATTCTCATGAGCCCAGGTTTCTATTAGCTTTCTTGCTCCTTTTCCTAAAAGTTCTGCATGTTCTTCACAAATATTAAACAGTCTTCACGTTTCCTGAAAAGGAAGCAGGTGGACAGACAAGCACTCGGTGCTATCATCCCTTTACCACACAGTGGCTAGAGAGGAGAGCGTGCAGGGAGATGACATCAGAACCCAAATGCCTCAGAAGTAAAAAACCACTAATATCTGTGTTCTTTCACTGGATCACCCTTTTCCTGTGTCCCCACTTGAATATATCAGTAACAACTGCCCTAGGAGGTATCCTCCGAACCTTGTATGTACATACCTCCATGTCCAACTGACAGACTTCACTATATCATAGTTAATGTTCACAAAAACTCATTGTAAAATGAGATCAAAGTATTTCAAAGACATCTTCATTTAATTATGCTACAATGGCCTATGAGAAGTAATTTTAAATCTATATTAAACTATTGTCTAAACACCATATCTGAGCCCAGAGTATCAGTGTGCTGTCATCATATAAACCTGTAGTAAGTGACAGTGCCTATCTTGAAGAGATCCCAGCCTAAACACTAAAAGCAGAAAAGAGTGGGATTCTCTGAGTCTGCTCTAAATTCCTGTTTGCCACTATTATTACATGAGGACATTTCCAACTGCTACCTACATTGCTGCTGAGCTCAGTCTCCTAGAACGGGAAATGTTTGCAAAGAACTAAGCAAGGAGAGTAGCCCAAGAGCTCGCTAAATTATATGGTTTGTGCTTTGAAGGTAGAAATGCTTTTGCTCTACAGAGAAAAGAGGGAATGGAAGAGAAGAGGGATAAGACAATGATAAAAACAGGCTTATAAAAAAGCCAAAAATACCCAAATTTTGCTTACCTTCAGTACCAGAAGCTGGATATCATCTTCTTCCCCCTTATGACAAAGACACAGACAGCAAAGAACCTGCATTTCTCAATTTTACATATGTGATTGGCAACATATGCAGAGCTATTTAGGCACGTGAAAGCCAGTCTTCTGAGGATCTGAACTCAACATGTAATCCCTCATGCCTACTGATCTGCCCGTGTCCTCTCCTTCAACACCCAAGTCTCTCTAGTTCCAAACTAATTTTCGAAGTGAAAATTACCTTCTTCCTGGCAAAAAAAAAATATTTCTTACACAGTGTTGTAGCTCATCACTGAACATGAGATAAAAAGGGAGCAAAATTGCCAATGTGTAAAGCAGCTTTGTTTTCACAACATCAAAAAAAATTTTTGATTGGGTTTTTTTCATCTGGCAGCCTGACTGCTGAATTGTCAAGTGAACCCAATAAAAATTCCTGCTTATGATTGAATAGTAACACTGTTTTATTAAAGAAATAAAAGGATACCCTGTGAACTACTCTTTTTCCAAGTCCTGTCTGCTCAGCCTTACCTTTCCATAGTAATGGAATGGATGGGTCATCACAACTAGAGGCATAACATTTATTACCATCTTCCAGCTCACTGTTGACTGTGTCACCATTTCTGACATTCTTGCTTTTAAGGGCGAAGAAATTTTGCATCCTCACATTGTACCTGAAAGTGCAAACGAAAGGTCTGAAAAGGTTGGATCGTTGCATTTTCTCGTCAAACTTTTCAGCATCTGAGAACACCTTATGCAGGCAAGCAGTAAAGCCTAGATGCGTGTTCTCTGACAACTAATAGGAAGTTAAGAGAAAGGTCTATCCAATTCAGTGGCAAGCTGACAGGAACACAAAGGCTGCACCTATCTCTCATGAGATACAGCAAACTGCAAAAAGACACTAGAGCAGATTTAGTGAAGGTAAAACACCGGAGCTGCAGATTTTGGAGCCAGGCCATTCACTATACAACGGCTGCATCAGCTCTCAATTCACCTCACTGTTTCTTTCAGTACTGTGTTCCCCATGGCAGGTGCTTGAGCTTTTCTGGGACTGTTGACCATACACTTCTAAAGAAAGAATGCATCTATTTTAGCACTAGGGTGGGATCTAAGAGGGCTATCAATGAACTCTGCTAAGGCCTGATGTAGGAGAAAAGGGAGGCTGAAGTTCCAAAAAGGGTGATTTGTGAGGGGAGGGCACTAAGGGTAAGTGTAAGCAACTTGCAGTAGAAGGGTCGACTCACAGACCCTTGCAGTAACAGTCAGACCTCTGCCTCTCCTGTCAGAGGCAGTGACACTACAGAAGAAGGATGTCAGTATATGATCTGGTATGAGACAGTCTGAACATCAATATGTGCTTAGCAGTCTGTCTAACTTTCCTTGACCTTCTTCTCCAGAGGTTACAAAATATGTGTCACAGCTGACATGCTGTGTGTGTACAATCCAGAGTACCCGGTGGACTTCTTGATATAACTTTGTATAAATGACATTTTCTCTCAACTATTTCTGAAAGCTACTTTACTACAGTGCACTATGAAAAGGATGCATGAAAATATTTGCTGTTGACCAAGCACAAATCTAGACCAGAACTGATTAAGCATGAAAAAGCAAGGGATCTTACACAGAAACATGACTTGCTATATCGTTCTCAGCAGGAAGGCCAAGGACAAAACCACACCAAAAGTATGATAGTCAATTAACACCTAAAGGGCATACGGAGGAAAAAAAGCACTTACTTCATGATAAGTATGTAGAATGAATACATAACGATAAGTACAAGGCTTTCCCACCTCAAAGAGACCAGAAAAAAAAAATGTTAAAAGGCCATTCAAACAGCTGTACGCTTTACAAGTTTTATGTAGGACTGTGCATTAAACATGTAGTACAAGTCACATTTGTATACACAGGATTCACATCATTAAGATTAGATGGTGTCTCAGCAGAATAGGGGGGAAGCAGACTCTCAAGTTCCAATAAACATGCAAATAAAATGTAATGCACATATTTCAGAAATGTGCTATGCAGACTGAAACCATAGCGACCCTCTGAGGATCATAATGCCAAGGCACTTTGTCATTTCAGTGCTGAAGCACAGGCCAGGCACTCTGAGAGGACTCTTTTAGAAGATGCTCATGACCTTCCATTAGGACCCTACCTTGGACTGTTCTTTGGGACACCTAGCACCCCCATAAATGTTAACAGCCAGAATCAGAGCAGCAGAACTTTGGTGAGTTTTCAGGCCTTACATATAGCCTATTTACTTAGTTAATGTTTCCAGGTTCTTAAATTTTCTTTTAGTTTTCCCTGATCACCATAAAAAATATAACCAAAGAAAATACATAGGATTTCCTAGACGTTAAATTCAGCTCATACTCCCAGCATGTATGAATGAAAGCTAGTTACACTGCAACTCTATTTACTGATCAGCCTCACAGCAAATATGGAACTGTAGGGAATAATTTACACAACTTACCATTGTATTTTCTCATCATATATGAACTAGAAAAAGGTAAAAAAAGAAAGGGAAACACATAAATTGACCATTTCTCTGATTCATCTTGAAAAACAGTCAAAGTTATTTAATAAATATCAGTCATATCTACCCAGAAGCTACTCAAGTTTTGACCCTTCCTAACCAGAACTTTCACTGTATAGACTGTGTCTCTTACAAAGCACAAACCTCATGAACAAAGCTTGGATCCCTCTCACTGATTGTTATCGATGCTATTAGTAAAACAGTGTGAGCATGTGAAAGACAGATAATGCACACACGTACCCACACACTGTGTGGTGTAAATAACAGCAAAGTCATGTATTTTGAAGAGACCTAACTCTGAGTCCTTTTAACAGCTAGACTAGTTTTAGCAGAAAAAGCAGCAATTTTACTTCTGCTCTTAGGCCAAGTGGTTATACACATTTTACTCCACCCTATGTTAACTCCCGTAACTGAATGGGCAGCTGCTAGTGATCCATATTTATTACAAAACAAACTAAGTGGATTGTTCCCCTCCCTGCCACCAGACATGGTAAATGTGTACATTCAGGAACTACTACACTGCTCTAGATGAACAAAGTGGTATCTCACCTGTGCTCTATTTAGAAAACTTTACTCAGAATCTGTGAAATAAAATTACTGTGTAGAAGCAAGAACCAGCCACCTTCCCTACTTAAAATAGAGGTGCAGCTCAAAATTTTTTATCTCCACAACAAGCAGTCCCCTAGGTCAGAAGAGAGTGCTAACTGCACTGTGTAACAGTAGCCTGCTAGCCTGGAGAACTTCACAGACTGTAGGTACAAAATGAATGGACCCTGATGGAGATGATGGACACATGTTCTGTGGAGCTGTATGAAGTTTTCATATTTGGACCATATTGTGGAGCTGAGCCCTTACTTCCAGATGTCACTAGAACTAGCTACGAAAATAATTGTTTACCAGTGTACATCAATGGTTGGCAGGCTGGTCCTCCAAAAATCCAAGCAATAAACACATTAATTGGTAAGAGAACTACTTACAACAATAAGTACGATCACAGATATCGTGTAGTACACAGAGTCCCGGAACACAGCCCACTGAGTGAGACAAACCACCTGAAAAATATCATAACTTTAGCCAACATAACTATGCAATTTTAAAGACAAAACAAAGGCCTCCATCCTGCAATCACTTAGGTGTGTGAGCAGAATTATTATTAGCAACGATTCTGGAACCAAATGCAGTTTTATGCTAACAGGAAGACACACCAGTCTGTTAAGACAATGGATCTATAATAACCATCAGTAATAAAAACCATATAGAAACTTCCATGAATGAAATACATGGAAGAATGAAATTTCTTACTAATGATATGTTAATCGGTCATAATTTCAATTGCAAAGTACAATTCATTGTACTGCAGCAAATCAATGGTTCCCACTTCATTATATTTGTGGATATATAAGCCTTAATTCCTGAAAACATATGATACACAGTGTAACCATCTACTGAGCAGATGGAGCAAATTTCATGCTTGTGTCTTAGATTCTTTGATCACCATCAGCACCAGGAAGGATTAGCAGATGCCACTGAACATTTAACTGTGAACGCAGTATTGTATGAAGAGGAACCAGTTTCCTCTGCATGCTACATGTTCAGAGTCCTGAAACTATAGCTGAACTTTTTGGAAACACTTGCTATTTGTAAAGCATTTGTAAACTCTTTCCAACACTTGACATTTTTCACAATGCTAGTTCTTTTTTTTTTGACTAATACTCCTTTTTTTTTTTTTTTAATATTTTTGGTCATGGAAACCCCTAAATTGTAAGCAATTGAACTCCATAAAGATAAGTATCTTACTAACCTGTCCTGCAAACATTCCACAGACACCAACAATGCAGAGGATGTTGAAAACTGCTGAACCAACAATGGTCCCTACTCCTACATCTCCATGAGTGATAAATACCCCTGCAGAGGGAGCAAAACATGCATTATTACCTCTGTCATTTCTTTTTAGGTCACAGGCAATTACTTAGAACATGTACTACCTGAGATCAAGAGATTGTTTGAAAGTTTAACCAAAACTTGTTTCATAATAAATGCTCACTTCTCTGTGGAATATTTCATGCTTTTAGTCTACCTAGCAGCTCTCCATTTTTGGCTTAACATCTCTCTCTCTTTTTATTAAAGGTAAATTATTTCTTAGCTACTTAGTTCAACAGTAAGTCCTGTATTTCACAGCTTCGTTGTTAGTGGTGCAGTAATCCATTTAAGTGAGTATAAAACATCTCCAGTCACACCAGGAGCATGGAATTTATTTCAAATAGGATAATAAAGCACAGAAACCTTTCTCCCAAGTATTTAATATTTAGCATTAATTCCTTGCAATGTCTCATGAGAGTAAAAGATTCTTCCCTCAAAAAACTGGTAGCCACTTTGGGTGCAGTAGTGTGTGCCTTCTGACTCGAACAGATAACCAGGATTCAGACTTAACCTGTTCTAGCACCGACTTTCAGATTTCCCTTAGTACTGTACCCACCCATGCCTCAGGTACCTATCTGTAATATAATTGTATCAGAATGACAAAAATTAATGGCTGGAGTGGACCTCCAGAGATTATCTAATGTAATCTTCAGTACTGAGACAGAACCAAAGATAACATGAATACACTACAGAGCTGTGTCTACTTGTATTTTAAATCTTTCGCTAAAGGAAGCCTTAAAGACTTACACTCGCTGCTTTTTAATAAGTTGGATGTGATGTTATAGTGCATTCATTTAGACTGTATTTCCCTGAAGTTTGTAAAAATGTCAGTAGCAGAAAGCCTACTAAAGCTTTACTAAAGGCAGATTTATCAAATTTGCTGCTTTTCCCCTTCTCTATCAGTATAATCCTGTGTCCTTCCCTCTCTTAACAGGTACTGCTTTTGCCATTTAGACCTCCACTCTATACCAATAATCTTTAACATTTCAGAGACTACTTCAAATAATTCTGTAAGTAATATACACCATGTCCTTCTGCCTGTAACAGATCTGACTTATCTATATATTAATTTATTCTTTTCCCATGTTCCCCGTTCTTCTACTTCCTTGCTAAAATTAATCCCCTTTATTTGTGAAGAAAGAAGCCAAAGAGACATCAAATATCTCAAATTCTCTCTCAGGGGACTGCAATAAATCTCTTCTGTTACTTCCTATGTTCAGAATCAGCCATTCCTCTCTGTGTTTTGAGAGGAGATTCACAGTTTTGTGAGATATTTTGAGTAGTTAATTATACCATGAACCACAGACTAGCTGACAGCAGCAATTGCTGATTATAAATTGACTGAAGAATGGTAGCACTTTTGAATACCTCTGCTAGATCTGCTGCTGATTTTTTAACAGGAGATCTCATAAAAGCTAGTGTGTGGGCTCCATACCTATAACAGATGCAAACAGTTCTGGCGTGGAGCTCCCTGCTGCCATGAACGTGGCTCCAGCAACATCTTCACTCAAATGTAGTTTCTGGAAGAAAAGCATTGGTAATTTCAGCACTGCTGCTGTATTTACATCGCACAGTTCTACAGTTGCAAAGATAGAAGCTCTTTCATTATTTGGCCACAGTGCTGTTACAGCATGAACAGTCACTATGATACAAAAATAGACACTGCCTTTTGAGAAGGCAAATATACTTTGGGCAAGTAAAATGTTTATACCCTAACTCAGTGAAGTGTCAGATAAAATTACCTACTTACATATAACTGAATAGCCAATTGTGGCTTACATGCAGCTGATTAGAGAAAAGCACTTCTGCAGATTCAGAAAGACTGCGAACATCTCAAATTGTTCTCATTAATCTACTTTCGGAACTCTAAACACAATCATTCAAGAATTAAGGGCAATTCTTGGGGCTTCTAAAGTTTGAAAATAAAAATCCATAAGAGAAAAATATAACCTCTGTGAATCAATCTTACAAAGAGCGGGCCTGATTCTGGCGACACTTTACAACTGCGTTAATCAAAAGTGAGTCCGTTGACACAGACAAAATTAGTCCAATTAGACACAGACAGGCCTGTGTACTGTAGACAGATCTATTTTTGTGACAGTGTCTCTTAAGCTCTAATAGGATATAGATAACTTAAGAGTTCTCAGACCAGCAGAAACATATGCAGCTCCACAAGTGTGCTGCTTCAATTTAATACTGTCTGAAGATCTTTCCCTTGCACTATAAAGAAGGTTTTATGGAGGAGCTTTTTCCTTTTTGAGACTCTCTAGACTCATCTTTAGTACCTTATTTCTCTTCCAAGGATAGAAAAGCGACTAGTGACAAAAGGTCCAGTACAGAAATCCTGTATTTTTCAGGCAGTATGCAACAATTTGAGCTGATGAAAATGGCATCCTACAGAACCTGACAAAAGACAAACACAAGCCCTCACTCTACCATTTGATCTATTACCAGTCATACTGTTGCAGAAACTCAAACATAAGCGTGCTATCTGAATTCTTCTTAGCTTTTAATGTTCAGCAGAACATGAGACAAGAGGCAAAGATTTTACAAAGGATCAGTGACAACTTAATTGGTACAACCCAACTGGTACAACTTAAATATGGTGTATAAGGTGCATGCTGAAGACAAAATATCTGAAAAGGGAAAGAAAAGATCCCTAGTGAGTATTTTACTATATTTGGCTGCCTCCCTTATTCTTCTATTTGTTTTTCTATTGCTAAGTGTAAATACCTAGCTCTGAGTAACACTAATAGGAATTCAGTACATATATCCATAGGAAAATAGAGTTTTTAACTAGCTACAGGAGCTTTTCAGAAAATGGTCACACACATTTTTCTTAAAAAGCAAAGGAGATGAAATTTTCTTTTTGCCCTCAAAACGGAACTGAAATCTGGTTTTGTGCTTTGTATTAATTTTGTAATACTTCACCAAAGCCTTACCTAACACAGCATTTACATGCCAAGTATAAGTTCTACCCTATCCTGATCAACTGACTTAATTAGAATCCTACATGTAATTTTGCAAAGTCTTCTCAACAATTATGTAAAGGAATTGCATTTATTCACTATTTTTTTGCATACAAAATATGTATTCTCATTCCATATCAAACCAAGGTACATACCTTTCTTACGCGTTCTCCCTTTTCTCTCTTTTCTTCACTTTATGGTAGGATCACATACACATGCTTTCTCCTTGCTGATACAGTGGTATATGTGCAATACAATTTGCATAGCCAATACATTAATTTGGCTATGTACGATTTCTTTTCACAAGTGACCTTTGAAACTAGGAGTACAATAATAAACCCAACTCATCCATATGTCATATCCATCCTAGCTACACGCTTCAGGTATTTAAAAGTGGGTTTTGCCATCTGATTTCACTAAATCTTTCATTTTTTCTCTTTGACTGCAGCCAGGGGGACCAATGCGCCCAGACCACAGGCTCATTTTTTGATGGAAAGCTCAAATCATTTGAAAAGGACCAAGGCCAAAAAGTTAACAGGAATGAACTCCAAACAACGATGGCACAAAACGTTTGATTCCATAATATTCTCTAAATAAATTTCCAGAAGAGGAATAAAGTTCTTTTACATACCTCACAAATTTTCTCTAAGGATGGAACAAAGAAGTCATCACATACTATAGCCAAAGCGTAGAACATATAAAGAGCCTGTAAAGAAAAATTCAGGAAATACTTCAGATTTTTCCTGTACATGAAAAGAGGAAAGAAGGCAATGCTATATTTATTCAGACTAGCAGAAATATATAGCTTCATTTTTTAATTCATTACAAATAAAAATCCCTCTGCTGATCAATTTATGCCATAAAAACAGATTCTTGAATGTAAGATTAAGTTTAGGACAAGAATATTTGCCAGACCCTAAAATACGAAAGGTACCATAGTTTGACAGCATAGGGTGCCACAACAGACTTCATATAAAGGCAAGTAATGGGCAAGGCTTACAGAGTTACATAGTCACCATCTATATTTTCAGTTAATTACTGGACCATGTTGATTAACAATACTCAAGAAATAATCACACCTGGAAACAAGCAGACCCTGACCATGGCTCACTGCACCAAACCTCTCAGGAATGATCCTGGTTCCCTGCACACACGTGATTCTCCCACTGTCTTGTGTGGCTTTATGTGCTGTGCTCATGCAGTGGGTCTAATCCTGCTGTTATCCATCAAACACAATTCCTTTTTACTTTACTTTCCCTGAGCTGGGAATGGAAAACTAAAGCCCACAGGCCTTACTTGTTTTGTTTGGGTTTTTTTCTACAATAAAATATAAAACTCCACATGACATTTTCTATATTTCTTCAGGGTTGTGGGGTTTTTTTAATTACAGTTGCATCTTTTGCACAGAGGCACAATAAGAAAGAAAGAGGATCAAGAATCTTCCACATCATACTTGATGTCATCAACAAAGGAGTTCCAAACCCTTTTTATACAAGATGAAATACAAACAAATAAAAGTCAGCGGAAGAAATCCCTCTGTGATCCATGCGGCCAGGATTTTATCTCCGAGAGGATGAATGCATAGGCACTGCAAATTCAGACTTGCATCATTTTCTTAAATAAATCACAGAATCGTTTAGGTTGGAAAAGACCTTTAAGATCATCAAGTCAAACCGTTAACCTAACACTACCAAGTCCACCACTAAACCACATCCCTAAGATATTACCATTTGAGCATTTGCACCCATACAGACATATTACAAATATTGAAATCTAAGTATTAGAAACATATTGATATATATAGACCTCTATTAGCAAGGCCACTAAGACGATTAACATCTTACAAGACAAATAAAAGGAAAACAAAAATGAAGCACAGTAGAGGAAAACTTACAGCAATGATATGAAGCAGAACTCCTCCTTGCTGTCGTTCTTTATTCGTAAACACATCTTCAGGGAATTCACTAATGGCTGAAAGAGAAAAATACAGGGTTTTTTTAAATTTTACAGCATCTATAAACAGAAGACTGAAAAATAAGGATGCATCTGTAGAAATACATGACCAAACACAAGCGTATCTTCCAATTTGTTACATTATAGCTTGCCACCTCAGAATCTCTTTTCTGCTCTGTAGAAAAAACAGAGAACTGATATTTAGGTGTTATTAATTATCATCATTCCAGTGACTTAAACCAACCTCCACTGTACTAAGAGTTTCATATTCTTAATGCCTTATTTTTACTATCGTCTCTTCTGTGTCTCCTCTAAATATACTTTCAAAGTTATAGGCACAGGCACAAAAATTCATCCTGAAATAACATTCCTGGCTTTAAGTGCACCTTGCCTGAAAAATTACACAATGATTGTAACTTTCCATCAGGTTCTTAACTACAAACTTTTATAGGGCTCCACAGTCTTGCAAATCATTTCACAAAGATTAAAGTGATTCCAAGTACTTTCTCCAGAAAGCCTACTATCTAAATCTGGTGAAGGAAGGAACGAAACAGAAATGGTAGGTGGACGATAGGAATGTGCAAAGACATGAGTTCTGGGATTATTTCTGGGTGACAGTGAAGTTGTGTGGAGCTCAGTTAGAGGATCTATGTTCCACACAAAGGCAACAGAGTGAAAATAAGATTACAGATGGCAGAGACAAAGACAGCAAAGGCCTGAAGAAATAGATGAGATAAAAAACATCCAGATGATTGACAAGACAGGCAGGGATAGAGATCTACAGTGCCTCAGACAGGAGTCTGGGAAGTTTAAGGGTGAAAACTATTTCAGCCACTGGAATCCAAATGCACTGAACTAATTCAATTATTATTCAGAAAGAGATGTTCCTTTCCGCAAGGACTTGTAGATGTAGGTTGACAACAAGATAAGCTCCAGAAGGTTCTTACGAACTTACCATAATATACTGAAACTCAGGGAAGGAAACAGAGAGAATATATGATCATCTTCCCCATATTCAAGGCTGCCAGCTTAAAGAAATGCTTTAGAGCACAACATAGGATGTTTATGCTGTTCTATTTTCAATTTCAATGGCATATTTTCTCAATTTCTCGATATAATTCTGAAAATAATAACCATGAACATAGAAACCAAGAATTCGAGGTATGGCTGATGTCTACTCAACTTCAAACACTCTAAACCAGTCTAATTTTCAGGAAATGTTGCACTGTAACTCTTTGAAGATTACGCTTTTTACAGTATCTTAAATTTGAGTTACCTGTAATCACCAAACACACTTGAAAATCTTAGCTGCAGTGAGAGGATAATCTAGTTTCAAGGACCTGAATGACTTCTCATCTCCTCAGTCTTTAAGTTTTATGTAAATACAAAAATGCCTCTTCTCATCCGTACTACACACACTTACGTATGTTGCATATGTCTAGCTTGACAAAGACTTGAACAGTGTCTCCATGCAAAGTTGAAGATCCCATAGCTCTGTTTTTTCCTCAGTGCCCACTACCATAAATGTGTTATTTTTGAACTAATACACTGGCAGCAGGCAGTGTTTAAAACCTTATATACATAAATCATACCTTCCTTCCAAAAGTCAAAGTTACCATTTTATGAAATCTCTCTAAATCCTCCAACTTATATTTGAAAGCCACTATAGTTTTGTTTAAAACTACTAACGGTCTAAAAAACATATAAAATAAAAGTTAATCAACAATGACCGACTGCAATTCCTTTACTGATTTTCATTAGGCTTCTCAGTAAGACTTGTTCTTACTGTTGTATTCTGACTGGAACCAATATCAGCGATATGCTGAATATAGCCTTCCCAAAACAGAGGTGCATCTTTTCTTTTAAATCTCAGACAACAAAAACTGTATAAATCTATAGTGAAAAGGTGTCCCTGCCTGTGGCAGGGGGGTTGGAACTAGATGATCTTTAAGGTCCCTTCCAACCCAAACCATTCTATGATTCTATACTAAATTTTGCTTAGGTACTCCTGAATGCTATTTCCTACTCATAGGTAAATGTTCTATTCCTGGTCCTCCTCCCATAATCACCAGGGAAAATGAAAGCAACAGTGACTATAAACACACAAATGCATCAGCACAATAGCACAATAATACCCAATCACTTATCAAATTATGGAATACCATTCAAGGGTATGAAGAGTGCTTCAGTGCCTAAAGATCACCAGCAAACCAGTGTTTAGCAGGACTAGCTTCGAGAAAGTGGTTCTGGGTTGCTACAGAACTCCACAGTCTTCAAGGCTCGTGGATTGCACTGTAAGGAGATTTGTGACCTTAAGAAACTGACTGAGGAAACAGCATTGCTATACAAATGCAAATCACACTGTAAATAAAAGATACTTGCCTACTGAGCCAAACAAATTCAAGTACTTCTAAAATCAGAATATGTGAATAAAACATCTTCCTTTCTGTTTGGTTTTCATCACTGTTACCTCAAACAAGGAAAAGGATAGTGGAAATATACAAACTGGGAGAAAACTGGTTGCATTGTAGTTTTGAGACACTGTGTATTTAGCGTTGACATGCTTACTTGTTTACTAGAAGACAATGCTGGATAATCCACAAACTATTGGTCACGATGCAGCAATCTGCAATGCATTTATCTACAGATAAACCTTCTAAGATGCCAACAGAACCTTATATGCATGTAACAGCCAAGCAGGTTTCCTGTAGTAATATACTGCTATCTATAGTAATATACTAATATAGTAATATGGTAAAATACAGTAATATCATTCCCCCCATGTAGCAATCAGGGAGGAACACCCTTCTGAAATAATACTGGAATACCATGAACTTTAAGAACTTCTTGTCTGCTACACTAGCTGACAAAAGCAAAATATCTCAGAGGAGTTATTCCCTACCCAAATGAAATAAAGTACAGCAAAAATTTAATCAGCACCCAAAGCATGTGGTTTTAAATAAATTCTGCCGATTAACAATTAATATTAACTAAAATGATTAATAACTAAAAAAGTATTAAGGGGATTTCTACTTTGGGAGAAAAGACCCAGAACTACAGCAGCTGGCATCTTACGCAATATGGTTGTTCTTGCATCACTGGCTAAAATACCAAGCCCACATGGATGTATTCAGGACATGTATACTATTTTTCTTATCGCACCCCCCATTTGTCCTTTGTCTTCTCCATTCAAGCCGTGGCTGTGAGAATACACGTATTCCAGCAATGCACTAGGACAGCAGAGACCAGAGTCCTGGCCTGAGCCTCTAGCAACGGTAACATGACCCTGCACATGGGGTACATCCTTTCGCACACTCTGATGCAAAGGTTTGCAGCTCCCATCACAGGTGCTTGTGCCAGAAGCACCATCCCCCTTACTGCCACCATATAGCAAAGGGAATATATCCCTGTCCCATAACTTGGCAAAATCAATGTGTCATCTGTAAAGCTATTACCTACATGGTAATCTTATTCAGTTGACTGTAAAATATTTCACAGTATAACATTAAAAATGGTTAAGTCAGTATAAACTGAAGTTTTAAGAAGCTTGAATAAAAATCACTAATGTGACTTTACTTATTCAAAGTTAATACTAAACAGGAAAGCAGAAGACCAGAAGATGTCAAAGGTAAGAGCCTTTGAGGTCTTTGAGGCCTAAAAGATAGAATAATTTTATTTAATTGATTTTTTTTAACTGTATCTTTTAACTGTATTCTGTTATACCAAGTAATAGTCTTACTTAGCATTGGTAGTTAAAGTTGCTGAATCCCTGGGCCTCAACTGTCGCAAACTTTTGAACCTGACTTGAACTGTTTGCTTGGATACGCGAAGGAAGACCTCGAAACCAGTGTGAACTGGAAGATAAGGAGGCTACAGCTGTGAGCAGAAGCTGTAACTCTTGCAGATAAGAGTTAAACATCACACGATGTCTCACGACTCGCTTGGAAGACCAAGAATCCAATAAGAAACAAAAGGACCCCAGACTGCTAATTACCATTGGACCAAGAGGCACGTGCAGGGCACGTGAACAGCGGGGTGCATAGGTTGTAAGGGTATAAATGCCCACGGATTTCTTCGTACCCTGGAGGGACCCAGCTCAAGCTGTCCTTACGGCTGCGTTATTCAATTAAAATATTTATTTTCCTGGAAGTTGGTGTCTGAGACTCTGCTGTGTGAAACCTAGGGAAAAGAAATTTCTTTAACAGCCAGAAGATAGAAATGAGCCCAGGCGTCTGATCACCAAGCAAAAGCAAACCAGCTTCACTGCAAACCATCTTGCTTCATATATAGTCTGGTGATGTAGTATTCATAACAAATAATGACTTGTAATAAGTATCTGCTTGCTTCACAGAGGTAATTTTATATGAATTAACATGAAGACAGCTTTTCTCAAAGATAATGCTCTTCTCTACACAGAACTCATGGCATGCAATTGTTCTCACATAAAGACACTACAAAATCTTCTTTAAAAGTCAGAGAAATGAAGCAAGGCTCTGGAGCTTGGTAAGTAAGATTTCCTCCTCAATGAAATTGCCACCTGGCAGTGAGTTCCGAGGTAAAGTTTGGAGTTTTTCAGTATAAGAATTTGCTGTCTTTATGGCTTTATTATCCAGATAATCATAGGTTTTGTATAATTGTCAACCATAAATTCTGTATACCTTACCCACATGCATTGCTCTTTATTTACTCACTGTATCATGGTTTTAATATTTTAAACAAAGATTTGTTTTTCTTATCTACTGCTATGATAACCTGGTTGCTCAGGAAAAGACTGTTTGGATTCCCTTGGCTCCTAGCTTAGGCTTGGGAATCAGTATCACTTAACTGAGGGTGGCAGTGGCACTCCCTCATCTGTATGAGCTGACAGAGGGGATATGACATTATCACAGAGTTTGAGACAGCACGGTCTGCCCTCATGGTACGATCTGATGGGTGTGCACAGCAGGGCACCACTCTACTTCACACACAGATATTTTCTCGTGTATAGGAGACAGAGCTATCTGGCAGCCCGAGTGGGCGCTACATCTCCGCAGTTCCTACTGAAAAGAGACAGAACAGATGGGAGAAGGAGATGAAATGAAGAGCGGTACATCTAATGGGCTAACCTTTGCCATAAAAAGGAGGGGAACATACACCAATCATCTTAAAATCAGCTAGAAATACAGAAATATTTATCCTGTTGGTACTGTTGCAAACCCAACGCTCCTGCAGCTTAGCTTATCAAGCACAGATTTATTGAGGGGGAAAGGGAAGGCATCAAGAAAGCCAAGTCTATATTGGATCTGTCACCATTCTGCAGCTCATTCCCTCTCCCCAGTCATGAAATGAGTGGGGAAACAAAAGCAGCTTAACCAGCCACGTCTTGGAGGGACACCACCACCTTTTTCTCTGAGTGATGAAAACAAAAAATCCTTCGCTATTCCATGACAGAAAGGATGATTCATTCATCTTTGATAAAAAGCTCTGGCTGAGCTGTCTGTGGCTAAAGAGCTACACAAGGCATGCAAATAGCATGCCTCAGAACAGAATATAATAGCAGCTGCACAGCTTAAGCTGTCTGCGTGGCTCTGGAGTGGAGATCTGGTATGCAGCAGCCGGGGTAACCCAGGCATGCCAGAGACACCTGCCCGGACTTAGGCTGTTACTGGATTACTTCTGGGTACCATCAGAGCATTGTTCCCACATGCCCTATCCATACCGTGACAGGCAGTCTGCCAATCAGAGCATTGTTCCCACATGCCCTATCCATACCGTGACAGGCAGTCTGCCAATGAAGTTAAGTTTCAAAATCTCCTAAGCCTGCCAGAACATCTCAACAACCACGTGGATCTGTAGTTTTATAACCTGCCTCGACATGTGATTTCTTCACCTTATCAGCAGTTGACTTACAGAGGCAACAAACATGCCAACTTTTAATACCTGCTAAGTGTTCAAGCTTGTTACAACTCTTTAATTTCTCCTCACATGGAGAGGGAACTGTAGTTGTTTGAAAGGACACACACAATCGGCTTTGCAGGAAGGGGGTTAGGGAAATGATGTACACAGAAGCCCACTTCTCCTTTTAATGCCTGCATCTTGTTCCCCTGCCCTTGTTCCTCTGGCCCTTCAGGACATGTTACATCTACAGATTGCGATACCTACCCCTTTGCCCTGGCATTCCAGGGTTGTTGATCATCAGACTCACGCAGGGCAGAGATATAAGGGGAAGAAGGACAGATCGAAGACAGAACTACATACTTCCATACTTCCTCTATAACCAGCTTGAATATTTCAAATTTGTGTCATTTGTTTAAGCACTACAAGCACATTTAGGCACCTATGCACTTAAGTGTATTTCTGCTTATGTGCAATTCCCTTCTCACGCTGCAGGGCCTCCTCTTCCTAAGGCCTGATGTTGTATTCATGCACATGTGTTTGTGCCTCAGTGACAGCAAACAAACTGCTCACTGTGTGCAGAAATGAGCTGCTTTATACCTGTCAAGCAAATGCATGCATCATTACCTGGTATGAGTAGCAAAATGTCAACAGCTTGTGCACCAAGAGTTGAACTTGCAACAGCCTTCGTCGTACTGCAACTCGCACTAATATAATCTGTTAGAAGATCTGAGTGAAAGCCAGTAAATCATCACTTCTACCAACCACATCCCCCTGAATGCAGGGGTCCTATATGAGTTGAGTTGCACTGATTGGGATAAGTATGTCTTAGAACCACCTTTGCTTTCAAAACGTTTGTGGCTTTGGCCCATGCTTCTCTCCAAAATCGGCGCACTGGGAAGATTTTTACAGAAAGAAGGCAGGCACTTAGAAAGCATCCTGAAGAAAATGGGAGAAATTCCTCCCATATTGTCTTTACCACCGATGTCAAGAGGGTCAGTTCACTGTCACATTTCACATGTTAGCTCAGGTGCTGAAATGGTCACAGTCTCAGAAATGACTGTGGTGAGCTCAGGACAGCCAAACAGACATGTAGCTAGTCTTGGGGAACAGCATAATAACACTCACCTGATCCTCTTGCATAACCAGTGCACTTTCAGTATTGTGACAGCAATTGTGTACTTTAGAAAAGCCATGTCGCTTTTGTTCACAGAAAAGCATTGACTTGTTTTAGTTATGTATTCCAGTGTTAACACTGGAAACAAAGTCAACCTAAAGATCATATTATTACAGTGAAACTAATTTACTCATATATAAAATGTGTCATATGAAAGTCCTCCTTTTTAATACTACTTCCCAAATCATGTAAAATAAATTTTAACAGTCATTAGAAAATCATACATGTGCCACAGTATGTTAAAACTATATTTTTTACAGAGTTACAGAAAGCCTAAATTCATTAAAATAATCACATAAATATCAAATTTAAAAATAACCCTTTCTAACACCACAAGCTAACATGTCCTTAACTCTGAATTGTCAGTGGAAAAAACAGTGTACTCAGCAAGTGCCTTCATACATGAAAGCTGGTAACTTAAAAATCTTACAAGGACCAAAAAAGAAAAAAAGAACAATTCACTGATACTCCTGGGTGCCATTCAGAACAAATAAGAACTACCAAGCTTTAAATTCCCATTCCCATTAGACAGCTGTTCCCAGTTTTCAGTAGCAGGATGACATGTGGATTTTCCCTCAAATACTCAGTTCAGCTTCTGCTGGATACTAATCTAGGCATCACTGTTAAAGCAAATCAGGAATGGGCAATTCAAAGAAACACACACATTTACTTGAAAAACTCTGCAAGGAAATTCCTTTAAAGATAACTCTTTAGTAAACTGGTTTCATGGATTACACCACCTGGACAGCAACAGAGCACCCGAATGAAGTGCAATGAAATGATATGAAATACCACCCAACTTCTTTGAGAGATATTTGTGCATCTGTGTAATGCCGTGTGATGCCAAAGATCAAGCTTTCTATTTCCAGGCAAAGCACCATATGGCAGGAGGCACAGTAAGCATCCTCCTCCACAGCCCTCACCTCACAAACAGTGGAATTAGGATCAAATTTTGTCTCTGTGGTATATTAACTCAACTTGCATTGCTCAAACAAAAGGGCTGTCAAATGTGATTATCTGTGCAATGGTAAGAGGCAGCTTATGAAGCAAATAACTGATGCAACACTAAACTACTAAATCCATTTAATATATGTATTGTAAAAGGATGGTGTATTAATGAAATAGCCTTCAAAATTCTCCCTCCATCATATGAAATTACGAAAATATCTATACAAGACTGGATTAAGTACAATAAAAAGTAACATTAATACCTCATTAAACCCTGGACTGACATTTAATTTCTTTTCTCTTTTATAAAAAAGAAGAGTATTTGCGCTCATTAAGGCAATGTCAAATGATCAAACAAAAATACATTAACAATTATCTGCCAACAAAAAGAAAATTGAAAGGCAGGATGAAATCTCATCTCCCAATTTAGGGAGTCAGTGACGACACATGGGTGCACAAGTACTGCAACATGGGGATGCATCGGCATATCAAAGTGTAGCATTTCATGTGTACTGGGCCTTGTGTTAATGGCTTCAAACGTCCTCAAGATAACTCTAGAAGGACCTCAAGGTTTGGGATCATGGATTTTTTTTTTCCTCTCTGCTCTCCAGCTGATATGCTCTCTAGAAACTGCCTTTAAAGAGCTAGAGGTCATTTGCCTCATGATTAGTTTTCTTTTCTTTCTGGCAATGGTTAGTCATTTCACATTATTTTCTGATATGGATAGCTCTTGCCTGATGCCTTCATCCAACTGCATCTCAACCTTATTACTGCAAAGTAGCAGTTCTACAGAAGATGGCTGGAACCTGCCTGGAACAGCTCTACCACGATCCAGGATTTCAGTACAGCTATCAAACTGTGAAGTCCACTCAAATTAACTAAGAATGAGGACATGAACATTTCTAAATCAGTGCTGAACAAAAGTGAAATTGCCAACACTTAGTTTTATTACAGCTGTTTAAGAATAACTTACATTAAAAGATTTGAATTCAGTGTAGTGCAGTGCCCAAAATCTGCCTCCGTTTGACAGCTCTCCAGTGCTTACGTGAAATAAGCTGTTGGTCTCAGTGACCAGTCACAGAATTTCTGAACTCTGCTAACATCTTCCCTGATTATGGTACTGGTATTACACAAAGCGCATGTGTATTCTTCAAAATCCCACCCAAGGACACCAACCCTTTTATTTTACACCTCAGATTCCTAAACCAGGATACTAAAAGGTTTTTCACCTTCTCCCCTTTTTTTACTTACTGTCTCATACTGCCTCTGCTGTGTTTACACTACTCTGAGCCAGGGCTGCCAAAGCAGTTCAAACACTAGCAGTGTCCAGCACTGGTGCGGCTTATTCGGACATGTCATTTCCCAGCTCAGGGGGAATAATACGGTTCGTCCTCCACTCAGGACTGAATAATCATTGTGGAATAATGTGAACAGGTTTAAATTGTACTACCTCATGATCGTTCTGTGAATTAACCACAGACATCAGTCATCAGTAAAAACTGGTGTCTTCTACGTGCAATTTCTTTCTGGTTTCTAACTTTGAGCTTCATACATTTGACCTCTCCTCTCCCCTTCACCTTTCTCTCATTTTTTGCTTCCTGAAAGTTGATGGCTTCTATGGTCAGCAGCCTCGTGTTTCATTTGAAGGAGGCCTGTGGCTATGCAGTGTTGGACTCAACTGGGCTGTGTCCTTTTTAAATACAGGTAGAAAATGATGTCCCTGGTAAGATCACTAGCTGATAGGAAAAACAGTTTTGGAAAAGGGATGATGACCAAATTAACTATCAATACTGTGACTCACATAAGAAAGCACAGTTATTAAAAGGTCAGGCAATTTTTCATCCCAACAGAAAAAGAATCATTCCTTATGTTTTTCACAGGCAAGCCTTCCAGCTGCAAACAGGCTGGAGAATCAAACATCACTCGCTTTTTCTGTGAGTTGTTGGTATTATCACCTCAAGCTCAATGAGGTCTTGTTTTGAGGTTTTTTTACACCCAGTCGGACTTTAAAATCTCTTCCAGAAGTTCTCCTCTCTCCAGAGACCACTACCTCCCACTTTGTTCCCAAAATGACTCTTTCAGCAGGTGTACAAGGAACAACCACCACAGAAGTTGTGCTTAACAGATTTCCCTACACTACAGAATTTCATAGCTGGACGAGTCTCTTTTCTGTGCTGCTTGAATGTGCAAGCAAGACAGATCAGTTCAGTAAATCTGGCCCAAGGTTGAAGTCTCCTTCCTTTCTGAACATCTGAAGAGCTCATTTGGCAGATGACACCCATTTCAAAACTGGGATGCATTATTATTCCATTGATGCCACGTAACAATGGGATCAAAACTGCCCTTCAAAGACAAAATGAAAAGCTGGCTACCAGTGACACAGCTAATAGGGAAGATGATCACATTTATGAATGGATATAGATGCAGTGGCAGGAAATAAGTTTTCCTTAGAGAATGTCACTGATACTGTTTAATGAACATCTCTGCTTGCAAACTGACTATAGAAGTATTTTTCTATACAATCGAGTTCCTTCTTCCTAGCCTTCTTCAGTGAATAAAATAGGGTGTTACTACCTCCTTATACCTGCTGGAGACAGACCTCAAGTAACATAGAATATGAGGCTATTTCCTGCTTGCTACATCCTCAGTAGAAGTGACAACCACATTCAAACTGCAAAATGACTGGCAAAATTCAACTCGATCAAAGTTAGACCACAGATTTAAGTCTGAACTGCTGGTAGCTAGAAAAGCTACCAGGTTACTTGAAAACTGAACAGATTACACATAGAAAACACTAAGAAGGATGAAACAAGCTACGGCAAGAGCTGCCAGAGCAGCTATCTTTCAGAATAGAAGTGCACTTTAAATGCAACTGTGCGATTGTGCCTTCAGCACAGTTAATGCATAATAATAGGCTTTTGAATCCCTTCTACTTCAGCAAAAGCTGCACTATGGCTCATTTAAAAGCAGCTGTATTGGCACACGCCATTCTTTTTCCCCAGATGCATGGAAAAGGATCTAATTTAATCTATTTAATCTATTTTAATACATAAAATATATGTATTTTTACTGCTTTTCTGATACCAAATCCAAGCAGGGATTTTAACCATCCAGGAAAATTGTGCTACTCTCCAAGTTGAAACAGCACAAAAACTATAGATTATATCTTCTAATAGGCTAAGATTAAGTTAAATAAACTGGTTTTCTAGAAACAAATGGGCACAAGGTAGCAGAGCCAACAGCGGACTTTAAGACAGGTCTACAGAGACCAAACAGAGAAAGGCATAAAATAAAGTCAGGCATGGGTATTGTTTGAACTTTCTTTACTTAGAAGTTTTTCTTTCTGGATATAGAACGAAAATGCTGGAAGGCAGCAGTAGAAAGACCTACTCAAACATTTATTCCACCCCTGCCAATTCAGGATTGCTTCCAACAATGAGTTTTCGTATGCTTTCTCCAAAAAGCTCCATCAATCAGGAGGGAACAGGTAAAATACAAAGACACAAAAATAAGGCAGAGGAAGCCCCTCAAGGCTGTTCATTAAGTGACCTTTCTGGGGCCAGAATTCCCAAGAGCGTTCAGCACAGGCAAGCCAAGATTGTCAAGGAACTCAGCTCACCACAGACACCATGCTCAGCCCTTATAAAAATCAGGCTGTTGATGCCACAAGCTGAGATCAGCTGATTAATTCTCCGAATTTTGCTTTTATTTTAGAAGGAAGCTGAATTTTGAAAAATTATTTCAAGTTGCACATATTAAGCTCTCAAAAAAAAAAACAGTGTTAAAAAACTGGATCTATAATGAAGTCAGGTTTTGGAGTCGAGTATTTAGGATAATTTTTTGTTCAAGGTACCCTTTGGTGCTTTGAAAAACTCATTTTCATATGGACAAACAGAAGCACAACAGTTTCTCCCTGTGAGCCACGCTCATGTGGTGTAGCCAATTCTCACTACTTCATTGTAAACCATGCGATATTTGTTTTTTACTTTTCCTGAAGCCAAGGTCCTGGAATCATGCAATTATGTAACAACAGCAGCTTTCACTTAGAACAAAAAATCTGCTTCTAGCCTTTGTGTTTGTGGAAGAGGGCCCAAGCCCAAAAATCTAAAAGACTTACAAAATACAGAAGACAAACAAAAAAGAGACCCAGACAGTTGTTTATCTTTTAAAAAAACACCACAATTTTGCAGGGCCAGGTTTACACTTCCTGAGCACACAGGATTACTCCTCAGTTCATATGCTTTAGCTCAAAGTCACAAATACATGCACATTCCAGCATGTGGTTTCTGCCCAATGATGTAAAATGATGCCAACATGTTTCTTACACCATAGGCTAAAGCCTACTTCACCTTTTCCACACAAGCAATCCCCTCCAAAGCAACCAAGATTTAATCTTCCAGCTCCTATGTAATGATTCATTTACTAGATAAATAATTTTTCAAATGGCAGATTTGCACAGTTCTGTGTTATTTTTCCGCAGACAATATCCCTTGGGGCATTTTGTCCTTACTTTAGACATTGAAGAAGAAGCTGTAAACACTACTGGAGTACTTCAAGACTGATCTCTTTTCAGTCCTAGCCTCTATTTCATACTTCAGCAGCCTCACATTTGATATGAAATCTGCTAAGTAAAAACCATCTGCTTAAAAGATCTGGAGACTTCCACATATTTAGCAGCATCTTAAGTGGCACTTAAGATTTGAGGGAGGGAAAGTGATTTTTTTCCTAAATGCATAGTAATTATTCCAGAATAAAAGCGATCTTAATCCAGAATAGAGGCACACAACAGGAAAGCCTGCTGCTGGAAGGTAAAAAGATAAACATTACAATAATTCCACAATTCAAATTTACAGTCCTTCTCATACTGTCTTCATCCATGTGAAATCCTATTCCATGATTATTTAGTATCCATAAACGAATGTTGCAGTGAAACTCATACCAATGCACATAAAAAAGAGACATAATCTTCACTTTGAGCAGTGCATACACGAAGCTGAGTACAAGGCCGAAGGCCACAGAAGTGAAATTAGCAAAAGGAAAGAAAGAGGGGGAAAAAAGCTACGTTGATTTAGTAATGTCACAGCCCAACCATGAAAGATTAGTACAGGGGTTTTTTTAGACTTTAGAATTTAATTGTAGAAGAATGTATAGTTCAATACAACACACGTCTCTCTTTAATCTAGCCAGGTCGGATACCAATAATGGGGGAGCTACTGTCACACAAGCTTCAGCACATATGGTACAAGCCCAGCTGGAAGCCTGGATATATAGGTCATAGCTGGAGCTTCTGCTTCACTGCTGCTGGTACCACAGCTAGTTCACTTAAACTCAGGTATTTCTCCATTACTGCAAAAATACTCCAGCTGTAAGTTTGGAGTGTTGCTTTCTAAAAACAAGCATCACACTGTCACAATGCTGCGTGCACATACACTGTCTGTGACGTACACTGTCTGAGACCAAGTCAGAGGACAGCACTTCTCATGCCAAAGTAGCCATCAGAAGTGTAAGCAATTTGAAGAGTGCTAGCAGATTTTATTTTAATTTATTTCCAAACTTCACTGGCTGACCAGCAAATTGATGAAAGTGGTACCGAGAGTTCTCGCCAGCTTACTCTGCACTGGTTTACTACATAGCATGCATACAGACTATGGGGTAACCCTCAGCAGAAAATCCCAAATCAGCACATCAGAAATATATTTCTCCCCGATCAACATTTGCACTTGCCTCAGCAGGCACCAAACTACACTGTCTGGCCTTTAGAGGTAAGAAAGGCACATTTATCTGGAGTCTCAGAAAGACATCCATGGGAAACAATCACTGTCTCTAAATATCACTGAGGTAACAACATAAATGAGACAGGGAATTATGGAGAGTCTCAGAACATGGTAGGAAAAGAATCAATGTCTGAAAGCTAAGGAAGGAAAAAAAAATCAGTTAAATATATGCACTAAATTCTTCACTAAATAGGAAGAATTTAGGTTTTCCTAAATAGGAAACTCATATACTCATCTAATCATACCAAACAGCAGCAAGTATTTAAAGTAGATATATTATAAAGCACTATATACAAAAAATAAAAAAAATCTCTAGGAGCATCATCTAAAATATTCTCAAGAAGCATCACACCAAGATGGTGCCCAGGAAAATACATGTAGTTAGAAATAACTGATTCAAGGGATCTTTTTTAGTCTGGTCTTAATAAGGCTAGACTCCAGTGTTATCCACATCATACTTTACAGTGCCACTCAATGCAGCAGGACCACAAAAGATATAACCAGCTGCAAAACATACAGAATGCTTTCACACCTGCCCATATAGGAATAATACTGCATTACTCTTCTTTCTTAAAATAAGCTTATATCATCTTTGTCTCGTTGCATCAGGTGGTTCAGAAACTGGTTTTGCTCTCCTTCCTCTTGTTTGGGTGAACTGAACAGGAAAACCCATCTTCCTAATATGTATTAGAAATACACAGAAAAAAACATATATACCTATATATATATTCTGTTTATATTCTCTGTACATATATCTATTTAGGTTTGTCTCAAACTGTTAGGCGAAAAAAAACTGCCATGCAGAGATAAGGTGGTGGTTATATTTCTGGTGTGAACCAGAAAACAGAGCCAGAATATGACCAGCATGGTCACAAAAACAAGAAACGTGGACTAGAGCAGTGAATACTTAAAGACAGCAGAGCCTTACCACAAACTTCATCTGCTTTCAACTGATGTAAGGAGAACAGAACAGGATCATGGCTTTAAACTGTTGATCTGATTTATCATATCTCACCCGCCCAGAGAGCCAGCCCTAACATTACGAAAGTTATTTCTATGCTCATTTTGGATTACTAAATCTATTAACTTAACTTATAGTGTCACTGTGTCATGTAATACCAACCTCTTTCACAGTCAGAGGGAAGACTAAATGCATGAAAATGCCTCATACTGTTAGTACTTCCCTTCAATGGCCTGGCTGAATGTAGCCGATGATTCAAGAATTTGCAAACCAGTTACAAACACCAAGGGACATTACCAGATGAGTGCCCTTTTTCTAGTCTTTTGTTCTGTGAAAATGCCTCTTCTGTTACCTTGCAATCATCAAATACTGGGCATAAAATGTTGTACCTGGTTTGTGTACCTTTCTTGCTTAATAATGAATTACACCTTTTAGAATGTTAACTTGAGCACAGCAGCGCTTCAATTCAAGTTGGCTAGCCTGTCAGAAAGCACTAGTTACAGCTTACATTAGCACATCTCATCAGCCACTAACACAATCACTCTGCAGTCATTCAATCACTGTGCGAAGCTCTTGAGTTATTTTCCAGTGCAGTTGCTCTCATCTATGTTAAACTAATCTGAGATAGATCGTTCAAGTTAATTTTGCAGCGAAGACACAGGCTGAATGAGAGAACATGATTTTCCCAACTGCACGGCATAGTTAACGCGACAGTTGGGAATGACACACACCAGTTTGATTTCCAGCAGTTGCTCCATCCACTTGACAAACCTCTTCCTATTCTTACTGTGAAAGCATATATTGTGGTTTAACACAAGACTGGGCAGTTGACCAAGTAACAGCTTGTTTTTTTCAGTTTGGGTTTTTTCTCCCTAAATTTAACCGTTGAGAGATTTGAAATGTGTCTGCAGATGAATCAACAGCTTAAATGGTTCAGTGAGCAAAATAATTGTATGGATTTTTTTTTTTTTGTCAACATGGGGATTTTAACATATTTGCACTTAGCAGACGTAACAAATTCGAGTAAAACTCATTTCAGTTCAATTTATGTTCTCTTTAACTCTCATTTCTTAACCATATTTCTGCTGAAAGGCTACTACTGAAATTAAGAAGCATAGCTCTACAAATATTAATGGAGCTTTGCTGATTTACATCAGCTTGAGATTCCAGCCCACAAATTTTTCTTTAATTAGAAAGGTTCAGAGGCATAAACAGTGCAAACACTAAGTGCACAATGCTGTTCTCAAGTATAAGTTTCAAACTGACAAAAGAATTCTGAAGTAGAAAAAATGTTTGGATGGTGCATTTCAACAAAGACAGAAACAAAGTTTTCATGGCTTTTCCATAACAACTACAAGGCACAAATCAAAGACCTAGATTCCATAACGGGCTCCCAGTGCTGATGACCTATAAGGTGATCAGCACAAATCCAGCCCATCAGTTCCAGAAGTTACTATTAATATTGGTGCCATTTCAACTAGACTTCTTGTTTTTTGAGTCAGGCACTTACTTAAGTACTCTGATAAAGCTCCTGTGATGATCTTCTCTAAAAAAAATTCACCATGCAAAGACATATTTGCCTTTGCAGTTCATTTCACTGAAGACAGTTCAAGGTGTAACTAAACAGCAAAATCACATTCTACTAGACTGCAGTACTAATTACACTGAGGAATAATTATAAGGAATTATCACTGGTAGGCAAAACAAAATCCTGCATATGGAGAAACATATGTTGACATTTTAGCCATTAATTATAATCAATGGCACTGATGCCCTTTCCTAATGGAATCACACAAGTAAGGTTAACAGAAGTCCAGTTCATGCAGCTACTATAAAAACAGCACAGACAAAATAAAGCCGAGCTAGCACACAGACTCTGCTAAATGTTCAGAACAACCAGGTACTGCTTTCAACACAACTGACAGGGAAAAATACTCAGACATCTATGTCAGACCAGGCTCCTTATTCCAGTTTGCAATCTAGACATTGTGGGCACTATGCTCCGATAACTGTGGTAGCCCTGGATAGATACGTTCTAAATAACTTAGGCACTCTCTTAAAACGTGATGCCAAAAGAGCTGCCACACCTAAGACAAATTCCTTGTAGAAAGCAATTGGAATACAACCCCTTAAGGAAGCAAGGATAATGTCTGAGTATCAAATAATTCCAGCCACATACAGTAACATACACTGATAACATTCCAAGCTAAGCCTTACCCCTTTTACTCAAGGGATACTGTGGCAGTTAGGTATGTGATTGCTAGACTGAAATAAACACAATTATTTGTGGAAATATTTGGAACACAGAAGATCATCAGAGGACTCGAAGACACAAGTGGTGTTTCACACTGGAGAGGCCTGCCCTGGTTTTCAGATGAGGCACACCACACTTAAGACTGGTCTGTGAATGGTGAAAATGTAAGGAAATGATAGATTCTGACACATGCAGTAATAACTGTAGACCTTAACAAATACCAGCAATATATAATTATGACAGAGAAGGCTGCAGCCAAGGAGCAGTGATGGGGTACTGTCCACAGGGCTCCTCTGCCACCACATCAAGTGGGAAGAAATTTGTTTGAAAACCAAAAGCAGGTACAGCTTCTGAGAAAAGGAGGATGGCACAGCTGTGCCAGCAGGCTGAGGAGGTGTCAGTGGCAGCTGGAAGAAGCTGAGGAGGGGGTGGTAATTGTCCAAAATTAACATTTAAAGGAGGAACAGTGTACCCATGAATAACTGACATGAATAATCACAAGACAAGTTGAATCTTTTCCTACTAATAAGTGCAGCCACATAAAGGCATCAGAACGTTGACTAACCTTCAGTGAACAAAGCACTGTTAAAAGTAGTAACAGCAAGAGCACTGTAGGAAAACTAGATATAGGATACAGAATAATGTTAATGCCTACAGAAAAAAACACATGCAGCCTTTACAAAGTCACATTTCCCCACACATTTGATATGCAATCGAATATTTCATTTTCCCTCAAAAAAAAAACCCCACCCGGCATAGCTCTGGGTTCAAGGATACAGACTGCAGGAGGGAAGTGTTTGGAGAGGATTCCACAAAGTCACTTTACGTGCATTTGACTTAAACGTCAGCTGCACTTCTAGTAAGCCTTTAAATGCTACCATGCTGACATCCTAGAGACATGAAAGTGAGATCACAGGCCTGTATATGTTAAAAATAATCAAAGTAATAGCCTAATTTTGCAAGCAGTTTCCTACAATTCAAATCCAATGAAGTAGAACTGCAAATGAGTTCAGACAAAAGTCATGCCATCATTATGGCATGTTCTTCTTATTAGGAGAAGTTGAAGTAGTGGATTATCTTCACAGCATTCTTAAAATTCATTATTACATACACACTATTTGTAAAAGTTATGTACATAATAATACAACTAAGAGCAAAAGTTAATGTCATAAAACCAAAAAGAAATCATAAACAACACTACACAAGATGAAGAGATTACTGATAAAGAAACTGCTATAGGAGTAAAAGGTTTTAAGGAAAAAATAGCACGTAACGGGGAAGAAATCAAAGACTTTATGAAGACACAAAAAGCTAAGAGAGGACTGAAACAAGTGCAGAGCATACGGAGGGAAGTACACAAAATAAAGTGAGGAGTGGGAAATTACACAAAGCATGCACAGTAAGGAATAACTACTGAGAGTCAAAATTATGTACCATTTTTGACTAAACATTCAGGGATGTGCTAATGAGACACGAGGACATCCAGGAAGAAATGCCTGAAGGTTCAAGATCTGAGACCAGAAAAATGTGTGAGAAGCAGGCACAGATACAAATACTTGGAAATTACTGTCAGAGAAGTTATGATTAAACTCATCAGAGCGCAGCTGAAGATGTTATAAAGACGAGAAGGCAACAGAAGGAAGAAACATGAATTATGCCAAAAGAAAAATAAAAAGGAGGCCAAGGAAACCATGAGCAAAGCAGAAGATATCCAATAGAGCACAACACCGAAGACGACAAGAGCAGGGAAGAAACAGAGGTAGCAACAGTACTATGAAAGGAAGCATGCAGACAGATCAAGAACTGTCCCAGTGATCTTCCTAAGGAGATGGACACACAAACAAATGGCGGTTGCCCCACGTGTTTCATTAGAAGTGAACCTGTGGGAACCACAGATGTTCAAATCATTTTAACCAAAACAGTCAAACTGTAATTCCCAACAAAGAACCCACAAAAATAAGTAACATAAAGAGCCTGATTGAACACCTTCAGTCAGGTAAAACCTGCAGTTCAGGGCAGGTAATCTGCAAGACTTCAATAATTTGCAATACTGAATTCTCAAACACAGTAAAATAAAGCCAGTAGTATTTATTTAAGACCAATTATTTTCATTGTAGCTTTCCCCTGAAAAATAACTGCACATTTTGGCCCAACTCAACATCCATTTTTCTTTAGATTTAAGAATCTTTTCTCTGCCAAAATCTAAATTACTTTTTGGCTGTCATTTGAACAATATTAATTAATAAACTAAACAGTTGGGCTCCTATTCTATTCTCAACTCAGGCAATACTCTAACGCATGACCTTGAATAAACCATAATCTGTTTCTCTTCTCACCATTTTGTCTCTCCTGATGATTGGAATACAAAGAGGTTTTACAACTGAAGATTTGGTAAATAATAGTATCTACATTAAATGGCAAGCTAAAAAACTACTTTCCCTGTTACCAGACATAAACATACCAGTAAGAATAAGGAATACAATTTCAAGACATCTACTGAGATGTAGGAGACTCGGATCATTTAGGTATTTGTTAGTTGGACTTGCTATTACTTTGATCTTTGTATCTATAAAAGCTTAGTTAACAATATCAAACAGACATGAGCTAGCTGTGTTTTTCTACTTTCGATATATGTGTCTATATATGCTTACAAGTGTGTATTATTCTGATGAGTTTGCTGGAAATATTTCAGACTTTATGATACCAAACATAATGGTCTCAAGATTTTGCCTCTTTCTTAAACAGAAATTCAGCAAAGGAAAAAAACACACTGTAATGTGAGTACGTGCTGTGCAGAGGCACAAAATAGCACAAAATAGGTAACTCTGGTCACAACAGGATACAGAAGGACTGAGATAAACAGCTTTTATTCCCTTCAATGAAAGGAAGCAATTAAGAAGCCAGAAGCATCATTCTTGGTCTTGCTAAACTGCAGCACAAAAGAGGAATATTTAGTAGCAAAAGAATGAAGATGCAAGTTTTCAAAGATGACTGGAGGATTTAGTCCTATTTTGATTTTATTGAAATTCTGTATCCAAATCCCTTAGTCAGCTGTGAAAATTTCAGCTAGGAAGTTCAGATTCCATGATACTAGAGGGATAATGTCTAAAATTCTGGTTTCCATGTGCAGTGTAATATAAGAGATACTACACTCAGTGGATCTAACAAGAAATTCCATTAAGACTCTACTTTGAATATTTTCAAGTAAAATAACCAACTTAAAACACTTCCAACATGCCAATTACCTTAGCATCCAACTGCAAATGTTACGTAAAACAGAATAATTATCTCCAGCTGAAAAGCTGTCATATTGACAGTCTAAAGAGTTCAGCTCCTAGCACTGTACGTAAAGAACCGAAGAGACTTCCAAAATTTTTGAGGGTTGATCCATTTCTTCCTCAAAAAAAGGAACAAAGGAAAAATAAAGTATATAAAATATGAGAATAAAGTGATAAAGAAAAAGAAAGAAAGAAGAAGGGAGGAAGGGAGGCAGGGAGGCAGGGAGGAAATGAAGATACAATAAACAGAATCCTGGAAAACTTTTCCAGTCATAAAAGGGTGTGATTAGTATTACCCGGCTCCATGTGATGCACTCTAACCTGAGGTTTCTATGGCTATCTGATACAAGGCCAAAGGAAGACCTTCCAGCACTTTCTAGGTGCTTAGAAACGGAGAAGAAATGAATTCTATTAATGGCTACTATATGTGAAATTTAAAATATGTATTCAAACCAAATATACCGCTTGCAAAATGAGGTAGTCAAACTGAATGTTAAGAAATCTATTCTTTCAGAAATTTCAGCCCAGTAACTATACTTCAAGAATAATCTCTAATATAAGACCAAGGCTCAAGATGAGTCCCTCACTGCTTGTGCTATTCCCTTTTGAGAGAATCTGGAATAAAAAATAAAGTGCCAAAACACAATTTATCTTCGCAAGAAAGCACTAACTTGCTAGGAATAAGAACTGCAAAGCTTATGTATTACAGCACCATCTGGTGTGGTTTGCCATAGATACAAATCGTAAGTGGACAAAACCTACCAGGTCATCTAATTTACTTGTCAAATGATGCAGAATTCATCACTATAACATACCTTTGGTGCTTTTCATTTTCTTTTTCATTTTAAATTACTTGTTTTGGAAGACATAATTCATATCTAATCAGATTTCTGAACAATATTTGATGCAGAAGCGGCTCATACAATTCCAGTTACAAGACTGATAGTTCAGTTTTAATTAACAAATATGCTGTTGGTAAACCCCCTGACTTCCCACATCATGATGACTGCCAAGCAAGCACGAAAACATGCCACTATCTTTTTAGAAATTTAACTTTACTAAGTGTTTCAAGCAGAAAAATGGGAATCTCAATGTGAAAACGTAAGGTGGATTAGCAAAGATCAAGATACAAAGCAGCACAACCCCTCATATCCTATGAGAGAAGGTCTTTCTATCAGGTGATGAAGGGGCATTCTGCTGAGATTAGATAGAGGACTACACAGCACACTTAATTGCATTGTGCTTAGCTGTTTACATGCTTAGCTGCTTGGCAAATTATGAGAAATTAATTCTTTCATTGATCTGTCAAGATAGACAGCCTTAAAAGCATGTCTAGAACACTGTGAAACATCTATGTATCTGCGTCACAGGCACCCTATGCATTGCTTTATAAAGTGTTCCATTTGCCCTTACCATTCTCTGATAAAAAGGAAAAGGTATTCTACGACACATATAATCCAAAAAGCAAAAGGCCTTATTTACCTCTCGTGCTGTCATAAATGAAGAATAATTCCATGAAATCCAATAGAATCTTCACTGGTGTAGATTAGCTGAAAATCTGCCCCAAAAGCCTCTACTCCATCAGCCAGACCTTTCTCTTGCCAGAGACAATAAAATGAGTTGGTGGGCTCAGCTACAGCGATTCTCTTTAACATGCAGATATTAGAGTGCTTGTGTTTATTTTTCGTCCCAGGCTACTGGCTACTGATAGGGAGGTACATCTCTGGCCTGGTACAGAACAAGCTAGCATCTGTCTAGGCACACAAAAGTGCTGAAGTTTAGAACGGAACATAGAAATCTTATTTAATCCTGCCAAATTCTGGTGTCTAAATATTCTGTAAAACTGATTATTGTGTGTACGGTAATCCACTGTCCTCCACTCTGCAAAGAGAAGAGCATTCTTGACAACACATCACAATACAACTTCCATGAATATGCTGGCATATCTCACTATAAACTGGCGCATCTCACTGTAAATGTGTACAAAAGAAAAGGTGAAACTAATACTGACGGATGGATGCAGCTGCTTTCTAAAACACTCAGTATTATCTACATTCTTGCTATGTCATTGTCACAAGTTTGGATAAAGGCCAAGCAACTTGCAGGCAGGCCTTTACAATCAAAAGCTTGCTAAGTTTCCAACTACCTCTCAAATTCTGCCAGACACTTTTGGCAATTTTAAAATAGGTTTTTCTTGTAATTGCAATGCCATTACAAAAAGGAATCTGATAAGCTAAAATCACTTCCATAAGTTCTGAGTCTGTATGCAAAAAGCTTGTGCACACACATCACCCATTGTCCCATAAAATAATCCCGCTAAAAACAGACTAAGTATTAACACTGTCACTCAAGCTGAAACAGCCCAAAAGAATCAGTAAATTTCCTTTATTATACTTTTAATTTTGAAGATCTGTTACCCAAAAGACACCACCTGCCAAGTTCTTCTGAAATATAGAGGGATACATTTCAATGGAAGAAAAATCATGAATGTTAGTCACAAATACACACAATGCTCAAGTGGTAACTGAAAATTCATTTTACTGTTTGCTTATCCCCTTCATTTCTCATTTTACGTGTATATAAGTCATTAAGGTTTCCCTTAGGACCAGTCTACGCTTATTTTTAAAGCTTCTTTTCTTTGAGGTTGAAAGTATGCACAGAAAGTATGCATAGCCAGAACATCATCAACTGCCAGCAATTAAATTACGTAAAACAATATTAGGCAATTTGGAAAATCATTTTCAAAGAAACTATTCCCTCTGCAAGAAAATTAAGTGAGCAAAATATCTGTAACCCCTTGTCACTATCCTGAAAAACTAATTAGGTCTATGCTTTTGATAAAGTAAGCTGACAAGAACCTTTCACCTCTTCTGTAAGATCCAATTTGCCTTGGAAATTTCTAATTTCTCTTTTGGTGTGTCACATGTGATTCATCCAAATACAAAGCAAAAAAGAAAAAAAGAGAGAAAAAGTAAGATCAAGTGCTTTTGGACTTGTACTAATGAATAATGTATATCATTATTCCAACCATAGTATAAATTTTCTCTATCTAAACTTTCATGCCTAACAGTTTATCAAACATACCTTCAAAGTTACCATAAAAATAACTCGAGGATGCTTTTTCACCAAAAATAGTACAAACTGCCAGAAAAGTGGTTTAAATTATGACCTCCATTCTACTTAGCGATCATCAGAATCTAAATATTTACCTAATAACACCAATGTGTCCACAAATAGGTTTAGAGAAGGCTCATGGTCCTTAGGAACTGCTGAACCTAGAAGGTGTCCAGCTCGCTGTGATATAACATTTTACCTACTTACTTAAGCTGGTCTATATCACAGAATCACAGAATGTTAGGGATTGGAAGGGACCTCGGAAGATCATCTAGTCCAATCCCCCTGCCGGAGCAGGATTACCTAGACCATATCACACAGGAACGCGTCCAGGCGGGTTTTGAATGTCTCCAGAGAAGGAGACTCCACAACCTCACTGGGCAGCCTGTTCCAGTGTTCAGTCAACCTCACTGTAAAGAAGTTTTTCCTCATATTTATGTGGAACCTCCTGTGTTCCAGCTTGCACCCACTGCCCCTTGTCCTGTCAAGGGATGTCACTGAGAAGAGCCTGGCTCCATCCTCATGACACTTGCCCTTTACATATTTATAAACATTAATGAGGTCCCCCCTCAGTCTCCTCTTCTCCAAGCTAAAGAGACCCAGCTCCCTCAGGCTCTCCTCATAAGGGAGATGTTCCACTCCCTTAATCATCTTCGTGGCTCTGCGCTGGACTCTCTCTAGCAGTTCCCTGTCCTACTTGAACTGAGGGGCCCAGAACTGGACACAATATTCCAGATGCGGCCTCACCAGGGCAGAGTAGAGGGGGAGGAGAACCTCTCTCGACCTGCTAACCACACCCCTTCTAATACACCCCAGGATGCCATTGGCCTTCTTGGCCACAAGGGCACACTGCTGGCTCATGGTCATCCTGCTGTCCACTAGGACCCCCAGGTCCCTTTCCCCTACGCTGCTCTCCAACAGCTCTGTCCCCAACTTGTACTCATACCTGGGGTTGTTCTTGCCCAGATGCAGGACTCTACACTTGCCCTTGTTATATTTCATTAAGTTTCTCCCCGCCCAACTCTCCAGCCTGTCCAGGTCCCTCTGAATGGCTGCGCAGCCTTCCGGCGCGTCAGCCACTCCTCCCAGTTTTGTGTCATCAGCGAACTTGCTGACAGTGCACTCTATTCCCTCATCCAAGTCATTAATGAATATATTGAATAGAACTGGTCCCAGTACCGACACTTGAGGGACTCCGCTTGACACAGGCCTCCAACTGGACTCTGTCCCATTGACCACCACTCTCTGGCTTCTTTCCTTCAGCCAGTTCACAATCCACCTCACTACCCGATCATCCAGACCACACTTCCTCAGTTTAGCTGCGAGGATGCTGTGGGAGACAGTGTCAAACGCTTTACTGAAATCAAGATAGACCACATCCACAGCTTTACCATCATCTATCCACCGGGTTATGTCCTCATAAAAGGCTATCAAGTTGGTTAAGCATGACTTCCCCTTGGTGAAGCCATGCTGAGTGCCCCTAATGATCCCCCTATCATTGATGTGCCTAGAGACAGCACCAAGAACAAGTTGTTCCATCACCTTTCCGGGGATGGAGGTGAGGCTGACCAGTCTATAGTTACCCAGGTCCTCCTTCTTGCTCTTTTGGAAGACTGGAGTGACATTCGCTTTCCTCCAGTCCTCAGGCACCTCTCCCGTTGCCCATGACTTAGCAAAGATGATGGAGAGTGGCCTAGCAATGACTTCCGCCAGCTCCCTCAGCACCCGCAGGTGCATCCCATCAGGGCCCATGGATTTATGGACGTCCAGATTGCTTAATTGGTCCCTGACCCAGCCCTCATCAACCAAGACAGATTCCTCCTCTATCCTGACTTCTTCTGGGGCCTCAGGGGTCCGGGGCTCCTCAGGACAGCCTCCAGCACTATAGACAGAGGCAAAGAAGGCATTCAGTAACTCCGCCTTCTTTTTATCCTCTGTCTCCAGGGCCCCCACCTCATTCACCAGTGGGCCTACATTGCCTCTAGTGTTGGCTTTACCTGCAATGTATTTGAAGAAGCCCTTTCTGTTGTCCTTGACCTCTCTTGCAAGGTTTAATTCCAAGGAGGCCTTAGCTTTCCTAGTTGCCTCCCTACATCCTCTGACAACAGACTTATATTCCTCCCAAGTGGCCAGCCCCTCCTTCCATGATCTGTACACCCTCTTCTTCCACTTGAGTTTGCCCAGCAGTTCCCTCTTTAACCATGCAGGTCTCCTGGTACCCTTCCTTGACTTCCTACCTGCTGGGATGCTCTGATCTTGAGCTCGGAAGAAGCAGTCCTTGAACGCTAACCAACTATCTCAGGCCCCCTTACCTTCTAGTACCCTGTCCCATGGGATTTCCCCTAGCAATTGCTTGAAAAGGCCAAAGTTGGCCCTCCTGAAGTCCAGGGTTGTGATTCTGCTAGCTATTCTGTTCCTGCCACATGAGATCCTGAAACACCTTGGTGACTCCTAGTACCCAGGGATCTTGGAAAGATGCCTTCCAGCTTACCTACCACTACTTTTGATGTTAGAAGGGAGAAAGCAAACCATTTAGTCTATTATTAGAATTACATTCTTCATCTGTGAGCGGTCTTGCTTCAGGAAGGCTGAAATCTTTAAACAAAAAGACTCAACTGGGACTGGTCATATGTCCAAGAATCTGAACATCTACAGTCCTCAAAAATGGGGACTTTCTTTTAATGGTCCCCTTGATAGGGGATCATTTTTTCAGTGCTCTCCCAATGTTCAAATTGAAATTCAGTATTGGTTGTTCTCTGAATATTTCATGTCAAGTTCTCAAACACATGCAAAAATCAGTGAAGTTATATCCTAGCATAAGTTTCTATCACAGCAAATGCTTTTTCCCTCTTTTCCAATCAGTTTTCATAGATTTGCACATTTTGAAGCTAGAAAGGATCTTTCTGATCAGGTATCTTAATCTTCTGTTTAACCTACGGCAGGATAGGTTATGCCAAGAAACCCCACATAATCATTTGTTTACAATACATTATGTCACTAAGCAATCTTTTTTGAAGCTGGACTACACTCATTGTTAAAACATTCATTTGCTCTTTACTGTGAAATTATCATAGACTTGCTTCTGATTTCCATTTCCTGCTGGATGAAAGTGCCAGTTTTTCAAAGACTTCAGGACTGATATACTCATTTATATCAGATAAGGATCTCACATCCCAGGGTACAGTTCTGCATCATTACTGCATAAGACATGATGAGATATAAAACTGCAAGATTTTCAACGAGTTATCTAATAAATTATTTCAAATTGCTGACAAGCATATGGACATTGAGGCATTGGTTCTGTAACAAGAAAAAAAGATGATGGGCTATTTTGGTCAGGGGTGGGTGTTCCTGTGTCCCTGAGTCACAGAGGCAGACACAAGCTTATCTCCATAAGCGTTTGTAAAAAGCAGGTTCTATACCTGATGGGGGTTCTTGGTGGCTAATGTAGTATCTACATATTATAGACACAAACAGTATTATATTTTAGTGCTGTAAAACCCTATTACACTAGGGTATCTTAGTTGCAGACTCATACTTAGACATCACTGTACAAACATAAAGCAATTAGCAAATGCAGCAAATTAACTCACATCTTATTTAGGCAAAATAACAGTAACCCAGGTCTTATATACATGTAGCGGGTAGCTTTATCTGCATTTTTCTTCATTGTTTCACAAGTGAAATTGTCAGGCTTATGTGCCCACACCAGTACTATTAAAGCATGAAGTGATCACGAGCAAGACTGATGCTATGCCTTGGTATTCTACCCAGAGGTAAACACCCACTTCGTGAAAGCAACATCCTGCGTGACATCTTTTCACAACACCCTGAAAACCCTCCCTCGGATGGACAACTGTCTCTGATTTGCAGTTCAGATATGGAGGCTAACCACAGTGAAATGGTTGCAGTGACTAAGGCTGGAAAGAGTCCATGGCTTGCAGCTTCCCTTGAAATGAAAGGCTGATGCTTACCCTATGATCCCTGTCGAGCTGCTGGTGAGGTGCTGAAGCCCAGCTGCACCACTCAAGTGTCAGAACTGCAAAACAGTTCATACTGCTGTGAATCCATATTGTGAAAAATTAAGAAAACAGCTGAATCCAAAGAACTCCTACGTATACTCAGTATTCTCAGGCTGGTATGATAATAGCACATTTTAAAAGATATTATTTTTAATAAAAGGTCAAATTCTGCCATTGAACACATACACATGAATAATTTTAATAAAGAAAATGAAGCCACAGACTACATTATACATCTTTAGCAAACTTCTCTATATCAAGAAGAACAAGAACATTTCAAAAGTGAGGATTTCAATGTCAAGAGAAAAAAAAAAACCTACATCTGAATTAGCATTTACTCATTACTAATATGCATATAAATCAAAAAGATGCTCATACAACAGGTGACTGTTGTGTTCACGTTTCAGCCGTTTTCCATATCTGAAAATAACAGTACTGAAGTTGCATGCATGAACAGTATCAGACCCAGGAGGAGTACAGAAGGAACGCATATTGGGAATGAAAGGAAGGATAAAATTTAGAAGTATCAGGGAAATGGTCAAATTCAGCAACTCTGCACTAGTAGCTATATTGCGTGGGGGGAAGAGAGTGAGGAAAAGACTGGGAGAGTGGGGAAAAAAAAAAAACCTAGCAATTTGCTGAGGAATAGGCCTTCCCAAACACATTTGGTGGTGTGTATACACATACACATTCCTTATCGTTACCTAATAATAACGTTTAAAAAAAAAAGTGTTTAGCTACAAGCCATATGAGATGAAGCCGACAGCCATCTCCTGTGATCTCACCAAAGCTGACAGCCTGAGTTAACAAAAGGAAAGCTCTCAACGCATTTGGAGAAGAGACACCTTAGGAACAGCTTGGTTTTGGTGACAGAGGACAACTCAAAAAGAAAGATATGAGAGTCACTGCCACAAAGATGGCAGTGAAAGAGTGAAGAGAAAAAAGAATACCAACGACAGACACCTGAGAGATCCCAAAGGATGACAGCAGTGACAAATGACTTTCAAAAAAAACTGGAATAATAGTACTTCAAAATGAAAAAAGAAAACCAAACATGTTATTTACATGTTTTGAGAAGGCCCTTTAAATGAGTGCATTTAAAAGAGTAATAAGTGCAGAGATCCTGCTCTTCCCTCCTCATGCACTGACACTCCTTCCAGTCTCTTCAGCTGGATGTACAGGAATTCTCTTTTATTAATTATTGAGTGTTCAGTGAGAACTAGGCGCTACTGTGAAGAGACCACACTGAGAAGTACTTATGGGCTAGAGAGAGAAATACATAAGCTTGAACAGCTACTAGAATGTCTAAACTAGATACTCATGGATTTAAACAAGAGTTAAGCTTTTTAGTAAAAGTTGAGCATACCTACAGCACTGAAGTCTGGGTTATTCTAGAGATTAAAAATACTTCTAATTGCAAAGACAACATGTATCAAACACACCAGTATTACTCCCTACGCCTATTAGAGTACCAGCATTCTACTGACAATAAAAATCAAGCTGTTTCCTTGCACAAAATGCTTATGTACCTCAATTATTACATATGACCAAATAAGTGAGAGCCACAGTGTGGCGAACAGTGGTAAAGCGAGTAATAAAACAACAAAATAAATCTGTAACATTCCTTAGTTACAAAGTGAGTTTCATCTTAAAACCTCAAGAGTGTCACCACCTTTTTCCTAAACTTTAAGTCATGAAATAAAAATCCACACTAAACCCTGGCTGACTGTAGCCAAACGGAGCTTGGATTCCATATAAAATAGACCAAATTTCATAGACAATGAACTCCAAGTTCTTTCTAATAGGCATGAGAGAAACAACTGCAGACAGATACCATCAAATGCTGAAGGCACTGTATATAACTGTAACCCTAGACATGTGGAGAGCAGCAAGAAAAGTTCTGTCTCAACTTTAATTCTTTGGTTACAGTGGCTTTGGTATACTGGATGCCACGGAAAGTTTGATTCACGAAACCGAGAAGATTGTAAAGATTCTGCTTAGATGGAGAAATCCTCGACCACTGCAATCGAAGAGCCAACTCTACACATAATCTGGTCATTAAAGGAAAGGAAACTCAGTGGACCTCAGATACAGTATAGCAATTTAGGTATTTTCTAAAAGAGTCTCTGAAATGCATTGTCATTCCCCAGAAGACAAACATGTTACACAGTGTACCAACCTACAGCAAAAAGAAGAGTTGCATTTGACTTTGTTACAACCTATATAACATTTTGAGCTGAACTGACAGTATAAACTAATAATCTAATGCTAGTTTTCAGTGATAAAGTTGAGTATAAACACCTGTGTATAACTTTTATGCTTGCATTTCTTTATTACACCATTTCAATAAATCACTTAAATTTATACATGTCAGTAGCTTAAATAATATCTAGAAGCTTTTTTGAATTGAGCCCTAAGGCAGTCCCGATGAGTGGAGAAGGCCCATATCTAGAATCAAAAGACAACTACATTATAGACTACTTCTTAGACCAACATAATTTTTAAGCTCATTTTCAAAATAGCAACAATGGCCTCAACTAAATCACACACCTGCCTGTTACATATCTACAAACTTTCTGCTGTTTAATATTCAGAGCTTCCTCATATTGTCATGGAGCTATTTCAAATGGAAAATTTTCATGTCCATGTCAACAGAAAGAAATTATCTGCAAGATTACTGATTTTTTTAATGTGGCACAAAAAGTTATTAGATGGTATTACTTATGCCTTTAAAAATTTCTAATTTCTGCGAGACAAGAACAACTTTTTAAAGATCTACATACTACAGAAGAGTAAATAGTGTTTACAAATTCTATTCACTAAGAAAAAAAAGAGAATCACAGAATTGTTTTGGTTGGAAAAGACCTTTAAGATCATCAAGTCCAACCATTAACCTAGCACTGTCAAGTCCACCACTAAACCATGTCCCTAAGCACCACATCTACTCGTCTTTTAAACACCCCCGGGAATGGTGATTCAACCACTTCCCTGAGCAGCCTGTTCCAATGCTTGACAACCCCTTCGCTGAAGTATTTCCTGATATCCAATCTAAACCTTCCTTGGCGCAACTTGAGGCCGTTTCCTCTTGTCCTATCGCTTGTAACTTGGGAGAAGAGACCAACACCCACCTTGCTACAACCTCCTTTCAGGTAGTTGTAGACTGCAATAAGGTCTCCCTTGAGCCTCCCCCTTTCTCCAGACTAAACAACCCCAGTTCCCTCAGCCACTCCTCATAGGACCTGCACTCCAGACCCTTCACCAGCTTCGTTGCCCTTCTTTGGACTCGCTCCAGCACCTCAATGTCTTTCTTGTAGTGAGCCCCAAAACTGAACACAGTATTTGAGGTGCGGCCTCATCAGTGCCGAGTACAGGGGGACAATCACTTCCCTAGTCCTGCTGGCCACACTCTTTCTGATACAAGCCAGGATGCTGTTTGCCTTCTTGGCCATCTGGGCACACTGCTGGCTCATATTCAGCCAGCTATCGATCAACACACCCAGGTCCTTTCCTGCCAGGCAGCTTTCCAGCCACTCTTCCCCAAGCCTGTAGCAGTGTGTGGGGTTGTTGTGACCCAAGTACAGGACCCAACACTTGGCCTTGTTGAACAATTGGTCTCGTTGAACAACTGGCCTCAGCTCACCAATCCAACCTGTCCAGATCCCCTGCAGAGCCCTCCTGCCCTCAAGCAGATCAACGCTCCCACCCAGCTTGGTGTCATCTGCAAACTTACTGAGGGCGCAAAACACAGGGCTGTGCAGGCCCAGGAAGCAGATTAGCCTTCCTAGGTGGTGCTGCACCAAGGCTGTAACTCCACATGTAATGAAAAAAACCCCAAGTCTCAGGTGGTGGCAAAGAAGTAAGAAGTACTGCAGTAAGAAGTTCCTGTCTTTTATCTGCCCTGCCACACGATTTTGTTCTGCTTTTGTTCTCCCCACCATCCAAGCTGTACATGTACATCTATTCTGAGATGTCTTCAAATAAGGGCAGTTCTTTACCTAGAGCTTTACCTGAGACGCTTTACAGCACAACAAAGCTAACAATAAATGGCAGTAAGGAGTCAGAAACAAGTGGTCAAAGGTTAGGTCTTCTTAAGTCAGTTTTCTCACCATAGCCAGCATCTCACAGAAGGAGCTTTAAGATTTCACATACTTCCAGACAATTCCTACCCAGCTGCACAGCACCAGAAGTAGCAGCCAAGCACTACTACTCTTGCCTAAGGCCAGGTTCTGACAGATTGCCTGTACTGGCATATGGGAAGCTGTACACATCCCTTTACTCACCCATACAGACACAAATAGTTCAAAAAATAAAAGCAGGCTCTGCTACAGATCCCCCTACCTTCCTTTATGAGGTTAGCTGGATTTTCTTATCTCATTTAATTGTGCCATATGTGTGGGGCATAATTGTGTAATGGATGTGTGACGTCCCTGCCTGCGTATGCAATAAATGAGTATTTCAGTAATTGTGCACATGGGCATCTTGCACTCAATGGAAAATGTTCTTATGCTATCAGCACTTCTCACGTATCTTTCTGGTCACGTATGACCAGAAGGCACAATATGAACAGAATCAAAATACCTCCTTTATAAGCTGAAAAACATTATGTTGGGAACAAAATTTCAGCTAGATGCTTTAACACTGTAAGACAGCACATCTAGTAATCTGTAGTAGCAACAAACAGCAGGCATTATCTTGCTTACAGTACAGTACAGTAGGTACTCCATTTCAAGAGACATTTGGAAAAAGCTTTTGATGGTTCACAATTACAATGCTTTTTAGATCAAAATGTACTCCGCAATTTCTTCCCTTTTAGCATGTGTTCACAGATGAGTCAATTTTCTGACAAATACTTATCTAATACTTTTGCCTAATAGAAAAGTCAGTGAGAAAACCAGAAAAATACCAATCAGAGATGCATAATAAGAGTAAGGAGCATACTCTTTCAAATCTTTTTTTTTGCTTTCTACTAGCTCCAAATGTTTGATTTATTGGCTGCCTGTTTTGTATACAGATGTTTTGAGTAGGTGTAATTCCAATCTATTTTTAATACAGTAAGAATTTAAGAGATATATTAAGAAGGGCTACACACCTACAAAAATAATGTCTTGGCAAAAAACTGCTTCTGGTTTTGCCAAGTGGAATGTTTTGAAGACACTTCAAAAAGAAGTCGAGAGAAAACGTTAGTAGTTCCTCCTTCTGTATTTGAACCACCCATAAAGCACATGAAATTATTTCACATTACTTAAAATATACAAAAAAATACAGGATGCAAGCTTTAATTTTGGCCAAAAAATAGATCTAGGCTAAAAGCTTATAACCTAGATGAAGAAGATTCAGTTACTTAAACCTACAGCTGGAAAGATGCTCAGGTTGTATGACACCAAATGTCAGCCTGCTAATCTGTTAGGTACCAGCCCTAGGAGCAGGAATAGTGAAGTAATGGTAAGCCAAAGGGGATCATTAAAATAATCACCCCTCTTCCTTGAGTTTTATAGTCTGTCTCTGTTCTGGATGCATATGTTGAAAAATAGCTGGCAGTGAGAGCACCTAGGATACACACAAATAATTCCTTTTATACCTATGCCATCCAAAGTGCTGGCTGAATCAAGAGGCTGCCTACAGCGGAAGGCGCCCCTCTTGCTTGCTGCCTTTCCTGATCAAAGATTATCTGTCAGTTCCAGGAAAGACAAGAAGTGGTAAACTCTGCACTATGCAAAGTAGAAATTAATAAATTCCTTTTACCTGCATTTACCCTTAGGCACACTAATGCTACTTTCCTGGCTGTAGTGTAATCCAATTTCAGCCAGAAGGGTGGACCATACTCTCAGCCAGACTACTTGACGGTCTTGTCACTAGGGCACGCTCCTGGGAAATGTGGCTTTGAATTCACTTAGGCTGTGATGGAAACAATGCGACTCTGAATTCCCCAAGCAAGCCTCTCAACTCCTAGACTGCTACACAAAATGTAAGTACTGTTGTCTCTCCTTCAGCCCCAGTGTTGAGAGAAAACAGCCAGTTTCCCTACTTTGGGCTAAGCAAGCCCAAGCACACCATTATACCACTCCTGCAGGGGAAGCTCAGGTTTGCAAATGTTGGCACCTGGGTACTGAACGTGGGCAATACCCATGGCGCACACCAGAACTCTGATGTAAATTTTGGTGCTTCTTTCTCTCATTGCGCTTTGTAGATCACAAGATCATGAAAAAATTCAGACTGGAAGGGACCTCAGGGGGTTTTCAGTCCAACCTCCTGCCCAAAGCAGGGTGAGCTGTGAAATCAGACCAGAATGCTCAGTGCTTATACAATCACATCTTTAGAAATCTCCAAGGATGGACACTGCATAACCTCTCTGGGCAACCTGGTCCAAGGCCTGGCTTTCCTCATGGTGAAAATCCTTTCCTTTATATCCTGTCTGAACCTTTCTGGTTTCAACTTGTGCACAGCCTCAGTCCTTTATGTGCTTAAATTTGCTCCTGAGCTCAGTTCTTTGTAAAATGGGTCCAATAACTGTTCTCTGCCTCTAGGGAGAAGAGAGGTTGTAAGAATATATTACTTAATATTACTTATTCTTGTTAGATCTATTAAGTGAGGGGCTCACATATGAGAATGTTGTAGGTCACCTATGTGGAAAAGGTACTTTAAAACAGCACATATTTCACTGAGCTCTCAGTCTGGAGCAATGTCTGCTGACCAGTTCTGCAGATGGTACAAGATCTGTAGAGGGACTTGATGCAGGGAAAAAAAATAGCTGGAATGAGATCAATAGCTCATGCAAGAGGAAACCTCCAGCTTTGGTTGTAAACTCAGACCAGAATAAGTGAAGTGGTGACATGATGTTCACTCCTTAAGATTCAAAGCACTGATCTATGTTAATCTTGAGCGTAATCTAATGTACGCATGGAACAGGTAATAATTAGAAGATAGATTTTGTTTCTTTTTATACAAGCAATCTTTCTTTTCAATAGTATTGTTTCACAGTTTGTGAAAAGGCATCCCTTTCACACAATAATATCAGTTCAAAAATAAGAAATTAAATTTTCTTCAAGGTCTCTGTTTTAAGAACACTCAAAATTTCTACCTTCAGCAAAGCGCAGATTTCAGCAAATTTCTACCTTGTTAACAATGTGCTCCTGAATTAGGGCCATAATTTGATTATGTATTGCATGAGATCAAGCTGGTAGTTGATTTTAAAATATTTTTTTAAAACATCCACAGATGTAGAATTATATAATTAAGCTATTTTAGATCATTTAATGAGGTTGCAACAATGTGCTAACAGTAATTTGTCACTAGGAAGCTTGTGCTCTTGGACTTACGGTTACTAAGGCAGCCTGCCTTAGCAGGGGGACAGGAAAAAACATCTTTCTAAAAAAATAAAACCTTCTAATCATTTCACTTCAGAGCAATTTCGCTTTAATATTTAGAGTAAACAAAACCAGAGTAGGATATGGTATGCTATACAGATTTTATTAGTATTCACTTGAGATGACCTCTATTACCTACTACCATAATCAAACATTGGAAACACTAACAAAATGTTCACATGACAAAACATAACTGTAGATTCTGCTCCTGCTTCAGTCACTCACCACACATGCACACGTCAGTGACAGTAGGCATGTGACATATATCACAGGATCTCTCAACTGGGCATCTTAGTGCTAGGAATTTTTAGATAATTATGCCAGAGTAACATGACTTGCTCTTGCAATCTCTTCTCTCTGAGTTCAAAATTCAGAGTTCTTTCCTGAAGAAATCTGTATTTAACAAGTGCTCCAGGGCATACGATTTACATACAAGTGTCCAGAATCAGAAAATAATGCTGACCACTGAGTGCCTGAAAAGGACAGGCTTGGTTGCTGTTCCAAAGGTAACAGGACATAACGGAAATGCTCTGCTACAGCAGAGGAACATGGCTACAAGCACTGTTCTTGAGTGTGTCTACTCAGATGCTGTATGCTGTATGTTTCCATTCATTTCTAGGAGTTTGGCTGGTCAGCCAAATTTCTATTTCCTGTGTTACACTGCACCCATCTGACTGATATGAGGTGGACTTGCTTTTCACAAGGAGGGGAGAACACAGAACGTGGTAGGACTATAAAGAAAGGGAACAAAATATTTCAGCTGTGATGTTTCAGCAAACGTGCATGCTTCCTTACAGAAAAAAAATATAATTTTTGTTTTCTGGTCAAATACACTCAATCAGAACATACATTACTGAACAGACAGAACCATGTCGGTGTTCATACATGGGACTGGTAGGTTATGGACATTCCCCAAAACCCGATATGATAAATAAGTGAACACGAGGGGGAGCCGTAAGTGCAGAGGGAGGGAGGCGCAAACTGCACCACATCAATCTCTTGCAATGGCCCAATTTCCTTACAATTTCCATGAAATATACTCTCTCAGTTCAACTCCTCTAGTTAAAGAGAAATCTACACTACAATAAATGCCCTGAGTTTATCACAGTTTATGTTCTTTGGATGGAAGAAGCATTGCTATGCATGCCCAAAAATTATTAAGTCTAATTACTACCTCACCTGTAACATACGTTGCAAGTGAGACCAACAAGCAGTGAGACACGCAGAAAGCCTGCAGTCCATCCACATTTTAGTGATGTTCCACACAGGAGCTAGTGATAAAGTACAGTGAGGATATAAAGACGGGGAAATGCTTAAATACAGAATTTAAAAATATATAGTAAGAACAAGATATACAATGCTGCTACTGATAGACCATGTGTGCATGCTCAGTAGATGAATAAAAAAATCAATAAAAAAAGCACTCAAATGTACACTGTAGAAGATAACCAGTAAGATGATGTATCATAGAGTGTCTAAGGAACAGTCTTGGCTTCTGTAGACTTGGGCTTCTGAAGAATTGAATCCTCCAGTGCAGGTTTCAGTCACAAGCCAAGAGTGCTGAGCTGCTGCCTGGGGCAGTAAGTGACAGCAGCAGTGGCAGCTGGGCTGCCTGAGTGAAGAAACATGCATGACAAATTTGGCGATGAATAGCGTTTGAGGAGTGAGTCAGCAATGAGCAACGCCTGCTTGGTGGGAAAAGTAGATTTGGAGCACTCTATATTAACAACACTTAGCGGGTAAATTGCCAGTCCTGGAAGAGTAAGGAGAGGACGAGAATCCTAAAATACTCCTAGTGTCCAATATGAGAGCCAGACCCTGGAAGAAGGAATCAGTTGGCGTTTTGAAATCACATTCTCCATATGCATATGGTGACAGTAAGCACAATATCCTAATTTTTACTTCCTAAACTTCTTTACTACATGTAATCAATAAGAAATGAATAATGGTAAGGTCCAGTTATGCTATCCATCTCTATTGTCACTTGTTCTATGAGACAGAGCAGTAATGCCTGAAGCAACATGAATAAGACAACTAAGCATCCTTCAAAGTCACACATACACAAGTTCTTCCAAAATCATGTTTGTAGTAGAAGGGTCTCTTAACAAAAGCAGTTCACAAAAGCCTAAGACAAAGCAAAACAAAATGAAAAGTCATGGGCAAAATGTAAAGAAATACAATACAACAGCAAATTAAGAAAGAAGTTGGTCACGTTTCTACCATCTTAGCTGGGCCTTTACCAAAATGTACTTAGAATTGTCTCTCTGGAGATTGAATTTCTCTCATATAACACTGGCTTTGAAGGATGCTCATTTTAGAACAGAAAAATAAGATACACCAAATTCATCCGACCCTCAGTGTGCAAGGTATTTGGGATGCCCATCTCCACTGAGGATAAACATGGTCTACATGACTAACAGTCTGAATTTTAAATGCCTAATGTCACATGGAAGTTACTCTCATCATAAACAACCAACACGATACACATTACAAGGAACCAAACTTTTAATAGGAAGTGCTCACTACTGTCTAAAGAGCCAAATATTCAACAGTTTAAAAAAAAAACAAAACACTGTCATCACTGTTTTTGAATGGGTGAATATTATTTTAAATTTGCAGATACAATAACTATAGCATAAGATTTGGTATGTTGTTTGAAAAGTCTGTAATTTTGTCACTAAACATTTTCGGGGAGGAGTTACATCAAACGCAATGCTCAGTTTCAGAAACAATTTAGGTGTATCTTGGGTGTACATAACTGCCTAGTATCGAGTACTCTGTAGTTATGACTGTCTTTCTGTTTGTAGTATTCTGCAGCTTCCATTACTGTAGCACAGCATCTCAGTCCAATGCATGCAACTTCATTGTACTTTTGTGAAAAAGAGAAGTATTTTTAGTCAAACTCCATAAATTAGGCCTGCAACACAGAGGATGAGATCAGAACCACCAAACTTAGGGCTAAAACAGGACTAATACAGAACTTGAGTAAACACGTCTAAAGAAACAACCCAGGAATTCTGCACTAGCAGTTACCTGTCCCTGGAGGAAGCAGGAATTCAGCACCTCCCTGTTTATCTTGCAGGTTCCCTAGGCAATTTCACCTGCACAGAGCTACCTTCACCTGGGGAAAGGGGCAACTAGCTTTTACCTGAGCAACACTTCTCTCCAGTAACATGGTAAAACACCATTAAGATCTGTTCTGATTCATACAGTACAACAGGTTTGCATCTTTGCACATTTACTAATAAGTCAGTCCAAAATGAGTGAGAAAATGTTGCTAGCAAGGCAAAACAGCTCCACAGTTCCCAACCTGCTCCAGAACTGCTAGCTTTTGAACATGAGTTTTCTCCTACAGTCAGACACTTTTGCTCTCTGCTGCTTCGCTGTCCCCCACCTAAATAGCTCGTTGTGTTTAGTGTGAAAGATTCTGTAGTGAGGGCAACTCATCCAATCCTACCTGAGGTACTTGTCAAAAACCCATCTGGTGTTCAGAAGTCCTCACTGACTTCACTGGGAGTGCTGCAGGCATGATGATTTGCGGTTAGAGACCTACAGCACTCCAGAGAGAAAACACAGTTCTAAAACACGACAGAAATTTTCGTTAACTTTTCCCCTACTGTTGAAGTGCCAAGATGTCCAGGTACCTAAGGATGCACCTAGTGAGACTGCCAAAGACATCTAACTCCAGCTGAGATCCAGAGAACTATGAACCTTTACTCCAAAGATTTCACAGAGAATCTATCTACACATAAGTATTGAGGCCCTTAAAATCCCACTTTACACCCCATTTCCCTCTCATGTTCAAGTGAATTTTCCTTACTGACTTCAAGGAGAATGGAATCAATTACTTTTTAGTAATATAGCCAGTTATTTCACTGTCAGAGAAACAATTTCTATGGACAGGGGTAGAATTCACACTACAATAACATTTTGCTTTATTAAGCTGCCAATATCAGTTCCATAGCTTTGGATGCACAGAAATAGGTAAAGAAATTAATTTTTAAGGGGGACACTGTTTTCGGACCACACGCAACACTTGCTAACATCATCTGGTGCTTTTCCACAGGTCAAGGACAACAAACAGCCTCAAGCACAGAGATTTACAGTTTCTGTTTTACCACCCAAAGTCATCTACCGTGATTCAAGGTACTTCTATGCAAAAGATAGCACAAGCAGATTGCCTGGAAGTAATTCATTTCCATCATCTCCCTCTCTGAGAGGCAAACACTTCAAGCAATGGCTACTTTGCTTTCCACCAGACAAATTAATTTCACTGTGATCTTTTTCAGATGTATAACCCATGAATTTTAAGTTCATTGTAAAAGTCCACAGAAACACAGTTTAGCGTCTTCCATCTGTACCAATTTAAATGCTCTTCTTGAACACCAACAATAATAGTTTTGAAATGTCCTTTCCCTTGGCTCCCCTCCTTCCTCCTACTTATCTATACGCTCTCTAATCATTTTGATGACACAGGGATATTTCAGTACTTTAACAATAAAATTGAGCACGTCAATGTTTTCGCTATGTAATTAGTGGAGGAAATACATACACCGACAGCAAACTCTGATTTTGTATGATTTAGTATCAGAATAGCATTTCACTGTTTAAAATGATGAATAACCTTCACAGACTGCTATGTAGTCCTGCTGTGAAAGAAAAACAGATTCACAGTAAATTAAGAGAAAACTTTATATTTTTTTCTTTTTTATAAGGTGTATTAGTAACATAAATTAAGAACAATGTCTCTGAGAATGCCAAAATAAAGGATATTTCTCCCAGTAGAATTAAGGTTTTAATACTTTGCCTTTGATTTGAATTACACAGTATTCTTTAAATCCAAGAGCACAAAATTCCAGACTTCTGTAAATAACCTTGAGCTTGCTAGCACAAATCTGGCAACTAACAAATCCCTCTTCATCTCTCCAAAGGCTGCATTTTTTAAAGGTCATTAGATGGTCAGATCACACACTAGCTTTACAGATCATGTAAACATAAGAGACGTATAAAATCTCTATTCCCCATTTCAAGTAGCAGTGCTTCTTAAGAGTGTATCACCCGTTAAGTAAATCACAGAACCTGCATGCAGGTAATATCTGCAGGTAATAATAGCCAGATCCTAGCTTCCCTTAGATGAAGCAGCCCAACACTGCATTTTGTGTATATGGAGAAGTCCTACTGATGTAGACAGTGGCTTAGGAAGAGCCAGTGGGGCCACAACACTAAAATATTCCTTTGAAGAAAAAAAAAAACAAACAAACCTCAAAAACTTTGATTCCTGCATGAGTGTGAGTCCCCAGTTTGCCTGAACACAGGCTGAAACATGAGTGATCCTTCTTGATGGATACTCAAGGCATTGGAAATGTCTCAGTTTGAGAAAGGATCAACTTCAACTTCATGTTAATTACATGTTTAATTTTAAAGTTGTGCATAAATGCTGTATTAAATCAGAATGTTTGCTCAAGTGAGCCAAGTGAAATCATGAATTAGACCCACTGTCAGTACTCTTAAAAATCTGCCCTTCAAACTGAAGTGAATTCACGGTAGGGTGGGGTATTGTAACAAACTTGCAGTTCTAGACAGCTTTGTCCTGAAGCAAAAATGGTCCCCTTCAGGGACTGCTGTTTGTGTGCCAGTACCTCAAGTGCAAAACTCCATTCCATAGTCTCTGTTTCCAAAAAGTGGACAAAACCAGATGTCAATTAAATGAAAAATTAACCCAAACACCAAAAGTAAATAAATACAATCCTCTAAATCTAGCCATACATTTGGGAGAAACACGGGGAGAAATTTAATGAAATATAACAAGGGCAAGTGTAGAGTCCTGCATCTGGGCAAGAACAACCCCATGTACCAGTACAAGTTGGGGACAGACCTGTTGGAGAGCAGCGTAGGGGAAAGGGACCTGGGGGTCCTAGTGGACAACAGGATGACCATGAGCCAGCAGTGTGCCCTTGCGGCCAAGAAGGCCAATGGCATCCTGGGGTGTATTAGAAGGGGTGTGGTTAGCAGGTCAAGAGAGGTTCTCCTCCCCCTCTACTCTGCCCTGGTGAGGCCGCATCTGGAATATTGTGTCCAGTTCTGGGCCCCTCAGTTCAAGAGGGACAGGGAACTGCTAGAGAGAGTCCAGCGCAGAGCCACGAAGATGATTAAGGGAGTGGAACATCTCCCTTATGAGGAGAGGCTGAGGGAGCTGGGTCTCTTTAGCTTGGAGAAGAGGAGACTGAGGGGGGACCTCATTAATGTTTATAAATATGTAAAGGGCAAGTGTCATGAGGATGGAGCCAGGCTCTTCTCAGTGACATCCCTTGACAGGACAAGGGGCAATGGGTACAAGCTGGAACACAGGAGGTTCCACATAAATATGAGGAAAAACTTCTTTACGGTGAGGGTGACCGAACACTGGAACAGGCTGCCCAGAGAGGTTGTGGAGTCTCCTTCTCTGGAGACATTCAAAACCCACCTGGACGCGTTCCTGTGTGATATGGTCTAGGCAATCCTGCCCCGGCAGGGAGATTGGACTAGATGATCTTTCGAGGTCCCTTCCAATCCCTAACATTCTGTGATTCTGTGATACATTTAGACTAACTTTGAGAGATAGGATTATTTCTGTAATGCTGAAGTGCAAAGGTGTTTATGTGGGTCATTCCATTTCAGCTGAGATGTCACTCTAGCCTGTCCTCAACACTATGTGTGAGGTTTACACTACTCAGTTTTTTCTGAAGTTTAAATTCTAGCATCACATCAACAGCTGTTACACAACACCAAGAAATACAAGCTGTGCTGATTTTTTGAAAGCCATCTTGGTCCTATTTTCAAGCATCTGAATTAACAGGTATTTTCCCCCATAAAACTACTTTCCATCATAAAGTTAAATGTTTTAGTTAAGAACAAATAAATACAATAATGCATCATGCTCTAAAAATCCAGAGCTATTTTACAGTTAGCATTAACTTTTGGTAAGCCGGGGTAGGGGGGAAGAACAGGGAAAAAAAAAACATATTTGAGAGATTTTTATCATTAATAAATACCTCACAACAGTATGATTTTTCTCACAACTTTAATTATGTGTTTCTATCTTCATTATTGGAGAGTGAACATTTTCCCAGAAGGCAGTAAACGCACACTCCTTTCAGAGTTTGTCTCGAAGAAAATAAAATTATCTGAATTATTTTCTCATAAAATATAGACCATACAGCTCAACAGCCAGTAAAGCCAAATTTCTATTCTTGGTTTTTGTTATTTTGCAGTGGTAAAGCTGCCTGGCACTCACAGCAGCATCTGAAGGAACACCCATGGAATTTAAGCCTTTTAAATTCTTTGAAAATCTTCCAGCTAACAGGGTTTTTTCTCTAAAGCAAAAAGAGAAAAGGAAAAAAAAAGGGAGGGAGCAGAAAAGAAAACACTCAAACACATGTCCAGTCAAAGTACACATGTATTCACGCATCAGACTTCAGGAAGAATCAAAACATAGTGTAACTCTGGTTAATCTCATAATTGCAAGAGGCTTTTATCCTTGGCTGTTAAATAATACGACCCAAGTTGCCTCTCCAAGATTAAGCGTATAAAGTCACGGTGCAACTAAAATAGCAAGTCACTGAAGGGTATGCTACACCATTTACATAAAGAAGGGAAAGATCATTTTTAGTAATTATCCTTGTAAAACAATTACTGTTGTTCCCTTAACACACAAATATACTTACTAGTAGAATATAAATGCATTCATTGGGAACATAATGACTGTAAAACTGAATTTTTACTTTAAATGCCTAATCTGATACATTATCTTAAAACGAGCAATCCATTTGTTTTTCCCATAGTAAAGATAAATTTTACAGGCAGAAAAGGAGGAAAGGTATTTTTGCAGAAGAAAAAAAAAAAAGAAATAATCAGAGCAATGAACTGAATAATCTGAGGATAAGAAACAGGTGCCTCATTGACAAGCTACACCACTTTTATGCTCGCTCTAAATTAGAATTTATAGTGTGGCACCTAAATAGGTGCAAATCTACCACTGGGAAACCCAGGATCATTTTCATTCTCTATAGAGAACAAGGCTTACTATTATAAAGATGCTTTTCATGTTCAGAGCCCAATCTGACTGGATAATATTTGTAGAAGGGATAAAGGGATCTAAGTTCCCCACTAGCATTCAATTAATTTTTTGCTCCCTAGGAAAAAAAAAAAAAAAAAAGATTGTGTTTTTTGTGAAGTGAAGGAATATAGGGGAAAATCACAAAGGGCACTCACTGCTGCAGCCACAGCTAGAACTGAGGATTTCCTGGTCCCCGTGCCTTGCTGAAACACTGCATCTGGGTCTCTTGCAGTAAAGATTGGTGTATAAGGTTATTATGCAGCCCTGTACATTTCACGTTAAGGCACAGAACTACTGAACACAAACTTCAGCTACTACATTAAAATAGTCATTAAAACAAACGACAAAAATATCTGTAACTTACAAAAAGAGAAGTAAGATTTTATTGTAAGAACTCCAAACAAGATGAACAAAAAACTCTCTCTGCTTCGTACAGTGACTGAACTTAGTTTTCTATACAAAATAGATGATAATCTGTTTTTTGTAATAACAATCAAGATGTCAGTTTGGGGTCATGTCTGCAGCACTCCAGAATCATGAGATATCACCCCCTACTAAAGCCTGAGCACAGCGAGGTGTCACAGGGCTAAGCGCCTTAGCACAGATGGGCACACAGCCAATGTTGTCCAACATAGCCATTTTCCACCCTATGCTTTGGATACAGGAGGTCCTCATCTCTTCCACAAGATGAGAGATGTGCTGCCCCTCACAGCTGAAAACCCTTTGGAGAAGGACAGAATTGACCTACAGACCACAGCTGGGTCTCTGTCAAAATGTATCTGGCAGAGGTGCAATCTCTCCTCCTCAGAGCTGCACAGCAGTGCTCAAGTATAAGAGTCCAGTCTGGGGTCAGCAACGTGGTAGGACCAGAATCTTTGGAATCAGTTACTGAATGTAAGGGAAGAATTTTAGTTGTGAGGATGACAATTTTATTCATTAAGAAGCATATAGTACATGCATCACTATTCCCATCCAATCTGCAATCTCATCCCGGAAGAATAGTAATGCCAGTGGCATTTGTATAGCATTCAACCCTGCAGGGGCTGGAATGGGGAAGAAAACACCCAACTTTGAAAGCGTCCGACAAACCCAAATATTCCTGCAAATAACTTCATGCATTCCACCAAATCTGACCAATTTCAAAAGCCACTGAGCTTATAGAAACACAGTAGTTTTTAAGACCCTGAAGTGCTTGTATGATCAGGGCAACTGTTCTTTTTCCGATTCCTTACATGTGCAAATTCATCTTGTACCCACATCTATTGGTACAAACGGGTGAAACAGTTACTAAGTGAAGAGAGAATTTCACAAGTAGTTATTTAGCAGACACTTAATTATCCTTTAGCGAGCCTGCAATTTTTTCTTTAAAGCAAATTTGAGTCCAGAGGGCAAAATGGATATCATGATCGTTTCATAAACAGTTATAAATACTCCTTTCAACATAAGCAGTTTGTGCTAGTTTGCTACCTCCAAGACCACACGAAGAGTAATATTACTTCTACTGTCAAAACGCCGTAACACATTAGAAAAATCAAACTCTGAGCTGGGTGGGACCAGACTCTGTGCTATACAGAAGACAGCATTTAATCAAGTTGACTAATTTCCCTTTACCAGTCTGTTGTCTTGCAGAGAAAGCAGTCCAGCTCCAATCTTTAATTACCTAAGTAGTACTTGCTAAACTTAGTTGCCCTGAATATCCACAGATTAAAGCAGTTCTGGACGTGATCCCAGTTAGTCTTTCCAAGTAAGAACTCTCCCATCAGATGCTGTTACTAATCAATCCTGGACAAACAAATAACTATAGTAAACCCATACTGAATTAAAAATCATAATTGATTAACTTCAAATCCGAAGTACTTGTTCTGCACTCAAAAGTCAGTTATAGCTAAGACAAAGCCTCCCCTCACCCCCCTGTCCTCCAATCAAATAAAAAAACCCCAAATATTAAAAAAAAAACTGTGAGTCAGGCACAAGCACAGGTTTGTTCACACATGAGAAAATACTGCTGAACTCTTCCTTTCTTTCCTTTTTCAGCCTTCGAGCAATAAGAGGTGCTCATTTTATCCCTGGTATGGCAAAGGAGTGTTGATATTTTATAGAGTCCTCTCACACAGTGGTCCCCAAAAAAACCATTCCCCAGTTGTAGAACCTTCACCACAGCAGAGACCTGAAACCTTCCTAGTCACAATTTTTCATCTCCATTCTCTATGGATAGCAGCTGGCCCAGCCAGGCATCTCCTCATCCCCTTGTGGGAGCAACTGAAAAGACCTATACATTCCAAGGTTCCTCCATCAGTCCTTCTCCCTCTAAGTGGAAGAGAAGGAGAAATGATAATTGCTCTTTATTGTAGCATTCAGCTACCTGGTATAACCGGCTGGCAAACGGTAACCACTTTACTTCCTGGAGGCAAGCTGGATACTTCACTTGACAACCTTTAGGTATCACCATAAATCAAAAACATTCAACATACTGAAGCAGTTCTGGGCATATCCTTGCCCCATTTATTCATGTAGTAGTCTAGTCACTAGTCTTGGTGCCCCATATTAGGCTTTGTAAAAACGGAGGGAGGAAAAGACATCTCTGTCGTGAAAAGTTACGTTTCTCATGAAAAAAGCACAATAAAAGAGTCAAGTCATTATGAGCTGATCAGGAAGGAGAACAGAGAGGTGATGGTGGTAGCAGCAACAGCTCCAGGCTCAATGACCTTACTATGGCTACAGCTTATGATTAAGGGGGAAAAAGTGTAGCTTAGCTACTGACCCACTCTGCAGACTTTGAGCAAGTTACTTTGCTTTTTTCAGTCTTCTTTTTCCTTTTCCTTGTCCATTTTCATCAGGACTGCCACTGCATGTCACAAGGACAGACAACACTATAGCTCTACAGGGACCCGCCTCTTCTGCCTCCACTCCTAACTAGCAAAGCCTCTGTGCATGACTGAAACAGGACTAATTAATATGCTAGCTTTGACTTCTTCCCTGTCTAGTCAATCCCAGCTGGCCAGTCTCCTGAGAGCACCATGATGCTCATGGCTCATGGAAGTGAGATTCAAAAAAAAGAGAGAATTATAATATTCCAGATTGTTTCTTTCACATACTAACCTGCAAGGGGCTGCATAAAATTAACAAGAAAAGACAAATGGACGTTGGAAACTCATCTCAAAGTTTCAGTGCAGGTAAAGGAAGCCAACAAAGGCTAGCAGCAACAGGGAAGAGGAAGGCGTGTAAAAGGCTTAAAAAGAAAAACCCTTACAATTTTAGGCCACAGTAGCCAAAGATCCTGTGGAAGGGTTTAAAAGAAGTGTGACATAATCAGGCAAAGAATGCAACCGTTATGAAGGCACAAAAAGTATTTAAAGAGAGAAGATTCTCATCAAAGAACTAAACCAGAAATAGCACCTCGCCATCCAGCAACAAACCTGTAGGGCAGAACCTCAGCTGCTGTAAACTGTCATGGCTGTAATGACACAGTGGAGTTAAGGCAGCATACACCAGTGCAGCTACTATGCTCCCAGAAGCCCTAAAGAACAAATGCCTCTCTCTTTGAGAGTCTATGTTTTGGGCTAGGAACTCTCAAAATTCAAAGCACATGCTGATTCACAGTAAATGAAAGAAAAAAAAAAAACAACCTATTTTCCCCATTGCAGTCTCTTTGAGCTTCTAAACATAGTTTTAACTTTACCATTCCCAAAGTTTAAACATTTCCCACCATCTGTGAAAATTTACATCTTGCTATTCAAAGGTATAAATACCTCTGTGCAAGTGATCTAGTACATAGTATCCTCCACCCACTGAACAAGTGAGCACATCACATGCAGGGGAAAAAGAATTCATCAGGTTTTAGCAGTCTCTGAGAATAGTCCAACAAGCAAGTATGCATGGAAACTGAACAGGCAGAGTCGAAATTATCTTCTTGCTAGCAGGAAGACACATTGGCCACTGTTCCCCGCTATGGGTAGAGAATGTCACTCTCTTGAGACTGTTAATGCAGCACCTGTCATTAACATCAAACGATTAATTTAACGTTGAAAAAAAGCAAACAATTAAACAACCACATATACAGATAGAGTGCATTCTCCCCGAAGTGTCTGCTCTGCTGTACTTCAACTTATCAGTAGAGTCCCAGCAGGAATGAATTTGACTCAGTTTCTCAGGCTACTACATTTTCTACTATAATGTCTTCAATGTCTGTCAACTTTAAAGAATAAAGGACACCATCACTCTTTATTGCCTGAAGGTCTTGCCTTCCCATAGAACAGAAGTGACGCCAGTTTAATTGTCAGCAGGTTCATGGAATATTGTCAGCCTGCGAGGTGGATAACCACACCTATTCTGTAAAAAGTCACTGGCATTAATGAAAACACACAATAGATATGTATAGTAACATTTTGTAACTTCTGAAAAAATAATTCAATTATGAAGGTTCTTATCAGAAATATTCGCAGAACAAAGTTTAAAATTAATTTACTGTAATGAAATTGCACACTGTGCCTAAGTATATTTTTAAATTCATCATCTTGACTCTCAAAACAAACACTGAGGTTCAGAGAGACAGAGTTGAGGCTCAGGAGGGTCTGGTTTTGGTGAAGCTTTCTAAATTGCTTTGATTGCTTAAATATTCTTTGTTGATACCCAATTCATGCTAAAAAAAAAAAAAGGGATATAAATTGTCAATGCTTCCAGTTTTATGTGCCAAACATACAGCTGAAAGGTAGCCCCTTTGTAACTGAAGCCCTTTTTAGACTTCCTTTGCTTTTCATTCTAGATTCCTTGCCCAACCAAAACCAAACCTCTCTCCACATTTCGATTTTTCATACCTCTTTTACCACTTTCTCTGCTTACTACTTCCCAGGGCCTGCCTCCTTGCCCTGATATTCCCAGGATTCTCCCACGGTTCATTAGCCAAATTCAGCCTCCCTCCACTCATGACTTTGTGTCCCTTTCACCTATTCTCCAACTCCAGGCTCCATGACTGGATAATCTTAGTCTTTCTACCACCAATCCCAAACCCCAAGTTTCTCTACCCCTCTTGCAGCTTCTGGTGACCATTTTCTACCTCCAGGTGCTTTTCACAATCTACTTCCCTGCAGCTCGGTTCTGTGCTTGTCCAGTTTTGCCTGAATCCTCCACATTGGTGGTCCAAGTTATGGCCTGATAAGACATGAGAGCACAGAGATGAAGTAATGAATGCAGAGCTTTGACATCTATCAAGCAATCCAGTACCTCATAAAGACTCTGTCCTAGGCTGACCCCAAGTGTATGGATTAACGCTCACAGACTGATTTACAATGCCTTTTCAACCTGCTTCCTACAACAGTGAAGTGAGGTGTGGTAACAATCATGCATGATACAAAGCAAGGCAGCAGCATTTTCTGTCTCAACAGCAGTACATGGTGACATGTCACAGACAAAAAGGTAAAAAGCAAGGGGTGAAAATGAAATTGCTGTGGATAAGGATCAGTAAATTTAAACACGGCTTTTATACCAGCAGCACAATTTTCTGAATGGAAAATGGAGCAGATTTACACACACACACACACAAAAAAATTCTATCTGCATGGTCATACTAGTGAAGAACAGATCTAAATACACACACATTATCCCACACTAAGGGTGAGACAGTCAGCAATACCATGGAGATCTGCATTCCCAAGTCCCATTAACTATAATCTTGAAAACTCCAGTTCAGGATTTCCAATATATCCTGAGTGAAGTGTAATTCATTTGGTTTCCATACCAGATCTCAGGAAAATTCAGGCAGGATGGACCTCAGGAGGTCATATTAGTGCAAACTTCTGTTCAAAGATCATCTTTGCAGGTGCCTAGATCAGGACTGATGCATCTGGATTTGATTCATTGCTCTACCACAAATTACCTGTTTGACCTCAGGTCACTAATTTACACAGCTACTGTCTGCCTGAGTTGTCTGCAGTCACAGAAAAATAGATGTTGCACTATTAGTACATTAACATTTGAGAAATGCTTAGGTCATGCGGTTTGAAATATAGGCAATCAGACATCTAAATATCAGAGCTGGGCTAATACGAGAAACTTCAGATCTTAGTCTAGCACTCCAGAGCATTCAACCTGGGTGTTTTGTTCCATTCAAAGAAAGTAAGGGTCTGTGTCCATAGATGTTAAATTTGGTTCTGAAGTTGCTACATTTTAGAAATTTTGATTTTTGTTTCAAACCTGCTTCTTGGTTTCAGAGCGAAGACTTAGCTTGTAAAAATCCTCATCCACAGTGTGCTTCAACTGGACCAAAACCAACCGTAAATAAATCTGAGTCACATGAAATAAAGATTATAGCAAGTAACATTTTTATTAGCTTTAAGAATATACAGTAATATATTAAATAGTATTTCTTTTTGTTTCATTTGCCCCTGTTCACTACATCTCTAAATGGCACTTTAGTCAGACATTTATTTATTGTGTGTTAAACTACTTCCTGCAAACTTGGCACTTAGACCTGGGGAAATGGATAAATTACCCTGGAGTTCGTTTTCTGTTCTCAGCTCTCCAGGGGATGCTGCTGGCAGGTTAAGCCAAAGCACAGAGCAATGTTTGTCTCATTTCTTTCTACTATTTTGGATGCCAGTATTAATACACTGCTAGAAAATGAACAGCTCAGAGAGAAGGTTGGTTATTTTTTAAATTCTAGCATCAAACAAAGCACATTTCCTAAACTGGTTCACCAAAAAATAAACAAAACACTTTTCCCAATTAAATTTGACGACATCTACCTGCCAGTCCTTTTAATACCCACATCAATAAGCCAGGCAAAAAGTGTCACAAGTTCAACCTAAATCTAGGTGTGAATTCTGATTAGGAGACCTCGGGAGCCACACAAGAAAAACTTGCCATTAAAAGTTTGTCATTTGCCCTCAACTAGTCCACTTAAAGTGGTTTTAAATGGTCACACATCTATCTCCATCTGAAAACAGAAACCATACAAGTGAGATTGCAATCAATAAAGCTTACTGCTCAGCATCTACAGGGACAAGAGTGAGTTCAGAGACACCTCTGGGACAGCGAAACAACCGGAAACCAACCCAAAACAAATAAAACCCCACAAGCATATGACAAGTGTCTAAAGAAACAAGCTAGCTGATTAATAAGTGTTTCTACTACATAAATAAGTGCATCTGTGCATTTATATACACATACATTTGCTGGACACTGCACCTATATGTTACGTGAATACCATATACATAAAGCAACTAAGACATTTTTTCTTAAACCTTTCCTCATTTTCATTTCCTTTTAGGCCAGCACAAGACCAGGATAGTTAAGGCTGGTAAATTTCCTGGTCTTAGAGGGCATAAGACATTTGGGTAAAGAAACGTTTTAAATCAAAATGTATGCACTATCAATAAATCTATCATATTACAACGGTTGCATATTTTCTATGCATCAAGGCAGAGAGCAAGTCTGACTAAAAGGCTAGTGTGGAATATCTGCAAGTAACATGACACAGTTATTGTCTGTATTACCGCAATGAGCCCATGGTCTTTCTGTGCTAGGTGCTGTACAAATGCACCTAGTAAGAGAACCTGCAGGTCATTCTGAGCTTACCAATATAGACTGTTCATAAAACAAAGGGTTATGGTGAAATTATTAATATCACCTCTAAAAATGGGGGTCTAAGGCATTTATCCCTGCTACAAAATGGAAGTTTGATCTAGGGAAGATCATGAGCACATTGTTTAAAAGAAATACATATTATCACATCGTTTAAACAGAATTTACACAGGCACAAAATTACATATTCCACCAGCAACAAAAGTATGTTTAGAACAGCATTTATTACACAAAATTTATGATCTCATATATTAAGGTGTCTATAAGGATTAAGAAAAAAAAAAAAAGGATACCCCAATCCAGCATATTGAGAATGATGCATTTAACTAAGCACTGCGTTTGTTAAATAAAATGGATGGAAATCAATGCTTCTTATAGTGTCTTTACTACAAATGTACAAGAAATAGCCTTTTCTATCCTTTCAGAAAATTCAGTCCTGTCTCCTCTAGTCAGTGAGAACACCATCATCGATTTTTGTAGAAAAAGTAACAGGCTCTCGTACTCGCTATGGTATGTTAACAAAAACACCTAAGACTTCTGTAGTTTCTCTACAGTTCATCACATCCTACATGAGTCCCCAAGGTTATAACTAACAGTGTAAAATATACACAGACTTAATGGCTTTTGATCCTGACTCAGAACTCAGTTATACACATGCTGCTGGGAAACACACTTTATTTCACTGTAGAGGACTGATTCTTTCTCTCTCACTGCAAGAACAGAAAGCATTGCTACAACGTGCCTTTTAATTCTCAAGTAAAAAGGCAGCATGGCTCAGAAACAAATGCTAACCCCTGCCTTTCCCCCAACCCACAATTTGTCTTTACCCACCGATAACAATGAGAGGAGCACACTTGAACCAAATCCCCAGCTATTTAAAATCAATGTAGCTCACGAACTGTCCACATTTGACAAACCGCTGGACAGAAAACCCCACCACCTCTTTCAGTTTCAAGGCAGCTCACTGACTAGTGTCGGAAGACTAATGGAAATATATTCTGATACATTTCTAATTCACAGCGAGTAGTTTAAATAGTCTCTGTACTGTATACAGGGATTACTTGAAAATATTCACAACAGAAAGGAGTCCAGATCAATTGCTTTAACATCCTAACACGAAGCAGTGGAGTCACATGGTTAGAAACACTGCACCACCCAGTCACCCCAGCTTGTAATTGCTCTGGAAACGTTACTCAGAGTTCTGGAGGACGGGGAGTCATGGGAACATTTTGAAACAAGAGGCAAGCCACTGGAGCAGAAAAGCTATAAATCAGACTTGCTGGGCAGATGGCACTGCAAGCTAGCGAGCTGATGGCATATGGAAGTGAGAGCTTGGATAAGGCAAAAAAAATGGTTGCAGACTAATGAGATCTGTTAAGATGCTAGAGACAACTAGAGACTCTCTGATCGCTCTGCTTCAAATGAGGGTTAGATCAACCCCTCCTCCCACAGAAATTTACCCAGGAAAAGTTTTCAGAGCCATAAAGAAAAGTTAGTTTGGTTTCCGTCAAAGAGGGATACCCACAGCAGCCATCCACAAAGTTACTCAATATGAAATAAGCAGAAGATTCATAATTCAAAAACGCCAGGCTCTCATGAAATTTTTGAAGTCCAGAGCCATCTACATACAATCTATAAGCCCTCCAGCCTGGCTCCAGCACAATATAAAGACTTGTATCTTTTCATGGCTGAGGAGCTTCCAACAAAGGGGAAGTTTCAAGCCAGGAAGGATCTTTCATGGAAAAATTCTACACAACACATTAACTTTGGTGAGGATTTGGTCTTAGTCCAGACTAGAACTGTGGGTGGCCTGGTGCTCACAAATGCTCCACCTCCTTCCTGCAGCTGACCTACAGTTCTTTTGCTGCCGTTATGGGATAGATAGTATCTGTAACTCATGACTGCAGAATACTTACTATCAGAAAAAATGTGTAGCACATCTTAAGATATTCATGAGTATCAGTCCCTTTAACCTCCAAATGCTAGAAAAACCTTTCTCCTCTAGTTTTATATGTATATATATACACACACCCATAGGTATTTTCCTTTCCTTTGTCAAAGCCTTAGGCATCTTTTTTAAAGCAGCATTGCCAAGACTTCAAAGTTTTTTCTGTTCTGATACAATGGCCTCAGAAGCATTAATAATATTTCCAGAAGAACACAATACAAAATTATCTACTTCAGTAAATGAGACAATCTCAGACAGTGCAGGCTATGTGAGCTTCTAGCAGACAGCAGCTTCCACAAGCTTCTAACATTACTTCTAGAAGCTTATGGAGTTTTTCTCCCAAGATGTATTACCAAGGGCGAGCCTTTCTTACCACTGTCATGAACTGCAAGGATCTCATGGTCTTATAAACTTCCACAGCTGCAATTTCTGACAACTGGGGATTTTTTTATTTGCATGTAAGTAAGAAAAGGGGGTGAAGTGGTAAATAAATTAACTGTTGAAAGCCTTTGGGAAAAGGGAAGTAAAGCTGCAGACTTGTGTGGAAAGCTAATAAAGAGGGAGCACAGCAATAGCACTGCAATGACACAAAGGATTAACAGGCTCTCAGCAAGAACTTGCATTTCCTAAGGTATTATGAAGTTCTTGCATCCCAAACACACATAGAGAAACATCCACATAAGAAAACTGTTATATACCATATACACAGCCATGCATTTTTAGGGCCCCTAGTGCTTAAGGCAGATACAGAAATGACATAAGAATAAGTACTTCTCATAAAGGAGCCTACACAGAGCACTGTATCCATACAACATATATACATATTAACTATCTGTTCTTAAGATTAAAAAAAAAAAAAGACCAGAAATAAAGTCCAGCCATTTAAAGTGTTTGACAGCACATTCCTGAGATTTTCATTACATTGGGATAAGCACATGACCGAAAGCTTGCATATTCCAACTGAAAATCCACACTTCCTCATCAATTTTCTATGCAATCTTCATCAAGTCTCTTGACCTTTCCTGGGACTACCTTCTCCAAATGTAGTCATGGGGTTACACAAGCTACTTGCTTCTTTTTCATAGTTTTTAGGTCATGGTACCTTCCTTCCACTACAGCATACATCTCAATCTCTGGCTACCAGACCAGAATGAAAAAAAAAAAAAAGAAAAAAAAAAAAGAAAAAAAAAAAAAAGAAAAAAAAAAAGGCAAACCAAACCCCCTGCCCAAGAAAACAAAAAACCCAAACCTACAGAAGTTGTTACTGAGCAATAACAATCATGGGTTCTTACAGACTCATTCCTGCCCAAAAAACATAAATTTCAGATATTTTCAGATGCTCCCTTTATTTGCAGCTATCTTACATCTAGCCACTCTTGCAGCGTCTAAATCCCCCTTCAGCTGCAGAAGACAAACAGAGATAAGCTGTACATAATTGCAGAATAACAGGAAGTGACTAAAAAATGCTACAATTGCAATCCTGTGACATATTTGATCTGTATATCTGTGTTCTAACAGAACAAACACCTTTTAAAAGAAAGGCTAATTGCAGAACTGCGACTAGAAATCATAACTTTAATGCAAGACTCATGATATTTTTCTTAAAACCTCAGCATCCTGAGGCATATTTGGGCCTCTCTTCTGTCCAGTTCCTGCAGTTACAGAGAAAAGTGCACCTCAATGACCTGAATTTCAGAAAGCACATCAAAATCACCTGACTGTATTTATTTATTCCAATTGTTCTTAAACTAATCTTACAATTTTAGAAGAGTGGAGGGAGCTAACCTATCTGTTCTAAACATCTGGAGAAGTCAGCACTGCTCCTGGTACTCCAATTTACATATAAGCATATGTTTTCCCTTGGCAGTTTTACCATATCATTGTAAAAAAGTTCTCATTCATACTAAATGGAAAACCCCATCAAGAACTTCAATGGGCATCTTTCTGATCCAGCTTCTACAATTTTGTGGCCTTTGTTGGCTTGGCTCCAAGTGTGCTGCCAAGTGTGTTCAGAGAGAATCACATTGATGCATCCACATACGTGGACAAAAATGAAAGAGGAGTGGGAAAGAACAGTATTTTCTGACTACTCATCAAGAATAATTACATGTTTCCAAAAGGTCATTTGTTTCTTCTTTCTTGTCTGTTAACAACTTTGACAGACTAACTGACAGCATCATAAGGTCACAGATGCAGACAACAGCAAACTAACCCACAAAGTTCTTAACAGAAGCACAGAGAAGCTCTTGGACATCAAGATGATACAGATAAAGCTTTTGGACCCACTTACTTTGCGCAATGTTTTTCCACTCCTCTCTCAGCAGTGCATAAACACAGCAGTGATCCTCAATCTATACAACAGGTGCCTCAGCATTACAACAAACATCTAACTGAGGCGGTGGGAGTACTCCTCCAAACTCTTGTAGTGCCTGGGGCTGATAGTATCCCAGAACTCACACTGTCACTATTTGCAAGAAGGCACACTCTGCTGTCATCCCCTAGTTGATCAGAGAGTCATATTTAAAAAAAAAAAAATCAGAACTTTAAATTAATTTGGCTAGCGCCATTGGCAAAATGTCTCATCTCCCACGCACCGTAAACCACAAAGAGGCAAGGAGAGAGAGAAAGGAAATACACACTGGAAAAACAGATGGGAAAACGAAAGCACTGTGGACTAACATATTAAAATGCGTCATCTATCCTTGCCCTCAATCAATTATTATTGTCTGGCCAGGATAGATATCCCAAAGTAAAATGGATTCCAGGGTTTCCATATTACTTACCCCATCATCCCTCTCCACACAATATAAATTCCTACTCTGAATACATAGTTTATCATTAAACTAGCAAAACATGATTAAATGTATAATGGTAATGAACACAAATTACTGTGCTCAGACGGTATCAAACACTGCATGTTTAGCTACCCATAGTTTCAAGAAGAGTACACCTGAGGGTCTGACCTACGAGGAACGGCTGAGGGAGCTGGGGTTGTTTAGCCTGGAGAAGAGGAGGCTCAGAGGTGACCTTATTGCAGTCTACAACTACCTGAAGGGAGGTTGTAGTGAAGTGGGAGTTGGCCTCTTCTCCCGGGCAACTAGCGATAGGACAAGAGGACACAGCCTCAAGCTTCGCCAGGGGAGGTTCAGGTTGGACATCAGGAAGAATTTCTTTTCAGAAAGGGTTATTAGACATTGGAATGGGCTGCCCAGGGAGGTGGTGGAGTCACCATCTCTGGATGTGTTTAAGAAAAGACTGGACATGGCACTTACTGCCATGGTCTAGTTGACAGGGTGGTGTAAGGGCAACGGTTGGACTCGATGATCCCTGGGGTCTCTTCCAACCTGATTGATTCTGTGATTCTGTACCTCTCATCAGTGCAATATACACAGTATCAGCTAGATAGAAATAATCACCAAAAGAAACAAAATTGAAGAAATCAAATTGTCAGCACAAGTCTCATAACAACCCCAAAACTTTGACAGATAAAGTCGTGGCATTATATCACAGAATCAACCAGGTTGGAAGAGACCTCTGGGATCATCGAGTCCAACCATTGCCCTGACACCACCCTGTCAACTAGACCATGGCACTAAGTGCCATGTCCAGTCTTTTCTTAATATAGCACAGTAAACCTTTTTTCTACACAGAACAGTCTGGCTTTTTTTTTTTTTAGGGTAAACACATAAGTGTCAAACTTTAACATATCACTGCAGCTTGGTCATGACAGCACTATGCAATCAATCTCAAGAGCTTATAAGACATCGCAAAGTTTTACCATCTTACCTGGCTCTGTACAGTTCTTTTCTTCACGTGTCCCATTAGGTGATGCCATCAACCTTCTATTCCTCCATATTTCTGACAAAACGCGTCTGTCTGCAACAGTTGATTCTCGGCCTATATTAAATAGAAAGAAGTTGTGCCCACTGTCACTAATTCTTTCCTGCATCATCTTAGCTGGACTACATGCCCCCACTAGCGAGGAGCATGGACAGACCATCAGTATGTGAATGCAGCAAAATCAAGGTGTGACTGGGGCATGTGCCAACCTATGTATGCTAGGTGCTCCTAACTACAAATTGAGAAACCAGCTATGAAGGTGGAATATCACAGCTGTTACCATCTTCTGGCTATCAGAATACCTGGCTGTGACCCACAACAGGAAAATATTCTGCAGTAAGCAAATGCTGAAGCCTGCACCTGCGAAACTCAACACTTTGCAGTTCCTATAGATGAAACCAGCCCAGCTATGCTGCCATGAGCAACAATCACACTTCCATTTAGTCATCTGCACTTGCACATATCACATTACTGATTTCTCAAAAAATAAAAATGCATATGGACATGTTCCAGTTACTTTGCTTTATTCTGAGCCTAGGGGCTGATCTTTTCAGTGTTGGGTATACTCGATAATATGAATCCCTGCAAAACTTGTCATGGAAAATGGAAAAGAACTGCACTGTGAATCCCCGCAAGTCTTAAGAAAAACAAACTTCTTTTGAAGTCAATGGAGCTTTTGCCTAAACTCATATTCCAGAAGGATTCTCAATGGAACTTGTTGAATAGAGTACAGAAGGAGCACTTGTGATAACGCAGGGTATGCAATTATAATAATCAAAGGAAGAATAGAACCCCTTAACTAAACCACTTCCATCTCAACCTTATCCATTTCAAATGAACATATTATAACAACAAAAATTCTTCCATGGCTGATCTTAAGAGTTTATATATCATGTAATGCTTGTGCTTTGCTACAGCAACTCCTGCAAAAAAAATTTAGTGTAGAAGTTAGTTTGGCTAGAGTATTTGCTAAAATAATCTGATGCCACAATTATAAGAAACATAGAGAACAGATGGTCAGTGTTTATGGATACAATATACTGTAAATTAGCTGGCTGAAAATAAACTACCTGATGCAGCATACCATCAAAAATTAGGTTATGAGGGATTTAGTTGATAACCCAGGAGATTAAAAACTTTCATTAGTCATGACATTTTTCATGCAAACCTAAAACAGTTATCTGCAACAAAAAAAACCCTCAGACTATGTAAACATAATCATACCCTAATTACTTGCTTTCACAAACCAGTAAGTTTATGAAAATAACTAGCTGGTGCAAGAAAAAAAAAAAAGCATAGGCATGACAAACAGTTCTAAAGAAAGCAACAGTATACTCTAAAACCATGATTAAAAAAAGTTGAAAGTTCTAAGATGAGCAATATGCTAATGTGGTCTAAGACACAGAATTCTTATATGGATGGCTTGTTGCCATCCTAGAGATATCTCAAACAACCCAGGCAATAATTTGAGCACAAGAGCATTAGAAAGTACGACAAGTTCCACCAGATTTTTCTTCCCTAAAGCACACATTTTAACTTCAGCTTTAATTTAAGCAGATGACCCAACCTAATTCTGCTGAAATCTGATTTTCTTACATTAAACGTGGACGTAGGATCTGGGCTTAAGTTTGATTTTGCTCTTAAATCCTCAAGGACTGTTGGCAGTCCTACCTAGAGATCCATGTGCTGTCCCAGCAACCTTAGATTTCATATCTGAGGGATGCAAAGCATATTGCAGGAAGAGGGTCTGAAGCTGCACCCTTACAGCCCAAACTGTGCCATCAGGCAGGGAGAAAAAAAAAAAAAAATGCAGTTAATTGTAAACACTTCAGTTTACCAACACGGCACTTGCACAAGGGATGCAACAGTCTCTCTATGAAACAGGAGATTAGCACTGTTCCTTGCCTAAAATACAGAATTTTCTGTCAAATCCACACTGTAATTGGGGGCGGGGGGGGGGGGGGGCGGGAGGGAGGGATGTTGGAGAAAGAAGACAGAGAAAAGAAGAAGCAGTTATAGCAATGGAGGTTTACAACCTAAGGATAAAAATGAAACGTGGCCCGAAGTTGCAGAGGGGACCACAAGCGGCTGCAGAGGATTCAGCGGCAGGGGGGAAACTACTTCAGGGCCGTTCCCGGGCACGCAGCTGCCCCGCGATTCCCCTTCGGTTCCCCACCCGAAGCCCCCCGAGAGGCACGGCGGGCTGGGTGCTGGGAAGCCCGGGGCCACCAGGCGCCAGCGACGCCGCTGCCTCCTCTGCGCGGGGCTGTGGCCACGCACCTGCCCGGCGCGGGGGTTTCTCCTGAGGAACCCGCGCTGCTCCCCCGCCTCGCCCGCCCGCCGCGGTACTTCCACTGAGAAACTCAAAGCGGGAACAGCCGCGGGCGCTTGGGCCCGCCAACCCCCTGCTGCCCCCGCGGCGGCAGCCCCTGAGCCGCTCCAGCCGCCCTCCCGGCCCTGCCCTGGGTCCGCCGGTCCCGCCGCCACGGCCACTCACCCAGTCTGGAGAGCAGGCTGGACATGCACCAGGCGAAGAAGAGGATGGCGCAGATGAAGCCCAGCTGCTGCAGCAGCATCTCCCGCCTCTTGCGAACTTTCCTCAGCACGAGCAGCATGGTTTTCGGGGGGGGCGAGCGGCGTCTCGTCCAGCTCCATCAGAGCAAGCGCGGGCACCGAGGGGGCGGCCAGCAGGTCAGTCGGAAAGCGGGGCTCACTCCCGGCGGCTTTCCGCAGGCGGCTCCATGTCGGGCGGGCTGCAGCGCGGAGAGAAGCCGATGTCCAGCGCCTCCGGTCGCCAGCGGCAAAGCAGAGAGGCAGGTGGAGGCGGGCGAGGGCGCCGGGAGGACCAACGGCGACAGAGCGGAGGGGGAGGGCGAGGCGCCGCTCTCAGGGGCCGGGCTGAGCCCCGCGCCCCACACGCACCATGGCCGGAGGCGGAGGAAGCGGCGCGGCGGCGCCTCACGCTCCTCTGTCAGAGGCCGCCCCACAGCGTGCCGCGGGCTGCGAGTCAGCACCGAGGGACGGTGACATCCACGCGGCTCCCTGCCCGCCCCGGCCAAGTTGAAAGTTTATCCCTTTCCTCCCTCCCTCCAGCCGCTGGCGGTGGGTGCGCGTAACAGCCGCCGCCGCGGGAGCAGCTGCCCCCTGGGCTCTCAGCGCTATGCCGGGCGGCCAGTCAGCCCCGGCGGGCGGCCGCTCCCCCGAGCGCCCGGCCCGGCCCGCCCCCTTCTCCCCGCCCCTCTCCCGCAACTTTCTGGGCGCTCCTCCGGCACCCATGGCAACGCGCAAATACCCTCCTCTCCTCCACCTCTTTGGGGGGGCGCGGAATTAACTGGCTAAATTAATCCTCTCCCCTAAACGGCTCAGGAATTACGCGCTCTCGGTGTCGCGTTTGGCGGGGCCATCCGTGCGAGGAGCGGAACAGGTCAGCCGCGAGTGCTGCGGCACCGAGGTGCGGGGCAGGGGCAGGGGCAGGGCTGGCGCTGCCGCCGCCTAAGGCGCGGGGGGCCGTTGGGGCGGTGGGAGGACGGGGGGGCGAAGGGGCGGGCAGGGCCGGCGGCAGTGGGGCCGAGGGGGGAGAGTGCCGGGGTGCCGCGGTGAGAGGCCGGGCGGGTATTGATGGCATCTGGGTTCTTCCACCTGTGTCTGGGAGATGGGTTTCAGGACGGACTTCCATGGGGTGAAATGGCACTTCTCTGATCCCCGCTGGACGTAGTTTGCACTGTAACAAACGTGTGGTGTTTAGGACGACAAAGTGAATGACCCATTTTGTGAAACAGCCGTTAGTTCCAAACTGTCCCAAAGCAGATTTTTTTTTTTAACTAAAATTTGGTATTTACATTAATTCAGTGGTTATTATTAGCTGAGAACAGTTCTGGGAACTTGCTACAACAGCACAGGCATCGGTTCTGTTGTTCCTTTTGGGTATCCAGAAATGCTGTGCGTGTCAGGGAGCACATGTGGGCAAAACGGGATCAACTCATCGTCTTTTCGATACAGCATTTGGTTTCCAATGGAAGGCCTTTCAGGTGATTCCCTCTGGATCTCTGTCCGTGTATTTCAGAACATATAACGCTTCATATACGGCATTGTTTCTAATGGTGCCATAATTATAATACAAGTATTCTAGCCTACAAAAGCAAATCTTCATAAGTATCACTGATCCTCTGTGTTTTCCCATCTTCGTGCAAATGTTTATGAACTATAATGGCTACAGTGAGAGCACAGTGCACAGGGTGCTCTGGTACACACCGCATGTGAAATTGCTCTAGATTCACGCTGAAGGCTGCCCAGTTGTCTCAAGTGCAAAAGGGAGTACTCAAGCTGGAGAGCCAAAGAGAAGCAGTTGTGTTAGCCTTGCTGCTTGCTTGCATGCGCATAGCTACAGAAATTTGTGTGCCTTGACTGTTCAAGCTCCAGGGGCTCCTAGGCTCTGATGGGCCCTTGACTTTCTGATTTACATTAAAGCAGGAAAACAACTGCATGTTAGAAGAATGGCACTAAGACACACCCCAGTCTCCTCTTTCATTGTCTTTATAGCTGCTGAGAGAGGAAAAGGGACTCTGAAAGCTCTTGCCTACTACAAAACAGGTAGTAGAGAAGATTGCAAGTCAGCTTATGTCCCTTTATTTTTCTCCATGGCCCTCACTACAAGAAAGACATTGAAGTGCTGGAGAGAGTCCAAAGAAGGGCAGCGAAGTTGGTGAAGGGTCTGGAGAAAAAGTCTTATGAGGAGCGGCTGAGGGAACTGGGGTTGTTTAGCCTGGAGAAAAGGAGGCTCAGGAGAGAGCGTCTCTCTCGAAGACGCTCGAAAGAGACCTTATCGCTCTCTACAACTACCTGAAATGAGGTTGTAGCGGGGTGGAGGCCAGTCTCTTCTCCCAAGTAACAAGTGATAGGATGAGACGAAACGGCCTCAAGTTGTGCCGGCAGAGGTTTAGATTGAATATTAGGAAAAATTTCTTCACCAAAAGTGTTATCAAGCATTGGAACAGGCTGCTCAGGGCAGTGGTGGAGTCACAATCCCTGGAGGGATTTAAAAGATGAGTAGATGTGGTGCTTATGGACATGGTTTAGTGGTGGACTTGGCAGTGCTGGGTTAACAGTTGGACTCGATGATCTTAAAGGTCCTTTCCAACCAAAATGATTCTATGTAGGAAATCTTACAGTTGAAGCCAGAATGATGAAAGCCATTCCTGACTGAAGCAACTTGTAGGCTAATTGGATGCAGAGGCATAGGAAGCTGGATAAAGGCAGATGAAGCTCTTTAGATCAGGACCATTATTTATAGTGGAGTGTTTTTTTCACTGAAGACCTTTAAGATCCAGTGAAGTTAGTTGGCCATGTCGGTAGAGATGCCTGTGCATAATTAGATGCTACTGCATACCCTTTCAGCTGACATAATGCCTGAGAGCTAATACTTCACATGGCTTTTTATCACCTTTTTAGTGGGCCTAGAGCCTCCCCTTCCACTCAACGTGGCAATGTGGACATCAGTCTGCCATCCCCTTGCTCTGTGTTTAATGAGAGTTGTGGTGCTGACAAGACTAGTTTTCTTTATGAAGATTTTATCTAGCAATAGAAGGATGGTGACACTGGAAGGGATTGCAGAGATTTGTTGTTTTTTCAGTATCCACTTGCCATAAGTTTATAAACTTCTTCACTGATAAGGCAGACCAGGGCCATGGCTTCAGAGAGGCTGTCCTGATGGTTGAGTCTCTCCCCACAGCTGATGGAGGTTGCTTATCATTATTATATTTACTAGGTTTACTCTTTTACTTGCTCTTTACACTGAAGACATTTTCAAAGCCATGGCACTCCTGATCTGAAGAGTTACTGATACGAAGACATGCAATGACAAGGTTGTCTGGAATTGAGGTAAATTTGGGTCTGGAGATGAGGCTGTGATTCACAGATATTCCATATTTGTGTCTATAGGTTGTTTATGCAAAGACCATGGAATTGAAGCATTGTTAGAGGTCCTGAGTTTCATATGTGAGGGATTTTCATTAATTCTGTCAGGTCCTATGAACATCACATGGATCAAACCAAAGCACATGGTTAGTTACAGGAACGCAAGTATAATATTGCCTTTTTTGACATAGGTTTTTTTCCTTTTTCTGGCTGCTAAAAAGTTGTCTGTTTTAGAGGTGACAGTTAGTGACTATAGAAACCCTGGGGCCATCCCTGTGAGGAACTGAAAGCAAGAAAAGTGAAGAGATCTTTTGTGAATCCTTTACACAAAAGAAATCTGCTACCCATGAAAGCAGTTCTCAGCAGGATTGTGTGTCTCTCCCTCTCTGTGTACACAAATGAGGCAGATCAAAGTTCAGACAGTGCTAATCTCCTAATCATACAGGCTTCTGATTAGCATTTTTAATCAGCCTGGTGATCATAGGGCAGCCTCAAAATTGTTCTTTAATACTGAACTTTCAGAACAGAATTCCAAATCACTTTTGTTTTGGTGTTTCCTATGAAAATGTATCAGGTAACTAGGTGTGTAGGATGTCTCAAAGGAAAGTGGGGCGCTGCAGAATTCAGCTCCAGTTACCTCTCCCCCAGCAGCTGGCAGGACACACACCTGGAGGGTCTGTTTGAGCACATTCAAGCCATTCAGGCGGAAGTCGTTACTGGAGTGATGTCCCAACACTTTCTTCTGATGTGAGACATTCATGCTGTGTACGGTGATACAATGTTGGAGGCAAAAAAGAAGCAAATGCTTTCTGCGTAAGGTGGCGTTAGAGAAATTTACATTCATTTTTTCAAATCTTAAATTATTGCTATCTCTTACTGCAACCAGAACTGTATATAAATTCAGTGGGGTTTTTCCATTAATAGTCTCTCCAAAAAAAGAAAAAAAATAAAAGAAAGAATAAGACAGACATGGTTTTCTCAGTGATGCCTTCACAGTGAGTGGTTTGGTGATACTCTGGATGTTCTCTGTTTCAGTTATAATCAGAACAAAATGTTTCCCAGACTAGATCTAGGAATTCTCCTGAAAGAATTACATTTTGGAAATTAGGGGTATTTGGGAAATATCATCAAAACAAAGTGTAGAGAAGAAAATACTAAATAGCACTTGTTGTCTTAAACTAAGCCAGACGCAAGAAACAATCCTTCTTTCTTATTACTGTGCTTATCATTGTGATCATTTAACTTTCATGTATGTCCCACGCTAAAATGTCTCACTAGAGGCACAGACTAATGCTAGCTTCTGCTAGCACTGCCAAATTTGCTTGTTTTTCATCTCAAGCACAATTAGTATCTTGAACTGAGTAACAGCCAAAAGGCTTTGAATTAGGGAAGAGTCTCACAGGAGATCCATGAAAGCAGCTCGTCTGAGAAGAAAATATTGACGCTGCTGAGTATCAAAGGAGAAGTGTAATGTTTGGATGAATTCTCTATGGCACCCCCTAAAAGGAACAGGAAAAGCAGCAGCACAGCAGGGTAACTGGAAATTGAGACCCTGTTGGCTATGAAGACTGTTCCAGCACAGCAGAGCTGAGTGTGTGTCAGCTGAGAAGCCCAGAGGATTAGGAGGTGATCATTTGTGACAGGCACCCAACCAGCCCTAGGAGCCCGTGCAAGGCCAGCTTTTCCAACTGATATAACCAGCATCCCACTATCAATCTCCCTGTCTGCAAGGTCAAGAGATGGTATCAAAGAAAAGTCAACAATGTTCCCTACAAAAAGACCAGAATAATCTACCATAAGCCATAAAAACTCAACTGAGGGGAAAGGCATTGGTGAGGGAGGAGGCTGGGATCCTGCTCTTGCTGTTTGGTCAAGGTGGTTCATATGAGGGAGCCGTGGAGAGAACCTTAGTTTCGTGCTGCCCATAATCACTTGCCTGTCAAGAAGGGGGCAATCCTGTGCTTATTTAGGACCCAGTCCCTGGAAAAGGAGCACACACTAATATGACTTGACAACATAAGCTTGCAGAAAGCAAATATTAGCACGTCAATATTTAGATGTTAAACTGTAACTCAGGCCACCATATGTCCTTAGGTGTATATCCAGGTGGCTCTCTAAGTGTTGTTGAAAGGTGCTTTGCTGAACCATATTTGAAATTTAGAAAGCCGATCCGTCGTTGGCATCAGCACTGAGGGTCCCACCAGAGTCTCTGCAATGGGTGAACCTTGGACTGGGACCACTGGATTTAGAGAGGAACTCCAACTGTAGTACCCATCAAAGGACTCATCCTTGCGCTAAGATCCTCAATGTCTTTCTACTCATTCTCAGGTTTTTATCTTGCATCCATTTGCCAGTTCTAGTGGACAGTTGCAAGCTGTGGTATCATATTGTACTTTTGCATGCTTCAAAGGCAGAAGTTTTCCTTAATACAGAGTTATTTCTGTAGTTTAACTCAAACCTTTGTTTTGCTTCCAAGGCTATAAATAACCCTGAACCGGAATTTAAATGCTATGAAGAAGTCAGTCTCACACTGTAATATGGAACTACATCTTCCTTTAACTTACCCAACTCCTCCCTTGTGTTTTATATCTTGCCGTCTTCCTACTGCTGATTTCTCTTTAATAATCTTGGGTATTGCTGCTTTCTATTTCTGATGAGCATCTGTGGTTACACTCCACATTCAATTAGCTAGCAGCCACACACTCACCCAGACCCTACTTGGGAGTTTAACAATAGTCACTTAACAATAATGGGATTCTCCCACAGTATGCAGGAATGCTACGAGCAAGAGTTCCTCATATCCTACATGCCATGAACAACCTCACATAAGCCCAGGAAGGAGGTCAGGCTGCTACATATAATCTTCTTGCTATACAATAAGAGTAAAAGGTACCAACCAGATCTAGGCTCTTAATGTGATCTACTTTAAGCTACAAGAAAATAAGATCAGTTGACTCCTTATTTCCCACATGTGCTGTTAGCACATTTTAATCTAGGTGCATTGGCTCTTTGCATTTCTCTAAGGTCACCAAAATATCTTCTTGCAGGACAGAATGAGAGATATTATGCATATCAGTAGGATTCAGTGTGGTGTTCTTCTGCCTGTAACATTTCAACCAATATCTACGTAATAAAGGGATTTTGTTAGAAAAACCTCAATATTTGTCTCCTCAAATCACTATTGTCTAAGCCCTCCAATTCATCACAGCATCTATGTTTAACGCCCACTAGATTCCTCAGGGATATAGGCATCTGCTTAAATGCTTGCCAGATTTGAAGAACCCATGCACATGCATAAAGCCATACTGAAATGGGGGTTAAATTACAGGGGCTCTGTTGTAACCACATATCCTCCCCCACAGACATACCATTTCTGTCTTTCTCAGTTTCTCAGGCTTGCTATATGCACTGAACCCCAACTTCAATAGATTTTACTGGTTTTACATTTTGCTGGTGATTTTCTATTCCTCTCTGCCCTCACAGTTACTTTCTCTTCTGCCTACTTCTCTGCTTCCCCTGTTCTTTCCCTCTGTTTGCTCCACATGACTTTGTTCCCCACCTCTTGATCTTCTAGGCCCAGTGTAAATTTTTCGTTTGTTCCACTCACTGTAAACAGAATTCCTTCCTCCTCTTCAAATTTCCCTTTAAATCTGCACATGGGTTTGAGCTTAGTATTGACTCTAAGCCCTGTTCCCAGAGGCTTTGGAAAATTTGACTGTACTTATCCGTAACTGTGAGGAATGAGGTTAGCTGACATGACGCTAAACATGAGTGATTCTGGCTGGCCAAAGCTCTGCAGGTTGACTGCAGCACTCTCTTCCATCACTATACAATACCTTTGTTTGCTCTCCATAATCTCATTCCTCTCCCAGATAAAGAAACTAAATTCAGTTCTGTAAAATGCTCTCCATTTATTTTCTTTCTGGAAAGTTTTTGTATGTCTGAAGTACAGTGAAATTCAAAACAGCTACTGAGGACACATCTTCACACACTTCAATCAACCACACTTTTGTTCAGCTTTCATACCTACTGGGATCTGTTTCCAAAACCCTTTGCTAGTCCCTCAGAATAAGGATCGTTAACTAAGCAAAAATTGATTCATTACAGTGAGAAAATTTTCAACAGCTATGTGTTGTTAGCACAAACCACAGACTGCTGTGATCTTCTGAGTACCAGGAGGAAGCTGTGGAGAATTCTCTCACACAGAAAGCCTCAGATGATGTCAATGCTTGAAAGCCTGGAGGCCAAAGAGGTTCAGTGAAAGTCCTGTTGGGGCAGCTGAGAGAGATTCAACAGGGCAGCTCCTTTCCCTCATTAGATTAGTCCATCAAAATCATTAAAAGAAGAACAAGCATTCATCCTTGGTGACTGTGGAAAAAACAAACTGCAGACTCCAAGTGCCATATAAGCAAGTGCAGGAATGTATGGCCTGGCAACTGATGTCCTTGAAACAACAATATTGAAAAGGTGAAAACTGTCTTTATTCAGAGACTTGTAGAATGTATGCTTGAAGGAACCCAGAGAGGTCATCCTGTTCATTCCCTTTTTCTGAGGCAATATCAACTTTCCCTAACATTCAGTGGACTTGCTCTGAAACTTAATATCCATCTTGATACTAAAATTGCTGTTTGACTGCCTATCAAAGCTTTTAAAATAAAATGATGGTGAGTAACGTTAAGAAAATTTACACCTCCTACTTTGGCTGGCATCTTTTTTTAACACTGTTAGGGAGCAGAACTGGGAGAATTCTTGGAATTTTCCCCCTCATCTGACCACAGATTTTCAAAAAAGAAAATTTATTCTATTGAAAACCTATCATATTAAAGCTAAGAGGAATCGTAGCTGTCAATCAGAGAAGGGGAAGAATATTCTTCCCATTTATTTCTGTAAAGCTAGTAGAAATCATGTTCCTTTATAGACAGTAGGAAGAAAACAACGTTGCCCTGGGAAGATAAATTCAGTGTGTAAAATCATGTAAAACGATAGTCTAGAGGGAATGGCAATCAGAGAAATCGAGTGAGCGAGAACAGTGCTCAATGGAGTGTTTTGTATGAGGAATTCAGGTCATTTATTTCATTGCTGTTTTATGTTGTCTCCTGTGGAAGGGATAAGAAAGGAGGGTTAATTTGCTCCCCATTATGATCAGATGAGAAAGAGGAGAACAGAGAAAGGCAGTTCAAAGTCCAGGTTCAGAACAGCAAGGGGAAAGGTGTTTGTCTAAGGAGGCATTTAAGGCAAGGAAGGGAGAGCTTTGGTACACAAGAACAGGGAGATGGTTCTAAGCAAGTGGGCTAGGCACAGCCATCTGTAGGAGCAGACAAAGGGAACCTTGATCAAAGTGGATCGGAAGGGTGAGTGAAACGAGCTCAAATGAGGAAATGAGCACCACTACATCCACTTTGAAGATCAAGTCTTGTACTGTGAGTTTGAAAAGGGTTGGTGTAACAGGAGAGAGAAGTAGCTGTAGCTGCAGTACTTTAAGAACGTCCTCCATAAAAGCTCCCTTTAAGTTTACAAAAACTGCCACGTCTGCAGCACAGCCTCCTCCAAACCCAGATAACTGACGTTTGTTACCGTTAATGAAAAGTCACGGTCAAAGCAAACTTTGGCGTATTTTCAAGCATTGGCAGGAACACTTTTTACAGTATTTCCATGTTAACTTCCTAACAGACTTCACAGTAAAATACTAAGAGAATTAGTAGTTACTGCCAATTTTAACAAGAAATGTTCATCACTGGCAAATAATAAATACAGCACTCCTGCAAATTAACTTCTCTGCTATTCCTGACTCCTTGCAGAGGTTAGCAGCAGGCTATTTCACCTGGCCTTGTTCATAAGTGTGCTCAGCTGCCTCTCAGCACCAGGATAGCCCAGGTTCAGCACAGCTCCTCTGAGCTGGCTACTCTTTTCAGCTTGTAGTAGAAGAACAGCAAAGGTAGCGCTGCCCCATAGTTCAATTTAATAGCAGCTACTCTGGGTGTCACCTACCTGTCATGTCTGACTCACCCCACCATCTTTTTGTTGTTTTCATTTAAATATTTAAACACTCAAATATTCCAGCCACTTTACATTTCACCTCCTCAGAAAGAAGCAATGTTTCAGAGGTGTTACCATGGAAACAATGGAGTGAGGAGGCAGCTAAACATGAGAGAAAGTTGTCCAGTAAATCCAGAGACATGCTTTGGGGTAACTTGAAATTAAAAAATGTATCATTAATTGGGCTGCGTGTGTTTGTACTTACTGCTTTCTTATAAGTGACAAGAGGCCACCTTTTTTGCCTGTGACAAGAAAATAAAACTTCCCTGTGCAGAATTTTCAGTACCTAAAGTCCTTTTTGACACGAGAGATAATATTGCTCTTTGGAGATGACCACCAGAGTTGGTCCTGTTATCAGCAAGGTCAGGCAACTGAAATGGTATTGTTAAGGGTCAGCAACACCAGCTTCCTCAAACAAATCAATCCTTACTGATGGCAGTGGGCTGTGAGCGTTGGAGAGCTGTGATCCAAGATATTTGTAAAGTTTAATCAGACTATGCGAAAAAGAAGATTAGCATTAGTGGAAGTAAAAATGCAGCTAGATATGGCAAGCCCCTTCCAATTATACAACTGAATACACAGAGCCATTCTGCTCAGAAGTGGGTATTAAATTGTCCTTGTGGATAAATATGAAAGCATACCTTTGTCAGTCTGTCACCATATATCCTGAAATACCATAATTGCCTCTCTCAAGCATGGGAAGGAACAACTCTTTGCTGTTGCCTGTGCTCACATCGTAAAAGGATTTCATGCGACTTTACACAGCCTTAGCTTTACTGAACTATATGTTGTCTGTAGTGAAGGTAACAAAGGAAAATCCAATGTTTCAATTATGTGTTAGGCAAGAAAAGCTCAAAAAAAAACCCCTGTAATGAAGATCATATTCACTTCATGCATTGGCAAATTGACCACAGAAACACTTAATGCATTTAAATGTGCCACACAAAATGTTCTGTTCAGAACAGATTCAGAAACAGAACATTAAAGACTTGAGCTTTAGTTGCTCTTCATAACCCTTTGGATCATGCTTAAAACCATCGTACTTTCACTTGTGGGCAAAGGAATGGTCCTGGGAGATGTCTAAAACTTCTCCCTAGGGCTGGAAATTGTCTTGGTGATTAAAAGAAGAATTGTTCCTACCATCAGCGGTCACTAGAAAAATTATGTCATTGTAGACTGGCAGAGTGCGATACATCTGTAGCAAAACAACAGCTATGGTTTGACCTGTACACTGCTGTACTCTAGACCACCTGGCTGTTGGTGCCCAGGGTGGTCTAGAGTATCCACCTCACAGCTTCCCTCCTCAGGAAGGGTGTGCAGCACCTGCTCAAAGGGTTGCCCTTGGGACGAACCGAGTTTTTTACTGACTTTAGGTTTCTCAAGAGCCTTTCTCCTTATAACAATATTTTTTTTGGGCACACAGATCCACAAGGAGATGGAAGCATTACTGGTGGAGCTTCTTTTTCAGAGACTTGGAAGTCTACCCCGTGAAGGTAAATAGCTGCCACTGCGCATTAGGAACGCCTTGAGGAGAGAGAGGGCAGCCCAGATCCTATGAGCCTGAAAGACTGATTTAACCACACACTATTGAGAGTCCCTTCCTCCTGAAGGGCTGGGCAAAGGGTCAGATGGCAAATGAGATATCCACCTAGCCCACAACTTAAGTTGAGCATGAGGGAGCATGAGGGGACTGGTCTACTGAGGCTTGGGACACTGGTGGGACCTTGATACCAGCAAACCCCGAGGAGCAGATCCTACCCATACCCAGCTGGCTTGGAAGCACATGGAAGCAAACAGTGAGGCTAATTCACAACAGACTGGCAGAGCATCAGGGCATCAGATGGGCTGTAATGGTCATCATAAAATATATTCACTCAACAGCTTTTGATGAAAGATACTTTATACAATTCTCTACACACACAAAAAAATTGATATCAAGTGTCTTTGAACTAGCATAACAGTACAGCTGAATAAATGTTTATTTGGAGAAAACTGATCTGCTGTCCATTTCACAATCATTTAAAAAAACTACTGAGTTTTTTATTGCATTTAGCCTTGTGACTGATGGAGCCTCACAGAATTCGTTATGCTGTTGGCATTGACTGTGCAAAGGAAGAGAAGAGATGGCCTGTGTTTTATGCAATTTGTTTTTCTCGCTGTTGGAAATTTATCGTACTTTTCCTGCCCAAATTATCAAGATGGTTGATAAGCTGGAAATAAATCAGATCATTGAGGTGAATGTTACATAGCAAGCTATTGTGTAACTGAACTGTATTTCCTATCTTAGCCTTCCAAACTCTTAACAAATTAATTAAAAAAAAGAAAAAAGCAAGTATTCTGGAAGATTTAACTAGCCTTGAAATTTGATTTTCAGTTTTTAAATTAATCCTAATTAATGAATTTTTAATTATATGCAAAGCAAAACCACAAAATCTCCAGAGGGTTAGCTGTGACTTTGCCATGAAAACCAAGCAAAAGGACACAAGCTTTGTTTTTTTCAGTTTGTACCCCCAGAAGCTTCCAGAGCAAGGGTGCCTCCTGCTTTCCTTCTGCTCTGTGCCTGGCACAACCTACCCCGCCATGTGCTGCGGCTGCGTTAGCTGCCATGGCAGACGTCTTGTCATGCCCACTTGCTCGAGGTGGGAATGCAGCAACCCCCAGCCTTCGGGACTTGCACTGCTCATGGTTTGTGGTGGTTAGGAAGCTAATAAGCACATACACTGCTACTCTTGGAAGTTTACATCAAGTACCCTTCCTGAACAAAGACCCATATCATCTCTTAACTGAAAAATCTCTTTACCCTTCTGCTTTTCTCAGTGTTTCTGAATTGCTGCTCACTGACTCCAGTGGACCCTGGACCAAGTGATAAAAGAAGAAAAATCTTTCTGCTCATCATCAAGTCTCTGAGCAAGCCGGCCATCCAGAAAAAAAACACTTAAAGTCGCTCACAGAATAATAATCGTGCTCAGGGTGTGCTACTTTTTACCGGTGTCTCAACAGGCAGATGAACCAATTACTGTGAGTAGAGTTACATGAAACCCAGATTGGGTTTTGCTGCTACTGACACAGTGCCCCTGGCTCAGAACTTTGTGGAGGGGATTACACTGAGTTACTTGTGACCAACAGACACTCAGTATTGACACACTTCACTTACTTGATCTTCAAATGCTGACTTACAACAGGTAAGTATCCTCGCTGCTCTTTTTCTTACAGGTTGTTATAAAAGCCATAACAAAAAAATCATTACTATCAAATCCGAAATACTGAAGATCTTTTCTCTTTGCCTTGATAAAATATCTGGCTAGTATGGATGGATGGAGCACTCGGTGACGGATGGACCACTCAGTGGATAAAAACTGGCTGGATGGTCGCACTCAAAGAGTTACGGTCAATGGCTTAATGTCCAAGTGGACACCAGAGACAAGTGGTGTTTCTCAGGGATTGGTATTGGGACCGGTCGTGTTTAACATCTTTGTCAGCGACATGGACAGTGGGATTGAGTGCACCCTCAGCAAGTTTGCCGACGACAGCAAGCTGTGTGGTGCGGTCGACACGCTGGAGGGAAGGGATGCCATCCAGAGGGACCTTGACAGGCTTGAGAGCTGGGCCCGTGCTAACCGCATGAAGTTCAACAAGGCCAAGTGCAAGGTCCTGCATGTGGGTTGGGGCAATCCCAAGCACAAATACAGGCTGGGTGGAGAATGGATTGAGAGCAGCCCTGAGGAGGAGGACTTGGGGGTGATGGTTGACGAGAAGCTCAACATGAGCAAGCAGTGTGCGCTTGCAGCCCAGAAGGCCAATCATATCCTGGGCTGCATCAAAAGAAGCGTGGCCAGCAGGTCGAGGGAGGTGATTCTGCCCCTTTACTCTGCTCCCAGGTGAGACCCCACCTGGAGTACTGCGTTCAGCTCTGGGGCCCCCAACATAAGAAGGACATGGAGCTGTTGGAATGAGTTCAGAGGAGAGCCACGAAGATGATGAGAGGGCTGGAGCACCTCTCCTGTGAAGACAGGCTGAGAGTTGGGGTTGTGCAGGCTGGAGAAAAGAAGGCTCTGGGGAGACCTTATTGCAGCCTTCCAGTACCTGAAAGGGGCCAACAGGAAAGCTGGAGAGGGACTTTTTACAAGGGCATGTAGTGACAGGACAAGGGGTAATGGTTTTAAACTGAAAGAGGGTAGATTTAAATCAGATATTAGGAAGAAATTCTTTACTGTGAGGGTAGTGAGACACTGGAGCAGGTTGCCTAGAGAAGCTGTGGCTGCCCTCTCCCTGGCAGTGTTCAAGGCCAAGCTGGATGGGGCTTTGAGCAACCTGGTCTCGTGGAAAGGTGTCCCTGCCCATGGCAGGGGGGTTGGAACTAGATGATCTTTAAGGTCCCTTCCAACCCAAACCATTCTGATTCTATGAATGCTCATGATTTCTCTGGTGAACTCGAAGATACTAAGGCATCATCACACTTTAAAAAATCTAGGGCTATTTAGCAAGTAAAACATTTTACAGTCTCAGACTTTACTGAGAAGTGGGCTTAAGGGGAGAGAGGTAAAATGTTTTAGCTGTAGCTCCACTGTACTTTTAAATTTCTCAGTCATATCTATTTTGCTACCTGAGGAATTTTAAGGAAGTGAAATAAAATGTCTATCTGATTTTAGGTGATGTGCAATATTTATTCTGAAGGCTCATGCAGCTTCTTTAACTCTTGAATTATTTACAACATGCTCACACTGTCATGTCTCAATAGATTATGCTATATCTCCATCAAATTAAATGGAAGTAATTTGCACATTGTAAATATATATGTGTGTGTGTGTGTATGTAGAGGCTTAGTAAGAATCAGTATTAATGATCATCCATCCATGCAAAGGACTGAATAATGTAATATATTAAAGATTGGGAGAGGCTTTGCAGGTGGAAACAAATACAAAACCCAGGTAGTCCAGCATGTATCTTGAATACCAATTAGTACCGGAGGTTGCAAAAGAAGGTTGAAGAAATTGAGTCTCAACAAGAAGGCTTGGTTTTAATCTCAGGTAGCTGGAGATTAGCTTAAATCCTTAAACTTGGAGGAGTTTGATCCTTCAGTAGTTTTTTGATTTTGTGCGTTGTTTGGTTTTTTTTTAGTTTACACTACCTAACGAGTCAGGGTACTTGTTATAAACATCCAGCCTCTTCATGAATCTTGCTCATTTCTTAGTCTCTTCTTCAAGGTCTGTACAGTTAACAGGGTGTTTCTCCTAACCTGGCTTCTTACATTTTTTTCCTTTGTGCCGAGGACTTATAAAGGGCTGTGCAGTTTTGCTTACGAAATAACAATTGATGGGATTTACATTAAAAGTCCATGTAGGCAAAAGTATTTTCTTTTTGAGAATGTGGCTAGAGTTTTCTCCAGATGTATAATTATGCTTTTGGGTTTTAAGATTGATATAATGATGCATTGTAAGGCTAAAGAGCTGCTGAAGAAGTGTGTTTATTTCACACCCTTTATTTTTAAAATCTGTATTCAGGAAGATATGTACCCTTTCACAGGGGAGTATGCAGAAGAACAGCACAGGGCAGAAGGAAGTCCAAAACTGGGAACTAGAGAAGTGGTAACTCCACTATATGCTATTCCTGAAGACTGTGGAAACCCACCTGAGTGAACTTTGCGGCCTTGTGATTCAGTGAGAGCTTGGGAGCAGAGTCTGTCAGTATCCCCCTGCCTAGCACACTCTCTCCTGCCCCACAGACACCCAGCACATGTTCCATGCTACCAAAGCAGCATTCATGTTCTGTCTGAATTCGCACATGCCTTAGGGTGGACCTTTCCGTGCTTGTAATGAGGCAGAATGGAGGACAGTCCAAGTGGAGAGTGGGGGAAGAAGATGGGGAAGCAGAGCGAGCCAAAAGCAGTCAGAGCGAACGCTGGATGTTAGGGACTGCAAGGTTTGTCCGTTGCTTGTTTCTAGGAAGCTCCAGCCATGTTCTCCAGGGTGGCATCTCCTCTGAGAAATTTGGCAAGGCTCATTTCCTGCATGTTCTGTTGGACATCTTCCTCCCCATTACACGTCTTCTCAGGAGGGAGTTGAACTGTTAGTTTACCAGGCTGCCAAACATGGCAGAACATACACTTCTGCAGAGCACATCAGTCCCAAGCCTCACACAGTACTGTAGTCGCAGTTAGTATTTTTGATCCAGTGGGTGGTAAAAATGTGTTTTTCACTAAAGCATTGATACTAGCAACTAAGTAATTCTTGTCTTTTGCTTTGTCATGATTAATCACATCATTTTCACCGTAACTGAAAAAGAGAAATAAGCACTGAGCACATGCCTTTGTGGTTTGGAGAGGATGAGTGGGGGTTGGAGTGCAGGGGAATATATTTCGGGTCTTTGTGACCCTGCCCTGTGAGCAAGAGGAGAAAACATGGGTTGTTCAAGGGTGTGTTTGTCAATGCCAGTGAGGGAGAGAAAGTTGGGGGGAGGAATCTTTCTACTCTTGGGAGTATCCTTTCTCATCTTATTACACTAGCAATTACACATTTTAATTCTGTAATTTTCCATTTCAGTACACAAACTACATTCAAATGCATTTGTCTCTAGAATCCTGATCTTACCAAACCTCGCTGCTGTCTGCTCTACTGATGTCACTGGAGTTTTGAGAATATAGCCTAATATGTTTTGATGAGTAATGAGCCAAATGCACATATTCACAAACATTTCAGAAGTTCATTCTGGACCTGAGTCTACTGCTAATTTAAGATTCTTCAAATATTGTAGTTTATTGATCTACTGGAAAAGCTACTTTTACCAAATGCTGCATTTTTATTAAAAAAAAGAGTATCTATTCCTATTGTACATTGGGTTTTTTTCCTGCCATACTCTTTGTCTGCAGCTGTTCATCCACATTTGAGGTTTTCTAGATTTACTTACAAAGCTATGATGTGAAATTCTGTCCTGCTGATCACATCAGAACCCCAAGCCACAGGCGGCCAGTTCCTTCTGCAACTGAGACTCGCCTGTCTGTCTAGCCTTCCACCTCCAAAGTCTTTCTCGGTGTCACTCTTCATGCCCTCTGGCAAGCTGTTTCTTCATTTTTCTCATCTTCTCCACATGATTTTACTCCTCCTTTCTGCTGCTCACACAGAGAGCGTCTATATTCACAATCAATCCCCAGGCAAACACTCATTTTTGACCAGTCATGCATGTCTGTGTTCATGCAATGTCTCCCATAGTTCCTGCTATAGTATTCCACTAAGAAACTTAATCACTTCCTACATTTATCCCAAATTAAGAGTATCATCTGGAATGCCCTTTAGTATAACAATACTGGGGGGGGCTGATTTTGATCTGACACAGATATTAACGAGGATTAATTACATAGAGGCTGATGGAAGCAAACCCAGATGAACCCAGTGAGTGCCCTTCAGTTTCAAGAAGTACCACATAAATCACTTTCTTTCACTCTTTCCCATGGGTTCGGTTGTCAGAGATTATAGAGATATTAGCAGCTATCTATCTTTAAACTAGTCACAGGAAAAGGCATTATTCAGTAATGCACATAAGAGGGAGAGCTCTGTGTTTATGAAAACAAAGGTATGAAGAAACCATTTACCTTTTCTAACATCTTATTTCCCTTTGCTGGGCTAGGCTGGCTGTGCTAAAAAAGAAGAAAAACAAAGAATAGCCTCAAGGCAGATGCATTAGTATCTGCATCAGTATCAGTTTCTCTGCTTTTCCAAAAGTGTTTTCACAGTAGGAATTCCAGTAGGAATTAAAATACTTTCCTACAAAAGGCATAGAGAACAAGAGCTGTGTGCTGCAGAATACAGATGGGACTCAGAATTGCTAATAAGGCTGATATTTTTCCTTGGTCCATGCTGTCACATGCACACAACCCTATAGCCTTTAAAAGCTCTCGTTAGCCAGCAAAACATTGAACTTTGAGTGGCTCCCAGCCCTATATTACAGAATTTTTGAAGAACGTAAAAACTGAAGATCCGTTTGTCAGTTCAGCAACTGTTCCAGCTCTCAGCGTTCGAACACTATTTGTGTTGTTCAATGCACCACTTGTTGTGATCAGGACCCTGACGAGGTTATGACTAAAATGGGGCACAGAACCTGAATCAGCACCTAGAGAAATCATTGGAGTTTTTTTTTTTGCTTAGTAGGAATCAGATCTTTTCCTTACACCATAGCAAGCCATAGAAAAGAGATGACAATGCAGAAAAGAATTAGAGTAATAAACGAATTCTGCCCAATCGTCATTATCCAACTATTCTTTGTAGTTATTCCAGGAAGAAGAGCTGCTTTGAAACGATTTGGAAACTGCTCTCTCTGGACAAGCTGAGAGAGATGAAAGGAAAGACTCAGCAAACCTCAGTTGATGTTAACGACTGTGATGGATCCAGGCTTCTGAAATCACCATCTGATTAGATAAACTTGTACACAGGGCAACATACAAAATCAAAGCTAATATGCCTCACCAAGTCTTCCCAGTGCTCTGTTTGAGCATTTTTGAGGCTTGTATAACACGACTACTTCAGAGACGTGGGAATTATGGAAAACTTTTCCATAGAGCCCGGGCAACACATTTCTGGGTAATAACCCAGTAATAAAAATTGATTTTTTTATTTGGAGAAACCCCAGCAAAACCAATAGAGTGTGTGTGGAGAGAAACTGCAGAGTTTCATTCCCTTCGTATATCTGAGGAATTCCCTAAACAAAGAGTTTTCCCATATCTGCAGAAAAAGATACTGCTTGTTTATACAATAGATTTCCCTATGCACCTCTGCAATGCTTGTTTCATATTTTATCTAAGAAAGCAAAAGTTTAATAAAGGTAATATTTCAGAAATAAAGAAATAGAAATCACATTGAGATAAGCTTAGCTACAAATAAAGGGACCAAAACAACTGCTACAGAGCTTATACAGTTGGGATAGCAAGTCATATAATCCTGGCAAAGTTAAATGGAAAAAGGTGCTTAAACCAAACAGTGGTATCACTGCAGCCGCTATTGAGAACGACTTACAAAATGGCTTGGACTCTTTAATGCAAAAAAAAAAAAAAGAGTAACAAAGAACAAACTAGGACACTCACAACGCGTGTCTGTGTGTTAGAAGAAGCCTCAAAGGAAATGTAACAATTCCCCTGAAAACTGGACCTCGTTTATAGGGTATGCCACTAATTAAGTCTGCAACTACAATGCGTGAGGAGAACACGACTTTCCGAGTTGCGTATACACAAACAGTAACGGAGAAGGAAGTCTCTTTTGTGTGCACATCAGTTTCTGTTACACTTCTCCATTCCAGCAGGAGTTATTAAAAGAAAAGAAAGAGAAAGATATATTTTAAAAGCCCTAGGAAATCATCAGTGTGCACCAATGTGCTCAGCAATGCAGAAAACACTTGACAATTCTCTAATTACCACGGCACACCTTGCAAGTTAACCTTTTGTGTTCACATACTGACCACCAGGACGTAGGGGATACGTGTTTGTCTGCATAGGTCCATGGAAATCTGGGTTGTGTGATTACAAAGTGAGAACAGTGTACCATCTGTCTATCTAATACCATTCATGAGGCATGCATCTCACTATTTTAAGCCTCAAACTCCTCAATACCAAGGAGGCAGAAGACAAGTGTTGCCATTATATTGTAGTTGTATTTATGATGTGTGTACGTTTTGCCTGGGAGTGAAAATCCAAGATTAGTAGCCAAAAATATTCAGAGAGTTATCACAGTACTGGTACTTTGGAATTTTCACTACACCAGATGATACTTTGTTATCCCAGAAAGAGGTAAATTGTTCCCTAAAATTGGCATATTTGCAAAATGCAAAATGCAGAAGAAGAATTCTTGTCTGCCTCTGTGAAGATTAAGTTAAAGAAGGGATATCAGTAAGAAGAACAGCCCAGTGGCTAAATGGCACATGCATAAGAAGCCAGGTAAATACCCAGATCAGCTGGCACCAAGCTGTATGCTGTGTTGCTAAGAGTATCCAGTGCCCAAAGCTAGCGAAGGAACATCTCCACGCACTGTAGTCAAGAATGACAGTTACTAGAATGTAAACAGCAAAATTAACATGAACATCATGTCTGAGAGCTGTATATGAAAGGAGCTAATAAATTCATATAGCGATTATTCCATGAATGTGTATCATGAGGCATATTCTGTATCCATATATATATGTATCTGCTATGAAAAAAGTGATGACTTAACTAAGCCCTGACTTCCCTTAGCAACAGAGAGTATTTTCCTCTCAGTTTAGAACAGTAGCTCTTTCATGCTTTAGTACCATATAGTCTTCCAAAGAAGTCACTTGTGGCAAGACTGTGTGTCTCCAGGAACTGCAGGAAATCCCTGGCGCTTGGTCCTGCCTCCGCAGTTCTGGTTGGAGTGCTCCCTCCGATAGCTGTCATTTGGCCTATGTCTTTTCTAAGAGTTGATGCTCAAATCTCAAGACAATGAATATTTCAACATCTTCCATCATCATGTTTTTGCCTCGTGTTTGTAGTGACTATACATATTCATGTCCCCATGAAACGCAAGTCTACCCTTTTTCCCAAAAACACTTAGATCCTCACATGACCCCACAGTTCTCAGAGAGCTTTAGTTGACTGATTGGCAAGTATCTCTCTTCCATCTTTGCGAGCTGGAGTAGTGCTAGTACTGTAGTCCCAGCTACAGTATCAGCCATTGTGCCGGGTTACTTTTACCAAGTTCTGGTGTATTGTTTCTCCAGATCTTTTCTCACAAAGAAACCTTTATTTATGACATCTTTTGAAAGATGAAATGGTTTTTAAAGCATCAGTAGGATTTTACACAATTTGTCTTGGTTCAGTGCTCCTGCTAACGCATGTAGCAGTTTTTACCAATTGCAGCTGATGATGTGGCTGAGTTTACTGATTTGCATTTTATCTACATATCAGTGTTACTAAACTGATTCTCCCTTAAGTCCAGCCCTGCGGGGGTAGAAAAATCTACAGTGTTGCTATAATCAGGTTTCTTTGAATTTTTTTGCTTCTTTTCCCTTGTGCTATTCAGTATTAAGAAGACAGACATCCCAGGCCATGCAACGGGCTAGTCCTTTCTCCAATTATCTGTCCACTCATCTAGCACTTCCTGAAAGTAGAATTCCATGAACTCTGAGGTATAATCATTCAACAGCTTCTCCTATATGGAATAGTGTCTATTGAAAACCACAGGTCAGTGCCCTGCTCAGCTCTGTACTTCCTGCATGACCTTTGACGAGTCACTCATCTCGTCTGTACCAAGATGACTAAATATTCAGTTGTGGTATTTATGCCAAAAAGGACTGCTGCATAGTGATACAGATGCACAGAGACCATTATGAAGTCAAGAAAGTTTGCAGCAAAGGAGTCACCACTAACTTGCCCCTCAAGCTGAATCAGATCCATTGCAGGACCGAAAAAAATCTTCCCATTGTTTCCCTTCTTCCTCCTCAAGGCTACACAGAGATCAAGCCAGTTTTGCTCTCTGTTATGTTACATTAAAATATTTTCAAAATAAGCTTTTAAAAAAACTTCAGCCAGGCTTGGATGCAGTCCCTGTGTGGATATATATATGAGAATGCTCCATACAGATGGGATTGTGTGGGCAGATTCTGTGCCTTTACCTGGCTGAAGATGCTAACAGAAGCATTGCAGCCCTTCCCTTCCTCTTCAGTAAAAACACTTTTCCCTTTAACTGTAACCACTGTGAAGTAATTACGTGAAAATAACCTCTCTGTGAACAAGGTATGGGCTCCCATCTTAGCAATATCAATGAAGAATGACCAAGAGACACTGTAAAGGTTTGATCCAGAATGCACGTCTACACATGAACTGCCCTCCCAAAACAGAATGAGAAGGATGCTCGTAGGGTCACCTATAGCCTCAAGTACCAGGCAGTTTTTGTGGGATGAGCCAGTTTTCTCTGTTGTAGGCTTAGTTTTATGTGAAAGAGCTTGATTTGCCACATTCAAGGCATTTCCCTAGCTGGTATGCGTTTTCAGGGTTTAACCCTGAGGAACGCACAGACAACTTGAGTAAACAAATTTGTCTTTGCAAGTCATTTTAAGTACCAGCAGGGATAAAAAATGTGCAAGAATTGCCCAAGCAACCCAATGAACGAGGAGCTCCCTTTCTCCTGGCAGCTTTATGTTTCTTTAAGCTAACCTAAATCTAATGGTAAAACTCAGAGTTTAGGGACTTTCATAGGTTTGCAGCAATCTCAGAAGTATCACAGCCTGATGCGATGAGGAAGAGCTCATACCCAGCCAGCCAGATAAGCATGACCCATGTAGAAAGTCATTTCATCAACCAGCCAAGTAGAACTCAGCAGAAATTATGATATTTTTTTGGAAGGAAAAGCAATTCTGTTTTATATAACATTTTCTTAAATATGCAAGAGAGGACAAAAGGAACTGAAAATGTAGTAGCTTTTGGTGACGTCTAGCTTCTACGTCACATTTCTTCTAAACTGAGTAGCAAAAATGATCCCATCTGAAGATGATGTTAACACTGTTAACCAGACCTACATTTCTCTATCCTATTACCCTTAGTTTGCCTGAATTCAAGCAGGATTTGTGCTCTAATGCACACTCCCATCTAGTCTGATATACCAAATAGGAGTTAATGTACCTCCATGTCCAAGGATCTGCTGGCCTTTATCCATGAGAGATATAAAGCTACCACCCAAATGAAAGCTCAAGTTAGCAACGCTGTACGAAGTACCTTGCACAGGTGAAGGGCTTATGACACTTGTTTGCTCAGTAACACAGGTTGCTTAAAATGCTGGCGTTACATCTGGGTGTTTGGCTCAGGGATCATAGGAGTCATGACACAGTTAAATCAGACTGAGAAAAGACAAGGAGTTTTTTAGACAGAAGAACAAGTCTCAGGTTGCAGGTAAACAGGACTCTGCCAGAACTGCAGAATGATGACACATTGAACTGTATGGACGCCTACCAAGAAGCCAAATGGGTGCATGAGGGAGATACTGCACATGGTCCGTAGGGCTGCTATTAGAATAAGAGCCACAGAATAAAGAGCATGTCACCTTTTCTGTGAGATTTATATTCACGTGGTTCTCTGTAATGGTAATTTGGTACTGACAATAGCTTTTTCATATGTTCCAGACAGTTGTTTCACTGAGACCATCAGCAGTAAAGAATCTTTGTCCTTCATTAACTTCTCATGCAAGCATTAATTAGCCCACAGATTCTAGTAATAATGGGCTTACAAAACTGATGTCTGAATATACCAACAACCTCTGCAGTAAGCTGTGCCATCCATCAGCAAATCCAGGAAAGTAACTGGGGAAGGAATATACTCTTAGAGACTTTCAACCAAGATCCCTTTTCCTCCTTCACAGGACAGTTGGAAAGGAAGCCTGTTGCCCTTTTCCAGGCTCACCTTTTCCTTCAGTAGTTTTTAATCACTATGAAGCTTAGATTTTAATGTCTTTGAAGCCAGACTGGCTATTTAGTGTATATTGCTATGCAGTTTTTTTGAAACAGCATCAAGCACAAAAGGTGCACTGTCTCCTCCTGCCTGTCTCTGTTACTACTGTTACTCTATGGTAATACTGTGCTGGAGCCCATGGTGTTGAGCACTATCAAGCACTGACCATCAAAGCTGCATGCCCCTAGGAGCTAGAACAAGACAGCTGGTGAGATACACCCAGGGAGCAGAGTACAGGGACCAAGGAAGCAGTACTAGTCACTGTGACAAGGACTGATTCTAGCAGATGAGCAGCCTCAACTCCTAGACTGATTACTGATGGCCCTGTTCCTTGGAAGATGCTCTGTGTGCCTGGATCACTGCATCTACAAGGTGGCCACTGAGGCTGCTGGAGCCCTGTGCAGACACCATAGTCTTCCCATGGGAAGCACCTTTCAAGATCAGGTCCTCTGAAAGCACAAAAATGCAGAAAATCTCCCCAATCTCCCTGTGACCTTTAAATGGCACGTTGTTTGCCATGTAGCTGAAGGAGATACTTCCTTGGGGTGGGATGCGGAGAGTGCTAAGGCTGTTTATTTTCTGTTGCCATACACTTTGGTAGGTGTCTTAGTCCACAGTGCCAGTTTTCCAGCAGTCCCCCAGGCCTCAAGCCATCCCTTCTGTAGTCACAAAACCTGCCAGCATGCAGGTTCTAGAAAGAGGAGTACAGCAGAGTGTTCAGCAAACTAATCCTCCGCACCTGCAGGTATCATTTATATTGCAGTGGCTGTTAGATGCCATAAGCTTGGAAGAGCACCACCTTATGCTCTGAACTGTGGATTTACATGTGGTCCTTTATGCCAGCTCTCCTATTTCTAAAACTCTCATCAGATCACAAGTTAAAAATAAATACTTGAAGTACCATGGCCTGTCTAATCGTCTGTGTGAGAAGCGAGTTCTCTGTTAGCAGCACGCAACAATGAGATCTGCAGTGTCCTTATTTTAGTGTGTGCTTCCCAGTTCTCTGTGATACAGGCACTAATGAACTGTAACCCGGGAAACCACTGAACGTCTGTTGGCTTAATGCATGTGAGAAGTTTGGCTAGATTAAGGTGTCTTTCAGAAAGGAAACTGAAGAGATCTTCAATCCCCACAACCTCATGGTCTTCAGACTGTTCCTTTAGACTAGTAAAGTTTCTCAAAATTCATGGAGCTAGTTTTATTTTTTTTCTACCTGCAATGAAACAACAACAGGTGTCTGGAAATGAAAAAGTCTCTAGTTACCAAAATATCTTGCAAGAAGTGGGAAGAATGTATTTGCAAGATTGGGGTAAATAATGTTTGGCACTTTGAGAACAGGATCATGCAGAGATTCCTAAGCGCTGTACATGTACCAGTTAAACCTCATACCACCCAATTAACACGACTTACCTTATACAGGTAGCTGAATGACAGAGAGGGTAGAGAATTCATTTAAAGTCACACCCTGAACTGGACTTGGACTAAAACCAAAAGTCCCCAACCTCTTCTTCTGTCTCTCTGTCCATAAAAATGCTGCCCTCCTTCTGTAGCACTTCAGTAGCACTTCTCCAAAAACAGTTCTGCCCACTCAGCCCTCTCCCACCTTGGTCCTACTCAACAAAACTGCTTTCTTCAGGCCGACTTGCTAGGAAGCAGCTCTGTTTTGGGCAAACCCTGTCTTTGATCCCTCTCTTCTTCCACTGGCTCTTTCCAGCAGTCAGCTGGAGAAGAAAAGAAAGGGATAACAGGTGCTGGCGGTGGCAGGAAAGTGCAAGGGCTTCGCTGTGACAACTGCCACAAAACATCTGCTGTCTACTGTGGCTGGCTGAGCTCATGCCCTTAGGGCAGCACCTCCTCTCTTTATGAAAAAGGGCCTCACCAGGTGCCTATTCCTGCTAAGACATGCCCAGCAGAACTTGGTGTGCCAAGAAAAAGATGGTGACAGAGGAAGAAAATATGGCAGCACTGCATTCACTGGGATGTCTAACAACCTGGTTCAAAGCACAGCTCAGGACTAGCTCTGAACTGGCCTCCTCCACTGCAACCTGCCAGCTCCTGCTGACCACACTTTTCTTCCTAGATTTACTTCAGAGAATCACAGAATCACAGTTAGGGACTGGAAGGGACCTCGAAAGATCATCTAGTCCAATCCCCCTGCCGGAGCAGGATTACCTAGATCATATCACACAGGAACGCGTCCAGGCGGGTTTTGAATGTCTCCAGAGAAGGAGACTCCACAACCTCCCTGGGCAGCCTGTTCCAGTGTTCGGTTACCCTCACCCTAAAGAAGTTTTTCCTCATATTTATGTGGAACCTCCTGTGTTCCAGCTTGCACCCATTGCCCCTTGTCCTGTCAAGGGATGTCACTGAGAAGAGCCTGGCTCCATCCTCATGACACTTGCCCTTTACATATTTATAAACATTAATGAGGTCACCCCTCAGTCTCCTCTTCTCCAAGCTAAAGAGACCCAGCTCCCTCAGCCTCTCCTCATAAGGGAGATGTTCCACCCCCTTAATCATCTTCATGACTCTGCGCTGGACTCTCTCTAGCAGTTCCCTGTCCTTCTTGAACTGAGGGGCCCAGAACTGGACACAATATTCCAGATGCGGCCTCACCAGGGCAGAGTAGAGGGGGAGGAGAACCTCTCTCGACCTGCTAACCACACCCCTTCTAATACACCCCAGGATGCCATTGGCCTTCTTGGCCACAAGGGCACACTGCTGGCTCATGGTCATCCTGTTGTCCACTAGGACCCCCAGGTCCCTTTCCCCTTCAATGACTTCTGATTCTCCCCTCTCTCCCTGATTGCTCCTTTGTGTCCTCTACAGCAACAGTCACCTGAGCCCCCTTCCCAGAGCTGCATCCTTGATCTTCTACTCTCCATCAATACTTGTTCCCTGGTAATCTCACCAGTTCCTAGCCAAGACGATTCACTTGCTGTCTGTGAGTAGGTATTTGACAGACCTATTGCTCTATTCCATCCAGGCTCACCTTTCACTTGCATGCACATCTGTCTCTCTGGTTCCTCATTACACGTATGTGATCACTAACACTGAGTCAACAGGGCTACAGTCTTTCCTACCATGTCTCCTTCCTCTTTTCTAGCTCAGTTGGCATAACATGGCCATCCTCTCACCCCTGCCACTCTGGATCTCATCTTCTGTTCCCATGTCCAGGCAACAACTCAGCCTGACAGGTTGCTTTTACCAGTATCCCTGCTATCTACTTGTCTCATGCAAAATCCTTCTAGAAAATAATTTCCTGTGCTGCTACCTGGATCCTTCACTTTCTCCTCCACTTGCGTTGCATCAATGTCTTTTATTTCTCATCTTTTTACTCCCAGCTCTTCAACTCTCCACCCCATCCTAGCTCTTGTCTTATGCTCATTCTCAGAGGGATCAAAACATGCTTCTAATCAGACTGTGTCAGGAAACACTTATTTAGATCCCTAGCACACATCATCTCTCTTTATCTCGTCCCTCACAAAAGATATGCACTCAAAGAAGTTCCACAGACATGCTTATGTGCACCCTCAAATATCTCTTAAATTCTCTTTTGCCATGATGTCACCAATATGCTACCAGTGAGCTAGGCTGCTGGCAGCTGGAGCCTCCTGCCTCTGATACTAAGCATAATGTCTCCACTGGGTCCCACAGGTTCCCATTTAGCTGTCTCCATCCCGCTGGATTGTATCTTATTCTTAGATGCCAAGCTTGGGGTTAGAGGCAGAAATTGCCTTTTTTTTCCTATGGTTGCAAAGTACCTACCACACTGGGAACTGAGTCCATCATCCCTGAGTCTTTGGCATTAAGGTGATAAATAAGAGTGGAAATTACAGTCACAGAATTGTCACAGGGATAGCAAGTGGCAGCACTGACAACAGAGCAGCTGCATCCTGCCTTCCCTTCTTGCTGCTCATCCCTCACTGTTCATTTCAGTACCTCTGTGATTCTGCACCTGTACACGTGCAGCCAGTGGAGCAGTACGAATCGTCACCATTTAAAAGTCCCCTTCTAATTCCAAGAGTAAGATCACATAGCAGCCAAATAGTAGTAAGCTCTTCGTATACAAGAAGCTTTCACTTGAACTTAGGTGCCACAATCCAATTTGCTTGATTTCAGTAAGGTTTAAATTGTTGTTCTTGCTCTTTCTACACCAACAGCCCCAGAATAGTATGTTAAGAAGACGTTGATAACATGTCTGAGAGAGATTTGGATGTGTTAAAATCTTCCTTTTTGCCACTAAAAACGTCCTGGCAAGAGAAAATTACTAGTTGCAGACATGTTTCTCTCATATCTATCAGCAACCATGGTAAGCTGATTTGCAGCCTTGGACACTAACCATCACTCGACTTTGAGGTTGCTGACGACTTGATTTATAAGCATGCCAAAAGCTACGATGCTCCTGAAATAGAAGATGCTTTAGGATTCAGCGTAGTTAAAGCAGAACACTAAGGTGAAAAAGCAAAGAGTTTATCATATTTACAGTGGAGAGTAACAGCACACTCCAAAGAAAGGAAGTCACCTAAATGTTTTATAAGAGAAGATCTCTTGTATTTGTTGAAGGTGAGGGGGCAGAGGGAGAGACAGAACTGAGAGTTATCTGGTTGTGTAGAGGATAGGAAAAAGAAGTTCATTTTCCCCAGCTTGAAAGCTGTTCTATAGGTGTTAAACGGCCACCCGAGCCTAAACAGGCTCTATGTGTAATGAATATTTTCCTTTGATGTTTCTTCCGAACAGCTAGTCTAAGGCGCTGACCACTGTAAACCTCTTAAATTTCAAGTGCTATTTTTATGGCCTCTTTAAGACTGGAGTAACCTCACTTAAAGGATTACAGGGGTCACTTCATGTCTGTCTTTGTAGCCAAAGGCATTCTGGTGAAGATCAGATTGATCTGAAGTCAACTGTTATCTTTAGCTTTGATTGTTAATCATTCCCAAGACCTTTGTTCTTTGATTGTCACTAGGGAATCGTACATGCAGGGTATGTTAATTAGTACCTGGCTTATCAGCAAAATGTGCATTATCAAATACAAGAAATATATCCCTGATATTGTTAGGAAAAGTACCTGAAAATAGATTTAAAATAATAGTATTCACCTGATGATTCCCACAATGTTTTGCTGCTTTGGCTTTAGTGTTTGCAACTGTTTTATAGTAGAGGTCTTTAAAAGGGAAGGCAAGTAAGATGGTCTATTTTAAAAAGGATGAATGTTCTCTATGTTAGATTCTAGATTGAAGCATTTAGACAAACTAAAGTCAAATGAACAGGTTAATATATTTGCCATGTTATTTGGTGTCAATATATAGTAGAAATGATGCAGACACTTGCTGCTTTCATATTAAATAGCATGTCACAGCTGATCGTTACCAAACATCAGAAAACACGGTAGTGAGTGATTACACTCTTGTACTAAAGCTCTGCATAGCTTTGCAATGAGAAATACAATTAAAGGTCACGAGACCTTTAATAGTGTAAAGAACTACTTACCATCTGTGCCTGTCTCTGCCCTCTGTAAGACTGCCTCTCAGTGCCCTGTTCTACCTGGGCCTGCCCAGTCAGCAGCTGCCTGAGATTCACCTTTTGCTGAATTGCTTCACACCTTTTACTTTTGAAGAAGGATGCAAGACCCCCAGTGCTGTTCTCAAGTTGCCCAAGGCAAAGTGTGCGTCCAGAGGAAATAGTGGGTGGCAAAGGATGAGCGTGATTATATAATATGTAATCTGGCACCCAGAAATGCTCATGTTCATCTGCCACATCTATTCTTAGGCATTCTTCTTCCTGTGGGTGCTTCCTTCAGTCCCAAAGGTCTCAAGTAAATGATTCCTTTAATACACTCCAGTTCAAACTATTTGATCTGGGAAAAGAATTACACCAAGAAATTGTTCTCATATATTAAGTTAGCTGGAGCAAAGATGCTCAATATTAAATTTCAATCAAATGATAAATTCATCCTCTGCCTTCACAGTCAGGAAAGGTCACAGAATCACAGAATGGTTGAGGTTGGAAGGACCTCTGGAGGTCGTCTGGTCCTGATCAAGCAGGGCCATCTAAAGCGGGTTGTCCAGGACCATATCTAGATGGCTTTTGAATATCTCTAAGGAAAGAGACTCTACAACCACTCTGGGCAGCCTGTGCCAGTGCTCGTTCACCCTCACAGTAAAAAAGTGTTTCCCGATGTTCAGAGGGAACCTCCTGTGTTTCAGTTTGTGCCCATCGCCTCTGGTCACAGAATCACAGAATCACAGAACCAGTCAGGTTGGAAGAGACCTCTGGGATCATCGAGTCCAACCGCTGCCCTGACACCACCATGTCAACTAGACCATGGCACTAAGTGCCATGTCCAGTCTTTTCACAGAATCACAGAATGTTAGGGATTGGAAGGGACCCTGAAAGATCATCTAGTCCAGTCCCCCTGCCAGAGCAGGATTACCTAGATCGTATCACACAAGAACGCGTCCAGGCGGGTTTTGAATATCTCCAGAGAAGGAGACTCCACAACCTCTCTGGGCAGCCTGTTCCAGTGTTCAGTTACCCTCACTGTAAAGAAGTTTTTCCTCATATTTATGTGGAACCTTCTGTGTTCCAGCTTGCACCCATAAACACATCCAGAGATGGTGACTCCGCCACCTCCCTGGGCAGCCCGTTCCAATGTCTAATGACGCTTTCTGAGAAGAAATGCTTCCTAATGTCGAACCTGAACCCCCCCTGGCGAAGCTTGAGGCTATGTCCTCTTGTCCTATCGCTAGTTGCCTGGGAGAAGAGGCCAACTCCCACTCCACTACAACCTCCCTTCAGGTAGTTGTAGACTGCAAAAAGGTCACCTCTGAGCCTCCTCTTCTCCAGGCTAAACAACCCCAGCTCCCTCAGCCATTCCTCGTAGGTCAGACCCTCCAGACCCTTCACCAGCTTGGTCGCCCTCCTCTGGACTCGCGCCAACACCTCAACATCTTTCTTGAAGTGCGGGGCCCAGAACTGGACACAGTATTCAAGGTGCGGCCTCACCAGTGCTGAGTACAGAGGGACGATCACTTCCCTAGACCGGCTGGCTACACTATTCCTAATAGAGGCCAGGATGCCATTGGCCTTCTTGGCCACCTGGGCACACTGCTGGCTCATGCTTAGCCGACTGTCGATCAGCACCCCCAGGTCTCTTTCCGCCGGGCCGCTTTCTAACCACTCTTCCCCCAGCCTGTAGCGCTGCATGGGGTTGTTGTGGCCCAAGTGTAAGACCTGGCACTTGTTCTTGTTGAACCTCATGCCGTTGGTCTCGGCCCATCTATCTAACCTGTCCAGATCCCTCCATAGGGCCTTCCTACCCTCCAGCAGATCGACACTCCCACCCAGCTTGGTGTCATCTGCAAATTTACTGAGGGTGCACTCAATCCCTACGTCTAGATCATCTATAAAGATATTGAACAGCACCAGCCCCAGAACTGAGCCCTGGGGAACACCGCTAGTGACCGGCCGCCAGTTGGACTTTGCCCCATTCACCACCACTCTCTGGGCTTGGCCATCCAGCCACTGGGCACCACTGAAAAGAGCCTGGCTCCATTCTCTTTAGATATACACATACATTGATAAGACCTGCCCCCCTCGACCCCATCCACTCCAAGCCTTCTCTTCTCCAGGCTGAACTGGTAACAGGAAGCAGATAGGACTTCCACCTCACTGGCAAAGCAATCCACAGACTCCACATTAACTTTCACTTTCTGAGAGCTAACCTTACTGGCAGGTCACCGCAGAAGTCTACTAGATCAAGTAAGTCCAGGTGAGTGTAAACTCTTAACTATTTACTTCTGACAAATGGGCTTAGTCTGTCCTTGACCTAACTACAGCTATTACAGCGATAGGTATTACTACCACTCTGCTTTGCAGTTGTATCTTGCTGCTCATCACTTTAGTAGTATCTGAATGTCTTGCAAAATATGCAAACACTAAGAAAGTCCTGAGTGGATTAAAAACTCCCACTGACAGCATTTAAAACACTTCTCTGGCCTCCTTCAAGGATGAAATGCTGTCTGCTCACTGTTCAAGAACCAAAATCATTTATTGTCTTTAAGTTTGAGTACAAGCTCCATAGATCACTATAACCATTCTCAAATGTTCTCCGAAGACCATGTGAGAGTATATAATAAGGACATTTTCTACCAGGTTTTTGTCAGATTTTGTCATTTTAAAATGATTAAAATAGCGCCTTTGTGCCAAATATATCTGAGGCCTGATAAATACTGCTCTAATCTGAAAGAGGCTAAAATAAAAGTTTTGTTCTTGTCTTTTAACTCACTGCTGAGGTCAGTAACTAGTCAGATTTGAGACCTGAAGGAGTTTTGAGGGTGCTTTTCTGTAGGGGATTCTGAGGTCGTGCAATAAAAGTGCTCGTCATTTTTACATAAATTTTTACCTACGAAACCAGGATATATATACTGCTGCAGTATTTGCATTGGCTACATAAGAGAGTGCATCTCTTTGCAGCGCTGCCAGAGTGCCCAGCATGACTAGTTAATCTGAAGTGTGGCTATAGCAGATGATGGTCTTCTGATGCTTCAGCCTTTGTCGTGTATATTTATTTTGCTCTTCCCTCTCTTTCTACCCTGTTTCTCTTTGAAGGCTCTTGCATATCAGAAATAGCCTTTGGGAGAGAATAGGCAGAACCTGTCAGCACAGGCTGCTTCCCATCTCAAAGGTAATGATAATGCAAGTGCCAGTCATTTCCTTCTTGCCTGGCATTCCAGATCAGCTGCACAGTTTGAACAGTAAATTAAGTTGTTGAACTGTGGTCTGCCATGCTTACAGCAGCCTCCTCTGGAGGAGCAATATCTTGTCCTAACTGATCTGCAAAAAGGTGAAGTTTGGTACCTGGAACCTAGTTAACACCAGAAGCTTGGAGATAACTGGAGCTTTATGTTTTAAAGAATAGGAGGAATTCCAGAAATGTGGCCCTGGTATTTGAAAGCCCCAGGAAGTAAATGACCTGAGCACATGCACCAACTGACTGCTTGGTTTTGGACTGGGCAGCAGTAAGTGAAAAAAGTAATAAACTGAAATGTTCCACGCTGGATACCAAGAGCTGGTTAAATTCTGCTTAGATTAGAAGTGGATAAAATCCACTTGCCTGCTGTTTACCCTCAGCTCCAGGAAAGTCTCCAAGGTGTAATTATTCAGGCCTCTCTCGTGTGAGCTGAACAGACTAAAGCTGCTCACCCTCCAAGAGTGGGAAAAGCACGCAGCTACCTGCCACGCTGCGAGGCAGGCCCTGTACTGCCGTGGGACCGAATGGGGCAGGGGGCGAGGGAAGCTGGGACACGCATCACGGAGCAGTGCCAGCAAGCACAGTCTGATAGCCACGGAGACTTGGCTAAAAGCTTTTCATTTAGTCAAAGCACTACCTCTGCTGCTTATTAAATTGATTACAATTGATTGCTTTTTAACAGAGTTATTGCTTTGATCTTAGGCTCAATACAAAGGAAATAAATTAGGGAAACTTACTATGAGATAAAATGAAACATCAGAGCTCAATGAAAACGTGAAGGCTTCTTTTCTCCTGGTGTTTGTTTAGGAGTAATATTTCAAACGGAAGTTCACACATAAACAGTTCATTGAGATTCAAGAAGATAGTCACTGTATCTATTTAAATAATGAATTTAAATCATCCTGGCTCTGCACTATCCTCAGGCTGTGGAGCTGAAAAGCAGAGAGCAAGGGTCCCTAGTTTCCTCTGTTGTAAGCGCTATGAGAACCAATGATTCCCCCACACCTCAATTCAAAACGCATTAGCTCTGCTTCGGTAGACGGGACTCCAGCACAGCCGTACACCCATATGGCCTTCCTCTGCCTCTTATTCACCAACTCCTCCCCACTGGCAGCCACATAGGAGTTCTCTGCCGCAGGTTTCCCACCTGTACTTTGGGGTAAAAGCATTTCCTTGTGTGGTGAAAAATAAATCACTGACATCCAAAAATAGCATTTAAGTACTAATGCTTAAATCAGATCAAGATTTAATACAATTGATCTTTTTAACATACAAATAAAAGTAGGGGGAAGTTTATGTATACATACGTAATTAGTTAGAAGGTGGACAGCATTATCACAGGCTTCATATTTTAGAGGAAATTCTAATCTCTAGAGGCTTCACTGCCATTTGATGCATAATTACTGTTACAGCCTGAGGAGCTAAACATTGTCGACAAGATTCATGTGGATGCGCCAAAGAAATTTTCTATCAATCAGCTGACACATGTAGATCAATAACAGAAGTTTTCAACCAAGCAAGAAATGGAGAAGATGGAAGAGAAATATTACTAGCATATGAATCAAATCTGCATTTCCACAAGGTAGCTGTAACTCTAACTCTCTGAGTATTAACTAAAGATGCAGAGGGTCTAAGTTACCTTCAAGCAAGCTACAGCCCAAGAAAATAGATACAATCCAAGTATTTCAGCTGTGAAGTTTCCATTCCAGCCTACTTTTGCCTTTCAAGATAATTCAACTTAAACAAAAGTATTCACCAAGTTAATGTCACAGAGGTTTCATTTTTCTCCTGATTTCCCAAATTAGAAGAGAACAGAACACACATTTGAGCTAACGGTCCAGAAGGGGTGTGTTTGCTGATCCTTCTGCAGCAGCACATGTGCCTAATCAGAGTCAAACAAAAGGGCATGATGACCCCAGAACAGGTACATATGCCATCAGGACAGTTTAGGATGTAGGAAAGATGACCGGATTCATTAGAAAAAAATAGCTGCATTGCTCAGCCCTGCACATTCCCAGAGAGAGGGACCCAGGCCATATACAAAACCTGAGAACAAAGTTTTTAGTCAGATACGTTACTGCCGAGAAAGAGTGACAGCAGAGATGGACCAGCTGCTTGTGCTCATCTGATCAGTCACAAGTGGCTGAAAAGTAATGTTGTTGTTTGCACTGGTTTTTACCCAATCATTCTGGGTTTTTATGTACAGAGAGCTACTGCTGCTGAAAGAACAGAAAACGCAATACTTTAAAATGTATTTTATGGCTTTTGTTAGCATCTGAATAATTGATAATTTCTAAAAAGACAACTTAAAGAATTAATCTGAAGAGGCTATAAGTAGCACCTGGGACTCCGGTTACTTCTTCCAGTGCTGGCTAGTTTACTGTCCAACTCTTCAAGACTCAGAGGAAACTCACAGAAAACAGACACTACTTCAACTAATCGTCTACAGTCAACAACTAAACTGACTTAGGAACTTGGAACTAAGTCGTGAAGAAGTTAAAAAATCACTCAAAAAAACCCAAACAAGCCTGCAGGTTGCACAAAACCATATCCTTGCCAGACTTGGCTTCACAGCTGATCAAAGAAAGATGAAACTGGGATCATATCAGCCCACACTGCTGAGTTTCACAGGAAGTCTTCACAGTGATTTATATCCTCATAGGGCTACTGCCAGGCTTGTCTGTCTGGAGACAAAAACAACCACATCTGGCTACTCTGCAGGAAGAACTGATTCAGTTTAACACTTCCACATACAATACAACCTTTTTCCAACCCAAGTGCACCTCTATGTATGATTGTGAGTAAATGTTATAATCCATTGAGCTAATTAAGTAAAGATACTTCCTAGCATAGCCATGGCAAAAGTAGTTTATTAGCATACCTTGTCTCCAGGGGAGGTTGAGACTGGACATTGGGAAGCATTTCTTTACCGAGAGGGTGGTCAAACACTGGAACAGGTTGCCCAGAGAAGTTGGGGATGCACCATCCCTAGAGGTGTCAAGGTGAGATTGGATAGGGCTTTGAGCAACCTGATCTAGTGAAAGGTGTTCCTGCCCATGGCATGGGAGTTGGACCAGATGATCTTTAAACATCCCTTCCAACCCTAACCATTCTGTGATTCTATGATTCTAAATTAACTTAATTTGTTGCCAGTTAAAATAGATATTTAATTATTGATTTAGGTAGTGAGATACAAGGAGACAGACAACGTTCTTGCCCCCTTTCCCAGGCTCAACTTTACTCCTTCACTCCAGACTCTTCCCCTCACTCCGAGTAGCACGGAGGGGTTTCTCTCTGCTGCTTCTTCCTTGTCACACTTTTCCTCTACTCCAGCTTGGGTCCTCCCCAGGCTGTGGTGGTGGATATCTTCTCCAGCACAGTGGAGCACTTCCTCCCCCTTCTTCTCTGACCTTGGTGTTCCCTCTGCTGTTTCTCACTCTTTTTGGTCCCTCCTCCTATCTGTGGCATTCTCTGCCCTTTCAAAATATGCTTTCACAGAGGTGCCGCTTGCTTGGCTGATGGGCTCAGCTGGGTCCTGCTGTGGGTCCACTGTGGAGCTGGCTGGAACCAGCTGTGTCCAGCGTGGAGGGGAACCCTGGCCTCTGCTCACAGAGGCCACTCCTGCATCCCCAGCCCCACACCCTAGTATCAAAACCTTTCCATCTACACCCAATACAGCACCAGAACAAGCCTCTGAGCAATCTGGTTTTAGTAGGAGCACCATACGGGCTGCTACGAAGAAAATTAACTCCATCCCAGCCAGACCCAGTACAGCCTGTCACATAAGCAAAGCAGTTTTCCTGCTTGGCCTTACCAAAAGTAACTTTTGAAGGCATCTGCAGAACATCTTAGTAACAGATGCAGATACCTATGGAGGTTACAAACCTCCAAGGTTAGGAAGAAATTGTCAGGGAGAGGGAACAGGGATGAACCCCCCTCCTGCAGAACTTGGCATCAAAATTTGGCCTCAGTCCTTTCTGGGTCTTGGTCCTACATCACTCTGTAGACGGAGTGCTTAGTCATTAGTGGATGCAATAAAACATTGGACAGTCGCATTGGCCAGCCCAGCAAAGGTTAGGGCAGAGGTTCTTGCAGGTAAGGCTCAAAAATAGTGGCAGAACTGAGCGAGGAAAATAGGTGAGTTTTGCTTAGCCTCATCTGGTGCATGCTGCACTGGTGGAAGGGAACCAGAGCACCCACCTAGATCCCCTGGTCCTCCCCACCGTCTCCGCACTGGCAGGCTGCACTGCTGAAGCAGAAGGCTTTGGTGCAATGTTTGAGCTACAGATGGGCCATGTCAGTGTTACATGCATAACCCCGATGTCCTATGGAAATGTCTGCTTGTTACAGTCATTTCTGGCTTCTTTCTGTGAGCTTGAAAAGCTTTGTAGCTATTAGTAAAACAAGTTCTCTAGAGAGGAAGGATGTGAATGTGCAAGTCTAACTAAGAATGAAATTTAGTTCTTCTTTGCGGGTGAAATGGAAAGCTATTACTTTCTGTGCTCCTGGAGGATGCATTTCTGAAGAGAAGATAATTTTCTGAATTGTCTTAAAGGCCTGCAAATAAATTGCTCTGTTTCAGGTTTTATTATAGTCTTGAGGTTCAGTAGGAAGTAGCTAAAACATTTGAGCAATGGTGATTAAACATTTGAGTGAACCTAGTGGAATTCAGATTCCGAATTAAAGTCACGTAAACATTGATCCCAGCTTTCACAAAGCAAGCAAAATAAGGGCATTGGCTTTTGCTTTGACATTATGGACTGCATTCAGCAGGAATGAACTGCTGCTGTATCTAGACAATGAAGAGAGCAAGGCACATCCAAAGAGTGATTTGCTAAGCCTGTCACTGGGCTGAGTGGAAACCCTTCTAGTCAACAAACAGATAATACTCAGCACAGGAATACAGGTGTGATCGAGGCTGTCTCATACGGCCCTTCCCACTCGGTTCCCTTTAGAGGAATGCCACGTGCGAGGTGAAGGGAAGGACAAGCAGGCCATTATAAAACACGAACAAAGAAAAGGCTTGCTCAGCATGTGGGCAAACAACCATACCCCCAAGCTGTAATCTACTTCTTCTCATCAGTGTGTCTTTTCTGCAAACATGATCACCCACTGTCCTATTTTGCAGACAGGGAAATGGAGTTACAAAGGTTAAATTAGTTACAGAAAGTCCTTCACCACTGCCCAGCACTGCAAGGGCAGAGCCAGGAGTAAAGTATTAGTATTCAGTGATCTGCTGACAGTGCCTAACTCTGCATTCATTAGTTGATAACAGCCTCCACATAATTTCCAGCTGTTAGAGCCTAAGGCTAGTGCCTTACTACTGAAAATTTCAGACTTATGCCTCCTAGTGAGCTATACGAAATGCAGCCACCAGGTTTTGGTACAGGTTGTGATTTACAGATGTCATGTCTGGTTGATTTGCAAGACCTGTCACCTGAGATTTGCTGTTAACTCCCACATTGCAGACATATATACCCAACTCCTGCCAGTATCACCAGGTATACCAGAGCTTAGTTCATGAGCCGCTGACTTCAGTAGCTGGTTTCAAAACATTGCAAGTCTGAAGGACTATATTTTTTCCCCCGCTACTTTTATTATACCACTTATATTTAGGTTCTAAAAATAACAATAGAAAACAGTAACCACTTGTTGCTAGTCAGGAACTACAGTTGTAGGGAGTACAAACCACAGAATTTACAGAGGACATGTCTGACCAAAAAGTACTTCCCATTTTCTCTTTCTGTGGGTAAAAAACTTTTCAGACTTGTGCGAAGGAAAATTATCAGAAATAACTGACTTTTTTTTTTGGTATTCTGATGGAAGCAGATATTCACATCTGTGATCAAGTTCATTAATCCTATCTTTGTTCTAGCTGTCAGTGCCAGAGCTTGGAGAAGTGTCAAATGTGCAGATATTCCCACTGGGCACAGCTTCTGCTGCATTTAACTCTGGTACCAAATAACATTGGGGGAAAAAAAAGCGCCAAAACAAGGTCAGGCTGTTAACTTTCCTCAGAAGTCTCAGCACAAAGGGGAGAGCCATTCATCCAAGCGTAGTTGTCTACCTGATTTCAGGGTGTGCTTCACTTCACTAAGATCTAAAGATCTTTTAGACACCTAAAATAAGACATATGAAGCATGTGACTTTTGCCCTAGACTATGGGCTGGCGATCTGGACAACTAGTACAGATAAATCCCCACAGGCAATGGCTGTTTCAACCTTCCCTTCAGGGCATCACTTTTTGGCTGCACCATCAGCTTGCATAAATCCCAAAATGCCATTACTATTGGCCCAAAGCAGAGCCTCTTGCCAGTGCCTCTGTGCTGCAGGTGGCTCTTCCCCATTTGTCCTAAACACCAGGAGCTCCCTCAGCTCCAGGTCTTACAGGCTGCACCCCCGTCACCTGCCCTTTCCCCACAGAGGTACCTGGCTCCAGACCTCCAGCCTCTCTGCCTATAGCTGTACTGCTAAATAACAGGACCAAGACTGAGACCAAGTGACCCACAAGTGCATAAACTTGGCCCTGCGTGTCCTCTGGGGCCCATGTAATGCTTTGTGGCCTTAAGACATTATTGGAACAGGGAATGGTGTTTAATCCAAAATGCCTGAAATCATGGGACTTAAACACATGATGTGATTTCAGCAGAGTGATAATTTTACAGCAAGTGCATGTGAAATATACATGCCATGCAGCATGGCATAAGGCATACAGGAGGGTTTGAGGAAGCAAGGCTTGCTGGAGCGTGTCAGGGGACTGAGGAGGGAGTCAGATGCTGTGCAGTGTCTTCCATCCCTGTTAGGGATGGTCTCTGGAGCATCATGTTCCCTTAGCCACACAGACTGCCAACTGGCATAGCCCAGCCGTGGCAGGGAGTAACCTGCCGACTAAGTGATAAGGATAATTACTGTCCAGTGCTTAAGCTCAGTGCTGGATGCTGTTTTATTTAGCTATATGGATACAGAGTCTTACACCCAAACCCTTTCCCAGAAAAGGGCTGTATCTCAGCAAGAGAGGGACTGGCCCTAAAAGTGCAGATAACCTTGCTACCCCAAGAGCCCAAATCTCATGGATATTTTTGCCCCTACTTTCTCCCTCCCTCAATTTCTTATCAGCAAAAAGTAGATAATAGCAAACCAGGGATGGGGAAACCAATTCACTGCAGTCCACAGAGCATGGAGAGGGCAATAAGTGCCAGGAAAAAGCCTGCCCAGAACACACCAGTTCTGCTTTCAGAGAGGACTCAAAGAGCACACAGGAAATACTGCTGCAAACCCTACTGTGAATAGCAAGAGCAGCCTCCAACACACGAGACTGGGTCCTGTGCTCTGTGATGCAGTTTTTAACTCCAGTACAGATGCACAGAGGGCATGAGGCAGTAACCTGAATTCATCCCACCACACTTCAGACATGTAACTGGAATCAAACAAGTTAGTAGCTCAGTCATCCCTGACTTCTACTGCTAATGCAGAGAAATGAGGCACAACTTCGTAAGATCCACCTAAAACCCCAATAGGTTAGTTATCTACAGTGGAGAAGGATTAATCTAGAAGTGAAGGGTTGATTTTGCAATTGAAATGATCTTTTCAGGTTGCTTTTCTGAGAAGGGTCATCACTGAATGATGCAGAGCCAGCAGCATGCTGTACATGAATGTGCCAGTGTATATGGCCCTACAAAGGAAACAAGCAGCAGAGAGACTATTTTAAATAATTAAAGAAATTGATTAGATTTTTCCCAGGCAAAATGTAAAAGGCAATCAGAGAAAAGAAAGTGAGTGTTTCTTACACTAACCCATTTTCCATAATCTGAAAAACTATTAGCAACTGCAGGCAAGGATGGCATTCACAAAACCCAGTGCTGTCTCTGTGACAAAAAAAAGAGAAGTAACTGAATAGCATTTGCAAAAAGTTTTGAGCAGTCCTTTACTGAAGAACAGGCCCACCTCAAAGCAGAGCTAAGTAGGTTGCTCTGTTGCAGGTTGTCACAGATTTCTTCACCTGGTGTCACTTATAAAAAGACCAAAAGAGGGTATCGGTATTAGCAGTGAATAATATATGTGGATGTTCCCTGTCATGTTTTTGATACTGTTCTTACAAAAAGGTTTCTGGAAAACAACAGAAATCTTCTCAGAGGCCACTTCCACTGAATTGGGGCACTGAGTAGCTAATGGCTGTGAGAACAATCAGTGAGGCAGCGCAGCGTTTTGGGTGCGATGGCTTTTCATGTTTTTCTCCGAATGCTCTGAACAGATTTGTGATCAATTAAAGAAATTATTTACAACAAGATGATGGGCAAAGAAGAATAAAACAATTACTTTAATTATCATAAATAATTGTGGTGGGTTGACCCTGGCTGGATGCCAGGTGCCCACCAAAGCCACTCTATCACTCCCCTCCTCAGTGGGACAGGGGCAAGAAAACACAACAAAAGGATTGTGGGTTGAGATAAGGACAGGGAGATCACTCACCAATGACTGTCATAGGCAAAACAGATTCGGCTTGGGAAATTAGTTTAATTTATTACCAATCAAGTCAGAGTAGGATAATGAGAAATAAAGCCAAATCTTAAAAACACCTTCCCCCCACGCCTCCCTTCTTCCTGGGCTCAACTTCACTCCCAATTTCTCTACCTCCTCCCAACAGCGGCACAGGGGGACAGGGAATGGGGGTTGCAGTCGGTTCATCACACGTTGTCTCTGCCGCTCCTTCCTCCTCATGGGGAGGACTCCTCACACTCTTTCCCTGCTCCAGCACAGGGTCCCTCCCAGGGGAGACAATCCTCCATGAACTTCTCCAACGTGAGTCCTTCCCACGGGCTACAGTTCTTCATGAACTGCTCCAGCGTGGGTCCCTTCCACGGGGTGCAGTCCTTCAGGAACAGATTGCTCTGGTGTGGGTCCTCCATGGGGTCACAAGTCCTGCCACCAAACCTGCTCCAGCGTGGGCTCCTCTCTCCATAGGACCGCAGGTCCTGCCAGGAGCCTGCTCCAGCGCAGGCTTCCCACAGGGTCACAGCCTCCTTCAGACATCCACCTGCTCCGTGGGTTCTTCCCTGGGCTGCAGGTGGATATCTGCCCCACCGTTAGCCTCCATGGGTTGCAGGGGGACAGCCTGCCTCACTATGGTCTTCACCATGGGCTGCAGGGGAATCTCTGCTCCAGCACCTGGAGCACCTCCTCCCCTCCTTCTTCACTGGCCTTGGTGTCTGCAGGGTTGTTTCTCTCACATATTCTCACTCCTCTCTCCAGCTACTGTTCTGGCAGGTTTTTTCCCCCCTCTTCTTAAATACGTTATCACAGAGGTGCTACTACCACTGTCACTGATGGGCTCGGCCTTGGCCAGTGGCGGGTCCATCTTGGAGCCGGTTGTCATTGGCTCTGTTGGTCATGGGGGAAGCTTCCAGCAGCTTCTCAGAGAAGCCACCCGTGTAGCCCCCCTGCTACCAAAACCTTGTCACGCAAACCCAATACAATAATTCATTGTTTGTTAGGAAAAATTTCAAACTACTGAATTTGTTTCAGAATATACAGAAATATCTTCAGGGTGTCTGTTAGACTATCTGCTCACCTATTCAAAGATTAGCTGCAGAAAACGTCCTTGTTTGTTTGAGATCAGCAATGCAAGACCTTCATCACCAATGACACCACAACCCAACAAAGACAGGATTGTGTTTCTAGACACCATAAGCTAAATGTGTCCTTTCACTCTAAGTCACATTAATATAAATTCCTCACTAAAGAGAGAAGCTGACCTCATGGCTCTCTTACTGAGTTCCTCTAGACTGAATCCTGGCCATCAAAGCTGTATCAGTGCACAGCTCCAGGAGCACAAAGAAGCTGTAAACCTGTTCCAAAAAGCAGGTACACATTGTCTCTGCATGGAGAAATCTTCAGGTAATGTTGAGAGGACAAGACAAACTCTGTGTGCCCAGGGTACGCGCCCTGTAGGGAGACAGTGCTTGCAGAAGGGCCCTGGGGAGATCCAACCAGCATAAGCGTGCTGCTGTAAGTGATCATGAGCCGGGCCAAGTCAGAGCAGCACCGAGGCTGCTTGAGCGCTTGCTAGGAGAACATCAGCACTCTGGGAATGACAGAAGCTGTGCTGGGCTCTCTTTATGCCCATTAGATTCCTCTGTCAAGTACAACTCAGCCTGATGCCCGGTCCTTAGTTTTTCACCCTCCCAGGCAGCCTGCTTTCTTACCTTTAGAGACACAGCGCTCGCAGCACTAGCTCTCTACAGCACAGGAGAGATGCTTTGGTAACATGCAAAGCTGCCACATGCCAGGAACTACCAAGACAAAAATACTCAGTGAAAAACCAGCAACCTTCAGAAATGCTGGAGGAAGGTCATTTGCAGCATGACTGCAATCTACGCTCAGTCTGATTTGCAGCCTCAAACCAGCTGCAGTCCTGAGTACAAAGACTGAGGCTGGCCAGGAATTTTATTTCAAAACTTTTTTTTCAACAGAAGACAGTATACAATTTATATGAAAGATTTATATGATCTGAAGAGAAACTAGAGCATGTTTCAGCCAAATACTGTTCTGAAGAGAAACTAGAGCATGTTTCAGCCAAATACTGTTCTGAGTAAAGCTCTGCTCTTTTAAAAAAAAATGTATTTTTCTTTGGAAAGCCAAAATATAGATAAACTTGTCTAAGGTGAAAAACTGACAGTTTCTTGGAGTTCAGTTGCTGAGAATGAAAAAAACCCATTGATTTTTATGAATTTTATTTTTAATTAGCATTTCCATGGAGGGAAAAGAAATTATCACCATCTCTAAGTTGGCATTCATTTACCCACAAGCGTTCTGGTCCTGTTCTCCCCACTACAGCCCCTCTTTCTCTTCTCCTTCCACAGCTAAGATTGTCACGTAAACTTGTAGAGTGCAGAGACCAGTAAGAGACTTAATTGGGGGCTTTCCTTTGAGAAGCCATGTGTGACCAAAAGTAATACTGAAACTAGTAATAATAATGTGAAAAGAAAAAAAAGTACTTGCTTTGGTCCACATTTCTTATGTGCCTCTCTGTTATCATCAGTCACCATACTAAACTTTCCTAGGCCATGTATCTATTTGCAGCCCCCCAGGTTCCTGGTGCCTACATGTAACTTCCATTTCTGTAATTACCATTTTCAGGATCTGTGAAGGCATTCTGGCACAGCTTCGTCTCTCAGAAGTGTAAGTACAGGGAACATCAAGTTTTTTTCAAGGATTCGAACAGTGAAAGCTACATGAAATAGGAAGGATTTAAAAATCTGCAGCAGTTCAAAATATGCAGAAAGTTAAGAAGTGCCAATGAGGCTAAATATTTTTCAGATGGCAAAACACATGTAGAGCGACTTACATAGTTTGGAAAACTACACTCTGATTTTGGAAGAGCAATATAATGAAATACAATATGACCTTTTTACATAAGTTTCACGTGGATGAGCAAGCGGATAACTTATGAAACATCAGACAAATCTCATGATCTTTCAAGTGGTCAGCATCTCTCTCAGCAACATCTGCAATATCACATCCCGACTGAGGTCAGGTTCCCAGGGGCATGCCATTCCCTGCTCTTTCTTCAGTAAAGCATCTTCCATCTGATACCAAACTGTAAAAGAAAAAGCGAATGCTTTCTCAGTGGCACTAGTGAAGGGGAAAAATATTTGCTCATAACCTGGGTGTTGAAAAATTAAACCAGATCAATCCTACAAGCCAAGCTCTCTCCCTCAGGAGCAGGGTAAAAGGCATGCAGGGTTAAAGCCTGTTCCTGTTGCAAGCAGTATGAGTTAGATCCATGGTATTGGAGACTACTCACAGACAGAGATATTGAGGAGGGATAAAGCTCTAAAGCATAGCATGAGAGCAGTAACATTTGGTACTACCTTGCCCACAGAATTAATTATACAAGGTCCAAGACGAAGCTTAGCCCAGAACATATTAATGATCATTTTTTCAACAAGATTTTATCACCCTGATTTTCCAATATCTGCATTTTTGTTAAATTGTGGCTTTCTCTAGCAAGGAGTGGACTATTCTTTGGAATTTCCACAATAGTGGAAAAACACCACTATTCTGTCACTTAGAAGGTAACTGTATCGTTGAATGTGCTTTCATTTAGTTCTCATACATAGCACTGCTAGAATTATCTAGCTTAGTATTGCAAGGTGCTATATCAGGTTGCAAAGGGTTATTAAATCCACCCAATAGTGGGATGAATAGTGGGATGAAACTCAGCAGTTCCCAATTCACAGCAGCAGAATGTCAAATGGAAACAGCCAGCAAAGATCAAAGCACATTTATGGTGACGAGGTTCCAGTTAAAGGATGTTGAGGCTCAGCTATGATGTGGCCTGAAAAGGTTTATGCAGCTACTCAAGAACATAACTGAAAAAAGGTACATAACAAGCAGGGACTAGCAGGGGCTTTGGGGCACTAAAATAAATTTCCTTTACTTGATCATGTGAGAATCAGGAGACCATCCTGTGACTTGTGAGCCATGACACACCACCTATCACTGAAAAACAGGAAAAAAAATTCAGAGCAACAAAACTCTGACTGAATCTGTGTGTTTGAAAGCAATTGCTCACGTCAGAGGGGCCACACACACAGGACAGACTTGGAATAGCAGAGGTGAAAAAACAAAATCGCAATTTACTGTTGTAGCCCCCAGACTACACACTTCTCAGTTACTATTATTATTGATAAATATTTTGACAGCTCTTCAGTATGATAGATTTCAAAGGGGAGATGGTAAGCCCCTCTCATAAATACCAGATCAGCCAGAGCTCACAAACCAGTTGGCAGAGTCAGCAAGTGATACTATAGGAAGCTCATGAACCAACTTCTGTGCCTTGTGACAGCGATGGCAGAGCTGAGAGATTCCAGCAACTGATTTCCATGGGCACAAGAGGAGAGGTCCCTTGGGAGATTTGTCCTGGGAACACCACTCAAGCCCATCTTCCCTTTCTCTCCTTTTCTAGTGGAGGAGAAAAGAAAAAAAAAAGTCAGGCAGATATAACTGGATCCAGAGTGGAGGCTGGTGATGAGAATCTGCCAATAGCAAAGAGTTTTAAGGCATCTATTAAAAAGGAGAGAAGGAGGCTGACAGAGAACTAAAAGGAAGTTTGAGGTGTGAAAATTTGCATGTCTGTGTATTTATATAGATGATATTAGCAAGATCTAAAAAGAAAGAGCGGAAGCTGGAAATTCCTGCACACATTTCAGAATATCGCACATTCCCAAACATTTACTGTGTGTGAGGTTTTGACAGCTTCAGCATCTCCAGCAAGAAAGAAGTTTGCCGTAAGTATTGGAAACTGCTGAAGATCCAGTCAACTGACTAAGAGCCAATGACAGCTGGTTTTCTTAGTAAACATTATGTAAAACATTAACACATTGGCCTGCCATGTTAAATCCTCCCTCAGGGTACTTGGCCTCACATGTGTAAGCCTAAAGCAGCTTTTGCTGGAAGCAAATGAAGCTAGCAAATCTAGCCTGCAACTACGTCCAAAAGCTAAAATACTAATGAGGCTCTAGCAGACACTGCAATCAGTTACAGCAATCATCTGGCTGCTTGGCTCCTTGTCCATTCAGGCTATTTTTCGGACATAGTGACTTTATGTGATTGTGAAAAAGGTGGCAGGAAAAGCTGAGGGGACTTGTCTGCAGCAGTGTGAATTTTCTGAGGAAAGAGTCCTGCTGCACTGGTGATACAGCGAGGGTGGGTGGTATTGGGATGGCTCCCATCACTTACAGGTCTGGAGCTGGCAGAGGGGGAAGAGGGAAAGGGGTAGCGATCCCAGGTGCTCAGGAGGTGAAAACAGCACTAGGAGACCCACATTAGTGGAGGGGAAGAAGGTAGGAAGAATATCCCAGCTCATTCTTCGGAGTAGAAGGGAATCATAGAATCATAGAATGGTTTGGGTTGGAAGGGACCTTAAAGATCATCTAGTTCCAACACCCCTGCCATGGGCAGGGACACCTTCCACTAGACCAGGTTGCTCAAAGCCCCATCCAACCTGGCCTTGAACACTGCCAGGGAGGCGGCATCCACAACTTCTCTGGGCAACCTGTTCCAGTGTCTCACCACCTCACCATAAAGAATTTCTTCCTAATATCTAATCTAAATCTACCCTCTTTCAGTTTAAAACCATTACCCCTCATCCTATCACTACATGCCCTTGTAAAAAGTCCCTCTCCAGCTTTCCTGTAGGCCCCCTTCAGGTACTGGAAGGCTGCTATGAGGTCTCCCTGGAGCCTTCTCTTCTCCAGGCTGCACAAGCCCAACTCTCAGCCTGCTTCATAGAAATACATAGGAAATACAGAGAGGTCAAAGCTAGGCATCAAGGGAGGGAACAGCAACGGAGTTTCCACACATTCACAGGGAAACTGTGATCCCAGTCACCTATGGAGGCCTTGGGGATGAGGGCGCATGGGTGTTCTGGGGAACACCCATAAAGGGTCAGGACAACCTGCCTCGGACAACGTACCAGAAGCCTGCGGGGTCTCCAGTCATTCCTTTGAGAAGTAAGGGGGTCTTACCTCTATCTTTCTTTGCTATAACAGTGTTTATGCAGGGTCACAAACACCGGTGGCAGAGGAAGAACAGAGCCTCACTCTCCCCATTTAAAATCCCAACCTTAAGCCATAACAGTAAGAATGTTAACTTGTGTATTTTTCATCAACAGATCTCAAAATATTTTACGGAAGGAAAACAGCAACCTATTTCCAGTTCACAGATACAGGCATGAATCGGTAAGTGACTTTCCTAAAGCCAGGAGCAAGTGAAGAGACCGTAGGAGAGCCCTGTTTAGAGACTGCCAGGCCTCCTTCCTCTTCCAGGGAGGAGGCCACAACTCAAGAAAAGACCCCCTCTACTCCATTTCTGTTCTCAGGCCAGTTTGCATATCAGAAGTGTCCAAAAGTGGCAATAGCAGAGCCAAATTAAGCATAAATTAGTTCTTATATTGAGGATACACCTTTTGCAGAGAACTCATACTACCGCTTTGCTGAACAAATATTTGAATGGAGTGAAACCAATTGGCAATTGTCATGTGTTATTTGCAAGTCAATACACCAGGTCTTTTGCTGCACTGAGAAAACAAATAATCAGCCCCCTAAATTCATGTACTTTCCCTTTAGAAAGAGCCACATTGTGTTGTTACATCAGCAACTGAAATATGACAGGGTTCTTGTGTTTATACTCAGAGAAGTCATATACAGATTCCATCTGTTCAACATTTGGAGCAAATTTGCAGTGATTACTCAGGCTGAAAATTGCTTTGGAGTTTTGTCTGCTTTTTCTTTATTTGAAATAAATCCTGATGTGGTGCCTCACTTCTGAACATACTGACACGCATGTCAAAGCAAGAGGACAGCACCTGAACTTTGGCTGTTCTGATTTGCAAGACATTTAGGTGTTGTTGACACTCCCAGGGTGGTTTTCTCGTAGGCTTTGGAGAAATCCAAGAAGAGCTGAAGCTGCTACTGAGGTGAGGAATTAATTTTCCGGAGCACTGTCTCTTCAAACTAAGACTCATTCTGCGTTGGACATGGGCCACGGGCTCTGGAACAGAGCTGTCAATAGGCAATGTCACATCACAGAGTTGCAACTGCATTGCTGAAAGTGGTTGCCCAGTAGTCTGACAGAGGCATCAGTTAAACTGAGGCGCAGATGATTCCCAGCCATTCAAGCTCATCGGGTTCAGACCTACATCTAAGGTTTGAAGCAGCAACCTCTCTCTGACCAGGACATAGCCCAGGCTCTGGATCTCAACAATATCAAGGACAATTAAGAAACTTTGGAGTTTGCTCCAGCTTTGATGATTGGGCTGTAAAACAGAGCAACAGAGAGATTAATTTCAAACTTGATCTTTGATACGGCCAAAGAGGAAACCATAAAGGAGAAAAATTAATTTCTGTCATTCAAATGTAGTTGAATATGCTCAGCTGCAACGTTAGGGAGAAATCAGAGAGAAAGAATTTAGCTGGTTGCATTTTGAGCCAGAAACAACTCCTATTAAAGTACCAGATGTTCAACAGTAGTCACAAATAATAAGGGTTAAGTCCTACATCACCATTATCCAATCCTTCAAAGATCCTTGACTGATGGGAGGCTTTTTATGTGAAGGTAGGCTATTCTTCCAACACTCTGCCTAGCTTGCAAGATCAAGTGGAGTAAAGCAAGATGACTAGCTACCCCAGCTAACAAATAAGTAGGATGAGAGAGTGAGAGCATGTGTTGCTTTGGGAATCAGGCTAACTATGTGGGTGGCAAAAAGATGGGAAATGGGTTAGAGGGAGTCAGTATGCATTACCAGCCCCTGGTCCTCTACAAAACTTGTTGACAGTGGTACTGCAGCCAGGCAGCTTTGGATGGTGGATGAACAGCTTGGCTGGTGGAAAAACCTGTTCTCTGGCCACCCACGCCATGCAAACCAGCAAGCAGTTGGCTTCGGATGGATAAAAGGTTATTTCCATGGATGAAACACACTCAACAATTAAGGGTAATGTGGCAAAGTTAGGCATTGACTGAGCCTTAGCTAACACCCAGTGACTGCAGCATGACTTGTGAGACACTGGCACGATGACACCATCTGTTTACGGTTTATGCTGAACAGACTGCATATAGAAACAGATGGGAGGTGTCAGCTTTGATGAGAATCGTTATGCCGGTGATTACGCAGCACATTATATAGCAGAGAGGCTTACTTTCCTACATACTTCTATAAAGAGGAAGGTGTTTGTATTCACAGGAGCTCCATGATACCCAGGGAATTATTCTTGCTGAATCCCCACAGGACAGAGTCCTAAGGTTATGCAGCTGGGACAGAGCTTTATTATTGTACTAGATATGTTGAAGAAAGACGGTCATTTTGTCAAGTCCAATGTTCCTAAAATAAGGTCCCAAAGTGTCTTTTTTGGGCTAGCTCTCAAAGTCAAATCAGATACTTGCTGAAACCGTGTTCAAATTTGTTATGAAGTGAATCTCAGGCACAGTGTCCTTTAGCACTGCTATGCTTGTTATTTCAAGTCTCAACATTAGAAGGTTTCCTTTATGCATTCATAACTTCATGTAATTGTAAAAGTTAATTTTAATTTTTCATGACTGTGGAAAAAGCTGATAAATGTAACTCAGATTCAAAATAACAGAAATGCCTGTAGGAAGAGACCCCTGGACAGCTCTTGTCTAATCTTTCACTTGAAGGAGGATCATTTCCAACACTGGAACAGGTCAGCCATGGCTTTGTCTAGATGGGGCTTGAAAGCCTCCAAATTTGGAGATTGCACAACCTCCCTGGGCAGCATGTTCAGAAGCTGAAATGCAGACATAAAAGAACCCAAACGATGTATTTGCCAAGCCTGATTTATGGTTTTTAACACAAACACCCGGCATGGATACCTTCAAGAAGATTTTTCTAGTATAGATAATAGACCATAAGGCCAATTTTCTGTATTATCACTGTCTATGGACTTTCCTTAGGCCACAGAGTTCTTAGGAGACTCAAGTCAACAAATATTAGATCAAAATAGCCAAAAAGAATGCTACACATGAAGGCAACTGTTAAAAACTAAATTAATTCAAAACTTGAGTATCATTTTGTAGGAGTGCAGAGGCTTTCTAATATTTCCAGTTAGCTAAAATGGAAAGCCACTGTTATGACAGACTTTCAGTTAGTTCTCAGAAATCTGACAGATTTTTTTTTACGTGATTATCCAGAGGTGTTCTCCAAGTAGCAGTGCATTCAAAACTAATCTCACTCAAATAGCAGTTAACTGTGTCCTGAAATGAACGGGGCATAAAACTACCATGAGAAACTACACCAGTGGGCAGTACGCTGCAATGGTCTGCCATTGCTTTTCCGGTTTCTGATCAGGATTTAAATGGGTGAAAGTAGGGTACAAACGTTGCTGAGTGACGTGGGGCAGAACGGAAGCTCCCATGTCCGCTCACACACACTCACAAATCCAGGGTAGTCCTACTGCAACCAGTGGCACTGAATTTAGGTAAAATGAATGCAAGAGTGGGACAAGCCCTCTCATCTTACTTCCACCAATTACTGAGAATGGAAAATGTGTGTGCCTGTGGCTATCGATGTCTTAAACGCTATGCACCTTCTTGCCAGTCTGTGTAAACCAGCTTCCTCAAATGCCAAGGGATTCGAGCCTGTTTGCATCAGCAGGGTGCTGAAGCCCACTATATTTTTAAACATGAATGTATGTGCCAGACCCTCAAAGTACAGGTGAGCAAAATGGCAGAGGTGTGTATCATTTAGCATGGAAACATCTGGCCACCCTTCCCAGGAAGCAAGGGAGTCCTGCTAGTGCTGCTCCAGGGCAGAGGCCTCAGGACCACCAGCGTGTGGCTGCAGGTCCCCATTGCTGCTGGGAAGGCAAGCGCCCGAGTTGGTGATTCGCTACATGGCACCCACTGGGTTCAAGAATAAAAAGCAGCAGATGGCATAGCGAGAGTCATTAGAGAAACAAAACAAAAAAACTTTTTTACTTTTTTCCTGAACCTAATAAGGTTTCCTGAAATGATAACAAAATGTAGCTGTGTACCACTGCGAGCTGGCACACCTCTCCCGGACATTGTGCCTCAGGGGAGCGCTGCGGTGGGAATCACGGCACTGGTGGGAGCTACAGGCATGGGGGCCACGCAGCAGCACTGTGCTTGCGGGACACCAGCAGACATGGGGACCGCTTGTTTTAGGGGTTGTTTGCATTTACTATATAGACAAGAAAGAGTGGATTAAGAAGCAGCCACATTTAGGCTGAAGTGTTTCACAAATTTCCCCAGGTCCTGGGGAAAAAACACTTTAAATTCCAAACACTGCTGGCTTCCCAGTCTGCATCGCCTCACCTACCTGGCAGTATCAGATCTGATCCTGAAAATCACCTGCCAGGTTAATCACATTAACTTGCCAGAGCAAGATCTGATTTTGCACGGTACAGACAGAGAGCCCAGGCTGTCCCCAAGGCATGCAGATAAAACAGGAGCACAGGGTCTGGCCGGGAGGACACTCAGTGAAACTGGCTGGGAGCTGCTTGCTCAGTAGTCAGCATAGTGAATGGTTTGCGGTTAGGGACAGAGCCATGGGAAGCAGCTACTGGCAAAGAAAGTTTCCCATGTGTTTAGGGCAGAGGAGGGAGGTTGTGGCCTTTAGAAAAATGCCCTCCCTTTCTGCTGCTTCTGTAGGATTGCTTCCCCCTCTGCTCAGCCACTGGGCTGGTTGTGCTGGTGGGTTTAGAAAGGAGTCACTGTTCAAGTGCTCTGACAGACACTCTCGCGATAGCTGACTGTGCACACTTATGGTGGCAGCACACCTGATTTGTAGTGGAGGGAGCACAGCACCGTCCCATTCCTCCAGCATCATCCAGTTCAGCTTTACTGGACCTATACACAGGCATATAGAAGCAGCACAGTCCCTGGACACCTAACATGAGGACAGCCAGCATTAAACCACGAGAACTTTTTACAGCCTCATCTACACTTGTCAGGCATCTTGCAGCCACGTCAGCAGAGCAGGAACCCATCAAGGAAGGGTTTCAAACTTAGCCAAGTGTTTGAGTAGAGAGGAAATGCTTTCATTTCTTTACTTTCCCTTAAAATAATGCGCACGATCTGTTCTGGAAACACCCACCCAGAGAAAATCCCTCCGGAGGCTGCCTGCCAAAGCCTGTGAAAATCCCTTCTGGGAGCTGTGTCCGCTATTTCAGACACAGCCTGTTCATAGGAACATAAATCTGCTGTCTTCACTGATGAAGATTATTCGAGCTGGATTTAATGTGTCTAGGCACATCTTTCTTAACTTGGCTCCAACACCCACCTGCTACTTCACGTGCATTTGTTGCTCAGTACAGAGCTCTTAATAGAGTCATAGAGTCGCCCATCCTGTCGATGCTGCAGAGGGCTGCACACTTACTTTTCCCCACTACCTCGCACAGTCTATGTGCTAGTGAAGAAGCCACTGCTCTCTGCTCCACCTGAGTATTTTACCTTGGGATCCTCTCCACTTGCAGCATTATTCCAAGGTGTTGTCAAGGCTTGGACAGAGACTACCCGATGTTTAGGAAAGAAAGTAATAAAGTATGGCACAACTCCCTAAAAACATAGAGATGGCACTTATGGAAACTTAGACAACATCTGTAGAAAGTTACCTGAGTATCTACACAATTTATAAGAGAGTGGGTTTCTTTCGCTAAACCTCTGTCTGGAAGTCCATACCAGTGACAAAGTGTCTCCTATATTTCACTAGAGAGTCAAAAACCTCTGGAGGGGGATTTTGAATTCTGTAAGACATCTCTCTCCATTACTGTAATTCCTATAGTAAAGAAGGGAGGTGGGGGGAGCAGGAATAAGCCCCATATTTTAGCACTTCTGCTAGCAACTTGTTGAATTGTTTAAAACCAAAGGAATCCCCACAGTTTTTGGGACATCAGAACATTTGCACACACAGCCCTTTGTAAGATTGGGCATAAGACAACTCTGTTTTCACCCATACTCAGAGAGTGCTGCATCCTGCCAGCCACTCCGAGCGCCCTGCCGTTTCAACGTGCTGCTGGCACCAGCCCCACATGCTGAAAACAGCCTAACACCCCAGAGGAATTCAAGGTTTCTGAATGCAACTGCTGTAAGAGAACTTGACTCTGCTAACATCCTTGATGATTTCTCAATATTACCCCCCAGAATCCACGAGTTCCTGGTACTTTAAGGTTTCACATCTTTCTGACTTAATTGATCAGAAATCAATCCTTGTTCTGATGCAACAGTTTAACTCTGTCCATGTTCTTTATAATTCACCTCTTTATCCATGTATATCAGAAAAAAAAATTTCAAAAATAGAAAGTTTATCCTATGCTCTCAATTTTTAGATAATTTTAAAGACAGAATAAATTCAAACTGATTTACTTTATCTAGTTCAATATAAAGTAGATGAAATAATCGCAACAGATTATTATTTGTATCTCTCAGCCAAGGCTCCTGGAACACGTTACAAGCATTAGGCATAATAATTCTTGTTCACAATTCCCTACTAAGGGGTGATCAGATACCCACATCACCATAATCTCATGTAGAAGTACTCAGCACAGAGGATTTCACATGGTTGTTCCAGTTCTGAATCCACTATTTATAAGGCTCAAAACTTTGAGTTGAAGCAAACCTTCACAAGATATTCAGCTTCAATTTGAAATTCTACCCAGTGGGGAAACTACCCTGTCAACTGCTATTGCACTCAATTGTTAATTACCTTCACTGTTAATGTTTTGCATCTTACCTCCAGTGTAATTTCATTTCCAAGAGATGATGGGCTATTATCATACCTTCAGCTGCCAAGCAAAGCACACTCTATTAGTAGAAGTGTCACAATGTAGATGTTTATCAGCTGAATAAATTATCACTTAACCTTCCCTTTAAGCTAGCTGTATTTTTATCACTCTTGCATTCCTATTTTCCAAATGATAAAGAGGAAGAAGGGATATGGCTGAAATCTAAACAAGGCAATAGCAGAGTCAAGTATGTCTTGCAGGATCTGGATACTCAAACCTCTGTCCCTGACACTACTTTCTTCTAAGTATAAACTGAAATTTCTGCTTCAATCCCAATACTATTTAACGGCAACACAACAAGCTGGTATGTTTTGGAAAGTCCAAGCCCACAGAGTGCAAGATGGTAGAAGAATACATGCATTATAAAAACAATATTTTAAATAGCTAGGAAACTGTTCACTCAGAGGTACTAATAGAAAGGTATCTTGTGATTCAAATGATAAGAAATGATCATTAGGAGTTTTACTGCATATTATAGTCAAAACAAAATTAGCTATTTGCAGAAACAATTCTTTGATGCATCTAATCTGAGAATCATCAGTAACATCACAATTTTTTGAATCATCCAGAGTGCTGAATCCATGATTTTCTAGGTGTCCTACAACATATTTGCTGAAATCACACACTGTTAATCATTGGAAGTATCTCTAAAAGATCTAATTTTAATTTTTGTTCTGCTTTTCAAAATAAACTAAATGAACACTCAATGCTCACAGACAAAAGCAGGCACAGGAAAGTTCATGCAATGCTGTGTTACTTAGTTCACGAAATTGCTGGCATTTTTTCCCAATAATTTGGTGATTTGATTTTCCTAGTATACTTTTTTTGCAATAGACATATTAAACTCGTACTTTCTGAAGATACCATCAAAACACCTTCATTAGCATTCTGTATGATTCAAAGTTTTTCTCATGGCTATATACCACTGCAGTAGCTATGATGGTCTAACAACATCAGAGGTAAAATTTCTTGGTAAAAGCAGAATCTTTTATTAGAAAAAATGATGTATTTATGAAAAAAAATTTGTATTTTCAAAAGATATCACTTAATCTAATAGAAGAGCTGCTTTCTTTCTACCAATTTTTCAAAATGTCTTGAGTTAGTTTTAGATCACTCAAATATCACAAAACTTCTTTGCAGTAGTAAAACAGAAAGGTAGTTGCAAACATACCCCTCAGAACATTTCTACTGCTGTTTACATGAAACTTTGCCTTCAAAATTATGTGGAAGTTCCTCTAATGGTACACTATTCTCAATGTATTATGTTTGCTAGAAGATAGAGGCTGTAAGTTTGACTCAATATTAGGAATGATTATCTACAGTTGTAGCACTCTTTCGTCAACACTCAAGATGTCACCTATTTACATCAGTGGAATGACTAGGGATTTTTTATTTAAAAAAAAACCAAACCAAACAAGCATGAAATCTCCCAAGAGCAGCCTTAAAAATAAATTTCCTTTTGATTAGTCTGTCACTTTTGGAAAGGCATTTAGGCTTTATCAAGGTGTGTCAGGTGATACTCTCAGATGTGTCAATCAACACAACTTTGATGCAACACCTCACATACACAACGAAAGGGCTTTTTGGATTTTTTTCCAATAATTAAAATCTTCAGCCTTTTGCAGGAGCTGAAATGCTGTGTGAGTAAACTCAGAGGACATAAAAGACTCAACAGCTGAGAGTGCACTTGAGTGAGATCTTCAACAAGCTTCCACAGGTTTCACATCAAGTCAGAACTGTCCAGCTTATGGTTTCAGTGAGATCACTGTACCAACACTTGCCATATGAAATAGTGGAGTCTCTGTTCTTGCATCTCTTTCAGTGTGGGCATGAAATAATTATGTACACTGACTACGGGACTTCTCCCATCTCTGGAGTTTTATCAATACTGAAAAAATATTGACGATTTGGTAATGAACCATTATCATTTGGGGAAAATAGTAGAGGCATTGAAAGTAAACATCTAGCAAATGGAATTAAATATATTCTCTTATCACACATTACATGTGCTCAGATCACAGAGTATCTGCTGCAGGTCTGCTGCTCAGCATACACGTTTCCATCATGGGTTACAAACCTTTTTTTTTCTCCTTTTATATCAGCATTTATTCTGACACAACTCAGATAACTGCTCTGAAATGATTTGCTTACCTGCCACTGCAATACTGCATCATATGTATGTCAAAATCCTAACATCCTGTGGCACTGCACATATTTTTCCTTCACATTTTTTACCTCAAAATCCTTCCCCCTTCCTGCAACGCTCACCTAGTGACTTCCTTTTGCAACTCCAGCACCAACTCCTCTCCCTAAAAAAGGCCAAGATCTTGAGCCATACTTGGCACCTGTGGAAATTTTGTCATCTTATTCATAACATACCTACTAAAATCAGTCTGCAACAAGATATGAGGACACAAGAACAGGCATTCATTGAGAAGACTTTAAAGTATGTATTTTTGCACCTGAATATCAGATCAAATTCTTTTGTACCATAAAGATAAGGTTTTGTAGTCCTTTTCTAAGTTATCTGCTAGTTAAGTAGAAAATGTCTATGTAATTTTTCAAACAGCTGCTTTTTGCCAAGTAATGTGCTCAGTGAGTTTTAAGTTAGTTTATTTATGGAACTATCATAAAGTATCCACTCAGTCATTTCTTTAAGAAGTCCTTGAAAATCCCTCAAACAAACTATAAAGAACAGAAAGCAGCAAATTTACATTTTCCCCCCTCTATTTTCAGAGGTAACCTACCTGATAATAAGCTTCCATTAAATGTTAATAAAACAAAGGTTACATAATTCACTATCCAGCAAGGACTAAGCAGGATAAAACCAGATACTAATGATGGTTTGTTTGGGATTAATGGTAAGCGTTGGATTAGTTGAGGGCTTCTCCGTATCTGCCTTTCCTCAACGAAACTCTCAGGAAAAACTCCAGCTGCAAAAGACTAGTGCCACCTTTGGATGAAAATTAGTATTAGATCTCTCAGTCAAACTGATCTTGTGTTCCTTACAAACAGTTTTCTGAAGCCTTTCCAATTAGATATTTTGTCACACTTTCAGAAAGTTCAGTAAGATTTAATCAGAAAAGCCTTTTTTCCTTCTCTCTCTCACCTTCCTTTTTCTTTTTGCGTCCCATTCAACTTTAATTTTTAAGCAATAAAGAGAGAAAGAGTCCTTCCCTCTTCTCAGTGCTCATATGTTACCTCACAGAATCACAGAATGGTTAGGGTTGGAAGGGACCTCTAGAGATCATCTAGTCCCACCCCCTGCTAAAGTAGGTTCACCTACAGCAGTTTGTACAGGGTCGTGTCCAGGCGGGTTTTGAGTATCTCCAGACAAGGAGAGTCCACAACCTCCCTGGGCAGCCTGTTCCAGTGGTCTACCACCCTCAAAGTAAGGAAGTTTTGCCTCATATTCAGATGGAACTTCCCATGTTTAAGTTTGTGCCCGTTGCCCCTTGTCCTGTCACTGGGCACCACTGAGAAGAGTCTGGCCCCATCCCCTTGACGCCTGCCCCTAAGGTGTTTGTAAGTATTGATAAGATCCCCTCTCAGGCTTCTCTTCTCCAGGCTAAACAGACCCAGATCCCTCAGCATTTCCTCGTGAGTCCATGCTCCAGTCCTCTGATCATCTTTGTAGCCCTCCACTGGACTCTCTCCAGTGGTTCCTTGTCTTTCTCGAACTGGGGAGCCCAGTACTGGACACAGCACTCCAAGTGTGGCCTCACTAGGGCAGAGTAGAGGGCAAGGATAACCTCCCTGAACTGCTGGCCATAGTCTTTCTAATGCACCCCAGGATGCCATTTGCCTTTTTGCCACAAGGGCACACTGCTGATTCCTGGTGAACTTGTTGTCCACCAGGACTCCCAGGCCCTTTTCTGTAGAGCTGCTTTCCAGCACGTCAACCCCCAACCTGTACTGGTGCACGGGGTTATTCCTCCCTAGGTGCAGGACTCTACACTTGCCTTTGTTGAACTTCATGAGGTTCCTCTTCGCCCAACTGTCCAGCCTGTCCAGGTCTCGCTGAATGGCAGCACAGCCTTCTGGTGTATCAGCCACTCCTCCCAGTTTGTGTCACATCAAACTTGCTGAGGGTACACTCTGTCCTTTCATCCAGATCACTGATGAATAAGTTAAAGAGGACTGGACCCAGTACTGACCCCTGGGGAACACCACTAGCTACAGGCCTCCAACTAGACTCAGCACCACTGATAACAACCCTCTGAGCTCTGCCATTCAGCCCGTTCTCAATCCACCTCACTGCCCACTCATCTAACCCACACTTCCTGAGCTTCCCTACGGGGATGTTATGGGAGACAGTGTCAAAAGCCTTGCTGAAGTCAAGGTAGAAAACATCCACTGCTCTCCCCTCATCTACCCAGACAGTCATGCCATCATAGAAGACCATCAGATTGGTCAAGCATGAGTTCCCCTTAGTGAATCCTTGTTGACTACTCCTGATAACCTTCTTTTCCTCCACATGCTTAGAGATGACATCCAGAATGAGCTGTTCCATCACCTTTCCAGGGATGAAGGTGAGGCTGACAGGCCTGTAGTTTCCTGGGTCCTCCTTCTTGCCCTTTTTGAAGACTGGAGTGACACTGGCCTTCCTCTAGTCCTCAGGCACCTCTCTTGTTCTCCATGACCTTTCACAGATGGAGAGTGTCTTCGCAATAACATCCATCAGCTCCCTCAGCACTCGTGGGTGCATCCCATTGGGGCCAATGGATTTGTGGGTATCCAGTTTGCCTAAATGATCTCTAACCCAATCCTCCTTGACCAAGGCAAAGTCTTCCTTTCTCCAGACTTTCTCTCTTACCTCCAGGGCCTGGGATTCCTGATGGCTGGCCTTAGCAGTAAAGACTGAAGCAAAGAAGGCATTCAGTAACTCTGCCTTCTTTGTATCCTCTGTCACCAGGGCACCCTCCTCATTCAGCAGCAGGCCCACATTTTCCCTAGTCTTCCTTTTGTTGCTGATGTACTTGAAGAAGCCCTTCATGTTTCCTTGATGTCCCTTGCCAGATTTAATTCCAAGTGGGCCTTAGCCTTCCTCGTCACATCCCTGCATACTCTGACAACGTTCCTATATTCCGCCCAGTGGCCTGTCCCTTTTTCCACATTCCATAAACTTTCTTGTTCCATTTGAGTTTTGTCAGAAGCTCCTTGCTCATCCATGCAGGTCTCCTGCCCAGTTTGCTTGATTTCTTACTCATAGGGATGCACCGATCTTGAGCTTGAAGGAAGTGATGCTTGAATATTAACCAGCTCTCTTGGAACCCCCTACCTTCTAGAGCCCTAACCCATGGGATACCCCCAAGTAGGTCCTTGAAGAGGCCAAAGTCAGCTCTCCTGAAGTCCAGGGCTGTAATCCTACTTATTGCCTTACTTCCTCCATGCAGAATCCTGAACTCCACCTTCTCACAGTCACTGCAGCCAAGGCTGTTCTCAACGTTCACACCCCCAACCAGTCCTTCTTTGTTTGTTAGTACAAAGTCTAGCAGCACACCTCTCCACGTTGGCTCCTCCACCACCTGTGTCAAAAAGTTATCATCAATGCTCTGCAGGAACCTCCTGGACTGTGGGTACCTAGCTGTGTTGTCTTTCCAGCAGATATCAGGGTGGTTGAAGTCCCCCATGAGAACCAGGGCCTGTGATCGTGAGGCTGCTTCCAGCTGTCTGTAGAAGGCTTCACCAGCTTCCTCTTCCTGATGAGGTGGCCTGTAGTAAACCCCTAGAATAGTGTCACTCATATTAGCCTACCCCTTAGTTCTTACCCATAACCTCTTGACTCTTTCTTCATCCACCTCTAGGCAGAGCTCCATACATTCATCTCTCTTGCTCTCTCACATAAAAAGCAACTCCACCTCCTCATCTTGCTGGCCTGTCCTTCTTAAAAAGTACGTAGCCATCCATGACAGCACCCCAGTCACCTGAGCTATCCCACCATGTCTGTGTAATTGCAATGAGATCATGTCCCTGCAACCACACATAGATCTCTAATTCTTCCTGTTTATTCCCCATGCTGCATGCATTGTTGTACAAGCATTTCAGAGAGGTAATCAAGCATGGATTTCCCAGGAGGGGTGCAGGAGGATCCCACCATAGCCATACATACCCTTGAGGTGGTTGGCTTTCTGGTTCTCATGTTAGGAGGCAGCTAAAGAACATTTGTCTGCTAAGGACACTGCTCTGGTTGGCCTGGCTTATTTCCCAGCTGGATGCGATGGCATGAGCATTGCCACTTTGGACCCCAGCCCTCAAATCCTTCAGTTCAAAGCCCGCCTCACCAAGGTGGCCATTCTGCTGCCAAAGATTCCCTTGCCTCTTCTAGACAGGTGGATTCCATCCCTCCCTAACAGGTTATACTTGTCACAGAATGTCCCATTGTTACAAAAGCCAAAACCCTCACGATGGCACCAGCCACAAAGCCGTAGGTTGATTGCCATTATATGTCTATTTCTGGCTGCCTCCTTCCCTCTAATTGGTAAAACGGAGGAAAAGATAACTTGGGTACCAATATTTTTCACTTGCACCCCCAGGGCTTTATAGTCTTCCTTGCTTCTGCCCATGTTCCGGCTTGCGGTGTCATTTGTGCCCACAGAAAGAGTAGCTTGTTCTCTTGACAAGTTGTGGCACCCTCTCACAATATCTTGGACCTTAGCACCTGGAAGACAGCATACTCCCTGTCAGGTTGGCAGATGGGAGCCTCAGTGCCCCTCAACAGAGAGTCACCCACTACGAACACTCATCGTTTCTTTTTACAGTATCCCCTGTGTGCTGCTGGTACAGTTTCTCCTTATAGACGTTGCTCGTGGGTGTCTATAGCTGTTCGAGCTTCATATCTGTTTTTAGTTGTGACACTGGAGGGTGGAGACTAAAGTGGAGCCCTGCTTTTGTGGGTCACCGAGGCCCAAGGTGCCTTTTTCGTGGTGTCTGCTACAGGAGCATGGTACTGAAACCACCTCTCTCTCTCCATCTTGGTCACTCTAATACTGTACAGCCTTTTAACTGTTGCCTGCAACTCGGCCACTTCATGTAGCAGATCATCAACCCGTGCACACCTTATGCAGGTACTTACCTTTTCTGCAGAAGAAAGGGTTGGAGCACTTGTTACAACCTACCCCCAGTACTGAAGTCTCCTTCCTTACTGGTTCCATCTGGGTGGAAGCATCAGACATCTCAGGGACTTTTTCTTTGGAGTTTATTCTTGGAAATGTATCAGAAAGTCCTTAATGATTTAATTTAATTATTAATCATTGTGACATTTGATTAAGGCTCATTTGTAAGTTATTTCCACAAAACTGTTAAGCATTTGAGAGAAAAAAAACAAAAACAAAAACAAAAAAACGGTGAAACTTTTAACCAAAGTTTAGGTAAAGGTTTACCTAACTTTCTGAGTCTTTTTTTGATACTTCACCCATTTCCAGACTATCCTTATTTTACCTTGCTTCAGATAGCCAGAAATGTTAATATCCTCATCAGTCATCAGACCTGCAGCACCTAATTAATCTAACAAGGAAGTACTGCTTTGTTTTGAAAGATGGTATCCAAATGAGGTGTACCAGGTCTGGCTGGAACGGAGTTCCGTTCCTTCCCAGTGGACCATGCCCTGCTGTATTTTGAGTTTGTGACTAAAACAGCGCTGCTAATGCATCAGCGGTTTTGGCTATTGCTGAACAGTGCTTGCACGGCATCAAAGCTTCCTTGCTGGGGGAGGCAGAGTGACCAACAAGTAGGCTGGGGGTGGGCAAGGATTTGGGAGGGGACACAGCTGGGACAGCTGACACAAACCAGCCAAAGGGATATACCATACCGTATGACATCATGCTCAGTGATAAAAAACTTGGGGTAGGGGGGTGGAACACCTTCCAGCGTAGCCATTGCTCTGAGACTGGCTGGGCATCAGTCTGATCACAAGAGATGGTGAGTGCACCTTTGCCGCACTTTCCCCCTCCCCTCTTTCCTTCAATTTTAAACTGTCTTTACTTGACCCAGGCATTTTCTTGCTTTTCTTCTTCCTATTCTCCCCCCACTCCACTGGGGGAGGTGGTGAGCAAGCAGCTGTGTGGGTGCTTAACGGCTGGACGGGGTCAACCCACCACACCAGGATATGGAAAACTTGCATCTCCAAAATAGGACAGAAGCAAGCAGTGTCTTATTTCTTAAGGCAAAATGGTATAGCATTACTGACAATCCAATCTACACTCGTGTTTGGTATTAACAAAGAGTGGAGACTGTAAGCTAAAATCCCAGAGAGAGGCAAATGATACCGTTTACTAATTGGCTTTGGTTTTCCATCTCTGTGTGGGTTTTATAATTACATGTAAGCTTCATTTGATTTCCAGGGCTCTGCTTTTATTTCTAACAGTAGCACTTTCCAGTTTTTATTGGATGATCCCCTGGAGACCTTGCACTAGGAAAAAAAAAAATGTGATCAACCAAACGCTTCACTTCATATGTTCAGACATACTTCTACAGCAAAATGAAACAGATGCCATTTAATCTACCACACACAGAGGCAAGTGACAACTTGAGAAAGACAGTCTGGAATGAGTCAAATCAAAAGAAGGGACTTTTCTTGATGATTTCCCAATGCAACCAATTAAGTCCACTCCCTGCACACTGCATGGCCTTGTTTTTCAGTTTTTCATTTCTTTTTTCTGAACAATTTACCTTACCCCTCTAGGGGTGAATGGACAAGCATTTGCCTTCTGCTGAGGACATGCTCTGACACCAATGCCCCTGTATAGCCATCCTAGTTTTAAAGCCTCTGATTGCAAAGCTGAAGAAAGTTTGGCCAGCTGACTTTTTTTTTTTTTTGCTGTCTACAAATATCTCCTACCACTTTAAGAGAAAATTCAGGCTCATCTGCAGAAAATCGTTTGACACATCAACACGTAATTGAAGTGATATCGCTAATACCACGTGAGCCATCACATAACAATTTATTGGGTAAAGGGCTTATGTTCCCAGTGCAGTTCTTCATCTCATCTACATGTTTGGCTCTAGCCATGATTTGCAGTGAGATGTCTTGCTTTGTCAGAGGTTATCCCTTTGAATTTACTCATTAAACCTAATTTTAATCCCCTGCTATGACAGGAGGAATCAGGGACAACAGTTATACTCTAACCTTACTGTAACGCATCCCTTTGGGTCCCCAGTGAATGATTCGCTACATAGTCACTGTAACGAGGTTTGATAACTTGCTCCATCAGAATGAATATCTGATCTTCAAGTCTCGTGGAAAGAAAAGTAAGCAAAGAAATTAAGAGAGAAAACAGTCCATTTACATGCTAACCACAATATTGGATAAAAAATACGCTTGTATCCCATCACTACCATCACTTTGATCAGGCTAATGTTGATCATCTAATATTTTTTCTGTGATCATTATAAGGAGTTACATTCATGCTGCACTATCAAATTGCTGATTTGTACAGGCCATTTACAAAGACCATGACTACACAATTTAATAACACTCTAAAAAGCCAGAGTTTCTCCATATGTCCTACACTAATGCATGAGTGCCTGTATCTCGCCACTTGAATCCAGGTCAGGTGAATATTAGGACAGTGTATGTCAGAAGATTCCTGGAACTCCTGACATGCTGGGAAGGTTTAAAGAGTAGCTAGAAATGACATCTTGTGTAACAGCATCTGTTATTCACACTTCATTTACGTGACAGTCAGTCAAGGAAGTAAAGTGTATATGCAACTCTTCTACTAACTCTGATTTCCCCCACTTCTACCCAAACAAATTCAGTACATATCCCAGAACGAACTTCAGAGCTGCAAGCATGTCCATGTACGTTTAGTAAAATGAAAGAAAACCAAAGTAGATAAAAAACGCCAAAACAAACAGAAAATGCTGCTTTTTCCTCAGTCCAGGCCCTGTTTCTTGGCCCATCTGGCACTTAAAGCCACCTTTACAATTCCACCAACCCAAGGCCATATGAGCCCAGATTATATCCCAAGATAAAAATGAAGTTGAACAGCTACGGATTGTGAAAGCTAGATTAAACCATTTGAGACATACTTCATCCCTGTCCTGCCAACATAAAATACAGCAGCAAGCAGGCCCTTTCTGTCAATACAACCCATTTATTTTATCACTAGCCCACCACAAGTCTGCAGTTCCTGTCCAGTTTTCTTAGGTTAAAGCTGAAATTCACTCATACACCTTGATCATATCCCGCTTTAGCATCATGGTGGGACATATTCAGTGACTGACAGCTGACCACATTAGTATTCACAGCAGCATGGACCATCACTAGTTGTTACCTTTATGACTGCAGTCAACTAGTCTTAAAAGTAGTTATCTTGTACCAAAGTTAGAATTTCCATGCAGAGAACAAAACTCAGCAGAGGTTGGAAAATGCATCCAAAAACTGGGTAAATACTTGGCCAGAGGATCCAGCCTTGGCCTCCCAGCCTGGCTAGTTCAAAATATCAACTACAGCAACAGAGAAAACATCTGTAGATTCTCATCAGGTACTTCATCAGAGCATGTAGCTCACAACCAACAAGCAATACTCTACTAGACTTAAAATGCCTCAAGCATAAGCATACATGATACCAAAATGATGAGCTTGTGACCCTATCACAGTATCTAAATGTCTGTATTACCTTGCCCCAAAAGTCTGACACCATCCCCCCTAGCTAGGACGCTAATATCAGCAGAAGCTAGTAGGCTGGCAATGGGCCTTGCCCTTGTTTTCTCTCCCTGACCAGATGGGACTCTTCCTTTTCTTCAGCAAACTGCTAGAACTGACGTGACAGCTCTGCTATGAGAAAAGGTAAAGTAGGAGTTTTGTTCAGATGGGGGTTGGAGGACTCTGTCGCAGCCAGCACCATCTCACCCAGCTGTCTCTGTGTAGGATGAAGTCTCCCTGGGACAGGTTCTGGCTTTCCAGCAGTCAAATTAACACCTCCCACCCCACATAAAGATACTCTCTCTCCTATCCACCACCCCAGGAAAGAATTTGGCCTTTGCCCAACAGGTTTAATAGCAGCACAACTGCAGAGGGTACAACAATACCAAAGAGAAGCATCAGTATCATGAAACATGCAAGAGATATGTAGCTAAATGCATTCCAATGTTTAACAATACGGTAGGCAATGCAATTCTAAAAAGTCAATAAGACACACTGTAATACAAATGTAGGGACACAGAAATCCAAGTGGACCCCTTATGTCTGAGGCTGTAAGTACCAGCTGAAAAAAACACATCTTTCTCTTGCAACACTATCAGAAATCCCATGTCTTCCAAAACTTCAGCACTAACTCTCAACTTCCAGTGCTTTGTTCTAACCGCTTTCCCCAGCCAGGATCTCTCCATATGCCTCCTCCAGAGCACATGGTGCACCACAGTGCTCAGCTCGACAAGAGGAAAGAGAAAGTCATGACTGACACCATAAAGATGTTTGTTCCACATATGGCTGCAGCTCACACTTCGTTAGTGTCTGTTCCTAAATTACAAGTTTATCTATCTGTTGCTTTGATGCTAGCTGGCTCTTGCCTGCCTAACCATAAAGCAAGCAACACCACTAACCCAACAGCAGTTTGATTCCAAGAAATTCCACATTCCATGTAATTTACTTACTTAGAGAAAAATCATCACTGCATAAGCCTTTTAAAAGATGTCCATAGCAAATGGTATGTTCAATGAGGTCTGTAATGTTGCTAATCACTCACTAATGGCTGACACCACTTTGAACATTTAGACAAGCCTGTAATCCACCACCCCGCTCGCCGGGTCAGTGGGCCTGAAGGGACCCTCTTGGAGTGGGCAGCCATGGGCCTGTCACAGGCAGAACAGCCTGGGGACTCAGAGATGTTTTCTTAATGTAATTTATTGCCAGTTAACACCAGCTTCTAAACACCAAACTGAGTACTAGGGGGAAGGAGTGCATAAACACACTCACAAACAGCTCTCCTCCCCCTTTTTAGTTTCAATTTCTTCTGCATCTGCAGCTGGTTATGCTTGGCCCATCCCAACCCACCTAGTGACAATGGACAATGCAGGCAGTCGGGCTGGCATGGTAATGCTCTCGCCCACTGCTCTTCTTTTCTTACTCCATTGCCACTACACATCCTTCTGTCCCCACCCCAGTGGGGCACACACAGCTGCCATCCCTCAGGGGATCCCCACCATGGCATGGGGCACCCATGGCTGACATCCCTCGAGGGATACCTCCTCTGGTGTGGGTTGTCTTCTTCCAAGAGCAGCCATCCCCTCCTCAGCATGGTGTCTCCGGCCCCTCACGGCTGCCGCTCTTGCTCAAACATGTCAGTGCTGGTGGCCATGGGCTGCCCGCAGCGGCACGGGGCAGGCGACGGCTGCCTCCCAGCCAGGGCAGCCCGCAGCCCCCGCTGCCCAAACGCAGTACATTGCCATGCTGCGATAAGCTGCTCTGCATCGCACAGCTTACGTGTTAGAGCCAAACTATTTAAAAAAAAAATTAATCTCAGTCTACCCTTGCTCTTACACCACTGGATAAATTAAAATATTGAAATAATATTAAAGTAGAATAGCTCTAATACTTCAGCAGTCTTTGACATGAAATTGTAGAAAACCCTCTCCTGATTTACTTCAGATTTGTTTATCTGTTCTAGATTTGGGATATTTCCCCCCCCCCTGCAGATTTTCATTTGTTTTAGCATACATACCAAAACTGGGTTGCTATTGCTATGCAAATTCTTTCATTCAGATTTCTTTTTATAGCTGCTTTTGTTTCAAACACTTGCATAACTTGCTAAGGAACTCATGCTTTAAAAATACATACGGAAAACAAATTAGCATTTTCTGCAGGAGGTTTCAAATATCTGTACAAAGGGGAGTTAAAAAAGAAAAAAATGAATTACCCTTTTAAGTGAGGTATCAGAAGTGAGGCTTTTTAAGTTACTTGAAGATTATAATGGAGGAGTTTGTTTGGACACAGAATGTAATTTTAAACACAAAAGTCTTATTGGTTCAAATTATGTACTTTCACAAAAAAAGACTTTATTTTGGGCACAGAGACACACATACATCCTGCTTTTCCAAAGAAGCTTCTTTATGACCACACCAAGCTGCACCATCGATGTCCCACTTTGACCTTCAAAGCTCCAGCCTCAAACCACCGCTGAGACACAGCATGTGCCCCAAGCCTGCAAGCACAGGCTCTGCGTTATGGTGCTGTACGTACCGCAGCGCAGAACCTGGAACTGAGGAGATGAACGTGGCAGGCAAGACATCACACCCAGACATAGCATACAGACAAATGAGTTGGGTTTGTATGACAAAGGATTGGTCTTCACTAACATTAGCCACATCAGTTTTTACTTCTGGCCAACTGTAGAGTTGGTATCACAACTGCCTGCCCCCCCCTTTTTTTTTTTTTAATCAAAATAACTTGCACTTGCAGCCATTTATATTGGGATTTCTTTTCAAACACAGGAAAAGCACAGAGGAGATGTTTGCACTGAAATTCTTTGGTTATTTTCATCTGACTGTAGCAAGAAAATGTACTTTTCATCTCTGAACTACAGTGCCTTCTACCATGTTCTTTAATGATGTGGCCAGTAGTAACTAGCAAAGAGGATTCTGAAATGAGTTATTTCTACAGCTACTGGATATGAAGAACACTCAAAAAAATCTGGAACCTCCTTAATATTTTACCATTCGAGACGGCAAAAGAAGATTCCACATTATCATTAGGAACGCAATGTTCTGAAAAGACAGTGTTGGTTTCAACACTTCTGCACATCAAATTTCACCAGAAGTCATGAAAAGCAAGACTGTTTTTCCCCTCAGTTATGTTTTTCTAGGAGTAAAAGACTTCATGGTTCAAACACTGCATGACAGAGTCTTTATAACTTCTACAGATTTTGTGACTAGATTATTGGGATGTTTATTCCACGAATTGCACTTGTTTAATCAGACAGCAAGGTTAAAGAACAAGCAGCGATGCAGAGACAGACAACTGCCATCGGCCTAATATCCCATTTCTTGACTGAAGAACTCAAATGGAGCACAGCCTTACCCCATACAGGCATTCATACATCTCCAAAGAACAGCAACTCCTCTCTCAATAAACAGTCAATACGCCACAAGTGTTATGAGATAACCCCCAAGCTTTCTGAGCTACTGAGACTCTACATCCTAACTTAGGCTTGATTTCTGAACTGCCACTTCCGCAAGCTGAAAAGCCTAGAAAAGTGAAAACAACAAAGCATTGTTAGCTGAGTAAAAGAGTTCACAGAAAAGACAAAAAGCAGAGCTGCTGAGCGTCCCAAAGGAACCAAGGAGGTATCCGAAAAAGCCAGAATGTATGGAACTGTAAACTGGAGTAAGAAATTCAACTATGCTGCTTTAATGTACTCTTCTCTCGAGCTTAGTCCTTCTGCTAAAAAAAAAAAAAGACATTTAAGACAACCATCCATCCACTGTATTCACAAGTGAACAGAGACTCCCTAAGGGGAAGAAATGCACAAAGAACTCAGGAGACCTGGTGTAGAAATCCAGTTGATACCAAGGGAAGATCTCAGGTTCTCATGTTCTGAATCACATCCTCCAGTTTCCATAGGCAGCATGGGAACACTAGGCTCCTACTCACCTAAATGACATACCTGGTGTTAGTAAAAGAGTAACTGCTTTTCTGCACACACACTGTAGCAGATCAAAGAGTGGAAGACTTGTACAGATCCAACGTAGAAAAGAGAAGAAGGCCCTGTGCTTGAGGAGATAGTTATGCTAAAGCAGAGTATTACAAACATAAATCACAAATAGGGTGAAGCTGATGATCCAGAAAGTAATTCTTAGGCATATTCCACAGAAGTACAATTAGACAACCAAGTAGGAATCTCCATCTTTTCCCCCTTGTCTTCCCTGAAGCATACCATTTTGTTAGCATAGATAGATGTCCAGTCAGACTAGACATTAAAGGTGCCTTCCTAGCTAAATCTCAGCTGCTTGCATAGAGTCATAAGCTAGTTACCAACTCCAGGGCCACAAATTTGCTAGACAATGAAAAAAGAGACCTTGGAGTGAAAGCCAATCAGTTGATTTGACAGTTTTCAAAATAATGTAAATAATGCTGTACTTCAGCAGTTCTCATCAGTCACACAAAGGAAGTCAAAGCTCTGTGCAATAAGTGTGCTGCAATGCTGACAGGAGAGAGATTTTACACTTGTACATACATCAGTTAAGCAGCAGACCTGTGCAATACCCTGTTCAGATACTTCCATGCATCTGCCCTTTTAGAGCCCCAAGACACAAAGCACTTGCAGTATGAAATCAAGTCTTGCAGAGTACATTTGGGAAATTAGTATTGTTTTAAACTGACCTTTAGAAAGCTCAAGGATTTTTTTTTTAAAAAAAGGTCAATTTCATGACAAAAAGTCATTGAATACTAGGAAAATTTTTCAATATTTAGGTCCCCAACTATAAAAAATCCCTTTAATTCCAGATTTCATAGAATTACATTGCATATGATTGAACTATCTTATGAATTATTAAGCATCAGAATGGTATGTTCAATACAATGAAACAAAAAGCAGAAGTAAGTATCATTAATTCAACAAGTTACACAAAGCTGTGTATCCAAAACCTTACAGATCAATGCTTCGACCAGTGACAGTGAATGGAGTGCCGCATATATTAAACGTTTATGAATAGACAAGAAATAAGAAACTTGTAACTTCTTGTTGGTGGTGTCAGCCCAGTATCGGTTGATAAGGCATAAGTTGCCGAGAATACCCATAATTTGCCTTCAGTGCTCTACTCCATTTGTATTATCAATACCAAGCCTCGTTCTAGCTTCTCTCACTATGAGACTCTGTACAAAACTTAGATTGGTAATCCTGGTGCCCCTAACCCTGTCCTTAGCCATAACCTAAACTATAAATCAAATAAACCAAACCACCCAGCACAGAACATTTCATAAAACACTTGGCAGCCATCAAACCTAGACCTGCAGAGCCTGCTGTGTGATCCATGAATAAGTCTTAACTTTTCCTGATGCTGTTCATAATCCTAACCTAATCTTATCCCGGAGAACAACATATACCATTCTTTTCTTCTGACACGACAGGCTTACAGACACCAAAAGATCTGCCTCTAGTTCCCCTCGCAAATCTTAAACTCATGCCTAATTCTGCAGGGAACAGTTGACAAGACATCCATAATTCTCTTGAGGAAAGCAGAACAACATCTCCCTAGAAAAGTCAGGACAGTTTTGGTTATTTCTCCTTACCTTCCATGTTGTCTAAACCTCTTTTTTCACTCCATCCGTACCTTATTTCCAAACCAAGAATACCAAGGCAGATATCCTTCCCCAGTCTGAAGGAGATGGTTAGTTTCTTCAGGTAGCTCAACTTCAAAGAAAAAGTATTCCCCCTGTAGCTAGAAGTGTTATTTTAGAACAATTTCAAAATTGTTAGAGCACATGTTCTGAAAAGCAAAGGAAAATTCCATTCATAGATCAAAAGAAATAACAGTATAGTTTGGAAGCTATTTCTTTCTCACAAAATAATCAGCTGAATAGTCCTGCAAATGTAGGAGTAAAATTACTAGAAGTGTGAAGCACTCAAGTTCTGTACTCTTGTATAACTATTGACTCTTGTATACACAGCTCACACAATGCCATCTCTAGCTGGTTTTGAGATCATGCACACACACATTAAAAAAATAAGCTTCAATATTTTATAAAAAAAATATGTAAATTACCCATTTCTGTACGTCAGCTTAAAGGCACTCATTTTTATCTATAAATAGCAGCAAGGCTACTAGTCAAATGTTCAATCTTTCCAATGGGTTCCTTGAACACAAAGCTGATGACCTCCTTCACTATATATTCTAATACCTCAATTGCCAATGCAGAGTCTTTTTTCTATTTTTTTTTATAAAGCTGGCTTTTTACAGCAAGCTGCTATCTATGACATAAAACTTGTGCACATGTGAAATTAAGACCACACATCTTGACTGACCAAAAGCAATGCACAACACTGAAGGAAATAAGGTCATTAATATATGATGGAATGACTTTATGGCTTTTTCATAATAATTAAGTTGTTAAAACAGTAAGAATAGGCTACAGAGAATGAACAAACAGGAGTAGTTTCACAGGATGAGGCAGTCATGCAGGTATTTTACAGCTATTCAGTTCAGAAGGTATGGACCACATATATGATTTCTGCTTTTTCCAGTTTAACATTTCTTTTTGCCTCCTCCATACAAGAACTAGAAGAATTTAACACAAGCTAAAATATCAACAGTCCCCTCCTCCCAACCAATGGAGGAGTAGCCTATGGGGTACTCAAATCACATTTTAAAAAGTCAAGAATTGATGAAAACAATGCCCAAAAGTAATTAAAAACCAATTTCACACAAGAACAGAAGTAGTATTTTGACACTTCTGGAAGAGAAATCAAACTATGAAAAGTCGCTACTGAATTTCTATGATGAACATGACGTTAACTATTCAAGTCATCAATACACAGAGACACAAAATCTGCACTGAAGAACTGCTGCCATTGACTCCAAGAGAAAGCAGATTAGGATCATGGTTTGCAATACCAGAGTGTTTTTTGACTGCAACAGAAACTAAATTTAGACCCAGTTACATAAAAAATACTAATAGCCTTAACACTTTTAATCAACATAAGAGGTTTAGAGATACACAAATGATTTAAAGTCTGTTGACTAGTTTTATACTGCATTTGCAATATTGTGCATTAGTAAAATCAGGGAGATTATGAAAGAAATACTGAAGCATAATAAAATTATATAAAACATGAACAGCAGGCTATGCAGAGTGACTCCACACTTCAATACTAATAGAAATTTTACCAGAATACATCAAGAACATAATTTCTCTATAGATTCCTGCAGCATGGGGGCTAACCTACCCAGGCAATGCAACACAAGTACCTGGTAGGTTAAGAAAACAAGTTGGACTCTTTAAATGCAGTATTAACTCGTGTGATCTGACAAAGGGCAAAAAATAAAACGCTTACTATCTTCATACTGTTGCACACTGCTGATCCATGGCTAGCACAACAGCACAAATCAATCTGGCAGGCTTTCAAATGCCAAGGCTGGCAAGGGGATGGGAAATATGCTCTGCCAGCTTTGCCAAAATGGCAAAAAAAAAAAAAAATTCCCTAATGATTTTTAAGGACAGTTCATGATTATGGCTTGCAAAGCACCTGCCAATAATTTATGAAGTATTCATCACTTCATCTTTAGTTGCTATGGAGAAAATACCCTGAGCAAGTTCCCTGAAAACAACAGAAGACACAACAATATTGTCCTAATACAAATAATTACTTGGATAAGTTACAACTGTTGCCCCAGGCATGTAGTAAAATTGCAAAATAGGTGGCAATGTTATTGTATGTCCCACCTCCCACTTTTTGATATGTAAATTACACCATGAAAACATTTTCAGGTTCATATCTTGAAGCATCTGCAACAGACCAGTGGCTAAAGCCTGTTTCTGTCACTGCATATTGGGAGACACAGAAATTAAACAGTTGACAGTTAGTCCTACTGAGATTTAGTGATGACCAAGTTTCTATCTATGTTCCATTTTTTTCTTTCAAGGATCTTTCAAAATCCTCTTGTACAATTTTTCTGTACAATTTGAGTGTTACGACTGATGAAGACATATAACTACCCACTTCAGAATTATTTCTGAGGAACACTGGTAGTAACAGCTGAGATGAGCATATTATAAAGATTATCCAGATGGATTTGAAAGAAAAAAAAAAGACTAACTTTGAAGCAATTACTGTAAAATATATCTTAAGGCAAGTATTATCACTGATACCTGGCCAGCCACTTCCGAAGCCAATTGTCTTTCTACAAGAAGTATAAAGATCTGGAGAGGAAGCAGTAGTTTCTCCAGATTAGATGAACTGCAATGGTTTCACATAAAATTACAACTTCAAACAAACCCCAATAAAAGGCTACTTCTACTTTCAACTTCTAAGCTATTAATCATTTTTTCTTCGCAGGAACTCATTCTCAGTGATCTAAGTTGGCTCACCCTAGGTTAGAGCTCTTGTTCTGATTTACGTAGCTATAAAGCAGTCTAGAAGATGACTGTGTGCACTGTGTCACAACATTATGGTTTAGAACTGGTGAGACAACTAAACCAGACTCCCTGCAGACAAGGCAACTGAGTTAAGTGACAACTCTAAGAAGGTATTGATGAAACCACCAGCTTGATAAACTGATCACTCCAAGTATTGTTGCTTCACAATTGTGTTGCTAAGAGTTCATTCTTCATAACCGACACATAAATATTCCTGTAAACTGATTAGGCACAAAGGAAAAATAATTTTGGTTGTAGCTAAAAAAAAAAAACCACTTTAATACATTGGAGATGGAATAGTTACTTAGCTGCAAAGTTCTGACCATTGTTACATGACATTAATATTATGCTTTATTTTCTACATCTTGAATACCAGCAAGGGCACCACAGCCACTACCACATGATGAACTCTTTCCATTGATTTCCCTATGTAATTTTCCAAAGTCACTTTTATGAAAACTGATATCAGCCTTGGGCTGAGTTGGACAGAAAGTTTGTGGTTTGGGTTTTTTTCTTTTTTAACTGAAATTACTATCATTGCAAATTTCTATAGAACCATTTGTCAAAAATACCTTTTAGAGAAGTTTTTAGCACTTCAGAAAACCTGCACTGAAAATGAGAAATATTTAAGAAAAGCCTACACAACTGAAATCGTGTATTTGCTCGTTATCAAAATTAGTGAATACCAGATTGCAGTTATGAACTATACTTTCTGGCAGATGCTTAGCTCATTATCGTTCAGCTGTTGAACCACAGATCCAGCTTGCATCACCTAAGAGGATTATGCAACAACAGGCAGGTTATTACTGCTTAAAGCTCATATACTGAACTTGCTTCTTCGTAACGTTTTGAGTTTCTGTGGATCCTTCTTTTCCAGGAGAACAGCTACATGGCTTATTGGAAGCTCTACTCAAAAATGCAGTCACTTTTTTTCTACTTCCTATCGCAGTGGTAATATATAACCTATCAAGGAGAGTTAAATTTAAAGTGCACTGCATGAAACAATCTAGTTCTCCCATGTCTATCAAACTTCCACACTCTCACTATGTGTAAGAAAACATACTTGTCAGTTAATAGATATTTTAAAAACTACTTCTATATTCCTCTTCTACCACTGCAAGCGGGCGTTACTGACGTGAAAGGAGTGATGAGTTCACTTACCACTGAACTGCAACCACTCTTCAGAATTTCTCTGCCAGAAACATTAAGACACCTTCTAGGACAAGGAATTACGAATTTTACTAATGTAATTAAAGTAATTTAGATTGATCCAAAACAACGTGCTCTTACATAGCTTGGTTAATACTGGTCAAGCAGCGTGATGTACGCTACCATTTCTCAACATACACTGCCTACAGTGCAGGAAGGATGCAATTTTAGACCATCCAAAACATTCAATGAAAAATTTGCCCTGCTGGCAAACTTCATGGAAGAGGATTTTCTGCAAAAGCTTGTGTTATTATAGTAGAAGCTTTCAACTTCACTGGAAGGAATAAAAGTACTCTTTTTAAAGATGAACACTGCTTACATTGACTTTGGCTAACTGCCCTGTTCTGTACTTTCAGACTCCCATTTACAAAATAAATTCCAGTGATACAAATGATCTTTGTGTCCATATCTCTTTTCCAATCAGAAAGTCTCTGAGAAGATAAGACTTAAGACTGTTTAAAGTATTTTTTTTTGAATAAATGTCAACAGGCAATTTTAAAGATCCTTTTGATCTAGTTTCATTAGCCCATTTTGAACTACCATCAGTTCCTTATACAGTTTTCAGATCAAGATCTAAAATTCAGTTTACTGGATACATTTCTTTACCAGATTTGACTGTGAGATCATCTTCCCCCGCACCACCTTTTTAAAGCTATGAAAACATCTGTAAAAGCAATGACACAGAATATTGTGCAAAGTTCACATCCTTACAGTAAGATTTATTTTCCCAAAGTCTCCAAAAATTTTAGTGGTTTAAGTGTTTTCCCCAGGCAATAACACTCCCCTTTCCTAACTGAAATATTAATACATGCCATGCCTTATAAAAGAAATCTTTATTCTGCACAGTGTTAAGTGTTTTAGGGTACAACCATACATAACAATTATTTAGATTGGGGGGGTGGTGTTGGTAGGGTGCCTCTTTGCTTACTTATTCCAAATGAATAGTGTTTCAGCTTCACTTCACCTCCAGTACATACTGTCAAGGTAAAATGATTAAAAATGAGCCTGTCACCTACATAAAGTTATTTAACTTCAGGGAATAGCTATGTTTAGACAATGGGAACAGTTTAACAATTAATTCTAGAATTATTTTTTTATTATTAGAGAGTTCTTCTTCTACATTCCCTTCATCTTTTGAAATGTATCTTCATATTCTACTACATAGGCACAGGAAAAAGAGGATAGATAAGGTAGGATTTACCCACAACTACTACAGACTTTGGGGCGGGGGAAGGCAAGTTTCTGCCTTTCCCATGTCTCCACGCCCCCTTGGTTTTCTTAGCTGAGGAATCTGAATTATCCAAGACCCTTGGAAAGAAATATTTTTAAATGGTCTGTAAGTACCAAAACTAGGTTTGACTTGAAGTTAATATTCTTGCCCTCAAGAGCAATGAGCAAAGAGTAAGAAATTGTACTAAACATGAGCCAGCAGTGTGCCCAGGTGGCCAAGAAGGCCAATGGCATCCTGGCCTCTATTAGGAATAGTGTAGCCAGCCGGTCTAGGGGAGTGATCGTCCCTCTGTACTCGGCACTGCTGAGGCCGCACCTTGAATACTGTGTCCAGTTCTGGCCCCTGCACTTCAAGAAAGATGTTGAGGTGTTGGAGCGAGTCCAGAGGAGGATGACCAAGCTGGTGAAGGGTCTGGAGGGTCTGACCTATGAGGAACAGCTGAGGGAGCTGGGGTTGTTTAGCCTAGAGAAGAGGAGGCTCAGAGGTGACCTTATTGCAGTCTACAACTACCCGAAGGGAGGTTGTAGTGGAGTGGGAGTCAGCCTCTTCTCCCAGGCAACTAGCAATAGGACAAGAGGACACAGCCTCAAGCTTCGCCAGGGGAGGTTCAGGTTGGACATTAGGAAGTATTTTTTCTCAGAAAGGGTCATTAGACATTGGAACGGGCTGCCCAGGGAGGTGGTGGAGTCACCATCTCTGGATGTGTTTAAGAAAAGACTGGACATGCCATGGTCTAGTTGACATGGTGGTGTCAGGGCAATGGTTGGACTCGATGATCCCAGAGGTCTCTTCCAACCTGACTGATTCTGTGATTCTGTACTCCTTATCAAAATTTTACTGCTAAGGAAGAAAATGCAGAAGTCAGAAAATACAGCTTACAGTCTACAGCAGCACTGACAATGTGTGGAGGTACGGGGAAATGAATCTTTCATTTCAGATACAAACAAGAACCAGATTAGTAACTCTGAAAATTACACAGAGAAGTTCAATTATTGTTTAAAGCGAATCACAGTTAAGAATAAAAAAAACAACAAACAGAAAAGGACAACAATAATCGATCAGAGAACTGATAGCAGACTAGGCAGAAGTCATGGGAATTTGCTACAGTTTTACACTGCTTACAAGTAATAAATGCACAGCCAAGGAGCACACCTGCCCCACAGTGCAGCTGCAGACTTTGATACATTCACTGCAGATGTCCTGTATTCCACTTCATCCCTCTCACCATCAGAACTGTCCACGAACCCAGCTTTCCCCAGTCCCAGCACTCAGATGACTACTATCACCGTGCATATCAGCTTTCTAGGTCCGATTTCAAACCATTTGTGCTGAACAGACTAAAAAAGAACAGTTAGCCGTTTTGCTCATACTTGAGCCTTTTCCTTAGTGATAGCATAATTTGGGGTTCTCCTCTTTACCAGAACACACAGGAATTTAGTGACTGGTAACACTAAACTTTTGATAAACATAGCTGAATTTTAATCAATAGGTTAAAAAAAACAAACAAAACTGACAGAAATGTTTATGATCATACTGTCTTGTCTTTATCCCTTTCTTAAAAACAGCACTATTTTCAGTTTGATTTCCTAAGGGGTTTTTTCTTTATTAGCATATTCCATGCAGGCATGTGTGATCTCTGCCCACCTAAGCCCTGAAGTGCAAAATCCTAGGGCCAACATAATTATATACAAAGTAACTCACTTTATAAAAGTTCATTAGTATCAGCAACAATAGTAATACAATAGTATTCACCAACAAGCATCCAGTATCATATAGATTTACATAGCATTGCTACAAAACAGCTACAAAATCAGAGCATTTCTATGAAATTCTGGTGTCAATATAATGGAAAATAAACATTTTTCTACACTGCTTTAAAAAAAAAAAAAAGCTTTGATCCATTCAGTCATTCCCAGCCAAGATTTTCTTTGTGTAACAAAATACATCCTCACTCAGCATTAAATTTTCAAGGTTTTTACATTTTCAGTATTTAGATCTAGCAGGGTGTTGGGGTTTTTGGGGGTTTTTTTGTCCATTTGTTTTTTTTTAATACAGTCTTCAGTTTTAAGTTACTATTTTGAACAGAATAGTCTGCAGATCAGACAGAAAACTATTTGTCAAGAATGAACTGCAAAGTAAGTTATCTTCCCATTGATAGCCCACATGGCTATTTTTTGCCACTTTTTCAAAAGGTTTTATTTAAACACACACACAGAGCACACATATTACATTGCTGTTGCATGTAAAAACAAGCAAGCAACCCTCCACTGCCAAAGCTGGCGGTTCACATGTGGTCAGGGGAAAAAAAGGATTAAATAAACTCTCGAGAGGCCGTTTGTTAATTTCTGAGAAATTAAGGCGCCCAAAACTGTTCTCATCTTCACCTAAAAGGTAAGGTCAGTTCCTAGCGTCAGCAGCTACAGTAAGTCTGTCAACTAGAACGAAAAATGGCACAAAACATGCAACTAGAATGAAACATGGCACAAAAGCATTAAATACATCACATGAACTCAGATTTCAAAATAAAGGATCTTCCTGAATTTGGCTCATGGCAATCTGAACAAAGAGCAGTGCATGGATAAAGGCTTTAGACTTTGAAAGTATTAAAATCAGAATTCAGAAAAGATTTCATAGTTGCCATAATTTTGCAAAAGCTAGAAGTTACAAATTCTGTAACTTTGTACAGAAGTTACTCTGAAGCACACAACTACTGGATTTTAAACTGCCTGACGATATTATCCACTCTTCTTAGAGTACCTTTACAAAGTAATGTTTTGATCCTGTGGATTAATACTTTATATAGAATATGAAATGCTGTTCTGGAACAAATCAGTAAGATGAAGCAGATGCAACATTAAGATGCAGCCAGATTAACACTGGGAGAAAGTTTAGGTAGTCTAGCTTTAAGTGGGCTATTAAACATGTACTTTAACTAATGTCCATTTAAAAAAAAAACAAACCCAAAAACAAACTCAAGACTGTTGCCTAAATTGAAGTTATTTAAAAAAAAAAAACACAACACCAACCACACAAAAACCAAAAAGAACAAAACCAAAGAAACCCACAGTTCCCTATCTAATCTTATTTTAGAACAGAAGAATGACTTTTATATATTTTGTACTCTTTGGCAGGGAATCTATGAAACCAAAACAAGTCCTGACAAATTGAACCTTTCCTGAGAAGGGTTCATAAACATGTTATAAATGAGTTTATGACATGTGGGAGATGGCAAGTCATAACAGTTTGGAAGTCAACAATATGAAATGTACCAACAGATTTATGAAGAATGACAGTAGCAGTTATTTACATGTTCAGGGTATTTAATTGTTCTCTATGAATTAGGTTTCCCCTGTATAAATTAGAAAACTACAAAAAAAGAAAATTGGGAGAAATCCCCATTCTCTTTAGAAGTTCAAGTAAAAACATCTTTGCAGCACTTTCCTTAGACAATAGCGTATTGCTCATATAAAAGGTCTCTTATCCTATAGAAGTCCTGACAGAGACAGCCTTCCAATCCAATGCGCCCTGTTTCAGTCTGAAACAAAAGACGTTTCTCATTAGTGTAAAGATAATAAATTGAAACTTAATTTTCATTTAGAATATTACTTACCAAGGAGTTTAAGAAACAGAACACCTACCCTGCGAACAGCCACCAGATTGTTGCACACAAGCACTCCTCCTACAAATTCAGCTTGTATACCTTCTCGCAAGAGAACTTGCTTGAAGTCAGACAGTCTTGGCTCGTTCATAAACACAGACTGATGTCCAAGAACCTTTAAACAACACACACAACTTTAATATTTCTGCTACTTAATATCTTCCATTTTTCCAAAGATCTCATCATCATTGTGTTGGCACCAGTGTGGCCTAGACTACAGGACTATAAATGAGAAGATTGGTTCTATTTCTGTCCACCTGGAGCAAGACATTTCCAGGACAGGAAGGCCTTAGAAGTTATCCATCAAGTAAAGGAAAGGTTTCCTTCTTTGCTCACATACTGAAGAAAAACAGAAAGCTGTCATTGAAGATCACTCTTCCAAGCCATGTTATGCCAGGGACAGAGCTGCAGTAAGTTGTACTACTGATCAGTACATACTTCTAGGACAGTTGCCATGAATCTGAACAGACTTTAGAATTGTCTCCACATTTATCTAGCTGCTAAAACAGACTACATTTAGGATTGTGCAATGGTATCTTAAAAAGCAATTCTAGGATTAGAAGGCATTGTAATCATTTGATGAAAAGATAAAATAGTATCTACTCATGTGTCAAGTATTTTAAGAGTAAAGATAAATTTATAGAAAAGATCAATTTAATGAACCCTCAAATCACTACTATAGAAGCTTAGATGTACGAATTTCAAAGATCTATATCTCAAGTTTATGAAGTATTTTCCACAGCATCAATAAAACAAAATCCAAGAGTGACTAAACGCCAACTAATTTCCAAAACTGCAAGTACTAACTACAAATATGAAACATTCTAATTAAAATCTTATCTTCACAAATAGACGGTACTGTATGCTAGGCAGTTAGTGGATGCAAGAGATCACCCTTGCTGAAAAGCGTAAAATCTGAACACAGAACAGTACCAGGTTTAACAAAGGGAAAACCAAACATGAAAATGCAGTTTCAGTTAGGCTTTCATTTGAATAAGATCACAGTATCAACCTCTAAGTACTAGAAAAAGACAAATTAATACAGAGCTCTAAGTCCAGATTAGCATAATTTCTGTACCTCATGAGGTGGCAGAGGTTCCAAAGTAGGAATGATTTCACTCTCTTCACACATCTCCTTGTCATCGTCACCAAAGAGGCTTTTCATGGCCTTCTGTTGCGCAATGACGCTAGAGTCCGAAGAAGGCATATCCACTTGCATCTCCAAGTCTTCATCTTCCCTCAGCTCTCCCTCTTCCAAAATAACTCCAGTATCCACTTTCGAAACCCGCATGTCCAGAACACCATCTATCCAAGCCAACTCAGCATCCTTGGCTTTACAGAACTGAAGGGAGCTGACAAGAGAATCTTTTAACCTGACCTGGGTTGCACAAAAATAAAAATACTATTAGTTTGATGGAAAACAGAGACAGTTCTTACTTCAAGCTTTAAAAATTAGCAGTTTTCCTTTCACTGTCTCTCCACATAGGTTTGATTCATACTCTTTTGGGGAGGGAAAGGAGGGAATTGGTATCACCAAGGCAAGATGTTCTATACTTTCAAAATATAATTTGTATAACCCTCATGTCACTATTCAACTTAAAAAGCAGCAGAGATCAATACCTTTTTGTATTGGTTAAAATAAAAAAGGAACCTATACAAATGCAAACTTGAGTTGAACTTAGAGCAAGAGCAATCAATTTCTTTTAAAACATCAGAAACCTTTTTTGCAGCCAAGCAGTTCCTCAGTTGGCCTTAGTAAATTTAAGGAAAGTTTCTATAGACACCTTTAGGTTACTGAACAGCAGTTTCAAATTTCAACCCTCCAAAAAAAATTATAATTAATTATTTATTTGAAGAAGGGATGTTGTAAATATCAGATTTTAAAGTGACCAAAACATTACCTTACCCTGATTACTCTGGTGCATTCCAGGACTTTAACCCATTAAGTAAAGCCCTACTCTGAAAGACTGTTATTCACATGAGATTATGCATGATCCCCATAGCGGGATCAAGGCTGCAACTGCATGAAGGATACTGCAACTAACTATTCATCTGCAGCACAGTCCACTCAAAAGACATTGGGATTCCGATGCCCCACTCACACCTATTATTTTCTAATTCAATGTCTCCAGTGTACTTCATCTGTTCAGAAAGCTTCAAACAGAAAACCAAACTAAAGCTATGCAGAAGATCAAATTTCCCCTTTACATAAAAAAAAATGAAATGAAATATGAAGCAATTGCAATTTTATTCAGATAAATATTTTGTGAAAAAATCACAATCGTGTCATTTCTTACACACTAGCAATCCTCATAGCTTTAAAAAAAAAAACCAACCCCAAAAAAACCTCATCCCAACCCAACAACCCACAAACCTAACACAGAAAACACTGCTGTTTTAAGACTGTCAAAACTGGATAATTTCGAGTAACTGGAATTTTCCAGTTCCTACAGGGTAACAGATTTTTCTCTGGAAAGAAGCAGAAGTACCTCTTTCAACAATTCTACTGATGTTTTTCTATTAACTTGAAAAGGACAGAAGGAATAAAGGGCTAATGTCTAAAGTGCACTTGTGAGACTGTCCTCTCAACAACTTCAAAAGCTGAATTAGGACCATAGGCAATTTTCAAATATTTCACACAAATTTTCCAAGTTTTCTTATTTAGAGCTTAACTGTGAAAATTAAATGCAATACATTAACACAGTGCAACACATTATAATAACCTCACTTTCCAAGAACCATCACATTAACTTTTTTTGGGGTGGGCGGGGGTGTCTTATTTATTTATTTATTTTTAACATTAACTTGCTCCTAACTTTACATGTTCATTCTTAGGCACTATTTAGGTACAAAGGACTTTTTTTCTCTTTGCTCTCTAAGGCTCCCCTTCAGACTCCAAAAAAAAATCCTGAATTGCAAGTAGTGTACAGTGGTACTGTAAATACAGGCATTATAAATCTACTAAGACTTGAGTAAACCAAACTGATATTCCCATGGACACAAACCTTGCCTTTTGCAGTACAGGTAAAAACACATTGATCTCACGTTTAAGCTTTTGAACACTTCTTATGAATAATAAGCATAAGGAGAATGCTTACCTAGCAGACAGAAAAACACCACTAATGTCTTGATCACACAAACCCAAGTGTACACATAGGTAGTATTGTCTCTCCTCTCCCAAAGAACGAAGGGCCAAATTAAGAGTCTGCCAATACAGCTCTACTGCAGTTCACAGCAGGTACACAACAAATTCCAGTAACTTACCTGGTAAATGTGAGTTTCGCTGGTGGCATCTACAGTTTCATGCAGTTTCGGCATGTAAACTTTAATATCTTTTCCACCAAAAGCTCTGCAACATTCTGCAAGGTCCTGACTGGCCTCAGGTGGTCCATGGACAATGATCAGTTGTCTTGGTTTCATTTGGTTAATAATTTTTTTAATTGAGTCCCCATCTGAGCGTCCTTCGTAATCGATGTATGTAACTCTGGCTCTAGTTGGAATTAAAAAAAAAAAAAAAAAACCCACACATTTTTTAGTTTGAAAGATTAAACCTTTGAGTGCTCCAAAATATTTCATTTAAAAATGGAAGATATTTTTAAATTATTCTACATCAGCAAAAGCTGCCAGCACAAGGTATATTATCACAGAATCACAGAATGTTAGGGACTGGAAGGGACCTCGAAAGATCATCTAGTCCAATCCCCCTGCCGGGGCAGGATTGCCTAGACCATATCACACAGGAACGCGTCCAGGCGGGTTTTGAATGTCTCCAGAGAAGGAGACTCCACAACCTCTCTGGGCAGCCTGTTCCAGTGTTCAGTCACCCTTACAGTAAAGGAGTTTTCCTCAAATTTAAGTGGAACCTCCTGTGCTCCAGCTTGCACCCATTGCCCCTTGTCCTGTCAAGGGATGTCACTGAGAAGAGCCTGGCTCCATCCTCTTGACACTTGCCCTTTACATATTTATAAACATTAATGAGGTCCTCCCTCAGTCTCCTCTTCTCCAAGCTAAAGAGACCCAGCTCCCTCAGCCTCTCCTCATAAGGGAGATGTTCCACTCCCTTAATCATCTTTGTGGCTCTGTGCTGGACTCTCTCTAGCAGTTCCCTGTCCTTCTTGAACTGAGGGGCCCAGAACTGGACACAATACTCCAGATGCAGCCTCACCAGGGCAGAGTAGAGGGGGAGGAGAACCTCTCTCGACCTGCTAACCACACCCCTTCTAATACACCCCAGGATGCCATTGGCCTTCTTGGCCACAAGGGCACATTGCTGGCTCATGGTCATCCTGCTGTCAACTAGGACCCCCATGTCCCTTTCCCCTACGCTGCTCTCCAACAGGTCTGTCCCCAACTTGTACTCATACATGGGGTTGTTCTTGCCCAGATGCAGGACTCTACACTTGCCCTTGTTATATTTCATTAAATTTCTCCCCGCCCAACTCTCCAGCCTGTCCAGGTCTCTCTGAATGGCTGCGCAGCCTTCCGGCACATCAGCCACTCCTCCCAGTTTTGTGTCATCAGCGAACTTGCTGACAGCGCACTCTAATCCCTCATCCAAGTCATTAATGAATATATTGAATAGAACTGGTCCCAGAACCGACCCTTGCGGAACTCCGCTAGACACAGACCTCCAACTGGACTCTGTCCCACTGACCACTACTCTCTGGCTTCTTCCCTTCAGCCAGTTCACAATCCACCTCACTACCCGATCATCCAGACCACACTTCCCCAGTTTAGCTGCGAGGATGCTGTGGGAGACAGTGTCAAACGCTTTACTGAAATCAAGATAGACCACATCCACAGCTTTACCATCATCTATCCACCGGGTAACATCCTCATAAAAGGCTATCAAGTTGGTTGAGCAAGACTTCCCGTTGGTGAAGCCATGCTGAGTGCCCCTAATGATCCCCCTGTCCTTGATGTGCCTAGAGACAGCACCAAGAACAAGTTGTTCCATCACCTTTCCGGGGATGGAGGTGAGGCTGACCGGTCTATAGTTACCCAGGTCCTCCTTCCTGCCCTTTTTGAAGACTGGAGTGACATTCGCTTTCCTCCAGTCCTCAGGCACCTCTCCCGTTGCCCACGACTTAGCAAAGATGATGGAGAGTGGCCTAGCAATGACTTCCGCCAGCTCCCTCAGCACCCGCGGGTGCATCCCATCAGGGCCCATGGATTTATGGACGTCCAGGTTGCTTAATTGGTCCCTGACCCAGCCCTCATCAACCAAGACAGATTCCTCCTCTATCTTGACTTCTTCTGAGGCCGCAGGGGTCCAGGGCTCCTCAGGACAGCCTCCAACAGTATAGACAGAGGCAAAGAAGGCATTCAGTAACTCCGCCTTCTTTTTATCCTCTGTCTCCAGGACCCCCACCTCATCATCAGTGGGCCTACATTGCCTCTAGTGTTGGCTTTACCTGCAATGTATTTGAAGAAGCCCTTTCTGTTGTCCTTGACTTCTCTTGCAAGGTTTAATTCCAAGGAGGCCTTAGCTTTCCTAGTTGCCTCCCTACATCCTCTGACAACAGACTTATATTCCTCCCAAGTGGCCAGCCCCTCCTTCCACGATCTGTACACCTTCTTCTTCCACTTGAGTTTGCCCAGCAGTTCCCTGTTCAACCATGCAGGTCTCCTGGTACCCTTCCTGACTTCCTACCTGTTGGGATGCTCTGATCTTGAGCTCGGAAGAAGCAGTCCTTGAACGCTAACCAACTGTCTTGGGCCCCCTTACCTTCTAGTACCCTGTCCCATGGGATTTCCCCTAGCAATTGCTTGAAAAGGCCAAAGTTGGCCCTCCTGAAGTTCAGGGTTGTGATTCTGCTAGCTATTCTGTTCCTGCCACATGAGATCCTGAACTCTACCATCTCATGGTCGCTACAACCAAGGCTGCCCTCAACCTTCACCTCTTCAACCAGACCCTCCTTGTTAGTGAGGATCAGATCCAGCAGCGCTCCTCTCCTAGTTGGCTCATCCACCATTTGCATCAGAAAGTTATCATCAATGCACTGGAGAACCTCCTGGACTGGGGATGGCTGGCTGAGTAGGCCTCCCAGCAAATATCAGGGTAGTTGAAATCCCCCACAACAACCAGGCCCTGTAATTGCGAGACTGCTCTCAGCTGCCTGTAGAAGGCCTCATCACCCTCCTCATCCTGATCTGGTGGCCTGTAATAGACACCCACAACAGTATCACCCCTGCCAGCCTGCCCCTTAATTCGCACCCCACAAACTCTCAACTCGCTCCTGATCCGCCTCTGGACAGAACTCAATACATTCTAGCTGCTCACTCACATAAAGAGCAACTCCACCACCTCTCCTTAGCGGCCTGTCTTCCTGAACAGGACATAGCCATCCATGACCACATTCCAGTCATGCGAGGCGTCCCACCAAGTCTCTGTAATTGCCACTAGATCATAGCCCCCCCGACCGAACACGGATTTCTAACTCCTCCTGCTTATTCCCCATGCTGCGTGCATTGGTGTACAGGCATTTCAGGGAGCGAGCTGGGCACACCGATTTCATCCCAGATTCACCCCCTGATTTCACCCCAGGGGGATGGGGGGCCTCCTGGTCTACCTCAACACTAGAGCATTGCCCCAGTGGTGCAAGCCCAGCTACCACCCCATCACCCTTCGAATCTATGGATCAGTAAAATACAGAACTGTGAAATACCAGCATGTATGTATATTTAACAGTATAAATTCCCAAAATTCACTTACATAGTTACCCAAAACTTGAGTAAGTTCTTCTTTTAACAAAATATACATATATTTGAGTATCTATGCTAACGTACTATTGTATCATTCGTTCTTCCTCTTTCACTTGTCTCCATCAGACAGGGAATAACCTGCGAATTTCTTAAGAGGGGGGAACCATAAGACTCTGTACCATGCTCCCAGAAAGACCAGTAAAAAAACTAACTTAGATATCTTAGGGAAAAGAACAAAAAAGCAAGCCCTCCCCCACTTTCTTAATTCCAAGCTAACCTTTTACCCAATTTGCACTGTACCCATGCCACCATTCTAGCAGAACTGACAAGTACAACAAAGCCACTCACTTAATTTCCATGGATTCTGTTGCAGAAATACATTTGGTAGGAACATCTGATAAATCTTGGTCCATAGGCTCCTCTCCATTTGTCAAACCAGATTCTAATTTGCTTTTTTCTTCTTCTGTTGCTTGAAGTTCTGGAACTAGAAAATCCTCAGGTCTAAAGAATGAAAGGCATTTTGCTTTTAATAGTCTTACAGTAAAACCAAAGCACTACATAATATAAAACCAAACAATGCTGACTATTACTACTGAGATGTTTTATAATTGTTATTGCCAACAATTTTATTACACTTGCCTTCAATATTTCCATATTTGAACAGAGGTCATTTGGAAAATACCACCTTCCTATCTTAAAAAAGAACTTTGATACCTTGGGAAATACTAGCAAATAAGGGTTTTCTACCAAGTATTCCTTATGCAAACAGGACAAGTATCGCTAGATTTTTCTAGGATGAACAATGTTCTTTCCCCTCATCATAAATTTATCAAAATTATCTGTAATTTAAAGCAGAAAAAAAGGTTAAAAAAATAAATCTTCTATCTTATAAGATAAAAGCAAAAAAACAAAAAAAAAACACAAACCAAAAAAAAAAACGAAAAAAGCCTAGAGTGGAAACACACCCTAAGAGGTGTGAACACAGGCCAAGGATCAGTGCTCTGCAGCTTCAATCATATCATAACCTTCTCCTGTGAGACACAAACTGTCCTAAATGTTTAAAAGTTACTGCAGTTGGAAAAGTATATAACAGTGCTGCAAAAGAAACAAAATTATTATTTTTATTCCTTTTATTTTTGAATTATTTCATAGCTACTACATGTTAGTGTGTATTACCACCACATACTTGATAATCTCGCCATATTCATCCCATTTAATTCTTTCTTCAGGAGCTGGGAACATTGGATAAGATTTCTTTGCCTGTTTGAAGAAGCTTCCTTTCCGGCTCCCTTCACCTTTCATCATCAAATCATGTTTGGTCTTATGTACCGTTGGCTGATCAATATCCTCTTCAGCATCACTCTCATCACTGGAATCGATATCTGCTCTGAAATGACATTCCAAAAAAAATCTAGCACTTTCTTTTTTTCTCCAAGTTTAATATTACACAAACACACTGACTGGACAATAACAGTTGACATAACACTGACGAAGGACAAGGGCAGTGTATGTATCTGAGAAAGAGCTCACAGTCAGACAGCAGAGGGAACAGGTCTACGGTAACAGATTAAAAGACAACCATTCTCGATTCCTCAGTGCTGTCAGACAAGTCTATCAAAAATATGACTTTCAACCCTGTAAATGGTTGAAGCAGCAGAATTATCACACAGAAATCTCATCTCTGACCATAACAGCAGCATGCAAGAACAGACAATATACTTACTCTTTAGACTGTTCTAACTTCTTAGCTGCTTCTTTCTTTAGTTTCTCCTTTTCTAGGTATTCTTCAAGTTCTTTTCCTTCCAACTTGACACGTTTTCTTAACTGCAGATAGAATTAAAATTAATATTATTGCAAGTAGCTGACATGATTTTAATACTTTTCCTACACCCTGCTGACAAGAATATTTGTATTTAAGTACAAAGGGCAAGTACAACTTGTATGTCACATACAAGACAAGATTATGCAAACGTGTGGCACCTTGGTGTGGCAACATTATGACAAAGTTATCAATCAGTAGAATCTACTTTAAAAGAAATGCATCTCTAAAAGTATTAAAATCAATTAGCTTTACAAAAAAAATTCCTAAAACATCTTCAGGAAATCTCTCTCTGACAGTGAATGCAAATACTCTGAGATGAGCAGTGTTTTTTTAATTTTTGTGTCACTAACGTCAAACCAGAAGAACCTGGCAAAGTCAGAATAGCTGGCAAGACGACAGTAAGTGTTCTTTCTTGTTTTCTGAAAATCAAATGAAGAGTATAGGTCACTTTGAATAATACTGAATTCTAGCAGTAGTCTAAAACTGTAATTCAATGCTTCCAATTCAATCTAAAACTAAAATAAAGCTGCAGCATCAGGACTGAAATTACCACTGCAATCACAGGGGACTCTCACAAATTAACAATATTTACCAGAGAGAAGTAAACACAGGTATATAAATTATTGAAAATAATTTGAAAGCATGAATAACAATTAATCGTGTTCTAATTCCTAGCTTTCACTTATCTTTCTAATTTTGGTGGGACATATTATACTAATTTGACTTGATTCTGCCCTCATGCAAAACCAGAGCATTTTCCAGGAAAAATAATCCATCGTATATTGCGATCAGTATGTCAACTGCAAGCAGAATTTTTTCTATTGTAACAAAAACACAAAGGAAAGTGTTGTCTAAAGATAAATACTTAAAAGCAACTTCATGCTCATCTCTATGAAGTATTAATTTTGCCGCACCACCAAAAAGCATTTTGCAATTTCTAATATGACACCTATTTTATGTAAGTTTATCCACAACTGGTTAAGCATGCAACATACTGACTTCAGATTTCCCTCTGCCACTAGAAGCATTTTCAGTAGATCAAAAAGGAAACTAAGTTCAGTTTTGCTCATGTTCCCCCAGATGGCCCACAATAAAAAGCTCTGAGATATATGGGCAACTCTTACCTCAATATCTATAACTCTTTCAGAAGGATTATCAATCAGGAATCGTGCTAATGTTCCAGGTGTAGTGCGGTAAGTTAGAATTATAGAGTTTTTGGAATCCTGGCACCATTGAATGAAAAGATCTCTGGAAAACCCACACTCTAAGTCAGGTTGACTGGCAAGAACAACTTTCGGACTAGGCACTCGAGCCAGATCAGACAGACTATGACATAAGGAGAGATGGCGGAACTGAAAAGGATTGTTTCTCTTGTCTTCAAAGCACCTCATCAACTTGTCACTCATCCATTCAACCTAAAATATATTAAGAAAAAGTTATATATAAGAATACAACTTCTACAATAATGTACAAACCTGGTATGAAGTACAGTATGCAATATGCAAGTGATTACATCAATGTTTCTCATCAAGTGTAGAAATAACGCTGAGCGTAAACAACACAGAAACAAGTACTTTAAGTCCTCTTTTTTAACAGCTGTAAACTACACTAACAAGTCTTGTGATAAAAACAGAAATAAGTATCACGAAACATGCCCATAGCCACGACTGGACTCTGTTACTTGATCAAAAGATCTGAGACACAAACACACACTATAGAATAGGGACAATACCCAGCATTTAGCCTTTTTTTACTGTTAAAAAAGAAAACCAAAATGCTTTTGCATGTATGTTCCATTACCCTCTTCATAATTGCATTTTAAAACCAAAACAAACCTGTGATTTAGAGAACTCCACTACATTGTAGCTGACATTATTCAAAAGTGCTAGAGAGTAGACTCCTAATCCTGCATCTTTCGTTCTCCAGATCTGATCAAGAAGTTGAGCAAGTTCCAGAACTCTGCCTGCTGTATCCACGGCTATTAATACGTTTCCATCACCTCGTAATGTCTCCAAAACATTAGCTAAGAAGAATTAAAAACAAAACAAAAACCTACTTATACTTTGAACAAAAATTAGAATGTTTGTGGCTTGTTTTTTTTTGTTATATCACACTAGCCATCATAATCAAAAGCAAACTGAACACAGAAATAAACTAGACTTCAAGAGAGATCCAAAACCACATTTCCACCAAAATTAAAGGGGGCTGGAGTTTTCTTGGTAGCTCTGAAGATCTCACTGCCTTGATACTACTTTTTCTTTCTTTTATTAAAAAAAAAAAAAAACAACAGTAAAAAGGAGTTTAAAAAAGAATGTGTTGAGGAAGGTCATTTAAAAATCCCTTCAAAAAATATTAATTAATACTGAGTAAAATACATTGTTTTCAAATACAGTTCATTGTTTTCAGGAAAATGTTTAACCCACAGATCAGTACCATCAGAAAAGAGTAATTCAAAATTTGTTGTATTTCAATAAAGGTTCTTAGTTTGGATGCTGACTAATTTATCATAGAAAAACAATCTACAGTGGCTAATAAATCACATTACTGTTATTTTCAAGCCCAAACAGAATACATACTCAGTAGCTGTTCATCCCTTTGCTTCCTCCTGGGCTGTACATAAGTAGCATTAAATGAATCTGTAATAAGCAGTGAAGGCCTGCTCAACATTTCCAAGGAACATCCATTCAGATGGCTGTGAAAAAAAGGCAAAATCTCACTTTTTGCATTTCTATTTTATGAGAAAAAATAAGACAGCTAGCTTCCAGATGTTTGCATGTACAGAAATGAAATTCCTCGGTAGCTGAATGTTTCCTGCTTCAAACTCACAAACAAATAAAACTGAGTGGAATGAAGAAACCCAGAGCTAATGCTTGTTTCAAATTGAGTAATCTGAATACAAGTAAAATTAGTGATCTTAGAGCTGGAAAGACACTGCTACTTCCACAACCGTTTATCACACATTAAGTGATGCACACATATCACAGCGTCTAAGAAATATGTATTGCTACGTTGAACTTACATCTCCCTCTTGTGGTTGAAATCAACTGCATAAACAATTTCTTCCTCTCCATCCTTGACAATCTTCCAAATTGTGCCTCCTATCATGTGGCCAGCTGGCAACGGTGTGATTGACAAACCATGTCCTTTGCCTACAAAAGTTTTCAATATTTTAGGTACATTACATGTATTAAAATCCATTACTCTGAATAAGAGTAATTTTAAACAACTGAACACCAAAATTATTACTGGGGAAAAAAGTCAAATGAAGTATGAAAAATCACTGACACATCTGTCCTTCCCATGTAACCAGTAACTTCATAATTTTTTGCAATTCACTTCTATTTTGCCTCCAGAAAAAGAAACTAAAGTGAAGATCACTTCTTTCCTCCACCTCCTGCCAGTACTCAGATGCACTGCAGAGCTGCTGTAACTATAGACCTAAACAAACATATGACATGAAGGCAAGTACACTGGTGAAAGGCAGACCCTCTCTGGGACAACACAAAATGTTTACTATATCATTCACTGTCTAGGTACTAAGAAAAACACATATAAATTACACAAACTGGAATTTTTCCAGAATGACAAACACACAAGTCAAACAATACCAGGAAAGGTGTCCATGTGCTGCAGTCAGGAATGACAGATCTTTTCAGCACGATTGCTTTTTTTTTTTTTAATGCTCTGTTGCTCCTCGTCATTGGTACTAGCCTAGATCTTTGTCAGAGTAAAATTAGACCACCAGTGACCATTACTCACTGACTTTGCTGCATTCCACCAACTTGAACAGCAGTGTACAGCTTTAATAATTAAAACACAGATTATCTTCTTAGATGCATCCATCAAATCTTTTCGAGTCACTTTCATTAAATATGAAAAAAGTAAAGTGCTTTTAAAAAGTTGTTCACTAAAATTACTTATAAGATGCAAAAGTTGGCAGCACAGACGTAGCCTTGCTACAAATACCTTGGAAAAGGGTCAGCAGCCTTTCAAGGATGGCATCCCATTTCTATTTTCCAAATTACAGGGCAAGTATTTTGGCAGGCAGCATTCAGGAACTGGGAGATACTGCATCTCAGAGACAAGCTGCTGGTGGTCAGCTTGTATGTGTCTTTGTTCAAAAACATGGTTTCCATTTCATTCTGATCTTTAAATCCAACAATAGTGAAAAGCTGATGATTCTCCGGATGCCACAGTTCCTAGCAATAAGCTACACTGAGTATCATTCAGGGTCAGTGAAGACCTCCTCATTAAATTATCCAAATGCTGTACCTTAATCTCTTCAACCTATCCATTCTCTAGAAAGCTTTCCTTTGTGTTACTGGTTACAGAAGAGTTCTGAGGTATCTACCACTAAGCATGAGTAAGTGCTTTTGAGAGACATGAGCAAATTCCAAGAAAAGTTACGGAAACACAAAAGAGAAACAAATGTCTCAATATGCTTTTGCATGACCTCCTCCTCCTCATTAAGCAGAAATTCTACCCATTTCCACACACAATTACTGAGGTAAATGTTCAGCTGATATAGACCGACAGATGGCTACTGAATTCAGCCCTGCAAAATGCGCAACATTCCAAAACTTACTCCCTTTAAAAAAAAGTTACTTTAACTCTTAATGACTCTAGTTGCCTTTCATTAAAAGTCATTAATTGAAACTTCGGTGACAACTTTACCTTTCAAGTTCACAATCTGAGAAAACTTCAGCTGTTGTATCTTATCAAAGGCTGCATCTACATCATCCAATGTAAAGAGTGTGAAATCTTCAGTATTATGGCGGGACTAAAACAAATAAGAAGTATAGAGCATTCAAGAACCTGAGCACTCTACCATATCAAAGACGTGTGTGAAAGTAACAACTTAAACATACCTGGTAGAGATCATACATAAACATCTGTCCCATTTTATATACAGGAATAGTTGCATAAATGGCACAATTCAACCCCATTTTTCCAACTGCATATGGAAGAGCACCAAGGTGTAGAGGGTCAGGATGAGAAAGAAGAACAGCATCAACCTGGTGTACATGTCTACAAAAATGAGGACAACAGAAGTTGGTGAAAAGAGTTCTGTATGGTGTTATACACTTCCTATTATGGCTATTTTGAGAATACATAGACAGTCTGAATGCCAAACAAGAAAACTTAAATCCTTCCATGTTTAGAACAAAGTTTTTAAAATCATAATTAAAAGCTACAGATATTTCTGAATGTTCAAGTACTTAAAATGCAAGTGACTTCTGAAAACATAATTTCAAGGTCTGGAACATGTAAGTTTCATATTAGATTCTTCATTAGAAAGACCTTAACATATACTTGGACACTACAAAGTACATTGAGAGGACAAAAATATTATCACTGCAAACATGCTACAAATTGTTTATACATCTAAAAACCTAAAACAGACTACAAGTTTTCTTCTGATGAGAAAGACCAAGTAACAGGACCAAAACCACAACAATCCTTAAATTACTAAGGATCAAATCAAACTATGTTTCTTTAAAAACAGAAAAGGTCAAATATATCATTTAAGAAAAGCAGCACATAAGTTTTTGGGGGTTTTACTCATTCAAAAAAACAGAAGACTTTTTTCTTGCAAAGTGTTGCATAAAATAAGAACTCAGACTAAAAACTTACTACCTATCATGATTGGAAAACTTGAGGGAGTAAAACATATGCAACAAGTGAAAATACAAGATGGGCTGAAAGCTTTTTGTTCCCTCACATAGTAACTGGGCAGACACATTCTTCTCAATGGCTATTATTAAAAAGGGGATTTTATCTAATTGCTTCTCAGATAAGACACTCGAAAAAATGTGTAAGTTATCCTTAGTACATAAGAATCCTCAGTTAAAAGAAACACTACAAGTGTGTCAATGCTAGAAAAGTTAATCTATAAAAACAGCATCACAAAGCTTAGTTTCTTTCAGGAATTTCCATGTTTCAGTTCCAACCTTGTAATCAATGTTTGCATGAGCAAAGCTCCTTGCTGTAAACCTACAGAAGTCCAGCATTAAAGTCTAGACAGGTTTATTTCTTTGCAGGGCTGGGATAACCAACAGAAGATGTTTTTCTGACGGACAGTCTATTCAACTTGAAACAAGAGGCGAGAGTTGAACCAGTTTGTATTCAGCCTACATACACTAAGGATTCTTTCATTTAAAACTTAGTTAACCATTCTAAATTAGTTTAGAGCCAGGTCAGTCTCCCATAAACTCTGCTTTGTGTCATGTTTATTAAAAAAACCCAAAACATCCAAGCCAAAACAAACACAAAGCAGTTTGAGAATCACAGTTAAGAGATGTAACTCACTAGACTCACAAGAAAAAAGCCCCAGGTTTTTGCTGGAAATGTTTCAGCAGTATAATTCCCTTCATATAAAACATACTTCAAACAAAAATGAAGAACAATTTTGGATTTAACATCACCATATACAAACCACTGCATGGTGTTTTGAAAACCTTCAAAGGACAAAATCTATAAAAAAAAAAGGTATATGAACTGAACTACTTACTTCCTCAGAGAATCAATAATATCCATAGAAAAGTTCTCATCCCAGCCACAGTCCAAAAGAAAACGAAATTCATCTACTTGCAACAGGTAGCAAAGGGCAGATTCCTCCTGCACCCCTGACAGTGTAGTCAACTTGATAATCGATGTCATTTTCCTCTCCAAGTGTTTAATCTCCAAAAGAACTAAACTGAATGGGAAAAGAAAATGTTTCATTAACTAATCCAAAGGAAAAGTCTTATTTATTTAGACCCAAATTCATGTTTCTGAGACTACACAGGATAAGTAGTTGTGAAAATTGATCAATACAGCTACTAGATATCAAGTTTCAGATACTAATTTTTGATCGTTGTAGGTCTTTTCTTATTCGAAAGAGGTTTTTTACAATCTAAAAGAGGGATCGCTAGGAGCAGTACAGTTTACAGCAGCTCCCACCCGGGGGCCGGATGGGGACACCCGGACATGGCGCATCCAGGGCTACGGCCCCTCAAGCTTGGCGACTGCCCGAGGGGGGACCCAGCATGGGGCGGGCCGGGGGCTCCAGCACCCCGCGGGCTCCTGCGCCCCGCCGGGCCCCGCCGCCGAGACAGCGGCCCGGCCCTGAGGGGGTGCGCCTCGCCGGCCGGACCCGGCATTAAAGGGGCGAGCCCTGCGCCCACTCCAGTCCCCAGAGGATGAAGAGAAGGAGGAAAAGGAGAAGGAGGAAGAGAAGGGCGAGCTCGGCGAGGACAAACCGAGCGCTTCACGCCTCAGCACCGGGCCAAGCGCGGCTCCCCGCGGGGAGGAGAGGGGTGTTCCGCCGCGAGCGCCGGGGCCGGCACGCAGCGCTGCCCCCCGAGTCGCCGCCGCCGCCGCTACCTGCCTCGCGGGCTGCCCGCGCGCTGGCCCCCCTCAGGCCCACCGGGGCGCGCGCCCGCCGCCGCCTCCCCGTGCGGCGCCCGCCGCCATCTTGCGGAAGGCGGGGAGCCGGAGGAGGGGAGGTGGAAGGGTAACGGACGGCACCACCGCGAAGCCGCCGGGGGTGAGGGCCCTCCTCCCCCGCTCCCTGCGCAGCCGGTGGGCTCTCCCGGCCTGCTTGCGCAGCCCGTTGCCCTTGGTCTGGCCGCTACGCTGGGCCCGGCGGCAGCGAGGAGTGGTAACGGCGGGGACCGGCAGCGGGGCGAGAGGGTCTACCGGCGTGAGCCTTCCCTGGGAGCGCCTGGCCCTGTCCCCCATCCCTTCGGCCGGGACACGGGGCCGGGCGGGAGCGCCCCTCAGCCCCGGGGCTGTACGGCGCCGTTGTCCCTGCGGGCACGGGCGTGGGGGGGACGGTCGGGTGTCCCAGGCAGGGTTGGGGTAGCGTTTCATCGCGCCCGGCGGAGCCGGGAGTGCTGGCAGGGCCCTCTCGTGGGTCAGTGCCGTGAACGCCGGCCCGAGCCGCCATCGCGGCCTGGAGAGGGCAGCGCCTCCCGCCGTGCCCCCCCACCGCCTGAGGGGCTTGGCGGGCCGCTGCCCCGCCGCTCGTGTCGGTCCGCTGTAATTAGTGTGTCGTTTAGAGCTCACAGCTGTATGACTTCCTTGGTGTCTCTTACAACTTCCAGCAAGACGCTAGCCTGGAAGGCTTTGGTTAGTGAGATTGGAAAAAGCTCGCTGGATTTTAGAAATGTCCTTTCTTCTTTATGTGTCAGTTCCCCACTGAATGTATGGTTTATCTTTCAGCCTCGTTACAGATAATAAAGGGTCCATCTACAGGAGTTTAGGTTATAAATGCATTTGTAATGTTTTACAGAACAGCAAACTTCATTAGAGTTACTTTAATGGGTGAATTAGAACATTTAAATGGAACTGTTTCACCACGGATATCTTAAAAGAGGTGTTCCAATTCTCTTTTGTTTTAGGATAAAATCCTATTTCCCAGGGCCAAGAGTTAGTAAGGATTATTATTTCTAAGAGACCTGTGTGTGGATTTGAGAACAGCATGTGTCTCGTAGGAAGTGTTTGATGGCCTTCATGTTTTTTATGCTGTATTAGGATCCTAGTTAAGTGAGATTAAAGGTGCCAGGTATGCAACAGTTTCCATGTACAGCTTTATCAATAACTCTTACCTGTTATGCTTTTCTTTCTAGCAGTCATGGTGAATTTTGCCCAAGCTGTGCGTGATCACTGGGTTCACATCCTTGTTCCCTTAGGATTTGTGATTGGATGCTATTTGGACAGATGGAATGATGAAAAACTGTCAACCTTCAGAAACAAGAGCTTACTATATAGGAGGTCTGCTTTATGATGCCTCTTAAATATATATATTCAGTTATTTTGCAAAGTGCTTCTCTGTTCTTTTTGAGAGTCTTAAGTATGAAAGAAAAATCAGTGGTGCTGTCAAAATATTAAAGGGAAGAAAGCCCTAAAAATTTCAGCAAGCATTGATGAAGGGTTTTAGGTCACTAATGCCCTCTGAAAATGGGGTCTTTAGGAGCCATCTTAGTAATGAAAGAAAGGATGTATAGTTCTATCAGTTTGACACTTTCGTCAAAATATTTGATTTAAAATAATTAATTGCACTAGTGAAGTGTTGATGTTAATAAATTTTATCTGTAGAAGCAAGAAAAACATGCAGATATTAGTGAACATTAAGACACTGATTTGTATCTAAAGAAACTTGCTGGAAGGGTGCACTACACAAGTCAAAAATATAAAGTAAACATATTTAATAAGCAAATGAATAAGAAACTTATGTTGCTAGAAAAAGGTCCTTAACTAAAACTTAGCCATTTGCTTTCATTATACTTTGTCCTTTACAGCATAGTTAACTGAGTAAGAAAGTAAGCTTATGACATAATTCACACCACTGTTACATTTAGTCTTTACTATATAGGAATTCTTAGTGCCTAGCACTGTTGTTTTTAAAACAAAAAATAAATTTGCAATGCTACCAATAAAATGGAATCTTGAAGTAAAAAATATTATTTCAAACTTCACTAGAAAATGTACTTTCAAGGAAAACCTCTAATATGTTTTATGGGGGAGGTTGTAAATTAGGCCAGGGGATAATTTGTGAAGGTGTGTACCTAACAAAATAATGTTAAATGTATGTTAACTGGGGGAGCAGAGTTATAAAATGTACTTTAATGTAAAAAATAAATAACAAGTTAGGGAAGTATTTTCAGTAGGTATGAATTTTCTTATTCTCTATGTCCTTGAAGATTCTACAGGTGGGAGAATGCAGTGTCTTGCATCTTGTTGTTTGTAAACTGAAAACGGAAAATTATATTTTTTGGCTCCTAATTAGTTTTTTATTAACTAATTATTGATTTGAAATCCAGTAATTTGAAAAAAGAAGGTATTTTCGCATTAGTATAAAAGGCCTTGGCTCTCCAAAGCTTATTAATCGTCAACTGCTGTCAAGTTCTTAGTCATGAAATGTGGAAACCATTATTTTGTCTCTCTCTAAAACTTGAGTGGGAAGCACAGTGCTTGAATTTTAATTTTCAGCTTTTCAGTGGATTATAGCAAACTTCTGTCTTAAAATTACTGCAGCACTTTTTAACTAAATTCTTCTTTAAATTTGTGTCATTTTAAAATAATAACTGAGTTTTGAAAACTTAACGTATCTTTAAATGTTTATGTTGGCAACTGCTGTATCTTCACTGAAGGATACAATTATATACACTAATCGGTTTGGGCTTACTGGCTGACTTCTCAGGGAGAATTTAGATAAATTAATGCATTGCCTCATCTCTATAATTTCTCCTAATGCTGTGTTAGACCATACGGTTAATGGAACAACAGAAAAAAAACCCACGCTGCATAGCATGGACTAATAGTAGCAATGTTGTTATCAGTTGCAGGTGGATTTCTTTTTTAATCTTGCCTCAGCTAAATTAGTTCTGAGTTAGAAAGTAACCTTATGACATAATCCACCCTGCTGTTACGTTCGCACTTTTCTTACTGGAGTTGCTGGTGAAGTTGGGCAGGTATTTCAGCATATTGCAAAAATCCCCTCTGCTTGCACACCTAGTTCTCTTCCCAGTAAAGTAATGAATTTTTGTTTTTAAAAGAAATAGAATTTTTCCTTTTGGATCCCATTATGTAAAAAGTCTGTCAGCTCCTCAGTGGTCAGCAGTTTTGTGCTTCCATTTAACTGAATGGGAGTTAAGAGGACTCAATCCATTGAAGCTTTGGAAAGAAAAGAGGAAGCTTATCAGTATTGACAGATGTTTAACTGACAAGGATTGCAAGGAAAGGTCAATTTATGCTTAACTCTCACAGTTAAGGTATTCTAGAATAATTACATTTATTAGTAATTATTTCTACAAAAATTATCCTAATTTTAGTCTCTTTCCTCTTTTTTTTTTCCTTTCCACAGAGAGTTGAAGCCTGGTGAAGAAGTTACATGGAAATAAAAGCTGCTGATGAAATGGAAAATATTCTCATTTGAGTCAGTCATCTTAATCTCACACGTTGAAAGAATAAGATTATGGTTTTTTATCTTGAGAGAATATGTAAAGATACATATGTAATGTAAGGAACACCTGCAATTCATCAGTGCTAGTTTAATTTCCAATTGTACTTTTTGGAAGATGATTTATTTACATGACTAATATGTGTCCAGGAATTCTATTAGTCCCTAAGTGTTGAGAAACTTTTGTCCTCAGAAGTCACACGCTGGAGGTAGGGAGGAAGAATTATATAATAAAGAAAAACTATGCAGAAACTATGATCTGTATGATGTGGAATGCGTGTATTTATAGCTAATTTATGAACTAGCCTTCACAGGAATACTTAACATAGACCCAGAATGTGGTCGACAGTTCTTTGGGTTTTTTAATGGATTCTGAACAAGTTTCTTTTCAGATATCCTCCGTAGACCCGTTCGGAGCGGCAGCAAGCGGGGCCCTGCAGCTCTGTGACCGAGTGTGAGCAGGGGAAGGTGGCAGGGACGGGCAGCGGGTGGGAGCGCTGAGAGGACGGGCAGTGCTGGGTGACAGAGGGAGATCAGACCTTCCCGAGGGAGCAGGGAGTGAGGGTGTCCCGGAACGCCCGCCAGTAACGAGAACGGGTCGCGCCTCTCCGCTTCCCCCAGCGCTGCCCGGCGCCGAGTAGGGCCGCTGGCGGCGCATCAGCCCGGCGGCCTCCTTCCCGCCAGGGGGCGCCGCCGCGCCCGCCAGGCCTCGCGCTGGCCTCATCCGGGCGGCCTAGCCCAGCAGGGGGCCTGCGCGGATTGGCTGCAGCGGGTCGTTGAGCAAGGGAAGGTTTGATTGGCTGGGGAGGTCACGTGAGGCGGAGGCCGCTGGCCGTTGACAATAAACATGGAGTCAATCTTCCACGAGCGGGTAAGTGAGGGGCTGCGGGAGGGTCCCGCCCCTCGCAGAGGCCGGCCGGCGCAGGGGGAGCTGCGCCGTCGGTTGGCCGGCCGGGCGGGCGGGAGCGCTTTCTCTGAGGAGCTGTTGGGGGCGGCGGCCGGGTCTCCCGTTCCTGCGCCGGCCCCAGGGCAGCCGCCGGACCCCGCGGGGTACGCTTGGCCGGTGTCCTGCCCGGCCGGGCCGTGCTGTCCCTCCCTGGCACCCTTCCGGGGCCGGATGAGGCAGCGGCTCGGTCTCCTCTGTCCCAGGGGAGAGCTGGGGCCTTCTGGCGCGGCGGTGCCAGTGCTGGTGGCCCGGCCCAGCTCGGCTCTGCGGGGAAAGGAAATGTTACTGGAGATCAGAGGGTCAGGGCTGGGCCTCAGCGCTTCCTCTCGCACGGTGACTGCTCTTCTTGGGCCTTTAGAAATAGACCTCAAGTATAGGAAGGTGCAGGCTACAGCTGCTTCTGTTTCTTGAGAGAGAACTGGCATGGCTGAGAACTGAATATGAAGATGAGCAGCGTGAGGCAGGGCTGTGTCTGTGTGCTCAGACACGTCTCTTCACCTTGGCTGGCTTGGTGGGGGTTGTGTAATGAGCGGGGAAAGGGAGAGCTGTTAAGGAAATCATAATTCATATACTGTGCTTATGTGTATGCCGAACAGTGTTTCCTCATTTGGAGGACAAATGCTTCTATGAACTGCTGTGATTTATCCAGGGTCCCAAGTATGAGCTATTTATGCTTTAATGCTATTCAAATATAATTGTCTTTTTTTCATATACCTTGCCAATGTTTCTGCAGCTTTATTGTGTTAAGATTAACAGTAGTTTTTATACACTGTTCTCATGCATAATGGTTGGTTTACCTAACAAATAGAGCAAGATAGCTGTATAACTTTCTTAAAAAAATAAAATTACTATTCTGAAATCCATAGAACCTGAGGAGTGTTCTTTCAAACTAGGTTTGGGTAGCAAAACTTGGCAAGCATTGTGGTGTTAAACGGCTGCTGTTCAGAGGATGAGTGTTGGATTTCAGCCATTATGGCCTCTGCTACAGTGACCTTGAGTTCCAGTCTAGATTTGAAAATGAGTTCATAACAGGTGTACCTTTCTCTTATATGGCCTAGCCTATCACATAATGAAATGATAACTTTTTAATGACTGAGTTGCTTTGTAGTGTAATAACAAAACTGTTGAAGTGACAGAGCATAATATGTTCAAAGTTGTAAACCAATTGTAATTTGAGTTGCTGCAGGTTTTGGGGGTGGGAGGGGACAGTCTTGGGTGTCTCACATGAGAAACATAACTGCTTCCTGGTAAGTTAGTTATACAGTTCCAAACTTACACCTGAATGCCTGTTTTAAATTGGAGTACCAAATATTTTTATCTTATTATTCTAAGGAAAAATTAACTGAACCTCCATCTTTCTTCTTAAGGGGTATTTTTTTCCTCCCATCAAGTGCACTATCTCAGTTCCTGTCAAAATATTTAAAGTGCTGCATGTACATGCACACCCTCCACTTGAATCTGCACACTTCAGATGTTCCAATAAAAAGGTGTGAAAAACATGGTATTTATAAAGGAAATTTAACAAAACAAAAACCTAAGCAATGTGGCATTTTTAACAGGGGAATGACAATTGCAGAAAGTAGGGCTTAAGGAGCCCCTACCTTAGAAGTCGGCCCTTTCTTTGAAAAGATACAAGTGGTTGAAAACACTGAAAGCAGGACAGCAGTTTCTATGAGGATAGGTTTCAACGAGGGGATTTCAGATTATGGAAAGATGCAGTATTTTCTGCACAAAAAAGATGGAAGTTAATGTCTGTTAAAAACTGTAAGATCAGCTTTCTCTTTGCATTTTGCACTTAATATGTACAATTTTACATATGAAAATTAATGTTTATTCCTGTAAGATAAAACAGGAGTTCCTGTAAAAAAAAGGTCTTTTTAGTGAAATTAAGATTTAAGCCTGTAATACAACTTAATTTTCAAAGGTATTTTAATATCTCTCTGTTTCTAAATCGGCTTCGTATAATTCTTGTGGAGAAACCTGTGATTCTTGAGCAGGTTCTTCTGTTACAGTTTTATCATATCACTGGCAGCAGGGATGCGGTCCTGAAGGGACGGCAGCTAGTGTTTAGTCTTGAGGTTTCTTCTTGTGGGAAGAACATGTGCTGGAGGAGGTGCCTGGATTCCCCTGGACCCTGGCTGTACGGCCAGTTTCGCTTTAATAACTCGTTGCTCAGTTGAGTGAGGAAGCTTTAGGAAGATTCTGTAATCTGGGCTAAAGGGAACTTTTGAGGTTCCTGCTGTAAGGGAGATCATGGGAGATTTGTGCATATGACTTGTATGGGGCTTTCATTGAAGTTTAAAGAATATTCCTCCAAGGCATGGTCTTGGATTCTTAGTTTCTGTGGGTTTGGTGGGAGGGAGGGATGCTCTTTATTTTTGAGGGGTTTTAGTTTTATTTTTGATAGGGTTCATGCACATTAGAGTGCACTTTGCATTCTTTGTGTAAATAAAAATGAGGACTGATTAAAACAAAAGAGAAAAGCAGGATTTTAAAACTGATGTTAATCTTGTCTTGCACTTGTAGTTCAGTTATTTGTAAAGAAAGGTTGCATTTCATGGGAAACTGTAATTTGGTTGTTCTGGGTTTTTTCTTTTAACTAAGGCAGTATTTTATCTGCACTTATGAAAATGGTGGAGCCTGACATGCATTCATTCAGATCAGATATTTTTTTAATTTGTGCTACAAAAACATGACTGACATTTCTAATTTATTAATTTTTAATTTGGGTTGATAGTCTAAAAATGTTATGTTACATTTCTATTATTTCCTGTGTGCTGGATATGTAACAAAGTATCTGAAGTGTTTTCCATTTAAATGATTCATCAACAAAAAATATTTTAATTGTTTAATGTGCGGAATTTAATTTTTTTTTCCTGTCACCTCATCATTTTAGAACCAGTAGTATTAGCTTCTTTTACCTAGTTCCTATACATAAATTTCATGTGGAAAATGAGCTTTACTGCTCCTCCAGTTCCTAATCACTTTCTCGGCAATAAAGAAGTTGGTTATAAACTGAACTGGGTGAATAACCTGAAATGAAGGAAATAAATTCTGTAGATGTATAGTTTTAAATCTCTCCAGAGCCCTAACAGTCTGCTTTTCTTTAGCCACATATGGAGAGCAGATTGCTGATAGCCACACCTGGCAGGGAAGAAAAGTTAAAAAAGAACAAGAGCATCTGTTGCAGAAAACACTTGTTACTGGGAAGTAGAGATCTAAACTGTTTCATTTTCATGTGGTGATGATTCGGAAGAGGACGGAATCCATTGCCCTGATGGTTGCAGAGTTCTTGTGTGATTTGGTCACGCCATTGGCAATTTTTACAGTGTTTTCAAGAATAACATTTTTACATGAAATTTATTTCCTTTGAGGAAGTAAAGTAGTATGTGTGTTGACTTTTTTCTTTTTTCCCCATCAGATGGATGGGAGAGTTGTATTCTATAGCTTGCAGTGTAATACATCTGAAGAATATACGGCATTCTGGGTGAGCAGGGAGGGCAGGAAGTTTGCCAGAATGAAATGGTTGAGTCATTTTACAGAATAAAACATTAACGTGATTCTTTTGTTGTCTTTGGTATTTTTTTTCTCTTCCAATGTTAGCAAGAAGGCTCACTGTGTGCTCAGCACTGTCTGAATAATTTGCTACAAGGGGAATATTTTAGTCCGGTTGAGTTATCCTCTATTGCACAGCAGTTGGATGAGGAAGAAAGAATGAGAATGGCAGAGGGAGGAGTGTCTAGTGAAGAATATAGAACATTTTTACAGGTAAAATCTTCATTTGAGGTTGCTTGATATTTGCCTGAAATCTAATATTGTGTAGCACAGACCTGCTATTCTTGCGTAGCTAGAAAAGGCTAATTTCCTGGTGATAAAATTTCTTAAATTTATAGGCCTTTTCATTCATGCATTTTAACTTTGGCATTTTCAAATGTTACTAGTACAACTTTACAGTAACTCTACAAAAAGCTACATTATCTTCATCATACAGGTAGGAAGATCAGGCATGGCAAGGAGGTGTATCAGCAAGTTGCCTTTTGTTTTTGTAAGCCAGTGGCAGAGACAGGAACAGAAGTTCCCATGCCTGCCTGTCCTATAAGCACTGAGCATTTCTAATTTAAAGGTTTGAGTTTTTAAAATACCTAAATAAGCTTATTTATTAATCAGCCTTACAGACTAGGGCATGTTTAGTTGTTGCTTTAAGTATGTGCAGTTACATTTATTTTCAAAACTGAATTATTTCTGACCTTTTATGCTTACACCATTTTTCCCTTTTCTCCCTCCCAACCTCACACTGAGCAGCAGCCTTCTGTAAATATGGATGATAGTGGATTCTTCTCAATACAAGTAAGCACGGCTCTATACTGACAGAATTTTTGATTTATGCAGTATATGTTCTCTCATATAATTTAAATAGCATCGAGCTTTTTCATCTAGTTTCCAGTTTATAGGCTTAATGGGATTAAGTGCTGGACTTCTAAAGCTTCAGAGTGTTTTCCATTAAGAGCAGTGTCTTGCAGTTCTTCAGTTATGGGCCCTTAAACACATAGTAGAAGCCTGGACTCCTCAACTGTGAAATGACACCTGCTGGCAATAAGCTTGATTTCTAAGTTGCTTCTTATGGGCACTTCAGGTGTAGACGTTGGCTCCCATAGACTACAGGTGAGAAAGCAGACTTGAGATTGTTTTCTCAAATTATAGATTGTAAAGCCCTTGGCAATGGTTACATGGTTATCACAGCGATCTGCAGAGTGGAAAAAGCTGCAATATCTGCATTCTAGGTTTTATAACACACTCCAGATGCTTCAAGAGCTGGGTTTTTCTTTTTTTATTTTATTTTTTTTTTAAGGACTATAATGGAAAAGTAATTAATAAGAAATACTTAAACCAGAACAAGAACAAAAAAAGGCATTGAACACCGAACTGGGGCTTTTGTGTAGACCAGAGCTGTAGGCAACGCTTTGCACCTTTGGCTGCCTCCTGAGCTTTCAGAGGTGCTTGTCAACGTTCCAGAATCCCTCAAGAGCCTCTCTTCCTTGTGGCAGGAATGGACTGTTTTTCTATTCAGTGAAAAACCATTAACAGTTTGGCATTTCTTGTATTCTTGATTGTCTGCTTCAATATTGAAGCTGAGAAGACTGCTTCCTCATGTTCTACTTTTTTGTCCAGTCATTGCTACATAGTTGGCTTGCTGAAAGGAAGATGAATTGTTAATTTAAAATTTCTTACAGCGTTATTTCAGATAGCTTTAAAGAGTTATTGTAAAAGAGTTTGTGCTAATGTACCTGACTGATCCTGTGACAATTCAGTGGTACAAAATTTTCAATAGTTAACTGTGGGGAAGGATGACATTGTATTTGCAGGGGGAGGGAGGGCAGAGCACTACACTGAGAGCAGAGAGATGACAACTTATGAAGTGTCTGTGGGAGGTGAATTTACAGCTTTGTCTGGGGGAGTAAGCTTATCAACACATCTCAGTTAAATCCTAGTTTTGTTACTCACCCTTAGATATAGTATGCATGTTATGTTTGCATGTAGATTCATGACAGTTGCGTTTTGAATAATGTGATTCCTAGGTTTCCTAGCAATGTTTTGAAATACAAGTTCTATGAAAACAGCATAGTTGTTTATAGCAGCTGAGGTGGTTGCATTGCTTAAATTTAGATTGGATTGGTTTGACTAATGAAAAGTGCTATTTTTTCACAGGTTATAAGCAATGCCTTGAAAGTTTGGGGTTTAGAACTAATCCTCTTCAACAGCCCAGAGTATCAGAGGCTTGGGATCGACCCTATGTAAGACGTTTTTTTCTTAGCACCCTGCTTTCATTTTATGGAAAAATAATACTCTTAATCTATGATTTCAATCTTTCTTTAAAATTACTCTTTCAAGCTCTGTTGCATTCTGATGTTTTTGTTATCCCCTCTGTCTTTAATTTTTTCCTTTTGGGGGTATATATGAGCATCTGTCCTCTGTGCCTTGATGATATCTCAGTATCTGTGGCATCACAGGTATATGGAGATTTCAGTAATGTTGACAACTTCCTAAATGTTATAAAAGCAGTATGAGTACTCTAACATCAACAGTTGTATTACTGAAATTTCATTATATAAGTTTAAATTAGTGGTAAAAAACAACTTAAACATTAATATACACTTTAATATTAGAGTATTTAATTTTATCTATACCTTTTGTTTTTCTTTTCACAGAAATGAAAAATCATTTATTTGTAATTATAAGGAACACTGGTTTACAGTTCGAAAGTTAGGAAAACAGGTGACATTGTCTTTTTTATTTAAAACTGACTTCAGAATGGGGGTGGAATAGTGGTTGTGAGTAGACCATGTGTTGGCCTTTTGTGAGCCTTTGCTGCAATTTGCTTTAGTAGTATCCCATATTAACAAACAAAAAAAAAGAGTAAATGTTATATCACAAAAATACCAGGCAGCTTTTTATGAATGTTAGCCTGGGGAAAGACCCTAGGATCCATTCACCAGTGAACCTGTCCTCTAGGGAGCTGCAGCTCTGGTAGAGTCTGTGTGACATCTTAAGCTCTTTTCTTTCTTTTCTGCATGAAAAATAGCAGAAAAATTTTATGGGGGGGGAGAGGGAGGAGTCCTAGACAAGGATTAGGATCCCTATAGAATGCAAAATTACTTCAATGCACTAAATTATTGACATTATAAAAATAATTTTGCTCACTTAAATGGACAGTAGGTATAAGAAAAAGTTCACATTTCAAATGTATTAATATGTGATTGCTCATACTTAAGAGCATCCATCAGGATAAGGTTGGGGAAAGTAGAATCACAACTTAGCACTGTTTTAGAAAACTTTCTGAAACAGTTGTATCATAAGCAGGAAATAGACAATAAAGATAAGGGATGGCCGTACAAGTATATGGTACATATATAACTCCAGTCACATCCATGTCCCTTGTAACACCAGTGCAGTGTTTTATTTCAGTAGCCGATCATTGTTCTGAATCATACGGCATCAGCTTTTATACAACATAAGCTGGTTTGGTGTTTTGGTTTTTTTCAGGTTTTTTTTTTTGTCATAGAAAATGTTTATGAAATAGGCTTTTAAATTCTATAGTAGCGGACAGGAGTCTCTTTACCCATTTGGCTCATTTTGCAAGTGGTGACTACCACATTTCAAAAAAAAATTCACCTCTGAGTAAACAAACTAAACTGGTGTTCTGTTTTAGTTTATGGTTAATGTTTACAGGCATTTTTTGTATATTTGATATTGAAAAGGCTGAATGGTCTCTTAAAAGTACAGGAATGTTCCTTATTATATATACAACCACATTGAGTGGGATTTTGTGAAATTGCATTCTAGCCCAAAATGTTTTAAGTTGGAGGGGGGATGTCTTTTGCTTGTACATGTGGCTTGTAGCCACATGAAGGCAATACCAGGTGTCTGTTATCCAGAGAGTAATGAGAAAAGATAGACAAAATATGTAGACTTTGATTTGACCTGCTTCTCTCTGTTACAGTTAACACGAAATTAGTTTACCTTCCTCCTCCATATTCCCTTTTAAAAGTTTGTCTGTAATCTGTCCATCATATTTGTTTACATAACTTTTTGTTCCCCACTCCTACACTGGTGGTCTTCTTACCCTTTCCTAGTGGCAGAGGGTGTTTTTGACAAATTAAGTGACTGAATGATAGAATGGTAGATAGTCACCTACCTGTCTTCCAGCTGAATTATAGTATGGGCCTGACTGCAAGTGTATGACTGCATATATGGAAATTTGGGTAGATAAATGCATTTTTGTGAGAATGGAGATAGAATTGTCCTTCTACTATCTGAAATGATGCTTCCTGGTTAAAATTAGATAATATTGAACAAATGTGGTATAAAAAAGGTTCTTCAGATTGATTGTAATATATATGGGGTTTTAAAGGTAGAATATTTCGTTGCCCATGTTGAATATATTTCCTCTCTAGAAGAGGTATTATAAATGACTAGTTGTCTTCAGGGAACTATAAGTGATTTGTGTCCCCTAAATATATTTCAGGGGGACACGGAATATATATATCTCAAGTGTCCCCTATTGTAACATTATGCTGTACTATCACCATATTAAATTTGCATTCATTTTTCTTAATTTTTAAATTTAAAAATTATCTCAGAGAGAAGTAACCAATAGTTTTCAGCATCACCAGCTATTAAAGGTGGTATGTTTAATGAAAGTATTTCATGGAAAGAATTCAACTTCTGTTTCCTGTATCTCTTGATTTCTTAAGATACAGCATTAACCTTATGAAGCGTTTCCTCCTTCAGTAGTCTCGGAACAGATTTAAAACTAGGATTAAGCTGAAGTTTAGAATGATGTCTGAAATAATTCTTCTACCATTATATTTTGATTTATCTGTTTTAATTTGTTTGCCTGGTACCAGCGTTCAATAATGGGAGAGAGCATGCAGTAATTGCCCCGCTTCAGATCTCCTGTTAGCTGAAGAGTATTTGAAGGGTAACCTTTAGCAGTATAGGTATTGTGCTTCAAAAGACTTTTAATTTGATAATTTATTTTACTAGATTTATTCGGATATTCCATCATAGAAAATGACCACAATGTACAGAAATGGATTACCAAGTAATCTTTATGCTAATTTGTTCTCTCAAACCTTTTTTTTCTTAATTACAGTGGTTTAACTTGAACTCTCTCTTGATGGGTCCAGAACTAATATCAGATACATATCTTGCACTTTTCTTGGCTCAATTACAACAGGAAGGTAATAGTAACTTGCAGATGTTAAATCTCATTAATTAAAAGTAGGTAATAATCATTATTTATTAGAACTTACGCATTCAGTTAACTACCCTTAGTTTTATGATTGAAATAGTGAAATAACCCAAGTCCTTATAATGAAAGGTAGAGCCTTACATTGTAATAAATTACACATCATTGTGTTCCATATAGTGTGCATTTTAGAGTGTTTATGCATGCACCTTAATGCTGTAGACTTATGATTTATTTTTCTCAGGTTATTCCATATTTGTAGTAAAAGGTGACCTGCCAGACTGTGAGGCTGATCAGCTATTGCAGATGATTAGGGTACAGCAGATGCAGCGACCAAAACTAATTGGAGAAGAGACAGCACAGTTAAGAGATCAGAGGTAAGGTAAATAGTGATTTCATTTTAATAATGTTCAGGATGATTGGTTTCCAGGATTAATGCCTACATGGAGACAACCCCCTTAAGATGTAATTAGAAGTACCTTTAGTGCAATACGCTTACTACTGTTGCACACAGTAAAAGCAAGTTGGTAGAATACAAATGGTGCATTTTTAAGTGGGCAAAAACTACCTTAACAAGAATTCAATCTTCCCATGTGCGTAAGTGTTGTATAGTGCAGATTTTTAACTTCATGATTACTATATTTTTCCAATTATAGTAAAATGGGTTAGCAAATCTTACCAAACTGTGGTTAATAGAAATCAATCTATACTTAAGACTGGCTTGTGCATTCTTTCACAAGTAGAAACGAACAAGAAACCCATATCTGAATTCCATATCACGTAAATCATAACAGTATTCCCTTTTGGAATGATTTCACTGTAAATGTTGCGGTGCTGCTCTGTTGTGGTGTGTACTGCTAATATAAAACACCCTTGAAAGCATATAAAGTACTACTTCTGCAACAATTTTACCACATTTTCATAGTGAATAAATTGCATACTGATAAAAAGGCGTACAGCTTTTCAGAGGAATTAATTCATTATTATTTCTTCCTCTTTGTAAAGGTAAACTGGTATTGTAAATTGATGGAATAAAAACAAACTACTTGGCAGTAACATGGAAAGTATGTATAGTTTACAGAGATGCTGTAGTGTGGTCATCAAAGCTTCCTAAGAAGGAGACCACGTGCACTGTTTTCTGCTGGTGTAAGTGTTTAAATAGCAATAGGTTTAAATAACATGTATTACCGCTTTTTGTAGCCTTATTGTTTTTGAAGTTTTTCCTATTGAACAGATTCTTGTCAATATGTGCATGGGTTTAGAGTTGCATAGTTTCATTTTTACAGTGCAAGCTCTGCTTGCAGCTCTCATGCTTTTTCATGTAGAAATTAAAATATTTGTTTATATAACAGATTTTCACAATAGAAATGTTATTTTCCAAAGCTAAAAAATAGAATTAAATCAGCAGAAAATATTTACTTTAAATCTCACAGTAAAAGTTAATATCATCTCTCTCTGAATTTGGCCATAAATGTATCAATTTCACAGGCTACCCAGAAGTGATGTGGGCCAAGCAATAGAAGTTAACCAACCTTTTGATGGAACAGGCATGTTAGATGAAGATGAAGAGAACTTTCAGAGAGCCCTGGCTCTGAGTAGGCAGGAAATTGATATGGAAGATGAAGAAGCTGATCTTCGCAGAGCCATTCAACTCAGCATGCAAGGTGCAGTGCTCACCTAAATTTCTCTTACAGTGTTCACGTTGCTTCTGCTTTAGGCAGCTACTGAAATCAGTTTCAGTCAGCCACTTTTTTTCAGAGAGCATCAGGCTCTCTGAAAAGACTGGCTTTGAGGCATGGAAGGACAATTGAGAATTTCTTGTAGCAACTTTCATGTTAGCATTGATCATCAGGAAGCAAGAACAAATTTGCAAAGCGTGGCAGAAGGGGAGGGAAACAGTCCTAAGGTGAGGAGGAGAGAGAGTATCGAGTGAAATTAGCTTAGGTGCTTATTTCTCCAACGTGCTTATTTTCCAACAAGTATCTTTCTTCCTCTCAAATTTGAAGACATTTTCTTAAGCTATATTTCATTTACTAACTTCATTTTACTGTAATTATTAGGATATTTTATGTTCTGGTTTTAGGTAGTCGTCGAAGTGAGTTCTCGGACTCAGAATTACCACAGAATGTTCCTCAGTTGCCTCACACCAGTCAGACAGACTCCCTTTCTTCAGAAGAACTGCGAAGGAGAAGACAAGCATATTTTGAAAAGTAAAGTAGTTGATAGAAAACCGCATGTGGAAGTACTTGTCGTATTTTTCAGTGCTTTTGGGGCGTGAGTGGGTTTCTGACTGAGGTCCAGCTTAACTTCTATCTCTTAACGTGTTTTCATAACAGTACCTGAATTTTGCTATTCCCAGATGGTTCCTATGAAGAAAACAAATCTGTAAATAAGAGGGGATCTGTTAGTAATGCAACATCAGTCTTGTGAAGAAAGAAAACAGACATGTGTTAGAAGTCTTTTAAACGAAATCCTCTCAACTTCTGTAATTATATTTCCGAAGAAAAGTATTCTTTCTCTAAGACTTTGCTTCTGGTAATGATGCCTCTAATGTGCATCACATGAAAGCGTTCTAGATGATATTTTATGTTGTGGTTCTGGAGTACCTTCTTAATACATAATTGGGGTATTGTGGCTTCACCTTCTCTGTCTCCTAGTGATGGAAGAAATAAAGACCAGGGAGAAATGCTATGGATTGGAGGAGGTAGACTTTGCATGAGAGGATGAAAATGCAGAACATTAGAATTCTGGGAAAATAGTAAGGTGGCTTGGAATATAATGTTGGGAAGCTAGGTGTCTGAAGGTTCCCAGGGTGAAGCAATTGAAGAGATTTTAGGTGCAGGGGTCTTATTGTACCAAACAGCTTCTAATTCTCACTCTTGGCCTTCCTTAAAATGGAATAGACTCGATACAGGTCTCATACTGATGTTAATCATCTTCTCTTATAAATTTATAACACTTTCAGGCAGCAACAACAGCTACAGCAGCAAGATCAGACCCTGAACCTACATGATAAGCCAACTCTGAGCTCAAGCACTCTGGAAGCTGACCCAGGTGTTGCTTTTTAAACTTATTTCCAACACTGAAATGCTTATGTGTTTTCGACCTTTGTGCTGTGCTGTGTTTCCTAACTTTCCTTGTCTGCCTGCTTCATTGCTCCAGCAGCCATTCAGGCTATGTGTCACAGCCATTACTCTTTTTGGCAGTGAAGCAAAGGATTACTTTCTTGAAAAGCCTGTTCTGCTTTGAATGTCAATATCCTGTTTCAAAGTGAAGAGCATTACTGTTAGACCATTTGAGTTCTAGCTTTGCTTTTTGTTGTTTTGTTTGTCGTGAGCATTACAAATTGTAATCTTTGGGATTTGTGCCAACAATTTGTTTGCAAAATGATGTTTAAAGTTGTATGACAATGTAATAAACTTGAAGTAATATCTGACAAAATTACTGGAACCAGCTTTCAGTAGAACATAAGTATGTAGGCCTTACCAATATTAAGTATTGGTGATACCAAATTAATGTGTATTACTTGTTACGAACTGATCAATGTTTGGACTCGATGATCCCAGAGGTCTCTTCCAGCCTGACTGATTGATTCTGTGTGATTGTGGATGGAAAGCTAAGTGCAAAATGTTCAATGATTTTAAAAAACAAAACCAGTTTTGGAGGTGGGGTGGAAACAGGTGGGTGTGGACAAAAGGGACAAAGAAAGCATTTAACTACAGTTGAGAACTAGCTCTGTGCATTTATTACAACGTATATGCATTTATTTTCTTTAGGAGGTGATATGAGTGAAGAAGACATGCTTCAAGCAGCCATGAATATGTCTCTGGAATCTGTTAGAAACCACTTGAATACAGAAGAGAAATGACATAACTTTTTTTTTTTTTCCCCTCTTATTGTCAAAACACTAAGTCTACATTATAATTTTACTGTGTGGATGTTGCACAAGCAGGGTTCATTTCAGAGTTCTCAAAGCAGGAATGAAAGGGGGGCTGGAGGTCAGAGTTTAGAGGGAATTCGCAAATAAAAAGATTGCACTAATTTAGAAAACTGTAGCACTCCTACTACAGAACATCTGTTCACAAGAGTAGCTGTATTAAAATTATTTAAACTGTTCACATGGGCAAAGTTAAACATGTAGCAGCTGTAACTTGCATTTCAAAAGCAAGTTTAAATTGTTTTGAAGAATTCCATAGAAAATACAAAAGGTGCCGAAAACCAGCATCAAATTTATTTCCTTCAGTACTAATGGAAAAATACATACAAGTAATAAGTTGTGCTCATAAATGACTAAGTTCTTTATAAGAAACCACTTAAAATGGGAAAAATAATTAAATTCTGTTTATCTTAGATAATTTATTTTGTGATTGTTTATTCTGAATGACTTAATGTCAACTTTTCAGTCCTGCTGTCCACTTTTGAAATGACCCATTCTGCAGGAGAAACATGAATCCATAAATTTCATACTTTGCAGTTAAAGAGGAAATCTTCAGTGTATTGTTGATTACGATGTTACTCCTGAATCTTTCAGTGATTTCCAACCTTGTAACGTTTTCTGGTTTTACTTTCAGTTCCAACTGTAAAATTTTCATATCCATGTTTAAAGTATGATTTTTGCATTGCCCTATTGACTTTTGGCAGATAACTTGCTGCCTTTGCTTTGTTTTTTTTAATTTGTTTTTGTTTTCTCATGCTCTTTCTAGTTAATACCACTGTTTTTACTGTAGAAGTAGCATATAATCAATTGGGTTAAACAGGTTTTCTACCTCTTCTGGAGTCTTTTTGCCTCTTCAAGCTCAACCCTTCATTCTGACCTTTCAATATGAAAGATCTGTAACTGAGTCTAGGAGAAAGGACTGAGGGGATTTAGGTGCCATAAAGTCAGTGCCACACACGTAAGGTGCGTTCCTGCAGTCTGAAATGACCCCTGTGCAAGTAGCTCTTTTATGAATGAATATTTATGTTTGTGTGGTTGTTCTTTCTGAAATGCTTTTTATGAGTGTCTGTCAGAATGTTGCAGCTTTTTCAGGAATGGCCTTTATTCATGCACCTTACAACTTTTTATCATGCTATTTCTGATCCTGAGAAAAACTGGGGAGCAACGTGTGTGAGATAGCTTATTCTATTGGTTGGAAGATGTGTGCTTTGATATCCGGGATGAATGTGTAACAGGGTGACCAAACCTGACTTTCAACTTCAGTGCAACAGTTGAGATAAGTTTCATTTTCCTAAATGGTGCTTGAAATACAAATTCTGTTTACATAACAATTATATGGAAGTATGTTGTAGATAAGAGTATGTAAGCTGTAGTCCACTTAATGCATTAACAGTTAGCACAGGCATTCTAAAATCTTTTGAAGATAACTCCAAATTTCTTTATCAAAATATTCTAAAGTTATATCATTGCACAATAGTAACATTTAATTAAAATCAGTATGAAATGAATGGTAACTAGATGGAAATATACATTCAACATCAAGTAGTACTGTATATGAAAGGGCTCTTACCTCTCAGTAAAGATTTGTTTACAGCAATGGTTTCTTGATAGCTTAGAATATTATTATATTCTACATAATTAGGCTAAATTCTGTTTTCATTACGTGTGTGCTGAATTTCCACCAATGTCACCAGAACCACTGGTGTGTGTAAGACTATGGATTTTGGCATGACACAGCACTACTTTTTAAAAGCTGATTTTAAATTTTGTTTTTTTTAAATAATCCTGTCATGTATATTATAATTAATATCTGTAATGTCTCAAATTAATACAGCTAAACAATGGCTTTAAAAGTCCATGTGTGCATATGCCATTTTGAAATGCTGTTACTTTTCAGGATGTAAATGTCTGCTTTCAGTTTAAAATTTATATGAAAGTGAAACAGGAAAGCACTGAATTATTTCTTCGCTCACCTGTAAATTATCCACAGCTTTAATTTTCCTTCTTTTGTTGTGCCATAAACTGATTCTAGAATAAGACTGTCCTTTTTATAAATAGGTATAGGCTGGCAATTTGATACCAATACTTGGAACTTGGACCTTTTATCCTCTGTTATAAGAATATAATAAAAAAGTATTATTTCTATAGCTATATAGTGTAGCATCCCTATATTAAAAAAAAAATCTAAGCCCCTTGAATTGCATTAACTGTAACCTGTGACATTTACATGTTTGTATAATCACTAAAGCATGGAGGTTTGCATTTGAACTTTCCTGTCACTTTGTAAGTTACTTCATCCCCCAAGTGTTTTAATATGTAAGGAATATAACATAACAGTGCCTGAAAAGCACAACTGTGTCAGCCATTACAGGGCTAACTGCATTCCTTTCTGTGTAGAAACGTCGTCACTCTACAAATACCAATTTGATTTTCAGAGGAATGTCAAGGTTAAAGTAGGCGTATTTGCCTAGTCAAGCAGTTAAGAGGTAGCAATTTAAACTCTGTATGTTTATTGCGCCAAAGGAAAAGACTAATACTAATTGCTGGCAGTACATATTTTATAACCCAGACCTAAAGTTCAAAAAGCATGGACCTGCCAAGAAGCTATCAATAAAAAGCTGATCTCATTTTTTGGCGTGCATTGTTTCAGTGGTAGACAGTTCTCAACGTGGCGGAACTATGATCATAAGGCATTTACTAATTTAGACTCTATTCCTAGTGTTATCTGTTCTGTCAAGCTGAAGGTTTTTTTCCCCACGTTGTAGCTTTAGACCAAAGTCCGTTGTAAAGGAGCAGAAATGGATTTTTTTTTTTATTACAGTGTGATATTTGAAGGAATTTCAGGCTTCATTCATCCAACCCATTTTTACTGTCTTCCTCACATGTTCATGTGACATAATTTGTGGTTTTCTGCCTATAGAAATCAAAGGGGTAGGGGGAATGAGTGATACTTACATTAAATATCTTCCAAAATTAGTTCTGTAAATATAATTCTGTAAACTGCTTTCATGGTCTTGTAATGAGGGCAGGAGAAAAAAGTGTTGCAATGCAGTCATGCTTGAATGTAATTCTTGTTAGGCACAGCAGGTATAAATATGAGCTATTTAAATGCTCATATTTTTCTGGGCTTGAGACTAGTCTATACAATACTAGCTTACTCTCCAACATTTGAGCTCCTTGTGTCCTTCAAACAACTTCAAGTTCAAATGTAATTTTCAGCTAATGTACTCTTATTTTTCATACTTACTTAGTTTGCAGACTACTTAAAAATAACCAATACAAAGTTAAATCTCCAATGTGTTTTAATGTTGGACTATTGCTTCTATTACAAATCTATAAAATGGTGGGGAGTTTAAAATAGCTTCTGCACATGTCTAGTAAACAATCCTATTTCTGTATCTTAGATAAATATTGTCATTTGTAAGCTGCTTTGTTTTATTATAAAACTCACAGGCTTTTAAAAACGAATGTGTTACACTTCTAAAATGTCTGAAATTTTCTAGAATTTAGTTACTATTTCAAACATAATGATAAAAACTTACAAAGGGTGGCCTTTTTACTGAGAAATATTACGGAGAGTGGGATTGGAGAACTCTAGAACTCAGACTGATAAAGAAATATTACTGTACAATTCATGTTACCAGCACATACTTTTAAAGGAATCAAAAAAAAGAATCCAAGGAAAAGAAAAGTAGAAGTGGAAACCTTTTTTAAGGGCTTAGATATAAAATTATGTTGCTCACTTGGTAAGCCATTACTGTCTTGCATAAAACAAACACCTCCTGGGAAATCTTCATAGTTACTCACAAATTATAAAAAAAAAAAAAAAAGGAAAAAAGGTCTAACAGGTAACACCTATATACCCATTCCCCACATACACATAATCAGTTGTTCAAGTAAGACCAATACTCTATATTAATACATTTGAACTGGCCTGGTCTAAATATTCAATTCTTTAGTTTCAAATTAGTAGCTTGTTTGTGTTGTATCCAGGCTTGCATCTTAAAAGCATGAGCTGTTTTATAATAAACCTTTTTTTTACCTGTATACACACATTTTGCCTTATTTGCATTTCAGACATGGAGGGAATGCTTTAGTGTATAACCTACCATAGTCACCTCCTTCCCCAGTTACAGTTCTTCTGAATGTTGAAATACATGTGACTTTTCAACTGCTTTTACCAGATCAAAACGTTTTTACTTTATTTTCTTTGTTAAGAACAGCAAATAATTGTTACTACAGGGAGATTTTTTTTTTTTTACACATGCCCCCCCCGCCCAGTATAGCCACTGTATGAATTCAGGAGGGGAAGCTTACAAAAGGGTTTGAATAGAAAGGGATGTAATATTTAAATGCCACTGTGCAAAAAAAGGAGAAAAACCTTGATATTGTCTTTAAAGCATGCAAGCATTGATTAAAATTTTATTTTTTGCTACATGAAACCCAATGTGTACAAAACAGTGTAGAGTTAGGGTTTTGGAAGGGAATAATTTTTTTCATCTCTTGCCTAATAGTTGTGTATTTTAGAAATCATTTTCAGTAATAGATTTTTCATCTTGAGACTCTGCTTTCAGTATAATGTCTTTGACTCTGGGTTCCTATACAATTTTTGTCTCTATTTTGTGTATATAAAGCATATAATACCGAAAAGATTAAAAAAAGGAAAGCTGAAATGCTTTGTCATTGTTTTCACTGGAAAATGGCAGTGCTCTTTGATATTTTGAAAATGCTCTCCAAATAGGCACGAATATATATGGTTGTATTTGATATCACTTTTTTTAAATAAATATGATTATAGCTTCTAATGTTTCTCTCGACCCGAGTCTTTGCATATGTGCTTTCCCTTATATGTGGATTGGGCACAGAATCATCAAACACTAAAATCTCATCTCTGATACCGATGGACTTTGCACCAGATTTTGTGTATATACATTAGCAGTGGGCTAATTTTCTGTTGCTCATAACTGACGTTTTGTCATCTCTGATGCCTTTTCATCTCTTGATATTTCAAAATTTATGTAAAGACACTCCTGTTAGGAAGAAAGTTGATGCCGATTATAGTTATGCTATATCTTTAAAAATTGTATGCTTTCTAATTTTAATGTTTGCTGTTTTGCTACCAGAATACACATGCTTTGTGACACAATGCACTGTTGTTGTAGCTCAGTCAATCCACAGAGTACACTGGATGATTTCTGTGTACCTTTATCAGCAGTAGTTGAAACCAGTCAGCTAAAGAGTGAGTTGCAATGCTAAATAGTCAGTTTCTAGCTTTTCAAGATTAGTAATTTTAAAAAGTGGGAAAAAAGCCCTCTGTGCCACTTTATCGACTTCTTGCCTTAATCTGGCATTATAAAATGAACCACAATAGGAGACATTTTTATAATCTATTTTTAAAAGTCTGGAGGACATCTCTGTTCTTATTTGAAAATATTAAGACGGTTTCCCATTAAATTGAATTAACCAAACACTATTGGAAAAGATGACACATCTTTTATCTCTTGTGGACCCATATGGTTTTTGTTAGAACTATGGTGTAGGGTGTTTTAAGCATTGTAAACATTTCATTTCCATTAAACCCAGTGTTTTAAATTAAAACTAACAAAACAGATTAAGATACATGTTTATGTTTCATGCTACATCACAACACTAGTAACTTCCTACAATTCTGGTGCCTGTTTTGGGGGTTTTTTTTTGAGCTACAAATGGATTTGAAGTAGTGTATGATTGTTTTTATTATGGATAATTGTAAGGGTGGTAAGTACACTATTTAACATTTGGTAATGTATAAACCTGATGGAAAGATTCTTCACTGAAGAAGAGGGAAAGCAATTTTCATTAGAAAACTCTTGCACCTGGCAGCTATTTCAGTTCCTTCTAAATTCTAAACTCCTAGACCACATACTATGCCCAGCCTCAAAGTTGCGTCTGAGTGACAGTTGGCAGTAACACAAAAAGGCAATCCAGTATTGCAGGCCAGCTATGAGCCCCTCACCAAGGCTCTGCCAGGTATGCGTTGGGAAGCAACAAGCAGGTTTTTCCATAGCTGCCTGGTAACGTTTGTCAGCTTATCACTCTAGAGCATGTTTTGTGCCTGCTGCATTCTCAGCTCCTCTCTGAAAATGCTAAGATTTCACCTGTGAAATGCTCTTTCTTCTCAGCTTCATTTTACCATTCATGTGGTGCTTTAATTATTTATCTTTTTATGTAGGTACTAATCTGAAACTATCAATGAGCTAGCTGCCCTGTATTTTATTTCCATTATTGGCAATTTTTTATATCAGTATCGTTCCTACTGTTTCAATCCTGCATTCGCTCTCTAACAGTGCAGTACTCCTTGTAGTCCCTAATAATTTTAAATACTCATTTGATCAAAGACAAAAAGAACTTTGAATCAGACCAGCATCAGGGTTGTGGTTGGAAATCCAACCAAGCATTTATCGCATCTACATCCAAAGCAGAAGGGGGCCTGGTGTTTCAGGAACTTGCGTATTTTGTAAAAACATGTATTTGAATACAAAATATCTCCCTTCTTGCAGCAGTTGGAGGTTGTTTTGTTAATGACATGACCCAAGAATGTGTATGTAACAAGGCTTGGGTTCATGTTAATCACAGGGTGTAACCGGCCCAGCCTGATGCCCGGCTGACATGCCTGTGGTGTGCAGGGCGTGCCCCATCACCCGCCGCTTTGCCCAGCGCTGCAGGGCAGGCTGCCCGCCCGGCCTCATCCTCTGCCTGTAACCGGCGCAGCTTCTGCGTTCCCTCAACTTCACTTTTACACGGACTAAGATTTATTTATTTATGTATTTATTACACAGAGGACAAAGCACACCGGCCGTGCCTGCTGACAAGGTGGGCCCAGCAGCAGAACCTCAAACTCAAACGCATACTTTCGTCTGAGGGAAAGCACATTTCAAAACCACCGGGCCCGCCGCCTGCCCGAGGGTGAAGCCTGGCAGCTCCCAGGGACGCTGCCTCGGCCTCCCTGCGCCACCATCAGCCGCCACCAAGCGCCCGGCACCCCCGCGCTGCTCCACCACTATCCCGGCATCCTCCGCTGCTCCGCAGACGTCAGAGCGGCCGCGCGGGCGCGCTAGCCGGTCGCGGCCGCTGTCAGTGGTATTTTGGGAGGGAGTGTCATGGCGACCGTTGAGGTGGCACAGGCTAGAGCCACCGGGAGGAGCCGCTGAGCCGGATCGTGCCGAGGGGATGCGAGCGGCGCTGCCGGAGGGGTCGCCGGGACCGGTCTGCTGAGCCCGCAGCAGGAGCCTTGACCCTCCTTAGCGAGAAGGGAGGAGGCGGCCCCCCCTTCGCCCGCGGCAGCCGGGTGCCAGCTGCAGGGGCCGCCCGGCGCGGGGCTGAGCGAGGCCCGGAGCCCTCCGAGCGGCAGCGATGGCGTCGTGGTTGGGCGGACTGGGCTCGGGGCTGGGCCAGTCCCTGGGCCAGTCCCTGGGGCAGGTGGGAGGCAGCCTGTCTTCGCTCACCGGCCAGATCTCCAGCTTCACCAAGGACATGCTGCTGGAGGGCGCGGAGGAAGTGGGCGGTAAGGGGGGGTTGAGGCGCCGGGCCGGGCGGGGGGGATGCTTGCCGGGGCTGCCCCTAGTCAGTGCGTACCTGCTGGGACAGGCCTGGTTTCGTGAGGGAGCCGCTTCTCTGGACGCCGGTTTCCCCTCAGGCGTCGGCAGCGGCGGGGGCCTGGGGGGCCTGTGCCCGCCGGCCGGCCGGGAGGGAGCGGAACAGTCCGGCTAAACCGCGGCTTGGTGCCTTGCGGGAGAGCTGCTGGCTTTGCTGGCGCTGGTTTCGTTTTTATTTCTTCAACTGTGACCTCAGCATCTGGAGAATAAACAAACATATTGCCAGGCTGTAGTAGCAGAGATAAAGCTGTTCTAAGTTTATTATTCGGAAGTTTCTGAATTGTGTGGAGCGTTGCGTTGATCAGTAACAAAAGCACACAACGCTCCTCTTCCATTCTGTTCGCTTAGTTTCTCTGAAACCCCTTTTGATTAGCTGCTTTTAGAGTGGTTTCATAAACCTGCACAGTAGTAGTAGTACAGAGGTTTTTTTGCCACTGCTGTGATCTGTCTGACGTGTCACACAGGCAAAGGTCCAGTGTTTCTGATGTTTTTGTTATTTATATTTCAGTTGGGCCCAGAGAAACCTGTCGAGTTCTACCATTCTACAGCCAAGTAGGAGAACATGGCCCTTGTTTTATAGGGATTAGAAGCTAGGATGATTTATATTTAAAGCAGAAAGTTGAAACAAAAAAGCTGAGACAGAGTTAAGATATTCAATAACATAATAGTAAATTATTCTAGACTATAGTATTTTGTTTATATTTTTAATAATACCTTTTTCTTATGAGTTTTTGAATAAAACTTTTAATTTTTCTAGTAAAACAATTGTATAACTTAGTAATAAATATCAGTAGGTTAATACCACTAGTATTGTGTACCATCTTGAAACAATAATGTCTTGAAAAAAAATTGAACATTTTCAAAACAGCGTAAAGAATAAAAACCACAAAAACCAGCTAAGACTTCTGAATACTCATCTTAAATGTGAAATTAAACAATTCTACTTTGTTTGCAACTTCACAACTATGAAGTATTGTGAAAGTATTGTATAAATCTTGTTGGCAAACTGGTACTACTGGTCTCATATGGATAGGTTTGTTCGGTATACAGGTAAAATGCTTGGAAGAGAGAAATTTATTCTGATAACTGCAAAGTTACCTTTTTTCACTTTTTTTAAAGACTTGCTTAGAATTTTTTTAAATTCCAAAATCCATATTAGTTTAGTGTGGAAACTTATTTTACACCACTAAACTGTGTAGTCATTTAGTGGGTTTGTTTTGACTTTTTAAAAGATAAATTGAGATTCTGATTCACACATTAGTGCTTTAGTTTGTGCAAGAGAGACGTACTGATGTTCAGTAGTTACTTCCAGGTGTACTTGACTGCTGGATACTGCTATGAACAAATTCTGTTTCCTAAAAGTTTCAGAGTAGTACATTTTTATGGGTTACTAGCCTTAAGGGTGTAAAGATTAGTGGCATCCAAGTACTCTTCTATAAAGACCTTTAAATACTGTGTGGCCTAAAGAATTGTCCTGGTTTGGCCCAAACCAGGCCAATTAGTCTTGGAGAAACCAAGGTCACTGCTAAATTCCTCACTGCTTATGAGTGAAGAGCCGAAGGGGGGTTGCACCTGCAGGGAGGAGCAGACAGGGCAGGTGACCCAAGATTGACCAACGAGGTATTCCATCCCATACACGTCATTCTCACTTTCCTATTTATCACTAACCCACTGCCTCCTGGAGGTGGGGCCCAGGAGGGAGGGGCCCTCCTGTCTCCCACTGATTGGTACCAGCTTTGCCAAATCTCCAGTTAAAAGCCTGCAGGTGTGATGGCAGGGGGAGCTACTGCATTTTCCCCTCTGCCTGTGCTGGGGGGAGCAACTCTGCCTGAGGAGGATTTCCAAGCTCTCAATCTTGGCTTTGTATATATTTGTATATATTTGTATATATTTGTATATATTTGTATATATTTGTATATATTTGATTATATTTGATTATATTTGATTATTTCTATTATTATTGTTATTATACTCTTTTTCATTATTATAGGTTTATTAAAACTGTTTTAACTTTCCAACCCATAAGTCTCTCTCCCTTTTCCCTTTCCCTTGCAGGGGGAGAGGGTTAACAGAGAGCATCTGCCACCTGGTTAATAGCCAGCCCAGCTTTAAACTGTGACAAGAATGCTTTTCAAACAGTTTCTTACAGTTCTTTTTTTAGTTTCCTAATTTTCTAATGTTTCCTAATTTTTAGTATTATCCCTTACATTCACTGCTTTGACTGCCATCTAAATTGAAGATAGTGTTTGTGGATTATAGACTTTAACATCTTCAGTTTAGCGGTTTTCATGGGTAGATTGTTGGCTCTGCATCACTTGAGCTACATCAGTTTTAAACAGCACATCGGAAATGATGAAATACAGTGTTTACTTGAAAATGATATTTATTTCAAATTTTGAAAAATTGTCAAGTTTGCTTGACAAATCAGGATGATTTCTCATTAGTAAAGGGAAACGTGGTGTTTCTATCCATTAAAAGTGGGACATGGGAGAAGTAAACATAGCCTATTTGAGGAAGGTTCATTGTTAAAGGAAGAGTATCCAGGGACAGAATTGTGCTTTTTGTATTAGATAAACTGGTATCGTAGATTGTGTCACCTTTGTGAATGAAAGCGAGTCTTAGGGGGTTTTCATGCCTTTATGTGGGGGGCAGGGTTGGTGTTTTGTTGTGTGGGTTATTTTATGGGTTTTGTTGGGTTTGTTTTTTTTTTTTTCCCCCTGAAGATTTGGTCACTGTTGTGTGTATTTTATGGAACAAATTCTTGTTTTGAAACTTCACATGAGACTACTGAGAAACACACAACTGTCATGTTGGGGGCAAAGTCCTAAATGAAAAACAGAGTCAGTGACACAAAATAGTAAAGTAAAAACCTTTCATTTTTCTTATTTTAAAGCTTAAATCCGTACTTTTCTGTTAGTTTTGTAATCTGACTTAAAGCCTAGATACGAGAGAACTAATTTAGGTTCAGAAAGACGCTCTGGTCAGAAAAATAATTCTGACAGTGTTCTGATAAAAGCAGCTTTTAATATTTACCTGGGAATGAACACTGAAGCAGTCTAAAGTGAGATACTTATTAATAACTGGTCTTAACTGGTGTCTACTTAACAGATTAAAAGTAGTTTAATAAAAATGAAAATTTTCACTTTCTTTCAGATGCAGCAACAGAACTCCATGTGTCCAATTCTAGACTCAGAGAAATAGAAAGTATTAATGCAGCACAAAAGTTTGAAGTAAGAAATTTTGGAACACTACTGTAATTAAAAGCAATAAATAACATTTTTTTCTTGTAAAGGTGAAATATTGTACTGAAGTTGCTTGTCCCTGGGTAAATCTAGAAAGAAGGGTGATAGTGGTGTTAGAATGTGGCTCTTTTTTTGGTGACAAACCGCCATCACAGTTAGGGGGGCACATTTGTTTATTAGAGTATGCATGTGGTGCAAGTTTTCATCTTTTGCTAGCTGCTGCATCCTGCAACTGGTCCTACCTGTCGTGTGGACTTGGACTGCAGCAATCGTGTCTTGGCTCTGAAAAGCTTGCAAATGCAAAAATCTTTTAAGTTTTCATAAATGTTAGCTGGTAAAGAGTTAAAATTGGTTTATAGCATTTCGTATATGACCACAAATAAAAGCAGGTCTAGAAGGCCTGGTTATGCTGGACAGCTTTTTTTTTGCAGCAAGCTTCAAAGTATCAAGTGTATGTGTTCCCTGATGCAGTTCTCAGTGTTGCTCTACTGTATGGTCATTTTGACATAGCTACAGATGCTCATGCTCTTCCAAAACTGCTTACAAATCCCGTGGGCCATTGTGGAAAGTGACTTTGTGTACTTCTATAAAGGACTTGTTGGTCCTGTAACTTTATTTATGGCTGTAAACCAACAACTTTCATGTATGTCTTCAGCCCTCAAGAGCATTCAGAAGTTAAGATAGGATTTTTGGGGAAGTAACTGTTCCTGCTTGTCCTTTTTCTAGACTCTTGCCATCTGCTATTGGCCAATGTCAGAGAGAGAATACTGGACTGTATGGATATTAGCTCCGATTTGTGCTCTGTAGCTGTTCTTAAATTCCACCTGTGGGTCATGCCAAGATGTAATTCAGCCTTGATTTTTTCTCCTTGGCATTTACTTCTGGTCACCACAAACCTTTTTTCTGAAAGTGAGCTAGAATCCATGCCATATAAAAATTGAAAGCTTGGACGTGAATGTGATTTTGGGCCCACACTTGGAAGTTACTGTGTGTTTTGAGTGAAATAACATGAGAAATCTGTCCAATTTAATTGATTCCTTTACTGTTCAGCAGACTTAGGCTTTTCTAATTCTGTAAGAACTGTTCCGAATTTACCAACATTCATTTCTTATTTTTGCTAGAATGAGAGACTGAAAAAAGTTTGCAGTGATTTAGAAGAAAAGCATGAAGCAGCAGAGCTTCAAATAAAGCAGTTATCTATAGAGTACCGAAATCAGCTTCAACAGAAAGAGGTAGGATTGTGCTTTCTTGGTTTGTTCATATAGACACTGAGACTAAGACATGTATTTCATTGAATTATGTAATATAAACAGAGCTGCCAGGAGATAGTTGAGACAAGAGAAAACTCTGGGAATGTCATGCATATATCAGAAGTTCTGTTGTTTTTTGGAATCACTATCAGAAAGGACACTTAAACTGCTTTGGATTTCTGATTCAATTATCTTTAAGGAAGACAACAGGAGCAAACTCTCATTTGAAGCAGTTATACTGTCTGTGGATATCATAATTATTTATCTTAGCATATACAATTAAAAAGAACAGCTTTATAACCTATTGTGTAACATGAGATTTCATAGCATTTTAAATGGAGAAAGTTGCCAGTATGCCTAGAATTACACAAAAGGAGTTTTATTTCTGCTTTATTTGTAAATGCATATGGGAACTAGAGGAAGCAGAATTTTGCGATGCATAGAATTCTGCTTATTAAATACAATAACAGAGTTGTTATGAGAAAATTGCATGCAGCTAATTTCAGTTTATTGTAAATAAGTACATTTTCAATACATTGAGTTGTTAAGCATAAAAGAAATCAAATGTAATAGAAATAACTGGGGGAGCATCATATATTGCTTAATTTTCATATCTGAATATGCACTTTAAATATTTTAATTTTTTGTACAGCCTGTTAGCCTGAATCTTGATATAGTACTTAGGTACCTTGGCTGCTGAAAAAATCAGCCAACACTTTTACTGAAGTTTTACTTAACTGAAAACTATTAAAACTTTTAATATGTGTCCTTATGTGAGATACTTTGTAAACACCGAAGACTGCTTTTCTCCATTAGGAGTGTTTGGGGTCTTTTCTTTTTAGTGAAAGCCATCAGTAATATGTGCTGGGTGGGAGTTGTTTGGTTGGCTTACATTTCATAAGGCCACAAGGGGTAAAGTAGAGTGTATTTTGATATTATTCTTATTGAAACAGTGTATTGTATTCTGTATATTCAGGTGGAAATCAGCCATCTAAAAGCTAGACAGAATGCGCTACAGGAACAGCTGCAGAAAGTACAGACAGCTGCTCAGTCAGTGCAGTTAGGAGGTGGTGTTTTGCCACCAGCTGCGACGTCAGCTTCCTTTGTTCCAGTGATCAGACATTCCTCGGGTTTTGAAGGAGATGACATGGATTTTGGAGATATCATCTGGTCACAACAAGAAATAAACAGATTGTCCAATGAAGTTTCTAGGCTTGAATCTGAGGTTGACCACTGGAAGCAGATTGCACTGGTGAGTAGTTCCCCTCTATCTTACCCTCCCCTCTGGACTCCAAATTAGTGTTGTCATTTCATTTGGTGTTTTTGGAGTGGGTCTTTTGGAAGTTCGTGCTGTACAACTTCTAGAAGCATCATGATTTTATGGAAAGGCTGAAACCTAATGATCTTTTAGTCATTTTCTTGCTGTCACATGCCTAGGGACACATTCAGTGACTAACTTCCAAATGTTTTTTTGTGATGCTTTTATGCATGATTTGTCAAGTTAGGAAAAGTATTTCATAAACATTCACCTAGAATACTACTTCAGGGTTTCATTTTTGTGCAGCCTTTCAAAAAATGCTTTTCTTCTTCCTGGCTGTGATATTGATTATTTATTGACAGCACAATACTGTTTGAAGTGATGGTTGGATACTTGCGTACTGTTTTTACTTACACTTCTCTCAGTCCTTCATATGTCAGTTATAATTCATGGTCTGCTGAGACAAGAAAGAATATAATCTTTCAAGCTGTTGTTGATGTGAGTCATCACTTTTCAAGCTATAGCCTGATTTCAGAGGTATACTTTTCCTGTGTGGAAATATTCAAGTAAAATTAAGCAACCCTGTTGTCTTATTAGGTGAAATAACATCCCCTACCACAAACTTTTACACATTTGCATGTAATAATAAAAAAAAATCCATGGAAAATTAAAATGTTTCCATTAAAATGTCTTTTTTTTTTTTGATCAAAATTACTCTAGATTTGAATTTTGCTTCACATTAGCTTTGTTGTTTTCTACTTTTGAGTACCAACAGAGGAAGCACTTACATGAAAAATACATGTATTTATCACAATTTTCAAATGGGTATGTGATTTTTCTTTTCTCAGTCTTCCAAATTGCAAAGGACAAATGATGCTGAACAAAGTGAAATATGCAAACTGCAAAATATTGTTAAGGTAAGATGACAAGTGTGACGAACTAGTCTTCTCTTAGGCTTTATTCTTGATGGTTTTGCATATGGTCACATGACTTGTGAATGTAGTTAAATATTTACAACAGTAGCACTTACATTTTCTCTATTAAAAATGCATGTGGGCAGGTAATTGTAGTGCTGACTGAAATGTTGCTGTGTTATATTTAAAAACAGTCAGTTGTTCCGAGAAAGGGTGTTTATAAGGTTTGATGAATATAGTATGTAAGCTTAAAAGAATGGAATTAGTATTTATGAGGGCAAATCACTTTCAGAAGCTGTTGATTACTTATGATACTGAATGCTGGATACACAAAATAATTTATTCTCCCTTGTCAGAAACATCTTGCCTTTTTTCATTGAAGATGCAAAATACAATTTGCATGTCATCCTTGACAGTTGCTAGAAATATGTCCTAGTGTATCCACTTCCTGTGAAAGACTTGTAATCTCTCTGCATTGGTTTAATATTTGCTGTTGTGTAGAGCATACTGTTTGTGTAAACATATTTTTAAAAGGAATGTATTTTAACATGTTTAAAAAACCCAAACCAACAAAAGCCAAGAAACTTGACCTCTCCTGTGAGAAATCCTTTAATAAATCCCTTAATTTTACCAGGGAAAACTTTTTTCTTTCGTTTGTACTTTTTCTTTCTTAAGCTTCTGTACTGTATTTTACCATTCTGTTTCTCTGATGGTATTTTTAGGAGCTCAAACAGAATTTAAGTCAAGAAATAGATGAACACCAACATGAACTTTCAGTATTGCAGGATGCACACAGACAAAAGCTAGTAGAGATAAGTCGTCGACACCGAGAAGAGCTGAGTGAATATGAAGAGCGAATTGAAGAACTTGAGAATCAGTTACAGCAAGGTCCTTATTACCACATGCTTTCTTTTTTATTTAATGTACAGTGAATTTTGGTTAAAGCATCAAATATGTATATAACAGGATAATAGATACCAAATGCATGATGTTTAGGGATTTGAATTTCAACTTGAGTTCAGCTTCATGTTTAAGATACGTGCGTGTCTTAGAATCTCATATTCACTGTGGCTGGCTTGAACACTGGAATGATAGCATTTCATCTTCTGACTTGTATCAGTCTGGAGAGTCATTTTCTATACATATCAAATGTTGTGCTCTAAATTCTACAATTCCTGTTTTTTTACCTTACACTGAATATAGGTGCAGATGAGACATACAAAGTTGAAGATAAGAAAATCTCAGCACAAAAATAATTTTGGTGAGAAGTACTGAGTGGTAATTGGGCACAAAGATTGCCATAAGGACCATGCTTTAGTCTGTGGCATGACTAGATTGTAGGGGAAGCTCAGTAGTTCTCACAAGGAGCTTTTTGTTGTCTTGTAGGTATTTCATATTCCATAAAAATAGTCATGTCAGGTTTCCTTTAGGGGCCTTTTTTGCACAAATATATAAGATTTGCCTGTGAACCTCTATTTTATTATCTGTTAAAACTTGGACTTCTGAAGAGTGTATACTGTCCTTTTGGAAAGAGAGATCCATTTTCTTCTTGGAAAGAAGGGAAATATTTTCACAGCCTCTTAATTTCTAAGGTAGTACTGATAGGGAATTTATTTCTTAAAAACAGACGCCTGTTAAGATGTGATGTCTTTTACTGCGCGTACTATGTATACTGCCCATACGTACACCAGCAGGACTAATTTAATGAAGTCAAAGGCAGGAATCCCATATCTGCTCACAGCTTTTGAAGAATTAGAGTATTTTATATTTTTATGGTTTTGGTTCTGTTTGACAACATAATACAGACTGGGGCGGGAGTAAGTGTTTGAGTTTACGCTGAAATTAATTCACCAGCAGTGTGCTTTCATTTAACTTTTTTTCTGTACATTTTTGATTACACTTTTTATACTCTTTAAGTTACCTGGAAATCACATTGTGAGGATTGCACAGAGCTATGAATGTCCTGGTAGTATGGTGGATCTGTAAAAACATCAGTTCTGCAAAATGAGATCTTCAGGTGGAAAACGTTGTGCATCATTTAGCAAATGATAATACTAATGATAGTACTAATTTGTAGCAAATTGTTCTGTATAACAACCATTCAGCAAACCTTTGAAATTTAATTAATTAAATTATAAACAAGGATTTTGCATCAGACTGAATTAGATGGGGTTTGATAAATCATTGTTAGAAAATTGAGGGATTCCAAAGCCTGATAAATTAGATTCTTTCATCTCCCGACCAAGAGAGATGGGGGTCAAGTATATTTTAATTAAATTGTGAACAATGTGTGTCTTGCAACACTTAGCTTTTAAAAGTATTTCCAGCCAGGGATGTGTAAGTATCTGAAAAGCTGCTTATCAAACCAGAAATATGTATAGCACTGCTTCAAATGCTAATTCTATTTAAGTAAGCTTTCTGTTGATGATGATTGTGTCTTTGGTTTAGACTATCTCGCCTTGTCAGGAGAAGGGGTGGAAGAAGAGAGTTGTAAGCAAAAGATCTACAGTGCTGGCTTTGGTTAATATTGCAAACAATATTTTTTGCTTTTTAGATGGTGTGAGCGGTGATGCCATGGATGACTCTAAAATCAGTAAACAGAAAAAAAATGCTCAGAGTCTTGAAGGAGGAAAAGTACATGAGTTGCAGGTTGTAAAGGACCTAAAGGATGAAATAAGAAAATTAAATCATAAATTGTCTTCTTGCAAAGAAGAAAACAAAATTCTTCTGAAAGAGCAAGAACTGGCAAAGGTAGAAAAAATTCAAATAACTCAAGAATATGAAAATCTTAAATCTGACTTTAGTATGCTTCAAAGTTCTGTTGCACAGCAAGATGCTCTCCTGAAAGAACAGGAGAAGAAACTCCAATCAAAGACATCACTACCGGAAGATGTTGTCAGACTACAGCAAGCACTGTTAGGTACAAAGATGATGATTTTTTAAAATTTTTTTTTATTTGTAGTATATTTTCACAGGTTTTCACTTTTAATGCTCTGAATTTATTTTAAGAATTTAGAACTGAATATGAGAATATGCAACTTCTAAAAGCTGCTGCTTTAGAAAAAGGTTGTCTGTTGAGGTAAGGCTAAGCAGAAAAGGAAACATAATTAGGACTAGCGTGATTATCGTAGGGGTTTCTGATTAGGTAAGTAATCATCTCTGCCAACTGTTTGATAGGTTTTTGTTTCTTTAAAAGTAAGCAAGCCTCAATAGAAGTTGTTTGTTTAAATTCTAAAAGTACACTTTTTATATGTAAAGGCAGTCTGTTGCTAATATCTTCTCCTTAAAGAAACACTGAAACAGATCTGTTTAATAAGTATATCTGTATGTAGAAAGTCTTTTAATATTGCATAACTGATACACTGTAGTACCAAAGTCCTTCTAATGTGGACTCAGTTGTAAAAGTAATGCTCTACTTTGTGGTGGTGATTGATGGTGCATTTGAATATTTCACAGCACTGGTGCTAATCATCACAAAATACTGTGAAGCAGAGTTCTGTTGGGGCAAGCTGGGAGAATGATTTGGTTTTATTGTTGTTTGGAAAGTAGTAAAATTATGTAATTTTTTGTTTTCCTTTATAGAAGCAGAAAATGAAATAGCAAGACTTTCGAGTTTAAATCAGGTAAAGCAATTTCTAAATTAAGCTAGCAAAAAGGTTCATAACAATAGTAACTGAAAACACACGTCCTGGCACTACGTTTTTTTGAGCATTCACACTTATACATAAATAACCTTGTAATGAAGGAAATAATTGTAGATTAATTCTACACTGGCATGTGGATTTGATGGAAACTATACATTTTGACTTGTGAAAATCCACAGCATACTGTTAAAGAAAACTAGTGGAGTTCCATCTATTCCATTGCTACCTAGGCTGCTGCAACGTATACTTTGAAAGTATTAATAGTACATTTGTCATTTTTTACCTCTTTTACTTTGTCACATTTCAGTTTTGACACTGTTATCAGGTATAAAATATCTCTCTCCTTCCATGTAGTACTCTAATAATACTACATTTCATCTTACTGCTGAAGTTGAGCAGTGGAACATACAGTTTCTCTGGAACACACCTTTAGTTTTTGGCAAGGTTGACCTAGTCCTTTATAAACTCAGGCATGAGAGATTTGGCTTGGATGTATTTTTCAACTGGGGTCTTCTGTGTGTTGCATGCATTCAAGAGTTCCCATGGCACTTTTCGTAAGGATGTTATTCAGGTGTCCTTGACTTCCTGACTCACCATGCAGCATACTACATGTTTAGGGTATCTCTTGGAGATAGATATATATAGAGAAGAATTTTTAACTAGGATAATATTCATGTAGGCTTAGAGATTCTAACATAAAAATGCATGCTTTGCTTTTAATTGTTGGGGGGGCGGAAAGAAATAATTTAAAATCTAAACAGTTTATAAATTTCAGCAAGATAAAGTCTAACATTTAGATTTTTTTTTTAAACTTAAGGAGGGACTTGAGAAGGAACTGACAAGTGCACAACATAAAAACGAGAATATTCTTTCTGCGTATACTGAGGAACAGAATTCAGAATTAAGTCCGTTAAGACAAGATTTAGAAAGGAAAGAACATGAATTAAATGAAAGTATTGCTGAAAGAGAAACTTTAATAGTGGGGTTGGAAGAACTAGACAAGCAGAATCAAGAAGCTACTGAGGTAATAAATATTGCAACTAATTATTGAACTGCTAAAAGTTTAGATTTGTGTGCATGTGTGTTTATCTTTTAAGTTGATCTTTGAACATAGATAGCAGGGAAATATAAGTTATCCTCTGAGGCTTAAAAAGAATATTGGGACCAGTGTTTCTCCGTATCTGCTGTCTCAATGTGAAATTCTGAAGTGCAAGAAACCCACTTGTTATGGACAAAGAAATAATATGACACATCAGCTGTCCATAAGGGATGTTATTTTCTGAAGTCCAGTTAAATATTACTTGATTTTTCCTTGCAAGACTTTTGATGGTTTTTATCCTGCTAATATTTTGACCTCTGTCTTATGACAGTATGCATAACATGAATGATTTTAAAAACTTTTTTCCTTTCATTATTTTTAATTATGTTAAATAATTAAGTTACTTTATTACAAGTTCTTCATAGTACAAGCATTTGTGGAGCAAAAAAGGTCACCGATTTTATGTAATCAAAATGGAGTGATACCTTTCTGTCACTGTTCTGATATATTTGACCTGTAAACATATATTTGCAAGCCATGTGTTTTCAGTATTCGTCTACTTTATGGAATTGAACATTTAAAGTGTTTTCCTATGAAATGAATCCCAGCAAGTGTGTTTAAAAATAAGCTCAAACAAGAAGTTGAAAATAGAATACACAGATACGAATTCACTTCAGTGATCTGTTGTTTTAAAGCTAGTGCCTCCCTGTTTTTAAGTAATGGGTGTTTGCTGCATACCCATTCCAACTGCCCTGACAAATTCTGACAGTTCTTTTTCTTGGGTAGTTCTCTATTTGTTCCTTGATTTAAGTAGTTCAGATTCTTTTGGGGGAGATGGTGTTCTTGTTTTTAGTGAAATGTAATCTATCCCTATTTGATACTTGGTTTTAGTTAATTTAGCATTGACTAGTTGATACTAGTTGCCAACTTACACTGGCAACTAGGAAACATTTTTGTTTCCTCTCTTTTTTTTTTTTATTGTTCAGAGGATAAAAATGAATGCATAGTTCGGCTGGTTCTCCTCCCCTAATGAATTCCTGTCTGTGTTCATTTCAGCATATGATTACACTGAAAGAGCAGCTGTCAAAACAACACACAGAAACTGATAGTATCATCAAACAGCTGAAATTTGACTTAGATTTTGAAAGAAAGAAAGTATCAGAATTAGAAATTGAGAAGATGGAAATTATTAAGGAGTTAAATAGTCAGAAAGAAAAACTAAGCCAATGTTCATATGCACTCAATGATTTGCATATAAGTAAGCAGCAGCTTCAGAATAATATTAAAGATCTTCAGGAACAATTAAGGAAAGCCCAGGACTGTAATTTACATAATAAAAAAGAAATTGGAGAATTGCAGAAGAGACTAAAAGAAAGAGAGGAGGAACTTTCTGTATGCTTGAGCAAGTTAATAGAAAAAAGTAATCAGGAATCTAACCATGCTTGTCAAGATCTGATTCTGAAGGAAAGAGAAGTAGAAATCGTGAAACTACAGAATGACATTTCAGAAAAGAAACAACTAAATGAAGACTTGGAGAAATCTCTGTCTGATATCAGAACAGAAAATGGAAAGCTGATAGCGGCTATTGAAGAACTAAAACAGGAGTTAAGTGATGCCATTTCTGAGAAAAATAAAGTTTTCTTGGAAAAAGACACTGTTGTGGAGGCTTTGAAAACGGAAAAAAGACAGTTAGAGAGCGATTTAAATCAGACAGAAAAGAGGCTTTTGGAACAAGCACATAAGTATAAGCAAACTATTGAGGAATTATCAAATGCAGGTAGTATGGATACCACAGCATTGCAGCTTGAACATGAGCGCCTAGTTAAACTAAATCAAGAGAAAGACTTTAAGATTGCTGAACTTGAAAGGAGCATTGAGCAGATGGAAATTGACCATCAAGAAACAAAAGAGATGTTGACTACTAGTTTAGGAGGACAAAAGCAGTTGACAGAACTCATAAAAGAAAAAGAGGTATTTATTGAAAAGTTTAAAAATCAAGCCTTACAAGTGAAGCAGGAACTTGAGGAATATATGAAAGTTTCAAAAAAGCAGGATGTCTTAAAACAGAACTTAGAGGAAAAAGACAGAAGTCTTGCAGTCATGAAGGAAGAAAATAATCATTTGAAAGAAGAAATTGAACGCCTTAAGGATCAGCAAAGTAGATCTGTGCCTGTGGTTGAGCCTAAAACTCTAGATATTATTATTGAACTTGAAAGTGAGGTAACGCAGTTAAAAGTGATAAAGAATAATCTTGAAGAAGAAATAGAAGTTCATAAAAAAACAATAGAAGATCAGAATCGAACAACAGTGCAACTTCAGCAGTCTTTGCAGGAGCAAAGAAAGGAAATAGATGAGTCTAAATTTCAGTGTGAGCAAATGAATGTCACACATGAAAGACTTTCGTTAGAGAAAGATGAGGAAATCAAAAATTTGCAGAGAACAATTGAACAAATTAAAACTCAGTTGCACAAAGAGAGACAGATTATTCAGACTGATTCCTCTGATCTTTTTCAGGAAACCAAAGTTCAGACTCTTAATGGAGAAAATGGAAATGAAAAACATGACTTATCTAAAGCTGAAATTGAAAGGCTAGTACAAGGTATCAAAGAAAGGGAGATGGAGATTAAGCTTCTAAATGAAAAGAACGTTTCTCTAAGTCAGCAAATTGATCAGTTGTCTAAGGATGAAGTTGGCAAACTTACTCGGATCATTCAAGAGAAGGATTTAGAAATACAAGCTCTCAATGCTAGAGTTTCCTCAGCTTCCTATAGGCAGGATGTTCTTTGTCTTCAGCAGCAGCTGCAAGCTTATGTAATGGAAAGAGAACAAGTACTAGCAGTTCTGAGTGAAAAGACAAGAGAAAACAGTCAGTTAAAAACAGAGTATCGTAATATTATGGACATGGTCGCTGCTAAAGAAGCAGCTTTGGTAAGGTTGCAAGAGGAGAATCAAAAGTTATCTAATAGATCTGAAAACAGCAGTCAGGACATGTCTAGAGAAACTATTCAGAATTTATCCCGTATTATTCGAGAAAAAGATATTGAAATAGATGCTCTAAGTCAAAAATGCCAAACCTTATTGACTGTCTTGCAGACATCCAGTACAGGTACTGGTAATGGGTCAGGAGGTGTTAACAGTAACCAGTTTGAGGAACTTCTACAAGAACGTGATAAACTAAAACAGCAAGTAAAGAAGATGGAAGAGTGGAAGCAACAGGTAATAACCACGGTTCAGAACATGCAGCATGAGTCAGCTCACCTCCAGGAAGAGGTACACAAGCTTCAAGCACAAATTTCAGTTGAAAGCGACAGTAATTCAAAGTTGCAAGTAGATTATAATGGCTTGATTCAGAGTTACGAACAGAATGAGAAAAAGCTGAAAAGTTTTAGTCAGGAATTAGCACAAGTTCAACACAGCATAGGACAGCTTCATAACACCAAGGAACTTCTCCTGAGTAAACTTGATTTGGTAACACCATCTGTGGCAATGGCTTCCACCGTTACACGGCTTTCAGGCGTTCAATACACTGCTCCTGAAGTACTCAGTGATGAGTCTAAACTCCTTCAAAAGGAGTTGGAACAACTGAAAAAAAACTTGCAAGAAAAAGATTCAACTATTAAGACTCTTCAGGAAAACAATCAACGATTATCTGATTCTGTGGCTACAGCATCAGAGATTGAAAGAAAGAATCAAGAAGGGACTGAGGCAGAGATGAGGCAGATCAAAGAAAAACATGATGTCTTACAGAAATCACTTAGGGAAAAAGACATATTAATTAAATCTAAAAGTGATCAGTTACTTTCAGTGAGTGAAAATCTTAGTAACAAAGAAAATGAAAATGAGCTTTTGAAGCAAGCTGTGACTAATCTTAAAGAAAGAAATTTAATTTTAGAAATGGATATTCGAAAACTGAAAGAAGAAAATGAAAAAATAGTTGCAAGGTGTAGGGAAAAAGAAACAGAATTCCGAGCACTTCAGGAGACTAATATGCAATTTTCAATGATGCTGAAAGAGAAAGAGTTTGAGTCACACTCAATGAAGGAAAAAGCTCTTGCTTTTGAGAAGCTGTTGAAAGAAAAAGAACAGGTATGTACATTCATATTTCTGAATATCTTTTGAAATTACTTACATGGTAATGCATTTTTGTGTATATGTAGCTATCAAGTGTTTGCCTGAAATCCGTTTGTGACTCCTTACTGCATTACACTACAACAAAAATCATCCCTGTGCAAAGTTAAGAAATTAAAAGTCAGCAGTGAGTGGTTTACAGTGTTATCTGTTAGTTGCACACCTATAAAGAACATGTTTCACTTATTCCGAAATTGCTTATTGATTGAACTGCTCCTTAATATTTTGCTTTGGCTCAGTTGTTCATTAAGTGCCCTATATTATTTTTACTGTATGGTGCTCAAACTTCGGCGGAGTTGGCCAGCAGGACTAATTTTCCAATGTGCTCTCCTCTGGCATTTGTCATTCCAGTGTGATTGCTTCACAACATCCCTGTGAGATGAATGGGTTTATGTATCTTGCTTTTACGGCTGGAGAAACTCCACTGCAAAGAAAGATAAAAGATTGGACAAGCCAAACTAATGATTTCTTCTCTACAATTTGATATACAGAAAAATTGATACTGTTTTCAAAGCGTGTGTTCAGAGAAAAGTTGCAGTGGCTTATTAATTGTCACGTATGCAATTTGAGGAAGAAACTTTTTTAAAAGAGCCGAGAATTATGTGACACCGTTGATACACAGGACAACAGCATGTTGTATGAGCTGCTGCTACTGAAGTTAATGAAGTAACGTGTGAATTGCCTCTTTCTCTTTGAGAAATAGGCGTTAGGTACAGTGCAAAAGTCTTCCTGTAGTTTTGACAAAGACTTCACAGCAGGACGCCAGGACGTAGACAGTTTGGTTTGGGCAAGAACAACCCCATGTATGAGTACAAGTTGGGGACAGACCTGTTGGAGAGCAGCGTAGGGGAAAGGGACCTGGGGGTCCTAGTGGACAGCAGGATGACCATGAGCCAGCAGTGTGCCCTTGTGGCCAAGAAGGCCAATGGCATCCTGGGGTGTATTAGAAGGGGTGTGGTTAGCAGGTCAAGAGAGGTTCTCTTTCCCCTCTACTCTGCCCTGGTGAGACCGCATCTGGAATATTGTGTCCAGTTCTGGGCCCCTCAGTTCAAGAAGGACAGGGAACTGCTAGAGAGAGTCCAGCGCAGAGCCACGAAGACGATTAAGGGGGTGGAACATCTCCCTTATGAGGAGAGGCTGAGGGAGCTGGGTTTCTTTAGCTTGGAGAAGAGGAGACTGAGGGGTGACCTCATTAATGTTTATAAATATGTAAAGGGCAAATGTCATGAGGATGGAGCCAGGCTCTTCTCAGCGACATCCCTTGACAGGACAAGGGGCAATGGGTACAAGCTGGAACACAGGAGGTTCCACTTAAATTTGAGGAAAAACTTCTTTACTGTAAGGGTGACTGAACACTGGAACAGGCTGCCCAGAGAGGTTGTGGAGTCTCCTTCTCTGGAGACATTCAAAACCCGCCTGGACGCGTTCCTGTGTGATATGATCTAGGTAATCCTGCTCCGGCAGGGGGATTGGACTAGATGATCTTTCGAGGTCCCTTCCAATCCCTAACATTCTGTGATTGTTTGCTTTGTAGGCTCTGAAAGTGAGTATGTCCTGGTGGGCAGTCTTTTCTGGTAATTAATTCCAAACAGATAATTTTCTTTCTTTCCTCTGTACTGTCTAGGTCCCCATTCTCTTCGTCTTGGTGGTCCTGATCACCATTCTTCAATCTTCTCGTACAGTTGTGCCCCTCATGCATACTGTTCTTATTCTTCCTGTTGCCTTTAGCATCCCTTTTCGTTTTCCAAAGTTATGAGCATTGCCTGTTTTAGAGAGTGGTATGTATGCAAACCATTGCTAAGTAACTTGGCATTAATTTTTTTCCCCTGCTGTAAGTATAATAGAAAGTTTCATAGAATCATAGAATGGTTTGGGTTGGAAGGGACCTTAAAAATGATCTAGTTCTAACCCCCTGCTTTGGGCAGGCACATCTTCCACTAGACCAGGTTGCTCAAAGCCTCATCCAACCTGGCCTTGAACACTTCCAGGGAGGGGCATCCACAACTTCTCTGGGCAACCTGTTCCTATGCCTCACCACCCTCACATCTCTTTGAAGCCTTTTCAAACTATCAACTAAATCTGCAATGTAATGTATTTGGAAAAGCAAAATATTAATTACATTTAAAAAAATGTGTCTTTTTAAATTTATCATTTTGAAGTCTGAACTTTGACATAATATATGTGAAAAACTAGGAATTTTTTTTTTTTGGAGAAGTTTGACTTAGGACAGATGTTAAGCTCTGTTTGCTCATTGTAGAGGTTTCCCTGTCCTGTTCTAAATAAATACTATGGAATTACAATGAGAAGTTTTATTGTCTCGAAGTACAGTTACATTATGAAAAATAGCTTTGAATTACCACTGGGACTTTTTATATTCATTAGTCTTGCCCATATAAAATATACTAATACTTTATAAATTCACACTCTTACTCTTTTGTTTTGTTTTGTATTCTAACTCTTGGAAATCTGCATTGTCTGGCTAGGTTCTCTGTCTCGCATGTCTTTGGCCTGCAGACTTTCACTTGCTGATGGCTTAGGCTTTCAGTTTCACAAGCATGGAATATTTGTCTGGACAGTTTTCTTGCACAAATAGGAGAAGTTCCTGTTACACGCTTTGTGTTCACCACGGAGAACTAGGAAAAATAGTATTCAAACAGTTTTGTATTTTGTGTGCATGTTAGAAGATAATGATGTGAAAAGAGAATGTTTGCCTGCAGGTTTATGGTTCTACTGCAAAAAGAATTTTACTATATTCAGTTTGATTAATAAAAACAAGTAATTGAAGCTCATAAGTATTAGTGATTAAAAGCAAAGATTGGTTTACTTTTATCCAACATATTCAATAAAAGTAACTGCTTTCAAAACAACATATGAGACAAAATGTAAAGAGCATGCTGAAAAGTTTCAAATTAATGAAAATGCATTCACGTGTACATGTGAATTCTGTGTAACTGACATACACTTCTCCTTTATGTGCTAATGTAAAGTTGTAGTAAATTGCATGTAAGTGGAACATTATTCATTGAAATTTGGCATCTGAAAATGTGATGGACATTGCTGTGATTCATTGAAGGCTAATCTTTGGGAGTGAGGTCACCTTATGGTTTGTTTTTAAAGATTTCTTCATGTGTTTAGTCTTAAGTTCGGACAAGCTGACCTACCTAGGCTGATGCTCTACATGTGCATGGCCTGATAAACAGGTATCGCAGAGAACAGATGGCAAACACTGGGGGAAAAGTGAGATTTTCAAGTATACAAGTGTCTGAGAGACTATGTACATAATACATCTCTCTCATCTAAACGTAGGTAGGTATCTGTTCACAGCAGTCCGTTAAGACAATGCATCTGTATAGTGTCTTTCAGCAATAAATAACTTTTACTTTGTCTTGTAACATGTGAATGAAAAAACTTCAAAATAATATTTTCCTTGAATGTTCTTCTATGCTGTAGGGCCATGTGTGTTCTGTCTTTTCCCTTGTTACATCGGTATTGTCTTTACGCTCTTCTGTGAAAAGACTACATCTCTTTTGGTAAAACTATTTGCCATGTTTGAAATGCTTGTTTCTGCCTTCAACAGGGCAAGACAGGAGAATTGAATCAACTGTTAAGTGAAGTTAAATCAATGCAGGAAAAGGCTGTTACTTTTCAGCAAGAGAGAGACCAAGTCATGGTAGCACTCAAACAGAAGCAAATGGAGAGCAGTGCCCTGCAGAGTGAGGTACACCACCAAATAATTTACAGTTGTGAGAAATAAAGGGAAAAAAAATATGAAATTGCATCTGTAATATTTTCTGGGTTATTTTTGGTAGCAATCTTGTAAAAAGCATTTAAAATCGATACACATGCAACGTGCTTCAATGGACATGTTTTATGTTTGCTTAAAGTATTTTATGAAAGGTGGTAGTACCAGCAACTTAAGGTATGTTCTACACAGATACAGCATTTGCATGAGAAAGAGCAGCGCCTAAATCAGGAGCTGGAGAGGTTGCGTAATCACCTTTTAGAAATGGAGGACTCCTACACTCGAGAAGCTGTAGCTGCAGAAGACAGAGAGGTCAAGCTGAGAAAAAAAGTTTTGGTTTTGGAAGAAAAACTCATGTCCTCATCTACTGCAGTGGAGAATGCCAGGTAGTCTTTTAATTTATACAGCAGTGGCATTGGCTGTAAATATCAGTTAGCTAGACTGGTACTGATGACTTTATTTTACTGGATTACCATTCTATATCATGCTAAGCACTTGAGAAAACAAGAGGATATGAACTTTTGTTACTCTAAATCAGGAAGATGATTTGAAAAATACTTGGCTACTGTTGAGAATTTAAGAAGGTGTTTGTCCTTTTAGTAGCAACTGTTGAAATCTCACATCTTTGACAGTGCTTAGAACAAGAAACAACAAAAATCCCTCAACCCATCAATTTAGTTGTCTGTCAAATCAAAAAAGATGGACTTAACTTACTTTTAAGTCAAGGCTTCATTCAGTTTGAGAAGGTCTTTATTTTATACACTTCAATGCACAGATGTGACTGTCAAGCTTTGTGAATTGCTTTTGAGACAAGTACACATCCTTACTTTATACCTGATACCATAGAAAGTATACACTGCTGTAAGCTTTTTTCTGCATATATATATAAAGCAAGATGTGTTGAAGTTCTCATGGGTAGCAGAATCTGGGAGGCTAGAGCCAATTGTGGTTTTTTATTTATTTGCCATAATAATATTTTTCAGCCAGAACAATTAAAACCCAAGTATTAAAATTACTCAGTGCATATCTTGACTGCTTTAATATTGTTTTATTTAAAGGAATGTTGGTTACTTTGGGCAAAAGAATTCTTTTTTCATCTTACTACAGTCGTCCAAATGAACAAGCATTTTAATCAAAAAATATGTATGTAGCTGCAGTCTTTCTTTTTTCTTGAAGTGCCAAAGAGGGATTCTGCTCCTGATGTTCTCAGCAAAGAGATTTCTGAGTTCAGCAGAATTTGTTGTGAACAGTTGTGGAGAAAATGGAAGAGTTGGGAGAAGGTTGTGTTAAAACTGTTCATCAGAATGTTTCTTAATTCTTCATCAAACTTGTCAAATACCTTTCAAGAAATACAGCTTATTTCCCACCTGATATGCACTCTTTAAAAAGACTGGCATAGGAGTAAATCAGGTTCATAACTTCCCATTATGCAAAAATATTAAATGAGTTATTCAGTGGTCAGTATGGAGCAAGATAGTACATACTGAGTTCTTGGAGACTGGCTTTAAAAGTAAAAATTGGTAGAAAGACCTATTGATTCATGTGGTAATTGAAGCAGAAGATTAGCAAGATATGGATTCTTATTTTGGTAAAGATACTGTTACGATAGTCAACAACAAAGATTAGTTTTTTCTTTTTCTAATGCACATCAAACAAAAGTAGGTTTTTGGTTTTGATTGCCAAAATTTTATTACCATACTTATTTAAAATCTGTTGTTAGGTTTTTGTCATTTTTCTTTAAGAGGAATCAGGAAAAAAAATTGCTTTCACTTTTAGAAATTGAGCTGAAAAATTAAAGGTAGGCTATTTTTGCTGGGATTTAATGTGGTGACTTCTGTTATTGTCTTCATAAATAATGTGTTTTATTTTCTTTAAGTCATCAAGCTAGTCTGCAAGTTGAATCTTTGCAAGAGCAATTAAACCTGGTTTCAAAGCAGAGAGATGAAACTCTGCTACAGCTCACCATCTCACAGGACCAAGTGAAGCAGTATGCATTGTCACTGGCCAACCTGCAGATGGTACTAGAGCAATTCCAACAGGGTAAGTTTTGTCAAGAAATAGCAAAGATTGCAACAGGCATTTTTCAACTGGAATAATTACCATATTTTGGTGCTTTTTAAATATTAGCTATCTGGTTTCCTTTTTGATAGCTTGAATTTCAGAATCTGTTGTCTTTTAAAAAACTTATAAAAACAATTCTGGCCTTGTGAAAATTGATGGTCAATATCCCATTTATGAAACTTGAATTCCACCTCTACCTCATGAAGGTCAGATATGATAATGCTGAGGTTTTGCAGTTGTGTGTCCCAAAAAGAGTTACATGTTGTGAATCAAGATTTTTTTTGTTTTGTTTTGTATTTTTAACCCTTTAGAAGAAAAAGCTATGTATTCAGCAGAGCTGGAGAAACACCAAAAACAGGCTGCAGAATGGAGGAAAAAAGCAGAAACCTTAGAAGAAAAAGTTGTGTCACTGCAGGTGGGCTGAATAATGAAATTGAACCCTGTGATACTCAATGCTAATTCTTGTTGAATTTTTTGTTTTTAACTGCCGTGTTAAGTGTCACTGTCTAAGAATACATTAAGTTATGTAATTATACTCTCTTTCCTGGAAGAGAGAGGGGCACTAAAAGAAGGTCAGCAAAGTAACATTCCTGTGCTGACCATCCATTTTCCGAGGATGTTTACAATCCAGTTATTCTAAAGAAGAAGTGATGGAGGTCTCTGCATCTGTAACGTTTGATCTGTGCTGTATTAGCATAATTGTGATAGTGAATTCCCTTGCTTCTCATTTTGTCCCTTTCCTGTCCTCTATTCAGGAAAGTTTAGAAGAGGCGAATGCTGCACTGGATGCAGCATCAAGGCTTACTGAGCAGCTTGATATCAAAGAGGAGCAGATTGAAGAGCTTAAGAAAGAAGGTAACTACATTTTTTTATCTCTGCTTAAAACGTTCCAAGCAGCTGAGCAGACAATGTAGTATTCCTAAAAACTTACCAAAATTTGTCTCCTATGAGGAAAAAATAATTCTGTGCCACCTTTTGAGGACTTCCTTGTTTATAAAGCAAATTTGAAAAAGTATTGTTTACCTTCTGTTAGGGATCTTTCTCAATAGAAATGCGTGTAGTAGCTGGGTTTTTTCCCATTTTTTTCCCCCATAAATACCAAAGCCCTTGATTTAGCTCTGTAAGTTTCTTTTTCGAAAGTTTGTAAAATACCAAATGTTGTCCCATTTTCCAAAGTAACTACCTGCTATATTTGACATACACACAGGAATACAGTGAGGTAGAGAGAAAGGGTGTGCTGTTGGTAAGAGATGTAGAGGGAGCAGCTCTTGCACATATGTGAGACTGTCTGAAGAGATTATGTGGAAGGTCTTGGACACATCTTTAGGTTGTATTTTTAGATCTAATTTCAAATAAGCTTCCTGATTGCTCATATTTAGGAAGATGCCTTTTATATTGTTCTCAGATTAAGCGCTCTAATATTTGATGAATGTCATTGCCTTGGATTTGAAGACAAAACTTGGCCAGATGGTAGAGGAATTTGCTAGAAGAAACTGTTTAGAAAAGGAAGAATATTTATGGTGAGGGTGGTCAAATGTTGGAATAGGTTGCCCAGAGCTGTGGAGTGTCCATCCATGGAAATACTCAAAACCCAGTGGGCCATGGTCCACGGCAGCCTGCTGTAGATGACCCTGTTTGAGCAGAGGGGTTGGACTAGATGATCTAGAGATCCTCTCCAACATAAATGTTTCTTTGATTTTTGTGATTCTGTGAATGTTTTGGTATGTGGGTTGTTTTGGGTTTTTTTCCTCTTTCTGACATCACTAAAACATGAATTCTGTAAGAGATGCGTAGCCTTTCATAAACAAATTTAGCATTAAAACTGTAGGAAAGCCTAAAGAGGCAGAATAACCTTTACTAAAAACTGATATAATTTCAATGTATTTCTGTTTTATGGCCTTATGCTCTTTAGTCTAATCAAATGGGAGAAATGAAAGGTAATGTCTATATAATGTATTTGAGTATCAAACATCAGTAAGATTTATAAGCTCAGAGGTGAGAGGTCACTTGGAGGTGACAAAATAGCTATGCGAGTAACATAAGATCTCTTTTTTTTTTTTTTTTTTCCATTACTGCATTAGTATTAGTTTTCTTGAGAAAGGAGTCAATAGCATTAGCTAAAGCAGGACTTAGGACAAATAATAATTTTGCTGGATTTCTGTACTTACATCTCAGGCCTGACTTGTAATTTTGTGTGCAATGTTTCATTGAACCAAGAGGGAAAGTTACATCTCTGTGTCTAGTTGCATGACAGTTCTGATATGGGTGAACTTATTAACAGTACTGACTGCTGAGGGAATAGGCTTTTTTTTTTTTATTGTCTTCATTTGTCTTTTCCTCCTCCATTTTCCCAACTGAGTCCTACTTTCCACTCTTTATTTCTGTGGGTCACCATATTTTGTTGTTGCTGCAGCATCCTGTGTTATAGTCAGGCTTTCACTGAGCACATGGGATAAATCTAAAATCAGAGGGAAGCTTGTGACTGGTCCCTGAAGCGGCTCTAAAAAGGGAGCTTGAAGAGCAGAGGTTTGCTTACTCTCTGTGGTTACTTAACAGCTCTTACTTTTGTTTTTTTTTTTCTTCCCCCATGTCTGTGGGAAATTTTTGGGTGAATGCCTTCAATTAAGGCTTGCTTGTGGAAGACCTGGAATGTCATTTCTGCTGGATGCAGTGGTAACTCTTGCTCTGAACATGTAAAACTAATTATTGCTATTAATTTTAAAATTATAATTTTTCTTACTCTTGAAATAAGTAATATTTTCTTAAAGCATACTTGATTATGATCAGATAGTTCATGTGAAAAGTAATTTGAAAGTCTTCACAATTTCAGCAAGAACTCTACAAAAAGTTACGGCTTTTCTACTACATAATAGAATGAGTACTTACTTAAATTTAGTTGTCTAAGTGCAATTTGGCATCCAAGTGGGCATCATAGGAATGCTCCCTGAGTTCACATAAGAATTTTACAAGCTAAATTAAATTTCAAGCTGCTACACGCATGTACAACTAAACACTAATTTGTTTTTGAATTGACTGTACTGTATATCTCTGTCTCACTACAGACATTCACAGCAAAAGTTTTCGAACACCCTGGATTGAAACTAACTTTGGCATAGGCAAACATGGCACTCTCAAATGGGGAGCTCTTAATTATTGGTTAATTTTGATTGCAAACCTTTGCATATGAAAGGAGGGGTTTGAACTTTGAGAGAAAAATGAATCTCAGTAATTTATCAAGCTATGTTGTATTGCAAGCATTTTACTTGTTAAAAAAATTGAAAAGGGATTGTTGCATAAAGGAAACAGCACTTTAATGTTGTTGTAGAATAAATCATAATTTTTATTGAAAAAAAGAGACCACTCCATTTTCTCTATTTACACAAGAAAACATATAATGTCTTATTGAAAATTGGCCAAATACATTCCCAGACACAGTTTTGTTGGCCAAATCTTTTGAAGGGTTTCTTTATGGATTTTTTTGGCAGGAGAAGTGATTTTAATGGAAAAGTATAAGATGTACCAGATGCAGTTTTCTGGATTGCCATAAATGGTTAACAAATTATTGGAGACTGTTGTAAATGTCTGGTTCACAGCAGTCCATGCTGAATTTTGGCTCGGGTCTTCTTTGTTTTTCAGTATTTTCATACACCCGAAGTACGTGTTTAAGTCCTTTTCAACTCTAAGATTCTATTTTAGAAGGAAATATTCCATTTAAAAAAATATGTTTAATGATGGAGTTGCATAGTCACTGTGGATGGAATATAGCTGTGTAGCTGTCCTTAAAAGTTGGTACTCTTTGTTATTAAATCTCTTTGTCAGGAAAAATAGAAAACAAGTAACATTTCATTGGAATTATTAATACGTGTTCTAAAATTCATCGTGAATAAAAATTGAAAAGGAAACTCGCGATTATCTGGCTTTGTAGAGCAATAGCAAGAGCATGAGATTTACTTGAAACTTGTTTTAGATGCTGTTTGTTTGTATTTTTGGGGTGTTTGTTAGTAGTTTAACTTTTTAAATTCCCTTTTATTCTGCAGAGACCCAAATAACAACTCAACTTCCATGTATGCTCCTACAACTGTTATCATTCCATAATTATATTGCAAATGTTTTCCTTCAAGTATTTGGGTCGTATTTAACCACATTTACAAAGTAGCATAACTTTAAGTAAGTTTAAACCTTGAAACCGTGGATTAATTCTCCTGTGCCTCACCCTAGTGTTTTGAGAGAGAGGAGTGCTGAAGAGCAGTCACATTATTGGAATGGATTTCAGTGCATATGGATGTAGTTGTTACAAGATATATTGTTGTATAATATATATAATTTTGTTTGGTTTTTAACTTGTTTTGAATAAGAAGCTTAATATGTGTGTTCCTCGAATAAGAACTTTCCCAGCATGACATTAGTTAGAGAGTATAGAGTAGAACAAACTAAAATTCATATTTGTGAAGTATAATGTTTATATAAAGATGTAAAGTATTTGAACAGGACATTAGGTTGTATTCATTTCACAGCCTAGCTCTTTGATGTATATATACCAAAACTCTGTGCGGGTTCTCATGGAGTCATTGGTGTTAATTGAGAACCATGTTGTGTCAGCATAGTTGTGGCATTCATTTATTAAAGATTGAAAGTCATGTGGAAACTAGAGTGGAATGCTTTTGATGCATTCCAGATGATTTGAAGGGTATAAAAATTTATAAAAGTCACTTTTCTTACAAAGATGCTGAGGCTTTTTAGAAATGAACTACAAGATAGATACAAGTAAAGTGTATCTTAGGTGTGTTTTGTTTTGCTTTTTAAATAAAGCACTTTTAATTAGCATGAGCCCAAGAAGTGTTAAAATGGTAGGGAAATTAAGTTGATTGGCAGTTTTTCCATAGGATTTGAAGATAGGCATTCAGAGGGAGAGGAGAAAAAGCTCATCATTTCTGCTTATATAACTGTAGGGTAGAGTTGATCTTTGCATGGACAGTCCATGTTATAATGTATTTGTCAGGCTTTTCTGTGTGATTAAGACTTACTTGTGATTTTATTAGGAAAAAAGTAGCTTCAAAGGTAGTATCTTGCAGAACCCCAGTCTGGTGAAAAATTATATTTTTGCTGTCTTAAGGTGAAGCCATTTGTAGTTTATCTTCTAAGAATTCTTTGTACCTTGTAATTATTTGTTTTCTTGTCTGAGAACATTTTACTGCCAGTGTTCTTAAATCCTGTGTTTGGGGATTTAAGTGAGATAAATTTTTTTCTAGTACTTCTTACTCTGTTTTTTGTGCAAACTTGCGTAGACGTGAACATCAGATACTTTTATCCAGTTTCTAGTGTATCTGAGTTTTTATAAAGAGGAAACTTTGTGCCTCGTTTCCTTACAATCAGAATGTTGCAAAATATTTATGGCAAGCAAAGGTTTAGGAGAATTTTTTTCTTTATTATGAGCTTTATTTTTGAGTTTTGTGGGAGGTCAGAGGAGGCCTGAGTTGCTGACACGGAATGATTGGAGTAATTGGGTGTATTCTGTATTTGAGCTAACAAGTAATTTGTGTTAGTGGAATTTTAGAATTGTAGAGAAGTTGGTGCTGTGAATTTATTGGGCAAGGGTGAATATAACAATACCATGGCATAGCTCCTTTTAATGAAATGGGCTACTGCATTTGTATCTCCCTCATTAAATACTCTGATGTTGTAAGGGTCAAGTGTGTAGATAGTAGAGAAGTCATTAAGGTCAGGAATTTCAGAAAGCTGAAAAGTTATAGCACTAGTGAATGCAGAATCTAAACTCCTCTCTTACTCTTCTAATAATTCCTGTTTTGGGTTTGTGGAGAGCAAAAATAGGGTCCTTTGTGCAGGCCAAGAATGTAATTATTGATGTTGTGATATCCTAGATGAACTGATTTCATTGCAGCCACTACAGAACAGTATCAGAACTTGGAGTCAGTATGCAAAAAAAGGCAGAAAATCTTTGTAGTGACTCCTAGCACACTCCTAGACAACCTCATATTAATTAACTTACAATACTGGCCTATTCACTTAATTGGCAGGCCATGATGCCTGGGTGAAAGTGTTTGCCATCGTCCTCTCAGTTTTGTCTCTGGTTCATGGTAGCTGTGGCATTTCATTTCTGCCATTTTTAACTGAATGTTTATATTCCCAAAAGTATGGGGACTCTTGCATAAACCTCTGGAGAACCTTTCTTGCCAGTATACTCCATCATAAAGTACAGCACTGGTTCTAGGATGCATTAGTGTGTCCCAGCATTCTGTTTCAAGAGCTTGTGTCGGTTAACAGGAGTGGGAAAGGTCCTAACAGAAGAGACAGACCCACAACAAGTTACTGATGTTGCTCTGCTAGCTGGTAATTCTCCTGGGAGACTGGAGAACTTAGTACTTCAAGGGTATAGCAACTTGATGGTATGCAGAATAGCTGGATTTAGGAAATATTTGAGGTTAAGGACTGAGATAAAAGACCTGATGCCAACTTGCAGTTTGGCCAGACTATGAAATAGTGCCACTGCAGGACCTCGAACAAGAGTTTCTTTCCAGTTCTGTTATTATCTAAGTGGAACAGAGCAGTTCATCACACCTTCTGCAGCTGATTTCTTTTCTCTGTTCCTGTACTTCAGCATTGGGTATCATTGTAGAAATTTTAGCATATGGTTTCAAATAATAATCACTTCTTAAGTTGACACTTTTTTATAAAAAAATCAAGCTGATTTTGTTTTTAAAAAAAGCACCATAACAGTATTAGCATATTTTTATTTTTAAATGTGTGTATTATTAATAAGTTTTGCAACAAAGTTTCAAAGTTTCTGTTTTTGTTTATTTGCTGTGACATAACATTTTATAGGTGAGATCAGAAGAGAAATGTTAGAAGATGTACAGAATAAACTAATGAATCTTATGAACAGCACAGAAGGAAAAGTGGACAAGTAAGTCTTTAATGAAAGACTTGATATACATTTTGGGGGTTTATTCCTCACAATGTACAGATATGTTACTAACATAGTTCCAAGAGTATTGCAGAACTGGGCTTCTGTATGTGATCTTGTAGTTATACTTTGATTATTTTGACATTTTTCAATTGCTTGGTGGTTGTAAATAGTAATTTTGATTAGTAAAACCAATATGTATATAAATTTGGATTCCTGATACGTTTCTTAAGTAGAATTGCACTTCAATAGCATGAGCTCTGGAAATGGAGATAAAAGTTCTTAATGAACATCTGTTACAATGTCAAGGTGTAAATAGCAAGCCCTTTCATGTACCTAGCATCACCTGGATGTTGTATAAATCTCTCATCCTTGGTCTTTTTTTTTTTTTTTTCCTTCTCTTTACCTGTTAGAACTGAAATAGGGATAGACAAATGGTTTCCTCTGTCCCCTTCCTTACATCTTGATTTGGGACTGTGCTTAAGTATCTGTTTAAATGCTCTGCTGAGTCAAGATCTTAGAATAAACATTTTCCCTGATTGGAGTACTTACATCAAAACGTGCTCATGTTTGACCTTACTGCATACAATATTTCTAATACTGTCCAAATTGACACTTACAGTGTAAGAAATGTTCTAACTTGTAGGGGAAGGAAATTGGTGAGGTGCCCTTTTAGTTCCTTGTATTAGATTGCTTTATTTGGGTTATTGTAAATTGGGCAAACCTATGAGGAATAAATGCATCAATATTACGGTAACAACTGTTCTGTAAGAGCAGATTGTATAAGAACCTCCTTTTCTTCTGCAGGCTCCTGATGAGAAATCTCTTTGTTGGACATTTTCATACTCCAAAAAATAAACGTCCTGAAGTGTTAAGGTTAATGGGAAGTATCTTGGGAATAAAAAAAGAACAACTCGATGAGGTAATACTTTGCAGAAAACTAGACTTCCTTTTTTATTTGCGATGTGCTTACCTGAAAATAAAATAACCTGCTGCTAAACTAAATGTGACTGTTCCTTCACTTCTTGTGGGGAAAGCATGTTTTTTGTTCTCTCATCTGAATTCATTTTTTATGCAGGACATGCTGATCTTACTGGATTATCTTCTGATAACATTATTTTAATAGAATGGATCTAATTTTGCTGAGGACTGTTAATGCACAAAGGAAGGGGTTTAACTTTGTGCTGTTGTGTATAATAGCTGTAATATGTCAGTTACAGAAAACTAAGCTAGTTTTATATGAACCACTATGTATTGTGAAGAATGTGGGGCTCATATTTTTAAATCAACAGCCAGGTTTTTAGACTGCCAGCCTTTGGGAGGCAGAGCATAATGTTTTGACAGTAATTAAAGTTTTTATTTATCTGTAGGATTCCCACATAGTTATTGTGAATAAATACAATGAGCACAATGTTGCAGTTTCTTTTATCTGCTGCTTTATTTTTGGTTTTCTAACTTTTTTTTTTAAATACTTTCCAGTTATTATCTGAAGACCAAAGAGGAGTTACGAGATGGGTGACTGGCTGGCTTAGTGGAGGAGCTGGGTCAAAGAGTGTCCCTAGTACACCTTTGAGGCCAACTCATCAGAACATTTTTAACAGTGTAAGAATTAATTGTTCATTCTCTATGATTGAGTGGAAAAAATGGGGCAGTTGCATGTTAATGCTGATGTTTGGTTCATCAGTATATTGAGCTTCATTTACTGATGCTACTGTATCTTACATTATTTATTTGTTTTGTGCAACTGCTTTGGCATAAGGGGTTTTTTTTCTGCACTAAATAAATATGTAAGCATTGATGAAAATTATACAATACTAAGTTTTGGACTAATACAGAAATCCAATTACTGTTCCACTGGTTCCTGGGATCACTAACTTCTTAGAGTATGGACTTTATCTTGTAAACTGGCAGTGTTGGAGGTTAAATACATGTGGGAGTCTGGAATTCTGCACTATGCAACAGTATAGAAAACTGTGACATTGTATTTTGATGACTGTGTTCCCATATGGCCTTTAAATTTCATTTGAAAAGCTTCCTCAGCTGCTGCAGCTAGTGCCTCTTATGTACAGCATATAAAGTTGATATTTTAAGCTTTCAGATACTGTAAAGCAACAGTTATAGCATGGTCCATGGGAGCGGTTAATCTATGGAACTTTCCATTTTGCAGACCAGGAAATAATGCACTCAAGGGTAGAGGACTGAGGGATTAGGCTTTTTGGATTAATTTTGGTTTTTCGCTCATTGAGCTAGAAAAGCGCATTGACAATTGATTCTTGTAAATTATCTTGAAGTGTAGGGATTGGGTTTTGCCCGCTAAAATAATGCAGGCACTTAGGCCACCAGACGATTGTGGTCTGGTTAACTGTGAACGTAAAAGAGGAAAATTAATGCTTTTGTATGTGTAGTACAGGCTTTACTAAGCAAAATTTTATCTTGTGATGCTATTGACACCTTAATCATTCCATGCTTCCATTATTCAAGACTTTTTGTCAAATAAAGAAAGCAATGGGTTTTAAGAGAAATGTTTGTTTTATGTGTTTCTGGAGGAGTGACTTGCTTGAGCAAGGAAGTACTGTGATGTCAGTAGCAGCATGGGATTCTTGAAACAATTGCCTTAAATCAATAATGGAACCATGGTGGAAGTATGTGTGTTATCTTTAGAGCTTATCAATTTCACATAAATACCACTTACTGAGACAACAAAAAACTGTGTATTTTGAAAACAAATTTCATTGTCACTCACTAAGGGCTACTTAGTACCAAGTACTAAGTACCAGTACATAATCTTTGGAGGCTGTTGACAGGTTTTTGTTTTATGTTTGTATGTATTTTTAACGTACATACTTTTCAACAGAGCATCAGTAAAATATAACTAGTAGCCTCTTGTAGTCTTTTTCAGAATTGTTTGTGAAATTCCTCGAAACAGAATCTTGTCCAAGCCTTCCTCCACCCAAGCTCTCTGTTCCTGTTATGAAACCTTTAGGAGCAGCAGGAACTGGTAAAACTAGCAGCACTCCAGCGAACAGTCAAATGCAAGGTAACATTTGAAGGAAAATTTGAATCTTTACACAAAACATAAATAACTAAAGGTAGTATTTTATTTTCAAGGGGATTTCAATGATTCCGTGCTTTCTCACTTCTGAACTATGAATTTGATTTCTTTCCCCCCAATTTCCTACTTTCTATTCTCTTTTTTTTTCTTCTTCCCCTCACTCCTCCCTTCCCACTGCTTCCATACCCCACTTCCTAAAATGTCAATACAGAAGATTAGAGGGTCCAAATTCTTTTTGATATGGAAAGGCTTTAACAGCACCTCTTGGAGCCAATCAGATGCTGTGCAGACAACTCCAGATGGTATATCACTGAACCCAGTCCTGATTTTCAGCATCCCTGTTGAGCAGCTTGGGTCTCACCGAGTGAAGAATGCAAGTAATACCAACTTTGTAGTGCCTCTCTGGTATGTAGAACCTGGTTGCTCAGATAGGACGAGAGGAAATGGCCTCAAGTTGCTCCAAGGGAGGTTTAGACTGGATATTATGAAAAATCTCTTCACTGAAAGGGTTGTCAAACATGGGAAGAGGCTGCCCAAGGGAAGTTATGGAGTCACCATCCCTGGAGGTATTTAAAAGACATGTAGATGTGGTATTTAGGGACATGGTTTAGTGGTGGACTTGGCAGTGCTGGGTTAATGGTTGGACTTGATGATTTTAAAGGTCCTTTCCAACCAAAACGGTTCTATGATTCTATGACTAAAATAAAATCAGTTAAGTATATGACCTGATATGATCTCTGTAAGCTGTGTATGAGTCTTAACTTTGATTTTTCTATGGCAGAGAACAATTATGCTTATATTATGCATATTGAAATTATTTTTTTTACTCCCAATTATGTAAGAACGTAGCACTTTTGTCTAAGTAATGTAAGAGCCAAATCTTCAGTTTAACTGATCCAGTTTGTACTTATTTTTTTATGTGCATTTAAGACTTCACCTTAATACAGTCTTGCTGATTTGCAGAAGCTTGTTTTGTTTGAAACTTTAAACTCCAAAGAAAAACCCCCCAAAACCCTACGTATTATATAGATCTACAGAGATATATATATATGCTAAAAAACCCTCTTTCAATTTGCCTAAAGCAGGTGGATGGTACAAAGTATAAATGTCTACTGTGAAATACCAGTTTATATCTGAAAGCAGTATTTATTTATTTTTTAAATAAACCTAAATTAAATTTAATTTTGTTTTTACTCTTCTTCCTTGTAGTACAACAGTAATATGATAGGTAAAGTATCTACTTCACTTGGCAAAAAAAACCAATTTTCTTGTCTGGAAGAATTAAATTCTTGTGTCCTTTTATCCATTCAGGAGCTAAATTGCTGACTTGTAAAGCTAGACACCCATTATATATATCCCTTTAATTGTTCAGGTGCTTTAAGTTTTTTTGTTCCTAGAAATAAACCATATGGTAGCAGTTTTTAAGTGCTGGACACATATGTCAGTATAATATCCACACAGAAACACATTTATGAGAATTAGGATGTTTACATGATGAAAGACCTTTTTAAAACAAAAAGATCTGAATGAAATCACCTATCCAAACAATTAGTATGATATGGGAATGTCAGTTTAGTTTCTGCTCTGCATCTGGTGTAGGAACCTTGAGAACAGGTCACATCTGGAGCTGAGTGAGGATTGATGGCGGGAGGTGAGGAGGGGCAAGTCGACTTAGATTAAAAAATAGTTTAATTTTTTAATTAAAAAATTAATTAATACTCTATTAAAACTAAAATTTTATTAGAATTTGACTAATGAGTGAACATTAAGTTTTGTCTCAAGACTAAATTGTGACTCACTGTCTGTGATGTTGATTTACAGGGATTTTCTTGGGGCTGACCCTGGGGAAGCTGTGCCAATATATCATGGGGTGGGAAACCTACCTGTGTGCTGTATTGTAGTGCATGCACAAGGGCCCTTATGCCTTTGCGTAGTGCTGGAGTCAACGTGACAGATATTTCATGTCTGACATTGCATACGTGAAATGAACCTTGGCAAAGGGTGTTTGTGTTGCCTGTCAGAGATGTATAGCTTTTTTTGGGTAGCCTGAGCTGTTACTGACTTTCAGCTGCTGACAAGCACAATATGGTTGGCAGGTCCTGGGAGCGCCCCTGAGCTTTAAGTCAGTCTTGTAACTGGTGACCTGAAGTGTAGGTGTAGGAATTGTTCAGCAAAAGAAGCAGTGGCAGATGAGATCCAAGATGAGAAGATAGAATGAAAGTCTATGAGAGCATCTACAGTCCACAGCAAGAAGATAGGATTTTCGTGTTGCAAAAATAAGAGGCAATTGTCGAACTTGTGAAAAAATGCGCTAAAATTGGGTAGACTTATGAATGCTTTCTAACAAAGTGGTTTTGTTGTTGAGTTTTGTTTTGTTTTGTTTTTACATTTCAGATTCTGCAGTCTCAGGAACAAGCAGAAGACCAGATGCAAATCCATTTTTAGCACCTCGATCTGCAGCAGTGCCTCTCATAACACCTGCTAGTAGTTCTGGACATCTGCTTATGAAACCTATTTCTGATGCGTTGCCTACTTTTACACCACTGCCAGTGTCCCCTGATGCTAGTGCTGGTGCTGTACTAAAAGACCTCCTAAAACAATAGATGATCTTGAATCAATATGATTATAATAGCACTTTAAGGAAAATGAGAACACTATGCTGTATATAATTTACCACAATGAGGCCTTCTGTAAAAAGTCATGTACTTGGTTGCCATTGTACCTTGCTTTTCTTTTGATTACGAACTAACCAGTGCTTTGGAAATTCGAATAGTGTCATGAATAACCGCCTCCTTTATAACAGGCATTCATTTTGGGTGCGGGTTAAATCTTAAACTGAGAAAAAAAAAATCTATCTTGTTGCTAGATTGTAACAAGACAAATTGAAGGATTTTTAAACCTTAGTTATACTCAGAGTTGTTTCAGTTATGCATAGACAGCGTTAACTCTTTGGTGTTGAGATCCATTTTTTCCATTAAAGCGATCTGCCATTGGCACTGGGCCTTCAAGAAATATTTTTAAAATAAATAAATAATTTTTTTAAATCTCCAGCCAAAATTCATCTTCTTTGAGATGTTCAATGAATGACACAAAATCCAAAGAATAAGACTGTGTGAGCATATGAGAGTGTGCTTATTGAGCAGCTGCAGTCTTCCCGCACACAATTTATGACATTTAGTTAATGTACATTAGGACGTGTATCTCTTATTTACAGGATTGGTCACATCTGGGGGCAATTTGAGGCATGTGAATCTCTTTTTGCACAGTGATTTTATTTTTTTTTTTTCCCCCCAGCCTAATAGCTGCTTTCAGCAGTCAAACCCATCAGCACCAAGGAGTTAACTGTGGAAGGGAGTGCTTCATTCTCTAGAGGTGTCCATGTGATGAAGAGTGGGTAATTTAGCAAAAGATAGGTTCATATATATAAAGACATTGTACTCTAATGGTCTAAGATGTATATTTGAGAGACTTTTTCTCTTGCAGAATTTTGTAGATCTAAATACAGGCTTAAAGCTTGAACACATGTACAGAATTTAAAGGGAAGAAGATGCTTACTTATCTCAAATGTGTAAATAGGTCTTTGAAGACCAAGGCCAAAGTCAATTATTCTGTAAATTTTGCTGTGCTAACTTGTACACTTTGGCAGATAAAGAATAAAGTTGCACACTAAAGGAGAAGAGTCATCTGGCAAAAGACATCTTCATAATGAATCTGAGATAAAACATCTTCATTATAAAATGTGTAATTTCTAAATCTTTTTATATGCCATTCCTTGTTTAGTCAGTGTTAAGATAACTGTTGTACAAGTTCTATATTAGAACTGTCAACCTTTACTTCTCATTTTCATTAAAATACTGGATTAAATTGTTGTAAGAGTTATATTTAAATAAAATTACTGAAACTTGTACAGAATCAACCAAAATAATGTAAGAAGTCTTTGCATTTCTTTATGTAGAGGTCAAATATTGATTTTATTTATTTTTTTTTATTGCCTTGAAATCTAGCAATGTTTTTTTTAAGAACTCATTGAGTCCCTTTTCTTAGTATGTTAATATTTCATGGAAGATTTATGTAAACTTGGAAGTGGATTGACCCTTTTGAATTTTTATTTGGAATTATTTACTCCATTATAGACAAGGTAATTAACTTGGCAGTTTGATTTCTGAAAGGATAGCATCTACACATAGTATACCAAAGTAAATTCTGCATTACGAAATAAATGCAATGAGAATTTGAAATTTCCTCGGCTGAGAACATTTCAGTTTGCTACTTCAAATGTACATCCTCATTTAAGCTGGACCGGAATGGGTACCTTTTTTCTATAACAAATACAAAGAAAACTGAAATCAGATGGCTTCTGTGCAGTCTCTCTTGTTCTCGTAGTCATGTCTATGTAAGGATATATAGCTGCTTCAGAATAAAATGGCCGTTCGGTGAGCCAAAGCACAAGGAAATGTTTAGTTTTTTAAAATCATGTGGCTTACATTTTATAAATTACAAATGGACTCATGCTGCTCATTATCCCCTGAATACACTAACTGAGCTGATCTTGACTTTTGTGCGCATTTTTTCTTTAATTGCAGAGAACTTAATATGCATGTTTCTCTTCCAAGAAGCTTTGTAAATGCCAATAAATAAACCATGGTAAGACCATTTGTTCCTGCATGCTGTAAATCAGCTCCATTTATACAGTAAGCTATGAGTTTGAGGAGGAAAATCTAAAACCGAGCAAAGGTATTGAAGAACTTCAGAGTTCCTACTACTTCCGAGAGAAGAAAATCCTCTATAGGAGAAGTATAAGAGGCTTTAGTCCGTAAGTCCTAGGAGGTCTGTTGAACTATGGAGAAAATCCCCATGGCTTAGAGGTTTCTCTTCTGGGGCTTATTCCGCAACTACGTTGGTGGGTTTTGTTGCTTTGTTAGAAATCAAGTGTGCACTGTATTCCAGGTTGTACTTTCCCACTGAAAAGTGTAGAGCAATTTCATTGCCGTGTTTCTCTCGTCTGTCTTGGACTGTTTCACAGACTATTATAAACCTTGAAGATTTGTTTTTATTGAAAGATTAGTGGATGTATTTTTTCCTCTAATTTTTCTTCTGTGCTTACTTTGTGCTTGATAACTGTTTCATATATATTTACCTTAGCAGTTTCCCACATGTAAGTATGTAACTCATGTAGTCTGTCCTGTTAATTGTGTGGGTCTTTCACACAGCAGTGGGGCGGGGGGGAAAGTTCTCCGTGGAATTTATGAGTAGGTGCAGTAGTTGAAGATTTTTATTCTTCATTTAACTTAGTTGTTGTCTTTCACGTTGCTTTTGCATGGAAAAAAGAATATAGACCTCCTAGCTTTGGTCTAACAAGCTGTTGGTTATCTTTAGTGGTAAGGTAACAATTCTAGTAAGGGATTAATTTTGCAAACTTGATAATGAGAGGGAAATGTAAGGGTTAGGATTTTCTGTTCTCCTCTTTAGACTCATTTTTTGCTGTTTGCTCATCCTGCATTCTATGCAAAGAGAAGGGAGTAACTGGTTGTTCTTTCTAATTGTTACTGTAAGAGAATGCACTTTTTTCAATTACTCTTCTGCCTTAACCCAGTTAGTCACTGCCATACAGCCATATAATTTTTCACATTATAGTGACCTGTGTAGAAAGAATTTTTTTAACCAAATGTCAGTTCCCAACCTGTGTTTTGTTATTGCTTCTTATTCATGTTCTTAACCCGTTTTCCATGAATAGTTACTAATAAGGCAGGCTACCTGGAATATATATAGCTGTGATTGAGTGATGAAGTGGAAGAGACAGAATGGAAGATGCTTGCCTTGCAAGTATTTCTCATTATCACATACCTCATGGAAGCCTGGCAATTTTAAGCCTCGATGTCTTCTTACTGCCAGTTTTTATGACTTTATTGCCATGTTTTCATGTAAAAGTTCAAGAATAATTTTCTCAACTCATTTGATCGGACATACTTGATGTCGCATCCTCCCAAACATGCCCAGTTTGGGAGTAGATTTAACTAGAATAAAATTAAATTCTTTTTTTGTCACCTGAAGAAAAAATACAAACGTTTGTTTAATATGGAGAGACATTAGTATACCGTGGAAATAGCAGGGATAACAGCTTCATTCATTCTTTCAAACAGAAGTGTTTGATTTATCTAGACATTCAAACCAAAGTAGTCCTTGTGTCAATACACTTCTGTCATGTTTAAAAAAAATACATAAAATACATACATGTATATGTACACATATAGTAGTGGTAGCAGTATGGCTTGAGGAATTAAAAACATTGTATGTATTTGTTTTATTTTGGCTCTTTTTTTCCCCCCCCTTCCAGTAATTTTTATAGTTTGTTGCCTTGAGTAATTGTCTTTCAGGTGGAAAGCTTCTAATTAGGATTCTAAGAAAATAATATATAAGAATTACCAGCCTACTATTTTTGTTCTCTTGTGTTGTGCCATTATGTACTGCTGAATTTATCTGCAGCCTCGCAAAGCTTAAATATGGAAACCAGTCTGCAATAAAAATAAAGGAATAGAGAGCTGCTGGCCTCTTATTGAAAGGAAAAAAATAATTTGTATAGGGCATGTTATTTACAGAACTTGCAACACTGAGTCTTGGACTATTGTATTCATCTCAAGCTTATAGAAGAGTATGACATTCTAAATTTCAGTATCCGAAAGCATCACCTATCTAACTCTGAAATACGCTGCTGTAGCAAGTACTCATTAAAGCCTGTTGTCAGCATAAGTGTGCAAGAAACGTGCCTGTTGTTTGCTGATTGTGTTAGATCTGTTGAAAGGCTAATTTGGACAAATCTAGTTCAAGTTGGGAGTTCAGCCATGCTGCTAAAACTCTCAAACATTTTGCCGAGCAGGAGAAAGTTGTATCAAGTGATTAAAGGCTTATTTTCCTGTAGGAAATTATAATTGGAAGAGAACTGTTAATTTTTTTTGTACATAAAAAGGGGCATTTGTCATTCACTAAGTGCCCATATTAAGTAATTTGGGGTCATTCTGTGCCTTCTTATTGAGCTTGTGGCATTGCTGGTTAAATCTAATTTCTTTTTAAATGCTCACTGATGTTGTACATCATCCTTGAGCACTGATAGTGAATGGATCTTTTATCTACCGTTTTGTTAAGATTCCCATTAAGCAGCTGCTCACAGATTTTAAAATTGGTATTGTTTGTACACAAGTTTCTGTCAGTCTGTGACAAACTGCCTCTGAAACATTGGTGGTCAGCTAACAAATAACTACTGTGAATAGTCGCAGGAACATAAAAACCATTTCCCAGGCCCCTTAAACAAGCAGACTGAAAACACCCCTTTTTCTCTATTTGTAGCCATTTTGATTCGAGTTCTTTTATGCCTTGGGTTTTGGGGGGGGCGGGGGGGGAGTTGATTGTTCTTGTTGGGAACCACACACAAATGTTTCCACCTTTGAGGAAACATGATGCAGCTGCCTTGCTGCTCATGGCTCCAGCTATATGGAATGTTACACCCAAACAGAAAGTGCCCCTTTTTTTGAGTCTGCTAATTCTCTTTCATTCCTACTGCCACAGCAATATTTTCTTCCAGTGTGAATTTACACTATTTAGAGTTCTTCCTATTGCTGTAATTCTTGCAAATGTCATAGTACCCCAGCTGGGATGGCTCGTCTGGCTGCAGAAGCTGACTTTCAGATCACCTAAGTAAAGGGAGATAAGAATGTCTTTCAAATGTTTGTATGTAGTTGTGGAGTTCACAGCTGAAAATGGAGCGAGGTCTCAAACTGCTAGAAGCTAGAGGGGTGCAGATTCACACCAAGTCAAAAGTTCAAGGTAAAAAACAAACAAACAAAAAAAAAAAAGGGGGGGGTGGGACATCACAGATGACTCTCCCTTGACGTATTTCTGTTGTCATTTATTAGGTGGACTAGAAAAATACAGCAGTCAAGAAAAACATATGAATGTAGCAGCATGGTCCCAGAAGACTTGTTTTTGAATGAAGTGAAAATAAATTATTCTGATAAATTTAATACATTTACATGATGATCAAATATAGCATTGATTACCCTGACAAATTCAAAACTTCATTATCCTCATAATAAGATGAAAGAGCAATTCCTGATTTAAAGAGACAATGTCTGTTGGTTGGGATTGGAGCTTTGCCACATTTAAAAAAAGCTCAAATTTGACACCTTAAGCTTGAAGGAACTTGGCTGAATATGCAAATCAGGAAACTTCACAGCTAAGGTTATGCCTTCAAGACCGTTCAGCCACAGGCCAACTGAGCTGAGCCCCAGAAACTGAGATCAGCCCAGATAATCACATTTTCAGTGGACAGTTGCTGGTCACCAATGGTAGCAGCTCTGTAGTGGTGTGCCCTTTTGGTTTAGCAGGGTAAATATTACCCTAAATTGATAAAGAAGAGATGGCTGCAGCTTCTTATTCAACGACAGAAGATAAGCTTTGTTTCTTTATCTGAGACCATGGAGAAAGGATCCCTTGGATCTTAGTTTTGATTTATAGTGGCAGAGACAACTTGCCAGTTTCTTAAGTGACCAGCAAACTTCGGATCATACTGCACATAGCTTGGCTTCTTCAAAGCACCAGTCTGCTGTCAAATATTAGGAGTATAAACATTTTACCCTTTGAATTATGTAGAAATGAGTGTAAGTATCAATATTTTTTCTGCTACGTTCCTAAACCCTGTACAATCTCAGTGGTTCTAATGCACAGTCAGCTGAAAGAGGCGCACACAGGAGTCCTCAATCATCTACCTCTAGCAGAGTGTACCTTAATGAAGTTCAGTTTTACTTTGGCAAGATCCAGCATATCTTAGGCCTTAGGCCCCCTGCTCTGAAGGAACATATGGGGAATATATTCCCACATTCTCTTATGGTTAATGGGCAAGTACATGCAGTCAGTGACAACAGAGGAGTTAACACGTTTCATGAAGGTGTGAAAACAAATCAAACTGGCAACAAGTGGGACAACAGACACAGTAATGCACAATAGTGAAACCTGGCTATAACGTTCATTTGGGGCATGTATTTGTGTAGATCAATCGCGTATGTCTTTTAGGGCCTCTATGCTTATTGTGTGGGTTAAACTTTAACCTAGTCTGCCGAAAAAAGGGAGATTATGTGCACTTCCTGCAAGTGGATGAGAAGATGAAATACGTTTGTTAGCACCCACACTCCTTTACTGAAGTCTAAAATGTGCATCTGAGAGCAGAAAACTTGAAGTTTTTCCAAAGAAAAGGGTGTTCTTCACCACCAAGACTGGAAAATGTCTTTCTGGATGTACCTTGCCATTTGTGAGTGTCCTGACAAAACCAAAAATAACTAGTATCATCCAGGGTGTGCAATGTGAGAGTTGTCTTCCTTTAACTTCCCACAGCAGTAAGAAAAATGAATATCCAAAAAAGATGATTTCTTGTGTGTTTGGTATCAAAACCTTCTCAGCTTCACTTTTGTCAGTACATTTGTTCCTGCTGAAGTGTGTGAGGCAGGCTGTAGTCTTCTGCTTGTCACTGGAGAAATACAGCTAGAGACTTAATGCTTGCTTTTTAACAGCCCTGACAACATTTGAGAAGACCATTCTTGTTACCAAGAGACCTCTTGGTAACAACTCTTGTTGTAGCTGAGTCTCAGTACTTGACGGTGGCTGCTGAACTTGTCAGCAGCAGAGAGTTTTGCATGTGTACCAGGTGGGAATGGCAATGAAAGAAATGGTATGCGGTGTTTGACAGGGAATAGACCAGAAATCATATTTCCCCACGGCTCAATCTTGTTTTCAATGTTTCCAATTAACCATTTGTTTTAACGAGAGAACCATTTAAAAAGTATTAATCTGATGAGTGGAAAAAAAGATTATAATATTTGAGTTATGGTCAACTCTTATTAGGGGTTTTTGCCAATGACTGACAGAACAGAATTTAGAAGCCCTGTCCTGTGGTATTTCACCAAGCACTGACAGACTACACACTGCTGAGCTAATCAATGCTATCTGGGAAGCAAACTAGTTATGCCTATTTTTTGTGTTTGTTAACAAAGTGCGCAAGTCTGACCCTTGCTGTACCAACAACCTGGGATGTTGTTCTGTCTCCCTTAGCGTAAAGGAAACGTAATGCTGTCTGGATACAGTCTGAATGTCAACCAGTATCATCAAGGTAAGGGGAATCTGGCAGCACTTCTGTGTGGTTAACCCCAAGGTTTTCATTTGCAACATCAGATGCTGCCTGTGTTACCCCCAGTGAATTTCATGCAAGATGGATTGAATTGCAGCGTGGCCAGGTTTGGGGCACAGACCAAGGAGGTTTTACAGATTTCAGGCAGCTAGGAAGTATTTCTTTTATATCATTATGAAATAGTAACTATTAGTCATCACTGTAGCACAGCCATTCTATATCTAATGTTTGTTGATGGAATAATCAATAGTCCAAGTGGTCAGGGAAAAGCAGCACATAACACACTCAAAATGGTGTGTATTTTATCATTTGGCACCTTTCTCTGAAGGCTATTTTATTGGGTGAGCAAAGTTGATTGACCTTGACCTAGTAAAAGCAGACTGGTCGTAGCTCCTGACTCCCTAGAATGGGAAGCACTGCTAAACAGAACCCTCTGAGAACAGGAAGCCAAGACTTATAATGCTTTAAATATAAACTTTTGTAAATTATGAGTAAGGAGCTAAGTGCATGCTAAGGTGTTGAGAATTTGACCTTTGGATGCTGCTCAGAGAGACAGACTGGGAGAGCAATGCTACAGAAGACCATGTTAAGCTTGGCAGAGGCAACTGCATTTATACAACTCAAGAAAGGCACCCTGATTTATACAACTTAGGTACCCTGAATCCACGTGGTTCCTGAACAGTAGGTATAGTATTATCAATAAAAATATATTTAGCTTAAGCAACAAAGTGGCAACTGGATGTGAATAGCACAACAGCAAGAGGTAGTAGCAGTTATGGACAAATAAGGCGAGCTGGATAAAAACATTAGTTCCTAAATGGGAACATGTATAAAAGATGAGCGCTGCAAACATAATTTCTCAGAAGAATTACTAGCGACCGTAAGAGTGATCCTGAACATTTTCGGGTGCAAGAGTCTGAGAAATTGCATATAGGAAGGGAAATAAAGAATTCAGCGAGTCATGGGGGGAGCCAGCCACATGAAATGTCGGTTGTAAAATTAACCTTTATGTAAAAATGTTTCCCTGTCTCCTGCAGTTTTCTCTGTTGTTATAAGGTATTAAAGTACTTGAGTGAAGCTTTTGTTTGTAATAAAAGGGTTTTTTCAGAATTACAAGGAAATCATAATGAAATGGGTGAGTTGATGCCAGTTCATCCATATGTTTCAGTTTACATGCCATACCATGGATCCAACACTAAATTGTACCAGGAGTAAAAATATAGTAAAGAAAGTGGCGTGAATGGGAGACTGGAGCACTGAAAAATAGTCATCAAAACTGAAACTTTTTCTGGAAAAAGAACTGGAAAATATTTAGACTGCACTTTGTATGCTCAAGTAGCGGGTGCCAATAAAAATGAAGGCAGACAGAAGAGTGCCGTATTTTTGACAATGGGAGCAGGAACAGATGTGTTTAACGGTTTTCAGCTAACTCAGAGGAGGCTTATTATGAAACTACAAAAATTTGAGGAGCACAGGATTCTAAAGAAAATGAATGAGTGATAATGAGACTTGCCAGATCTGTCTGGACCCAAACCCAGACTCTCCATAGCACGTTGTCTGCAGAGAACTCAGGATCGAGGACCTACTGAGTGCCACCTGCAGGAGAAGGTCTTGTAGATGGTACCTTGGTCTTTACTGGACTATTGACAGAATGACAACTATGGCCAGTTCCAGGCCCAGAACCTGCCTGCTTGGACTGGGGATTCAGGGAGCCCTCAGCACTCTGGCTGCGATGTTCTTCTGAACTCAATCAGTGGCTCCAGCTTCCTTGTACTGGTACTTTCAATAGTCAGGTGCTTTGCAGGCAACCTGAAGACTGCACTGCCCTGGCCAAACGTGACTAGTAAATCTAGTTACACAAAATAAAAGATTTCCATTAGAAACTAAAATGGGAATTGATCAGAATGCAAAGGGCCAAGCTTCCAGTTCTGGAGGTATAACCAAAATTCTGGTGAGAGGCCAAACTGAGACTGAATTGAGCCTGTAACTCACAGGAAGAAGGTTCCATGTACTCTGTCACAGTGACGTGGTCTTGACTTTGTGCTTGGCACTGAGCCCCACAGTTGACCATGGTGCTGATGCATCTGTGACTGCTAGTAGAAATAGAGTGCAGAGGAGAGGAGGTGGGCTTGGTGTTGAAAAGTTCCACTTCGAAAAGCAGTTGGACTTACCTTCTTGGGTCCTTCCCTCTTTTGCCCCATCCCAGACTTCTAAAGGTATCTCAGTAGACCCTAATGACATGTTCTAGTGGCAAGATCACCGGAAGTCTTAGCCACACCCAACTCAGCCTCAGTGCCCATTCCATGGTCCCTTTCTTGCACTGCCAAGGGTGGCTACAAAGACTGTAGATGAAATTCTGGACTTAGAAAGAAACAGCAACTATTATACTCAAATTCCCAAGTGTTTTTCTGGGAAAATTACCTGTTTGCTATTTACAGGTGCCAGTTAAGAGTTGACGGGACCCAGTTTCAGTTGCATGGAGTAACAGAGTAAATGTAAAAATAAATCCATATATACCACGGATCAGAGCTAGTTTTCTGAGACATGTAGTTGTTAAGGATAATCTCCAAGAAAATCTATGCCTAAAAGTTCAACACTAAGTCTTCTGTGCTGTGCTACCGATTTGCCCGATATAGTGGTTTTACTGTTCTGTATTTTATGAAGCGTTATATGGAAACCTATTAAATACAGTCTCTCATTTGGTACCTTCTGGTCTTCTAGTACTAAGGTAATTTTGTGACAGGTTCCGCTTATGATAAATAATTCAGATGTTACATATCTTCACATTTAATTCAGTTACAACACTTAATTTCTAAATTTCAGGTGAGTTCTGATTGTTACTCTTCATTTTCCCGATTTGTTCTACAACCTCTTCTGCTGGCACTTCAATTTTAGGCGGGTCCTCCTAAGTATGATCTTTTTCCTTTATTACTACTTTTTTTTTTTTTTTAATTCCACTATGGGAACCTCTTGAAGTTTCTCTAGCAAATGCAGATGAAGAAGATTCACTTAATTTTCTACTGTGATTTTATCTCTTCTAAGCACTATTTTTATACTTTGTTCATCTGTTGGCTTTGCAGACTGTTTGGCAGTTTTCCTGCTCTTGGTGTGTCTGAAAAAGAATTTATTATTAGCTTTCATGCCTCTTACGATTTGTTTCTCAAACTTTCTTGGCCTGCTTTTCTGTTTTTTACATTTAACCTGTCAGAGTTTTTGTTCCTTTCTGTTCTCTCCATCTGGCACAACTTCAGCTTCTTGAATTTTGCTCTGAAACAGTGGACAAACTGGGGACTGATTGCTTTATCAGGCTTCAGCTATGGGCTCTGTTAGCAGTACAAGTGCCTCTGTTGGGAGAAGGGTCCAGTTCCATTGATGTGCCTCTCACATGGCTGCTTGCGGTTCTGGTCCCTCACAGCACCCGAAGGGACTGGAGCCCCTGGGAACAGACAGGCTGCTTCTGCAGGGGCAACTCCTGGTACTGAGGCAAAGCAAAGGCTGACAGATCAAAAAAAAAGAAACAATATCTGCACTATAAACTGCATCTTTTTGCAAGACTTGTAAGCACGGCAGCACATGCACAGCAGAACTAGCAAACAGGAGTACATCCCCTGCTCAGGGGAATTGCTACGTATAGGATGCTGAATCGCTTCCTTAGAGCAGCCCTCATTGCTGCAGAGTAGTGAATAATGAGTCTGAAAACCAATAGAAAACACACATCATTTTTATCACCCAGTTTCATAGCCAATTTATTTCCAAACAGCATGGTTAACTTACAAAACCCCAAAAGTAAACAGGTAAATCATTAAATGGTGTAACCCCTGGTTTGGGAATAAGTAAATTAAGTGTAGTAGTTTTTAAATTGAAGAAAAGTTTATAAATGTCTTCTGGGGTTAGGAAAGCAGTTGAGTAAGTGCAAAACAGTCAAAATTGTCCCTCTCCTCATATGGAAATGTTCTACCACTCCTATATTTGTCTAACATATGACCCTGGAAATCATAAGATAAAGAAAAGATCTAAAAACGTGGGCATCTTTGCCAATTGTTTTATTGGAGAAAGAAAAAAAAAGTCTTTGCTTATATGTGCACCGATAAGAATGAAACATGTTTTAAAAGGGAATGTTTTCCACCACTTGGAAAGAGAGAAGCTCTGGAAGAGAGGTCTGATGTCAAATATTTTTCTACTCTGGATTCATCAGCAGGGTTCTGGCAGGTGCCCTTACAAAAATAGTGCACATACTTGTGAACATTCAAACATCCCCATTGAGAGATGGCATTTCCACAGACTTGTTTGGGTTCGCTCAGAACCTGAAGTGTTTTAATGGAAAATGCAGAATATGCTCCATGCTACGGAGAGTAATCTTTTGCTCCAGATAAAAACAAAGTGAATTGCCTAAGGAGACTAAAAGAAATATCAAAAAAAAAAAAAAAGAGAAAGGATGCTCGACTAAATCTGGGGGGGAAAAAAAGAAAACCCACCCAAAATGTAATTTCCATGTGATGGAAATAAAGTACCTGGGAGAGGGGGAAGCACAGGTGGAGCTGATGTTTTACTAGCACACATGCCCCAGCAGACAGGGAACGCTGCCAGGTTAACTTGGAAGGGTGAGCTACTGTCTCCAGTCAGCTGCTCTAATGTGCAGCCTGATGCTGGTGTGCCAGATGTGCCCAGCGTATACGCTGGGGAGCACAAGTTAGTAAAGAACTTGATAAACGGCAGAAGACACTGCAGTCTTGAGACATTTAAGCGTAAAATAAATCGGTCCTCAATATTTCTAAGGGAGGTTTTAGTACATACTTCTAACTGTCTGGTCATAATTGTAGACCAATGGTTTATGTATCCCAGGCACTTGCAAAGACTGAAAGTTGGCTTGCTCAAATAGTGAAACAGACTTCAGTCTTGGTCCAGAAGTATTAAGAGTTTTAGGTCTTTATTTAAGGAAGGTCATTCTTAGCTGAAACTGGCCATAAAGGATTTATGGTTGTTATTAAAGAGGGCTGGTAAACATCTTGTCACAAGATTAAAGAGCATTGTTTTCAACCACACTGTCTAGACCATTAGACAAAAATGCAGAGGAGAAAAGACCACAGCCTAGCTTATGTACACGTCAATCTTATAAAATAAACAAAAACAAACTAAAATGTCTGTCTAGTTTCAGGCAAAATGTGAATTGCAGTTACCAGAGCTACACTCAAGGATGAGATTCAACAGAGAAAAAAAAAAAAGTAAAGGTATTAACAGTGGCTGGGGCATCATGTTCTCTGATACAACTCAAGAGGGAGCTGTGAGTTCTCAAGGATATCTTTTGTCTTTGGTTACAGGATGATGTTCTATACCCTTTTTACAGGAAAATAGTTTTAAAAGCATAAATCCTGGTCATTTAAGGATTGAAAAATCAAGAAGAATGTTGTATACTGTTGCAAATGAATAGGAATATGAAGGGACCTGCTGAGGGTTGTTAAATGCACCAAAAATGCTGTGAAAGACTCTGTATTTTTCCTGGGATAGTTATAAAAAGCTTTTAGTTTGTTTTCTTACCTTGCTTTTGTTGGGGGAAAAACCCCTGAACCGTACTGAAGCATTCTTCCAAGAATATTACTCTTTTTTGCCTCAGGGAGCCCTCCTAGACCTTCCTAGAAAACACCACAGCTAAACAGGTGACCATGAACATCAAACTTGAGCTCACTAAAGGAACTATACCTGGAACAGTTTTGTCTTACAAGAGATGCAATTAACTGACCATAGGTTTAAGCTGTTTGGGTTTCAGCACGTACCTGCTATATCCTACTATTCCTCATTTAATGGGATGATGAATATGTTTCCAAAGCAATAAAGCGGAGTGAGATGCCAGTCCATGTTTAGTGTTGTTACGCTTTAGAATGGAGCTGGTGGTGCCTGGATTTTCCACTGATTACTTTTTTCCTAAAAGAAAATGTGCTGTTAGAAATCAGTATCAGAGTGACCACAGTCCTGTAAAGACAGTTACATCTATATAAGATGTAGAGTTAGATAAGGTAAAACAAAAACTTTAAATTACATGGTCCGTCTGGTAGGGTACTGTGAGAACATCTGCTACACCATCGAAGGGGTGCTATGCTTATTCCTCTTGGGAAGCAACGATATCTGCAGCGGTATTGTCATCCCAAAGGAATGCATGCTTCAAGAGATGGGCGACATCCCCATACAGGAGGGAAAGAAGGGATGCTGCACTGGATCTTTTTTCCGTGGATACCTCACACAGGTGGTAACTCTACCGTATTGAGACAACTGAGCCCCGAGAGACAGCAGCACAACAGGAACTGTTACACTTTCTCCTTCCTAATGACAGCAGTGTGACCTGCAAATTGACACAACATGACAAGACATGTCAGAGACTCTACATTCGCAGTACATTTTAGTTAGCACTAGTGATGTTTTTGCAATTACATATTACATTAATTTTCACTGTTAATTCTTGCTTGTGTTATGTTTGGCTAGGAAAGGAAAATATGTGTGGGACTGTGCTTCTGAGCTTCTGGCCAAAGGCATCTGGAACAGGTTATTGCATCGTTCATGTTATGAGATGACAATTACAATTCAGACACTGAATGAAGCAGACCTCAGCTGATAGCATAAGGTAGTCCATCTTTGAAAAAGGAGAGGAAACCCTCCCCAAACACCAAGAATTTGCAATTGGGATTCTGTCCTGGGAGGTGGAAGAAACAAGCCCTAGTCTTTTTTTTGGCCAGAATTAGGGTTTGAGACCAAGTTTCCCATGTGCTTAGTGCTATTCATGTGGCAGCAGGGTGAGATGTGTGTAGTTCAAATCGCTGCCTGTCGTGTTAAATCAACGTGTGACAGTATCAAAAGCTTGCTTATCTGGCAGTCTCCAAGAACACTTAGATCAATCTCCATACTCAGGCAAAAGCCCAAATCATGGATCTCAGCTCAGGTGCTATCAAACTGCAATTGTTCCTGCAAATGCCTGGCAGTTGTGCTCTCAGTGTTTTACCAGTTTTGCTGGTAGAAAATTTGGTTCCATAAGGTTTGGTAGGAGCAAAATGGATGTCTTAAGCATCATCTAAAGCTTAGACGTAGGCCTTAAAGTGTCAGTTATTGGCAAAGTCCTTTAGTGAATTCAGGTCTCTATGGCTGTGTAAAAGATGTCTAAGACTTGTCACTTGCAATGGCTTTGGGCTCGCACACCTATCCCTATACAGATCTGTGTGATTTGACTCTGCTCCTGTAGTTTGACAATGTCCTTGAGAATGTTCAGAGAGGGTGAACTTTAAAAGATGACAAGAACATCTAAGAAGGGTGTTTGGCAGATAGAGTTCTGGAGAAGTGTAAGTAAAATTTCAGATAGATAGAACTAAAAAAGGAGACAAAAAGTGTTGTAAAAGTTAGTAGATGAGGACTTGATTTTGTGAAGCAGACTTTCTGTTCAGGAGTGCTGAGTGTAGTTAACTCCTGTTGAGTTCCAAATACAGCTTTTGTCTTAGCACTCAGAAGTCATTAGATTATGTTCTCCAGTGCTGAAGGTCCCTGCAAACCGAGCGTTGTGCATTGTCTGCAGTAACATGGCATAATTCATATATTCAGTCGTCTCATCCAAGGAGGGTAGAGTTAAGGTTACATGACATAGCTTGTGCCCCTTATGATTATATATTACACAATTTTCAAAACCCAAGGCTCAAACATAATGAGAGCTATAGTTTCAACCCCAGCTATGCACAAAGCAAACTTGTAAGAGCATACTCAGTTACTTTGCAGAGCCCCATTTTGTACTGTGGACTGTTCTGCACCTCCTCATGAAGACAAAGAAAACGTCAAGGTAATCTAATTAGTGGATTTTATAGCATGGGGGGATAGTTGAGACCATTGAAGTGAGAGTGCTGCTAGACCTGAAGTTTAGCCGCCATCCTCAGTATAAACAGTGAAGGTGTCAGCAGATGGTGTTGAAAGATATGTTGAATTGTCCATGTTTTTATAGGGTGAACAAAAGAGTTTTTACATACCACAAACATCTTCCTTTGTGCATGTCTTCATATCAAAGAGAGTTGTGAGAAGGGTGTGGCTGCGTCTCATTATTTTGTGGCTGATGGTAGTTACAGAAAGGTGCTGCAGAAATTCCACTTAGCCATACCATCAAATCCTTTTTATTTAGGAAAAAAAAAGCCGCCACACTGTAAACTAGCCCAAGTTGTGGTTTAGTACACTTTTTATACTCTGTTTTTTATCCACTCCAGCTGTCAGATGGAGACAGGAAAAATCAAAACATTTGTACAGTATTCCTCCTTAAGGGAGCCCCTTAGGTGGTCAGATCTGGATTCACCTCCCATCTCCAGCACTGGAGCACCTCTGCCAGTTGGCTGAAGAATCAGAACTCTTTAGTCTGAGGCAATTCCTTGGGAGCAGACTGGTGCTGCACTTGTACGGTGATTCTGGCACATGTACAATGATTTTACCATGTGATGGTGAGAAAAATTCAGCGGACCAGCAAGTGAAGTATCAACAAGTATATGAAGCAAGCTCTTCATCCACACAAATGGATGGTCAGAGCATCTGCTTTGCTGTAGAGCTGTTTCTCATCGTTTCAGTAGATCTTCACACACCTAACATACAGTAAGCACTGCTACTTTGAGACTTGTTAGCTCTCCAGATCATTGAGTGTATTGAGAAACACTGGACTCATGGAGTAACAAGAATACTCGCTGTTAACCTTTTGCCAGAATGAAAATTTTCCCAGTCTTTGCTTTCTATCTCTTGCCTGTTTTCTGACCCATGACAAAACTTTCCTCTCACAACATGCCCAGCGAGCTTCTTCAGAAGTCCCTTGTGTGAGTTTTTGTTAAGCTTTTGGGAAGTCTATGTAAAATAAGTTAATTGGTTCTTGTTTATCTGCAAGTGTATTGACACTGTTTGAATAATTCTAGGAGAGTAATTTTCCATGTAATGCAAGTGATGTGAGCAAGTCACTGAGAGACAAACTGCCAGAAATGGCACAGAGCGTCTGATGCTGTCATTTTTGAAAAATAACTTGGACAATTACAACCAGTCAGTGAGGTACAGAGCTCTTGCACTTCCCATTGGCACCGATATGACTTGTGGGTGCTCAGCAACTCTGAAGCAGCTCAGTCTTTGTATCTCAAGCTGGGTATCCATGCTTAGAGGCCAGTTTTATGAATATCTCTGTTATAACAACTCTGTTTCTCAATCTGTTACAGAGAGATGTATAATAGATTTTTTTATCTTGTCCGACATTTCACGTGCTTTAGGAATAAAGGATTTCCTCAAATCAAAGACTCAACAGAAATTCAAAGTATTCATTTAATGTCCATGTCTGTATTTAATTTCAGTGTTCATCTTTGGATCTAGCACAGTCTTTGCAGCATCTGATTGCTTACCTCTCACGTCTCATAAATGTTCTGCTTGACCTACTAAAGCTCCGCCTGTGGCAAAGTTGCAGAACACCTGAAAAAGTACTTTATTTCCTTCCTCTTCAGTCATAACTGGAGATCTGCAAGATATGTGTTTCCTGAAAAATGCTTCATTTCACAAACCCCTCCCTTAAGCGTGGGGTCTGTTTAAAAAGGGCCAGTGTTTGTAGACAAGCCATTTGTTTCCCTTTGAGCTGTTTAATTTGTTTATTCCTGTTTTCAAATCATCCCCAAGCAATATAATTCCTGTAGCTGCGATCGCCATGAATTCAAGTTATTCACCTCCCAGAGGGTCAGACCTTTCATCAGTACGCCATTGGCACGAAGCAGCGAGTGTTGCATATTCATGGTCCGTGACACCGGCTAGAAGGCCTCCAAAAAGCCTGATTTTTTTTTTTTTTTTTGTTCTCAGAGCAAGGAAAACAATCCCTTCCCTTCTCTAGTCCCTTGATAAGTGTTTCTGTCCAATAACGGTGCTCTCTGCTCCGAGGCACATTTAACTGTGAAGTTTGCAGCGGGAGAGGCTTTCCTTCAAGCTGTTAGTGTTTTATCCTGGCAGGCTCTGCGAGGTTGTTGTGAGGAGTCTAGCCAGTTGGTGAGCTTTGTAATCTAAACCAGCTGTCCCAGGCTGAGGCCCCCATTTGCATTGTTTAACATACTTAGAAAATGAAGTGTTCATTTTTAACATTCCTCCTCCAATTGGTTTAATGCTGAATTACAGAAGGGAACTAAGCAAAACCAGGTGCTTTCTCTGTATTCTCTCCAGTGTCTGAGGAGGTACAGACGGCTCCCGATCTTCTCCATTACTTGCTATTTCATTCTTTGGACTATAAATGACGGAGGAACTGAAGTGCTAGCAGAGGGTAATGTTCGGAAAAACTTTCTAGTTATTCATCAGCACAGACTCTGTTTTTTTTCCACCTTTCCCCAACGGTTTTGGACATGCAAGGATTAAAAAGGTAAGTGGTATGCATGAAACTCCTTTACTTACTGAAGGGAAACCTACTTGTGGAAAATATCTGTGGCAGGGATTTGGTATGCCAATCCACTTGCTAAAGCCATTTGCAAAGAGACGGGATCTCAATGGTCAGAGGTGGGGAAAGATGAGCTGTCTGTTATTAAAGCTGTGCTGTCTCTGATGAGTTCCTTCTTGATCTGTGCTTATACTCTGCACTTTAGGAACCCCGGCATCCGCAGGAGGGCTGAATTGCGACAGCAAATGATCCCACTGGCTACAGTGATTGATTTGGAGCTAATTAGTTACTATTGCAGAAGTTAATTACTAGTTTAAAATATTTTGCCTGCTGGGCAAGCTACTGTGACGAGCTGAATACAGTGTTGGTAGGTTGTGCTGCATGTCTGTGAATAATTCTTGAGGGGATTTGAGATCTAAAGTAATGAGCAAATTGAGATGGTGGTTGCAGGCAGAACACGTACGAGGCAGTAAGGTCACCCCCCCACACCAAGAGGAAAGAATATATCATCTTATAATAACAGAAACTAAAGACCATTGCGAAATATATGAGTTTTGTCTGACCAGTTTTATAGGGGATTTTGTTAGCGTGCACTGCTCTGCAATAACATAGAGTGTAGCCCAGTTGCTAGGTATGTTAACATGCAGCTACAACCTGTTGTATTTCCTTCTAGTGCTGTTCTTGCTATACGCAAAGTGAGTATGCAGTCTTTATACCAGTGCATGCTTTAAAATATCTTCAAAAAGATTTGAGGAATCAATAAAGGAAGTGCAAGCCTAAATGGCTAACGTTGTATTTTGAATGCTTTGCATCCGACTCTAAGGAAAAGTCTGTGCAGAATTTGCCTTTCCTTGTCACTCAAAAGCTGCCAACAAGCACAATCTGTCTCCGCAGCACTATGAACAACCATTTTAGGGTTTATGTTTACTTTTCAGAGCTTGTGCCCGTCTCCTCATTTAAAACAAATTTGTTCAAATGTGTTGGTCACTGTTTGTATGTGGTTTTGTCTGATGCATTTATAGGTCTTGTACAGCAGCTCAGTTTGCACTGGAAATCAGACAGCTCTAAGAGAGAAAGTTGGCAGCTCGCTTGGGTAGCAGAACTAAGGCTGCCTAAAATATCCCTTGCTTCCTGTACTGGTTTTGTGGGAACGTATTGTATACAATTGCCATTCAGAACTAGAATCCAAGATAAGCAAGAGGTGGGTCTAATTGTATTGAGAAGAAATTTTATATAAGGCAGGGGCAAAGCACTGGAATCCATAGTATATCATAGAAAAAAAAATGATTTCTTACTGTCCTTTCCTGGTTTCCTGTCTGTTGGTAAATACTTGGAGGTGGGAGCTTAGTTGACCAGAACTTTCATGCTCCAGGTAGGGAGTTCCAAATACAGTCATAGAGCTCTCTTAGCGAAGTATCCTCTTCTTTCAGTTGCGATGAAGAGACCCAGTAGGTCCCACTAGATGCTAAGGTGATATAATTGGAGAAGGCTCCACTGAAGATCGCACCTTCTAGTAGCTGATGACCTGACACAGTGTGTCTACTTGCAGAGCAACATATTACTCAAGACTGACTAAAGGGACAGAATCTGGCCCTAAGAAGATGGATTAATCTCAAATATAGTCTCCTGGGGATGAGATGCGGTTTAGCGGTTAGAGCAACTGGCTTGGATTCAGGACCTCCTGCATGACATGTCTGCAGCCCTGCCAATGCATTGCACTGTGAGCTTAGGCAGGGCCTGTGCTCTGGTTTACCTATCTGTAAAATGTGCATAATGTGCATAAAAAACTTTTATATTCTCATAAGAAAGGTGTCAGAGAGGGGCAAAAGTACTTTATTGAATATTGCCCACTTGTTCATTAAGCTTCATGGGGTATCATAAAACCCAGATTAGTTAATAGACACATTCAGTCTGATTCTGATCCTAGTTGCATAAAAACATAGTAAAATTAGTGACTCTGAGATCTGAACCTAGCCCACAGTTTTGTTACTCCCTCGGCCAAATTCATGTTAGCAAATATCTGTGGAATACACAGAAGTGTCACTAGAAATTAATTTGTCCATGTGTATTTAATTCTATATAATGAGCCTGGATATCAGAAGGTTTTCAGCCTATTTTCTATGCACATTACAGGATACTGACTGCTTTCACACTGGCCGTCTGCCTTTCAAGCCCCGGAAAAGCACAGGTGAGAGGTGCACACAGAGATCTATGTACTGGTTTGTACCGAAGCACTATATGGCATGAGAGTTAACTGGCTAGCAGGTGAATAGGAAGCTCTGTGGTCTGGGGTTTACATGAAAAGGAAGCTGTGTGGTCTAAGGGTTTAGAGGGGAGAACTTGGAGCCAGCAGATTCTGGAGTTGAACATGGACCTGAGCTTATTGACTCATCCTTGCCAGCTCAGCAAAATATCCCTGTACAAACCTGGACTGCACTGAAAACCTGATTCTGCCTCTGAACTGAACACTTCTGGGAAAGGAAATAAGAAAAGCCATCCCACAAGAGCAGGGACAGCTCAGTTCTGTGGTGGGGAACATCCACGTTTGGAAAACTTATTCATATAAACAGGTACTTTCTGTATAGCAGGATCCTGTCTTAAGACTGTTTAATTTTGGACAGTGATCCTGAATGACTGCATCCTAGTTTTCATTTTAATTTATGCCTGAAACCATTTTTATTTAAGAGGCAGGGCTTTTGAGGGTGGATGGAAGTAAAGCAGTCCAGTTCTTGAAACAGCAGAAGCATTAGTTCTCTGTGTTCTTGGGCTCCAAGTGGACTTTAAATTAGGAAAAACAGTTCCCAAAGGCATGTTAACTTTGAATTCCTAGTTGATAATCCAGATATACTCAGTGTCCAGAGCTGCATTTCTAAATAACTTTGCCAAAAGGCTCTGAAATGTAGTTGTTTTTTTTTTTTCTATTACATTGAAAATTTCCTCACATGGCATGCTTATTGATATTTTTGTGAACATTGGATCTGTATGGGAATTGCTTTTCAGGCTCCTGGAGAATTTTTGAGATGTCTTTAAGGGTTTGTTTTTATTTTTTAAAAAATATTGTTTCCATTGCTATTTTTATAAAAACATCTTGTACCGTAAATTGATTTTGAAGTCTAAGCAAAAAGCAACTTGAAACCAAGAAGACAGATAGCAACAAATCCTTTCTGAAGATATTGAAACTGGTCATTTCAACAATATTGAAATCTTTCCTAGAATAAAGTTCTAGAAAGTTTTTGAAACCAGTTCTACAGTAGTTTCAGTGTTTCTGAATCATTGTTTACTGTCCAAAAGAAAATAACTTTGTTAAAAACTATCTTAACTTCTCCTGCTAACCTAGGTGTAGCATATATGCCACAGCACAGAAAAGAGAGCAAAAAGTAGAGTATGAACATTCTTTAAAACGTGAGGCTGACTACAGGCTGATTCTCCCATCAGAATGTCTTGGCTTTCCACAGCATGATACCAAAACATCTCAGAATGCCAAAATAAATGAAGGCAGAATTCCTTCATAGTTGTTTGACACTTGTAGTAGTGGTTTTGTGTATTCATGTGTTCAAGTGGCAGGTGCAGTCCAAATAGTACCATGTGTTTCACTTCATGTCCCTCCCCAGTTCCTGCAATGGCCCTCTTCCACCGACTTATCCATCTCAGCCCTTGTCTCCCATCTACAACTTACTACTTTTCCAAACATGAAACAAGTACTTTACTCTTCCACTGATTTCTTCCACAAAGTCCAAAAATAAATGTCTTTTTGCCATTTAACAACAACAACAAAAGTAAGAATCTTGAACACACTCCATCCCTCTGCCCTCTGGTTATTTCAGTGGTTGCTGTTTTCTGGATATCTCCTACTTACATTCCTTAGTATAACCTATGAAGTGGCAGGATCCTGTGCTTGTGAAAACTGCTTGGCCTGTTACTAAATAGCTGGAGGCCCAGTCAAAAACTAGGGAGAGCAGGGAATCCTTTTAATGGGCTTTGACACAATCATAATCAGGACTGTCACTGTTTTAGAACTGCTGAGCGTCACTGATGAGGTGCTGAAGACTACAGGTTGCAGCCCTGATAAAGACCAGCACCATAGGGTAGTAAGGAACAAGTAACCTTGCAAGCCTAGAACATGTGTCATGTAAAGATTTATCCTCTAAAAATCAAAAGGTTTGGTGTAAAGTAAAAGCCTTACTTTTATTAAGCTTGTTATTCAATTCAGTCAGATGGCTAACATGTTAAGACATATGTACTGACTTGTCTATATGTGGCATTTTAGAGCCTGTTAGAGAAATTAGCTAGTACATTTTAACTGACCCCTCCCCCTCGCCCCGTTCTGGCAAAAACAAGACCCCAAAATAGAAGAATGTGCTTCTGTGTTAATGACTGGTATGGAGCCCATCGCACATTATGTGTTGGTTACCCCTGGGGTACCACCTGAGGGAACTACCTTCTGAGTTAAGGGGCTGGCATATGTGCTGAGGTTTCAGGTTCATGCCTTGTTGACTGTCCTTTGGGGAAGGGACTTTACTTTGGTGTGCTGTATAGCGCTGAACAATTGTTCTAAGCATAATAATCCAGACGAGCATTTGACTCTGCAACCCTCTCATTTCACAGTCACTGAGTGTCCTTTGTTTTCTCATTTTAGCAACAATGCACTAATGGGTTTGACCTGGACCGTGCTTCTGGGCAATGTTTAGGTAGGACTTCTTTAATTAAATCAATTAATTTAAATTGGGGTTCAGAAATCCTGACTTTATTGAGTTAATGTTGTGCTGCTGTTAGTATGTTTTAGTTGAAAAGTTCTTGCTGTGTAATAAATATGTGTGTGTGTGTATGTGTATACGTATGTAGAAAAATATGCATGTATATATATAAATACGTGTGTGTACTTACACAGCACAAGTATACACCGATCTTTGACATTGTTGAGATACTAATTGGCAGTCAATGCTTCTTGAATAGCTGTGATGCATTGAGATGAGTTTGGGAGCTCAGTCTAGTTGCCAAATGACAAGGGTTGTTTACCCTCCTCTTTCTCCTCCAGACTATTTACTATCTATCTCTGTTGGCAGCCTCCACCTGGAGGCTCAGATAAAGTCTACCACCGCTCAGGGTTGAAACTCCAAGCAAATTGTTGAGGCAATATAGGGAAAAACTCACTTTGCCCCATAGCATCTTTTTATCAATGGCATTCAGTCTCCAGGGCAGCATCTTCTGCGTGCGTTAAAGTCACTCAAACAGTGAGGGAAAATCTAGGAACAGATTGCTTGCCCTGTCATAGCAACCTACTGCTTCTGTGCTCCGAGAACCAAGCAAATGCTCAGTTTGTCTAAAGCATTTGTATCTTTCTAAATTTAATTCAGCAACGATCTCAATCAAAGCAAGAAAGAGGCCTGAACCAGGTCCCCAGATCTGAACATCTCTAACATTTTCTGTAGGAGGGAGCTTGGGAGTTCCAAATCGTGATCCAAGTTTCACAGCTGGGCAAACCAAACCACCAGTATTTGAAATCCTGATCTGCATGTTGTGGTTTGGACAGACCCTCTAGCAGGAACAGGCGGTATCATGCTGTAGCCATGTGTAAATCAGTGTTTAAACTGAACATTTATAGAATAACAAAGCAGGCTTTCCCCTCTCCCTCTGCACTCTAATAGTGGAGTAAAACAAGTAGAACACAGGACATGTTGAATATATGGGATGTTTCCTGTTTTAGTATGATCTAACTTCAAAGTGAGGCTCCACAAGGAAGGATCAGCTTTTCCGTTTAAAGAGAGTATCAAATTTTTTAGCAAAGTCTTGAGAAAAACATGTGAACTATTTTTTGGCTAGGTCCCATTAAGAAGCAATCACTCGTTTAACTGTTGCAATTTCCTTCCAGATATTGATGAATGTCGGACTATTCCCGAGGCTTGCAGAGGAGATATGGTGTGTGTCAACCAGAACGGTGGCTATTTATGTGTACCCCGAACAAACCCAGTGTATCGGTCACCATATCTGAATCCCTATTCAAATATTTATCCACCGCCCCCAGCACCAGGCCCCGTTCCTAACTACCCTACTGTTACAAGACCTCTGATGTGTCGATTTGGTTACCAGTTGGATGAAAACAATCAGTGTGCTGGTAAGTAGTAGAAATCTTTATTCTATATTTTTACTTATATTAAAGCTTGTATGACATTGGAGAAACAATTGTCCTTTAGTTATTGTATCACTCAAGCCCACTGTTTTGAAGTTCAGCTACTTTTTTTAAAGGATGTGAGCTCTACATTTTGTATAGTCATTATTCAATGCAAGCTAAGATATGATTTAGCCCTATTGTTTGATCATGAAACCCACTTTTATGAGAGAAGTATTTTTTTTATGAGATAAACAACCATCTGGTGGCAGGTGATTTGTCAGTGTATCAAAGGCATGCCTTTTATGCTTATGATTCTGTCCTTGAGGGAGAAGATAGATGGCCCTCCATTTGAAGCATTAGATGGGGACCGAGGAAACCTTCATTCAGTTCTTGGCAGTATATGACCTTGTTTTCTGGTCCTTGGTCTTCCTCCTTTAAATTGTATAAATAAGAGTTGTTTCCTCCCATGCTTTGCGTTCTTCACTTAGACTGTGAGCCCTTTGGAGCACATACCTTGCTTATCTAGAGGGTGGTACACAACTGTTAGCCCTACCATTGCCTTAATGACTATAGCCTTCAGCTGAGTCTGGAACTCCCTTGTTCGAGGCACTGTGCAAACACACGGGGAAAGAACTGCTGCCCCAGCAGGGTGTTGACATTGTCACCTTGATATTCCCCAATCTGCAATACAAAAACCAAATAACCCCATGAAAAATTTCTTATGTTGGTAGTTTTTCTACTTTTGCATCTTTTGCTAGATTCTAATTCCACTTACTTCATTTTATACTGTGTTTTACTTGGATATAAGCTGCTTCTGTGTTACTCAAATTTAAGGGAGATTTAGCTTACATCCCTTTGCTTTGCTTGCTTTTGATAACGTCATGTTATGAAGGAATGGAGAGAGAAAATTTCTGACCTAAATTAAATTCCACTGGCCAAAATTTTGATGCCAAACTTGGAATCAAGAGATCAGGATCAAACTGATCACTGGCAGCTGCTCAGGGTAAATGCTGCAGGTGTAGCCCACAGGTCTACCACAAAGTTAATCTATAACCACTACTTATTTCTATGTCTCAGTTGTCCTAATTGTAAAGTGAGTTTTTTATCTGTTATTATATGTAGCTAATTGTCTGAAGATTTTTATCGAATTCTTTTTTGAAATAGAACTGGTCTTTGACAAGAAAAAAAGCCCAAACTACAGAAGATAGGAGCTTTCAATAGAGAATTTTGCCTGTCTGTAGACTAAGGAACTGCATTCAACTCAGAACATTTCTTTTTTGAATGCTGCTGCAGAATAACACAAGAGCTAAAACTGACTTGTCTTTTGGGCTGACTCTGCCCTACTGTCTGAAATTTCTGGCAGGACTTGGTTTCAGATGATGTACTTTGCTTCCTAGTGAGGAGACCATGATGCTTCACGGGAGCTGTGAGAGTTTAGATTTAAATTCAGCTACTTCAGGGTGCATTTTTCTGTATTTGAATCACTGCTGTCATTACGTTCCAAGGTGGGAAAAACATATTTTCTAACAAGCACTAGTAGTAATACCTACTGGAAAATTTTAAAACCTGTTTTTTTAATGAGGAGTTTTGAAATCCTGGGATAACTGATGAGTTTGCTGTAAAAATAAGGATGTATACTATTCAGTCCTTTCAAAACTGCAACTAGTCCTTCTGATCTTAGCAAACAGATCAACCTCAGTTATTTTATCTATTGATTTGTATGCTTCCAGGAGTGTTTTCATTTTACTAACTTTGATGTAGAAGAATCGGGAAATGGGGCAGTTAGTGGAAAAGAAGTGCTGAAATCAAAGGGGAAATGAAAGCCCTATATTTTACTCTTTCTGGCCTGCTGCATGCAAACCATACTAAACAAAACAGGTGGATTTTGGAATCTTTGACAGTGGACCTTCCAGCCTGCAAATGGCATATATGTTCCTATCCACGCTGGCAGAAATATGAGGACTAACACTTTCTTCAGTCAGGGCTGTTCACTTCTGTCACTTCAACTTTCAAATATGGGAATTTAATTGTGAGGGAAAGTTTGGTGAATAGTGACATTAACAAGAATAGATGGGAAAGGACTGACTGACATTTGAGTACCTCAGTTAGCTGGAAGAAGTTTTTGAAAGTCTACTTCAGGATTGAATTTGAGCAGATGATGGATTATGTTTGTGTTAGAGGAAGAAAAACAAAACTTACAGAAAACAAGACCTGTCAGAGCAAAGGGGTCTCTGCTGGGGTTAGATTTCATTTTTCATTTAGTGAAATCCTCTGGAGACATTCACTGTCTTGATGCAGTATTTATTTTTGCATCTGTGTGCCCTAGGATGGAAAGTTGAGCACCAAGGGAAGTGGTATGAGTACATGTCTCACTGCAGTGGTGGTAGGAAGGACTGATCCCCTGTCTCCAGGACTTCTGGTGAAGTTAACAGGGGTTATGTGAAGTCTTGTGCTTGAAGGCCTTGGAGATGAAACACCAGGGAACCTTGACAGGGTCCTCCGAAACCAGCAAAATTTCACTCAGGTCATTCAAGAAAGTCTGAATCGCATGAGTCATGGCTTCATCTTATTGTAAGTTAACTATAAGCATTGCATCATGTTAATAGTATTTCAGTTGCTCTGTGCTTCCCTGCTTGTCAGCATTCAGCATGCTCTTAGGATATGAAGCCCTTCAAGGGTTAATTTTGTGGTGGAATGGTTGAAAAGAGTGAACTGGAAGCTATTTTGCCCAGTAGCTGAGCCACTATATAACTTACAGGTTTGTTATGTTGGTGTTCTGGCACTGCCTTTCAGCACCTTCTTTCCAAATAAAATTAGTCACAGGTATTTTCATTAGAGATGCTGAGACTTCTTGCTATTGACTTCAGGGGAACCAGAGCTATTCTAACGCCAATGTTTCTGAGAAATCTCCAGTTTTTAATAGAGTACACATTTTTGTCTGGTCAGATATGGGGTTACAGGTCTGGGCCATATTTTCTATAGCTAAGCCAACAGAAATCTTTACTTTCTCTTTGAATTCCAATCAAAACAGCTTATTAAACACAGGAACCTTCCCTGGGAGATTTGCAGCCTCAGCTTTGAAGCACTGAGCTTCTTCAAGGGACTTCCAAAGTGAAACAGGATAAAAATCTGATCTGAAAATTGTATGTGACTTAACAAGCTCTTTTTTTTTTTTTTATCCCTCCGCTTTGCTAGAGCTGACAGAAACATAGGAAGGCTGCGAGAGGGTCGCTCTGTCCTGGCCTGGCATCTGGCCTGCCTGCCAGGGCTCCATGTTCCCTGGCTCTCAGAGGAATGTGCACCTGGGTGGTTCACATAACATTCCCCCTCATGGGGGCTGATATATTCCAACACAGCAAAAAAAGAAATATAAGCCATTCTTCCCCCTTTCAAGCTTTTTTGGCCTCATCCTTTCTGACATGGATGGTCATAGACAGGGGTTAGGTGTCCACGCCCCTTCCCCATCCTGTTCACCACTCGATCTTAACAAGACTCTCTTATCTCCAGATCTTGTCCTTTGTGAAAACAAACCCTTTCCTGGCACAAGTGCCTCTCAAGGACACCTGTTGATAACCACTTTGCCCACTCCAGTGTTCTCTGTGTGGTGCAGAAGTAGCTGTAGCCATTTGTGGTAACAGGCAAAGAAATATTTTAATGATAACTACTTTTTAAATCTTCTGTGTGTTTGATTCCTGATACATGGTATTTTTACCCCTGGAGTGGCTGAATGCTTTATATCTTGTACATATAAACATACTGTGTTTTCAACAGCACGAAGTCTGTGTAAACTCATTCCAAAGCAGGTTGGGAATGATTTATGACCACAATTAATGTTGGAATAAAAGACCACATACAGGAAAAAGCAAAGAACATCTAGCACAAGAGCGCTGCTTGAACTGTTTGTCTTCTAACGCTACTTCTCTATAAATACAGAATGGTTAGTCATAATAATGACTTTTTGTTCAAGGAACTTGGTCTAGTAACTGTTGGCAAGATTAAACTGGAGCAAGGGCCCATGTTCTTGCATTATACATTCATAAACTGAGAGCTTTTTCCAATTTCCCTTCACTCCACCTTGCTGTTTCCTGATTTACAATGATCTTTAAAACGTGCCTCAAACACAGATCCTTCTGGGTATTGTGGAAAGAACTGTAATGGGTGGATTCTTATTTTTGCTTTCTCTCCTGTTAATGAACGTGCACAATGGGAGGAGATGATGGGGGTGGGAAGGCATCTAAGAGGACTGAGTGGAGGGATCAGAGAAAGCAGACTGCAAAGACAGAGAAGTAGATGTTAGGAAAGGTGTAAGTATAAGGCAAGATGAGTATGACCTAGAGACAGAAAGGAGGAGGCCAAAGGAGTTAACAGATATGGTGGGTTGACCCTGGCTGGATGCCAGATGCCCACCAAAGCTGCTCTATCACTCCCCGCTTCAGCGGGGCAGGGGAGAGAAAATATAACGAAAGGATTGTGGGTCGAGATAAGGACAGGGAGAGATCACTCACCAATTACCGTCACAGGCAAAACAGGCTCTGCTCGTGGAAATTAGTTTATTACCAATCAAATCAGAGTAGGGTAATAAGAAATAAAACCAAATCTTGAACACCTTCTCCCCACCCCTCCCTTCTTCCTGGGCTCAACTTCACTCCTGATTTCTCTACCTCCTCCCCAACAGCAGCACAGGGGGACAGGGAATGGGGGTTGCAATCAGTTCATCACACGTTGTCTCTGCTGCTCCTTCCTCCTCAGGGGGAGGACTCCTCACACCCTTTCCCTGCTCCAGCACAGGGTCCCTCCCAAGGGAGACAGTCCTCCATGAACTTCTCCAACGTGAGTCCTTCCCACAGGCTGCAGTTCTTCATGAACTGCTCCAGTGTGGGTCCCTTCCACGGGGTGCAGTCCTTCAGGAACAGACTGCTCCAGCGTGGGTCCCCCAAGGGGTCACAAGTCCTGCCACCAAACCTGCTCCAGCGTGGGCTCCTCTCTCCACAGGGCTGCAGGTCCTGCCAGGAGCCTGCTCCAGCATGGGCTTCCCACAGGGTCACAGCCTCCTTCAGGCATCCACCTGCTCTGGTGTGGGGTCCTCCGTGGGCTGCAGGTGGATATCTGCCCCACCGTTAGCCTCCATGGGCTGCAGGGCCACAGCCTGCCTCACCATGGTCTTCATCATGGGCTGCAGGGGAATCTCTGCTCCAGCACCTGGAGCACCTCCTCCCCTTCTTCTTCACTGGCCTTGGTGTCTGCAGAGTTGTTTCTCTCACATATTCTCACTCCTCTCTCTGGCATCATCTTTATTTTTAGAACAAAAGCTAAAAGGAAGAAGCACAAAAACAGAGGGTAATGGAAGGATGTTCTTTCCAAGTGTAAGAAAGAATTGTTCTTCAAGGCCTCATCTGTGGAGTAGTCATTGCTTCACCTTTCCTCATTTCTCAAAGACTGCCAGGACCTCCTACACTGCCCACCTACAGGTCCCCAGTCCTACATTCGTGGAGTGAAACTCCTTCCTTCAAAACATTACCTTTGCACAGATGGGTTTTAGATCATTATCCTTTATATTGCAAGCATACCTAAAACCCACATCCAAGCCTGCAATCGTACTGACCTGTCCTGTGTGCAACCTCATTAAGAGCAGCCCATGCCTAGATGAGTTTTCAAGCAAAATAAAGGAACCAGATGTGCGTGTCTGGGGAGAGGAGAGGGAAATGAAGATAGAGGGAACTGAGAGGAGGCACCCAGGTCTTGCAGCAGGCCCATGGCTTTGCTGGGGATAGAGCCCAGAATTCCTTACCCAATGGCTTAGCCACTACGCCAGGCTATGCCCTAATAGTGACTTTTCTACAGTGAAATCTTTGAGCATATAGAAATAGCAGGAAGAAAAGGAGGAGAATGCAGCAAAGAGATTATGCCCTGGAAGGGATTGTGTAAAGGAAAAAAAATTGGAATCCACTCCTGCCTTTGCTTTTTTTAACCCTACTTGGTTCAGCTCTGTGTCTTTCCCTTTTCCTCTTGGTCTGTGAGACAATCTCTTTTGCTGTTCTAGAGGGACAGTTCCTGAAGGCTATGCATGGTGCCTGTTAGGGCAGCACTGCCATCATGTCCAAATTAACTAAAAACAAAAAGAAAGACTGCATGAACATAGGTTCTGCAAGAGGTTGAGAGCAGCCTCCTGAAAAGATATGTAATTGATGACAACTTCTGATTAAATTAAGGGCCATGATGTGTAGCCTTTATTCATAAGATGGTTTTCCTGGTGGATTTTGTATGGGGAAATACAAATTCGGACCTTATGCTGCCATAGCAACAGAAAAGTTGCCTCTGAAGCACCTCAGGAAGAAGCTATAGTTGGTGGCTAAGGCTTGGGTTGGCAGATTTTGCATTCAGTTCCTGACTTTGCCATAGACAAACATGCTGGGTATTCTGGGGCTTCAGGTCATTCTCTGTAAACTGAAATAATAATTCATTTTCAGGATTGTGCCAAGGATAATTTCACAAGTAGATGATAGGTGCTGACATAACTCCCTGACAAGTATCATGTAAAAATATGTAAACAGGAGAAAAAAGGCTGAGTTTAATAATCCTACAAGAGTGAAGCTCGAAGTGAGACATGTGGAACTTACTTATTTCCCACTAAACCGGTTGGAAATCACTGGGCACTTCTGTCTATATTTCTGCATAGATCAGAGGAGAGGGGAAATCCCAGACGTTTGTCAGTATCTCCCATTTACTTCAGGAATATCTGTGCTACAAAAGCTTTCAGTGGTTATTTGATCCTGTTGTTTTTCAGTCACCGTCCACTTATGCTGTGCTCATTTCATGTTTTTGCACAATTCAAGATGGTTGACCCTTAATTATCTAACGTGATGAGACTAGACAAGCCAGGTAAAATAAAGACGTGGAAAATATAATCTATGTACATTAAGACAGAAGACCATATGCCAGGGGACTAATGGAAGAAGGATCATTAACAATGTAGAGTACAGACATGCTTAACATAGACCTGTCCCATTGAATAAACCCACATTGTACAGCTCTAGGCAAATAAAACTATAATTCTTCTGGGTCCAGCCTCAGTGCTTCTGACCTGATGGCCTGATCTATTCACAACCCCAACAATCTTCTTAAAGGTAATCATGAGTTGACCATAAAATATTCATGGGTGAGGGCTTCTTCAAATACATTGCAGGTAAAGCCAACACTAGAGGCAATGTAGGCCCACTGATGAATGAGGTGGGGGCCCTGGAGACAGAGGATAAAAAGAAGGCGGAGTTACTGAATGCCTTCTTTGCCTCTGTCTATACTGCTGGAGGCTGTCCTGAGGAGCCCCGGACCCCTGAGGCCCCAGAAGAAGTCAGGATAGAGGAGAAATCTGTCTTGGTAGATGAGGGCTGGGTCAGCGACCAATTAAGCAACCTGGACGTCCATAAATCCATGGGCCCTGATGGGATGCACTCGCGGGTGCTGAGGGAGCTGGCGGAAGTCATTGCTAGGCCACTCCCCATCATCTTTGCTAAGTCGTGGGCAACGGGAGAGGTGCCTGAGGACTGGAGGAAAGTGAATGTCACTCCAGTCTTCAAAAAGGGCAAGAAGAAGGACCCGGGTAACTATAGACCGGTCAGCCTCACCTCCATCCCCGGAAAGGTGATGGAACAACTTGTTCTTGGTGCTGTCTCTAGGCACATCAAGGATAGGGGGATCATTAGGGGCACTCAGCATGGCTTCACCAAGGGGAAGTCATGCTTAACCAACTTGATAGCCTTTTATGAGGACATAACCCGGTGGACAGATGATGGTAAAGCTGTGGATGTGGTCTATCTCGATTTCAGTAAAGCGTTTGACACGGTCTCCCACAGCATCCTTGCAGCTAAACTGAGGAAGTGTGGTCTGGATGATCGGGTAGTGAGGTGGATTGTGAACTGGCTGAAGGAAAGAAGCCAGAGAGTGGTGGTCAATGGGACAGATTCCAGTTGGAGGCCTGTGTCAAGCGGAGTCCCTCAAGGGTCGGTACTGGGACCAGTTCTATTCAATATATTCATTAATGACTTGGATGAGGGAATAGAGTGCACTGTCAGCAAGTTCGCTGATGACACAAAACTGGGAGGAGTGGCTGACACACCGGAAGGCTGCGCAGCCATTCAGAGAGACCTGGACAGGCTGGAGAGTTGGGCGGGGAGAAATTTAATGAAATATAACAAGGGCAAGTGTAGAGTCCTGCATCTGGGCAAGAACAACCCCATGTACCAGTACAAGTTGGGGACAGAGCTGTTGGAGAGCAGCGTAGGGGAAAGGGACCTGGGGGTCCTAGTGGACAACAGGATGACCATGAGCCAGCAGTGTGCCCTTGTGGCCAAGAAGGCCAATGGCATCCTGGGGTGTATTAGAAGGGGTGTAGTTAGCAGGTCAAGAGAGGTTCTCCTCCCCCTCTGCTCTGCCCTGGTGAGGCCGCATCTGGAATATTGTGTCCAGTTCTGGGCCCCTCAGTTCAAGAAGGACAGGGAACTGCTAGAGAGAGTCCAGCGCAGAGCCACGAAGATGATTAAGGGAGTGGAACATCTCCCTTATGAGGAGAGGCTGAGGGAGCTGGGTCTCTTTAGCTTAGAGAAGAGGAGACTGAGGGGTGACCTCATTAATGTTTATAAATATGTAAAGGGCAAGTGTCATGAGGATGGAGCCAGGCTCTTCTCAGTGACATCCCTTGACAGGACAAGGGGCAATGGGTGCAAGCTGGAACACAGGAGGTTCCACATAAATATGAGGAAAAACTTCTTTACGGTGAGGGTGACCGAACACTGGAACAGGCTGCCCAGAGAGGTTGTGGAGTCTCCTTCTCTGGAGACATTCAAAACCCGCCTGGACGCGTTCCTGTGTGATATGATCTAGGTGATCCTGCTCCGGCAGGGGGATTGGACTAGATGATCTTTCGAGGTCCCTTCCAATCCCTAACATTCTGTGATTCTGTGATTCTGTGAAAAGGTACATCTGAAAACACTCAGAGCTCCTTCCTCCCTAAGGAAACCATTGCACCAGCACGTAGGATGGGCTGGGCTGAGGAAAGGCAAGATTCAGCTAGTCCCTGCAGTAGGGTCCATCAGTAAGGTCGTTTGTACAGAAATTTGACCACCAATAAATGTATCGTCCCCCAGCAGAATTTACCAAGGAGAATGAGGGAGGAAATGCTGCTTTTCACTGAAGTGAATCCATTTGTGGTGGAGTGGTTAGCTTGATAGAAAAGGTTCCTGTATGTATCTGTCTGTAGCAGGGTAAACTGAGCCTTCTGTGGCTTGGATTATTCCTTCTTTCATTCCTCACTAAGTGCAGTGTGGGAGGAGTATGGTCTGGTGTTTAAAGCACAGGCGAACGCTTCGTTTATTTGTGAAGCTTCTACTACTCACAAAGAACTGAGTAAAATTGAACCAAGAAATACAATGTGCAAGCCAAGAAGGCTGGCCTGTTATTAAGAAAACTGGCATTACTGTGTACTGGAATGAAAAATCACAGGCGCCTGGGTATGGCAAAGTGTAACAGTAAGTGCAAGTCCGTCATGCTGAGTGTCACTGCCTTTCAAGCATCACTGACTGGCTGTATTAATGCATGATGACATAAGAAGGGAAAATAAAATAAACACGACTACAGTATAGCCACAACTGAACTGGACTGAACTACAGTCATACTGGGTAGATAGCTGGGTAAGTCAACTGGAGACCAAAAACTCTTCTTAGACCTGTGATTATGGTCTCCATTGACTTTGGTGAATATTTTAGGATCTTGGAGCAGAAGTTCTTGCAGTGAATTTATTAGGTTTAGGTTAATCTGTCTTGAGCCTAAGCCATTGACTTATGGTCAGGGAGTTTGGTACAATATTTTCCTCCCACCAGACTCCTGATGCCATGATAAGGATTTCTTAGGCATTGTGGGGGAAGAATAGACAGCTTGTCACCTTATGATTAAAAATTGTGGCAGCCAGGAGTGGTTGAATTTGCTTTCAACTTTAGCTTGAACTAAACTGATTCTGTCTGTGGAAGTGTCATCATTTGCTTATTAGGAGTGATTAAAAGTTTTCTGGTTTCTTCTGTACTGAGCCTGGGAGCTAGGAGGGAAGCACAGTGGCATACAAAGGGGGACAGCTGAATGAGAATGTGTCACGTTACAAAATATAGCTGGTTTGTATGCAGAGAAGGGACATAAGCACAGAAGGGACAATGTCTTTCTAGATGTGCAGGCACCAGTCCAGGCACAGGAAGGTTGAAATCTCTGTAGACTATGAACTCTCTGGTTCATGATGTGTTTCAGTTTTCCCTCTTCATTGGAGTTCTATTATACTTTGGTATACAAGGTGGCAAGAACCCAGGAATCCCATCTCCCTTGCGCTTTGGAGACTGCAGAGGAAAAGGGTATGCAAGAGAAAGAGGTTTAACTGATAAATTGGGTTTTGGCTGGTTTAATGGCCTCAGTTAAGCTTGGTCTCTGAATTTGGCATTATTGGTCACTGGGCTCTGAGCCAGACAATACATAGAATTCAGTTGTCATCAAGAGCTAGTTGGCAAGAGGTTATAGCTGACTCACTTCAGAGAAGCAGTGATGGTGCCCAGCCTGCCATATCCTCAGGCATGTGCTGGCCAGGACAGGGTTCTCACCCCTGCTGTTAATCTCTGAATGATTCCTTAGACCCAGTGCTAATAGCAGTTTGATATGCAGGGCTTTGTGGCCGCCTTGCCTTTATGATGTCTTACTTCCAGGGATTTCAGCAGTGCCAGATCAGTTAAAACCCCTATGTACCGATTAGCTCTGTCTGCTCTGGAGCAGATTTCATGAGCTTTCCTTTGTGGAATAGCTGTCATGAAAGGCAGTCCCGCCAACGAGAAAATTACAGGGCTTAAAAGAAAATTAAGTCACTTAATGGTGCTGGAAGACTGACAGACTTTACGAGTACCCTTCCCCAATCCATTGGCTCTGTGGCTTGTCTTTCTCCATTTTCCTATGGGCATCTGCTTTGGCTGTGGATTACAGTCCATGCCTAGCTTTCTGCTGGGACCCTCAGGGACTTTGATTGTATGAATGACGCCTTCTTCACCTCCCTGCAGCAAAATGTGCAGAGTTCAGTATATGATAGAGTGTCTCATTTTACCTGGAAGGCTTATTTATTTTCAGTGCCCTTAATAGCACCAGCACCCTGCTCAGGCCTATGTTAATCTTTGTGTTTGCAGCGCCCGCAGTGCCTAGAGGTGGCAGTGTTCTCAATGACTTAAAAGTCACCGTTTTCCTTGGCCTCTCCCTTATATTTTTTGGGTCAGCTTTGTTTCTTTTTGCTTGGTTCCAGCCTGAAATTGGCCATGGTTATATGTCGCAATCAAGATGTTAAGCCAAAATATATAGAAAATATGAATTGGCTCCTTTACCTATATAAATCAGCCAGATGGCCCATATGTTTTGCCAGACTCTATAGGCAGAAGTAATGTGCTGGCATTGATACTTTGTCTGTCCATAGGACATCGGACCCATGACAGAGCTGCCACGCAGAAATATGAGAGCTGCCTGATATTGTGTGGAGTTTAACACGCTCTGACCCCTTTGTCTGCCAATTGACTGGCTTCCCATTTTAGTACTTCAATGAGATGAGAGAATTTTTCAAAGCAAATAAAGCTACCAGAAGATGAATGGGAGTTATACATCACCAGCCCAGTTCAGGGCAGTAGTTTCACTGTTCTGCCCCCTGGCTGGGATGTGCTGCCCATTGGGGACAAGATACACTGAAGTCCGTCTTCAGTTTTAACACCAGCAAAACCCTCTCTGCTTTTAGTTCTTTTCAATCATAACTCATGGTTGCAGGTGCCCTGTGGTATAAGGCTATGCTGCAGTGTGAGGAGAGGGACGGCCCACATGATAGGGCATTAGTATAGGTGACAGGACAGATGAAATGAAGGCTCATGTCCCCAAAGCTTGGTTAGGTCCCTTGCTCTCACTGACCTTCATCCTCAGTGGAAGCTTAGCATGTAATGCCCGTTGATCTGGCCTGCAGCCTTTGCTACAGGCTGCCAGCGCAACCTCAGACCTCTTTGTTCAATATTGTTTTCAGAATTGACTACTTACCTGAGGAATTGCAATATCTGAGCAACGAGCTGGAAAACCTTGAGGGGTGTAGGTTTTCAGGCAGAGGCATTCAGCACTTTCTGAAAGTCAAGGTATGTACAGTGTCTTCATCTGGGCACCTGCAAGTGTGTATACACAAACTCATAAGTCCTTCTGGAAAATTTCCTTAGCTTTTCTATGGCTCAGCTCTATATCAATAACATGCGACTGCAGTGAGAATAAATCTATTTGTGCTCATGAGGCATTCAGATACTGAAAATACAAGAAGTGTTTCAGCTAAACAGGGAGAGCCTAGGAGGAAGGGGAGAGGAATCTGAATGAATAAACTTGCAGGGCCTGAATGAACCCATGATCTACTGTTTGGTCTGACACTAACTGTGTTGTTTGGTTTGGTTTTTTGTTTTGTTTTGTTTCTCCACAAAAAGAAGTAATTTTAATGTCTGCTTTCTTCTAATATTTTGAGTTGTGTCATGGTTTAAGGCTGGGCTGACTATTAAACCAGTGGCAGACGCTCTCTATCTTTAAGGTCCCTTCCAACCGAAACCATTCTATGATTCTATGATTAACCCTCCTCCCCTCCCCATAAGGGGAAGGGAAAGGGAAAAGGGAGAGAGACTTATGTGTTGTTTCCATTTTCTAATTTTTTTTTTTTGTAAAGTAGAATTCTTGTTTTCCAGCCAGCCCCCTGAGTAAATGAAGCATTAGCTGGTGAGTTGGTAAATTGCCAGTTGGATCAAAGGCATTAACTGGTTTTGTGGTATAACCCCAACATATCTATAGGTGACATTGAAAGAGAAGATGATTGTACAAACTGTAATACATAGAAATCTAGAAAAGCTACAGTTGTGGTCAGGAAATTAAGGGACTGGAAACCCAGCAGTAGATGAAAAGACAACCTAACACATGGCCGTCTGATGGAAGATGAACAGTAGAAGGCACTGATGTCAAGAGCAGTGTAGCATGGGGCAGCTTCTGGCAGTGGTACTGACACTTCTCATCCCAGAACAGAGAGGGAATAGTCCTTTGATATGTTCTGCTGAGAATGGATACAACCTACTGATGTTAAGTGTATGTATGTACTTTACTAGCAGATAAACATAGATAACTTTATGGAAATCTCAATATAAAGCAACAGTAAATTGGGGGCATTATTGAGGCTGACTGATTAAAAGAGTTAAGTATATTGCAAAACTTAGGGTAAGATGACAGCAGTTGGAACTGTAAATGTCAGAGAAGCAGAAGTTGTGTATGGTGGGTAGTACAGAAGTATAATTTGCTGAAATGAAGGAAAATTGCTTTTAGACTGAACATAGTAAAGCCCTTTATGACAGTGCAGTGTATCAGGTTATACAAGAATACACTAGGTGTGTTGTAGTGGAGGAATAGTAAAAAATGTATCAGCAGAAGCATTTAAAAACTGTCTGGAACAACTGTTAGCAAGAAAGAGCCTTGCACAAGTTGAGGGTGTGACAGATGTTATCACGTATCTTTAAGTTGCTGTATTTTTGAGTCCTTTGATGTTATTTCCAGCTTCCAGTGTGCACAGAGGCACAAAAGAAAACTGTTTGCTTTATCTAATGCTGCAGAGAAAAGCTCATAGCATGGGTAAGAGCCTCCACCTATTAAATAAGTTATTGTCCCTATGGTGGAGCAATGCAAAGCTGAGATAGCTTAAATGGGTAGCCTGACATCCCCTTTCTGAAAAAGAAATCTTGGAGCAGTGCAGAGTCAGTTTGCCAGACTGCCGCTCCTTGCTCCTGGAGCAGGAGCCAGGCCAGGGAGAGGAGATGGGGTCCGAAAGCTATAGCACGCTGCTCATTTCCTGCTGTCGCAACCCCCGTGGAGAATCCCAAACCAGACATAGGCTGGAGCAGCCTTGGATCATGCTCATGTATTTCAAAGGCAGACTGCAGCAATATATACAACACTTGCTGCCAGCAAATCACTAAGCACTGCATCTGGAGCTTTAATTCAGAAGCAGATTGAAATTATTTTCATTAAAAGCAGGGCTGACTTTGTGATGGAATAGCCCAGAACTGTGTATTGACAGCTATCAGTTGGTTTCATGCAGTCTTCCTAAAAGACTGTAGCATGCCAGCTTTAGGGAGGAGGTGTTCTTCCCCATTAAATCAATGTTATTTGAAGATATGGTTTTGTAAAACCTGTATTATGTTATTCAGGTAGTACATTGCATTTTGGGACAAATCAGTGATTTTTTTTTTGGCTTGCAACATGACAATTCGGCTCATTGACATTTTCAAGAGGTTTAATTAGTCATAGATGAAAAGTAGCATAAGAAAATAAGATTTTTTTTACAGGTTTGCACGTAAGACTTCCAACACTGCCTATGATTTTAATTGAAAAAGTGAAAACTTTATCTGCATATTCCCCAGGCAATTTCGAAAACCTGAGTGTAGATTTGAGCCCAGAGAGTTATGGCATAGATGTGTCCTACATGGACTGGAGAATACCTCTGAATGTAATTAGCAGCTGACAATTTGCAGTATATCCATTAATGGCCCAGCAGGTCATGTGCATTCTGAAGCTGATAAGGGATGTATATCGTCACAGATACAGAATACCATCACACTCTGCTCCACCAAAATCTCAATCTGACATCTAGAAGCTTGGGACATGAAACCACTTCAGAAATACATGATCCATCCGTGGTTCATTCCCTCTGACCTGGGGAGGGACGTGAAATGCTGAATTAAGCACTGTCTGCAGTATTTGATTGGAGATGATCAGAAAGACTACAAACGGTAAAATGCTAATCATGCTAAGGATTTGCTAGACATGATTCTGTGCTGGAGATTGTGCCTTCTAAAACGTTACTGCTCTCTTGCATGACTAAGTATGACCAGAGGCCTTGTGGTAATACAGGGCTAATAAAGGAAAGTACGATGATAAAGGAAAAAATGTAGTTTTAGAGCAGGAGCACATGATGGAAAATTCAATGGGATGTGCCTTCTGAAGAGTAAGAGCAGGAGTTTTCTCCAGGAATAATCACAAACACTAAATGTTCCTGCTGGTTGGAACATTGCCTTTTTTTGTTTATTTATTTACTACTACTTTTTTTTTAAATTACCTAAACAGAACAAGTTTTTTCAGGCCAGGCTACTTGGAATTGAACCATCTGGCTTGGGAATGCTCAATGTGAACATGTGTCTTTCTGAACTTCCATGGGTACTGTAAGAGCTGGTGGGACTGTCTGTGACATTGGTAATATGACTGGCCACATGTTCAGCCTTTAGCGCTAGTTGGCAATTTCTGAATTCTGGTGCAAAGAAGGTAGACTTACCTTGAAGCTTTGGGGACAACAATGTGTAGATCTGTATGTGTGAGTAGGGCAGTCCTGGTTCTAGCTGTGTTTGTACAGCATCCAATGAAATAGTTCTCCCACTTCAACAGTTTCTAGTAAACTAAGCAGAGATTCACAAAATATTGCCACTGTGATGAACCGCACTGATAACAAGGTTTACAACTACTCTGAATATACAGGCATCCTAACTCTTTTACCTTAGCTACCTCCAGGCGAGAGTTCAGTGTGCCGCAGATTCCCGTTGCCTTCACAGGCACACAATTGTCCCAAACGTACTGGGTCTCTGGTATAAGACAGGCATAGGCATACTGAAGGGTATCCAGCAAAGGACCACCATGGTGGTTACGGGGTGAGAGCGCACAACATACAAGAAGAGGTTGAGTAGTGGGTTTGCTCTGCCTTGAGAAGATGAGGCTGGTGGGGGGATCGTGTTGCTTGCTGTCTTCAACTACCTAATGTGAGTGTGTAGAGAAGATAAAGCCAGCACATGGACAGGAATGGGCAAAAGTTGCAATGTGGGAGATTCTTACTAGATATAAGGAGAAGCATTATCGCTGTGAAGGTGGTCAAACACTGGAACAGAGACACATAAAGTTTGTGGCTAAAGGATATATCCTTGGAGAAATTAAAACCTCAGCTGCAGAAGGCCCTGAGCAACCTGACTGAATTACCCATGCTTTGAGTGGAGGCTTGGACCAGACGCCTTCCAGAGGTCAACTCCAACATGCCTTGTGCAATGGTTCTGAGACTGCAGTGCCTGAAGTGCAGGAGCCTGTGTCTGATACTGGTTCTAGCCTTTAATTTATCTAAGACACCCATAAAATGAAAGTGATATTCTCTTTGTTACATAGACTTTGAGTTTTAGAATTGTTTTTAAAGTGCTGTAAGATCTTTGGATGGAAGGTGATACAGTGAAGTAGAAGCAATAATCGGAAGGAAGGATTTTATTCTCATCTTTTCAGTGAAGTGAATCTTGAGTTTCACTGAGTGCAAATTCAATCAAGACCACCCAGATCAACACATCTGTTTTATGCCAGGATCATAATGCCCCCATGCCAGGGGAAGAAGATCTGCCCTTATCTTGATTGATTTATTGATTGACAGGTGCGGGCCAGGACTCCTGCAAGTGTTAGGTAACTTTTTTAGAAATTTTCTTTGCTGCAGTTTCAGCCTCACATCTTGTCCTGCCTGGGAGTTTCACAACCATCCAGAACCTGTCGTGGACTTGCTCAAAACTGGCAGTTCTCGGGGCTAAATAAAACACAACTGTCTTCCTCTAAAGGCTCAGCACATCTGCTTGAAGGGCTTGCTATCTCAAGATTTCACAAATCTTGAAAGTTTCTGTCTTAATTTATGCATTAAAGGTAACTGAATGGGTTTTAAAAGAAAGAGAGAAAGAGAAAGAAAGGGAAAAAGCCCTTTGAGATGAACCACCTCTTTTTCCAGGGAGCCATGAACTGAGAGTAAGGAGAGCAGGAGAATTGCCAGTAGACATCCACATCACACACTAATTGGACCAAAGAAAACCTCCCATATCCACACAGTTTTCATTTATCTGGGAAGGTTTGCAACCCAGTTGGCTGGTGGCAATTTTTGGAACATTGTAAGCAAATGCGGCTCAATCATTATAAAACATTGAATGCCAAACCTGAGTTAAAGCCAGTTATTTGAGCAGGGATTATAGGCATTTTCCAATGATCACCACCACAGAAATAAATAAATAGATGGCTTGCTCTGTATACGCTCAAAGGGGAATGTTGCCCAACATGCATAGCTCTTTGCTATTAACAGTAATGAGGACACAGCTGTCTGAGCCTGGAAGCCAGTATTCACAGAGGATAATTCTCAAGGATTTTTCTTCTCCACTGGCTTTTGTCCGCTACCCTTTCTTTGCTTGCAAAAGAGCCCAAAAGGCCCTAACATTTATACAAGAATTACCTCAGCTTTGTGGAGCTTTTGAGATTGTTATAAAGCATGCTGACACATGGACAGATTTGAAACTCAGATGAAATATGAAAAACAATTTTCTCCCCTGATAAGCTCCCCAGTGCCCTCAGTGCCAAGCATAACACTCTCTTTGTAGTCAATCACAACAGCTCCTAGAGCATCTGGCAAGGGTTGCTGCCATGGGCACAGATCTAAAGGTCTCCTTTCCTAAGAAGGACTTCTAACTCCCACCACCTGCAGAGGTTGTGGCTGCGCCTGGGCAAACTAGCGATGTGAGTGTTAGGTCATGTATAATTAACTGGTCAGCTCTACAGAGCCTCTAAAGCAAACATAAAACTGCCCCATTGTCCAGACACAAGTTCTGCAAGCGCCATTGGTGTAGCCAGACTCTTTTCCCTGGTTTTATCAGCTAGGTTCAGGGAATAAGGTCTTAGATTCCTGGAGGAAGACAAAGCACTGTAGTCTCCATTGCATGTGTGTTTGACCCATGCAGTTCAAGTGACATAAGGCAATCTACAGCCATGCCATCTCCGGTTGGAGCCTCCTTGCATGCTCAAGCCAAGCAGCTTTGACTCATTCAGTCTATTCCTGAATGAGATGCTGGTGATGATTGCTGAAGCTTTATGAGAGATTAGTTAGTGATGAATCTCATATTACTATTCCAGTTCCCCATAATGGAGATCCCTTGTTTATATATATGCATGGGGTCCTCTTTTTTCATATACATTAAAGATTTCAAGGTATCCTGTGAGAGTGACTAGCGCATCCATACATCCGTACTGAATTCTCTCTAGGGGTATGTACGTATTGCATACCTAGAATGTCTCTTTTCAGGTCTCTAATACTTCACTCCCACAGTTGTTTGCACAACATGCTTGAGCAATGGTTAAAGCTTTTGTCATGTTGCACATCAGAAGTGGCTGTATTTTAATGAAAGAAACAATCCTTCCAACAAATTTTTCTGTTATATCCTGCAGGTGGATATTTGCATCCCTTTGTTTTCATTGCAGCTTTAATTTCTGGATCCATTCGGATCAATTTCTTCTGCCGTATTGAAAGTAGGGCTGTTCTCCTCTTTACTAGCTATTGTGGTCTATTCACAGTCTCAGACCTCTTTAGCCTGCCAAAACACTTGGAAAAGGAGCTCTTAATGACTCAGTTAAAATGTACGGTCAAAAAGTTCACTTATTAGAGGAAATGTAAACTGACCACCAATTGGCTAAACCAGCTGGCTGGACTATTTGTGCTAGTGATTTCTCAAAGCTCCCTGGGGAGCGAAAGTGGGAATAGCAGTTCTTTTCTTTTAGCTCTCTCATGCTCTGTACCCTAACAGAAAAGCCTTTGAAAGAATCCATTGGAGGAGAAGCCAATAGGATTTCATAGACATGTTTAAAAGCTTTATAAATAGTGCTTTAAAGTCCTATATTTTTAATATATTCCTTCTTACAGGGTCTTTTTAAACTATTCCATAGAATTGCAGAGAAAATATATAATTCAGCAACACAAAATTCACTTTTTCAGTGTTAATGGTTCTACTTCTCTTCTGTAAAAGTTTGTAAGCCTTCTCTAGACGTTCTTGCATGAGACTATTTCATATCATGCAGCAAAGGGAGGACTGTAAGGACCTTTTGCGAGAAGTATGTTTTAATTTCTTAGTGTGCATTTCCTGGTTCTGATTGCACATCTTTTTCATTTCCCTTGCAATAGAAAGTGTCACTTCCATAACCTCCCAGCAGCTGGGAGTATTCTCAGTAAGTGCTCACTGGCTCCTCTCACCACCCTAACAGCAGATCGCAGTGTAGCATATGATCGTACGAAATAGGTCATTTTGAGAAATGGGTTGTACAACAGTAACGCTCCATTTATTCAGCTGCAAAATGTTTCCTGATGATGAAGATGAAACCATGTTGAGCAGCAACTGCTTGGTACCTCCTAATTCAGCAGGTTCAATGTAATCAGTGGGATGCTAACAAATCTCTACCCCACTCCAGCAGGGTACGTTGGTCACCCTTGTTCTGCTGTACCACAGCTACTTGGAACACCGTAAATGCAGTGGGGAAATAACTGAGATTCCCAAATCACATGCACTGACCACGGATTTGTAAGTTGTGCAGAACCAGCATCAGGAAATCATAAATCCAGAGAGTACAGTCATGCTCCAGTCCATGGAGTTTCCATGTTTAAGTAAAGCCCTTAATTGAAATCAGTAGTTTGTCTCATTTCTGATCCCACAATTAACATGCAGATTGTGCATTTGCGCACACGCTCTCATGGGACGCTGGGAAGACTCCACACAACTGTGTGTGATCTTGTACCAACAGGGAGCCCTGGGAATTGGTGGGAGTAAGAAGCTGTGGGCATGCAGGTGATGCCAAGTGTATGAACCATGCACAGATCTGTTCTGAGTGGAAAGGGAAGAGGTTGGTGTCCCTTTTGTCCCCTTGCTATAGACTTACCTGCATGGCTGTCCTGTAAATCTCAATCACAAAAGCAGGACTAGGACTGTGCTCAGAAAGCAAAGTCCTTTCACAGTTTAGCTGTTGTTTATCATCTTTGAGTAATGTTAAAAGTGTGCTAGCTAAGGAAAGGCTCGGAGAGCTGGCAGGAGATCTAGAACCTGTGACACATGTTGAGCAATTTTCATACCAGGCAGAAGGAGCAGCGTTACAGCTTCATGCCTCACACTGCTTAGTATCCGCTTACAGGCTGACCAATTATGTGAAAAAAACACTTTAATCCTGTTTAGCAATCAACCAATAACATAATGCATATGGGATGCAGATAGAAAGTGAATTCGGCAATCAACGGCCAGTCCTCAGACACTGAAATATGCAATTAAACAGGTGTTTAGGGAGTTGATCTTGGATTGTGTCCAAGCTCAGCTGGATCAGTCGTCCTCAGAAAAAAATACTGACCCCACACAGCAGCAGTTTGAATTTGGCTTCAGTCTGCACTTTAGGAATGTGGCATTGTTATTTCTCCCCTTTTCTTATCAAAAGTAATTATCTTGAGAAAAAAAAGTTTTGAGAAAACATGTGATTTCACTGAGTAAAAATCTACTACTGAGGAAATTATTTCTCAGTCTCCAAATAAGGAGTGGGGGAGAAGTTTGGAGAAAGTGCTCTGTTCCAAGTAATCTTGGAACTGATATCCATGTTACTGAGCTTGGTTGTTTAGTCCTGGCCTGCAATTATTCCTATAAAAAATAGACGTTCAATCTTTGTATTATTTTAAAATGGAGTCCTGAGGGTTATAAATGACTGAACGAGCTTCAGTTTGAGCAGTCAGAGATTCTGGAACAAGCTCGCAGCCTTGAGCCTCTCTGTAAGAACTTTGAGTCTCGAGAGTGGGGTAAGCTCCTAGGGCTGTGATGGTACAACAACGGGACTAAAATACAAACAGAATAAAATAAAGAAGTAGGGCCCCCAAATCACTCACACCTCCTAGTAGAACTGGGAAGAAGACTTTCCATGGCAAACTTTTTCACTCTGCAAGACCTATGCTCTCACAACTGTCAAATTAATCTTCAACCTTACTGCATTTAACCCTGTGGTGCTAATGGCTCTCAAATAATCACAACGGCAAAAACATACCCACTTCTGTCAATGGTTGGTCAAAAAAAGGAAACACAGCCATAGCTACTGCTGTGACCCACAGAAATTTGTGGCATGATTATCAGAATTCATTACTTAAGAAAGGAAGTCATGCCTGCTAAATATGTTCCAAATAGAACAAAATGTAACAGTCCATCTGTGAAACAGCGCACATCACTGCCAAAAGCATATCGTCTTGTAAATCTGCTGTCCACATTGGCTTCCCCCTTGAACACAGAGTCCAAGCAGAGTTTCTCTTCTAATCGCCAAAGTCTCCAAGAATGTGGTTCTAGCTCAGAGATTCTCAGTCCATGTACTTCCATGATAGCTCTCTGCAAGGCACGTTATCACCTTGCCAGACTGCAGGGAAAGGAGCTATCATGGAGGGAGTGGAACAGTCACAGCACTCTGAGCATGGACCATGACTGTGGAGGGATAAGTGTAGTCATGGATCCCACCACTTTCAACACCAGTGGATGGACTTAACAAGGCAGTAGTCTCCCTTGTTCCTGTAGTGGCAGATGCAAATCATCTCCTTGGAATGAAGCTTCTTTGGTAAGCTTTCTTACTCTGTTGTGTGGTATGTAACCACATGCTCATAAAAACCAAAATGAAACTCATCAATGTCTTTATTTAACTTTTTTTTTCTTTTAAAAGTAGCTTTTTGTCAAGAAAGTCTTTTCCTGAAGGACTCTGATATTGTCTCTGAACTCATGAGCTGATCTTAAGGACTTTGTTTCCTTCTGTATTCTTTAATGCATAAAGTCCTGTTTATGCACAAAGTCCTCTTTTTCTGAGCAGAAGAAAGGCAAGTGGTGTCTTTGCTTACAGTTTTTGAAGCTCACCTTCCAGTGGGCACGAGCTTCCAGCTCCTAAGCACCTCTGCTCCTTCTCCTCTTGTCTGCCGGCTTTCTCCCCTGTCTTTCCACCTCTTAAAGTCACTTAGGTTGCCAAACAATCTCCTACTTCCTGTATGTCCACTTCCCCAAACCTGCAGTTTAGTCCTCTCTGGGCAACTTGATTCAACAGATTGTCTGTGATAATAACTTGGATTCTTCCTCTTTATCTTGCTTCATGCTTCATAGAGATGCAATCATTCTACGTGTCCTGAAAAGAAGGTCGTTGGCATGCCCAACATTTTTAGGCTGATGACTCAACACCTTCTAGCAAAAGAATGTTCTCAACATTTTCTAAGTTTTCTGTATGTTTTCTGCAGTTACTACAAACATTACAGGTATAATATCTCTCACTAAAAATCAAATTTATTGATAAAAGTACAAACAAAAAATGAAAAATTGCACATGTGTACATTTAAATCTTTACAACAGAGAAATCACTTGGAAGAACTTACAAATTCCTATCCTCATTTTCAGTAGTTTCACTGGCCAAGGTAGATCTAGTGGCCTAGGAAATGAAAAAAGGTGTAAGATAAGCAGAAAATCTCATGTGTGATGGTTATGGATATAGATAAAAATCACTAAACGTTGAATGATGTTAAATCATTCAATGAAGACTGTAAGACACCACTTTGACCATATAATCTGCCTTTTTTGTGACACAGGCCATAGAACCTTACCCAGCAATCGGTGTTTCAAGCACATAGTTTTTTGCTACAGAATATTTCAAAGAAGAAATACTGTTTAAGTATAAGGCCCTAAAGTAATGGAACACCTACCATGTGATTTATTATGTTTTTCAGATGGTTAATCAGTAGTACTACTGAAGTTTGTTCCTTATTTTTATTTTGAGTTTGTCTTGTAAATGCTGAATTTCATCACATTGTCTTTTGCTACTTTAGTGACCATCTCCATCTAAAAACTTTGTTTCCATGATGTTTATAGATTACAGGCAAATATACCTTGAACCTTTTCTTAAATAGTTTATTAAATGAAGCATTGTCTTGCTCTGAGACAAATTTTCATGACTTGAATTACTCTTTGGAGATTTCCTGGTCTCTTTGCAATATTGCTTTTTGAAGTTTTGACACCAGAAAAGTATTTCAGTAATTATTTTACTAATGCATATACAGTGGTAAGAACAATTTCCTGTGTCTACTCAGTGTTCCCACATTTATGCTTGTCCTTTCAGCAACACTGTGTCATGAAAAGTTCGTGTTCAAGTGATTATCTTTAATGACCCCAGAGCTATTTTCATGACCAACATTTTTTACTCTTGATACACGACCTTGCATTTGTCTGCCTTGAAATGCACTTTCAAATGTGCCCACCATACCTAGTAAATTACTTTTATATAAAAGTGCTCTTCACTTTTTAGTTCCTAACTCCACCAGCTTGAGATCCTCTGCATTTTATCCCAAATGGGGAAAACAGTGGACCAAAACCAGATCCTCAGAATCCTGTAGACACTCACAGCATGATTCCACATTTATGATTCTCTCTTGAGATTTCTAGTCTCCTACTTTCAGCCTCTTTCATTTGAGAAGTATTGAATATGTCTGGTCTTAATTCAATGGATTAGAGTATTGTTTTTCTTTTTATGCTGTGATTTCTTGTGATATTATTGATCCAAATGAGAGCGGCCTCAGTCCTGCATTCTTTGTGGACATGAGTCAGTATAAAAGATCACTACATCTTCTGATAAGAATTAGCTTCCCTGGTGAGATGTGGTGTTGTGCTGCAGTTTGACATCTAGGTTTTCTTTCTGACTATATTAATATGCTGCCCCATTTTTTGTATACATGGCTTTTAAATTATTTCATTTTTTTTAAATTTATGGCAATGAATTAAAAATTTAATTCATTGTTCTATGATGTGGCTAAATTTTAAAGAATCCATGAAGATTACTGCTAGCTTTTACAGATAATAAAACACAAAGCCAGTAATTTGCATGCTAAACACGATTAGTTAATTTATTTATTTTGACATTGTAAGTGATATCTATCCAGTCACCAGGCATCCTGCCATCCATTAAAAATAATACAATCCGTACCAATAAAAACAAAGCATCAGCACATCACATCCCACAAAAGGCAGTCAGTCAGCCAGAAATATAAAACACCACTTTCTCCACCCTTCCAATTCCCAAATGAAACCTCATTGCCCCAGCCACCTCACCTCTGTCAAAATGTCAAGTAAACAGAACATCACACCCCAGGGTTGCTGGACCAAACCACCACAGCCATAATTTTTTAAGGCAGACACACTGAGCTGAGAGATGTGGTTAATTTTGGAGTATTCAGGCTCATGCTTTTGCAGTAAGGGCCTCCTGACAAATGCATATGGAGATGCCTCCTACCCATTCTCCCACTCAGTCAGTAAACCAAAGATCTTTAAAACTCATGGCTTCGAGCCATGACGCTCTGGGTTCATTCTAGGTGGTATTTCTTAGGAGGCAGAGAGCAGCGGTCTGGATGGGCCATGTGGTTGCTCTCAGTGTTCAGTTGGGAAGTAACAAAAAGTGAATCGTTCCCACTTCAGGTCAAATTTTAATTTCGTTCTGGACTTCTGCCTGAACTTCTGCTCTTGGAACTAGCAGTGGGAGCAGTAATGTGAACACAACAACTGGAAGGATGGATGGGGAATATAGATGACTGCTAATTTGATAGCACGCTGCCCTGCCTAGGTTCCCTAGTGTGGTTTTAAGTGCTGAACAGTGGCTCTCTCAAAATCAGGAGCCTCTAAGGAGTCACCCAGAGTGACTAGTCACCTGGGAAAATTTGGGCTTACTCAAAATGATCAGGTCTTACAATGATCTTTAGCATCCTCTTGTTTTCATACGTAATTTCACAGCAACAGTGCCAGTCCTGTCTGTAAGGGTAAGAAAAGGTGTGGTAGCTAGATAACTCTTTCAGTTTGCCACTGATGGGTCAATGGTTCTCTCCCTGTTTCAGTAACTACTGGAAGCTTTGAGATTCAATGCATCATTAGGATAGGACAGTAACACTGTGAATAGCATAGACGAAACGAGTTTAGCTGAAAGAGCCTTTGATGCCTCTGAGGTCTCCTAGTAGAACATAATGCTTTCCGAATTATGGTTAATTTTTTAATTTAGATCTCCTTAGCCAACGTAGAGGTTGCACAAAATTTCTGAAAAAGTCATATCTTTAAGTGTTCATATAACAGGGGCAGGTTGTATTGGGCTATATGAAGGACTACAGGTCAGAAATATCTGTTACCTGTTCTTGCTTCTGTCTTGTTGAGTGGTTGCAGGCTAGTCCTTTAAATTCTTGGTCCTGAATTTCACAGTTAAAAACCAGGGGCACTGATACCTATCACCAAGTGGGACATTGCAGTGTTTCATAGTACAGTTTGATTTATATTAGGATTTGAACGCTTCAAATAAAAATGGGCTAATTGTGAACTGTCTCCGTATATAAGAGGACAAGCCCTGCCCTGAATAGTCTTAGATACCAAACAGTGAGGGAGACTGGACTACGACAGATATTTTGTTCAAATAAGATGCAGGGCATTGGAAGATGAAGAGCAAGGACTAATTCCCACAGGCACATGAGCTACAGTGTGGTCACTGCTGCTGTACCGGTTCCTTGTCCTGTATGGTAACTACTTTAGTCTGTTTTCACTGAGGACGGATCTAATTTATATTTGCTTCTTAGTTCACCTCATGGCGATTCCTCTTGTAGCCACATTCTGAGTAATTTAGCCAAAATTGCAGATTAGGTATCCAATAAAGCTAGCTATTACTAAAACCTAGACTTGGTCTTGGGATGCAGGTAATGTTTTCTAAGGATCTTAGCAACAAAAGGTATTAAAAGCAGGTTCAGTATAATGAAAGCCATCCTTGGATATCAGTGATGGTTGACACCATCTGATGTTTTCATGGTATGGAGGCCAAAAATCATCAAATATCACAATCTAATAATGCTTTGAATAGGGGGCAGTGTGGTTTCTAGGGTTTCCTGCTAGCTTGCTTCACTTAGTAACTCTTCTGCTCTCCAACTGATTAGACTTTACTTCAGGGCTCAGACAAGTCATTGCGGTATTTCTTTCCATGGTGAAGACTGCAACACCAGTTATCCTGAGTCAGAGGCACTCTTCCAGGCTCCAGAGAACTGCATCTCAGGGACTTCTTAGCCACATGCGCTACCCTTACAATCCTTACAGTCCTTACAATCGAATTTGTCTTCTCTTCTTTGAACCTACAAAATGATTGACAATTTAGTATCATGTACATTTAGCATCACAGTTCTACTCTAGGGTGGCTCAGGAACTCTTACAAGGGCAGAGATGGTACGAATGAGCTTTGAAGTTATATTCCTAGGGCATGAACACACCTAAGATTTATGTTTGAATGGGACAGAAACAATAAGCTGTGCAACCAGAATAAGAAATGATTTACACATTATTGAATAGCTGTCAGGTTGTTTCCACTTGCAATTTTCTACTCAACCAAAAGTGCCCTGGGAGCGTTTTGATATAGTTTCTATGCTGGCACTTAAGTCTAGTGAATCCATTATAGGCAATCTCTTGAAGTTTGTGGCTAGTTTTCTCCTCAGTGGAAGTAAGTTGTTTGTTTTTTTTCCCTGTCACATGTCTAGTTTTGACTTTATCAACCACGCCATTTCTTTCTGTATGCCGCGCTGTGTAAATGGGCTGACCAAGGCATCCTTTGTCTCTCAGTTCTGATATTCTTCAAGAAGATACCTATGGGTAGCCAACTGTTGCACTGACATTCTCAGTGTGAAAATATCAGCTTTCAGTTAGTGAGCCCATGTAATGTAAATAACCCCTGGCAAACAGGCTGGGATTATACTATCTGAACTGAGAAGGCTGCTTGCCAAAAGTAATTGATTGGACTGCATTGACTGGGCCTGTCAGAGTTTAATGGTGCATTATGGTGAGGGGCAATCTTAAAGAAAGCCAGAGACACGTAATATAGAACTGGGTGTGTGCACTCAGGCCCAAGCAAAAAGATTTGATGCCACCAGGAAAGTTGTTTATACCTGTTGGTTGCATAAAACTTCATTAATGAAGTCAATGAGGTATCATTCAGTGTAAAACATGGGGGGTCAAGGTGTTCTGCATAGACAACTTCAGGTTGATCAGGTTTTCTAGGGACAGCAGAAACATCACAGGTAGCTTCTGTTGTAAAGAATTTTGTATTCAAATGGAAATATGTGTCCAATAGCACCAGAAAATGTGAAGACTGGGAGTAAGCAAAGAATTCTGCTTGGTAGATAGCAAATAAAGAGGATCCATGTCTTATTTTCTTTTGAGTAATTGTACTGCTGCTCATACAACTACTGCAAAGATGACTTGGGAACAAAACCAATCCCGTAGCCACCCATTGCTTTTGGTGAAGGATGCAGTTGTACCCCTGCAAGAAAGATGCACCACAGAAGAGTGGAGGATCTGTAGTCTTCAAACAGCATTGCTACCATATGTGGTGGTAAGACCCTGACCCTCATTTTGTCTCCACTGTGCTATTAATATTACTGGAAACAGGGAGCATGGAGAATGAAAATCTCCTTTTTAAGCTTGGAGTAGCCTAGAAACAGCAGAATTGGCCAGATCCCAAGATCCCACTCCTAAAACAATAAGAAAACATGACAAATAGAAAGCTTTTTCATTTAGAAAACATTAATGTCATTCTTATTAAATTTATGGTTAGATAAAACCTGTGTTTAAATACTACCAATTATGTGCAATATGCTCTATGAAGGGAGGATCCAGAATTTTTAGCCCAATCACAAAAGCGTGAACTGAACAACATATCTTATGTACCTATATCATAGAATCATAGAATAGTTTCAGTTGGAAGGGATCTTTAAAGGTCATCTAGTCTAAGCTCCCTGCAATGAGCAGGGACATCTTCAACAGGATCAGGTTGCTCAGAGCCCCATCCAACCTGACCTTGAATGTTTCCAGGGATGGGGCATCTACCACCTCTCTGGGCAACCTGTGCCAGTGTTTCACCACCCTCATCGTAAAAAATTTCTTCCTTATAGCTAGTCTAAATCTACCCTCTTTTAGTTTAAAATCAATACCTCTTGTCCTATTGCAACAGGCCCTACTAAAAAGTTTGTCCCCATCTTTCTTATAGGCCCCCTTTAAGTACTGAAAGGCTGCTATGAGGTCTCCCTGGAGCCTTCTCTTCTCTAGGCTGAACAACCCCAACTCTCTCAGCCTTTCTTCATAGGAGAGGTGCTCCCTGTATAGTCTAGACTTTTTATCTTACTCCTTTCCCACTTCCTTCACTATTTTGCCAACCTTTCCTCTGGCCAATAAAAACGTGGGAAATGATTTCCGCCAGAGTTAATTACCTCTAAACATGCCGCTCTTGTTATCTTACCAGCTTTGACTCACAATAAATTGCTCTGGTACAGATTTTGGCAAGATAAGAACTCTAGACTCTCTCCATATATATAATATGTATGTGTTTATTTACATATCCGAACATGTTAGATACGTTGCTGTGGTAGATTGGATCAGTTATTTCATGACTGCTGGGATTTTGCAGCCGACTGGCTGTGCTCGGTGCCTCGGAGGCAGAGACCGAGACAGAATTCCTTCCCTCTGCTGCCTGCTCCAGCCCAGTGCGTTTGTGAGATACTTTCAGACATGACCTGACGAAGTCTGGGTTAATAAGAATCAGGGAGGGATCAAGGGAGTAGCATTGCTCGGGTGACATAGTACTTCAGCAAAGGCCAGTGCACAGTATGTTAGAATAAAAAATAGTTTAGGTATCAATAAATAAAACATAGAAATGTGAGCTGGCTGAAAAAACAACAAATTTATCTTTTGATATTTCCATTTCTGACATCTAGAGGCACACCTGATGCCAGAAACATCAGGGAAGAGATTGAGCAAGGAGGGGTTCAAACTGAACTTATGACTCTGAAAGGCATTTTTAATCAATTAGGTTCCAGGGTCTTGGCTTATATAAATGTAGGAATGCTATTCACCTCCTTTGCTGCTAAAAAAAAAAAAAAAAAAAAAAGAGCCCCCAACAAAAACACCCTAAGGGGTTGTAATAAAAAGCCAAATATATTAAAAACAATAAGGATGGTTTAAAAAAATTAAAAAGAAAAGAGTTTTATTGTCAGGAAATTGATTCTAGGGAAGTATACATTTTTTTTTGTCAGGTAAAGGTTGATTTTCGTTGAACCTTCTGTCAGAAAAATTACAGTGAGATAATCTGCAGTGGTGGGGGTAGGAAGTAATCTTTTTTATATGTCTGAGTTGTGTTTGTACATCTCTGGAACTCCCGTTCATCTCTTTTACTCCACAGTGGGGTTATATAGCCCTTTCAGCAGCCTTTCCCTAGGGCTGAACACTGCCCTGTAGCATGGAAATGGCAGTTCAGTGACAAAGCAAATGTGGAAGTAATAAAAAACTCAAGGTAATGCAATCCCTTTCTTGAGGAGCTCTGAGAAACACTGGGTCATCTGCAAAAGGGAGAGATTTGATGAGCACCCTCAGTTCTCACTGCCCTCAGACATTTATTCTTATGATTTTTACTTCAGGTTATGGTCATTCTCTCTACACCACCACCACACTTTGGTTCCTCGCACAGACCCAGGGTACACATTGTGAGTGCAAGTCCCTGTACAGTGTGAACAATCTTTTGTTGTTGCCATTTCTATCATTTTCTTGTTGTATTTCTGTGTTGCAGATGTGGATGAATGCGCTTCAGATTCTCACCAGTGTAACCCCACCCAGATCTGCATAAATACTGAGGGGGGCTATACGTGTTCCTGCACTGAAGGCTACTGGCTGTTAGAAGGCCAGTGTTTAGGTAAAAACCTCATGCGATATGGTATTTGAGCATCTGTGTATGGGTATCTGTGAATAGCTGAAATAATGTCCCTGAGCATCTTTGTCCAGTACACGGTTAAACCTTCGGCTACGTGGAAACTAACATCTTTCATCTTTGTAAGTGCCAACAGTACGCTTGGCAGGGAGACTCTCTTGCAGAACAAAACTGTAGATGTAAATGCCATATGACTAGCATCCATGTAACACATAGGATTTTCATATTCCCACTCTGAAGGATTCCTTTTCACATCAGATCAATCACAAGCATGTATACAAAAAGATTTATTCCCAAACAGACCTGTCCTTTCCACACGGTGACAGTGTGGACCCGAAGGGATCAGTATTTGATATCAAGAAACAGGTCAGGAAATCCCTACATTCAACCAACCCTTTTGCTTGGAGGTGAGAAAAAAATTATCTCTGAACTGGATGCTGTTTCAGTAGCTTGCAAGCAGTTTTATTTTGATTTTATTATTTTCCTTGCAGCTATGACCTGTTCATCCTCTTAGCTCAGCCCTGTTGAAAAAAACATCCCTCAACAAACAGCACAGGAAAACCTCCCAGCTCCTCTCTCCTCCAGCTCATTCCCCTCACTTGAGAGACCCATGGGATGATGAAGTAGATGTTAATTTTAGGTACACAGACAGGACCTAGGAGATAGGATATAACTTTTTGTTTTTAAAGTTTGCTTGTTATTATTTCTGTCCTCTCGGTGCAGGCTGTGTGCCTGCCAGCTCTGCGGAGCTGGACCGTCCTGTCACAACACCTCCGCTGGAAGGAGAACAGGCTTTCCCTGCCCACTCATCCCTGGAACCTCTCCAGTTATTTTCCAACTTTATCCTCCCAAGTACCAATTCCAGTGAAGGACTGACTCACGGCTGCTTCCCTAACTGCTGCAAACAGCTGCTGTGTAAATCACCTGGCAGGGACAGAGCTGAGCCTCATCCAAGCTCGGGTCTGGGCAGCCGTAGCCTCTTTGGGGAGTCACTGTCTTGTACCTCCCCTGGGATATGAAGTCTCCAAGCCCCCTGCTCCTTAATCTCTGATAATTCCTCTTCTCTTGGGAAAAAAAAAAAGCTTGTGCCAGGGGTTGTACAGGCGTACGTGATGGGGTGGGGATGAGGGAGTGCAGGGAGGGGGATTCTGCTCCACATCACCTGTTTTGTTACCCATTTACTTCTCCCAGTTACAGCCCAAGCAAAAGGGTTGTGTGCAGCATTCAGGATTTGGACATGGATCTAAAGTACTTTATTGCTTGATGGATATACCAGAGAACTAACATGGCTGCATTGCTGAATTGATTTGAGTATCTGCTTATGCTATTTAAAATAGGCAATAACATCCCAGTGTTGCCCACTTTAAGTAATCGTGGGGTGGATTACTACAAGACAATGCAAAGAGCCGAAAGCAAATTGTGTTTAGAGTTGCAATATTTTTCTCTACGTGTCAAAAAGTCTCAGTTTTTCATACTTTCCACTGGCCTTGGAGAAGTGATTTTTGCTGGCATAAAGCAGTAAAAGACCATTTACTGTCATCAGAGGGTTCAGTTGGGTTTTAGAGACACGTTTTTTTTGGTGCACTGTTAGTAAACCACAGTTACAAAAAGCTACACTTCTACCTGTTGTAATTATCCCAGTAAAGTTTGTACAGGAGGAGCCAGTACAGCAGTATCCACATGACCCACTCACAAGAAGCAGCCCTATAAAAATCCTTATCCTCAAAATGCAGCACTCTTGAGATAACGGTCCTGCAAAAGCCAAAGCATGTATTTAAAGTTATGCATTGTGTCAGTGAAATGAAATATACGTTTACTTAAAACCCATGTTGCTTTTTGCAGGATTTGGGCCAAGCCTACTGCTGGTGTACATGCCATAGCCAATCCTGGCCCTTAAGTTATCTTGCTATTTAGAATGCAGTGGGAAATAACAGCTAGTAAGGGCAAAACTGAGTGTCAGTGTCCTTGTTATTGCACACAGCAAGAGTATTTCCAAGACTTTTGACATTATCAGAATGGTTTCTTGAGACTTTCTATGGCAAAACTGCCCCAACGAGGCCAACAACATGAACTTGAATTGCAGGATGTAGCTACTTATACAACAGATTCACAACATTGTTCTTTTTATGGTATTACCACATCGTGTAAATGTTCAAGTCGTTCAAGAACCCAGTTTCCCAACACATTCTTAATATTTAACATTAAAACAGGAAGCAGCCAATTTAACTAACAAATAATGAACTGCTGGAATTCATGCAGATATATATGTATACATGTGAACCACCGGGAGAATAATGTTATTTTGATTTTCATGTGTGTTGGAACCTATGGTGGGGATCATTCCACCAAAATCTCTGCCTTCCTGCTTTGCTCCTGGCGAACTGACTGGAGATAATACACTTGGTTTTCTACTGCCCAAACTTAACTTCAAAGCTTTGAGAGTAGCCATTAAAAAAATCTCCATAAATCAAAGCCAGTTGATACCACAGGAAATGTAAAGCCTTGGAAAGGACAACTACTCCAGGTGTTTCATTCCAGTTCTTAGTCCAGGGGCAAAATTCTTCTAGCACTTTACCATCATACATATCTTATGGCATTTTCTTGTGCTTATAGCAGTCAGTTGCATGTATCGCTAATGCTGCAATTCAGTCCAAACTGCTATTTTGGCATTAAATTTACTGTTTACATTTTAGAGTCTATAACTTGTCAGTTAAAATCCATGTAAAATGTGAATCACAGAATCGATCAGGTTGGAAGAGACCTCAGGGATCATCGAGTCCAACCGTTGCCCTGACACCACCCTGTCGACTAGACCATGGCACCCAAATGTGACTATTCGGGAAAAAAGGTCTTTAAAGAAGATCCTCTCTAAAAAAGAAGTATTTAGTAACAAATACTTATTGCTTTTCTAGTGAGTAGCTTTGGTATACGTGGAGGTAAAAATGGTTTCTATCTTGATTCTGACAAAACTTTGTTACACCATTGGCTGTGCTTGTGCTGACGGACTGTGCCAGCTATCAGGTATGCTTCAAGGTAGCTGCTTAAAGGGACTGACTCTGGGCTTCCTGATGACAGCACATTAAGCTGAAGATTACAGCCATGACAATCAGTTCCTAGGACACACTGATGGATGTCAGCTGTGGATAAAAACACATTACTACATTCTTCTGGGGACAGATGTATTTTAACTATAGCTCTGGGTCTGAACACCTGAAAGGTTGGCTGTTATATCCGTAACCAGTATGCTGGGTTATTTCTGTGTTATTACTATCATTGACTCAGTGAGTTTGCTGCTTTGTACCTGCATGTGAAAATGCAGACCACTCTACTTTTCATCTTTCACATCTATAGATATAGATGAATGTCGCTACGGCTACTGCCAGCAGCTGTGTGCAAACGTGCCCGGTTCCTACTCCTGTACGTGCAACCCAGGCTTTACCCTTAATGATGACGGAAGATCATGCCAAGGTACTGTGTACAGTAAACCATGACTGAAATATTTGGTCCCAGACCAGCAATACCGTTAAAATTTTCTTAGTTTTTAGAATACAAGTAACCTTCCCAACACTGCTTCTGAAAATGTTCATAGGTTTGTCAACCCAAGATATTTCTGTAGTTTCACAGTACCTCAGAGGGGTACAGGTGCAATATGACCAGTGTATCAGGAGAAATATGCACAGAGGCCCAAGCCCCCTAAAATATAATTACTTAATGCACTAAAATTACCAGTTTAGGCACTGAATTTACTTTTAAAACCTGAGGCTGTGTGACCACCTGAGACAGGAAAACTCTGCCAGCTCAGTAAATTAGATCTGAGTCTCCCAAGTTCCAGACTAGGGTCCTGAGCATTAGACCCCCTTTTGCTGTGATGTACTACCTCAATCAAAGTCAACACAACCTCTTCATAAAGCCTCTTCCTAGCTAAGCAGGGAGCATCTTCCCACATGCTGCAGGAAATGGGCTGTCCTAATGATGTCCAGAAGCTGCTAGTGTCCTAAAAAGGAAAAAAATTGGTTTTGTCTTAGCCCTAGGTTTCCATGAGAACCGTTCCTCATTGCATTATCTTCCTCAGGAATATCCTGCTACATTTTGTCTCAGGTCTGTTATGACAAAATCAGTTCAATGGTTTTAAAATTGCAGGATAAAGACAGAAGCATTTGTAATAAATATTTCATCCCCATCTTCCATGTTATTTTTTTGATTGAAGACATTCCCAAAATGCTTCATTTTCACGCATGTTTTGTTTCCAACGTGCTATTTCCAGGCATCAGCCTGAATCCCCAGAAACAATAATGACTTGGTTATATTTTTTCAGAACAAATCGTTCTGATTGTACAGCTAATCTCTTTGAAATGCTTTAAAGTAATGAATTGAAAATAGAGTTTGGGGAGAAGTCACTGATGCATTGGGCATTGGTTTCCCATAGATATGAACGAATGTACAAGCCAAAACCCTTGCACTCAGACCTGCGTCAATACCTATGGCTCTTTTCTCTGCCGCTGTGAACCTGGCTACGAACTGGAAGCTGATGGAGTTAACTGCAGTGGTAACTGTCTTTAGTTATTTATTGTTTTGGTTTCTTTAATTATATTAAGTTTTCTTTTTCCAATGTATTGTTTTTTTACATGCTTTTAAAAAAGTTTTTTGCCTTGGTCCATGGTTAGCAGCAGGATAGCTGCAACTCATATGATCTTTCCAGTTAAAGCACACAGCAAATACCCAGAAAATCACAATAGAGGAGGGCTGCAAGTGGTTTTAAAGAAATAGCTAAATATTAGAAAGCTCCATAAGATAACAGCAAAACATAAGAAAATGCTTTGTAATACTGAACAGGAAGCTTTATTAGAGCAAGTAAAGTAGGGATAGTCCTAGAACATTCTTCCATGATTAAAGAAATACTTCATATAAAGCACTTTACCATTTGTCTGTTGAACGCATATATTCCTCTTGCTCTTACGATTGCACACTTCTGCCTGAAACCTCCCCCAGTTTCCCCCGTGTGGCTCTGGCTACACTTCAGAAACAATATATGGTTTCTTAGTACAGCTATTGCTAATCTGTCCAGCACATAGCAGAAGAAACTGTGCTTATGTCACTGTACTTTTTCATCTCTTCTTTTTATTTTATTTCTTTATTTTAATTGAAGGCAAAACTTATTTCTGTGCTTAATGTTCCCACAGCCTGACAAAATTAGAGAATCCAGCCAATATTTCTTGGAAGGAAAAATGCACTGGAAAATACTTGGTTTTTTAATTTACAGTAAACAGATGTAACATGCTGTTTCTGAGACAGAAGACGTGATATGCAGTATCTGTATAAATTAGTGTTTCCAAAGCTGTTCTTCCCTGCAAACCTCCTTATTATACGGGAAAGAGCAGAGACTTAAATCTCTAAAGGGTCTTATGCATTTAATATTTAGAGCTGCAACACCTAACTTAAGTTTTCTGCTTTCTAATGGAGTTTCTGCTTCTAAATTAGACTCCTGCACCTTTTTATGTGCTCCTGAGCTAGGTGGGGGCCTGAACCATTTAAATTCAATGCAATGCAATACCACATAAACATTGCCAGCACAAAATGGTAACAGAAGAGGTGGTGTTTGAGCCTCATTCATGTCTGAGAGTTAAGCCAGCAAAAAAAAGGACTTTCCATCACCCACATTTAGAGCAGAAAACCTTTTCTTGACAATTCTGTGCTAGAAAATGCTTGTCAAAGCAGGTCAGATTTCTCTGGATGAGCTTCTTTCACTTCACAAGCAATCACTAGACATCACTGAGGCTCACAAAGGGAATGCCTGGTTAGGAGGACACTCCTACGAGACTTCCAGGATCCAGTACAACAGCCGCTGGATTAGTCCATGGCCTAGCCACCAGCTTACCTTGAAGACGGGAGGCATCCCTGCCCCATTTCAAGGAGAAAGGCAGAGATTTCAGCCTGGCAACATCGGCATTATTTTCTAATCACAGAGGTCTTTCATGTGCATTAGATGTGCTCTGAAATGCCTACCATCTTGGCCTCTGCAGGTAGTCATCAGAATGCCAGAAGTGTTTAGGAACAGCAAAGGTGTGTCTGTCCTGTGTGGGCTCAGCAGCAGAAATGTAGGACCCTCAGGGCTTCAAGTCCCTCCAGCATTTGACAGCAGCTGAACACAGGTTATATGAATCCCCTGTGCTGGAGGTCTGGGCTAGGACACCTCGAGGGGATGGGTGATATCTCAGTCCCTTTATGGAGTCAGCCCTTGGTCCATGTTTTGTTAGGAAGGTGTTTTTTTCAGCAAACTCACTGGGGCAAGTCACACAATAACCGGACTATGTAGGTGTAGAGTTCCTTTCATCTCCCTTTTGACAATGTGGTTGCAGCCACAAAGCCACTTTAACATATTTGGACATCAAGTACTTTCCAATCCATCTGCACAAAACACCAAAAGTGGATAAATGGACTTGAGCAAAAACGAGAAGAAAGGGAAATTCAGTCTGAAGTGTAAAAGTGATTTGCCTGGGAGAGTCAACATGTCAGAGCTGGGAATAAGAACTTGGGAGTTCCTGGCTGGGGCTCTGGCCTTTGTTTCTTTCTTCCTCTGAACAGGGAAATAAGGAAATGATTAACTGCAGCCTCCCTCAGTCTAGCGCCTTTGCATGTGTTTTCCCCCCAGTCAGCCATGCCTCCATGTGCAGCTCTGAAGTTTATCTTTCTCACTTGAGCACAGTTCTGCAGAATACAATGACTGGTCAATTCATGAGTGCAAGGGGAAAAGAGCACAATTTCTGTTTTCAGTCAGAGATTTGACAGACTGCTTAGCTTCCTGGGTATTTGGGAGATGGCTGGGCCTTCCAGTAGGTCTGCCCCAAGCTGGGATGAGCTCTGTAGTCTTGATGGAATGCCTTGGAATTAACTGGCTAGAGGCTAAGAAACATAAAACAGCTGGGGCTGGCTGCAGGAGTTCTGCTGGGACCCATGTGGCCCTGGGAAAGGGAAGTTTGCTCTCCAGAAAAAAAGAAAAAGAAAAGAAAATCACTGCCAAGTCTCTCCTTTCAAATTACAGTTGCAGCTTTGTTGTTGGAGTAGCTCTGTCTCCAACGAGAAACAGCACTGAAAACATGGCCAACTGGTGACAGGTATTCGAAAAGAAAAATAAATAAATAAAAGCCACGCATTGTGTTCAGTAGCAGCTTTGTTTTCCCTAGGAGAAAAATGTTTAACCAAGAACTTGTTGTATAGCATTTTGCCAGGTTGCCACAGAGTTTTAGGGAGCTGGAGGGTGCCAACCTCCAGCTGGGGTGATGGGCACGTATTCTGGATGGCCACCTGCCTGTGGGACTGCTCTTTTGACTGTAAAGCCAAAGACACTAAACTTTGTTTTACCACTGCAGACATGGACGAATGCAGCTTCTCAGAGTTCCTCTGCCAGCACGAATGTGTGAATGCGCCTGGTTCTTACTACTGTATCTGTCCCTCGGGCTATAACTTGCTTGACGATAGCAGAAGCTGCCAAGGTAAGAACATTCCTGTGCTGATTAAAACCTGAGGGGACCAGAAAATAGGTCCTATGTCTGGAAAGAGGTTTTCAAGACTTGAGATGCTTGGTCTTGGCATTGCACTGTGAAATACTCGTAGGGCCCAATTATGTAATTCTGGTAAGAAAGTCATTATGTGAATAGTCCCACTGAGGTCAGTTGGTGTGTTGGTGTATGTAAGACTTTACTGACTAGGAAACAACTACACAGGAAAGCCCTCAGATGCTCTCCTCTCTGCTGCACATCTCTTTAGTTTTCCCATTTCTATGATTCTATGATTCTCTAAGGTCAGAAAGCTTGAGTAGCCAATTTCTTTTCTATTTTTGCAGCACTTAGCATATGGGAGCACTCCAATAAGCAGAAATGAATGGAGTAAAAAATGATCTTAAAAGAGGGGCCAGTCATCAAAAGGCCACTTCACATGGTGCAAGAGTGTAATGAATTATGGAGCAGTTCCTTAAGATGGAAACTGGTTTGTAAGAGTGGTGTCTTGCACGTATTTCCCTGCTTTAGAATTTCTCTTGTTTCTTGTGTTTTAGATATCAATGAATGTGAAAACAGAAACTTCACCTGCACTCCACAGCAAACGTGTTTCAATATCCCAGGAGAATATAAATGTTTAGACCCAGTAAGATGCGAGGATCCTTATATCCAGATTAATGAGAAGTGAGTAACACACCCACAGCCACAAAAGCAAATTCTATCTGTGTGAAGCATATCTAGAGTGAACCAAATAAGCTGCATTTTTACAACACAGCCATGAAGTGTGTCTAGAGAGCTACACATACATGCTGTTGCTGCATTTGCCATTGGTAAGCTTTATAAAAATAATAAATTGCAATTCCTTACCAGGTCACCAGGTGGGATATGATATGGTACTCAGATGTGTGGGAAGTTAGACTGGAAAAACACTTACCAGTGAGTAGAGAAAACAGCAAGGTTTGTAATGTAATAAGTGGCATTTACTTCCATTACTAACTGACTTCATATATGCTCAAATGCAGCCTGTTTATTAGTATGAGTATTTCCTGTAAATATTAACTAGCTTATGTCTGGGAAGTACAAAACATTAGATGATAGTTATAGCAGGATGCAAGTAGTTTCCTACTGCTTAAAGGTTAAAAGTGCTGAAAAGTCCACAGACTGATTTGCCTTGTCCAGAAATTAGGTATGTCTGGATGAGGCTGTTAGCACTGTTACTATCTACAGTTGGAATTATTTGAGCAAGCAAAAAAATAAATCCAATTTTTCTAAAAATTCCCTGTTTCTTTTACACTTCTGTAGGTACTTGCCTGGGGCTCAAGATATTTCAGCTCCAGACAGATCTCTATATATTGCAGCCCACAGTATTTCATCCATAGCATTTGCACTAAACCCAATTACTTGGGATTGCATGGTAGCCTAATGTACTTTATAGAAAGGCAAGAGACGAAGAATCTGCTTCTTTCCATTACAAGTTATTCATGTCTTTACATTGCTTTCTGAACTAGGGCACCTGACAAGTGGACACGTTCTGTTCTTCCAGTTCTGGGTTTACCTGCCTTCAGAGGTGGTAGAGTCTTAAACTGGAAGTTTAAATATCTGAAGCCTCTGTATCTAAATTCCCCAGAACCCAACTATAGAGCCCTTGCAGATCAGCTTGCACCAGAACTCTTGATGTCTCAGCTTTGTGTTTGGTGGCTTTGGATCATGCCTAGATTTGACTGCATTTAATTTGTGGCATATGTCTAGAAGTGGTCAGTATAAAAGCCAAGTGAATTCCCTGCATCTTGTGTTTTCTGTGGAAGGAATTGGGTGTTTGTAAAGCCAGGAGCCTTTTTATGGGGGACATGCCAGAAGAACTGCCTAAAATTGGTGTCAGTAGTGGAGGTTATAGAAAAAACAGGCAAAAAGACACAAATCTTTTCCAGGAAATTCCCCAACATGGCTTTTATAAAGGAACATCCTGCCTCACAACTTTATGAGAGCTCTCTGAAGAAATCAGCAGCATGTGGCTGGGGCACATGGGCTGATGCAGTCTGTTTGGGTTTCCAAAGGCTTCTGAAAAGAACCTCACATAAGGTTATTACGGAAATTAAGCAGCAATAAGTAAGAGAGAATTCCCTGGCACAGAAGACTAAGAGGTTGAAAGAAAAAAAGTAAATAGAGTATGGTATTAAATTGTCAGCTTTCACAGTGAAGTTCTGCAGAGGTCTGAGCTGGACCTGCTTTGTACAACATATTTGTAACCAGCCTGGGAAAAAGGGTAAACCATGAGATGGGCAAAGTCTACAACAGTATCAGAGAACAGTAGAGAAAAGGATGGGCAGAAAATAATTGCACAAGGAGCCTCAATGACTGTGCAATAAAAATGGCAGTTGAAATTCAGTGTAGATGAATGTAAAGTAAAAAGACAATTCCAAATTCACACATCAAATAAACAGCACTGATCCGATCATAATCTGTCCAAACTGAGATTTAAGGGTTGTTATAGATAGTTCCATAATCTGCAGTACTCATTAGAGGTTAGAAAAGCAACCTGAATTTGAGGTGTTAAAAGGTAGAGAATATCCTTAGAGCATGTGCCATTGTGTACCTGTATCTTCAAGACTGTACAGTTCCTCCCCCTCTTCTCAAAAGAAATATAACTGGACAAAGGCTCAAAAGAGCAATGAGGATGATCAAAAGTATGGAATAGCTTCCTTGTGAGAAACAACTAAGTTAGGACTCTTCAGCCATGACCAGGGTCAAATATGAAACCCCGAGTTGCATGAGGAGGATGAGCAGGGATTGACTGGCCACTCTCCTTTCAATATCAGAGCTGGGAGCTTCAGATGAAGTCAGCAAGGGGCAGTGCAGAGGGAGGTGAAGGGGGCTGTGGAGCTCCTGGCCGCTGGTTGCCAAACATTCCTGTGGGTGTATGTGGAAGCTGGACAAGCTGATGGATAAGAAATGCATTACACAGAAGACATCTTTGTTTCAAGAATTTCCTGAGTCACAAACAATTGGAGGCTGTTGGTGGAAGTGTCATATGCTTGGCTTGCTCTCCTGCTCTTCCATGGAGCTCTGCATTTGAGGCTAGAGCTTTGCTTTGATCCAGGACGTCTCGCTGTATGTTTTCATGTAGTATATAAAAGATCGTTAAACAAAGAATACAACATTTATGTAGCACCATCAGTGAAACGATCCAACAATTAACATTATTTTGGGGACAGTTCAGTTTAAATTACTACCAGAACAAATATGTACAGGGTATTCTACACCTGCAGAGCTGCTTTAAAGAAAGTACAGATTTTCAAGTGATCTAAGGAGACAAAAGATGCCAAGACATTTTGGCCTAGAAGACAAGAAAAAGAAGGCAGGGATATAGGTAGGCCAGAATAGCAGCACAGAGAATACTAAAAGTGAGCGAATTCATTACAAGTTTCATTGAATCTTTCAGCTGGTCAACATCATTATTTGTTTATTTATTTATGCAGCTGTATTTGCATATAAAGAGTCAAATATTACAGCAATTTCTAACCCCTGATGATAATCCTATCTCTGACCATTAGCCGCTGCATGTGTCCAGCTGAAAACGCCGGTTGCAGAGATCAGCCATTCACCGTCTTGTACAGAGTGATGGATATGGTGTCTGGGCGGTCTGTACCTTCTGACATCTTTCAGATGCAAGCAACAACTCGCTACCCTGGAGCCTATTACATCTTCCAAATCAAATCAGGGAATGAGGGCAGGGAATTCTACATGCGGGTAAGTCTGGAGCTTGTTGAGAGAAAACCCAGAGTATCTTCTTGTTAGCTGAATAGCCTTCCGATAGCAGAACTCAGTTTTTAATGAGTATCATTTAAACCTTCATCATGAGGCATTTTTACAGGCAGACACGCAGAGTGGTGTGCTGATCTGCAGGGGCTGCTGGCTCTTTCAGGAAGGTAACCTACCCAAAGCAAACACGCTTGTTTTATGAGACATTAGGTTCAGGCAAGTCTAGGGCTGTACCCATGTCTAAGAATAGCTCATGTCTCCCATGCTCAGGAGAAACTGTTGTGCCAAATCTTTTTTTTAATTGATAGACAATCAGTACTTGTCACTGAAAGAGTCAGTGTTTCTTGTTTGTTTTTTTTAAACCTTCATTGAGAAATGAAAAACCTGGAAACCAAAAAAGTAAGCAAAAAAAACCCCTTTATGCCAAGAATTGACTTTCTGGATTCTTTGCTTTTATTTGTTGCGTATTTTTTTCACTGAGAACACACACTTTATGTAGACACTGTTAGAGAGAACGCAACTACTTTTGTTTTTTTAATCTGAATTTTCCTCAGAAGACATCTCTGTTTCCCAGTCATCCTCGCTGCACCTCTGACATGCAGGGGTGATGGGAAATGTCTGCACAGAAGGAGGCACAGCCACCAGGGATGGTAGCATTCAGAAGGTTGATTTGTAACCCTAGGCAAAACCTGGTTTTGACATTCACGTTAAGTGATGTTCAGTGGCTATTGATGGTTCCCATGCCTCACAGAAACCGGTAGCATGACAGATTTCAGTAGATTCCAATACATATTTCTCCCGAGAGCCTCAGATTCTCTCTGTTAAAAAAAAGAAAATGTTTCAAAATTCCAAAATGACAAGTGGTCCAAGAATGATCATTTACATCTCACAAGAACTTTCCTGTTGCAAAGTCACTCCTGATCCCACTGACCTTTCCCCTCATCTGGGTTGATCTGCCAGACACTAAAGCTCCAGCAACCAGCATCATTGCTTGAGTCTGTTAGTTTTCTTTTATTTATTTATCACATAGCCATTCATTGTGTCACCTAAAACACTCCACTTGCACAAGCTGTCCCTTTCCCTCTGCTGGCAGCAGCACTGTTCCCGTGCCAGGTTGGTGGCAAGCAGGTGGTGCCTGTTTGTTGCTTTGAGAAGAGCCAGAGCGGCGGGCAGGAAGGGACGGGGCGCTGGGGAGGAGCTGGGCCCCAGACGCTGTTCTCCAGGGACTGAGGCAGCAGGGCCCACCGCCCGGCCCGGGCAGCCCATCCGGCTCCTCCTCATGGCTTTGTCAGCCTTCTCTGATCAGAGATAATGCAAACACTCCGTTTCATGGTAAAACAGGTCCCGCTTTGTGTTTCTGCTGGAAAAAAATTGCACTTGGTTTTAATGTCAGGAGCTCTGATTCTGAAATGCTCATAATCTACTGTTCTGGCCAGATATCTCAAAGGTCTGCTTTCACTTGCTAAAAGACAGATTTTTCTGAAGTGCCTTCACGCAGAGGATAAGGTTTTGCAAGGTTAACATATGCAATTATACGACAAACCCTGATCATGCTCACATAGGAACACTTGTTCTCCAAGCTCTGTTAACACAACCCCTTCTTGACGTTCACTGCTTCAAAGTAACAGTGCTCTTTACATCAAACAAAGCAATATCTCATGCACAAAACCCCCATGTCACTGCTTGTGTATACCCTGAATCCATGTTTTCGTCTTTTTCCATTTGGACAATAGAAAATTTCTATGTTCAATAGCTCCTTTTATGTGCAGGGCTCCCAAAAGCTTTACAAACTGTAGAAGGTGATAGTTCATACAAAACACTGAAATGGAGCCAAATGCTGAAATGAAGCTCTCTCCCCCATGAATTGCAGTAGCTTCCAACAATGCAACAGAAAACAGTGTTATTTTGGCTGCTCAAGTACCACAGCCATAATGTGGTACTTGAGATGATAGTTTCCAAGAGTCTTTTTTAAAAATCTCACCTGTTTCCTCTTGTTTTGTGCACAGCAAACAGGACCGATCAGTGCTACTCTGGTGATGACCCGCCCCGTGAAGGGGCCTCGTACTATTCAGTTGGACTTGGAAATGATCACTGTTAACACCGTCATCAACTTCAGAGGAAGCTCTGTCATCCGGCTGACGATATACGTATCACAGTACTCCTTCTAAACCTTGAGTTTGTGCCCTGGAAACATTAAAACAAAAGAGACGGTTCCTCCTCTGCAGAAGTCTCTCCTCAGAAGCCAGTATGTATAGCAGCTCTAAACCAAACCAGTATTTCCACAGACCTGGTGACCTACGCCTGTCTGAGGAGGGAGGCCTCTTCATGCACAGTCCCTACCAGGATGCAGACATATGAAGATGTATCATCAGCAGATCCCATATGAGTCTCTGTGATGTGGTCATATATTTTAAGGACTCTTCTTTCCATTGTAAACACTCCTAGAGTATGATTCTATGTTTGAAAGACTGTGAACCTTTGTAGCTCCAAGGCTGCTTAGCAAAAAGCACCAAAGAAACAGAGGAAAAAGCTGGCTTTTGCGATCTTGCCTTTTTTTTTTTTTAATTATAAATGGAAAGCAGACAAACAAGCAGAAACAGAAACAAAAAGCCACCTATTGAAACGAGGGATCTCAGAAGTGCTAACTTACATTCCCAGTTATCTCTGGAATTATCAGTCAGGCACTTTGTCTCAATTCACCCTGCATTTGTCTTAGTTTCACCTGTTTTTTCTTTGATTCTATTTTATAGTTAAAATTCATTGTAAATTCATTCCAAAATACATGTTGTACTATGTAATCTTCTACTTTCTAACAAAGCATCACATGTTTGGGTTCCTTCCTGTATTAAATCTTTCCATATAACAGAGTTCATAGAAATCTATCACTGGTTGGTATGTTTTACAGTGTTTAGGGTGTTATTCTTATTTACGCCTAGACTTGACACAGGCCTCCACTGCCAGAATAGTGTCCAGGGACTTCAGAGCAGATGAGAATCAGAACTTTATTCTTCCCTGTTTTCCTGAGTGTGGTAGTTGCAAACAGTTTGTAATGGTTATAAGGTAGTGATACTAACTGTAGTTAAGGCTGCAACTAATCTCCTGTTCAAGGACCACTCAGCTTAGACTCATCCAAATCCCTTCAGAAAAAAATGAATTGTTCTGTTCATGTGCAGTCTCTCTCCTACATTCCTAACATTGGGGAAAATAAGCTGAAAAGGTCTTGGACCAGTCTGATTTTTCATGCCTCTGCCACAAAGCAGACCCCACTATGCCAGCACCCAGACCTCAGACGATGGGATCCCACAGTTTCCATAGGTAATGTCTTCTCAGGTATAGCTGCTGTAACCAATAGAAAGTTTCTCCTGAAGTCTAATCTGAATCTCCACTGTTGTAATTTAAATCCATTGCTTTTTAGCCTACTTCCAGTAGAAGCAGAGAACAGTTTATCTTCCCCTTTGCAGCAGTCTTTAACGTGTCTGAGGACTGTTGTCATGTCTCCCTTCAGACTGTTTCTCTCTAGTCTAAACAAATTCAATTCTTTTGGCCTTTCCTCATATATCACATTTTCTGGACCTTTGATCATTCTTTTTGCTCTCATCTGGATTCTCTCCAGTTGGTTCACATCTTTCTTGAAGTGCAGTGCCCAAAACTGTGAAAAGCATTCCAGCTGAGGCCTTACAGTGCTAAGCTAAATCTATAGATATGTTTAGGAGCTTGAAAAAAAATAAAAATAATTGTACAGTTTGCAGATATAATGCTTATACCTTGTTGCAGCCACTGGCAGTTTGGTCTTTTATTTTAGTAGGGATGACGGTTCATATGGCTTGTTATTAAATTTCTCTGAAGTAAGCTCTTTTGCTTCTTCCCCCTGCTTTTTCCTTATGGGCTCATTTGCTCCCCAGCATCGCTAGGGCAGGAAAGATAACCTTTGCTTCGTCTTTTTGAGGACTGGAAGTGCTTAATGCTACTTGGGAAAAGGAGTTTATGAAAATTATAACGTGAGCAGGCTGGAGCAGAGTAGAAGCATTACGTGAGGTCTTCATTACAGTGGAGTATTAAATGGAAGAATACAGACTCAGAAAGTTGTCACAACACAGACTACATGACACTATCAGAAAATCTACTCTCTTGTTCCTAATAAGCTTTGTGAGTTAGTCTGGAGTTGTTCTTCCCTAGCTTTAGTAGAGACTCTGCCCTTTTTACTTGTCCTCATCTTGAAGGGAGCCCTGATGCAATGGCTCACAGCAACGAAATGCTGAGTCGAGTGTGCTTCAGCAGCTTCTGTTTCTTAATGGTTTAAAGTTTTCTCTGTGCTGCTACAATGTCCCGGGATCCTGTGCCTCAGAGCTCGGTACACAGGCTCTCCTTTATTGTAAAAACAAAAAGGCTGGAGCCTGACTCCAGTGTTTAGTGGGCCAAGCTGAGGGCAGGAAGCCAATGAGTTTTGTGAGTAGCCGATTTGGAGGAGATAAATGTAGAGGAAACGTGCAGAAAAATATCAGAAACAAGAATGTGTTTCCTGAGTGTATCATGGCTCATTGTATTCCACAGTCTTGGAGTGGAAAATAGAGATGACCAGGAAGGAGGAATGCTAGTTTATAACCATGGCGCTAAAAGTGCTCACGTGTCCCAGATGATGGAGGTGAGATGTGGGAAACAGGCAGGCTCTGGTGGCCCAGAGAGCAGACACGGGGCAGGCAGGCTCTTGCAGTAAAGACATATTAAACTCTTAACGTGCTGAAAGTTTTCCCAGTGCTTAAAAGCCCCTTTTTCCCCCTTTTGTGCCCCTGTGTTATGGATTGTTCATGTCCAGTTGAGGAGTCCTCTCTCTTCCTGCCATCACATCACCTTCTGGAGAGGAAGTGCACCCTGTCAGACATCAGACAGCTTCTCACTTCTGGGCTGTTCTCCCATGGCCCCCACATACAAACCTGATTTAACCCTAATTTAGAAACATCAAAACCCAGAGGAATTCCATAACAAAACACTTTGTTAAAAGGGTAAAGCTTGAACGCTTGGTTTTAGCAGAGTCCAGCAAATACTCATAAAACAATATTACACTTTCTATATAAACTTTATGTGCCTTAAAAAAAAAAGTGAAAAGTCTGGAAACAAAGGCATTCAGCCACTTCCCAACTGCCATAACATCTTTCATCACTCACTATCACTCCAGCCAACTTTAACTTTGCCAAAATATATGCCAATCTCAAAATAATAAATTACTAGCAGTTTATAACATCTAAACTCTCCATTTCCTAGTCAGGGTTCTGTTTCCAATAGACCATCACAGGCTTGTATATTACAGCAATTCTCACTAAATAAAAAAAAAAAAAGGACTATGCATGTCAGGTTTTTACAGCATGAAAGTGAAAAATGCAAACTTGCAACTGCTGTATACATTCATGTTCTTCTTTGAGGCCGGGCCTCCCTAAAAGCAGACAGAACTCCAGGTCTGCTCAGAAAATGATTCTTTATTCTAACTTATTGCAGAGAATTTTCTAAAACAAAAGAGTTCTGCCATATGGTTAATAGACAATATTCTGGCCAGCACCAGATGAGGGCACTGACCCTGGTCTGGGTACGTGTGCCTTCCCTTCGGCTCTGCTCTGACATGCTCCTTGCTCAGGGCGGTGGAGCCATTCCCTAGCCGAGCTGGGGAGGGACAGCTCTTTGCCTCTCGTGCCTGTCAGCTGTCATGTCTGTTTAAACGAAGGTCCTCGGGAGAAAGATTGCCTCTCACTGTGTGTTTGTACAGCACCTATTGCCAGTGCAATAATTGGAATAAAAGTAAACAAAAGCAGAAACGGCAGTAATCTCTGATACACATCACCATGATTGGGAAGGAGAATCTATTCTGGTAAATGAACCAAGTGATTCATGCTAGTCAGGTTAGGTGCCAGAGGGAGAAGAATGGTAAGAGATGAATGATCCAGTGCTGTAGAGCTGAATGGGTCCTATCATCTGGCTTATTTGACTTTGACATATTTTTACGGGACTGACTTTTTTTGACACAGACAACAAAACGTTATTTCACCTAAGAGTTTGCTGGATCCCACAGAATTGCTTTTCAACTTGTGCTTCTCTGACAACAATAACTTTGTTGAGAATAACTAAGCTTCTTTGAGTACCTGGTCACCCACCATCACTGACTGTAGTGTCCAGGGCCATTCACACAGAGCTTTCTCCTTTTCAAGTTGGGGGCCTGTACTCATATTTACCTTTTTTTTGGCTCAACTTTTAGAAGAGTCAACTTCCATTGTCTTACAAACATGGTATCAGCATCAGCAGAACTTACATATTCATTTTTCTCTGTCTAGAACAAGCAGAGCCATAGAATCAGTACAGTTTGTGGTCATTCAAGTTCTCTAGTCTGGCTTATTCACAGAATATGCTACTGAATATCTTTTGTAGCATGTAGCTGTGTTAAAACCCAATGAAAATTTCATAGCATAAAGATGTTAAAAAAAAATGGAATAAAAGTATGCCCTAACATTATTCGAGCCTGACAGGCACTATTGTTAAAATAAATCTCTGTCCTGAACCGACAAAACCCTCAGCTGGTGTTAATTTGCATGACTCTGCTGCTCTTTAGTGGAAAGATAAAAAGTATCCTTAGGATCTTCCCTGTGTGTGTGTAAAGCACTGTGCATGTATCTGTATACAAGGAGAATTGACAGAAGCTAAAACTAGTTGTGGTAGTGTGGCTCTGCATTTGGAAGTCAAAGAGTTGTAAGATAACATGGCACAAGCAAATTGTGTTTCCTCATCTGATGTGAGCGCAGACAAGTGATTTACAACTGTCACATTTTGTTGTTTTAAGTCTTTGAACCAATTCTGAATAGCTCAACCCCAAAGCAACTGCCATGCATGAAGACTGAGGCTGATGGTCATAACCAGACTTTTGGGGATTCGGCAGAAAGCCTGCCCAGAAGGGTGACCTGTGCTGAAGGGTCAGTGCCGTAGGGAGTGTAATGGTGCAGAGGTATTTGTGCGAGGATGTCTCTGATCCTGCAGCTGCCCCTTTCCTCACCTATTTCAGTGCAGAGTGCATCTAATGTTTATGAGGGTGCACATCAGAGGTGGAAATCTCACCTATTCCAGTTCTTAGTTCAAACTTCTGAGATATCTCTAGTGGTTTTCATTGGCCAAACTGATCCTCCTGTGTAACTCAACTAATATTGGTAGTCACACAAGGGAGAGTTAGGGTACAAGGCAGATACACTTTTATATCAGCAAGTGAATAATGATGCAGTAACCTTGATGTAAAAATTGAGGAATGTAGCTGGGTAGCAAATGGATCTTTAGAAAACACTTCAGAAAACAAAAATTCCTGAAATATTCAATCTCTTTCAACTCCCTCCTGTATCCCAGAAGTCACTCATTCTCCCTTTTGAGTTTGTCCTGGACAAGTGATCTCATTATGGTCATGCACTGCAAGCACATGCTGAGTGAGCTCCACTTCTCCTCTGGCACCAGGTAACATTTTTCACTTTGCTTTTTGGACATCAGTTGTAGGCTATGTGTCTCTTCTAGGCTCTGACAGTCGCTTTTCTCATAGCCAAGGCAGATCTGTTATTTCTCTGCCAGGTTACTCTGCACCCACCATCTGTAGAACAAGCTCTTCATGTGTTTCACTGGAAATGCAGGCACTGCTGTTGGCCCATCTGCTGCTTTTGTACCCCCCTCCCTCTGCAATGTCGGTAGGCACCCCTACACCAAAGTATTAGGCCTGAATGGCTGAAGGGATTGCCCAGCCTGCTTGCAGAGCCTGGCTTCATGATGAGGATTAAAAAAAAAAACCCACAACCCTCCAATTTTGAAGGCGATAGATGCTCCTTTAGGTCCTGATGAATCACTTTTCCCAGTTTGCAAACAGAGTATTTGTCCAGTCAGAGAAAGTTCAATGTGATTACCACTATGCTGAAGTCAGTGATCGCTAACCACCTTACATCAGGTCTGGATTTAGCCCAGTTTTATTTTAAGTCTTGAATCTCAGTGTCAGTGGTATAAATGTAAATAGATATGTACTATTTTTACAGTAGAGCTGAAAGATTTTTTCCGGTAAATAAACAGTAGTATGATTGCAGTATCTCTTTCTCTGTGGGCACTATCTTTGGGTACTTTAAGATTTCCTGAGATATCCTTTGACACTTCAAAATTTTTTCTGGTATTTCAAGCCATTCATTGATGTGTTTCCATGAATGATTCCTCACCCCTGTTCTTCAAAGGCCAACACAGGCACTTGACTCCACGTATTGTTAAAACATCAAGCTACACCCAAGCCTTTGCGGAGTCACAACTCATGCATCATTCATAGACATTGTTCCTCTCTGCAACCTGTAAGGGATTACATTGACTTCCTTGAGATTTTGCAATGTTCAAAGCAATGCATGTGCAGGTTTTTCAAGACTGGGACCTTAGTCTGGTGATTGATTGCTCATCTGCAACTTGCTGCAAATGTTCTATATTCAACATGTGAAATCATAGCTACGAAGGTTAGTTTTGACAAAATCCTCAAAACATATGGTGTTTACTGGCTGCCTACAAATAATGCAAACACAATTCAGAAGTCCAGCACCAGAGTTTTCCAGTATTCATAAGAAATCGCTGTTTTTGAGAACTATTTTAGTCAGTAAACTCATTTTGTAGATTATGTGAAATGCAAATAGGTAGAAGACCTGCCAAGACTACACAGATTTGTTATTCAAATCAGTATCCCCAAGAAAAGCTGAATCTAGTTCATAATTTAAAAATAATCCTTTGGACTCTGACATCTGATGCCATTCAGGCAGAGGAGAGGGACAGAAAAGCTGGCTGCTTCCAAAACAACAGCAGCTGCTCTACAGAGATCCCAGGTCCCCTACAGTGATCAGAAATGCCTGTCAGCCCAAATCTGCACCCCAGGTCAGTGAGGAAGGCACAAAACTCACAGAGACATGTCCTCAGATGGAGGAGAGATATCTTTATTGACTTCTTAATGATGTCAAGTGGAGACTTACTTCATAATGTGTATAAAATTTCTCATTGTGTTTATACATCTATGGAAAACTCAAAATGACAAGACCAAGCTGTTGCCTACCACATGCATGTTGCCTACTACCTGCAGCAAGCTCTAGCCTACCCCTCTGCCATTCCCCAGGGCTGTGCTCCCTTAGAATTACCCAGTCTGAGTTGGTATGAGTTACGATGGTATAAGTGACAGCGTTCAGTTCACATCAGTGTAAAATCATTCCCAGAGGTGAAAAAAGAGAATTATTGAGGGATAAAATTATAATTGAACCAGAAAGTTAATAAAAAAGAGCTTGCTCGTTAGTTAACCTTCAGTGCTTTGGTTATGATGTCATTGCTATGGACAAAAATAATCAACCAGAAACCCAAAACATTAAACAGGAGATGATTATCTCCTTAAAAAGATAAAAGCCCATGTAGCCTATAAATAGCTCTGGAATGAAGACATCCCACCCAACATCTGGAAAAGGAAGAATTCACTCGACCTCCAGCATCCCTGTGTCCCACCGGCAGGATTAAGCACGGTGGATCCTCACCAGGATACAGACACAATGGCTGGCTGAGGGATAGGCCAAGGAAGAGGCAGGCATGGCCAGAGGCAAGGGAAGGGGAAGATAATGTAAATGTACTAGGGAACATTCTCAGTGTGCAGGGTCTCTGAGACAAGTCTCTCCCTTGCTGTACAAAACGTTTTAGCTTTGCTTGGCCCTTTGAAAGACACAAAAGTGCTAACAGTCACTTCAATGAAAACAGGAGGGCAGCATTCATGTGTTTGAATGCAGCATCAGTTTTCAAAAAAATCACTCTGCCCTGGCCAGCCTGTCACCTAATGAGATGCACTGGACACTGGAAGCCTGTAAGTACAATTTAAGGCATCGTACATATAGCACCACCTTATACCAACAGTTTCTCCTGCAACCACTACAAGTGCAGGAAGAAGGACTCTCTGCCCAGCACAATGGATGCTCCACAGAACTTCTGCTTCTGCTTAAACAGTCATTTCCCTAACTCTTAATAGCAGGCTGTCCAGATTAATAAACACATTATATTTCGTAGTCTTCATTCTTTTCAGAAGAGGAATACTGTAATTTAAAACGGATGGTTTCAATGTCCCTTGTCCTACCCCTTTAACCTATAACTATTACTTCATTTGTAGCAGAAAATGAGCTTTTAATTCTTGTATTGTTTCACAACTTGTGAGCAATTTACACTGAATATGCCAGTAGGGACTATTTTAAAGCTTTTTTAAAATAAAAAAATATAACACTAACAAAAATTGTAAGTGAATTATAGTTTATTTTGATCATTGCCTGGTTTAGTGGTGATCATATAAGACCAGTGCAAGCATTCATGCCAGAATCATGTAACTGCTCTGGAAAGCAAGTTCAATGAGGGTCAGTGATACTGGTACATCTATTGGTCATAAATGCTAGTAATGTATATACAGTAGCAGAGAAAACTTCAAAGTAAAATACAATTAATTCTCAAGAGGCTCATTTTCTTTCACAGTTTTTATGTTGTGAACTTGCCCATACTTGGAGGTACCTGTGTGTATTTTACCTTCATTTCCTGCTGGCTTCATGCATGATAAGGCTCAAATTAACATTTGGCGTAATACTACTTTATCTGTACCAGGAGCTTGACATATCTGAGGCATTTCTTTCCCCTGTATCTCCACTGAAGGTTGGAGCAGGTCATTGCTTCTGATGGTGGGGATGGCTCCCTTGCGCAGTTACCCCCAAGCACCAGCCATGCTCTACCCAGCAAGTGTTTGGAGGGTGTATGGGAGGATGGGAGGATGTAAGGCTGCATACTGCAGCCTTGGAGGCATTCCCAGAGGATCCCAGGAGATGAGCTCTCCTCCCAGCCTGAGGCGGTGCCACTCTCCTCTCCTACTTGCCCTGGGTCTTGGAGGTACAACGTGGACCAGTGAAGGCAGGGGTTTGTGCAGTGAACATGAGGCTACGGGCAGAATTTGGCTTAGCTCTACAGAATAAACTTGTCTCTTTAACAAGTAGTGTTAATATAAGATATTTTAGACTGAACTGGTTTCTTCATACATAAATCATTAACTAGTAGCTAGTTCTCACTCCCACCTGCACTACATAGCTTGTGACTTTAGTACAAAAAAGGCTTTTCCACCCACACCATACTCAATGACCCATGCCTAATGGGCTTTGGCTCTTTGTTGGTTGGGTTTGTGTTTTGCAGGTGGAATGTTCTTATTTCAGCAAATCGCAAGGGCAGCCAAGCCTGGCTCTGGTTTGCTTTGTGAGAAGTGAATGAACTTATGTCACAGAGTTGCTCTCTTGCATTCTCATCACTCATATAACTCACTGCAGAAGTGAGGTAGGTAATACGCCATTCACTGGGCTTGTGATGATTTACAAGCCACTCAGAAAGTCGATAAAGATCTTTATAGCTGTTTTGACCTCAAAGGAACTGCCGCTGCTCATTTACAGTATCATGAGGACACGTCAGTTCCCTCCACTACACTGCAAACGCATTAATTCTGAATCACATGCTCAAGAAAAATTACACTGAATCAGGCACATATGCAAAGTGAAAGAGGAGAGGCCAAGTGCAGGAATGCTGGGCTGCAAAATTTCAGGAGAAGCAAAAAATCTCTAGAACTGCTCAAAGAAAATGAGGAAGGAGGTCTGTGACCCGTGATCAAAGACTTCTGGTTCTTCAGTCCCCACTGGGGTGCCTTGGTAGAAGTGGCCTGACCAGTGAAGCCACTGTACGGCTGGGCTTTCCACTCAATTTGGTGGAGAGTGGACATTTTAGAAAATAAAGTTGCTCAGATTTAGCTGTTGGCTGACAGCTCATAGCCAAATCTGAGGTTTCCAGATATGAGCCACTGCATCCTTCTTTCTCTAGCTGCTTAGAGTCTGCTCTTCAGGTTGTTCTTATTATACATGCTGTCATGTTTGTCTTAGGTGGGGTTTCACATGGGACTGGACAGTGTGACCACTTCCCCTTTTATTGCTCTTTTCACAATGCAAGACCAATCTACTCTGACAGTACCCTCCCAGCCAAGGGTCTCTTCATTCAGCAAGAGCTCTGTGGATAAGGCAGTGGTATCTCCAGAGCTGACTCACAAGTGTAGACAGGAGAAGGAGGTTGTATTTTCTCTTCTGTCAGTGCTGTCCAGCCAGCTGGTAAAGGACACTGTGCTGCTGGAGAGACGGGGTTTGGTTGGGCTGTAAAACTGATATCCTGCAGGGATTTAACCTTCTGCTGCACTTCCTTAAGGGTGAGCTATGAATTGTATTTCCTTGAGAAGTCCCATGGGCTCCTTTCTGCATACCAGAACTCCTGCCTTCTCCTGCCCTCTCTGGTTTTGGTGGCACTGGTTACTCCTTGGGCCCGCAGGTGCTGCTAAATGCTGTTAAACTGTCCCCTGTGTCAGCCTGCACGTAGCCACATCGGTGATGGAAAAATGAGCCCTATGTGGTTTTTCAGGAAAGCCAGATGGCAGCTCACCGTCTCATACAGGTAAACATCTTCTCACACAGTAACTCATTAGGGCAGCACGTGTGAACTCAGCTTGTTCACACTGATGCAAGGGTTCATAGTCTGTGCCACTGTTCATAAGGACTGTCCGAAGTGGCAGCTGATTGCTGATCTTTAATGGCACTTCTGCATTTCCACTTTTTCTCTTCCTAGCCTGTGTTATTTCCTGGGCTCTTGCACAGTTCAGTCACCATACCGTTACAGAATGATTGCCAAGACCCCTTAAAATCCGGTACCGAAACACAGCTTCCATTTGCCTGCTATTGAAAATCCTTGTCAGTCATGGGATCACCACATGAGTTTAACCGAGGGAGCAGTGAGTGCATTGGCTGAGAAATGTTCAGTTAGGTTTCCTAGGATCTTGAAGAACTAGTTGAATAAATCCTTGCTTGCTTGAATGAGCGCACCTTCCATCTCCCCTCACATTTTTCATTACGTCACTTGGATATAATGCACGTGTTTTAATGTGAAGTTAATCCCTGAGCTGCAGTGAAATGATTAACCCCGTCACCCTTGAATTCTTTGCTACCATATGATCTAGTTCTTATGGAGCCAAGAGTTAAAGCAATAGTGACAGCTGAATGTAATACTTGAGGCGAGTGGATGTTTGCTCACCATGGAAGGCCAGCCTTAGTCTTACACATATAAACTTTCTGGCTTGGGGAGCACAGGTAAATAACATGGCAAAGCTACTGTGTTCTGCAAACAAATATTTGTACCTATATTATTACTGCTGACTCAGGATTCTTGAAAATAATCTGTCAAGAAAATACTGGTGAGGATAAACATGCTGCAGTTCGCAGCTGTTAAACTTTCTGTTAAAACACAGGTTCGTGGACACTTGCACCATTCAGCTTGGGTGTGTGAATCAAGTTGTAACAAGAAGGTAACCCACTCCAGTTCGTTCAGTGGAGCGGCCTCTGAAGAGCTGTGTGTTCTCCCCTCTCTGGATATTTATGCATATAATCAAACATGAGTTAAATATGCATAATCCCCTGCCTTGGAGTGAGAGTGCATCCTTTTTCCTGCCCTAAAATCTCTAGTGATACCAGTAAGGGTTGTGGCTGCAGCATGTTTGCTTCCCAGTGACTCTGGGTGCACTGGTGAGGAGCAGGCAATGCTGCCTGCAGGCCTGCAAAGTGAAGGCCAGGAGGGTGGGCAGCAGGTTGGCTGTATATTGGTCTATTTGTCCGGGAACGCGGCCAAACAACCTGCAGCTGGATTAAATCATTAAAATCAGGGTAGAGTGGGCTGGTAACCTCCGTTTCTAGTTGTGCTATTTCTTAAGTGGTTTTAAATATCAAGCCAGACTGGCCTGTTTCTGTCTCCTTGCCTTTCCCTGAGGGACAAGCCCAAAGCTTTAGCTAGAAGGTCAGCATGTGCTCTCGTTTGGAAACAAGCAATTTTAGATGTAAGAACAGCATTCCAGCTTCTGTGGGCTACTGGTCACTGGCCTCCGTGGATGTTCTTCCTGGCTCGCTCATTTCCACAGGGCCAGCAGACTTGCATTGTGATTTCTGGGACAGCTTTTTGTCCTTACCCTCTTTAAGCAAATTCAATGAAGTTTGGTTTCACCTGAAAATAGAAGGGGAAAAAAAATTTTGAAGAGTTTTACAACTGTGAACAATAAATTATTTTTATGCTTCACAAGTTGGGCCTGTTTCTTGACTCTGTCCCTTTCAGGAAGGACCTTCTGTGTGTTGCCCTTGCTCTGTGCACGGATGATGCCTGGCTGGCCCCAGTGTCCCAGGGAGAGGAACATCTGCTCATCCTTGGGCAGGCCTGTGTCTTTTTTTCAGGAGAGAGGCCAGCTCTGAGACCCTGAGCAGACCCCAGAGTGACGATGGTGTGAAAACACATGACAGGGCAGCAGCACCTGGCCCTGAGGTCCCAAAAAAGGGAGGGGAGGAAAGGGGCCGGGCAGGAGTTTGGACATCTGTCCCTACGTCAGCTGTCTGCTCTGCGCTTTGCTTGGGCAGGCAGGTACCCAAGTGCTGAGTAGACTGGGAAGACCTGGAGAGCTGCCTCTCATCACCTCTTCCACGCTGAAAGAGGCATTTCTGGGCAGTGTCACAGGCAAGTGGGACCGGAACAGTGTTTGGGGAGACACCCCAGAGGCACCCCAGGATGTGGCACCGTACCAGCCTGGTGGAAGAGGACCTTCTGGGGTAGCTGGGCTTCACAAATGGCCCGTGGAGCATCCGCCAGGTATTGGGAAACAGCTGCTCCTATGAGGTTTTCACCGGCCTGGGCAAGAGAGGAGAGACAGAAACCGTGATGGTGTCCAGCTCCCCACAGTCCTGGTGTCCTGCCCATCTCCGTCCCGGCCCTGGCCCCACAGAGGTGCCTGGTGCCTGGGGCTGGAGCTGCCCAGCTGCCCTGCTCCCTGGCTGCGTGTGCGCAGGGGTGGCCTGGCCCTCTCAGGCCCCGCTTCCCCAGCTACCGAGGCTCCCTGCCAATTCCCTCCTCGCTCCCTTCACAGAGCGGAGGTGTAATGAAAATACAGACATGCACTTAAGTGATTGCCTGCATTTGGACCTCTCTTTCCAATGCATTTCTACCTGCAGTGTTTAAACCCCACAGATTTTCACTGTTAGCTGGTCACAGCTATCATTCCTTGCCGTGCTTTTGAATCAGATGAACTAAAATAGTTCTGTGAGATCTATTATGTCTCTGGCTTGTAAAATACAATAATTTCTTACTAGGTTACACTACTATTTCGTCATTCATTCTTAATATATTCTTCAGGTAAAGCTCTGTGCAAACAATCTATCCCACAGGAGGAACTTCTGCCAGATCCCAGATGTCAAACACATTTGCTTCAAATACAGGAGTTCATGACCTTTTATGTTTGTTAATGTGACACCATGGAAATTATTTATAATAAATAAGTGTATTTCAGAGTCAGGTGCTCCATGGGGCCTTTTTCAGTGATACAACAGCTTTCCTGAAACAGGTCTTTCCTGTTTGTTTTTTTTTCCCTAACAATGAAGGTTTGGGAACAATTTGAAACCCTGTCATTGAACTGAGTCCAACTACTGCACTGAAAGGTAGAACTCAAAGATATCTCAGATTTCAAATCTTTCCTGAAATCATCAGCAGATAAGGCTCTTCCTTTCTCTTTTATCCTTTACCTTGAAAATGCAGTTTTCAAACAGCAGACTGTATGGATCCAGAAAAACACTAAGTATACTGGCTTAAAGCACCGAGTCAAACAAGAAACTACAGGAATTGTTTGGATCCAAATGACAGATTTGATATGCCAAGTGATTTTTGCATGTAGCATGCTCATTTTAAAGCTGGGGTAGCACCAGCTACCCACAATCTTGCAGGTATAAGAGCTCTAGAAAATATCTGAAGATGTGAATATGTTGATAACATTTAATCCTATTATCTTTTTTCAGCAGATGTGACAATGTCCTCCCAAACCTGTGCCGGGATTAAGAGGAGCTTGCTCTTAATGAAGCCAGGCAAGAAAAGGATGCAATTGGACAACACTGGGAGGAGTATGCCTTGGCTCTGTTTCATCCTTTTGTCAACTGTACATGAAGGTTTATAATGCCTCCTGAGTTTACTGGATCCATCATCTTGGATTCCTAGACAGTAGCAACAGCAACTGAGGAGGAGACTGAACCTTTTCCTCCTGCATAAATGTGTACCCATAATCACCCCTGTTTGTCACTCCAGGCTGAAACCGATGGCCTGAAAAAGACTCCAGCCCAGGCCCAGCACAGCACCCCTGTGCCTCAGTGGTTATCCACCCTGGAACCTCACCTTGCCTTGGGCTAGTTTGGGGCTGGCAGACATTTACAATGTTGAAGACTGCTATGTAGCTCAGAAGCAATTGCTGGAGCCTGCACGGATGTGGGACTGGCTGTGGAGAGACAGGACCAAAGTGTTCTGGTGCACAAAGGATGAGCCCTCCTTGGTTTTATTATCAGAACATATTAATGATGTGTGTGTGTACAAAGAAAATCTGCCTTATAGCATAAGGCAAGACATAACAAGCCAGCAAATCTCTTTTCAAATTCACAGTACATCAAATCTAAATGAGACAAAGAGAGGGTCTAATTTAGACAACAAAGTATCTCCATGCAATTGCTTCTCTAGGCATCCTAGTAATATCTTCAAAAGATGCTGGACATTTTGCAATAAAGCTGTTCTTCTGCAGCACTGTGGGAGGAGGCAACTGGCCGCAGTCTCAGATGGTGGACAGAATTACAATGGGTTATGTCAGGAAAGCATGACGTTAAACATGCATTTGAAAAAAGGAGAAAACAAAAAAAATAACATTCACAGACTGAATTACAGCAGCTTTCTATAATGAAGTGTGTGGACCCCACCCAGCCTCTGTGGTGGAGGAGGGAAGGTGTCTGTTAAACCCAAAGGTTATGATAGGAATGGAAAAAGCCAGGCTCCAGCTGAGAGCACGACAGGGAGGATGAGGAAACAGTTTCATGTTTCTCCCAGCAAAACCTCAGGGGATAAAGATTACTGCTGCAAAAACTTTAATGGTAGTAAAAGCCTCTGGCTGCAGAAGTTGTTTATAACAAAGGTGTATTAACTGCTTAGAGACTTCAGCTGAAAAGAACTCTGATATTTCACTGAAATCTAGGTTGCAAAATCCTTTTTCCTCTCTCAAAAAGCCTCTGTGTCAGAAAACTTGATTTAGTGGCTACAGATGGAGTTTGACTGTGAGATGTTGTATGCTGTGTGCTGGACTTGTCCTGATAACGCCCTGCTTTTAGGTCCTGACAGCGGAGCTCATCACTTGGCTATTGCAGTATACACTGGATTTTAATTCTGATCATAAGCACATCACTTCGTGTTAGTTTCTGAAACTAAAATATTTCATGAGCATTAGTGTTAGATGCTTGATTGCTCTGAAGGATTCCCAGCAGGACTGAGGAAGCTATTTGCAATCATCAGCTGCTTAATTGCATTTAATCTTTTGCAAACTAGGCAAGAACTACTGAGCAATGATGCTTTCCACTTTTTTGCTTGAAAGATTTCAGTGTGCTTTGTGCAAACATGATTCAACCTCTGAACTGCTTGACTTTTAACACGGGAGTTGGCGTGATTCAGTAAGTGTGCACAAGTGGTGGGATCAGGTTTCTGATGCAAAGGATCATGAGGGAGAATTCAGGCTTGATTTATGCAAAGCTGCAGCCTCCATCAGCATTCCTGCCTGAAACCTTGTTCACTGGAGTATTTGCACAAAGTGAAGAAAAAGGGTGTTAGTCTGTTTGAAAGCTTTTGGAGATATAAACAATTATTCAAGAACACTTGTGTCAGTATTTATACACAGGGGTTTTATTGTTTCAGGCCTATTTCCTAAAGGTTTGAGGCCCAAAGATGACAATACGCACTCCTGCTTGTAGCTCCTTTCTACAGTCTTCTCTTCTGGCTACTTCTCTTTCACTGAGAAAAACACTAGGAAGTTGTAATCCAATAGCACAAACAGCCTCAGCAACAAGTGAAAAACTGCTGTGCAGAGGTTCAAAACAGATGAGACAGGCCCCACTGGGGGATAGGAGAGGTGAAGCATAGCCCAGACTAATAAATTCTCCTCTGTTGGCTCTGCACGGAGATGCTCAAGTGTCTCAGCCCCACACTGCTGGAGCTGAGAGCACCGTGGTTTGGCACAGCCAGCCAAAACCAGCCCAGTTTATTAGCTTGGTCTTAGCACCAGGGATGCCCCGGGTGGAGGCAGCATAAGGACTCAAGAGCAGCTGCAGAGCACCAGGAACTAGTAAGGATGCATGGTTGCAGTGACAGTCTGGGATGGATACGGAAGAGAGAGGGGCTGAGAGCAGGCGTCAGTGAGGCATGGAAACATCACCAGGGTTCTCAAGCGAAGTTTAGTGACAGAAAGATTAGCAAGTGCTAAGGCAGAAGCATGGGCACTCTCTATGCTGCCAGGAGTGCTGGCAAGGAAGGAAGATCGTGTTTGCAGCTGACAGAGAGGTCTACAGAGCAAAGAGGAGAGGTAAACTGGTTTCACTACTGATCTTCAGACTAAAATTGTTTGGGACAAAAATCTTCGGGGGGGTTGGGCGGGGGCTGTTTCCCATTCCAGCTAAAAAAGTCACAGCACAGTAATGTTCTCCCCCTCCATACAAAATTGGGTCAGCCATGTCCCTTACCATGCACAGCTGAATTTTGTGCTTATTGAAACAAGCTTCCCAATTTTCAAGCAGCTGAAAGCAGAATGGAAGGTGTGTCCCAAACCATCAAAAGAGCCCCAGGGATACAAGAAGAGGCCCCCTCAAATTACAGAGGACCGCCTTGCCTGGAGAAAGAAGGAAGGTAGTCTTGCAAACTGTTTTTTTCCTTTATCTGCCTTGTCAAAAATACCATTTTTAATGTCCTTTCCTTCATCAGAGAGGCAACCTGCAGTCCCAAAGGCTGGCTGCTCCACTGCCGACTCCAGCAGCTGGAGGGCCACTCAGGCAGGACTAGAAGTCATTAAAGAGGCTGAAAAACCCTTGAGCATTGTCCGTGACAAGCATGAAAGTGCTGACGTAACCTGATAGCAGCAAGCTGCATACAGGGACCTTATCAGTAATTAAACAACGCACTTCTATGAACAGTGAAAATAAAGCTGTTCGATCACGTAAATTAATTCAGTGCGATGCCTTGAAATGTGTGCTTAATGCATACCTCAGGAGGACACAGATAATTTTGGAAGCATACCAGGTTACTGGTATTTCTTTAAAATAGTGACCACACATAATCTCATGAGCGCCATTAACAGGAATCAGAGCCACTCCGCTATGTGATACCCCAGTACTGCGTGACCAGCTCTTTGCAGAGATGAACAGAGATGCTTTGTTAGCTCAAATATTACAAGTCTGTGCTTTTGGCAAAAGATCTCCCCTTAGAGTGGCTCTGGAGCTCAAAGTAGCTGTGTTACACTGCATGATGACAGGCATGAAATTCTTAGTTAGCAGGTCTGTGGTGCTATTAAAGGTAAAATATAAAATATTGTCATAGAAAAACTACAGTCTTGGTGGACAAGGAATCCGCCAAAGGCTGCAATTCAAGACCTATTAGGGCGACTGTGCGAAAATTCACTGACTGGAAATTTTAAAGCTCTTAGAGTGTAAACAGCATTTCTTTGAGGAAAGATTCCCTTTTTCCTACTAATGCAGCCCCACTTCTCGCTCATATTTGCCTCCTGGGGTATTTCTAGTTATTTATCAGAAACAGGAATTGAGGAGAGGAGACCACCTTGAGTCTTGCAAAACTTTTGCTTCCTGCAAGGAAATTTCTGAACCAGAATTTCCTGACGAAATTTCTGAACCAATCCACCCTGTGTGATCCGTAAATTACCCTACAGACTATGCATTCTGTGGCAGGGGCTTTCTCTCACGTGTCTATGTAAAGCCTAACTTGACAGGGATCCATGTTCCAGCTGGACATGCCATTTACTAAGAACAGTATAAAAAATTAGTCACTTTTCCTCTCTAAAATATAGGCCTGGTTTTGCTTCTAGCGAAGCGAGAGGCAGCTTTGGTACTGACTTTGCCAGTGTAACGGTCCAGTGAGCGACAAGGAAAAGTTACTGGCAGCTATTTGGAGATAAATCTGCCCCCGTGAGTAGCTTTGGCGAGGTGGAGCGAGTCACAAGTCAGCGCGGGAAACTGCCCCTCCGCGATAGGGATCGGTGAGTAAGCGCTGCGGCAGCGCACCTGACGGGCCCGGCGGGCGGCGAGCCCGGCAGAGCCTGGCTGGGAAGGGCAGGCGGGGGCCGGCAGCCGCCGGGCGGGAGGAGAGGCCTGGGCGGGAGAGGCGGCGAGCGGCCGGGCAGGAGCCGCGGGGCAGGGCGCGGCCCCGGGCAGGGCAGTCCCGCAGGATCTGCGGGCAGGCGGCGGCCCGCGACAGCCGCGAACGGGCGAAGGGGCGGCTGGGCGCCCTCCCCGCAGGTACCAGGCTGGGGCGGGCGGGAGCGGGGAGCGAGGGCCGGAGCCTCCGCCCGGGAGTCCGCCGGCTCTCTGGGGAGGAGGGGGCGGCGGAGCGCGGCGCAGGCAGCGAGAGGGGGCGGCAGGTGCGAGCAGGGGCCACCGCGGAGGCCGAGAGCCGGGCCGGGCCGAGGCGGGGCGCGGGAGCTGCCCCGGCAGCCGCGGGCAGCCCGAGGCCCCGCGGTGGCAGCCGCCGGCAGAGCCCGGAGCCGGGCGTCCCGCAGCGAGGGGCGTAGGTGTCCCCTGCGGGCGGCCCCTGCTCGGGCCCCCGCGGTGGATGGTGGAGGGGGCGGTTTGCTTCCCTTGCCGAGGCGCTCATCGGAAATGTGGACTTGGGCTTTATATTCCCAGCAGAACCATCTGATTGCCTCTGTAGCTCGTGGCACACCTCAGTACCGCAACACGGGCCGTGCATGAGGGGAAATGGGAACAGAACGAGCAGGGAAGGCTGGCTTTGGCTGGGCTGTCTTGCTAAAGTGACTCTTCTGTATATGTATCACCGATGTGATTGAATATAACAGAACTGCCTTGTGCATTAATACTTGAGTATTTAAACGTGACTACACCGTGATAGTTTTGCAATTTGTAAATTATTGTTTTCTCACTGTGCATATAAGGCTTCTGAGAAAGAAAAACTAATGATTTTTTTTTACAAACCCTGATGTATTTCACCTGATGCATACTGATAGGTATATTGAATGGGACAGCATGTTTTTAAAGTTAGAACTCTTTAAGGATGTTAGCATATTGATCTACGTTGTTTTTCTAAGTAGGCTAAAACTTGACAGGTGAATTCAACTTGCAGAACATGAATTGCAAAAGGCAGCGTTATTGGGCAGTTTGTGTTATAGGTGATGCTGCACCATCTGTAGTGCCTTGCCACCATGCTACACTGTCAGCGGAGGTTTTGGAGTGAAGATCTTTCACTGCCTGGGGTTGGTTTGTTTATGGCTGTATGAGTGTTAATTTGACAGTGCGCTTCCAAGATTTGGCTTGGGACTATATTTTCTACCAAGTGACAGACCTTGAGAAGTGGAGGCAGGTAGAAAAATAGTAACTATATTGAACTACTACAGAATTAAATAGTCATATAATTTAGGTCTGAGGTTAAATTGTACTTAAACCAGTCTCAAACTGGTATTGCTATAAGAAAATGTCCTTGTAAAATCAAAATATTCTGTGTGAATTAACACCTAAGCATTATCATAGGCAAGAAATAACTCATTAGATCACCTCCTCTAGGAACACTTCAGGTAATTAAAGATACAGCTTAGCCAAAACTCAGAAGGAAGTTATGAATATAGCTAGACAGATTTTCCCGTCTGTACTGGATGAAATTAGCATCAGAAAATACATTATATTTACTTAAGTTGTAACCTGCTGTATCCAAGAGCACTGTTAAATCAGCAGTTGTGATCATAAGCGGTTTCAAACTGTCTCATTCAAAAGCCACAGTGTATTTTTTTAATGCTTACCATACAGCTGGATTCCTGGGTGGTTCAGATCACTCTTGTTATTAAACAGCAGTCTGAAATAAATATCATCTTAAATTAAGCTGGTCTTGTAACTTTCCTTCGATGTGGAAATGTGCCCGATGTCTCATGTGATGCATTTCTCTAGATAAGAATAAAAAGGTCAATAGTGTGGCCATTCCTACAACGTACACTTCCAGTCAGTGCTGTTGTAATTGTGCAGGAAGAGAACTAGATCTCAAGGGACATTCGCTGGGCCACAGCTGTGAAGTGCTTGGGCATCTAAAGGATCTTCTGGGCGCCCGCTCCTCAGAGCTGGATCCTTCCAGTCCTAACCCTCAGTCTCTGATCTGTGCAGGCTCAGGTTTTTTCACAGTAATACTCACTGAATGCATTGAGGTCTGCTGCTTGATGTGCCTTTAGTTTTGACAGTGTTGATTCGTTAGGTGCCCAAGCTGTCCAGGGATCCAGAAGCGAGGTGTTCTTTGACAAGTTGCTCTTAGAGAGCCCGAGTGTCTTCAGATTACACCTAGACGATCAGAACCACTTAAAAAACATGCAGGGGAGTATATTGCCATGCTTTTTATTGTATATTTTTTTTTTCCTACTATTCTTTCTAGGCTTTGTCTAGAGCTGTTACCCAGATGTGAAGAACCAGGTTCTGAATTTGCATCTTTCATTTCTCAAGAGAGTGCTAGAGCCATAAACCTGTGTGTTGTGCTGGGCTGGTGGTCTCTGACTCCTTACTTGTGAAACTGTTTTGCCTTGCTTTCAATACGGAAATATTCGTTAGGTGAGCTGTGAGCCTACAACTCAGTCGCCAGGGCATGAATCCAGGAGTGGGGAACTTTGATTTCTAGTCCTTTTGCCAGCTCCATGTTAAATATTAAAAATATATTTGCAGAATATATGTGGTTAAGCAATATTGAATTTCAAGAAAAATATTTAAGTGTCCCTTGATTCTTGCAAATACTTATAAAAATCACACCTACTAAAAACGCTGCACCCAAAGGGTATGCTGGACTCCACAGAAGTCCCATCTGTTCCACTGCCCTTTCGCTGCACTTAATTTAGGTGATGGCTCCAGGTGATTAAATCCTCTTTCTTTTTATGCTATGGAAAGAGTGAATGTGGGCAGGATTGTTCAGTCAGTCGTGTGTGTGTAGGCTATTAACTTACAATGTTGGAGAAAAAGCTCAGACTCTGGTCTCTTTTTCTTTGTCCTAATCGTTAGGCTCCGTCATTTTACTCATTTCTTCTGTCACTTGTGTTTCCTATCAGCTCATTTGCTTTTTGCTCAGCCTCTGTTCATCATACTCATAGGTGTTTTAGTTTCAGATGTACATTAACTCTAAATGCACTCCCCAGAGTTGCAGGTTGGCTGCGAAAAGGGCGGTCCTGCTCTGGTCGCCCGTTTTCCCCACTGCGCATTCTGACCCCACCTTGTGCAGTCACGCACAGGGGGAGCTGGAAAACGACTTTTTTTAAAAAAAACCCCATGTTTGTTTATTTTAGTGGTTTAGTTTTGCAACTGATCAGTGAGCTGCGCCAACTCATCGTGCAGCTGCATGTTTACTAGATCCAACAGGAATGGTTGTTGGCAAGGGAGAGCGGAGCTGCCCTTCTGGTAGCAGCCAGCCCTTTAGGCAAGTGCAGGACAGGCGGAGGCAGCCCCCACGTGTGGTGGGCAGAGCCAGAGGACCTGTCTTAGAAGGCAGGCTCTACTAGGCTTGGGCTGGCTTAGGCCTACTGTCTTCCTGTGAATCTTGCCTGGTTTGGCTTTTACCAGAAGTACCCTTGGACTTTGGTGGACACATTTATTGAATTTGTTTGCTTCATAAAAATGTGATTTACTTCATTTAGTGAATTTTTCATGATGCATATCCTGACCTGTTGCTCCCCTCTTTGGACTCTTGTTTAATTTTATAGAAAAGAGACTTTGTTTACTCTGAATTGCTACCTCCCAAGATACTTTAAATCTGGTAAATATTCTCTCTCTAATCTAAATAGGCCAACACCCAATCTCTGTCAGCAGAGAACCTAAGATCTTGTCTCTTTAAAGTGAAAGGCAAAGCGGGCTTTGACTTTAAGTAGGACAGGATGACTTTGGGTTAAGCCGTGTTGTCAATGCTACTATGAAGGCTCCCTCAGAAAAATTGCTTATGCAGAGAAAAAATATGTTGATAGCCTTCTGCAGCCAGGTGAATCTTCTGACCTAAACTGAGGAGCCTCATGTGGGAAGAGGTTCAAATCCTGGGCTTGGTTTGAACTCATCTGTGTTACATCATATCTCATACTCGCGTTAATACATCAAACCATGCAGAATTAGTGCGGACACTTCTCTTAAGCTTAGTCCGAGTGTTTGTTTGCCTGTCATCGCAGCTGAAGTTTACATTAATTCAGTGCCAAAAAAAAAAATTATGTCACAAATCTGATGCTTATCTTTCTTGTAAATTGTACCCTGGTGATTTTGTTTTGAAGCTTTGTTTTTCAGTGATCTAATAGACACACTTAAACTGGAGAGAACAGATAATCAGTCCCCAAACAAAGGCCCTTGGTGTTTGAGGGGGGTTCTTGTGGTCATTGCAATGAGCTTTGGGTCTGGCCTGAAGACCCAAGTTCTGGAGATGCTGCTTTGGCAATTAAACCAGCTTTGAAGTCCAAGAAAGCAATCTAGAAGGACCATGACCCAGTGGCCTCAAAACCTATTAGGCGCTTAAATTAATTTACCACCTATGTTTTGGAGCCTGGAACCTGGCTGTGGACTTGTACAGTGTGGTCCAGCCTGGGCAGGCGGCTGCCTGGCTCCCTGCCCAGCTCCCCTGGGTGCCGGGCAAGGCAGAGGGCAGCATGCCGGACCCCGGAGCCTCTGTGACCCCATTAGCAGAGCGTGCTTGGGATACATTAATGCACACGTGCAGCGCCTCTGCTTCGTCTGAAGCACGGAGAGCTAGAAGGCTGCTTGGCTTTTATGGGACAGCCTCATCACCAGAGCAGTGGGAGCCCTTGCTCCCCCAGAGCCCGTGTGCTTCCAGGCCAAGGGGACTGGATGTGGGCCCTTCTACCGTGCTCACTGGAGCTGGGCCACCGTGCACAGCCTCAGGTGGTTCCTGCGGCCAGAAGATGGCCCAGCCCTTGACCAGGGCTTGGCAGGGGCTGGAGGGAGCAGATAAAGAGGGGCTAAGGAAGGGTTCTCTTTGCAAAATTCAGGCATCCAGCCCACTGTGTGTGTACCTCTTCCAATGAGGAAAGTGTCTGCCTTACTGCAGAGAGGAGGGTTAGTCAGAAGGTTTAAAAGTAGCTTGAGCTAGCAGGGCTTCTGTGGTTAGAAGTGAACTGGTACAAAAACAAGTTGTGCTTCCTGTTCGAGAGATTCATAAAATGTTGCTTATCACTGAGTTTCTAGGTGACAACAAAACATTCTCAAGACCAGTTTCATTTCACAATAGAGGAAAATTCAAAACCTCTTAGTTCTGGGTTGGGTTTGGTTTTTTTTTTTTGCAATTTACTTTTGCATAATGGGATTGTTGGCCTCTAGATGGAGAATCTCTGTCAGTCTCCCATTTAGGTTGTCAGTCTGCTGAGTGGTGACTGGAGTAGCTAAAATTTCCTTCATGAAAGCTTGATCACACCCAGAACATCTCCCTGAATTATCCTGGCTTTCATTCAGTTCAGTGGTACGTGTACTTCCAGATTTAGTCTCACCAATGTGTGAAATCATGGGTCAAAAATCTCCTATGAAGAGTGTTGATTTAAACTCAACAGGACAAAAAACCCCCATACATTCATGGTATAGCCATTGTTCACTTTGTTTTAAGCAAATCTGTACTGAGATGGGAAAAAGGTAATTATAAGCTCATGCTGCCAACTTCTGCTCTCAGGACCTCTGTCTTCTCAGAAGGGAGCGGAGCCCCCCCGCTGTGCCCCGTAGTTGTAGCACTATTTGGCCAATAATAATTGGGATGTTAGATGCTCCCATAAAATTGAAACAGTTCTGATTTCTGCTGTTTTCTCCCAATGTCTACACAAAATTATTTACAAATACCTCTTTTATGCAGTGCCTGGTTACCACTCATCTAATTGGGGAGCTGCCAGCTGCTCCAGCCAGTACAGCTCTTTGAGAGGCACTGCTGGGGCTGTTAAAAGGGGTGGATCAATTTAAAGCAAAAAATGAATTAAGATCAGTTCCCATTTCCCATTCTCAAGTCATTCATTTAATCTGTTTTCATATATGAGATGTACTGGAGTCAACTGTTTCCTTTCTTAATCTCAGCCATAGTATTCTAGCCTTCATTTATACAACTTACATCTTTCCTTCCTCCCACCACAATGTTGTAACTGGTTATAAAGTGTGACAATGAGGAGCAGAACTGCTGAACAGGGAGTCCTCATCCTGTGGAAACTCCGTAATACAAAGTTTTTTTTTTCATCATGAAATAGGATAATAACTATATGTAAAATAACAATTAAATAATTAATGCAAAATAAGTAATAAAAACCTGTTTCACGTAAAACAAAGCAGTAGATGCTTTGTGTGCTTGTATAAATAAAGAAATACTCCATCTTGACTCTTGTAGGTCAACAGGGTTCCCTTAAAATAGTTTTAGTGGTAATGAAACTTTATTTGTCCATACTGTTTGGGTTTTCTTCTTTTTTCATATGTACATGAGGAGCTGTTTTTCATTAGCTGTCTGGATATTATATGTGTATCCCTGTGTTTTCTGCGTGGCTCTGTGGTCATGGCAGAGGCTGAGGAGTCCTGGATGCCATTCAGTGCTCTCTTTCAGTGTTGCATTGAGTTCGTTCCCAAGGCCTATCTTTTCAAAGCTAGACAGGTTTCGCCGTGTTAGGGAAGTCCACTGCACAGGCAGATGCTCTTGCCTAAAATACCTTCTTCTTGGCTGGCCTGTTGAAAAATGCATCCAGATGTTTCCAGTTCTCTTTGGTATCAGGGACTGCTGACAGTTCTATTTTTGTGGCTGCCTGGCATTACTGCAGAAGGAGAAAAAAATGGATTAAAACCCGACACAGAACACATAAAGAAAGTCTTAAAGTTAGATTATAAAGTAACCATCGGTGATTGTCATGATTTTTTCTGAATCTGCTTAGAGCGAAGGACTTCTCTTATGTTGAATTCTTTCCATGTTCTCATCAAAAGCCAAGTTCTTTTTACAGAGATTTTAGTCTCTTAAGTTTTCTTTTCTGGTGTCCTGACTTCAACTCTTGCTTTTCTGTTTTCCATCTGAGTCCAAAATGATCTGCAGGCCAACATAATGGATTTATTCTTTTGTGTTCACTGCCCCAATACATACCATATTGTACATCCTTGTCCAAGTCAGTGAATTTATCTGCAGTTCACAGGAATAGTGTTGGCAATTCAGTAATTGGATGAATTGGTTACTTGCCTAATGCAGCATTAGGAAGAAACACTCTCTCCATCAACTTTTACAGCCTAGAGCATAAGGGATTCAGCATATTAAAATCCCAAGTTATAAGCTTTATCATGGGATAGATTTATAACATTCCCGTCTTAATTCAAATATAAATCTCACATGAGAAAAATTGGCTCAGATTTATGAAAATTGTTCTTTTGGCCCTTGTAAATGATGTTATTAATCTTCTGCATACTGGGGCAGGCTTGGATTAAGTCTGCATTTAAGGGATGCAGGTGCAAGCCTAAGCCAGAGTCAGGGTGTCCCTGGGGGCCGTGTCAGAAGGACGACTTTGGATCATGTACTCATGCCACGGCCTGTTCTCCTTCTCCAAGGGGTGCCTGGAAAGCAGAGGCAGTTGTTCCTGCAGAACAATAGCTCAAGCACACACACCTGCTCAGCTTTATTTTTCTTCAGGGAAGTAGGCAAGAGCAATTAGTTCTTCTTTCTGATGTACTCTGTTCGGTGGTCTGTGCCTGGGCTGCGTGTACAGATGTGCTGAAGGCCATTTGGCTTCCTCCAGTCTGGAGGCCTGGGAAGAAGCAGCTGCTGAGCTGAAGGAGACTACAGCTAGATTGCACAAGTGCTCCTTCTATAGGGTTCAGCTCAGGGCCTGCACGAATGGAGACATATATTAAATCATCTTTGTCTGGGAAGAGAAGCTGGAGGGAGAAGGGAAAGTTGCAGTGGGACACGGCATGGTCTCTCACAACTGCATGTAGGAAGACGTGCTGTTCCAGGCAAAGCTTCTGCCCTGCTTCAGTTAGAGCTAGACCTCTTCTGCAGGACAACATATAAAGCCGCTTGTGGGATCACAGTGAGCTGTGCTTTCACTGCTATGACAACAGCTCAGTTAAGGATTGACTTCTGAGGTGGTTTTCTTTGCCTCAGGAGAAGCCTGCTAAAGCTGAATAAGTAATATCTTTGTACAACTGTCACATCCCAACTGACATCAGTGAAGTATGGAGCACTCCTGCTGATCACGAGGGTTTTAAACTTCATGTGCAACTGTTATCTCTGTGAGAGCCCGGCAAACAATATCTTGCCTGAACACTACACAGTCACCAGATGGACTGTGGAGATGCTCTCTGCAGGCTCCCATCCTCCTCCTCTTCTCCACTTGCTCAGAATATAGTCAGGAGGATGCAGAGGCAACAGTGGACCAAGAACAGTTTGGGATCTCAATACAATGCTGTGGGAATGAGAGCAGTCTTGCCCTTGCAAGTATTAATTAATGAAATACATTCTCACCTTAGATTATCCTGTGACGTTGTTGAGTCTGAGGTGCATAGTTCAGTTGTGGTGCCAGCCTCAATAAAACTGGTCAGAGAAGCGGGATCATGTTTTGAGAACTATACAAAATAAACTTGAATGGTGTAAAACCTACAGGGTTAAACTTGCCTACATGGGTTGCTTTGATCTACTTAGCTTACTGAAGAGAAATATAAGAGAAGGTTAGATCTTTTAAGATCTGAATGAAGAAACGAGATACTACTGATAATTAACACTCTTAATATAGCGAAGACATAAAAACTGGGAAAAAAATTAAACTGGAAATAGAGTTAAAATATTAACAGTGAAAGCGATTGGCTATTGGAATATTTTCTGAAATAAAACCCAAGTATCTTCCTGCTTAAGTTGCTCAGTGTAGTGCAGGAGTCACTGGCTGAAATCCAGTGGTGTCAGTAACTGAGGAGGGTGGGATAAGGGTGCATAATGAGCCTTCTGGTCCTCAAAAGTAAGATTCTGCTTTAGCAAACTGTAAGTGAATGAGAGGAGTTTGCAGGACAGGACCGTGCTGGTTCGGACCAGTGGTCCGTTCAGTTCAGTTTCCTGTTTCTGGGATCAGTGAGAGGAACCTGTAAAGCTTCCCCGATGGACTGTTGTGCCCTCATTTACCAGCATGGGCAGGTGCTTCCTGTGCCTAGGCAGTTAGTGGTTTGTTTGCATCATGGAGCGTGACACTTTTTCCAGCAACTTTTTACCGTCTGTTTCTGTTAACAGATTTAATTGTGTAACTACTTAAACAATGCCACTAGGCTCTTTGCCCCAGGAAAGCTGTGCAACGGCCCATCATAAAATCCCCATCATCTAAAATAGGTTAATGATGAATAGTCTTTTTATTTTCAGTTCTAAATATGTAATTAGACTTTCTCTTCATTTATTTTCTGCACTGGGAGACCTTTGCATCTCTTCAGTATGTTTCTGTCGAACTGTTTGTAAGGTGTCTCTCACAAGAATGCCTTTCTGGTTGTGTCCTTCAAAAGCCTTCTCATAAATTCTCTTTCTCTGTTGTGTTATTTCAGCATCTCCTTTGTGATCCACTACTTTCAGGGTGAAATCCCTTTCTCTTTCCAGGCACAAAAGAAAGGAAAGCCTCACATTTTCTTCATTTCCTTGGAAGGGAGAAGAGCTGGAATAATCTCTGTGTGCAAATTCCCAGAGCTTTCATGCTTTTTGCTGAGTTACGGTTACAAGCAGAGAAGGAAGGTGTGTGTACACACACAGACCCACTAGTTGCTGCAGATACCACCGTTGTGGGATTCTCCTGAAACAGGCATAGGAGCCTTTTACCATGCACCTGGTAGGTGTGTGTTGGCATATTTTTTGTTTCCTTATTTTTTTTCTCTTCCTCCAGACAACCTACTACTGCCTAGGTATAATGAATAGGAACAAAAGCGTATGCCCTGTCCTTTCACAGGCTCAGACCCACTTGAAGTGCCTCTGTCTCCTGTGTGGGTGGTACAAATCAGACCTGCCTACAGTCCCCAAAAAACTGTGGGTTTTTTTTTTTAAAAACTGTGGACTTTATGTCTTTGGCAGGTGTATGCCCTTACACGGCACTTTGTGTGTAGGTGGGTGCATGTGCTGTTCTTGCTGCTACAGTAGCAAAGTACCTGGAGGCAAATTTCTCAAAACCATTTAAGGTGTTTTACTAGTGTTCACTGGTTTCAAGATGCAGTGGTCACAGGCCACCCCTCTTCAGACGAAGGGCTGTGCTCAGACCGGTGCACAGCTCCCAGACGCTCTCCCCCAGAAACAAAACTACAGAACAGCTGGCCGTGGAAGTTAAACCTTTTGCAGCATCTGCACCCTCAAAAGAGCATCCATCTGACCTGCAGCAGAAGCAGCTTTTGCTGTGCTGTGTTTTTGTTAATCATCTGGAGACCTGCGGTGGTATTGGTATGCTCTTTGAAAGATTTTTATGACTGGGATTGACTGCATCTCCTCGATCTGAAAGGCAGAAAGGCACAGAGGTAGCATAAACGTGGTGTTGGGCTGAGGTGTGAACCGGTAAGCTTGAGCTCGCTTTCTCCACAGGGCAGATCCTCAGATGTTGCAAAGTGTCACGGGTCCACTGGGGCACTGGAGCTGTAGACACTTATGTCATTCGAGGTCTGTCCCAAATGCTTAATAACAACCCATCATCCCTGTTTCCAGATATATTCTTTTACACCTCCCACTTTGCAAGGACTTAACTGCTACTAGAAATTACGTCATGGTGTTTCTGGAACGCAGATCTGAGAATGCGTTTTATACATTTATGGCTGGCCATAAATCTCATAACGTTTGAAACTTCTGGTTTAGCCAGCTTTCCCAGTTTGAGATCAGCTATTTCACCTTTGTGTGTGTGGTGTAGTTTTAAATGCGTTATCTGATCAACTCCTATGGAGCAGTGCTATGACTAAATGCAGTAAAATACATCAGCAGCCTACAAACTTGTTGCAAAAGACACCCTTTCATCATAAGGCAGCAGAGACCTGACATTTCTTTGCAGACTGCTGTCAGCTTTTAATATTTAATGTTGCGATCATCCGTTTTCTATCATGTTCTTTATATTTAATGAGTTGTTGAAAATATTTACTTTCTTGTCCAAACATTTCTGTCTTGTAATCATTCTGGAGGCATCTGGAACTGAAGTCTTTGATACTCTGTTTATCTGATTTTAGCTCATTCAAAATTTCTATCAGAGAAATCTGGAAATCATTAAGATAATTTATGTTCTCCATCTAAACCCATTAAATAGAAGTGACTGTAATTCTCTAGGCTCTGTGTATGTGTGTGGTTGGTTTTTAAACTTTTGTTTTTTCCAGGATGTTCTAATAACCTTGGCTCTCCTTCTGCCTTAGTGTAGAAGGACTATTGCTAAGTTACATTTGAGTATTATATTTTGGCTTGATACTGGGAAGAGAGAAATGAAAAAGCTTACTGAAATTGGGGGAAAACACTGAGAGAGAGAGAATTTGAGACAGTGACAAGATCTAGGTTCAGTTCCCTCTTCTGCTGCAAGTGATTTGATTTCTTTATCTCACTTTTTTGATTTGAAAATCAGGGATAATTCTTTTCCTCTTGTCCTTTTCTCAGTCTAATATCTCCAAAATGCAGGATGTCTTTGTCGTGTGCACATTGCCTAACAAAAACTGACCCCAAAACTTAGAGATACGGTCAAGGAATCCTAACTTTTTGTTAAGATGGGTAGCATTGCTGGGAAGTCAGTACCTCTTTAGAATTTAGTGGTGCACCTAACAAATGTCTTTACAGTTCAGGTTTATTTGGTAAATTAATTCCCAGATAAATGCATGTTAGTACAATCTTTTAACAACTGTTAAATGATAGACTCAGGTTTTTTGTGTAGCTGACACCAGCAAAAGGTTCTGGCATGTGGGAGAAGTTTAACCTTTGATAGAAATGGCAGCCTCTGTCAAGATCATGAAATACTTGTTTAATTGTCTACAAGATTTTTGTTCATTTTCAGTTAATAAAATATACAACAGAACCTGCTGAATTTACCTCTGTCTCACATGGTTAAGACAAAACTTTTGCATGCAGTGAAAGTTGTATAACTAACCATAGGCAACTTGGGAAGCATAAATATGAGAAAATAAATGAACTGGGAGCCCAGCCATCTAATTTACTGCCAGGATTGCTCTTCTGAACTAAAACAAAAAACCAAATATATTTATCTCTGTAGCTTAATTAAGTGAATTAAAACTTTAAAAAGTAATTGAGACCATCCATGTTGTGATTTCATGAATAAAGCAAAGTGCTTTAAGCAGAATGAGGGAGCGCTCTATCTAGATGATCTGTCCCTCAGCAAATGCTGTCATTTTTTTGTAATGTGGCTGTGGTGTAAGTCTAGGAACACAAGCACTAATTTTGTCACTGCAACCATTACATTTTTAAGCTTAAAAAAAAGTGTAAACAGTGTTCTAGTCTCTTACTCTTAGAACTTTCTTTTCAAAATACTGTGTTTAAGTTCAAATTGAATTGGAAACTCTAAGCTATGTATCTATATACTTTGGCATTGGCTATTGATATTACCTTGTCTGCAAAACAGTAATCTGTAAATAGTATACTCTCTTCTCTACAATAGGCAGTGATGAATTGCTTTATATTTATGTATGAATGTTTGCATATTGATAAATGGGGGAAAAAAGATAATGGTCAATGACTATCACAGGTTACTTGGTCTTACTGTGAAAAACATGGTCTTTTTTTAATGATGGAAGTACAAAAGATGTTGAATTGCATTATTACTGTTATATCCTCAATACCCATGTGTAGCCCTTTCTTTCTAGGTGAGGCACTCAGCCCCGTGATGGAAAGGCAACTGCTTGTGACAGATGATTTACATTTGTTTATTTGCTCACATTAATGGTTCCAGCTGAAAAATTCTGGGGAAAGAAATTACTACCATGAACTGAACTTTCTGTGATGCAGAAAGACTAATTTTTCCACTCTATGTAGCTGGAAAGCGAGGCGGTTACTAACATTTTGGTTTCTTCACCAGCAGTAGCGAATAAATTCAATCTGGACATTTTGAGATAAAAGACTGTTTTGCCTGCGCAAACTGCCACTGAGGCTTAGATACCATTGTTGCAAAGCTTAGAGCAAACAAAGCAGCTGTTTCAGCCCAGCTTAAACAGGGTGAACAAGAGTAAAGCGTATTAACTCCAGCTGTGTACTGATAACAGCTGCGAAAGAAAATCCCTGCAAGGGAGCCTTAAAGTAAACTTTGAATTCTAGCAGGCTTAGCTATCATGAGTATGCCTCGAAGGGAGGAGCAGCAGTGAAAATATGATCCTTAGAAACATGGAGGATTTAATGAGAAATTCCTGTGCCTCTTTTTGTGCTTCTGTAAAGATGCAGAGCAGGTTCTGGGGTTGGTGGTGTCGCCTCTGAAGATTTTTGATGCAGATCTCAGACTGTACTTACACTCATGGGCAATTTTGAGATCAGGGCAAGTACTGAGTGATGGATTCTGTGCAGAGTAATGGTGTCCCTTTTAAAGTAAGATATTGCACCCCTGCCCTGTCTGGTTAGAGACTACACTGTAATCTCTTCGGTAGCATTCTGTTTTCCAGAATATCGTGTGCCAGTAGTCAGGCTGCTTCTGAGGGGTCATTTGCATTTTGTTCATTTTGGTTTATTGAGCACAAAGAGAACTATAAAATTAGAGGAAATTATTAATGCCACTTAGTGGTAAAATCAGCAAAAATTATTCAGAGAAATTGTAGTAAACCGAATGTGCTCCCTTAGGTCCTTGTTGCAGTAGAATAATGGTTTACATAAAAAATATATTTTAAGAATTTCCTTCTAATCAGTACTCTGTGATAGTTCATGATTAAGAATAAATCTGCAACAGTTACATAGTTGTAATAATAAACCTTCATTATATTTCACACTTGTATTTTAAAGATAAGTTAATTCAAGGCTTCCTCATGAAACCATCCGCTCTCAGTGACTTTGCAAAACCCACAAGTTAAAACATAAGTAGCAATGCTGAGGTACTGTAGAGTGCAAAAGAGCAGGTCAGTAAGTGTATGCTGTGTTGGGTCAGTATTTGCAAATTGATATGCATATTGATAACTTTCAGTTGTACCCTACCCATGGAAGTAAGTAATGTTATGACAAGAAAGCACGTTTTCTAAGTTAGATGAAGTGTCGCTAGCTTAATATCTCCACTTGGCATCCATCAGAGTTTGGAGGCTTTTAAAAGAAATGATTTTGGATATTAATGTTATTTCTGGTACCGTGTTTGTGTGGTTCCCTATCTTTGAATACACATACAAAGAAAATGACGGCACTTGTTTAAGCTGCAGGTGGGAATGGCTTCCGTGCTGGAGCATGGAAGCTTTCAGCAATTTTTTGCAATTGAGATAACTGAGCAAACATGTCCATTTTTGTGTAATTGTCATCTTCTCTATATGCTTTCCCCTTTTCTCTTGTTGTCTTTCCCATCCCTTTAGCTTATGTTCATGTTCTGTTTGGTGTCGTCTTCTGACCTCTGTGGAGCTGGACTCATGTCTTGGGTATGTTCTGCAAAGAACCTTGTGTACTTTAGGTACATGTAAAAGGACTAGACTTAGACAGCTAACGTTTTGGACAGGAGGCAATGCAGCTGTCTGTGTCCCTCTGAAAAGAGAACATAAGGATATGAATAAAGACATTTAAATGAGGCCAGTTAGTATTGTCATAAAGTTCTTTTAATGTTAACCAGCTGTTACAGACTTGTTCTCATTCTTTAGTAGATTACATGCCTCTTATTTTGCTGGAGGTCAGCACTTTCTGTATGCATAGCAGACAATTATATAATAAAACAGGTCTTCAGTTTCATGTGTATACAATTATTGGAAAGCAGTAGTTCGTCAAAGAAGGCAATTTTGGCATCAGTCGTAAAGAGTGTTTTCAAATAGTAAGTATGGAGTATGTTGAGTGAAAAATGTAAACATGTATGGATGTATGTGAAAATAGTACATGAGTGAAAGAGGATAGGAGAAACATGAACAAGGGTAACAGAATAAAAAACACATCTTGCAAATGACTTGACAAGACCACATCAAAACAGCTGTAAAGCTGAGTAAATCCCAAAGCCCAGTGGCAACACAAATACAAGGAGAATTTTAGTGTTCCTGAAAGACAGGGACCTGAGTGGGTCACTGAAAGTACTTGGATGCTGTACATTAAAATTATTTTTTCTTTCCCTGTGCTTTTACATAAAAACCAATTTGTCTTAGTGAGAGAAAATCTGATGGCTCTGATCCTTTTATGACAGAAGTAGCTTTCTCATTGACCCTAGACTGTGTCCAATAAGCAATCATGTATTAAATAACTGATAATATTGCATTTTGATTATTAAATAACTGATTATATTGCATTTTGATTTCAATTATTCCCATCTAATATGGTTTATTTTATTGTGTTTTTCAGGTTTGGTAGCTACACTGGATATTTGATTGTGGTCTCCTCTAAATTGCAATATTGAAAACAATGGCAACAGAATGTATAAAAAACTGCTGTAAATGGTGTTTCTGCATGGAAAAAGAAAAAAATGATCGTGAGTTCTGACATAATGATGTCGACTAAGGGTTTTGCTGTTCTGGCTTCATTAATGATGAGATTTTCAATTAATAAAATGACTGTGTCACCCCTGATAAACTTGAATTCTTTTACAACATCCAAAATTCTTTCCATACGTCCTCTTGGAGATTGAACGCATGCTTGTTAGTGTTATGAATTGAAACTGGAACTGAAAAATAACACTTGTCTGAAGTCTGCTCCTTGCAGTCTGGAATGCTGTCCAAAAAAGCCAATTTTTTTACCCAAGGTTGTGTAAAGGTCTTGTATCTTTCAAACTCTTAAGAGTGAACATTTTTTTTTTCTTAACTCTCTGTAGATTTGCTGTTAGGATTTTCTTTGGTGTGTTAGTTGTTTGAAGACTCTTCCATGATACAAGTGTACCCCTTTTAAAAATTCACTTAAGAGCAAGGTAGTTATAAATATAGAGGCTTGGGCAACAAAGAGTTTGGATCAGTACAGTTGTCATGAGGATGAATATCTTTTCCAGGTGCTAGCCGTGAATACTGGTAAAACTGAATACTAGCAGCTGTTAAGTATATATCAAGCACAGATCCTGTTAAATAAAAGAGATCTGTTCATAGTATTGTTCAAAACTTAATGCACATGTGGACTGTCTGGGTTTTTTGCTCTTTATTTTTAGCAGTTTCCATGGTGCAGGAATCTGAAGCAGTAGCCGCAAGCAAGCCAACTATTGTAGAGAAGCCTCCATTGTCTTCTGTGTCAGTGAAGCGTCAAGTTGGCTGTTCAGAGGATTATCTGCTTTCTAAACTGCCCCTGGATGGTCAGGAAGTACCATTTGTGGTCCCTCCATTCAAATTGGCTTATGTACAGCCGAAGAACCTTCCTAGTATCTCACACGCTGGAGGGATTCAAGGTAAAACATAAAACAGCATTGCTGAAACAGTTGTTTCGCTTCTGCTACTCCTTGAAAGTTGTCAAATATTCCTACTGAAAACATATGTTTGCAGAACTTTTCTAGAAGCCTGGTCTTGTCTCTTTTCTCTCTGGATATCCAGAGAGGTTTTGGGAAGGATGTCATCCCACTAGGAATCTCTGTGATGTTGCATGAATAAAACTGAAAGGGAGGATTGCACACCAGTGCTCGTACTCAGAATAATGGAAAACACTTAAAGGAAAGAGAAGCTTTAGTAAAGAATTTATTGGAGGCAAGGAAAGACCTAACACATCCCCAGCGTCCACATCACTCAAGTAAAGAAGGAGGGTGGTCTGGCTTTCATGTTTAATGTTCTGATATGTTTTAACATGCTAGCACATCTTCCTTTTCAAATTTCGCCAATAGCATGTGCTACTACATGGTGGAATTTTTTCCCCTGCTATTTCCCGCTCTTTTTTGCTGCTCTTTGGGAGACTAGGGGTCACAGATCTCAGTGGTATAAGGCTCACCAGGATGTTATGATTCTTTGCTTCACAACAATCTTGTGCTTCAACCTCTGGCAGTTAGTCCCATGCTCAGACTGCCAAAATGATACACATGCAATTTAGGCACAGTGGCGTTTTAGAAGAATAGGAGCCTGGCCCAGTAACATGAGTTACAGGGCATATGCTATCGCTAGGCTCTTGGTCCTGCCAGGAGATGCCTAGAATTAGGTCAGGGAACATTTTGGCACAGGTGCATACCTGAACGGTTGTTTTCTCTAGAGTTGCTTTGCCTCGAGGACGTGATAAGCTGATAACATGCTTTTAGTCCCATGTGACTGTATTTCTTTTCTTAGGGTGGAAACCTCAATAACTGAAAAAAGTCAACCACATGTTGCGTAATAACTAATGTAGTACTACCTAACCTTTTTGTGTTTGTGTGGTTTTACTCCCACCCTTCTCTCTTCTCCCCAAGTCCTTGCTGTTGCTTCTTTTCTGCTCCTACATGCCTATTACCAAACTTCCTTCTCACCCTCACCCACTCCTGCTGATAACACTGGCACTAGAGCCAAGCTAATCAGCCTAGCAGAGCTGTTCAGTATGGATTGGCCATTCTGTGCCCAGTCTTTTTAGTGGGCTTTATTTGTGATGTCCGCCTCACCAGACATGGACAGGTAACCTAATAGTTGGAGGTAGAACATGTGAGGCCCTCCTCATCTCTGAGCCTGATCTCCTTCAGCATCCCTGCTTCCCTGCTACTTCAGTAGCTGGTTCTTGTAGGTCTATAATTGAACAAGGTACGGAAATGCAGGACATGCTCCTGGTAATCCTCTTTCTCAGTGGGTCTGGGTTCAGGCCCTGCCTTGCTTTGTCCTACCTCATCCTCAAGATACTGTACAGAGAAGTCCATCAAGGGCTCTGAGGTACGAATGTTCTCCAGGAAGAGGGAAGATGTGTCTAACAACCTTTAGATAAATGTTTTCTTCGTTCATGCTGTTCTACACAATCTTATCAGTCAGTGACTTATAAACAAGTGACTTATGTTCATTGGGAATTCTGCTTCATCATCATTTCTGAAGATCATGGTGAACAGAGTGGCCCTTAGGCTATAAAGCCAGTAGATCTTCTGGCAGGATGACCTGACTCTACGTAATTGTCTCTCTTGAGCAAATATTTTAAATTCTTGAACAAATATTTGAAAAGTGCCTCTTATGTTAAGTAGGCAACTTCCATTTCTCTTTCCAAATATAAATACTTAGTTTTTTAAAGTACAGCTTTTTAAGCCTCATTGAAGTTGTGTTTAAAAATGCAATGTTTACTTTTTAGGGAGATTTACTAAATAGAGTGAAGTATGCTGTCATTCCTTCTTCACATTAGCCAAAGCACCAGCATATTCAAAAAATGTATTTTGAATATTTGCTTCTTAGACCGTTGTTAAATACCTGTAGATGTCCAAGTTCCACTCCATTTTCTGTGTGTGTCTGACCATTTTCCTTTAGTGAAACAAGACATGCTCAGTGTTAGCTCTTGGCATCCCTTCTGAAAGCAGTTAAGTCCTGGCAGCCTTTCTCTTCAATACTCACTGCAGCATGTCTCATGCTCTCACAGAAGTAAGCAAGCAGGAAGAAGTGTGCTCCTGGTCTGGAACACTGGCTTTTCCATCATCTGCTGTGTATCAATTCTTTATGGCCTCACTTCTAGCATTCATCCTAATTTACGTCATGCTCAAGCTCATTATACTTGAATTCTTGCTTTATCATCTCTCATGTTCCATCTCACTGTTTTAGTTATTCTTTTTTACTTACTCTACTAACACCCGGAGGGAAGGATTTAACAGCAATAATAGTTTGCTTCTTATGGTGCAACACACTTGCAGAATTGAAGGCACTTTATAATGGGGTAAAGAACTTTTTAACAGATAGGTTGAAGTCCAGGGAGGTGAAGTGAAGGAAGCAAATGTCAGAGCTTGGCAGCGTCCAGATCGCCCCATCCCCATTCTCTGCTGTACTATTACACATGGCTTATTTTTTCTCCAGACAGAAAAAATGAAGCAGTACAGCAGTGTTCTTTACTGTTCTGCTAACCAAGACATGCATGTTTTTTTCTGAAATGATTATGAATAAAGGAAAGAAAAATAGGGCAGCTGCGCTGTAATGGGCTAAGTAAAGGGCTGGGGTTTGAGCATTCTCAGATCTGTCTACTTGTGCCTCAGCCAACAATTCAAGTAATTTTGGACCAGTGATTTTGCCACTGACACGCTTCCTATGAAAATTGGATGACAAGGAGACTGCAGTCACAAGTCACATTATCTTTCCATACAAGACCCTCCTGAAGGTCTGGGGGTCCATTGGCTGAGTGGGAATGTCCTGGGGGTAGGGAGCCAAATAAGTCAGAGGTTTTCTGTACACATGGTCCTACTTTTTGTGTTAATTTCTGTCTTGCTGTCTGTCTTTGGAGCCTTCTGTATTTTAGCTAGTTAGGCATTTTTTGTGGAACTCCAAGACAGGGTATGCATAACTTTTTATGGCCAATTTAATTCCAATGTTTGCTATCACACTGTGGAAACCTGACATTATGTGTATGTGTGTTTTGTTTTCTTTTTTTTTTTTTCCTTTTCCTGAAGCACATAATATTGAAATATTTTGTCCTTTGCCCTGAAGGCACTCTGCCTGCCTTATGAAGCCAGGCAGCCTGTGTTATGTCTGGAACTCTTGCATTTGATGTTTACTTGTGCTCCGCAGAATCTGCCAGAGCCTCATTTGGTGACTGGAAAGCAGAACTGCACGGCGTGTACCAATGGCCCCGCTATGACGTGTACAACCCATTCTATTTGGAGCATCGGGTTTCGCCAGATCTGATTAGGCGCTTCCAAGGAAAGTCAGATAACAGGAAATTATATGGATCAGGTGAGGAGGACTGCACCCTTACTTTTCTCTCTTCCTCCCTTTCCCAAGGTTTATAGGTAAGAGAAAAAAGCCATTAGTCTACAGAAGACGTGTTTGATTATAGCAGTTCTCAAACTGGTCTGTATGCTACAGACACTTCTTGGTTGGTGAATCGATCTGTGCAGCCAGCTCTGCTTGATTTCCAGCTGTGCTGTTACTTTCTCTCTTTTGGGGGCTTAACAAGGCTTGTGTGCATCACACGAAGGTAGACAAATTGGAGAAGCAAGCTAGTGTGGCTGCCTCTGATCCAAACCAGGATGCAGTACTGGAGATTCCAGCTACCAGTAATAGGAGTGTTTGAGGGAGATGGAAAAAAGAAGTTGGGCAGTATGTTGAGTGGAGGAATGCCTGAGGAGTATATAAATATGGAGAGAGGAACAAGCACCAAAAAAACATTGAGGAGCAGGTGATAGGAACAGGTGCAAAACGGGAAGTGATGCTATATGCCAGCTTTTTTGTAGTTTGCTTTTGAAGGTGTAGACATGTCCTCGCTTCTCATTGCGTAAGTGTGTTTAAGAACGAGGGAGGGCTGTGAGATAGTGAAAGTTTAGATAGAAAGTGTTTGGCTACCTAGGTAAAAATTTTCCTCTGTGCTTTTCATTGGTGTATGTATCCTATAATGAATGCTGTTTAGAGTAAAGTAGATGACTAAGTGTTCCTTGCTGTAAGTGATTGCTAAGGCAAATGCATTCCGAAAACTTACATACCCAAAGAAATGTACACACCTCTCTATCGAATCAGAAGCTGGCAACAGCACGCATTTTTAAAGATGTTTTATTTAGAATGCTATAGCATGCTTATTTTACAGCTGGGGAAATGTCTCAGTCTGTGTCCTGTTTTAAAAATAATTCTGAATCACCATAGAAACTACATGAAAAGACTATATATTTTTTTTTAAGACAACAAAACACACGTAGAATTTTAGCAGCCTTTAATGCATATGGTTTTACTAGACTTTGTAAGCACCTGTGGTGGGAGCCAAATGGATTTTATAAAACTGTCTTGCACATCTTCCCTTCAGTTCATCATCTCTTTTTCCATTTTTCTTCAAGCTGAGTAAACACTTCACTAGCTTTGTCTTAGTAAGCTTAAACACAAGAAAGGTCACTTAAGTGTGTCTGGAGTACAGTTCTAAAATGCCTTCTTCCTCTGGATTTTTTTGACAGCTGTTTCAAAAGTTAGATTATTCTCTTCATGTGCATCTATAGACTATTTAAGCAAAACTCTAGGCCCATTTTGTTGCAGCAAGTGCTATGATACTTTTCACATGTGTGGGCTTAGAACTACAGAATGTGTTTATTGGGAAAGTGTGAAGTGAAATTCTTGAATTTTCATGTGAAGTCCCTCCTCTTCGTCTTGAAAAAAAAAACCACCAACAAACAAACTGAAAAATAAATTTATTAGTATTTTTCCAAAATTCTAGTTATTACTGGCAAACAACATATGTTTACAACATATGCTTGTGGTTAAAATTTTTCTGCTTTTTTATATTTTATAGACAGCTTTCTCAGTGTAAAAATTGACATTTTTTTCCATTAAAAATTTAAGTTTTTGAAAAAGGCACCATCTCTTCCCCCCGCAGCGCCCCGATGTTCTTTTAAAACTTTAACCAGCTTTACTAGAAATAGCAGATCATACTGTCTTTAAAGCATTTCGGTGATTTGTAACCTGTAGGCTCTAGTGGATGTTTCCTGGTAGTTTGTGAAAGTCATGAATACTGAATATGGAATTAAATTCCATAACCACAATCAATTTCAAATCAAGTAATAGGCTGGTCTCTCCTATTTGCTCCCTTTATGTCAAACAAGGTTTCTAGGCCTTGTATGATATTATAAAGCTATTTCTACACCAGACTCAGTGAACAACTCAACCCTTTTGTGTTCATGCACAAGAGAGAATTTGGAACTCATGCCAGACATACAGACCTTCATTAAATTTTATCTCAATTATGTTGTTACTTTCCTTTCCCTCCCATGGGTTGTCAAAAGTTTCTTCACCGTTTGTTCTCTTTTTCTTCCTTGGGAAAAGAATTATTCTTTATTGTCACATCTCACAATAAGCATAACTGGTTATTTCTTTTGATAGCAATAAAAGGGAAATAAATTTTCAGTAGCAAGTGATGTAACTCTGTTAAGCTATGATCAGTGAATTGTAATGGAAGTCTTCTGAAATACCGTAACGCAGCGTTGCAACAAAAAGCAATTCATTGCATCAGGTAGTCCTAGAAGTTAAACTATACTGCTTTCATTCATTTCAACATGGGTCAGTTTTGAAGTTGGGAGGCTTTAAAAACCTCTTGAACATCACTGGAGTCGGCAAAGATTCCTGAAACAGTGGCAGTAGTTCAGCTCTCATTTTCTACTGTTGCTGCATAATATGCATAGACAATGTGCTTTAGCTCTGTACTGCTTCAAGGGCGAACGAAAACCGATAGGATCTACTTAACCACCTCCAATTTCTGAGGAAACTACCTTTCTATAAAATAAGGATCTTGCTTTTTTGCTATAACAAGTATGTGTCATCTTAAGAGTTAAGACTTGCTTTGTCTGAGATCTAGGAAGGGTGCAGAGTATGGTGCTTCGACACTGTGATCAGTAAAGCCAGGGAGATGAGGCCAAGTTTAGCAGGCAGAATGTTTTTTGCCACTGGGATCTTTACTGTGGAAAAATTTTAAAAAAGAGACCAGCCTAAGCCCCAGTCCTGGCTGACTAGATTTAAAGACAAGGCTTTTCTGTTTTGCTAAAGCATCTACTAAAAAAAAAAATATTTTGAGGAAATAACTTTGAGGCAAGCTCTCCATTCTACCAGTGCTATCAATGTGACCAAGTAGCTATTTCAAAGATGGAATTGATTTAGATATTTTAATGGCTTCTTCTCTCCATTTTGTCGTTTCAGGAGAGTGTTTCAGGAAAGGGAGGTGGGGAAGGGTGCTGATGTCCTTCCTTAGATGTTATTTAGTTAGGTTTCAATTTTACCATAGGTCTACTTGAATTTAAAAAAAGCTTAATTTTTTTTCCTAGCAATGATGCTTACATTATTTGTATTATTCTCTTTGTCTTTTTAGTTAGTGATTTAAGACCTAGTGCTTTGCCTGGATTTGATGTAAGTCGTTCAATGTTTGATCTCAGAAGCCCGCCTCATCGATTCATGAAGGTGAGTTCCCCTTGTAACTTAGGTTATACTGAAAACTCAGCTTACTTGGTGTATCTCTTCCTGTTGCACTGTGTTTTCAAAGTAAACACTGAAGGGCATTGTAGTATGCACTGGAAGGACTAGAGGGAAAAGTTCAGCATCTTGACAAACTTCAAGAGGCTCTTTCCTGATGTCTTCTCTGACTGCTGCTGTTCTGGCCCAACAGGGCTGTTGAGAAACCTGAGTAGTTTGTTAGGCAGGACCAGACAGACAAGAGGCTGTGGTTTGTCATCTTGTGATTTCTCCCATTAGTTGAAAAGTGGAGCACTAAAAGTTTCCATTGATGCAAAAAACACTGCATTTTTTTCAAATAATTATATTTTACATAGAGATGAAGTTGCATGTATATCAGTGAGCAAAAAAATCTTTGCTGGCCGTATGTGTCCTGCATTAGCTCTTTGCATCAAAGTAGTAATTCCATGCTGCTGAATCAAGAGATTAGTAGGGAATGAGACAATTATTTGAAATCACGTCGGTTTCTTTTTTCGTTATGTCTTGTCTAATGGTAGAATCTCTCTGGCTTTTTGCATCTGTTGCTCTGAATGAAGTGACCATTTTTTTTTTTGCCCCCAGAGATATGATTCATTCTCCAGTGTACCTAGCAGTACCTCTTCCAGGAAGGATTCGCAAGGCAGTAACAGGAGTCTGGGTAATGTTTTGTTTGTTCACCTTGGAATGAAATATTTCCCCTTGCACTTGAAACATTAAGCTGTCTCTACTGTTGATGTGTTTTGGGTTTGTTTTTTTTTGAGATTAATCTGATTAACAAGTTAGTTTGGAGATTACTTTGCAATTTGAAATTAAGAGTTTTGGATTTGCACCTTCCTGTTGTCAGGAAATTGAGCAAATGAGCCTTTGAGGAGTTCTCATGCTTTTGAAAAATTCAGCCCTGGATTTACTATTCCAGTGAACTAAGAAATTACAGTGTTCTGTTAGGATAGAATGTAGCACCTTGGTCACAGCTCTAGTCCTTTTTCATGTATCAGTATTTTTCTGTGGGAAGCGCCTGGAATCCAATACCCATAGTACACCGAGAATTAGGCAAGAATATTGTATGCAAACCTGGTATCCTTATTTATGAAAGAATGCTGATTAAGTGGAGATACTGCAAAGTAAACCCTCAAAAATTAATCAAGTTCCCACAAAAGTCACCCTGTTGGGAGTCACCCAGTCTCCTCAAAAAGAACACTGGGGGGCAATGACCTAGTTTCAGTCATGACAGAGAAGCACTGGATATTAAATGGCTCTTCTGACTTGGAGAAAAGCATAATAGTAAAATGTTTACTATGCTGGAATTGAAAACAGAGAAAGAGAAAAAGCAGACCAATTTATAAACTTAACAGTGAAAGTGATTAATCTAAGGCAACTGATAGATTATAATGTGTTCCGGGTGTCTTAGGCACATGCTTTTTTTCTTTCTAAAAGTTGTTCGAGTACAACACAACAATAGAGATAACTGAGGTAAACATGAAGGCTTTTAGCTATGCAGAAGGTCAGACTACAAGATTTCATGGACATTTTGTCCTTAAAATGTAGATATTAAGATATTTCAACTTATTTTGAGAGAAGTTTTCAAAGATAGGCAGTCCACCTACTAATGAGTTCCCTTCTTCTTGGAATTAACTTTTAAGATACTGCATTACTTCTAAAAACACTAATTGTCTTTCCTCCATAGATACTATTACATTATCAGGTGATGAACGAGACTTTGGAAGACTAAATGTGAAGTTGTGTTATGTTTCTTCTGTAGAACAGATTTGGATCACAGTTTTACATGTAAGCAAATATAAATAACTTGATTATTATTTACTCAAATGGCTATTTTACTATACTTAGTGTTAATTCTCATTAAATTTGGCTCTCTGTTACTTTAAGGAATACTTTTAGGAGAAAAAGAAAATTACTTCTCAGTATTAATATAAACAAAGTTCAGTCAAATGTAATACTGGACTTCCTTCACAGTATCTTCCTCTCCTTTGATTTTTTTCTGTTGCAAACTCTGTTCTGCTGCAGTCAATAGTAAAAAGTAGTATATAATTCTTTATGTTACTATACGTATGTTCTGATTGTGGAGTGAGGAACTGTTCAGCACAGATAAGAAAGCTGAGCTGGTCATAGGCTGGTCCTGCTGTGGAAGTTTTCCTGTGGAAATCTGGAGGCAGCAAATTGGAGCAACTTTGGAGGCAGCATTTAACTGACTTATAAATCTAACAGTTCTTTCAGGGCAGAACCATAAGAGCACTTTGAGGACGTATAGCTTCTTGTGGCTTTTTTGTTAGCTAATGTGATACTGTTATACTGGCTGTTTTATACACTTCCAGGAACTGTGAATAATTTTTACACAGTGGACACTTGAGTAGTCAGAAACCTCATAACTACGTCAAGTGATAAATACTGCATAAGAGATTTCATGATTTATCTGTTGTCAAATTGCCACATAGTGAAATCATTAAAATCTACTGAATAACTTTCTACCCTCTGGTTGTGAAAATGAATTATTAAATGATCTGAAGTGACACAATCATTACACTGGCTCTGATTTATATTCAATATTACAGGAATTATTCATAATTCTAGAACAGTGTAGAAGACTCTGTTTCTAAGTTGTCTGAAGGCCAGAGTCTTACATTGTCTAAATGGACTGTGTTTTCAATGTTGCAGTGCAAAGACCTGAGCTGGCCTTCTAGCTGTGGGGAAAATCCTCGTATCTACGTCAAGGGAATTCTCACACTGCCCAAACCAGTGCAGTTCAAATCTTCTGCCAAGGAAGGGTGCAATGTAAGTAGAGGCAGGAAAAACACCAAGAAATCTTTTTCCCCCAAAAAATAAAAGTGAAATGTAAATGCATTTTTAAAAGGGACGAAACATCCACTCCTATGCTATATTTGCAGTGGTAGTTGCATAGGTTCAGGTTACTGGTTTTTTAATTTTTTTTTTTTTCCAACTTCTCAAAATCATGTTAAAAGCCTTGTTCCACTTCCTCCCCCATATTCTCTCACGTTGTACTGTTGCCTTCCTTTTCTCCCAAGTCTGCAGGACAGATACGTTCATAGGGGACTCAACCATGAGCTGCTGACCTTGGCAGCTCAATGGTGGGAGACTGGAGGAAGCCTGGGCATACCTCTAGGTGCCCATTCACCCCAGAGAAGGTAGATGATGTTACTGCCTCTTACTAGGGCAGGAGACAAAGTTCATGCTTTCTCTTTACGGAAAGTAGTAAGAATTGGTTGCATGGGACAAGACTCCTGATAGTGGCAGTAGAGAAGTATTAAGGAGGTAGAAGGTAAAGCAACATAAACCTCCCATAATGTGAGTCAAAGGTGAAATAAAATAAAATTAGCAGGAGAGACTGAAACAAAAGGCCACAGGAGAATTTGCTATGGCAATGTGTGTGTGCTGTTGTAAAGCTCCAGAAGAGATGGCCTCAACTCGTTAAGGTAGCAAAAAATAATCCAGAGCTTTGTCCCTGCCAGGGTGTGACAATGAGGTGGGGAGTGTGTGGGGGCTTACCACTGTAAAAGCACGCTTTTCCATGACAACCTAAAATGGTAGCCGGGAGCAGTGGATATGGGACCAGGAAGCCTTGGTTTCTACATTTCAGGCTTGGTGCAACTCTCTTACAATGGTGATATTACCCCTCTGTTTTTCTTTCTAGGACATTGCGTTTATGGAAACTTTTGTATTTGCTATTAAACTGCAAAGCCTGCAGGCTGTCAGATTGGTATTTAAAATCCAGACACAGACTCCCAGGAAAAAAACAATTGGAGAGTGTTCCTTGGCACTGCGGGAGCTCAGCTCAGAGGAGTCAAGTTGTTGCCTGGATATATCTCCTCCTTCCAAAGCACCTGTAAGTGCCAATACTGCAAAAGTATGTGGTTATATCACCTAGAAAGAGTTGCTGGAAATGAAAGTAAAATAATGCAGTACTAGTTCAATGTTAACAACAAACAGGGGTTTTCTTTTTCTTTTTTCTTTTTTTTTCCACTTTCTTGGGAAGAGGCATTTTGATGGGGAAAAAATGCAGACTTTTGAACTCTGCACGTAGCTGTTCTGGTCATAAACTGCAGCTGTTTCTGGGAAAAGAGCTAGAGCAAGCTCTTCCCCACCATGGCCCACAGCTTGAGGGAGGGACATTCTGGGGAAACGTTCAGCAAAGGACATCGGGTAATTGCCTTTTCTGACCAAAAAAACATCAGAAGATCCTTAGAACTCACAGCAAGAGCTCAGAGCAAATGGAATCTGCTTTTGTTATGGAAGAAAAGCGCTAAGATCTTCAGTGGCTTGAAACTGCAGAAATAGCTATATATTTAATGTTCAGATTGCATGCTGTGAAGTAATAATTCAGACAGTTCATTTCCATTAGCATAATAAGAAGCAAGTGGTTTTCACAGTGGGATTTCCTTTCCCCCTACCCTCACTATGTTTGTTTCTTTTACAGGTTGTGTCTAGACGTTTGTATTTTCAACAAATTAAACTTGAAATAGCAATTCAAAAGCAAATTTTATCTAAGTGTGTCTGAGTAATATGAGTGATGCTCTTGATTTCTAACATGTTACACTTGACATTTTTTAGTTCTAACAAGCATAACCATATTGCTTCAAAAGCTATAAGATTAAGTGAAAGAGGAAGCTGTTTTAGAAACTGCTTCATCCCAGTGTAAATTCCTGAATCATCTCATAGTTTCTCTCTGTGTTGACTCTCCTCACCATTATATCCAAGAGCCCTCCAAACACTGCTGGAATTCTTCCCTGTACTACCTGTGAGGCAGCAAACTACCCTACTTGCCAATGGAGGGCCAAAGATTAGAGCTGAGTTAGTGGCTTCCTCTCAGGATTACACAGAAATTTTGTGGCTGAGCTGCAAAGAGAATTAGGGACTCTCTGATGAAGTGGAGCCTGACTTCTCTTTATCTTACCTGTTGCTTTCTCGCTTGGTGCATTTTGCTTCACTTAAGTGCATTAAAACTTGAAGGTAACCGGGATTAGCAGAGTCCTTTTAAATGGAGGCTGTCAGGAAAGCTGTGTCTCCACTGGCCTTCTCTTGCTGTTCTTACAGTGTTGTGAGTATGTTAGCGTCTGAGAGGAGAGTAATGAGGATGTGTCAACGCAACTTTGCCACTAGCAAAAATTCTAAAAAAAAAATCAGACTGGAGATCTCAGTACATTCAGAGTGTGTGTGGGGGGGTGTATGCGTGTAGGCATGTAAAACACAAGTACTTCCATAATATAGGAAACTCCATAGCATGAGGTCAGCCTAAACATTCATGACATTAAGTGACAGGGCCTTGTATCTATGGAAGGCATTGCTTGTATCTCTATATTGCAAAATTCAAAAGTGTGGGAGGAGAACTCTGAAGGTTTTTGTGTTAGTGGAGCATACCTGGTCTCTCATTTCCACACCCAGGTTTAGTAGAGCTACAAGTGCATGTCCAGTTTTCCCTGTATGTGTCTGCTCTTACCATCGAGGAATCTTTCCCAGGTGAAAACTGAGGACTCGTTTATTTGTCCAGTATCTCTGGCTGCAGCCCATGAGGGCCATATGTGCACTGCACATAAGCAGTCCATCAGTGGAGCACATGTACTGCAGCTATAACAAGTGCAAGATGCGCTTACTGTGCATCTGCAGGTTGTGTATACAACACATGCTTATATTTCTGTCCAGGAAATCCCAGATAGAAATGTGGGAGCCCAACATATGACAGAATTCCTGTTTTTCCTGAGTTTGTAAGCAACTTAATCCAGATGTTATGGCAACGTTCTTCTGCTTGTAGGTGTGCCGTGCAGAACTTCAAATAGGAACTTGTTTTCAAGCAATAAACAGGAGGATTCAGTTACAGATTCTTAAAGCACAAAACCTTCCAGTTTCATCTACACCTCTATCTTCAAGTAAGTTACATCAGCTGTCTTGCACCTCCTGTCTAAAAGCATTTGTAACAGGTAAATTGCTGCTCAAATGGGTTGGCAATTCATAAAATTCCTTACAAACCTCAAACTAACATATTGTGCAGTAGATTTCCATTGCCAAGGCTTGTTTCCACAGGTGTCTTCCTTGATTACTTTTTGTTTGGTTTAAGGCTATGCATTTATGTATTTTGGAAGACTTTTATCCCAATATTAACCCTGACATACAAGACCATTAACTTGCACTTGCTGTTTGGATACTGTGTTAATCAGTTCAATCTTATTGAACATACTCCGTCTGTGTGACTCCTCAGGAAAGCTATTGTGCACTTCTTTTGGCCAGACTTTTGGGAAATTGTTGCAATTTGAACCATGCATGTGGATCTTGTCAGTTCCTTATTGGGTGTGTTTGTGAGTAACCCTTTGTGTGCTATGCCTTTTTCCCTCCCTCTTGTGCTAGATTTCTTTGTGAAAGTTGGAATGTTTAGTACAGAAGGGCTGATCTATAAGAAGAAGACTCGTCTTCTTAAGTCCACTAATGGCCAAGTGAAGTGGGGAGAAATGATGATTTTTCCACTTAGTCAAACTGAACAAGGAATTAGCTTTCTCATCAAACTCTACAGCAGAAGCTCAGTGAGAAGAAAACACTTCCTGGGACAGGTTGGTTTCTGCTAACTGGCGTGATATCCTTTACTTAATATCCAGTTCCACAGGTTTCTTGGTATGAGTTTTAAAATACTTTAAATAAGGTGACATATAGCAAAACAGTAAATTCTAACAAACTCTTCTGGGTGTAACCCAAGAAAAAACAGTACTGGGCTCTTAAACATGCACTAACATCAAAATGGGAGTTGACATTTGATTTAGATTTTAAAAAGAAGTCCTTAAGTCATTTTTATGTGGAGTATTACTCTGTGAAAGATTCCTTCCTACAGACAGACATGTGATCTCCTCCTTGCCTCTAGGCTTTCTGATGAAAGCAAACATAGCACTCACAGGAGCTCCGCAACCTATAATGTACTGTACGGAAAGGGGGTGTGTTGGCTTACCATACCAATACACTTACAGGTGTGTGTAAAAGGAAATATCAACAGCTACAATATCAGACCGCCTTCCTGGGTAAAGCAATGCTGAAATCAGCACAGTATTCTAAATATGTTTGATCAAGTGATAACATAGGTGAACAAACAAAATTATTTTTTAGTTGAGGGCTCTTTTTCTCTCTTTTTAAAATTTTTTTAGAGCTGGAACTTCTGTAGTATCTCTTTGAAAGCATTTGTGTGATTTACCACCACAAAACTTGGTAGCCTGGTCTCTTTTTATTATCTGTCTTCTTCCCCTGATTGTTCTAATTTACCATCATCCTGTCCCTTCTTTCTCTCCTTTTCTTCATGGTATAGTGAGCCGTAGCTGTTCTTAATGCTCAGTGCTTTCCCTGACCCAGCTACAGTTAGTAGCAGAATTTTAATATATGCATAAACAAGTAACGTGGAATTGATTTTGAGACCCCAACGGTGATGCCCTTTGTCAGAAGAAGGACTGCCCTATCCTTAGGTATGGAAAATGGTACTGTCCCATTCTGGTGGCGTTTCTTGTGCCTGCTGAAGACGTGCAGTTATAGAAGATGCCAATGTGCTACAGAAATGATGTACCAGCAAGAGTGACGTGACTTTCCTCCATTTTATGGAGCCTCATGTCACACGAATTCCATCTTTCTGTGATTCCTGTTCATGGAATTGGATTTGGAATAGGAAAAGAAAAAAAATTGTTCTGTTCAGTTGTGTTACCTTGGGGCAAAAATAACTGGGTATGATTTTGTACTCACTTAGCAATATGTGAGGTCATCTCAATCTGACGAGTTTCATTTAATCATGGATCTTATTTTTAGGGGGAGGAAATGAGTTACTTCTGCTCCTCAGAGGTTATTTGGAAAAGGTTGTTTCAGCTCATGCAGGCAGACATTGCCACATAACACATGAAGACATAAAATATGGCTCAGGGGAAAATGTACTTTGAGCAGTTGGCTGGGTAGCTGGAAAAAGATGAATATAGCTGGATCTATTAACTTTGTTCTTCATAGAATGATGTTTAATTGGATGCTGTTCTAAACAGACAATACTTATATTAGGCTGCTTTTACAGGCATGTCTTTAATCATGAGCAAGATGTATATTGAATCTCTGTGGGTGAAACATCAGCTGTCTGTGGTATTCTGGAAGACATTATTCTCACTTCTTGAGGACTCATGCCTCAGCAGTGTAGGCTAAATGTACTTCATGCTGAAGGTTTCTGAGAAGTCTTAAAAGGACTCATTCTTGGAAGACCTGAGGAAATGGAATCCCGTAAATAATGATACCTACTTATATAAGCAGAATTCTTTTGGCAATGGAGGCTGGTGATAATGTTCAGGAGGAAAACTTCCTACTTGTACCTCATTTCCTTGTTTAATGGCCACTATCCATTAATTGAATACTGAGAAGAAATGGACTGTTACTGCGTGACTATGTGTGGTATGGGCCTGTTAGTAACCTCTGTGGAATGCAGGTTTGGCGTGCAATTTTAAATGCTCGTGAAAATGCTGGACAGCTAGCTCGGGATGCCAGATGGCTTGCAGCCAACTGAAGTTTGAATGCACAGAGCCATCACTGGCCCTGATGAGCCCTTGACCCCAGCACGTGCATTTGAATGGAGCAAGGAATGCTTGACTTAAAACATCTTATTAAGTAGAGAAGCATTAGTATGTAGTGAGTTTTTTAAACTATTTAGAGGGCAAATTTAAACCCAGACTCCCTGTGTTCCCAGCTGAAAGCCAAAATGTGTTAGTCCCAACAGAATTGTATTTGTTGCTCTGATGCTTTGGTCACAGTCTACACGTTGTATCTTGTTCTACAATTCCATGGTATTTATCTGGAACTAATAAAGGCTGGGCCTCTGTGTTATATCAGGTAAACTCAATTTTCTTTTTCTTTCTGTTTCTTACTGCAGATCTGGATAAGTTCTGATAGCAGTAACAGTGAAGCAGTAGAGCAGTGGAAAGATACTATTGCCAACCCTGAAAAAGTTGTTGTTAAATGGTACAGCATTGGTCCATCTTGAAGACTGGAGATGAAACTCAGGACTGATTTTTTTACAAAGATATTTCTACTGGTATAAATAAGAAGAAAAATTGTCTACGCAAGTTCTTCAGAAGGTCTCTACTGCATCACACCTCCATGGTAACTGTGAAAATTAAGAGGTTCACAAGAGAAATACTGGCTAAATAGCATTAAGAGGAAGACTTAGGAACTGGGGAAAGTGCTAATTTGATTTTAAAAAATCCACCTTGAAAAATACATTTTTGCCCCTTTCATAAAAGCACAGAAATCCCATCTTGGAGAGAAGCAGCTCGAATCACCATCTTCACTAGTCACTGACATCATCCTTATCTGCAATCTTGTCTTTGGCAGACCCCAAAGTCCTTAGGAATCAGTCCTGTCAGTGGCTTGATCCTAGGTACCTCTGAGCCTCTGGGGTTGCACCTGTGTTGACACCATTTGATCAAAGTAACGTGTGCCTCAGCAAGTGGCAAAGTTGTGGCTGTAGGAGGAGGCATAAAGGGAACTACACAATAAGGCAGTCCCGAAAGACTTTTCTAATCTCCATCTTTGATGAAGGGTTGTTCAGTACCTGACGTGCCTGTAGCTTGCATTTTCCCCCATCCTTCTCTCTAAACAGAGATTGAAAAATAAGAGTTTCTCTGACTAACTGTGATCTTTGCAAGTGGGGCCCTCCAGACTCGCTCCATTTGGGTGAATTCTGGTTGGAATCAATGGAAAAATACAAAGAGCCAACAGCCCGGCCTAGGATCAGGGCCAATATTTTTAGATAAATTACTTTCTTTTATAGAATTCTTCTACATAAACCACTTCCTATCTAATCAACAATGTTCTAGCATTTGCTTACATTGTTAAAAGCCAGACTAACATGTATGAAGGAGGAAGCAAATATTTACTGACATAAGTACTTTTTGATATTAAATAAAATGCAGCACAGTAAGGGACTCAGACTTTGTTTAAAAGATGGGCTACTACTGCAGAAGTATTTGTTACATGTCTAGGATGATGAAAAATTATGTGTGGGAGTATATTTTTGTTACTTGTTTCTAGTAAGAAGAAATTACCATATTTTTACTGCAAATTATATTTTTCCTACAAAATCCTAAGCTTATCTTTTCTATTAGTCCCCATATTTTCAGGGGTTTATTCGTAGTTATTTTTAAGGCAGGAAAATGCAATGTATATAATTGATACATCTAAAAGCACAGACCTCTTTGCACTACTTCAACTACTGGATTTAAAAATATGTATATATTCTGTTAAATCCACTGCTTACAGATTTACTGTGGGCTGTCTGGACTGTACAAATACTTATGTTTGTACAGATGCTGAATAATTCTATCTTTTTTATAACTTGGATCCCATTCAAACATCTGACCTGAACTAGAGTGGCAGTGAGAGCACTCGCTGCTGGAAGGCAAAGGAACGGTGGGGAGAAGAGAAAACACTGTAACAGGAAAGCGTGCCGTATTTAAGCGTAGAGCTCGGAGCATCTTTATTTTAACTTTTTTGACTTAGAGTAAGGGTCAAGAAAAAATGGAATCTCTTGGATATTTTGTTTTATCAGCTGTTAATTGAAGCTTTTAAAACTTCAACCATCCAGATTTCTGGTGTTGAAATTTAGTATTTTGAGAATGGGCAAACAAAAGGATTTTCCCAGGCTCTTACATGCTCCACTTTTTGAGAAATTTTTATAAATGAACTGAAAAAATTTTTGCATGTTACTCAGAGAACGAACATCAGTTCTTGCTCCTACTGACACTCCTTGCAAAGCTTCCAGTAGGCCCAGTGGATCTTGACTTACAGCGTTAACTTCCAGCCAGCTACGACACTTGGGATGAGCTGGACCTGTTGGGTAAAACGAAAAAAGGAACTGGACCAAGCTGATATTCTTGGAGTATCTTTACTTGAATATGTGGATCTTTTTTATTTATTGTGGCTGAACTGCAGTAAACAAAAGTGGAAACTAACTGTTTCCTTATGCAGAATGCTGCTCTATTTGAAAGAGAGAACAGGGAATATCCCAGGGTTTTGGAGGCTTTGATTACCATGGAATTGGTTCTACAGAGATTGCCAACTCAGTGGATACTGTGTAAAATGGACTTTTTGTGCTGGTTTAGGATACCTAGCCTTTTAAAGGCCTAACTGGTAATGTCTCCTTTTTCCTATGTGAATATTTAATCTATGCGTTTATAATAAAAGTTATGACCTGAAAATATTCCATCTTTTTTTTTTCCAATTGTTAATACCAATGTTTACCAGCATCTCAAACTGACGTTCAAGTCCTACCTTGAGAAAATGCCAACTAAGGAACTATATTTCATGTAGTGTTGCATGTAGGGAAGTTGGCTGCTAACGCATTAATGAGATATATAAAGCCTCTCTTCACAAGATGCGCACAGGTACTAGAGCGCACTGAAGAACATACTCTGAGGTACTGCTTCATCCCATGTTCATTCCCAGCCTTTGGGGTTTTCTGCATTCATGTGTGCATTTAATGAATTCTTAATTGTTGACTAAAGACACTGTGCCTTTTTTCTATAAAATTGAAGCGCTTAAGTTCCTTGTTGCCCAGATTTGTTTCTGTTTGTCCAGAGCACTACAGTGTGCTTGAGGAAACTGATTGTATTTCAGGTTTAGAGAGCAAAAAGTCATTTATTTGTCCCACCATGAAAATTTGGCTCTGCTTGTTACTAGTCTCAGCTGACTCAATGCACACTCCATTACTGAGAGCATGGCAGTGGAGCATTGGGATGTCTGTCTCTGGGTGGACTCCAGCCTTGTTGTATGTAGTGGGGTAGAGAGGGAAACAGGCAATACTTGACTGCAATGAAATTATGAGGAAAAGAAACTTATGTTGCACTGTTTTGGCTTTTTTTTTTTTTTCAACTGCTGTGTCCTAATTACTGGCTCCCAAGATCCTGGGAGGGAACCAGGAATTCTCTTTGCGTTCACTACTGAGGAAGATCATCAAGGGATGGAGCGGGACCTGCCCAGCTCAAGAACCAAAAAGTGCCCATTCAATGCATGAGCATTTATCTTGCAGGTAGACCAAAGCTGTGCTTCAAACAACCCATCATCACCTGAAATCACAATCCAGTCCTCCTAATAATGCCTGGTTTGGTGCTTCTGAGGATGTCTGCCAGGTGAAGGGGTTGTCCAGAGGATTGCTTACAGTGGGTTGGAAAAGGAAACTGTTTTGGAGGATGGGGGCTGCCAGTGAGTTAATTATGTGAGGCTATCTGTATAGGAGGTGTTCTGGAGGATGTATGGGGATGGAGAATGGCTGGAAGGAAAAGTCTTTGTAGATTATTTCTTCCACGTGCATGTTGAGAAGACAGTGGGGTGCATACGCACTGACTGACTCTTGAACAAAATTGTGAAAGATGGAAGACAATTTGTGGTGTAGAATCAACCAGTTAGACAAACTTACTAGCTGTCGCATAAAGCATTTTTCATTGATGATTCTTTGGGTCTAGTGCTTATCAATATGTTTGTAATGTTAGACAACAGTTCTGAAGAACAAAATATGAGACACAGGGATACATGCATGTTCCTAGCACCAGTCTCAGGGTACAACTGGCTTTAAAATGGGGTGTTTCCAGCACATGTTATTTCAATTTGACTGTCTTAAAAGGCCAGCTAGAAATCACCTGGGATGTCTTGCCTTTTAAGTGCAGAATATTTTCCTTTACTGCTTAGTGACTGCCTCACTATAAATGCATGAGACTTTGGCTCCTCCAAAATCAGCTGCTGGCTTATTTGAGACTAAGGCAGTTTTCCAGAAAAGGAAAGTGATGCATCATTTGAAGACCAATCCACGATGTGACTTAGCAAGGAGCTGTAGATACTCACGGATACGTGCAAGAAGGAGAAAAGGTGTCTCAAAGCCCTGTTCTAATGGTGACAGCTGTATGTTGTCCCTTTAATGCATGCTCAACCACTATTCTGATTGCTATATCCAAGTTTACTATCATTGAAAATACTGTTATGAAAGCTGTTTTGTCATTTCCCTTAATTTGTAGATACAATGCACACATGGTTTATAGTTGGATTTGCTTTTGCTTGTAGTTAGTGACTCGCTCAGCTTCTGAACTTATAACTGTTTTGATGAAAGCAGCAAAGTTTCAGAAGCTGCACCAGTTTTATTTCAGTCAACTCCCAAATGGATGTAGGTGAACTGGCACAACAGTTACAATCTTACATTAAATGTTATTCATACAGAAATCTCTGCCTGCTTAGTTAGAAACCAACCATAGACTAAACGCAAGCAGATTTTCCAGAATGTGTGTGTGTCATTTCACTGGTTAACCAAACAATTCTGGTTTAAGTTTATTTATTTATGAATAATAGCATTCTGTATGTAAACGAGGCCAACAAATTTATTTTTTGAGTCTTTACATCTCAATAGCATGGCATTCCTTTTAAGGAAAAAAAATGTAAGATTCTACGTCAAAAGATGGGTGGGTGTAACAGTCTGTAAACTACATTATCATAAAACATTACTTGGAAAATAATTGTATTTAAGTATCCAAACTTTTTAGATCACAACATAAATAATGCCATGTTGCTAAATTCGTTAGACGTCCCTGTTTTGTTTTCTTGTTGGCAGGGCATTTGTATAAAACAAAAGGTAATTTTGTAAGCATTTGATTAAGCACATATGCTGTTTGACTTGAAAACTGTCTGCCCGATGGAGGTTGCTTTTTGAGTTATGGGTTGATTTTGCAGCCAAAGCATAAGGTTGTCTAGAAACTGGGGGCAGGGTTGTCCCACTTCTTACTTTCATCCTGCCAACATATGTATGACATGGGAGGGAGGCTGCAGAGTTGTGGAAAGCTTGGCATAAATCATGCTGGACATGATATACCCTCCTTGTTTTTCCAGCTTCTGCTGTAAAATTACATCACCATGTAAATACAGTCCCGTACATGATCTCATGCTTGGTGCATGGAAAAAGCCATCACTAAAATCAGCACCATGTTCCACAAACACTGCTCCAGCACATTTACATTCCTTTCTCTAGCTTGCACTGAGGGACAGTCCGTCGTCTCTCACAATCTGTGGCAGAACTCCCATTGCATTCAGCAGAAGCAACCAGTCTTCAAAGCTGTTTTAGTTATTTCAGCATTGTGATGGTATGATTTTTCTAACAAAAGGCTACACACAGCCTATTTTCTTATGTTTTAAAAATAGATAAAAATCTGTTCACAGTGATGTTCCTGTAGAAACTGAGTATCATTGGAAATGGATCTGTATCTCTTAAACATAATGCAGTTCTCCCCATAGATTTCAGCAGCTTGAAAACAATCCTCTATGCTGATTTTTTTCCCCATATTTCTGACTGTGTAACTTTTTCCTTCCTTTTATTTGCCAGTAGACTGCTCTCCTTGCTCCCTCAGCATAAACAGGTCTCTAAATGATGTCTGCTTTTTGCAATTAACTTTCTGCTTTTCTAAGAATGTTTCCCTTCTTTATCTAGTACTGGGACCAGCATTATACATGTCCTACTTTTGCTGTTTAAAGCACTAGTTACAAGCAGGCGGCTTTCCATCCTAGGGCTTGGATCATGTCTGATGCTCTGTATTTCTGAGCTACCTTTGCTCACAGCTTTGATGGTATGGTTCATTCGGAGCTCCATGAATTTCTGTGTTGTCTACCACCATTGAATGCAACAAGGGGACAAATCGGTTGTAACTTCTTATGTGTACCCAGGTATCTTCATTTGCCTTTCTCCTCCTCCAAAAATTACCTTAGGAAATCATTTTGGGCGATGAGAAGGAGCAAGCTGTTTGTGCTTCTGCCCTTCGAGGACAGTGTGGTGGTTTGACTGCCATTATCTGTGCTGTGAGACAAAGAGGAGGGCTCGAGGAAGAGTCATGAAAAGCTCCACCTCCAGGTGGAGGGAGGCTTGTACCTCCTGTCTATATGATCTGGGAAACGCTTATTAGCCTGGGGACTGGAATCCCATACCAGATGCCCGAAGGGAGGGGTCATCAAACTGTACTTTTTATCTTTATCTTGCAAAACTCTCTGGAGCTGCGGAGCAGCTAAATAGGGAAATTTTCCATAGGAGGAATGGTATGGTTCACGGATTTCTGTGAAGCAGAGCACTGACTGAAAGATCTTGTGAGTCTTTGAAAAAATAACAGTCGTAGGAATGTACTTGTTAGTTTTAAATATAGCCAAGCTTTGTCACTTGTCATAGGAGAGGAGCGAATTCTTAGTTTGTGATACATAGCAGCAGAAGAAAATGGCATGTACACCCAAAACAGGGCTGGGTCTCCTCTGCATTGGTACTCGTTAGTCCTTCAAACACTGAGGTGGAACTGTATGTGCTTATCTGCCCCTTTTCGCGCAGTAAGGACAGGTTGGGTGGGGGATTGTTAAGGGGAGGTAGTGAAGGAGGTTAAATAAAAGCAGTGCTTTTGTTTTGAAAAACACTGCTTTAGTGAAACAATGTAATGAGCCTGTAACTATTGACAAAGCTTTTATTTTATGTGACTTAAGATAGATGGTTACGCATTTAGATATTTGCTTAAGTTCTTTCAATACTTCCCTGGCATGAGACTGAATTCATCCTCTTTGTATTTAAATAATGCTTCATTCTGCTGTGTTCACTGACCTTTGAGCTCTAGACCTTATTATGCCTGATTTCCTATGAGTTTGTCCCTTGTGGCTGGTTGACTTTGGTGTGCAAATCAGGGTAGACCTTCTTGAATCTTTTTGCTGCACATCAGGTAGTTACTGAGTTTCTTTCCCAGATGGATTCTCTGTTTTCTAACAAGAGGTGAGCTCACAATAGCTATTCCTTCAGCTGGGAAACTGGGAGCTGGCTCTCCCTTGTCCACATGAATGTTGTTAGCTTTTTTTGAAACCTTTGGAAACAGAATTATCTGTGACTTCTCTACCATCAGTCAAAAGTGGCTGCAGTGACTAACAGGCTCAAACATTATTGTGGGCCTTGGAGAGAATGAGAGAAAACAAGTGATGCTGCTTCAGGACCCTGGGGCTCCTCTGCGTTTTCCTCTGTTCCGCCACAGGCCAGAGAAACTTTTCAGATCATTGCCGATCTGGATTCCAGCAATGCTAGTTCTCAAGGCAGCTCAACCAGTTTCTCTGAAGACAGATTTGTTAAAGCACGGATGGGTATTTTGGAGCAGTATGCTATGGACCTGGCCACTTGCTGGGATTTCACAGTAATGCAGTTTTACAGAGCTGTGTGAGAGAGTTTTGATGTATCTTGAAATTACCATTGACGATAAAAGCAGAAGCAGAGGTTTAATTAAGGTTAGTATGAAGAAATGCTTTAAAGCTTAATTTTATATAATAACCAGTAGCAGCAGACATCAAGTCCCTTCTGATCTCCAGCATGTACATCTAATTAGGAATCCATTAAAGCTCACAGGCAATAATAATGCCTTTTTTAAACCAGTAGCCTTGCTATATTTAATTCAGCGCTGAGGTTGGAAAGCTCCATGTTCCACTGACAGAGCACTGACTCTGGCAGCTACGAATTGTCCTGAACCTTGGGAGCAAGATCTGAGAGTTCTAACCATTGTTTTCAGATCTACCCTGTGACTTGTGCAGAGCATCAAAAAAATTCACCCGTGGAATTAGCTGAGTTTCAGGTAGTCTGACTTGCTCTTGGAGCACATACCTTATTGAGAATTGTGAGTCTGTGGATCTAGATTTACTGCAGAAACATCCCCAAAGAACTGGCTGATTGGATGATTACTCAAATCAGAAGTTTGGTTTTGGTTTGGTTTTTTTTTTAAGACCAGGGCAGATAAAACCAAGGAATTCTGGATGAAACTGTGACAATCAAATCTGCATTGGTGATTAACATGACTGGCTCCAGCTGACAAGCCTGTGTGGGGGAAAAAAGTGGGTCAGAATGCCCATGAAAGAAAAGTAGGGAAAATTTGATAAATACAGAGAGAAAGGGCTGCAAAAATCACAATTAGTACACTCCCCTAATTTCAAAGGCAAGGAAGCATAGTTTTGGTGATGTTGGGGCACTTTAACCAAGCTCTTGTGCTAAGGTGAAGTAGATCTGGGGAGTAGAAGAGGATCTCTGAGGCTCTAGTGCTTTGCTGTGATTTGTTAGACGTTGCTGTCTCTCTACATTATGCATTTTGTAGACGAAAGGCAGCCCTGCTGATTACCATTCCTTAGTGTGGACAAATTGCATTTTGTGTATAAATTAACGCCGTAAGTGTGATGGATTCAAAAGTATACCACAATGGGATTTCTGGTATTAACTCTGCATGTAATGCCAAAATTCATAGAGAGGAAATGTAACATCAGTGTGGATTCAGTATTCTCTGTCTAGCAACACTGTTCCTTGCTGTGGGAGTAAAAATCCTACAAATATCCTTTTTGAAAAATACAGCAGGTGCTGATATTCTAGTCAAACTGAGTAGTATTTATGGCATCCACTTGTTCTCAGCTACTTTATTTCATCAGCACTTCATTCCCTTACCCTGCCTGCACCTCTTAGTTGCCTAAGAGACAAAGCATAGTCAAACACATCCAGCTGTTTACTTCCTTTAATCAGCCCCTGGAAGGTCATCGGAATGACAACTTTCTCCTGTGCTTTAGAAACGTATGTCAAATTTGTTTGCAAATGTCCCTCTGTATGTCAAATCTCTTTGCAAATGTCCCTCTATGAACAGATGAAAGCACTAGCCTGGTCAACAAAAGCAAGGAGTGTATCAGCAATGCCAACTGCATCAACCTTTCAGCAGGAATTTTGGCAGAACAAGCCATGAATCCAATATTCAGGTGCAGATCCTCAGCTGGTGCAACGTAAACTGGACTGTGCATTGGTAGATCTGAGCCAGCTCATCTTAGCTGGGGGTTTGGACATGAAAGCCACAGAAACTATGATCTTCTGCTAAAAAGTAAGAAGATTGTGACTGCTGCTGTTCATCCTTTGGAAAGGTTCAGTAGGCTGCATCAGGGTCTCAGAAAAGTGTTCAGGGCTGGAAATACACTTTCAGCAGCTCATGTGAAAATGGGAAAGAAGAATCATAGAATCATAGAATGGTTTGGATTGGAAGGGACCTTAAAGATCATCTAGTTCCAACCCCCCTGCCACAGACAGGGACACCTTTCCTCTAGACCAGGTTGCTCAAAGCCTCATCCAGCCTGGTCTCAAACACTGCCGGGGAGGGGGCAGCCACAACTTCTCTGGGCAACCTGTTCCAGTGTCTCACCACCCTCACAGTAAAGAATTTCTTCCTAATATCTAATCCAAATCTACCCTCTTTCAGTTTAAAACCATTCCCCCTCGTCCTGACACTGCTTGTCCTTGTAAAAAGCCCCTCTCCCGCTTTCATGTAGGCCCCCTTCAGGTACTGGAAGGCTGCTATGAGGTTTCCCTGGAGCCTTCTCTTCTCCAGGCTAAACAGCCCCAACTCTCTCAGCCCGTCTTCACAGAGAGGTGCTCCAGCCCTCTCATCATCTTCGTGGCCCTCCTCTGGACTCGCTCCAACAGCTCCATGTCCTTCTTATGTTGGGGGCCCCAGAACTGGACGCAGTACTCCAGGTGGGGTCTCACGAGAGCAGAGTAAAGGGGCAGAATCACCTCCCTCGACCTGCTGGCCACGCTACTTTTGATGCAGCCCAGGATGCGGTTGGCTGCCGGGGCTGCAAGCGCAGATTGCCAGCTCATATTGAGCTTCTCATCAACCATCACCCCCAAGTCCTTCTCAGGGCTGCTCTCAATCCATTCTCCACCCAGCCTGTTTTTGTGCTTGGGATTGCCCCGACCCACATGCAGGACCTTGCACTTGGCCTTGTTGAACTTCATGCAGTTTGCACAGGCCCAGCTCTCAGACCTGTCAAGGTCCCTCTGGATGGCATCCCTTCCCTCCAGCGTGTCGACTACACCACACAGCTTGGTGTTGTCGGCAAACTCGCTGAGGGCGCACTCAATCCCACTGTCCATGTTGCCGACAAAGATGTTAAACAGGACAGGTCCCAATACCAACCCCTGAGGAACGCCACTTGTCACTGGTAACCCTCACCTATAGTCTGGTCTGATGCAGAGTTCCTCTGCGTGGCCCTTCATACCCCTGGAGATCCACGATATGCTTTCTCAGTTTTAGTATTTCCTGATTAAATACGGCTTCATGATCAACTAATAACCTTATCCATTTATATCTGTCTTACTAAATAGGATTGCTTGATGTGGCAGGGAAGAGGGAGGTAGAGGGAAAGAATATTTACTGTGATCCTTGTCAACACTCCAATAAACTACTTTAATATTTCCCTGAACTAGTTGTCTGTGAGCTGCAAGTGGGAAGCCACTTTTACCCTAATCGAAAAGGTTAAGATGATACTGAACTCAGAAAAAAATTGACTAATTCATCTTTGACACTGACACCAAGTCTGTTTCTTCACGTGATGCAACAGAGATAATTCTTTCTTACCTTACAGAGGAGACCTAAATCAATAAATACATAAAATGTACTGCCTGTTAATTAAAACATTGTATTATAAAATATGTATTGCTTATTAATTAAAATATAGTATTATATGTCCTTACCTATGTTATTAAATACCTCAAAGAGTTAAAACAGGAATGATTTTTTTTCAGATGTTTGCTTTTTCTTCATTTAAGCTCCTGCATTTCTGACTTTGGGCAATGCAAATAAATTGGCCATATTTACTTTGAGTGAGACTGAATTTCCTTCATGCAGTATTCATTCAATAACTGGCTTTCTGTAGGGGATGTTTAATAACTTCTTTTTGTTGACTGAATTTGATGTAAAATCTGAATTTTGGTTTCATTTTAATATTTTTTTGCCTGTTTATCTGCAGTACAACAAATAAAAATTATATAGGTTGTCAGAAGCAAAGGTGGCAAAGCATTTACAGGAAGGGTAGGTCTTGAAAGATGCAGAACTGATTACTGAATTGTAGTTCTAAGAAGTTCAAATACAAACCTAGCTGATTATCCCTGGAAGTAGTTAAGTGTTTGGGGTTGTTCAGCAGTCTGTGCAAGACAACATGATGCTCTTAAAGGTCCTTTCCAACCAGAACGATTCTATGTTTCTATGATTTCAAAGCATGCCCAGGGAAGCAGGAGTCTGGAAATCCGGGAAGGCTGGCATTTGGGTGCCACAGCCTCCTGAGAGCACACCTGACAGTGTGGTGCTTGAGGCTTTTACTACTTCTTAACGGAGATCTATTTTCTATTTAATGGAGGATAACTTAGGCTGTCTACGAAACTGTCTTACAGAAATATAAGGACTGCACTACATGTGAAAGTGAAAATTACTAAATTCACATTTTTTGAAAGAAACGGTGAAGTATATTACAATCTTTCAATTTGGAGGAGTTCATTGAGGCCCCAAGAACAGACCAGATCATAACTGGAAACTAAGATAAGAAGCTGTGACACTACAAACTCTACAATTAATTTGTGATAAAACCATTGGAATTTGAAAAGAAGTGGCAGTCATCCAGCTCACAGAAGGTCCTGCAGAATTACTAAGACTACGACAGAATATATGTAATGGGTAATCCAAAACAGAGGAAGGTTAAAGAATAAAGGTATGCAACACTAACAAAGAGGTCATAAGGAAAAAAACTGTGGTGATTCCACATGCTGCAGCAAATAGCACAAGCTAAGACAATGCTCAGCATTTTGATGAAGAAGCAAAAACTGCAGTAGATTGTACAGCCACACAGGAGTTTCCTCATGCCAGTATCCTGTGTGCAGATGAAGACAGCGGCATTGCTACCAAAAAGAAATTCTTCATGGGGAAAGTATTAGGGGGGCCATGTTGTGACAGGTAAAGCATGTGGTCCTCACAAAAACACACTGGCTACTGACTGCTCTTAAACAGAGTCATAAGAGTGAAAGCTGAGAAACTAACGGGACTGTGTTTATGTTGGAAAGTGACATCCAACTGACTGGACGTCGGTTAGAGCCAGAGATGGCAAAGAGGAAAAACCCTGATATTCTGGAGTTCTGGGACCTGTCACTTACTTGGCATCATACATGCATTTACATACACACATATATATATATAGACACACACACAGACTGGGAGACAAATGGTCTTGGCAGCAGCATCATAAGAGGTGGTCATGTTGTTGAGTGAGCTTGTTACTGTGAGTAGAAATAAGCCAGACAAAAAAGAAGGTGACACTTTCTTCAAATCCCACACAGCTGAACAGCACATTTTGCCCAAGGACTCAGAATTCATATCATCTCCCTCAGTGAAGCTGGCATCTCTCTCTACAAATATCAAGCTGGCAGTCATTCAGTTCCAGACTCATAGTCCCCACAAGCCTATCCTGAGTAGTTCCATAGAAAAGGCTGTCCAGTTTTTCAGCAGCAGATCTTTTTGTTATAGTGGTTGTAAATGCAGAAAGAAGGTGCAAAATAATGTGAACTGCAAAGGGGGCATAGCTCAGTATCACGTTTGTAATGTCAGGTATGGGGACACTATAGACTCAGCCAACCACCAGAAAGAAAGGCACATCTTGGTACCACCATCCCAGCCCCTGCGATGTGATACAATGGCATTGATTCTCTGTATCCCATTCAATTCTGAGTGTGCAATCATGTCAGGGGCAATATTCCAGGGTGCTGAGGTTAATTGCTTAATTGTTGTTTATCCAATCTGATTGCAGGCATCCCAAATTACATTTACTTTAAAACCATTGAAATATTTCCTGACATCTGTAGTAAATCAGCCTGCTGTTGGAATTTACAGAAAGGAAGTAGTAAAGGCAAAACTATAGTGCAGTAATTTCTGGAGGTTCATACTGAAAGCACAAATGGGCACAGTGCACGTTTTCAGAGGTGAAACTCGTATTTTGTGCTTGAGAATAAAGATATTTGAACTGTCAATACAGTACTGTTGCAAAAATGGGAAATACCATCCTGAGAGCATAGTTAAGGGTTTTGCACTGATGACACAGAGCTATGCATTGCTTCACTTGGTGCTGGGAAAGCCCCAGTGAGTGGAGAATGGTGTCGAGCTGTAGTCATCATCTTTAAAGACAGATACAGACAAAACGGAGAGAATTTAGAGGAAATGACGAGATTAAGAACAAGAAAATCTGACCTGTGAGTCAGGAGTAAAAGTACTGGGTTGTTTAGGCTGGAAAAGAGAAAGCATGGAGATAAAATCCTAATACACTAATATGCAAAAGTTTGTTGAAAAGGAGGACAGAGAATGACTGTTCTCTGTGTCTGCTAGGGATGAATTGAATACTCACGTCATCACAGATGACAAGGAAGTTTTAGCTAGAAAATACCTGCTTCAAAACGCCCAGCAACATGTTAATGCCTCTATAAAATACTGAGGCAAGAAGAATGTGCTCAGATGTAACCTGCATATCTTAAAAGTTTGATTATTGCTGAAGATTAATGAAAAGGTGGTTTTCTTTACTTCTTTAGTTTGCTGGCCTGCAGAAGTCTTTAAAAACCAGTTCTTGCCAGCAGTCCAAAAATGACATATTAAAAGTTTTTAGTGAAATTAAAATAATATCTCTTTTCATTTGGCTTTTTAATCCTTTCAGGAAAGTTTGGCAGTTCTCAGAATTAAAACTGACAAAAAGTTAATTTTGCAAAGGGAATGTGAAGCACTTAGCTCACTGATGTGAAGGAAATAACCTTATATAATTCACCCATTGGGTAGATATTTCTGATACAGTAATGGTCCACGTGGTAAATATAACGTTAGTATTACCATAAAGCACAACTTTCAGCAATCACAGCACCTCTATCTTTTGTTTAATCCATTAATGCCTTATTGTCTGTTCTGTCCCATAAACATTGTTCTGTAAAAGCTTTCCATTACATCAGGTAGGAGCAAAAGGCTAAAACAAAGGTTCATTGACTTCCTCAGTCAGGAGCCTCATCATGCGTTCCTGGGCACCCTTCATTGCAAGGGGTGTGTCAAGTACGCACAGGGTTCCTGGTCAGGCCACCAGCCAGAAATATGGGTTTATAAAGTATTATTGAAAAGGTTTAGCAAGTGCTGGTTTTTGATCTCATTTGGGAAGCTCCCGTAGTGATTTTCACTGTCCAAGCCCACCTCCATCAGTTTAGTTGTTAACAGTGACATTTAATGAAATAATAAAGGTGCCTGCAGTAAAATCACGGTGGTATACAACTGGGGTGGAATTTGTTCCAGTTCTCTCTCCTGGAAACAAGCAGGACCATACTGAAATCAGTGAAAATGCTTTTGCTTCTTTTCTTTTTAAGTCTCATCCCATGGTGCCATCAGTTTCTTTTTGACTTAACAGCTGGAATCTGATATTTCTGTCTACAGGGACGGCAAGGATTTAGTCAGAGTGAAGAGCTATGTTAATAACATGAAACAAAACACTGGCAGCAAGAAAATATATTCTGTTCTAGGTTTAAAGCTGAATTTGCCTTAATTTGGTGAACTAGTGGCTGCTTTGAACTTGAATGTGTTTTGACTTATTAACGTGTAAAAGGTAATCATTTAAAAACCAACATTCTATATTAATGGGACACATGCAGGAGGTAAAGTTTAAGAAGGTAGCTTTTGCTTGATCTTCTCAAACGTTACTGTAACGGATAGTTGGAAACTCAAGCAGCACCACTGGAGACTTTTAATATTAATTTGTTTATATTTCAGTCCCAACGTATTCACATTTAGAGTTTGGTCTGTATTTCCAGATGAAATTGATTAAGCACATTTTGAATTTCAAAGTCCTTCTGTGTTCACTTACATTTGTTAAGAGTTTGACGCACAAGCAGCTCTTTGCTGATTCCCGAATGAGTCCAGGTATAACAGGACCGGGCCTACCATGTCTTATGTTGATTTTCTGATTATGGTATTTTATTACACTTAATTTACACACTGAAACCATTTTTTTTTCTTTTACAGAGCTTCCTGTTGGCAACGTGACATTGTGTGAATGGCATATAATCTTGGCTCCTTTTGCAATATCGTGTGGTCTCATGCCAACTTTTTGTTTAAAAAGGGTGTGAAAGGGTTTGACCTATGAGAAAATGATGCTAAACATTAACTGTGACATCATTTGAGCACCTGCCTCATGCATAACCCCAAATACTCCCACAGATGCAGAGCAGAATAGAAATGAAACTTTTAAAAATTAATTTCAGCAAGAATTCTGCCATAAAATCCCATGTGGCCTTTCTGGCTCTAGTTTCCAACTTAAATAAAAGTTTTGTTCTTGTTTGACGAACAAAGGATTTTTAGCTGACACCGAATACCTAATTAGTATAAACTGTATGCTCTGGACAAAGGCCAACTATGATAACCACGCTTTGCCTTAGTAAACTTCTGATTAATTTCGTAAGCTGTTTAATGTGGTTATCAATTTCCCATCTCCACTTGTTGTGCAGCGTTGCTAAGTGCTCTTACAACACCTGCCATTCACCTCTGCTCAGCTGATTTTGTGAGTTTCCTCTGGGCACAGAAAGCTTTTAAAATGCATAGGTTGTGTTAGACAATAAAAACATTACAACAGAAATAACAATTGGAGATTTTTTACAGATAAAAATGAATAAGCAGAAGAAGAAAATGCATAAAGAATATGCAAAATAAGAAAATCTTATTTTGTAATTACTTAGCCCTTCTGCTTTGGAATGACTATTTATTTAAACAAAAAGGTCAATGGCCATGAGCAGTTGCAAGGTTTCCATGTGAAGCACTGCATGAAAAATGGAACAGAATTAAGTGACTTAGTTGAGTACTTATTGTCATGTTCTCTTCAGAAGCTATTTTGTTGTGGAATAGACAAAACAAAATATTGTTATTCAGCTCCACTGCTAATTTTTTGTAAAAGGCTTAGGTCTTAAGGTAAGGTCTCAACATGAAAAGCTCTGCCTTTCCGTCCAGACATTATTGCACAGATTTTCTCTATGTGCTTCTTTGTGTATAGCTGAGGGGAAGAAAGAGAATTGCACCCAAACCTCCAAGTCTTTGGTTTTAAAATATTATATCCTATTCAAACAAAACAAAAAGAAAGAATTTTAATGATGGAACTGATGGAACTGAAAATATACTATGGCGGAGTGGGTAGAAAGGACTAACTACATCTCACCAAATTCAATCACTGGAGGCAGGGCTGGAGAGGTCAAAAGACAAACCAAAACCACACTGTAACTGAACGTTTGTTTTTTGCATTTCACAATAAATCAAAACTCCTGTAGTAGAACTGGCCTCTTCAAAAACAGCTTCCACCTCCTTACTCTGGAGGTGGTGTTGTGGTCAGATGCAGCAACAGAGTTGTGGTCGAAATGAACTTCAGCTGAGTAACTGCTGTAAGGAGGTGTTTGTCCTGCTCTGTCAGTGAGACTGAGGAAGGTGGTCCTTATACTCCCTTGAAATGCTGAGTAGGAGCCATTTTAAGAGAGCACCTTTTCTATGGGGATAATGGCCCTTTGAAACCAATGGAGTTACTTGTGAAAAGTAACTTCTAATGCTATGCTGTTCCTAAGGAAAATATATTTTATATTATGAAATTACGGAACCATCATTAATTTTACGTATTTTCTTGATAAACTATTCATTGCACCAGGTACATTCCACAAGGAGAGAATAAGAAAGAAGCAGAAGACTTAAAAATAAGCCATGCCCAAGTGAGTATGGGGTAGTAGAAAGCTGATGTGTGCTTCTCTGTCTGTGTGAGTTTACCATTTGGTTTATGTCTATCTGTATCTATACAGAGGTACCTGTAGAAGGAACTGTAGAAGAAACTGGTAGAAGGACCACAAGATAGTTGTGTACAGAGTAAGGCCCAGGGAAGAACAGAGAAGCCCAAAAGGTAGTAGGCAGCTGACACATGAGCAGTAGAGCTGAGCTTGGCTACATATTTGTGCTACTCTGGCAATACCAAGTATTTCTGAAAACTATTTGATTATTCAGTGCGCTCTGGCTGCTTTAAGATGCTCTGGAGTAAAAGTAATTTTCATGCTCAAACAATGTATTTTCCATATCTTTAATGTGCTAGATTTTCATTAACCTTAATTTTGAGTTTCCTAGCTTTATCATGTTTAGTTTAGGAATAATAACAGCATCGCTCTAAAGTCATCTGGAAAAAATTGTCTGGATTTTACTCTCTATATTATGAAATCCATTTTCAAGTAGTTTTGTCAGGGAATATAATTCCCAGCATTGGTTGAAACAGTTTTGGCAGAAAATTAGATCTTTATTAAATGCACATTTTTAAACAAAAAACCTGCTTTCTGGGGAAAACCTTGTTTTCTTTTAAATTAACTACTTAAACACTCAGAACTAGTCTTTCAGCCACAAGCTGAAAAGCCTTACTTTGGAAATACTCCCATGTCTTCCCATGGGAGTTGTAGTTCAGATGCCTCATTGTCTTCTATTAGGACTTGCTCTCTCTAAGGAGACTGCAACTCCAAGGAAGCAGTGTAGGCAATCAACAAGACAGGAGACGGACAGACATCATCACAAGCGAAACCTGCACCCTCAGTTACAGCTCCCAGGACCCAGCAGGATGACATTTTCTAGACTCAAGGTTTTGGAACTCTTAGGGATTAGCTGGAAATGTGACTTCCTCTCATGTTCCAAGATTCAATACCCTTTCTGCAACATAAAATTTCCAAGAGCAGTGGAAAAAAATTACTATCAGCTTGTCTTCCGCCTTGCTCCTTAGAAACCACCATTATTCATATATCTGAACGTGGGAATTATACAAAGTTTTGATGTGGTGGGGGTTTGGCACCTGGGAGTACTGATCCCACTATCTTCCAGAACTGTCATCTGACAGTTAACTTAAATCATGTTATACCCAGTGCCTGTAAATTTGTTTGCGTATACCAATTAGAGTTTATATAACTCTTAACAATATTGTAAAAGAAAGTTCACCCACAAAATACCCATCAAGCATAGCTTAATAAACTGCCTTATCTCCATTTACATTGGGCTTCCACTCTTTCCTATTCAACATGTGGTTTCACTTTGAAAGAGCAGACTCACTGTAAACTCAGTCATCACTAGGCTGATAAATGCTGTAATTCGTAACAGTACATCTGTCTGAGGAAGATTTCCCATGCCTAGTGAATGCTTAATGGCTTTCTCAAATACTAACTTTCTTTACATATTTTGACACCAAGTACTATATATATAGGAAAAGAAATCATAAAATCATAGAATGGTTTGGGTTGGAAGGGACCTTAAAGATCATCTAGTTCCAACCCCCCCCTGCCACAGGCAGGGACACCTTCCACTAGACCAGGTTGCTCAAAGCCTCATCCAACCTGGCCTCAAACACTTCCAGCGAGGGGGCATCCACAGCTTCTCTGGGCAACCTGTTCCAGTGTCTCACCACCCTCACAGTAAAGAATTTCTTCCTAATATCTAATCTAAATCTACCCTCTTTCAGTTTAAAACCATTCCCCTTCATCCTGTCACTACTTGTCCTTGTAAAAAGTCCCTCTCCCGCTTTCCTGTAGGCCCCCTTCAGGTACTGGAAGGCTGCTATGAGGTATCCCCAGAGCCTTCTCTTCTCCAGGCTGAACAGCCTTCATAGGAGAGGTGCTCCAGCCCTCTCATCATCTTCGTGGCCCTCCTCTGGACTCGCTCCAACAGCTCCACGTCCTTTTTATGTTGGGGACCCCAGAGCTGGATGCAGTACTGCAGGTGGGGTCTCACGAGAGCGGAAGTAAAAGGGGCAGAATCACTCCCTCGACCTGCTGGCCACGCTACTTTTGATGCAGCCCAGGATACGGTTGGCCGCCTGGGCTGCAAGCGCACACTTCCGGCTCATATGAGCTTCTCGTCAACCATCACCCCAAGTCCCTTCTCCTCAGGGCTGCTCTCAATCCATTCTCCACCCAGCCTGTATTTGTGCTTGGATTGCCCTAACCCACATGCAAAACCTTGCACTTGGCCTTGTTGAACTTCATGCGGTTCGCACAGGCTCAGCTCTCAAGCCTGTCAAGGTCCCTCTGGATGGCATCCCTTCCCTCCAGCGTGTCGACCACACCGCACAGCTTGGTGTTGTCGGCAAACTTGCTGAGGGCGCACTCATCCCACTGTCCCATATGGCAACAAAGATGTTAAACAGGACTGGTCCCAATACCGACCCTCAGGAACGCCACTCGTCACTGGTGTCCACTTGGACATTGAGCCGTTGACCATAACTCTTTGAGTGCGACCATCCAGACAATTCTTTATCCACTGAGTGGTCCATCCATCAAGTCCATGTCTCTCCAATTTAGAGACAAGCATGTCGTGCGGGACAGTATCAAAATCTTTGCATAAGTCCAGGTAGATGACATCAGTTGCTCTTCCCCTATCCATCAGCGCTGTAACGCTGTCGTAGAAGGCCACCAAATTTGTCAGGCAAATGATTGTTTGTCAGGCAAATGATTGTTCTTGCCATCCCTCCAAGAATTTCAGCTTTCATTTATTTACAAGTACATCATGGTGTTTGGATACTTAACAGAGATGCTAACCTCAAGATCCTTTGTACTTAAGAGGTAAATGGGATCTTAATTCTACCTCAACACCCGTGGGTTTGCTGCTGTAGTAATGTGGTACATTAGGAGTTCTGAATAGTGTAATTTACATTTCACAATGCAAGTGTGGTGGGATCACCAGGTCCCATGCTGGGTGCTGGAAGGTTTCTGAAAACCTGCTGGCCCAGGTGAAGACTTGGGCCTGCCCATATGAAACATTTTGCTTGGAGGCCAGCTGAGGTGCAGAAGTGACAGAGGTCCTTGAGGTTTTGAGGTTCCTTGTGAATTTTTTTTCTTCCTTTGTGAATTAGCAAAGCTGGACATCACCGGAACACACACATGATTAACAGGTGAGTAAGACAGTTCCCACTTGAACCATCAGTATCTTTTGCCCCAGGCAGTTAAACAGATCACTGCAGTGAGACTGTTTCTCTGTATGTAGCAATTGTGGATGCATCTACAGAACCCCAAATAGAGGCAAACTACACACACCCTTAAAATACCACAGCAAGTGCAGGTCAATGCCCAGTGCTTTGTTCTTGCAGAGTCCAGTCTGCAAAGAAATGCTCCCAGAAGAGTACAGAGTGGTATGAAGATACCACTGAGATATATAGAGTGGTACGAAGACTAATCACATTGTAGGGCTTGGAGTCTGCCTGGTAAAAAGTACTTCCATGACCTGTAAACATGGGAAAGGATTAAGGTCATATCAACATGATGACGCAGGAGGTTTATGACTAAGTTAATCATCCTGTTCGAAACGCAAACTTGCAACTGTCAGAAAAGCATGCAAAGGGGCCACTAGTAGTGCCTGGAGCCCGAAATTTCCAGGTTCTGCTCTCACGGACAGGGCAGCTGACAAAGACAGATTCTGTACAGGGAACAGATGTAAGGCAGGAGAAAATGGAACTAGAAAATCTAGGCACCCCTTTCCTGAGTGGTACAGAATGCTAAGTCTAGCAGAAATCATCAGCTTACCCTTGGTGTTGGATGCAATGACCTGTGCCTCAGCATAGCAAGTCCTGGATCATCTGGCAAAGGAAAGAGCTGAACCCTGACCAAACTTTTCATCAACCTTATCGCGTTAGTAAAATACATACATTTGCAACACCTTCAGGCAGATGAAGTCACAATGCAAATACTGATCCTGAAGGTATATGCCAAAGAAATGCTGCATTTGGGGCTGTTCCAGCCTCTTGGGAAACAAACAATTCCCTGTGTAATTGCCGTTGTTGCTGGTTTAGGTCATGGTTCCATAAGGGCCCCGAAAGGTTTTTTCTTTTATGTCCCCAAATCCAAGCTTTAAGAACTAATAGAGGAGACATTTGGATATCCAGATGTGATGGAATGAACAGTTTCTCCCTCAACTCCCGACAAGTGAATACTATATCCCAATGTGGTGTCATGCTTTAGGCTGATGAAGTGCTAGAATGGCCAGGGAAGGCAAGGTACCTGGAACAGCCTCACTTTCCCAAGTGATATTGGCATGTTCCTTTTTTGACTGACCGATACAAAAGGTGCTTTAATAACACACTTTGACTTTACTTCCATGCAGCCTAGATAGAGCTGCAGCTATTTCTCAGGAGAAAATAGCTCATTTCTTAACTGTATGAGCCCTTATGTTGCTTCCTGCTTGGTTAGTGTGTCATCCATGGCCAAGATTGAGAATTTCACCCACAGCTGCTGATGACTGCTCTATAATTCACAACAAAGCATAGATTTTGCAACCAACCCAGTTAAATATAGCTCTAAACAGCCATGAGTTCAGTGTCTCAGATCTGCCATGGGAAATGGACAGATGTTGCTCCTGACAAGGCAGCATCATATACAACTTATATTTAAGTTGGAAGATATTTCTATGAGAAAACAGTGGGAAGGCCTAACATGCCAATGGACTGACACACTGGGTAATATGTTTATATGAGTCCACAGGAAAAAACTGCTCAGTGTGTAGATCTGATCCTGGAGCCCCTGCTCAAAGTGCTAACTTAAGACAGCATTTCAACTGGTGCTACTGAAAGATATGATCCAGGAAACACCCTAATCATCAACAACATAAATAAAATCAAGCTTTGTCAATTCTGCCTTTTGAAGAGCAACTTGAGTAGCTAATCAAAGGAAACAGCTCATGAAAGGAAGCAGGTTGTCCTGGGATACAAACTCCTGAAAGACACAATCTCTTAGAACGACCAACAGTGGAGATCAGCAATGAATACTGACTTTGAAACCTACAGGGAAAATGTAAACAACCCACTGAGATGCAGAGGTCAAGTTCACCCTCCTAGTGTTACTGGTTTTGGCTGGCTATGGACTTAGGAAGCTGACACACTTGGTTCATATTTCCATGATTGTGTTCGCAATCATAAGAATGGTATTTATTTTTCATTTTTTTCCTAGTAGATTTTACAGTAGTTCATATATTCTGTGTCAAATTCTACAGCATCAAAACTGGAATATAGCTGAATAAATGAGCAAAAGTTTGGTACAGAAAAATTACTTTAATAAATACCTCTCTGGTTTTTACTTTGCAGTGCACTTTGCAGTGCAGCAATTTAATAGGACCATGTAAAAAGATCACGTGAATGAATAGGTCTTTGTGAACTGAGTAAATCTGAATAACTTTGAGGGGTCTTTTTCTTACTCTAGGATCTTTTGTTTGTTCCGTTTGGCCATTTATGACTCCTTTGGCCACTGACAGCTGGATTCTGGTTCCTCATTCCATGTACACACCAAACTTCTCTCTTGAACTTAGCCGGAGGATCAGATGTCCAAGGAACTAGGATCAGTCTTGTCATAGTCATTTCTTGCAGCAATAGTATCTTCAGTTGACCAACATTTAAGCTTTCTCACAGTTCTTTCCTGTTTAGTTGCAAACCTGTTTAACTTGTAACCAGTGCAAAGTTGTTGCTTGCAGAAGTGAGGGACTTACAGTCTTATGCAGGTAGTCATCCTATCAGGCCAGCTTAATCAAATTTTTTAGCAAGTTAAGCAGCCCCACTGAGAGTAATGCCCACATCTGTGTGCTGGAAATACATTCTATATGCTTTATAAAAGCCAAGCTATATGCATTTTCCCTTTCAGGACTAATGTCATAGTTCTGTAAGACTGTACCATGAGAAATAGAAGACAAACATTTTGCCCACTGCAATGTAGCAGAGGTTTGTAAGATAGAAGACTTCTCCAAACAAGGTATAAGGCACAGATCCATTACAGAATTTCTAAGCATTCCCACAATGAGCAAATAAGAAGAGAATATTTATATTTGCGTTCCTTAACTTTTTAATTTTCATGAGTTTCTATCAATCAAAAACGTTTGCTTAAAATTTGGATCATGTTTCCTGAAACTTTTGCAAATCCATATGGGTGTTTTTATGCTTTTGCTTTTTTTGTAGTCTTGGATTTCAACATCAGTTGATCCCACAGTTACGTTCAACACCGTTCTCTAAACAGAGTCTAGTATCGCCTGAAGTGTGTTTTGACACAATGGCTTTAGTTAAGAGATGTAGGTTTGGATTGTTTTGGTTTGTTTTTCTCTTTTAGTTTGTCAATACTTAAGCAAATGTGCTGAGACTGTAGCTTACTACCCACAGTACAACATAAACAATCGTATTTGTCTTTTATTTTGTATGACCCAACTGTTTATTTCTGTTGTCTACAAGCACACTGAGCTGGCGCCACCTTTTCTCTCTATGTACGTGATGATTATTTCCAAGCGGCCCTGACTCACCTCTAAAGCTTTTAGCATCTAATTCAAAATTAACATGAGAAAAAGGGCACATTTTTTCTTTAAACTCCTGATCAGGACATATATATTCTGTCAGTAATTCCATTCAGCATCGATCTTAAATCGATTAGCTGAAGCGAAGCTAATTAAAACCCTGCTTGTCCTTAAGATGCCTTTTTTGATGTTATGTATGGACAATGACACACTGGCTTTTCAGTTCGGTGGCCAAACTAAACAAATGGAAAATAATTTTGGTTTGGGTAGAACTGAAAACATTTTAGTCAACCCAAAACAAAAGGGTTTATTTTGATTTCTTGTTATACATCGCCTGGAAAACCAAATTTAAAATGAAAATGTTATTTTAAAACTATAATTTTGTCCCAAGTTTGCATCAACAACACTCATTGACCTTTCTGTATTATTTTCAGGTCTTGAGAAAACTTTTTTATTAAGTGGCATCTGACTGACTTAGTTAACAATTATGATGTTCTGAAAGCACCTTTTCCAGAAAATCTAGTATTTGCTAAAAATAGGGGTCCTTACTCTGCTGTGAATATGGATCAACAAGTTTTCTGTTTCTTTTAAGGAATGCTGGATTGTAAGAGAGGAAAAGCCATTTAATTTTTCTCGTCGCGCCAACAGGAACTCCCTGGAGTTCTATTTATTGTCTTCTGTTGAGGGGATTATTTTTAAACTCAGTTTTCAGTCTTTCGCCTGGCTCCCCTGCACATCCACGCCCAGGCGGCTCCTTCTGCTCCGAACCAGCTTCCCCAAGGCCCGCGGCCGCGCTTCCAACGCCGCACCTCGGCGGCTTCCCCGCCACAGCCCCTCCTCCGACCCGGGCTGTGAGGGGCAGGCGGGGCCGGGCCGCGCTGTTCTCGGCGGCAGAATTCGTGCCAACTGTTGGCTCTGAACGAACTGCCTTCACCCCGATTCTTTCGCACCTTTAACAGTCATTAACTGTCAGCTAACGGCACACTTGCCCGGCAGCGGTTCTTATTTCACCAGCGGTGCCTCTCCCCCGACCCGCGGGTCCCCGCACGCCGCCCGCGCACTGCAGGCGGACAACATGGCGCCTCTCCCACGGCGGGGGCCGCGGGCTGCGCTCTTCACCTCCCGCCCGCCTCAGAAAATCATAGTCTTGATCTCTTCTGCCACACAGTGGCTACTGTGCAGAATAGCCCGGAAAACGCATGGCGGACCTCTGATACATCGGGAGATTTGAGGGGAGATTTACATTTTTCCCTCCCGTTTTGGCCAGTTCGAAGTGCAACTAACCGCCCCTTTCCTCAGCCCCGGCTCCACCCCTGTGCCTGGGTCCATGGTCGCACATCAGCATTCCCAAGCTCCTCAGCTGTTCCTTTCTTTTTAGGAGGGGGAAATAAACAGTAATGAGTTCGATTTATTCTAACACCGTTATCATCTCGTAAACTGATCATTTGAAAATGGGGTAAGAGCCATACTGGAATCTGCAGGGCTCTGTGCAGCTGGTACTGCCGTGCCAACATCCCCGTGCTCATGCTGTTCTGAGGTAACAGGACAAGGTACCACCACCAAAACACACAGTACAGCAGGACTGTTTAATCCGCCTCCACACTCACAGGGCTTATGTGTCTCCTGGGATCTGATCTGATGTCCCACATTGGTGCTAAACTGTGCTGGGCTGCACAGACATACCAAATTCCTCGTTAGCTCCAGCATCTTAAATGGGGAACTATGCTGAAGCGTACAGGCACCGCTTTAGGTGCTGCCAAAGTTGAAACCAGAGACAACCACTATTGGGGAGTTGTAGACCAATGAAAGAAGTTCCAGTAGGTAAGGAAGTAGCCCTATATCCTCTTGTAGTTGATTTGAAGGGAAATAGGTCTTCTCGAATTAGTTGGGCAATTTCAGCACATGTTGCTACCTTCAGTCAGGTGAGGGAACCTGCTGCTTTCTTCATTGCAGAGGGTATGAATAAGCTGCTAGCAGGGAGCCTCTTTTGATTCATAATTCACAGAATTGGGTTTGTGGTGTCCACAGAGTCTTTGGTAAGGAGCGTATTGAAGTAAAGAGCCATCTGATCCATTTGTCTGTTGAGCTGGTAACACACAGATTTCACAACTCTGACTCACCTCAGAACAGACAGAGATTGGCAAGTGTTTCTCTTTACCAGCCCAGTTTATTTTCCTAAAAGAGATACACAGAGAGACTACATTAGGCTAGATCAGGTTTACCCCATTGTCCAAGAAGGCTGTGAAAAGACTGTCTTGCCTTCCACCCCATTGCTGATAATACTTGGCAGAATGAACTTCCTGACCTTCCTCGAAAAGGAGCTCTCTCCATTTAAGGTTACAAAATGTACAGTCAGGATGGTATTACTGTTCATTTATACTGTCCAAGAAAAGTTCAGTTTAAAAGTATGTCTCGGTTATGCCATTTCATTTGCCGAAAAAATTGAGTTTCCGTGTTACTTGAAAAGGAAAAATGACAGCCCTGCGCTTCCAACAATTCACATACACATGTGCAAAACAGCTGGCTTCTGGATTGGCTGATTGACCTCTCCGTCCTTCTAGGATCCAGATTGACAAGAGAAACACTTTCAATCATTTTTATCCTTGCAATAAACATGTAGAACCTATGAGACCCTCTCTTCAGGTATTACTCCCTGGGCATTATTAATCTTCCTCTATATTACTGAGGGGTCTGATTCATTGTCCATTGAAGCCAATGGCAAATTCTCCCTTGACTGACCCAGTGGTCACAGATGAGGGCCACGCAGGGAGCAGCCCTCTGTTCTGCCAAGTTTCAGCCAAAGACACACCAAAAAAGACAATACCTCTCCCAGAGAACTTACAGTCTAAGAAAAGGATAATAGTAGTCTGCCATTTCCTGCTGTTCCTAACGAACAGTTTGAGGGTTCATAAATTTCAGAGACTTCACTGCAAAAAAAATCTTCAGTTTTAACATAACTCTGCCAATGTAGTTCGCCTGGAACACCCTGAAAGTTTTCTCTCCTCCATCTAACGACTGACATTCCAGCGTTAGTTGAGACACACGTATTAGCACTAGAATGAACTTTGGAAAAAATTTCTTTTTAAATGGATGCACTCGGCCAAGCACTTTCCTCTGCTAATTCTGGAGCTAAGTGTATTTGAATAGAAATGTATCTATCTCCTTAACCTTTGTTTTCTCATTTGGCCGAGTCTACAGTGATCCTGCTTCTATGTTTGCACAATGAGATTTGCTGCTACAGATTTACTGCAGGGTCAAGTATGATGAAAAAGTATGTTGAGAGAAAGCCAAAGCCTTCTTAAAACACAGATGTCTTAAACATTACAGATGTCATCCACGTTTAGCAAATAGGATAGGGGGCTGATGGGATTGATGACGAGAGATCAACCTTTCACTGTTAGACCACCAGTCCTACACAAGCGCAGAACGGTGAGAACTACCAATTACGTGTTTGTGTCTGATTATATGAAATATGCTTACTGGCCATTATCCATTTCATAGTGAACTAATCTGCACTTCTTAAAACCGACAGCAACATAAAAACTCATTGCTATATCACAGATACCAACCAGTATAAAGCCTTTTTTCTTTCAGCAGCAGATCCTTTAGATTAAGATTGGGGGAGAAGCATATATTGTTATTGGGCTGCACCTCTTCAGGCCTCAGGAATGTAAAGAGAGCACCCAGAAGCAGCAAGAAATTTAGAAAATAAAAAAGTCAGCCAAAACTAGTTTATGGAAACTTATGGAGATTAGACTCGAGGACGCCACTGACCTTTAGATATTCTGTGATGGGAAGGGAGTGTGCTATTTACAGGAAGTATTTGGAAAGCTCTCACAGCTTCCTTGAGACTAAGACAAATGAGTTTGACAGTATGGACTGTGCTATGACCTTCTTTATCCTTCCCAGTGATTGCTGGTTTTTTTTCGTGATTGACTTTCTGGTGAGAACTGAACTTTGCAGAATATTATTATACCTAGTGATTTCTTTCTTTTGAATTAAAATTCTCTTTAATATAAAAGCTCCTTTATTTCTGATTTTTTTTCTCTTCAAATATCCTTTCCCTTCAAATGTTCTTTTCTGTTGTTTTAAATGGTAATTTTCCTTAGTAACTACAACTTTCCACTGCTTATTTTAATTGTCGTGTTTCACTGGCTTATCATTGCTTTTGCAACACAATGTTTGGCAAACATTGCTCTCCTACACTGATAACATAGTGGTATCATAATGACAACATGGTCTTATTTTTAAGAGACTGACCCAACAGCTTCTGTAATACATAAAAATCTTTGTACAGATTACAGTGTGCTTTGGATCAGTGTTGGATGTCAGAAATTGCAATTCTGAGATCAAAAGTCTTTTCCTGGCTATGTCAGAGACATTTTTAGGTGAGTTAGGGACAATAGTTTTCACCACCATATCTTATTTTCACCATCTGCTGTGTGAATGTGCCTGTCTGCATCTCAGGCACATTGGAACTCAGCTTGCTGGCATTTGTAAAATACTCTAATGTCTTTGCAAGTGTTATTTGCAATTACTATTAATTCTGTGAGCTGAGCTTTGTAGTATATAGATGTTAAGTTGTTCTAGATGTGTGTATTGTAACATGTTAGATTGTAAAAGACTTACTGCTGTTGTCGTTTTCACAATCCTGTTGATTTAAGGGGCTGTTCTGATGTTTTATAAATATCTATATTTGTATGTATGTATACGTACACATTAATATGCACAGGGCATATATGGGCTATGTAGGACAGTAGTATTGCTACTGTTTTTATTCCTACAGTCAGTTTCTGCTTTCACCTGTTGAGCTTCCTCATCTTGCAGTTTGCTCCATGGACGTTTGCCGTGGATGACCAATCGTTTCCTGGTTTTACTTACCCTGTATTTGAAGCTGTCTCCTTTGCAGCTTGGGAGGAGAAATTTAGATATGCTGATACTATGACCTGTGAATAAGGCTTTTCTATGGTTTTGTGTTTGGCCAGCTAGTAGAACTGCCTACTGTCGTGTCAGCAGCATATTACTGCACTGCTGTTTATGGCACAGGAACTTGCATCCACGCTTGGTTCTCTCTGTCTTCTGTAAGAGAGGGGAGAGAACACTAAGCATTCAGAGCTGATTGAGTGCTGCGATCTTACTCACTGTCTATAGAAGGATAAATATGGATACTTATAAAAGAAATGGAATCTTTAAAAAAACAGGGGCATTAGCTATTCTCTTTAGATTTTGCTCTTCGCCACGTCTGGTCTGGAGTATAAGAAATCTGTCATACGCCAGTCAGAGGAAATAATGTAGCTCATACCAATTAACAGTATGATCAGATGATTGCAAGCAGATGTGTGAGGGCTGCTTCAGACGTTGCTAACCCCTCCATTCAGCTGGCTGTGAGCACACATCTAATTGTTTGCAGGGTGAAGTGAGAGATGTTAATCCTCCTGGAGAAGAGATGGACGGCGGGCAGCTCTAGTTGTCAACCTTTTTAAACCGCTAAAGGGATAACACAAACTGCTGGTCTTCACAGGGTCAGAAGTAAAATGCAGGTGAGCTTCAGCTCTGTAGTGACTGAAGCCATTGAGGCAAGGACTGCTGTCCAAGGGGTAAAAGGAGACAGAACTGATGGCCCCTCGGTTCGCTCTCAGAGTGGTCTGTGGCTCTGCTTTCCCCGAAGGGGCAGGGCTGGCCACAGGGGACTGTTGGAGATGCCAATGGTCACCTCAGGCAGGCTGGTTGTGCCCCAGACAAGGAGCTGTGGTGGGCTCGTTGCCAGCCCAGCAGAGTGCGGATGAGGCAGTAGAGAGGTCCAACAAGGTACAGCAGGGAGAAAGAAGTGGTCTATCCTGCTGGCTGCATTGCAGCTGTGCGAGAAAGAAGGGGTAGTACTTTAAATGCAGGGAATAAACAGGGATAAAGCTGAAGTGAGAGGTGAGAAATGTAAACAGAGAGGAAGCACAGATGCATAAAGGAGGACTCGCTAAAGGATGGGGCATCAGACTTTACATTTGTACTATACCTTCTTACCTAGACCTCAAGTGCTTTATAAAACACAAAGCTCTCCTGATGCTTCCTGAGATGGATGTGGAGTATGTATGTAAATGCATGGAGACTGAATAACTTGTCCAAAGCCACGCAAAGTCAGGAAAATATGGACCAAATCCCTAATTCCCACCTGCTGTGAGTTACCGCTTCCTACTCTCTCCCTGTCTCACTGTGAGTAATGCAACGCAAGGCAGTGTTGAATAGGCGACATGGGTGGTCTGAGAGCTAACTGACTTGCCCACAGTCAACAAGGTGTCGAAAGCAAAAATCCCAAGCGGAATCCAGAAGTCTTCAATTCCAATAGAAAGATGTTGTGAAATATCCTAATTTCTTGTAGGGCTGATTGATAGAAAGAAACAAGTCTCTTCTCACAGATCGTTAAACTTTTAACTCTGGAAAAATTTCTTTGTTTTAACAGATGGAATTGCTGATTTCTGTATCACAGCTGCAACAATTTTAGGACGTTTCCACTGTCTTCTGGAGCCCCACATATTATAGGAGGCAAGTTGACCTTGTTATTGAGTTGTCAGTTCTGTTAATTTGTTGATTAAGCAGCACAATGATAGTTACAAAATCATTTGTGAGGACATAATAGTTAAATGCTGGAAGAGGAAAGTTGTCTTACAAAACATTTTGGAACACCCTATGTTCAAGGTGACCTACAACTTACTTCATAATAGAATGGTAGGTAAACTTATGATTTTTATATAAACAAGGACAATTCATTCTTTTTGCTCACTCTGGTTTAATTTGTCTTTCTCATGCTGGGTCCCTAATTCCTTCTTGTTTCCTGAGACTCACGCCCCTTCCTTATCACATGGTGGGCACTAGAGGTGCTTAATCATCTAACTCAAATACAAGTGCCTGCCATTCTGATATAAAAGTAATTTCCAGTCCTGTAATGATGTGATGGTGATAGGCTCTTTAGCAATGGGCTGAGTCACGCCCAGTGTACAACAGGGCTGTGCTGCCATCCATGGACCACAACAGGCTTGAGAAATGGGCTGACAGGAACCTCATGCAGTTCAACAAGGAGAACTGCAAAGTCCTGCACCTGGGGAGAAACAACCCCAGGCACCAGTCAGTACCTGCTGGGGGCTCATCGTCTGGCAAGCAGCTTTGCAGAAAAGGACCTGGGGGGTCCTGGTGAACACCAAGTTGAACAGGAGCCAGCAATGTGCCCTTGCTGGAAAGAAGGCTAGTGGTATCCTGGGCTGCATTAGGCAATAGCACTGTCAGCAGGTGGAGGAAGGTGACCTTTCCCCTCTGTTAAGTGCTGGTGAGGCCACACCTGGAGTATTGTGTCCAGATCTGGGCTCCCCAGTACAAGCGACATGGATGTACTGGAGAGAGTCCAAGGAAGGGCCACTAAGATGATTAAAGGGGACTGGAGCATCTCCCCAGGGAGGAAAGGCAGAGAGACCTGTGACCATGCAACCTGGAGAAGAGAAGGTTTGAGGGGATCTCATCAACATGTACAAATACCTGAAGAGAGGGTGCAAAGAGGATGGAAGCCAGGCTCTTTTCAGTGGTGCCCAGTGACAGGACCAGAGGCGATGGACACAAACTGAAATACAGGAAGTTCCCTCTGAACATCAGGAACCCTTTTACTGTGAGAGTAACCAAGCACGTGCACAGGTTGCCCAGGGAGCTTATGGAGTCTCCCTCCTTGGAGATATTCAAAAGATGTCTGGATGTGATTGATCGTGGGTACCCTGCTCTCCATGACTGTGCTTGGCCAGGGGCGTTGGACAAGATGACCTCCAGAGGTCCCTTCCAACCTTAACCATTCTGTGATACTGTAATAGGTATGGTTTTGGATGTCCCCTTCCACATCCGGGTTTTCTTGTGAGTTTTTCTCGAATTCCTTACTAATCCTGAACTCCCAGGTGAATTCTGGTAATGTGCTTTTGTGATGCTTCCAGCTTGCCTAAAATACGCTTTGTCCTGGCAAGGAGCTGGTCACAGCAGAACGTGGATTTGTGACATTCAGGCTAACTTTTTAACCCCTTTCTCACTGTAGTCTGAAATAGCATGGATGTTCCTGCCTGGTCCTTTCAAAAAAAGAAATCATGCAGGTTGGATAACAGTTTTCTGTATGTTCTGTGCTCTTGGTGAGGCTCTCCAGGCTTTCACAGAATCACAGAATCACAGAATGTTAGGGATTGGAAGGGACCTCGAAAGATCATCTAGTCCAATCCCCCTGCCGGAGCAGGATTCCCTAGATCATATCACACAGGGAACGCGTCCAGGTGGGTTTTGATGTCTCCAGAGAACTTGTCCTGTTCTACCAACCGTGTTAACCCAATTTCATTAGAACATCTGGAAACATCTGTGTTCTTGTGAGAAGAAAGATTAACAGAAACTAGACAGATTACAATACGGCTTACTAGTGTGGGTTGTACAACTCTAGTTGAAAAGTATTTCCAAAATTACATGCTGAGCCTTTTTGGTGTGTTTTGGCTTTTTTGTTTGTTCGGTTGGTTGTGGGTTGTTTTTTTTTATTTGGGGTGTTTGTTTTTAATGCTTTTGAAGTTCTGAGGTTAGAACTTTGGCTCGTTCACTATTGTTTGGGACTTGTTCAGAATTTGCACCATTAGGGCATATATGCATGCCCATTCACTCAAAGCAGGTAGACTTTATAGGGAGATAAAGAGTAGAACCTAATCTGAGTGTCTGCTAGAAAGATAACTACATCTAATTTAACAGGTTATCACTCAGTAGTTTGGATGGATGATGAATTATAAGAGGAACCATAAAATGCATTTCAGCATGAAGTAGAGATTCAGCAGGAAGTCTCCATTTGTATTAAAGAAATTACATCTTTAGGAGCTTCTTTGATAATCACAGGAAAATTTCATGATTCGCAGGTGTGACTTTTCTTTATGAGGTGCAGTTTCACCTAGGTTAATGTTATACAAGTTCTTTTGTGAAATTGGTATTTGGCTTACAGCTATTTTTGCAAAGGTATTAAGTAACTAAAATGTATTTGTTGCTTCTCTCAGAAGGGGATAATACAAGATTCTTATGCTTTAGTAACAAAATGCATGATGAGAAAGCAAGGTCTAAAGCAATCAAATTGTTCCGAGATTCACATAATCTAGTAAGTTCCAAGTTACGGGTTTGTATGTAATATTTGTGATTTGTTCACTTAATGTAGATAAAAATACAGATTGTGGTTTACTACCTTGTATTTGTATTAGAAAGACTGTAATGAAGTACCCATTAAAATGAAAATTGTATTAAATTGGGGGGGATTACTAGTAGCAACTTTAAATTTTATTATATTTTTTTGCTGTCCTAATAACCTTAATGTACTTTAATGCACATTTGAGAGGCAGACTACTGTTTTGATTTTGGTGATGACCACGTGTCATTTAAAAAGTAGGTTTTCTTAGATATGGAATAATGGATTAACCTTGCATGCAAATGATGATAATTTGTATTTTCTTTTATATGCCCATTCTTTATTTGGGTAATAGTATTATTAAAGATTTGCTTAGTCTGTTGAGAGAAGTTACCTCAAAAAAACAGCTCGTGTTTTATGATTTACACAATCTTTGAATTGAAATATGCAATTCATTGAACTGAACAGAATCAATTAAATGTAACTGTTAGTAAGTGACCTCAAAATTTGTGTTCAGTAATGTACTTCATACACAGGTTTCCTTTGAAAAATATACCTGGAAACATGCACTTGGCCTTGCACTTGGTATCCGGACATGGTCCTGGGCAACAAACTCTAGGTGTTTGAACAGGGGTGTTGGACCAGATGACCTGCAGAGGTCCCTTCCAACTCCAACCATTTTATGATTCTATAGTCAGAAGTCTTTGGCATATTTTGAACATGCACTCAACCTGTCATGACACAGACTGCATTCCAGTTTCTCTTCTGTACCAGTAGCAAGCTCAGCAGCTGTCAGTCTTGCATCCAGATTTTGGTTTTGAAACTTAAATCTCCACCTTGCAAATGCATATTTGTCACCTTCAACTAATTGCAGCCTATGACTTCAAATTTGATCTTAAACATTCTCCACTCATAAATTTGTCTTAATGCATAAAAGACATTACTTTCAGTCTAAAGTTAACGTAGGCAAGTTATGATGTATATGAAGTTGTTTACATGAATACTATGGCCTCTATGATCCCAGACTTGTTGCAGCATATCTGCTTTCAAGGATAAATAGTGTGTGCAAAGAAATTCAACCAATTCAATCAATTATTCATCTATGAAGTCTGTTAAGTGTTTGATCAGTTTAATTGCAATGGAGGGATAGCAAAAGATTTCTCAAGTTAAAACATGTATTTTTCCTTTTTTTTCAAAGAAAATCAGCTGTTATTTACATAGCATAAATGAGGAGAAGAATTTGGAAATGAAAAAGAAACTTCTACTGATGTATATCTCTGCAGGGCTTGCTCCCACCATTGAGGTCATGAACAACACCCAGTCTCGCATCTTCCACTTCAAAATGAAACAGGTGACACTTAGTTTTTCCCAGTACATGTTTGATTACCATGAGTTATAAATTAGTTTCAATGACAATACTAACACAATTGTTTTACTAATTCTCTGTTGTCACAGTACTTGTGAAACCCATAGTCATGACTGGGACTATGTAGGTACCCTACCTGTCATTTATTCTTTTTATTGTCTACTAGGCAGCTGGGTTAGCTTTGCAATTCTCTCAAAATTAGAGACCAGTACAAGAGAAACATGTTTAAATAAGGCTTCATCCACTCTCATTCCTTCGTTCCTGATACAGTATTTTGAAGTTCAGTGCTCGAGTAAGAAACTTGTTGCATTAAAGTTTTCATGATCTTCTGCATATACCATTGTAGCTGCTTGGGGGAATTAAATACAGAACAAACAAACAATTCAAGTTTGGGTTGTCCAAGTAGCTCCCTATAATTTCTGTAAACTTTGAGCAGCTCTCAAAACTGGGAAATTCTATCCAGACTATAATGTCTAAATAGCATGGAATTCCTTCCACTTTGTCACAAAAATACATGAAAATCAGTGAAATTTAGTCCTAGTTCAGATACCTCTTGAAGAGATTTCTGATGCTATAACTGCGGCCTGGACACTTTACTGCTTACTTACGCTGATATCATCACAGCAATGCAAGCACTCTCAGGTGATGAAGTTTATTCTCCAAAGGCATGTGATACCAATAAGTATAGCTGTTCTCATACAGAGAGGAGTTCTACTGATATGAATCATCTTGACTGGCACAATTGCATCCACATCAACTGGTCTAATTATGTTTCCCAACAGATACAGTTATACTAGCAACTTACTTACTTATATATATACACACCCCACCATGTGTGTGTATATATATGTGTGTGTGTATATATATGTAAAAAACCACAGATCTAATTAGTCTTTGGTGTTTAGACCAAAATTTCTGTGTATGTTTAAGGACTGGTGAAGGTACCATAGTGTCAGTTCTATCATCAGCACAAGTTGCTCAATGAAAAGAGGGGAAACCAAAAACTGAATCCAGGTGCTCAAGAGCACATATCCAAAGGAAGACGAAGAAAGGTTTGATATGCAGTCAGGGGTTAATGGCACAGATACAAAAGCATAAATGACTCCAAGGGTTCTGTGAACCAGCGGAGTTCTGGTGTATCCCCACTGACTTCACCCAGAGATAAACTCAATGAATGTGCTCTGAAGACTTTTGTATCCAGCAGCTTTTACCCTCAGACTTATGTCCTATAATGGTGCAGTGAGTCATGGGCAATTAGACATGTACTCAGGGAAAAGGGTGTTTTTAAATATAGCCTTTGCAAGAAAGCTTTAAAGGCTCTTTTAAATACTGACTTTTGTTTCTAAAGCTAACTGGAGACAATGCAATTACTTGGGACATCGTTATCCCCAGAGTAAACATTGCATATAATGCTAGTAAGAATTTTAAAATCATACTTCGTATCAATATGTTTTTTCTTTGGATACAATTGACTTTTTTTTCTGTAGCTATAATGCCCTCCCATAATTAATTCACTTTCCTGTCTGTGTTCAATACTCTTTTGATTTTATTGTCATGCAAATATTTGCAGATTTTTTTATCCACTTACAATGGTATCATACACATTCTAAAAATGGTTGGTTTTGCTAACTGTTCTTAAAAATAAATTTTTCAGTGTTTTTCCTTGAGTTGTCTGTATTTTCCAAAGACTTTGCTGGAAGGAATGCAGTTACTGAATGATGAACAAACACATTCATTGCTTAATATAGCAGAAATGACTGGAGTTTAGTCTTTATAAACTATTTTTTAATAACAGTTCTCCTTACTTGAGAGTTCATGTCCAGAATCATGCTGGCATATTTGATTTTAAACTCCTGTGTTTTGTCCAGTGACACTCGTTTCTTTCAGCATCCCTGCTGCTCATATTCGTGTCTCATAAAATATCTGGGTTTCATATTATATTTCTTCTTGCAGATTGGCTTTAACTTTCCTAGATTGAATACTTGAGATATATATATATTTTTTTTTTTTTTAATAGAAATATAAGTCCTTTAGGTGATTTCTCAGTGCTCACTTATTCCTGCAAACTCTCCTAATTTAGTGTCTGGACATTTTAACACTACCATTTCCTGCCAATATTGCAGATTTTTAAAGAAATCTGCCTGGTACTGATCACTGTGATGTTGCATTAAATGCCTTCACAGTTTATGCTGTTGACAACTTACTCCAGAGAAGTGGTTTTCTCAGTTTCTGCAATGCAGTGCTAATGGTGGTATGCTGCCGTTGGGGTTAGGAGGAATTTCTAAAATCTTTGCTGTTATGCAGTTGTGCAAGTGTACAATTGATTTGAAGTTCTTGATAGTAGTCTTCTGCCTGGTCTAGTGCTCAGTGTTGTGACAGGAGTAATTTTGGATAAAAGTCAGTATTTGTATATCAAAACAATTGGCTTTCCCAACATTGCAGTTTGTCAGTTTATTTACTTTGTACTCTTTACCTAGCTTTCACTTGATGCAGCCAAGATATTTCCAGTGAATGTTTAGGATAAGAAAACAGTATCTTTTACTTGTGAAATACCCAGGTATACCAACTTCTTGTATTCCTCATATTCAGCTAACTTTTTATATGAATTTTTTAGCTATGCATGTTTTTCTAGCTACATACTGATGTCCTTGCTCAGCACTTAGTTGCTGCTAAAAAGGAGATCTGATGGCACACGGGAAAATGTCCCTTCTGTGAGTATTATTCTTTTATGGTATTTTACAAGATTGAAACATTTCATTAATATTCGCTTCATGTTCAAGCAGACATTGCTCCAATAGAGGAATGACTTGAAAAACTCAAAATGCCTCATGGATTAAATACATTTACCACTGAATCACAGAATGTTAGGGATTGGAAGGGACCTCGAAAGATCATCTAGTCCAATCCCCCTGCCGGAGCAGGATCACCTAGATCATATCACACAGGAACGCGTCCAGGCGGGTTTTGAATGTCTCCAGAGAAGGAGACTCCACAACCTCTCTGGGCAGCCTGTTCCAGTGTTCAGTTACCCTCACTGTAAAGAAGTTTTTTCTCACATTTATGTGGAACCTCCTGTGTTCCAGCTTGCACCCATTGCCCCTTGTCCTGTCAAGGGATGTCACCGAGAAGAGCCTGGCTCCATCCTCATGACACTTGCCCTTTACATATTTATAAACATTAATGAGGTCACCCCTCAGTCTCCTCTTCTCCAAGCTAAAGAGACCCAGCTCCCTCAGCCTCTCCTCATAAGGGAGATGTTCCACCCCCTTAATCATCTTTGTGGCTCTGCGCTGGACTCTCTCTAGCGCAGAGACTAGGACTCTCTCTCCCTGTCCTTCTTGAACTGAGGGGCCCAGAACTGGACACAATATTCCAGATGCGGCCTCACCAGGGCAAAGTAGGAAGGAACATTACTGCATACTCTCAGAGGTGAGAATAAGATAAGGTCTAGTCCTCTTATACGTTGAAACGAGAGACTAAATTCAGTGTACTATCCCAAACCTCTTTCCATTGAAAACCAATCCCAGCCACAGCAGACGGTAGGTTTCAGATCTGGCAGGTCTTAAGGTTAAATTTGCAATCTTCATAGTGTTCTTTTTAATGCAGATGCATGTAATATGTAATTTAAGAAACAAAAAAGCCCTTAAATTTTACACAGATGCTTTTTGCGACAGTATGTGTACTAATACTGCAACACAAATGTATTTAATGAATTTGAGTTTTCCGTGCTAAAAGCATGGTCTTATATTTCAGTGATGTTTCTTTTCTTGATATGTGTTTGTTAATAAATGTATTCTTCCTTTCATACTAGAGATAAAGTTATTTAATCAATTTATTTTCTCACATGCTCGCTATACTTTACTTCCTATCTATTGTATTTGTCGTCTTAGTCCCCAAATCCATAATATCTTAAGACTGGTTCATATGCATACAGCTTATTCGTCCTTTATTTGTTAAGCAGCTGGACATTTCTCTTCCACAGAACCTATTCTTCAGCGGGAAGTTGGTGAAAAAATATCCCCTAAAGATCTTGATGCTGTAATACCTTATGTAATAAATACCACATTGTCAAAATCTCCTTGTGCTAATGATGTGGTAGTCATTGCTCTCATCTGTAGTGCTACAGTTCATTGTAAGTGTAGATCTCTGGGCTTTCACAAATGCATAATGAATCTAACAACGGAAAAGCAATGAATATGGGAAAAACCTGATAGGTTCTGAATAAGCTATAGTATATCAAGTTACCTTCTGCAGTTTGCTGTGTCCTTTTTGCAAAATCAGTTTAGCCAATGAAACAGTCTGGTATAATACTTTAATTAAAATTCAGACATAGACAGATAATTAAGTAGAATTATGTTCTCTGTATTTTTGTATGTTTTATAGCTCATTGATATATTCTCACTCTTCCTATTGAGTGTTATTCCTTCGTTCAAAAAAATGCAGAACCTAAGGGGAAAAAAAAAAGAAATATAAAAAAAAAACCACAGATGAAATTATCTGGGATAGGAAAGGACATTCAGCAATCTAGGGGTATTTAATGTAGGCAACAAATGAGGAGGAAAAAGTGGATAGTCCTGTGACATAACAAACTGCACAGGAAAGGCCTTTTGAACGTATGCTTCCAGAACAAAGGCTTTCAGTGAAGACCTTCCTCTTTGTTTTAAAGTAAGTTATAAATACTTTCTTGACATCAGTATCTCATTATGTGTTGGGACAAAGAGTTGTTTGATTTTTCCAAAGGGCTATGGCTTCTTACACAGACAACGGACCTGATCTCAGTTGTTGTTCTTGTTCTCTTAGGTGGGATTCATCTCTGGATTTGTTTATGTACAATGTGGGTATTACTCCTGGCTCATTGCTTAAACTCTTTATAGTCAAGGGAGAGAAATAAGCATTTTTTGAGTACAAAGTTCTTCTCATCTAACTTTAGATGTCTGTCTTTGGACAGACATCCTTATCCAGACAGTCTGTCTGGATAAAGTGTTAAATTGTGTCTGTGATATTTGTCTCAAGTCTAAAATTATTTAAAACAAATCTCCTACACTCCTAACCTACTTCTCCCCAGATGTCCTTGCAACTTCCTTGCTCATGTAGACAATGCTCGCCAGTCTGTCCTGGTCATGTTTTACTTTGTCCTGCAGGCTTTGTCTAAATTCTTTCCACTATTATTCCAAGATTCAGCTTTTCCTATTCCTCCCCAAAGTTGAAAGTCTCATGACTTACCCTCCCTCCTGATTATTAAATTATCTTCTGTATCAGGCAAAGTTAAGAGAAATCTTACACTTTTGCATACACTCAGTGCTGACAAAAAAAAAAAAAAGCATTTCCTTGAATCTCTCTGCTCCTCCCCTTCATTGTTACTCCAGACACAAGCTTTTTTTTCCTTTAGTGTTAAAACTATAGCCTGTCCTTACTCCACCTTGTCTCATTCAGTATTTACAATATACCTATGATGCCCGTGTCCATATATTTGCTGAATTTACCACTAAACTTTTTTTCTTTCTCTAACGTTACTCCTCACTCTTGGAAGAATATGCAGACAGTTACAGAGCTGTGTTATTATCATTTCTCAGATCCCTCCTCAAAGCAATCCTCTGCACCAACAGCTGTACCATTAAGAGTGTATTTAGAGTGCTGCTATGCAGAAACCATTGCCTCTCATGCTGAACAGTATCTCATTGTTTCCTGTCTTCAGGTATCCATTGTGTCTCTTGCTTAGATTTTAAAGCAGGGATCATTTTATGTATTTATTCTGTGTTTGTACAGCACAAAGCAAAGGGGGACATCTCAGTACTTTATTAGGATTCCTAGACACTGTGGTAATACAAAATATCCATTACAATAATACTGAAATTATTAAAGTAATACTTAACATTTTTCATAGCACTTTGCAGAAACACGTATATGCTATTTTTACTGTTTTCTAGATAGGCACCTGAGACAATGAGAAGTGATATACCTGGCTCCAGTTATTCAGTTTGTTGAGGGATTTTGTTCCAACCTCTAGCATGTGATCCGCTGCCTCAGAACTTGTGTTGACCATTATCCAGGTCCAGGAAAAAAGTCACACTATACAAAAGGATTATGCAATTGATTGTACTATGAAGGCTTTAAAACATCCTAGGAAAGTGAATGTGATGAGCTGTTACTGGAGATGAAGGATTTGCTAGATAGTAACTTGAAAAGTAGAATGGTTGAATGAATCATAAGTCATAATTCTGGAAGAACCCAGAGTGATCTTTCAGTCCTACCTTTACTGTAACAAAGCCTATAGAGTCTTTCAGGTTTGCTTCTAGAGAAAGCATTAGTCACGTTGGCTCTGTCTCTCTTCACCCACGAGCTTTTACAGGCATTGGTGAGTTCAGCTATGCCTTATAGACCAGGAAGCCTAAGAGACATCATTTTTCTTACAAGTTTTAGAAAATAAATGACTGGTTAAAAAAGAGAGACTATTCATGTGCCAGTGAGGGGGAAATAACAACCTGCACATATCCTTTACTAGACGTCATGCAGAAGATCCACAACATAAGTCTTCCATCTCATTAAACTAATTGTGTCTTGTAACACTGTGTTATTTAGAGGCATATCTGTCTTTTATGTGTCTTATTAGCATAAACAACTTCAATATTTAGCAACCCAGTTTTATATACCATTCTATGATCTGCTGAGATTATATACAGACTCTAGTGTCTGCAATGCCAATAAAAGTGACTGCTCCCATCTAATGGGCAATGTAAAAACAACAGGAAAAATAAAAGTAAATGTAATCCTATTCTACACCATAACTGTAGACATGTAAAAAGATATTTTCCCAGATCCAGAAAGTTCAAAATAGGACCTAAATAGAGTGACAAGTGGAAGGATAACATGTAGGTAAAATTACCAAGTAATTTAAGGATATTTTTAACAAGCTATTTAACATTGTATTTAATAGACCCAGGTGATTTATCCGAACTACCATAAGTATGTTCTGTTGAAATTTACCTCAGTTTTTCAGAATGGTTTTGCAGTTGCTTACTTATTAATTGCACTGAAACATTGCACTATAAAACATCAGGGTAGAAATTGAGGCAAAAGCAGTTGATGGGATTTCTTGTTGAATTTTTCAACAAGAACTGAGAACATTTCAGCTTTTCATTACAAAACCCAACAAATTCACACAGAAAAAAAAATCTCAAGAAATGAAAGGCAGAATTAGCATGTGAGGGGCAAGCATTTGATCATTAAACTCGAGAAACAGCCCACTAAAAGTCTTTCCGCTTACACCTTCAAATTTTGTTTTATATATATATATATATGTTTGTGTGTCTGTACATGTCCTTCTCCTGTTCCTATGGTTAAGTTCTTTTTAAACTTTTTTGCTTTAAAGTTCCATTCCCACCATTTCTGAAAAAGTATGTGTGCTGAGTAAAAATCTTTCAAAACAAACCCCAGAGCAAGATGCTCACAGCTCCTTAAGCTGAATATTGCTCAGGATGCTACTGTGAATCGTATTTGAAACGCGGACCGTCTTTTCTTTTTTCTTACACAGTGTTAAGCACAGACAGTTTGCACTAGATAATATTGAGAAATCTACCATGTTCCTAGCAAAGGACTCAGGCTTGACATCAGTTGTTATTCCAGTTGCAAAATAAATCTGAAGCCAATTGACGACAGTTTTATGTCAAAATGACTGATGTTGACAAATCTAGGTAAAATAAATAAACCTGCAAATTTGTTTGTAGAGGTTAAGCACAATAATAGCAACAACTAAAGCACAGAAGTTTGAAATTAGCTTCATTTTTATTCCAGTGGTCTCAACCAGCCTTTACTTGGGTCTCAGACATGCAACAGTTCTATGAAAGTTACTGTATTGAAGCATTAGAACTCTCAGGAATTCCAGACATCATTCTGATTTATTCTTTTCATGCTAATAGTGTTTTTACCTGAATAGGGAAGTGGTATATCTGTTCTGTGCAAGAAAATATATTTCCTAAACAGGTCTAACATTGGAAGAGAGATTGTTAAAATAAATCTCTTTCATGTCAATGTCAATTTTTTTTTTTAGGTGTCTGTGTGGGTGTTAGCTACACCGGATTTGCATATGAGGAAACAAAGTGGTTCAATATGACAAAACACCTGGGTACCCAGCTACATGGAGGTAAATTTTGATTTTACAATGATTTAGCCAGGCAAATCTGGTAGGGAGATTATATCAAGCTAACAGAATTCCTGTATCTGACATTTAAGTAATATTCTTCCTTGCATTTCTTTCCTGTTAATTGTAGACATAAGTTTCCTTTGAAATTGCAGGCATTTTCTTTCAAATTAGCCATCTCACCTAGTCGTTTCCTTGACAGATCATTCTATGTATAGAAGTGATCATTCTATATACAGAACAGGCAATTACATTTGTAACTTGGGAAATAATATGTTGCAAATCCTCATAGCGGATATTAATAAGTACTAGTGATGTTAATTGAGGCAGAATTTGGAACCAGAGGTAATAAAGTCACCTCAAGAAGGGCTTGTGGTTCCCAAAGCCTGTTTTCTTCAGCTAAATTATTTGGGCTAATAAAGTACACACCTTCCATAAAAATAGCCTGCTTATGTTCCTAAACTATTACAGGCACAGTAACAGAGCTGCAACAACAAAATTAACACAGAGTTCTGGTACTGCTCTTCACTGTGCTTTAGTGCCTTTTTCACAATGAACTGTAGTGCCGCCTTGCATGCTGCCTGGGCTGGTGAAGGCAGTGCAGAACACAGGACAGTCTAGAAAAACATTATCCATGCAGCAAAGTGCATTGTATTTTTGAGCCAACATTGTCAGTGATTACAGATTCTTTGGTGATTTTTAACTGTTGAAATTGAAGTCTCTTCTGAGTATAAGAAAGGTTGTAGTTTCAGAAAGGCTGAAGTTTGTTGGATTCTTATAGGACTAAAAAAAGCCCATCCTTCATGCAAAGATAGTCTTCCTGCCAAATTTCATGTCTTTATGGAACACATGGGGCTGCAAGAGCTTTTCCATAAGTCACTGAATTCATTTATTTATTTATTTTACAGAACTAGAACAAAATAATATATTTTTTCCTGACCCTCTCCTTAGAGACAGATGAACTTTTAGGCATTATTTTCCAAATTTTGGAAATGTGAGCCTGAGATCGAAAGCTTGCAAGGAAAATTTCACTCCAAATAGCTGGTTAGGCAAATTTATGAGCTATTCTATGATCCTTATTAGAAGAATCTGTATTAAACTATCTTCATAATGAACAATGCTACTAAGCCTGTTTTTAATGCAACTTCCATGGTGGTGGCATCCTTCTGGAATTAAAAGACTCCACATGAAGTATCTGACTGACTGCAGTTCTCTAAACTGGATATGTGCAACTTTAGCAACACAAATCATGATTGTATGATGGACAGCTATCAGATGTTTACTAACAAAATTAAAATCAATTAAATATTCTCAATAGCTATATATTCATGCACTGGAGGAGAAAGACCAGATCCAAGATATTATGCCTCATTAAAGGATAACACTCCATTAATGTAGCCAATGCCTATGCCAATATTACTTTGTGACCTGACGGTACAAGAAACAAAAAAATAATAGAAAAAAGAACAAGAAAAACTCTAGAGACACCAGCAAATCTCTTTTACTGTCATTATAATTAGTGCCATCTTTATTGTGTGCTATTTTTATCCTCTTAATTCCTTTCTTTCCCTAGCTCTCTAAAGTGAGGCTCCATGGCTTTGAAATTATAAGAAACCTGGAAATATAATCTGTTTTCAATCTTCATATTTGCAAATCTCTTTACATGACTGAATATTTGTTTGAAATATTTGAACTCCTTGGGACAAGACAGCTCAACTGCTTAACATCTTAACGTAGAGACATTTTAGGGTAAGCCAAGATATTAGAAAAATGCAACTTTGGATTGTAACTCTGGAATTTAGTTGCAGCTACTTGAATTTGGCTGGGATGTTACCAGCGGACATTCTTGTAAGAATGCAAAGGGATGTTTTTAAACAGTTAGAATGATCAAAGCTTTGATTTTATGTATCATCAGAACAATTAGATCTCCAGTGGGTGGTATTGCTGCTGCTGCTGCTGCTACTGTTTGTTTATGTTCAGACATTTCACTTTCCTGACTAAAAGAATAATCCATGTGCGATTTCCTTGGAGGTCTTTCAGAGTACTGACCAGATTCCATTTTTCTTAGGTTGAGATCAGTCAAGTTTTAAGTGATCTAGCTATATCCAAAGACAATGAGTCGTTCATTTTGCCTGTTATTGAAAGTAAACTTGTGTTATTTATAGGTTTATTTTTATGTCAAAAGAGATACAATGACTTTACTAATTTCTTTCTTTTTATTTCTCGTCATATGCCTATTTCAGTGCAAGTATATGGTTAAGCTAAACCAGAAATCTATGAAGGTAAAATATCAGATTTAAAATTTAAGAGGAAGAGAAAAAAAAAATTACAATAGACTCCATTCAGAAGGGTTTTTTCAGCTTCTCAATCTCAAAATTGTGAAGGAATTCATATCCCACTAAACTTGCCTAGAATTTGGGGACCAGACTCCCTAGTTCACGTGAACATCTTGGTTCTTAACTGCCAAGTATCTCTTTAATTTTAGAGATGTTTAATCTCTTAAATTTTATCCTTATCCTGCTTCTAATATTCTTCCACATCTCCTTGTATCTGGCGAAAGGAACAGAAACCTATGATTTTGGCATGTCAGTACAGATAATGGAAAGGCTGGGTGGAAAGGATCCTGTGCTTTCTAACTGCGCTCCCTGAAGCGATACGGTATCTTGCGCTCCTGCGCTCACCTATGAGGCCGACTGTTGGTAAGAGCACCACCTTGTGCACAGAGAGCAAAAAGCACTTAACTCTTCACCCTGCTCAGGGACAAGTTGAGAAACTTCCCGTTACTGAGATGAGGATCCTTTCTCGGCTAGTTCATGTAAAACATTCATGGGAAACGAAGTCACTCAGGTCTTGGAAAAAGTTAGTTTATGCACATAATCTGCATTTTTTTAAAGAGATGGTAGATCAATGAAAGTTTCATTTATTCTAGAGGATGTTGTTAGTGTCACATTCAACAAAGATATGACATGGAGCCAGGTAAGAAAATGGAGGGTTTACATTGATTTCAACAATATGCTGCATAGTACAAGTTGGCCTTCTAGCTTAATAATTTTAAGATTCCTATTTTGTTACCATTTCTCTGCCTGAGTATATTAAGCTTTAATATTACTTGTCCATAAATACTGACATATTGTATCTCAGGATTAGAAATTTTAAAACTGCTGCTTAAAAAGTGTTTTCCAGATTATTTAACCAATAAATTCTAGTTCATGCTATATCCTAATAATCTTACTGATTGGTACTGGTAACCCCTGGCCCTTTTAGGATCAGTGAGGCACCAGACAGTTGCAGGTAGTTTCTTCCATGGACTTAGATGGAGATCCAGGGACCTTAATTAGAAATTCTTTACCAGAATGAATTTGTTATGCCTATAGGAAAGGCTGCTTAACTTTCACCTTCCAATTTTTCCATCTGCTGATACCAGATGACTGATAAAAGTTTGCCTTAGTTTCAAATGGATGCTAACTTCTATGCAAGTAAAGTTCAGGACTTCAATAAATCTAAGTATTGCTGAAGAGTTTTGTAAGAAGACATTCTACCTTGATACTTCTATGCCTTTTATTTAAGTATGTGGCACTGAGCTAGTTTATGCTGAGGATCTGATTTTAACTTTAGCATACAGAAACAGAACAAACTCAAATGAGCCCATTCGTAACGTCAACATGCAGTTTACTAACAATATACTTTCTTCCTCTCAGGTGTCAACCCGTTTTTGTAATTCTGATCCCTTCTCTAGTTGGGCAAGTTGCCTTCCTGGAGGACTCAATGACACAAAGACATCTTCCAAAAGAGTAGTAGCATTTCTGATTGATTATGAGCACAATACAGGAACAGGTATTTTTATGGTTCAGGTATGTTATAGAGCCAGGGACATTTTCTCTGGCTTTGCATTGTCTATATTATGTTTATAAATTAGATTAAATTGATTGTTCTTACTTCTTATTTTAACATATTTGAACAAAGAAGGTTGCATGATGTTAGTGAGCAGTTCAGGCAAGACATTTCAACCCAGGAGATCTCAGTGCTGTTCTCAGATTTGTTTCTTTGTGTACCAGTTTTCCTATTTCTAAATTGGGGCAATTTACAAGAACTTAGAAGAATCCGTTCACTCTGTGAAATTCAGTCTAAAAAGATTAAGGAGAGGTTGACAAGATGCAAATGCTTTTCTGGTTTATGTGGTACTTCTGCCTGATAGAGAATTTCTCCTAAGAATCTCTCAATTTGAGATCTCTGCCAGTGACTCATTAAAAATTGTAAAATAAGAATGATGTATTTTTCTCTTTTATTTCTGTGCTATTTCCTCCTTCTCATACACAGGACCCAAAAACTTAGGTGACAGTATCTTTTCATCAGCACAATTATTTTGATTGATTGAGTGAATTTTTAGATTCAGCTTGAAACACAATCTGCTTCTCAAGTCTTCCCACAGATTCAGCTACAACTCCTTTGGTTTAGCTACAGCACCTTTCCCTCATCTTAAAAACTCTTCATCTTCCAAACACAGAAAAAATATGTATAGCAACAGTACCTGTTGCTACTAAAAAATCTCTTCGGTTACCACCACTTCTAATAATCTGTCATACCCACTGACAAAATCAGTTTGACAGGTATTGTAAGAGATGTCAGTCAATCCCAAGAGATTCGTATCCTTAGCTACCCCTTCTAGGAAATCATTTGAACTATTCTCAGAAGCTGTGTAATAGTACAATTTCTAATACAGGGACACTTACAGTTTCCACCTATCTTGTATATCTCCTTTTCTCATCCTTGTTTACTAAATATGTATTTCTCTTCCACAAGAGTTCATTGGATTCACAAACATGTGCTTGTGTGAAGTGATTCTTCAAGTGTGTCCTTGATTTATTTTATCTTTCTCTCTAGCTGTATCAGTTGTTAGATGTATTCCAAATTTTTATAGGTAGGTGGGGGTGGGAAGAAGCGTGGAGGGGAGATAGGGCATTCATTCCCATACTGCATTTAGTGTAATCATTGATTCATGTGTAAATACACAGAGTTAAAACTTTGTGGTCTCTCAACACTGCTTCTCCACCATATTCTGTCTTCCATAAAGTTTATGTGTGCACCACAACCTAACCTTCTTTTTAACATTCTACAGGTTTAGGGTTTTTTAAGAAATTCTGTCATTTTAAAGTAACAAATTCCCACATCTGTTGTCTTACCCAAACCACAAATTTCTGAAGAAATGGTTGTTCTGCACATTTCAGATGTTATCATATAGAAATTTCTTAGATTCTTCACTGCCTTTATCGACCTCTTTAAGGACCAGGCAATTTCAGCTCAAGTATGTGCCACCTGATATGAATGCATGCTCCAAGACAGCTCTTTCAGAAACCACAAGGCAGATTACTGTGCATTTTAGCAAAGAAAAAGTAACTTCTGCTGCTTCTTATGAGTACTCCCATAAGAGAAAGAGACTATGGAAACTGTACTCTGTGTGTATGTGCATGTATGTATCATATCTATGTATATGCATATAGACAGACTATAAGACTAAGTAGTTTTAGTGTGGTTTTTCAGTTTGAATTCCATAAAGCTGTGTTTCACTCACTGAACAGCTCAGCACCTTCTGCCAATAACTGTGCCAATAGCTGCGGAATACATGTGGACAAGGCTACATGAACTCTTACTAGAAGGAAGGTAAGAAATTGCTCTTTGTCTTTTTCAGCAGGCAAGCAAAGGGCTATACAGTCAAATCACCTAAGCCTATCCCACCAGTTGGTGGCATTATGAGGACCTGCTTTCAAATATCGTTTCATCTGTGCAGGTCACCTGGCATCCACATCTGGTATTTGCCAGTTGGCTTTTACTTTGGAGAGTTTTTCTTCAGCATTTGTAAAAATAGCATGAAGACACGTGCTTTTTACACAGGGAATTATCCAACGCAATAAGATTATACTTCTTGTCATTATAGGCCAGTTGGAGCAGCTCTGGTAGTGACTTCCCACTGGGACATTCTTCATATTATTTATCCTCTGTGATTGTAAATGTTCTGGAGAAGTTTCCCATTGAACCTAAAGAAAGAAGCCCCTGCATAAAATATACATTCACTGTTACAAATGGCTTAAAGGATTGTCCTGGTTTGGCCTAAACCAGGCTGATTTTCCTTTCAGTGATTTTTACTTTCAGCTAAGTCTCCTCTAAGTAACTGCACTTTCTGAAACTAACTACATGTTTTGCAGACAGTGTCTGCTTCCAGGACTGATAACGCTCGAAGTTTGTAGTTATCGCTGAGGCACCGGTGGGGATGTTGTGCAGTAAGGCTCTTGCTGTACTTAGTCTTAGAGAAACCAAGGTCACTGCTGAATTCCTCACTGCTTATGAGTGAAGACCCGAAGGGGGGTCGCAGCTGCAGGGGGGAGCAGACAGGGCAGGTGACTCAAAATTGACCAACGAGGGTATTCCATCCCATACACATCATTCTCGGTATAAAGCGGGGGGATCACGAGGGTCTCGCTCGCTTGCTTGGGCTCTTTTCTGCTATAGCCGGTGTCCAAGGAGGACTCCGACTGTTTTCCTGCTGCCCCCGATCCCGATCCGTGCATCCCTGAATCCAGCTCTCGACCGTCGCTAGGCCCAGCCTGGGCCTTCCCGGAGCCTGCCCTGCAGTGCCGGTGGTGACGTTGCCGACATCGGGGGAGCTCGATCTTGGTTTTGTATATATATTTGTATATATTTGATTATTCCAATATTATTATTATACTCTTTTTCATTATTATAGGTTTATTAAAACTGTTTTAACTTTCCAACCCGTAAGTCTCTCTCCCTTTTCCCTTTCCCTTTCCCTTCGGGTGGGGGGGAGGGTTAACAGAGAGCGTCTGCTGCAGGTTTAATAGCCAGCCCAGCTTTAAACCATGACAGGATATTAGCATTACACTCCACCTTTCTAATCCTGGTAAGCTGCAGATGCAGTTGATCATGAGTCATTAATTTGTTACAGTAAAAGGGCTATTCATTTATGTTCCCTCTTATTTCAAGCCATTAATTGCCATCCTGCATTGCAATACCACTGTTCCCTATTCTAAATAGGCACACCACTTCTTTGTGGAGGGCAAGGTCCATATGAAATGCAATGCCAGAGAACAGACTAGCTAAAAAGCCATTGCCTTTAGCAGATGCAAAGTATTTTCCATCTCTGACAATTAGTAGCAGCTCCCAGATCACAGCTTCTCCTCAGTTCTGAACTCGCCAGGATTTAAAAGATCCTACACCTTCTAGAGGCAAAATTTTCTTCTTGGCAGCTTGTCAGAGTCCAATACTCTCTGACCAGGTTCTTTTAGATATTCCACACGAGGAGCGTTTAATGTTTAGTATCAAATTTACTTATTTGGTATATTTGGCATTACGTGGGGTTTTGATTTAGCAGTGATACAGCAATGAACTGAAATCACAACACAAGCATAATATAGCAATTGCAATATTCAACTGTACTTGAATCCCTGTGCAAATGTGATTCTCATTACTGGTCTCTATATGCTCACTGTCATGACACTGGGCATCCCCAGTCACCTGGAAGAAATAAGTGGATTGAAGCCAGCTCAAGCCCATTGCTCCCTTCAAAATTTATTATTTGTCTAATTTTTATGCTTTATGTTGGGCTGAGCTACCTATACACTGTCCCCTACCCATCCACCAGTGCTTGTCTGGCTAGCTCATGAAGACATTATTCTTAGTTAATAGCCTCAGGGAGCCTGATGATTCACTGGTACAGCTGTCTTATCTAAAACCAAGGTTACCCTCCAGCCTACCTGGTAGCAAGATAAGTTCAGCTTGCTTTATTTTACATTCTTCCCCAAGCTCACTGGGTTTTGCCCTTCTTTGAGCCCTCCTCCACTGTGGGGATGTGCTGGTTGTTTACACAGCTGAACTGCCAAAGCCCCTGCTGAGTCCAGAAGTCAGTGGATGTTGGTGGCCATACCACTTATGGCTTTGCCTTCCTTGAGCAACGATAATAGTTGGCTTACAGAAGTCCTTGCTGAACCCCATCACCCCAAAGCCCAGCATGCTACAAGCAGCCTGGCCTTGTGAATAGCAAGGGATGTCAGAAGCTGTTGCTCTGTGAGTAGCAGCTCCTGCCTCACATTTCGGCTGAGCTCATAACTTAAGCTTCTAAACTCATAACAATCTGGGTTTAAATTCATAAACATTTTCCACTTTTTTCAAGCATGCATATAGATGTGGTTAGAGCTGTCTATGAATAAATAGGCCCTTAAATATTATTTTCCTTTTAGTTGTGATATGCTTTGAACATAGTCATATAACAATTTTAGAAATCACTATAGTATATTAAGATGTTATCAATTACCAGGTGATTATTAGCACTCCAAATTTTTTTATGAGCTCACAAGTCACTTCAAGACCTTATGGAAGCAAAATCCACTACAGTTCAAAGTCAGCTGCTTGCGTTTTAATCACCTTCAGCAATGTGGTAGTGTTTTACATGTTAGTATGTGTCAGAGCCTGGGTTCAAGTATGGTAAGGTGGGGGAGTGGAAGAATCATTGCTCCATCCATTTGCTTCATCTCTCTCTGAGTTGGCTGCAGTACCGATCACTCAGTGGGCTGCAAATTAGTTGAGGATGAAAATATGTTGACTTCAGATAAAAACAATCCAAAAGTCAAAACTGTATTGTCTGTCTCTCTGAAGTATGCTAAATTTAGTAGGCATATTGGTTCAGCTAAGAGAATAAATTAGTAACTGAGCCAGGTATTTAATTGTAATGTGCATACAAATGCATGTTCTTTGGACACAAGAGGCATTAAGCACAAAATGGGATCTTTTGCTTTTTGAGCCAGTGCTCAGGCCAAGCAGCTTAGTCTCTTTCATTTAACTTAGTGTTTATTCTGCTATTTCTTGGCTTTCTGCTCCTTTTTCTGTCAGTTCCCATGTTTTTCCTTACTCCTTCTACTTCACCTTCACTGAGGCAATGCTCCCTTTCAGCCAATCTCTACTCTTTGGGCATAGCTTGTACTCCACTTTTCCCCATGACTTTGTGGCAGAGGCCCCTCAGATTTCGTCTCTTTCATAAAGAAGTTCAGACTCTTTTTAGAGTGCTCCTAATGTAAGGTGGTTTCTATACCTACCAGTACCACAAGTCTAGTAAATTCGTAACATCCTAATCTTCTTTCAACTCATGGTCCTGATGAGATTTAAAAGAACATCATTGAAAACAACTCTTTCCAGCAAGGCAACAAACATCTAATTGAACAACCTATGCAGTCTTGACTGTATTTATTTGCTTGTTTATTTCCATTTTTTTTTCTTTTTGGGTTATACTCACATCACCAGATTAAAACAATATATTTGGATTGAAATCTTCATGGAGATTTCTCTTTCCTTTTTGGCTTCTGTTCATCTGCCAGACAGTAGTTTCTTTTAGCGACCCCCTCTGGAGATTGCTGTAACTAACACAAATTTGTTAATCAATGAGGAATTTTACTCAGAAAGCTTGTTTATGAACATTTGAAACTGAAGCTATAGGGCAGATTGTGTTGCTTTGTGATCTTTCAAATAGCGGGGATAAGGAATCATTCAAAATGAAGGCCATGATTTGGCCATAGAACCACAATGCTAAAAATGAATGAGCAAACTTTAACTCTTTCTTTGCTTTACTTTCCTTAGGTTAAAAATGGATTTAGAAGCACAGATGTGGAAAAGACAGTAGTGATTCCAGAGCAGTAGCTTCCTAATCACAAGAATTCTGGACAGTAAAACTGCTATAGCAGAGCCCACCATGCCTGACAAGCTGCCTTTTGACAGGAGCTTTGCATCCAAGCAATGGTTCTTGCATGACTTTGGTACTATAAGTGGAAAAAAAAAAAAAGGGACCTGAAGTTAGGGTGCAGATATTTGATGCAAGACTACAATAATATAGCAAAGAACAGTATTAAATACTTGGCTCTGAACACAACCTACACTTTCAGATTCAGAGAAGTCCCTCAATATACAGGTAAGAGACTTAGCATTCAGTCCTTTTTTAAGCATATAGTTTGTGTGCAATACATGAAATGGCCATTAGCTAGTTTGTGTGACTTTGCACAGCCCAATAATCAGAGCAAATGTAAACTTTAGGTATGTCTACCAAAATATTTCTTCCTTATTTTCAAACACTGTTACCTGGGAAATGTATTCTCAATGCTTATATTCAGCCAGAAGTGAATCTTACCAGATTCTGTCTCTCTTGTCTTTTCTACTGAGAAATAAAAGCACTTTACTTTGGCTATTATGAAATCTTCTAAGTCTCTTTCAATTTGGCAATGTCCATATATGTGTTATCTTTTGTCAAATACCTTAGCACTGGCCTAGTTTAAAGTCCTAAGCTAGCTATAAATGTAAAGTCTATAGGTTCACCAGTAATTTTGATTCAATGTCTCAAAATTATTTTGAGGAGTGGGCACCATTCCATTGATTTAATTGAGCTATTCATATGACCCTTTGTTTTCATCAAGGAAAAATGGCTTTTGAGAATTTTCAAATGAAAACCATATAAATAAGCATAGTATTAAACTACATTTAAAGTAAAGCCAAATGATTTGTTTTTGAAAGCATTTACTGATTTTCTATTGCACGTGGACATAGTTACTGCCCCCAACTCATATACACAACTTCTTAAATAGTTGGTCCTTAGCAGATCATTGAATAAGTCAAATTAATAGAACAGAAGCAAAGAGAATGTAAGTAACAGAGATCACTGCTTAAATAGAATCTTAATCTAAAAAAAAAATGTGTGTGGTTTGACTTGTATGTGTGTAAAATTCAGGAAGAGCAAAGGAAAACATTAACAGTGGGGAGTTTTAGCATGTTTTTACTGTTTTTTTAGTGGTTTGCTATGGTTCTTGATGATATGCCCACTTGTATATGAAATGAATGTATGTAGAATTATTTTAATTGTGTGAAAAATATTGTGGATTTTGGTGAGATTTGTCTTGTAAAGCAAATTATTTCTACTGGTAGAAGTTTGCATGGTAAAGTTGTCTAGGAGGAGAGTATTGTAATCACTAAGATAAACATCTCTCACCCAGACTTCAGAAGGGTGATTCTCCAGTAACTGGTGCTGACTAGGTGAAGCTGGAGGTTACCCTGACGGGTCATTTGTTGAAAATATAAGCACATGATAGTGTTGTTAGTGGTGTTCAAACCAGTAAGGAAAACAGTGTCTAGATAAGGATTTAACATTCTAAATCAGGAGGACAAAACACTTCAAAGACATATTAAAGATTACAGCATTTATGAATGGAGGTCCCTTTGGGAAATTAGAAAGATTTATGCTCTTAGATCCCCAAGGCACATTTGAAAATCCCAACTTTCACCTGTAGAGAGGAAACCAAGTCCTATCCTGTGCATCTGATATGATGTGAGCTACACCTATCCTGTCTGGGGAGGCAGGAAGGAATTCAAGGTATTCTTGACACCACAGTACTTTATCCTATGCTGAACAAGCACCCTGCTGATACCAGAGAGTAATACCAGGATTTATAGCTGATTGTGCTGGGAGTAGGTAACCTATGCCTACATAGTTCCACAAGGAAATTTTTTCCTGGAAAAAGTATGCACACCCTTCAGGAAGGCTAAAATCTTGATAGTCAACTTACTAGTTTCAGGCCCAGTTATTTGTTTCAGTGGTACCTGGCTGACCTTTCTGCCTCTTAAAGGAAAAACAAGAAACTGTGCTGCTGCCACTGATGCTTGTGTACATTGCTAATGTACTGACAATCCTGCTCTGATTGCTGTGGCCTGAAATGTTCCCTCCCATAGCTACCAAATGAGTACATCCTCGGCATATAAGACCTTCATTCAGGGTTCTCACTCACTGCACAATGACTTTGCAACTTAATAGTTGAACTCTGGTCTCTGATCTTAAGACTATTGTTATTAGTCACTGGAGTAAGAAATCAAAACCAGTTCCAGACATCAGCCAGGAACTTGGGACTCTCTCTTCCCACTGCAGTGCTATCAGGTTGACCCATCATGCTCCCCCATGCCTGCTGTATTTCTGGCTTCATTTCCCTGTGTACATGGCTAACAGCAAGTATTTCAGCAATAGAAAAGATGGAGACAGCAACATGCTCATCCATCTTTATAAGCTAACAGTCAGGGTGCTCTCTTGAGAAAATGGGTTTTGACTCAGGCTGTGGAGGAAGTTGAACATAGGGCTTGTACTTTCTGTGTGAGTGCTCTGACTAGTAGACTGTACTGACAGTGATCAGCATGCCTAGCAACAGCTGGTTTTGGAAAACTAAAGTAGCTACACATACATTTTAAAACTGAAGAGGGGCACTTAAGATTCCTTTTAACTTGACTCAATGTGCCAATCCAACAGATCTCCTTAGGAAACTGATGTGCAACTCAGCTTACATTTGGATTCCTATTAACTTATGTGAGAGGTGGGTGGCTACTTGCATAGGCCAGAGCAGCCTGGTAATGCTCAGAAGTAGTGTTGAAAGAACACGACAAAGGCAATGGTCACAAAAGGAAACACAGGAAATTCCATTTAAAAATAAGAAAAAACTATTTTACTGTGAGGGTGGTAAAACACTACCTGTGGACTCACCATCCTTGGAGATATTCAGAACATAACTGGACAAGATCCAGAGCAGCCCTTTCTACTGGATTCTGTTTTGTGCAGGGGATTTAGACTAGGCAGTCTCCAAGTCCCTTCCAACCTCAACTATTCTGTGATTCTGTGAACACTGAGAATTTGAAGGCCAAACAGAAAGGCAAACTCTGGCTTCAGACTCAGCTTTTGGTCCTTGAAACTCAGATAAATCCTATTTTAAGTACCCAAGTCCTCACTGAGATCAAAGTAAAGAAAAACAGCTGTGAAGAGAACTTCCTTTACACTTGCATGTATTTTCTTTCATGCACTAACATGGATAAACTTAAAGAGAAGAGTGTGTGTGGGGGGTGTGGTGCGCTTAAAAAAGAATCAACAAAAGGAGGGAGGGAGCTGGCTTGTAAGAAAGAATTAAATCCAAGGGCTGGAGAGCTCAAAGAAGTGGAAGTCAGAAAGAAAATTTTGAAATCAAGACTTTGTACAGATTTTAAAGCGTGAAATAAGTGGAGATGGAAAGGCTACAGACAAAAAAGTTTTATATGCTTCCACAGTTACTTTCATTGTCCTTGGCTACAGCACAATAAAGGACTAGTGAGCCAGTCAGCCAAACTGGCAAAGAACTAATTACTGGTATTGTGGAGGGAGTATGCATAGTGTTATGATGAAGAAATTTTCCCTATTCCATTCACATAGTTTTAAATGGAAGTTCTACAGCTTGAATTAATTTTTTTTTCTTTCCTTGGGATTTTTTGCAACTACAGAGAACAGAGTACTGAATACATATCTTCACTTTCTTGCTCAATTTCACAGCCTATCCAGTCTTTCAAATACAATTATAAACCTTGTTGCTGGCAATCCATCACTACTGGAAGTGAATGCAAAAGAGGACTGGGATGAAATGGATAGTTACACACTGGAATTCTCTGTTTGCAGAAAACATTACAAGCCAGTAAGGGAAGACAATTCATTCTGAGCAATAGCTGTGCTTCCACCATTCTTTCATTCTGAATGATTATTCAAATACAGCATTGTTTTATTATGAATAGTTTTGGTAAATGGGGGAGTTATCTTTAGATTGAGTCAAAAAAAGTAATGATTTATTTATGTAGTGTAAAAATTAATTACATAAAATTTTACTCAAATTTCCTGACCATATTTTCCTCAGTCCTTGGATAAAATATTAATATATGTCAACAAAGCATTCCTCTACATAATGAACATTGTTCAAAAAAATGTTATAATATATGAAACTTCAAATGGGAGTATCCCTCCTCTTCTGTTTTTGGTTCACTCTTGTCTCTTTATCATTACTTCTTGCATTTCCTTCACATCATCCTCTAAACAGCTAGTTTCTTTCTGAACTTTCTCAATTTGGAGTCCTTTTTCTATCTGATTACACAGTGATATGCATTTAATTATAAATATCACATGAGATGTAGTTCAGAAAGATTGAAGGAGATCAAAGTATAGGCATTGGGTGAGATTGATCCTTGTAAGAATGTCTTCTGATGGAATGGAACTACCTTGATAGAGCAGAGAAATCCTAGAGGGGTAATAGGAGATTTCAAGAACTGGAAAATAATCTGAGAACTCTCTCACACTGACATGTCATTAGAAAAGGTTGTAGAACAAATCAGTTAAAGAAATAGTAAATAACTGCCAGGGCATAGATTGATCATTCAAGAATTTTAAACATGAAATTCCTCACTTGAAAATTGTGGTGTGTAACCTAGCATTTCAATCAGCCAGGAGAGCATAAAATGGCAGACATGCCACCAGTTTTTAAAAACTGTTTCAGGGGTGATCTGAGGAACTACAATACCCAAAGTCTGACTTTCATAGGTGGTAAACTGATTGAAATTATTGTAAAATAGAACTAGTAGAAATTTGAATAAATTAAATATAAGGGAAGAATCAACATGGATTTTGAGAAAGAAAATTGTGTAGCAAATGTAGCAATCATGAGGCTGAGCTAGTGATTCTTGCATATTTGGATTTGTAAAATGCTTCTTTGAGAAAGGTACCTTACTAAAAGTTCTCAAAGAAGCTAAGTTGTCATAGAACGGGAGCAAAGATCATCCATGGGCTAGCAACTGGGCAGTAGATCCAAATAAATTATCATTTTTCACAAATAATAAAGAAAATAGCCAGTGGGGTACCACTGGATCTACAAAGGTCCAGATCCTGCTGTACAAGCTAGTCACAAATGACAACAAAAAGGTGAATACTGAAGAAGGAAAGTTTGCAGAAGACAAAAAGTTGTGCAGCAAAGTCACAACTAAAGCAGACAGCAAGGACTTGAAGAAAGTTTTAACGAGTGCTGAGCAGCCAGACTGTAAAACTTCTGGTATAATGCATGCTTAACAAATTCAAACAAATGCACTTGAAAGAAAAATGCAAAACGGAGAGCTCTCAGCTGTTACTACTCGTGAAAGGGATTTGGGAGTTGTTTGGATAGGCAGCGCCATGCTCTGTGGCAAGAAAAGACAAACTAAATACTGCAATTATTTCCTTACAAATTGAATAGAGAACAAAACAGGAAAACATCACAATGCTATTGTACGAGTCTTAAATCTCAAATACACGCGCTTCTGGTCATTCGTCTCAAAGACCAATGTAGTAGCACTAGATAAGATACGGAGAAAGTAAACAGTAGTGATCAGAAACAATTAATACGTTCTATACAAGGGAAACTTAATAGGACATTCCTTCATGGAAAAGAGATGATTAAAGGATTAAAGGTCGATGGGGCATAAAGTCAGTGGTATAAAGATGGTAATTCATTGTTTCTCAGAAGCGCAAAAGCTATGAACTAATTTGAAACAAATAAAAGGAAACACTTTTTTTTACATGTTGCTTAATTGAATTGCTGAACTCATTGCTAGGGGATGCTTTGGAATTCAAAACTATAGATAGGTTTAAAAAGGGATTAGACAAACATATGGAGGATATGTCCATTGTTTGTTATTGAACTCAGTGGCCCAAAATTCTTTAACAACTGATTGTCAGAAAAAAGGACCACTTTGTATTATCCTGTTTCTTACACTCTTTCCCTGAACAGTCACAACTGGTCACTGTACAGAATGCTAAAGTAGATGGACCTTTGGTCTGACTAGTGTGGCAGTTCTTGCAGTCTTGTGACAGACACTTTTTCTTTGACTGTGTTCAGTGTCATGCTGAGGCAACATCAGTTGAGCAATATGAGAAGTTCAGTATAAAAATAACACCCTTTTCAAAGTATTCTTTCCATTTGTATCTACCACCCTTCTCTACTGTGGCAGGCATTTCCAGCAGCTAAAAATACACAAGCCCATAAATAACATCAGCACCAATCATGTGTGGCAGTGATCTGCTTGTACCATACTTGCCTACATGACTTCTGTTACCAGTTTTACCAATTCATAATTGAGAACTGCTTCCCCCAAGTACTCTGGTAGAAGTATGGCATTGCCACATACACTGAAAACTAACAAAATCAGGTTTTGTTAAATTAAAAGTAGAACTATGAATCCTTCAGTCAAAGACACCTCGCTAAGCACATTCAGCCATGAGGCCATTCCTAACAAAAAGAGGAATCAATTAAATGGTCTTCTGATCATTACTGTAGGAGCATTACAAAGGGAGAAAGCCAGTTTTGAAACGAGTGGTTCCCAGATAAACAAATTAAAGCCAGTCCCGTTATACCCTTGCACTAAGTTAGTAGGCAGGAGGAGCAACCTTTGCAATGCTGATATATCTGCCAGTGAAAACACGGTATTTACCACATTCTTTTAAATGGCTGTCTTTGTTTTGGGTGTATTAATTTATTTCCACAACATAACTACGTATAGGGTAAATCTACAATAGCTGTGATTATCCCAGAAGCATCGTGTATTTGTGATACAGTAGCATATATTATAACACTGAAGAGTGGCAGCGTATGTGGGAAATCAATTCATTTCTCCACATTAATTTCTCATTATTTCTCCAGTTCCAATGACTAGTGAACTGTGGATACAGAAAGATCAAAAAGATGAAAATGTTTTTCCTCTCCTGAAAGAACTGCTGGTAAGAAAGCTAAGCAGCCATTAGGTGGTGCCTAGGAATTGGTATAGAAAGGGAAGGACTTCCTACCTTGTGTATTCAGTTTTGCAAAATAACCAGAGGCACGTGTATACTTACATGCATGTTTATCTGAAGAAGTTGTCAACAATAGCCTAGCAATATCTATAGCGAGAATGCATTGTGCAGAAATAAATCAACACACAAAATCAGACACTACATTGAAAGAGCACATAAAATGAGTCTTTTTTTAATGTATGCTAAAATATGCCTTTTGCTATTTAGGTTGAATAAATTAAACTGCTACTTTCCATGTAACCCTGTGACCTCCCAGGGCTTTTATTTTCAGTACAGTGTCTTGAAAAAAAAAAGACATTTCCCTCAGGATCCTTAAGTTCTTCTGCTATGAAAGATCTGAACTGAGATAGCTGGAGGCAAGAAACAGCACAGTTCCCAATTATGATACCGTTCACTGTAGTACTATTAGAAAAGTTCCATTTAATTTTCATTCCATAAACATCTCCTGTTTAAATGGCTGAAGATTTCTTTTGCTAGCAAATTTTTGTTTCATTTTGTGAAATGCGTGGTCTTGAGTTTAAACTATTATAAAACTGTATATGTCCTGTGTTTAAAATGTAACTGATTAACAGAACTTGTATCTCATATTAAACTTATATTTCTGATTTCATTGCCTAAATAAGACATATACTCTGTTCATCTCTTTCATTTAAACTTAAGACAATCCTGTAAAAGTAACATATATGCTAAAGATCTCTAGGGTTCAGTCACAGTGGACTGAAAGCATCTGATGTCTTCTGAACATGGTTTCTGAGCGGTGTCAGGTAGAGGTGAGAGATCACCTGAAAATCCTGAGTCTGAAGGACTCTGTCAAGAAATTATAGCCATATATTAAATCACATAATTCATATGAGTACTAAGCACCAGTTGGCTCAGTTGTCACTGCTGAGGTGATGGCTAAGAATGAAAAAAAAATGATAGTTCTTTTTCTCTGAAGGACTTCCTGGGAACTGAAATATTTGATATACATGAATGACTTCCTTTGTTTCTTATGCTTTGGAGTTTAATACCATACCATTTCTTCTGTTGTATTACCCTGGCATTAAGAATAACTTTTTATCATCCTTTCTGCACAATAAATCTATACTTAATCTACATCCCTCTGTCTTATGGTGCATTTATATGCAGGTAAACTACAGACCTGTATCTGAAGAGAGAACAGGTATTTCACTTGGTGAAAACATTTATAATGCAGATCCCAGCAAACTAAGAAGGAGAAATTATCCTAAGGATTCAGAATAAGTATTTTCTAACCTTTTCTAAACATATCTTAAAATGAATTATTTTACCATTATTTATTTCATACACAGTGTTCTTTGTTTTTCTAAAATGTACTTTAATCAATATTTCGAAAAGCAGACTGTACAGTCAGGACAGCTCAGTGGTGTGCTTACTGCAGCCTATTTTCTTTCAGTTAAGACCTTTTGGTTACACACTATTGGAGGATATATATTTTCATATCAGGCTCTGAAGGATGTGATGGTGTAAAATTATGAATATTACATTAACAGAGAGGACAGACAGTGGGACAGAAGAGGAACTGAAATATAAAATCAGGTAACTTCAATGTGAATGTTTAAATCATAGTCATTAATGAGGAAAGCACCTGTGCCAGAGTTTCCACTTCAAATCTATTCTCATCATCACTGGCAGAGGTGCTGATAAGATGTCATGAGTTAAAATAGAAAGACGGGAGAGGGTAGCTGTAAACCTAGCTCTTTCCCTCACGAAACACTGTTGTTAAAACAACTGCCATAGTGTTCCAGACATGATAATTCTAAAACTGTGAGACATATGGGAAAAAATAGCTTTGTTATCAACATTTTCAAATTGAGACTTTTAAACAGATCTTTATTTTGTGTGTTAATAAACCTAAAAAGCTAAGACAGAGTTGACACCATATGAACACGTAGTAGAAGTTCTGTGGTTCCTCTGTAAAAATGTCACGTATAATGTGCTCATAGGCTTTTTTTAAACCCATACCTGCTTCTCTATGTTCCTGGCTTTTGCCTACACTACAAAAGGTTTCTAAACTTTAAAGATCTTCTCTTTATAGACACTTTCTAACAACTAAAGCACAGGTTCACTTTCTGCTTGTCGCAGGAAAGGGAAAGGCCCATTAGATGGCTTGTCACCATATTGTGAGTCTAAAGAAATAGAACCTGTGGCGATGGGATAAGCTGGGGCTGACTAAAGGAACTCTCAGGTGAGCAGCTGGGTCATTCAGGCAGGGCTGGCTTTAGGCATAAGCACAGAAAGCAGTTGCTTAGGCCAGAAATTCACAGGGGCAGCAGAGGATCTTCCCCAAGACCATCCTCCCCAAAGAGCTCCCTTAGTACCAGTTGGCTGTGGACTCACTACTTATGCCCTTGGCCCCAGTATGCATCTGCCTTTAGTTCTGCTTCCATGCTACTGAAGAGGAAGGCCCGTGCAAGTAGAGGTATTGTCTCCAGCAATGAAAAGTAGGAAGATGGCATAGAGTTTTGTCTTTCCCCTTGCCTTCCCTTCTCCTCCTTGGTTTGGGCAGGGGGAGCTGAATCCATCCAGTGCTGTTCTTTTTGGTTTCCAAAGAGCCTTTTAAGAATTCAAACACAGTTCATTTTTCTTCCCTAATGGAACAATTTTCTGCTGGAAAATCCTGTCTCATCAAAACAAAGAATACCGTCAATATTTTGACAGAAAATTACTGAAATTTTAAAAGGTCAGAATTTTTGGATGTAGTAATATTAGTGGAAACAAAGTACAGATGAAAATTTGTAATCTTAAAAAAAGCATTTTGTAAGTATGAAAAACTTCTTTTTAATATCAGATTCCTTGAAAAATCCTAAGATGTCAATATTTTTCCTGATTAGAAATGAAATAAAATTTTTGGCCTGGTATCTTCTGGTATCTGACTTGTAGCAAATATCGTTATTTTGAAATCACCTACACCATATGGGGATAGTTGCACTGGTTTACTCATAACTTCTTCTATAAAGTCTTGTATTCAGGATTTAGTCACAAAACTGAGCTAGAAACAGTTTTTATGGCCTTTCCAGAGATTCCTGAAATGTGTAAGAAGTGTGCTAAAAAGTAATCCTGAGATTAATACAACTGTATTTTGGTTGAGAAAATGTCTTCACTTTCAGCTTTCTCAGGCTGTACAGAGAAGGTAGGAAATAAAGCAAAAGTATCAAAATTATTGTCTCTAAACTAAATTCTGGTACTTGGCCAGACACCCAACCTGTATTAGAGTAAGAACTGCTCAAGGAAAATTGTGCTCCAATTGGACTATAAAGGAGACATTCCAAACCACCACCAAGGCTTGAAAGGCTTAATGAATACCTGAAATGACCAGAGTGGTTTTTCCTTTAAATGTAGCCGTATAACAATATATAACTCAAATTTCAGGTTCTAAGAATGAAGTATCCAGTTACAATGCTTCCAATCCATTTCCAGCTTAAGCATTTCAGGTCCATTAGAAATCTGACATTTCCTTATTTTGTCACAGTTACTGAAGTCAACCGAACGACAGGCTGGGAAGTCAAAGGTAAGGATAATTTGAAATTTGAAATTATATAGCAATTTTGACCCAAATGAGTCCATGGCAAAACCCAGTAACTTCAGTGAAACAGGAATCATGATCTTTAAAGGTCCCTGCGTAATAACAGAAGCCAGAAATCTTTCTGAGTATTACCCTAAGAAAAGCGTCCCTTTTCCCCCACACTGTTACTTTTCTCATGTCCATGCCTTCACCATAGTTTGTGGTTACAGTGGATTCTCTACACAGTTATTTTGCAATATTATCAGGAATCTTTTTCCCCTTGCCACTCCTCATGCCTACAAAGAGGCTATACTGAACTAAATGACAAGGCTGTGTGCAGGAATCCCGAAAACGTCACTTCCTGGGAAAACTGAGAACAGTGTTTGCAATGTGAAGAAGAAAGGGCACTATACATGGGATAAACCAGAGGCTGATACATGCTGACTGATAGGGGAAGGCTTTCAAGGCAGTATAAGACAGGAAGGAGAAGGATAGTAAAAAACACTGAGAATATATTTGGCTTGAGGAGGGAACCAAGTTGTGTAGGACCTTGCAAGTGTAGAGTTTAGTCCTTTAGCAGGGGACATGGTAAAGCAGAGATTTCAAACTAGTGATGGGTATAAGCAGCATGGCAGGTGAGAACATAAGCTAAGCACAAATCATTTCGGTGTGCTGCAAGGAATCAGGAGAAATGCAGTAAATAGAAAGAGGCAGCTGCATGAGTGAAGGAGGGAGATGAGCATGATTGCACCCATGGATTCCTAGGTGAGAAGGTCAGGGAAGGGATTTAGTGCTCGTCCATGTGATATATAAAAGGCAACAGGAAAGCATAAATCATAATCCCAATGATGTGGGATTATGAGAAGTGAGAAGCACAGAGGAAAGCAGGAAGGGATCAAGGCTGCAGCTTTACTGACTGGAATTAGTCTTGTTTTCCTTTATCTCTAGTTGCCCTAGAATTCTCTCATGCCTGCAAAGCACTGTGAGTTCTTTAGGTGATCAGGGCTCTAGGGTGGCAGTGTCAGGGGACCTCAACAAATGCCTATTGGCAGCTGGCAATTCTGTTGTCCCCATACATATGCAGTAAATCGAATGACTATGGTATCATATATTTTAAATGCTAGAGAATGTCTTGAAATCAGTGAGCCTCAAACACCTATGGAGGCTCATAAAAATCAGAAGACCCCAGAAGTCTAACAGGCAACAAATGGAAGTGAGGAGACAATCAGGCCCACAATTTTTCCATGCACTGCTGCAAGAGTGTGAAGAATGCATCTGACACCTCCTGCTGCTGCTTATATACTACTTGGGACAAAGGAGCAGCAGGCTGGATTGTTTATCCAGCTTACCCTCCAGTACTGGACTCCCTAGAGCATCACCCCACACAGCTTTCACAGCATCCCGATCCAGCTGCTGACCCAAGATACAACTCCATGGCTACTGAAATATCTCAGTCAGTATGAACAGCACCTGCAGCTGCCTGCAAGGAATTTGGGCTTGTTTTGTAATGGATCTTAAAACTGTCCAGCACTGGTGATGCTCCATCAGACTGAGCTGGAGCTTATGAATGATGACTCAGGTATGGACCCTGCATGACAGGCTGGGTTTTTATCCTCTTTCTCATGAAGCTTCACTTTATATATTTGGAGATATATATATACACACACACACAAAAATATATATATACATAATCTCTCACAGTCAGCAGCTTGCTCTACTGATCCTTGAGCATTGTGTTAGAGACAGGATTCCAAACAATCTCAAACACCACTGTCAGTGGTGAATGGGAGACAGTGCTCAGTGCTTCACAAGAATCAGTTAGGGGAATAGTTAGGGAAAAAAAAAAAGAAATTAACAAATTCTCTTTCCCTATCTGTCTGTGAAACCAATAACTACATTAGGTGCCTTCAATATATCTGTGGAAAATAAAAAATTGAAAATATTTTTGAAAGGTTTTTTTTTTTAAATTTTACAGGTATCAATGAAATGCCAGGAATGTTAAAACTAAAAGACTATTCAGGAAAAATACTCCAGACTAAAGTCTATCATCCAGAGTCTATGTTCTTAAACATATCTGTAAGTTTATTAATTTCAAAATAAAATAAGTATTATGACCAGAGATGGGTATAAACCACAGTTCCAGAACTAAACACCATTTACCTTTGAGGCAGTTTCAATATGAATTGAAATATCTTTTCAACAACATATTTATAATTTGGGCCCATATCTAGATGGGATAAATTGGCATTTATATTTTATGCATCATGTAATATTTTAAGGTGGTAGTCCCAGAGACAATGAAGGAAAATTTTGATGAGTCTTTTGTGTATGAACCTTTGGAATAAGTTGCTTTAGACATCTTGTTAAAAATCCTGCCTTTTTTAACTAACCAGTTTATTCTATGCACTGTCACCTAGATTTTTTGCCTTAGAAATATGACCTATTAATCTGTGTGATTACATTGACATATAGATTTTAGAAGAATAAGTACGCCTTATTTGAATTAATTGAATGATACTAGTTGACTTTGAACACGTTAAACGCCTCTATAGAAGCTGCCTTCTCCTAGTGCGCTGCCTGATGGGAATTATAGTCTGGGCCCGTATCACCTGTTTAGAGCTGAGCTGTGATGATGAGACTACATCTCCTGCAGCGGAATGTGGTCCTGCTGCCCAAACTAGGAAACTGCACTTTTATTTTGATCTGACTTATAAGGAAACCTTTCCTATCAATTAAGAAAAAACAAAATATGTAAAGAAAACAGTGACCCAGCTTTCAGTCTGCTTGATAGCAGGCCTTTTGTGAGCACCAGAATGCAAAAAGTACCCACCACTAGACAAAATTGATAGTCAGCTGAAGGTCCTTATTTAAATCTTGCTTGATTGCCTTTAAGAGCATCATAGCTCTTAAGCATGTTCCTTCCTAGTCTTACTTTTGCTTGATTTTATATTCAAAATTCAGCAATTCTTATGGAACTGATTGAAAATGGTGTCAGATGTTTCTGCTCAGCAAAGCTTACATTTTGTTTAATTTTTTTTTCTGCAAAACAACGAATCCATCAATGACGATGATAATTTCTTTTAAAAGGGATCTGGACTTTTCCATTTCAAAGTACCAACTACTCCTGGACTTTCCATTGTCATCTGTTTGATGAATTTCAGGTACCATAAATAGAATGTAATTGATGACGTTTATAGTCACTATAGGTCATTGTGTCACTATAATTGAGTGTATTTTAAAATAACAATCATACCTTTTCATATGAAAAACAAGTGAGCTACATCAAAAGCTTCACTTGTGTGAGCCCAACCTCAACTCTTTTGTTGAACAGTGTCCTGATCACATATTTGGCCATTTGCAGAATCAGTTTCCCTCAAATACGGTGTTACAGTTTTCTAAACATGGTAAGCTGAATCAATCATTTTGGTCAAATTGAAACTCCATCTGGACTGCACCTGCCAGTTACACAGAGATCTGGAACCCCTGCAGCTCTGGTCTTGTCCCTGGGGCCTGTCATGGCTCTTGATCTACCTACTCTTAGAGCACACTTCTAAGGGGAGACAATCAGCACAAGGATTGCACAGTAACTCCCACTCAGTCTCCAGCCCTCTGCCTACCTGCAGAGAAGTTTCCAATAAAAGGTACTGCTGGCCTGTGACCCTTGTGACCCCCACACAGGTTTGCATGCTTTTAAAAGGTCATTATCTTTGTTTCTCAGTTGAAAAATGATAACACACAAAGATCCATGGGTCTTTGTGGATCCATGGGGATCCACATGGGGGTTTGGGGCTTCATGATTCAATGTTTTATAAAGAAATAGATGTAGATACAGCCCTTAGCCCAAAATACCTGTAGTCAAAGAAAACACAAAAAAGGTAGAATAAGGAACTAATGAAATGTATATAATTCTAGCTCAGTTTTTTATTTACAAAATACTGTGTTGCCATGACACAATTGATACCTACTATGTAAAAACATCTTCTTTGACATTCTGCCACTGAAATTGCTTTCCTGTGGTGACCATCCACCTTCTACCTTGCAACCTCGCGATTTTATTCTGAAATACTGAAGCAGGACAAAATTTTTGCTGAGCACCCAGATTGTTTGCATCTAAGAGAAAAGATCATACTCTTCTACCTCTGTGCTGAGAACAATTTGGGTTTTTTATTAGAAACTATAAATTCAATGCATTAAAACTTTGATATAGAATTGTAGGAATAATTGAACAACAGATATTTTAAATGTTTTGTGTTTCAGATTTTACGTTGATGATGCTGTGACATTTTCTAAAAAAAACCATTTTATTTGGATATTAGCAATTGTATTATTAGTGGGCAATATCTTTGTAGCAACTCTGAGACAAAATTATGATGGAATCATAAAGAACAAAGAAACATAAATTCAGGGGGAACAACAAAGGATCACCATTACAAACTTCAAATACTGCAACTGTTACTTCTGCCTAGGTGGAGGAGCCGTGCTTTCAAATTACGTAAAAGGAGATACTCAAAAGATAAATTATTTATTCCCCTCCATGTTTATTGAAACTCTTACAGATGCTTTATGTTAAAAGTAACTCCTGATTTGATAATACATTACTAATTTTCTGAAATTTTTATTTTTACACATGTAACTTCTCCATTAGAATTTGAGTTATCATTTCCAAATTGTTTTTGAAGTCTCCAGAAAGTATATGTTTACAAGATTTTTTATGCATAAGATTTCAGAAAATGTAAAGAATTCTCTTCTCACCGTACTGTTTTAGTCAGTACTAAACACAAATAAACAGGTAGAACTGAGATATATTCTTATAGATTGACTCACGATTATTTTCTCAGCTTCCATCACCAATGAAAACTGTACACCTCATAAATAAATCCTGCATGTTAATTAGTTTAGACAATTGTGAGTTAATATTTAATAACTATTAAGTAATTTCTACATAGTGAGAAGCTGCAGTGATGATTAATGAAATGGTGTGCACTTACACTGCCTTTGGTAGCAAGGTCCAAGTTTGCTCTTAGTCATATTTTTTTAGGACTATTTATTAGTCCTGTTTATATAGGACCATCCCTAGTCCTACTGGCATGCATCAGACAGCCGCACAGCAGAGGCCTTAGGGCCCTGCAGCACCTCTAACTGCATTCACACTATACTTCAACGCACTGGGACATGAAAGCTGCCATACCCCCTCTGCACCTCACTGCTGCAGACCTCACTAGCAGGCACACCATTCCCAAACTTCTTGCTCCTGCACATCTGCTGATAATCCCCTCATGCCACTAATGCCTTTGCCCATTAGTCACAGAAAGTCTCTGACTTAAGAGCTCTGCTTTGAGGCTATCCATACTCTCTGCAAGAGAGACTGGTAGTAGATCAGTACATTGGACTAGTACGTTGGACTTTAGCATTCATGTCACCTTGCAGCAGAGCATTTCATCACTTTCTTCAATGAAGTATGAAAAAAGACCTCTTTTTCTTCTTTTGACCATCCCACCCACTAGCTGGACTTCTTGCTCCTCAGTTCTCATACTGGAGAAGACATTAAACAACTGACGCTTGCTGACTTTCTTCATACCTTTCAAGATGCTACAAATGACTGCCACATCCTGTCTCTGGCATTAGCCAGAGAAAAGCCAACGTGTATGGAAAATCAGGGGACTAGGCTGGGAATGTAGAATCAGGAGAATTTCAATGTGACTACTGAGGCACACCCATTCCAACAATTTAGGTTGTTATTTCTAGGTGACAATAAGAGCAAAAACTCCAATTTTGCATTTGGTCTACTTAGCTTCACTTTTGGCTACAGAAGAGAAGTGATGTGAGGACAGTGTGCATTTCCCTCCCTAAATGCCTAGCCTCTGTTACTGCGGGGCTCATCCAGAGATCACAGAGCCTGGGTGTCAGGTTCTCACCTCTGCTTCATATGCAAAATGGAAGATACTAGAGCAGACTTAGATAATTAGTAAAGTAATCTCTCTAGTAGTTAGATGTGCTCCCGGTCTGCCTGCTAGTCATAGTACCTAGTCGCAACCTGTACCACAATCGTTCCTGCTCTATGCAAGTCTCGAATTATTTGCATTTTTAAGGCCATCGTTGTCATGTACACTGAAGTGACTCATAACTTCTAAAACAGAAAAAAATAAGCCTCCATTTGAGTTGCTGTCAGTGCAATGGCTGATTCTAAACCACTTCCTTCAAAAAATTTCCTCCTTTTTTTCCAGAACATTTTTTCAGGTTTCTCACTTTTTTTTACATTTATTACATTTTATTATGTACAGAAGTATTGTTAGCTTCACCGGCTTTTGTCCAGGAACCTGATCCTAAATTTACATAGGTCCAGGCCAGTCATCCCAGATGACTGCTCTAATTAAAGTATCAACATACTGAGACTCTGTGTGTGTGTATGGATGAGCGTCTATTTGTGTCCATGTGCCACTGGCTTGCTCTGGCGCTGACCTGGTCTTTCTTCCTTTTCCACCTATGTAGCTCTTATTTAGACAAACTGGAAACAGTTTTAACAGTGCCCACACCCACCCTGGGATGTGCCTAAGGTAATGAGGAATTTATTTTAATGAGAGTATTGCATTGGTTAGTAATTTTTTTAGGTGATTAGGTGGATACATAATAGGAAAATGGGGCTAGTTTTTTGTCTTCTGGATTTCTGGTAGACTTTCAAAGCTTCTTAGAAATAAGGTTATAACTTGGAGCTCATACTTCCTGCCTCTCTATCCATCATTTTCTCAAAAGACCACCAACCATGTGGGTCTAAGAAAAGCCTGTTGCAGTATGAGTTACAGATAAAGTACTGGAAATCTTGTACAAAAAAAAAAAAAAAAAAAAGGGATACATGGGAGCAAAAGTTAGCAATAGGAAGTCTGCCATAGAAAAAGGAAAAAAAGTACTTAATAACACCCTACAAACAAGGTTTACAAATACAGTCAACATGCACAATAATAAATGTAAAAATAGAAATATGCATTGCATAGGACAGCTAGCATAATTCAGATGCCTCAGAGTTCCTCTCTCACAAAAACGGGAATTTTCACTATCAATCAGATGAATAAATGACCCAGACATGTTCTCTGCATTCAATAGCTTCAGCAGTGCTTTGAAGTTCTTCAGTCTTTGATGATGAGGGGTGATGAAGATGATTAAGGGGGTGGAACATCTCCCTTATGAGGAGAGGCTGAGGGAGCTGGGTCTCTTTAGCTTGGAGAAGAGGAGACTGAGGGGTGACCTCATTAATGTTTATAAATATGTAAAGGGCAAGTGTCATGAGGATGGAGCCAGGCTCTTCTCAGCGACATCCCTTGACAGGACAAGGGGCAATGGGTGCAAGCTGGAACACAGGAGGTTCCACATAAATATGAGAAAAAACTTCTTTACGGTGAGGGTGACCGAACACTGGAACAGGCTGCCCAGAGAGGTTGTGGAGTCTCCTTCTCTGGAGACATTCAAAACCCGCCTGGACGCGTTCCTGTGTGATATGGTCTAGGTAATCCTGCTCCGGCAGGGGGATTGGACTAGATGATCTTTCGAGGTCCCTTCCAATCCCTAACATTCTGTGATTCTGTGATGAGGTCTACATACTTAGATAAAGTGTAGCATTTCCAGAGAGGCATACAGGAATTCAAAACAAATACAGCCCTTGCACAACTATGCAGTTGCACAGAATTCTTAAAAGGAAGCTCTGCTTGGAGGATTAGGGTCTTCTCAGCACCGTGAAATTTAATATGACAATATGGGTTGAAAGAAGAGAGATGACATTTCTGGTAAGGGGATTCATATGCACATTATGTAGGAGGAAGAGTCACAGAATTTTAACTGCTGACCTACACAGGGTCAGTTTTGTGGTTCAGGCACAAGAACAGGGCTACTGCTTCTAGGGGATCTGCGGCAGGATGTGAAAACTGAGCAGCGGCATCTGAGGCGTGATTCATTGGGTGTGCTGCAAAACAGTGCATGCTGCAGGGATCCGAGATGTTGAAGTGCAACAAATGGATCTGCAAAAAAAATAAAGTTCTTCAAGGTGCTCCTTTCTGAACCTTTTCCATTTCTTAAAATCTTTTAACAATGAGGACACCAGATTTATAAACATGGCATTAAAGCTACTTTTAGTACTGATGTTATATTCTTCCACAGCTTGCTAGCTTACAATATACCCCAAAGGTATTAGATCTTACAGACACAGCATGATAGAAGAAGTTTGTGTTAGATTACTTGTTCACTATGCAGCCTAGCATCTGTCAGAGCTGCCTTACTTACTATTTATTACCATAGGTGTGACCTTGTATTTGGCTGTATCTGAATGGTCCCATTTTGAAGCTGTAAGTCAGAGCACAACCAGGCCATCCCCTCACCCTGGCTGCCTGAGCTGCTCATCCATCAGCTCTTGAATCAACACTGTTTACAGCTCAGAATTTTAAGTTAAAGTGTCATTGTTTGCCTTAAAAATGCAGTGATGACTGGGAGGTGCTTATGAGCTCAGATATTTGTAAAGCTGGAATAAGACAGCAGCAGCTGCCAGTAGCCTTCACAGCTGTCCCAGGCTAAGCCATTCCTTTTTCTCCATCAGAGCCTTCAGTAAGTGAATCTGTCTGTTTCTGACCACTCTGTCCTCAGCTGTGTGTATAACTCTTCCAGGCTGAGTTATACACAGTTTTTATTCACAGAAATTTTACATTGACTTTCCAATCATTACCACAAATCCTAAATAGCATCAGTCCTACTCTTGATTTCTGCACAGTCATCCACTGATCGATAATTCCTTTTGAGCTACGCCGGTCACCCCATATCTGACCCACGCAGAGTGAGCTTTCTTCATAGAGTACAACACTGACTTTCCAGAAGAATACCTGAGAACTACCCAAGTATATTATATCTGCACCATTACCCTTAGGAGCAAACTTTGCAATTTAACAATAAATTAAACAACATTTTCCATAAAGCCATATCAGCTGCTACTGCCATATTCCCATCTTGTAATTCCTTATTGCATCCTGTATCAGCATTTATTGTCTGTGATTGATGTCAGGTAAATCAGTCTATTATTATCTGCGTTCTCACTTGTCCAATTTGAATACTTATAGTCAGTCTTACTGACTATACTTATACTTATTTGAATACTTATAGTCAGAATTTCTGCAACAATTTGAGCTTCATTAAAAATTAATATGGTTTCATGCTTCCTGAGATCACACATGTAAACTCCTTTAGGACTCTCAAATTCACATTCTTTAGGAACTGTGTATTTTAAAATATTTCTCTCTAAGAAAATTTGTTCAATATCCTTCTTAATAATGACCAGGAAGGCACTTAGTCATCATCATATGATACAAATACATCACACATTCTTTCAAGTGTAGAACAAATTTATTTATTAAACAAACTTCTTTGTATCAACATTTTTTTAAATCTAGATATAATAGGCCTATAATAGTGTTAAGGTTTACAAAACTTGAGCTGTTCCTAAAACTACCAACCATGCATATTCCTTGATGTTCTCATCCATTTTTCTATGCTTCATAACTTGTAATGATTGCTAGGTTTGCCTTTTTCCACTTCTTGTACGTATTTGATATTTCAAACTGCTGTGTTCACTTCCCCACTAACTAGAAATGTATTTTTCTGAATCTCCGCTCTTTCTTGATCACAATATCCTGACTTCTTTATAGACGTCTTCGTCTTTATAGACTCCCTCTACTTTGATACAGTTTTTCTATGTAATTTTTCTTTTCACTCAAGTCATTCATTTTCCACAGCTTTTTTGGGAACAGGTCAAAACATGTCTTGGGAACAAGAAGACATAGCCAGTGTCCACGTGTGTGTATATAGGATGGACTGTAACCTTGTTTGCACATACTGAATGTAGCCATATTGAAATACTCAGGCAAGCACTGACTTTCATTCTAGCAATTATCTTCACCATAATAAAGTATGAAGTTGTTAGTTTCCCTAATATGATCTTTTTTGGTCAGAAAATCATTAGCTAGGATTTTTAGGAACTCTAATAATGCTTTAGTGCATAGCTCCAAGTTATATGTCTGAAGTTCCTCATAATAACAACGTAATTTTCTTTCCCAAAATTATGAGCAGATATTGAAAGAAAAAGTTATCTTGTTCTTTAGTCTTGACTGCTGTGTGAGAGACCCTCATTGGTAAACCCATTTTAGCCTTATTCCTATTACATTGATCCATATGCAGTTACTTTGCTATGAATATGAGAAGTGTAAAACTGTATTCAAGACTCCATTTCCTCATTTATTACTCAATCCCTGGTGGGCCAAAACCTCTGCCAGGGCAAGGTCCTTGATTACTTACAGGAACTAAGGCAGTCTAACCTTTTAACTCCGTTAAGAATGGCCTCTCAAGACCCTGGAAGATATTTCCTTCTGGACACAATCCTTCAAACCTCTGGAAATGGAGAGAAGGAATTGAGATGTGACCTGACACACTTTTGCCTCTAACTCATGACTAAGAAAAATAAACTGAGTGGGTTTTTTCTTTCACACCTTCTTTCCAGCCTGGGAAGTTGCCCTCAGTGCCCAACCGTTCTTCTGGAATCACTGGGGTGGAGATGTTTAAAAAAAATAAAAGCCCTTGGCAAATATAATGAGAATTGGGATAAAACCTGACAAGTGGGCACTATTGTTGGGCTGAGCATTGTTCAGACTGAGATCAAAATAGCACAAGGCCAATGAAAAGAAGCTGAACCCCAAATTTTCGTAAAGCAAACTATGCAAACTGAAATCTCATTGAACTTCTTTTCAATTCACAAAAAAACCTGAAAGAATCAAAACCGCAGTGAACAGTGGTCTATGCTTAATCTGATGGCCACAAGAGGGTACAATTTGTAAATTGTGAATGAGTATAACAGTCCCGGGGAAGTTTCTCTAAGTGACATCAAACTTTTTTGAAGTCACAAAAATCCATCTCCAGAACTGCCTAAGAGAAATTCTGGCACAGCCCCTCCCCAGGCGCATCCCCGCGGGGGCTGCACGGGTCGCCAAAGGAAGGCGATGAGCATCTTGCTGTGCACGTGCTGCGTGATGGTGTCCCTTCAGCAAGGCCTGTAATCTGCAGTGCTCAGACAACTGAATCTTTCCAAACCTTTCACTGCATTAGCCAAGAACACCATACCAAGAACAACTCAGCACAACATACCTTCAGCTACCTTGTGACGCGTAATTAATTCTGGGGTGAAAGCTCATAATCTGTGGGTTTGGCTCAAACCAGCCCCAGTATAACTCACTTTGACAAACAAATATCAACACTTATTTGAAAGTATAAAATAAAAATAAATCGATCTAATTGAGTATATAAATTGCAATGAGCTCCCATGTACTAAGCATATCTAGAATATACTCTGAAACGGACCCTCTCATGCAGTGGTGTGTCTGTGGGGTCCCAAATGCACTAGTGTTTTTGCATATTTTAGGGAAATCTGTCAAACATATGTTCAGATGTTGGCAGCAGTGGCAAAAGCAGAGACTCGACAGCTTCTGTTTGTTATTGCAATTGTTAGATCCTATCTATCTCTGTCTGCGGAGATCCAACAGCCGCTCAACCAGGAGCTGTTTAACTTTTGGATCACTCAGCTATGCGTGACAGGAAAAAAAGGAAAGAAAAAAAACTCTTTTGCGAGAGGACCGCTCCAGCTGTGCTCAACAAAGCAAAGACACCCCGAAACACGGTCCCAGTTGGAACCCAGGGAGGTGAGGGGCGGTGGCAGCTCCCCGAGGACCCCTCTGCGCTGGGACCCGGGGCCGCGCGTTTGCCCCCCCGCCCCGCCCCGCGCGGCGCGCGGCTGCCGGCGGCCCCTGCCTCCCCGCCGCGGTACCTGTCACCTCCCGGCCCCGGCAGCACCCGGCGGTGCGAGCGCGGGAAAAGCCGCCGCCGGGCGCGGCGGGCAGCGGGGGCCTGGGGCGCGCCGCCCCTCCGCTCCCTGGACCCGCGGTAACGGCCCGGGCCCCACGCCTGTCCCGCCCGCGCAGTCCAAGAGCGATCCCGGCAGGGCGCTGCGTGGGGGCGGTGCTGGGCGCGGCGCAGGGCGCGCTGCTGTACAACAGGGCTGCCAGGACCTCCCGAAGCCCAGCAGCGCGTGCTCGCCCGTGGGCGCGAGCGCGTTCCCAACCCGCTGCCCGCTCGGGGCAGCTGGCCCTTTAAATGCTGGCGGGCGGCCCGTGCCGCCGCTGGTTGGGAGACCCCGCGCCTCCAGTGAGAGGTGAAACCAAGATGGCGGCCGCGCAGTGACTGAGGCGGAGACGGAGCCGGAGCCGGTGGGAGCCGGGCAGAACGGACCGCGCTGCACCGCGCCGTCGCTGCTTGCCCTCTCGGCAGGGCAGAGCGCCTCGCTGCCTGCTGGGCTGCTGAGTGCCTGGAGCACAGCCACGTCGTAGGGCGTGCTGAGGAGTCGGGACTGAGTCGCCGCAGCACTGGGAGGAGGAGGAGGAGGAGGAAGAAGAATATGGCGGCGGAGTCGGGCTGGGAGTGAAGCCGCCGCCTGCGACGGGAGCCCATGGGGGAGACGGGGCGCTGAGCCCGCCCGCCCGCTTCATCCCGCCCCGGGACAGGCAGTGCCCGCAGGCCCCGGCCAGCCCCGGCGGGAAGGAGGGCGGCTCCTGGAAGCCCCGCGCTGACGGACGGCGAGCGAGGGGCTTCGGGCCTGGGCAGCTGCTGCACAATAGAGCCGATCTCCAGGCCGGGGCGAGCGGCCCCTCTCCCGCCTGCTTCCCTCCGCCTGCTTCAGCCCGGCCTCGCCAGTCTCCCGCCTGCTTCCCTCGCAGGGCCCCGGCCTCCGGGGTCGCCTGCTCCTGTCACCCCGGGCGGCTGCCCGCTGTCGCCCGTGCCATCTGCTGTCCACTGCTGTTTCTACTCCCGTGGATCCACTTCTCCAGGATCCCTTCTTCACCGCCTCTCCTGCCTGCCCTTCACCCTGCAAAGAGCCTCTCTTCTCTCTGCGGTTCTCCCCTGCGTAGGCTTACTCGCTTTTTGTGCAGCGCCTGACTGTGCCTGGAGCAGCTCCCCTTTCACATCTTCACCTCTTCTTGTTCCCCTTCTTCCCCTGCGCCCCCCAACCCTCTGTTACCCTCAATAATGAGGATCTCATTGGAGAACTGAAGAGGAGTGAGAAGAGCTTGCTTGGCGTGCCTGTGTGGGGCTGCTACCTTCTTTCCCGCTCCCCTCCTTTGAGGGGGGCCTAGCCCCCGGCCAGCCCCCTGCTCCTCCAGCAATTGCACACCAGAGTGGTGGCTGTGGTGTGGCAGGCGGCAGGATGACTGACACCCGGCGGAGGGTGAAGGTTTACACGCTAAATGAGGACCGCCAGTGGGATGATCGAGGCACAGGGCATGTGTCCTCTTGCTACGTGGAGAGGCTGAAGGGCATGTCCCTGCTAGTCAGGGCAGAGAGTGATGGTAAGTGTGTATGTCTGAAGGTACCATCTTTCCTCATCCTACACAGAAAAGGAACTGGGCTTAGCTTTGTGTCAGTTGCCTTAATGTTTTGCTGTGTAATTCAAATGTGATTCCTAAAAGCAAGTAGGCACTAACCGTGGTTCATTTGTGTTAGGCCAAGTGAAAGAAATGGAAGATTGCCATCAAGTGCAAGCATAGTAGGCACTTGGTTCATAGTGAGTACACAGTGTTGCATACAAAATACGTTCAGTCTTGTATGGGTTTGGATATCTAGTGATCTATCACTACATGCCCAATGTACTCCAGTTTCAAAACTGATCGTTGTGATGTAGCCTTGCTTAGATGTTTCTGGAAATTGTGCCTTCATGAAAAGAGTTGTTCAAAACTTAGATCATGTTTTTTAGGATAAATTTTTAAACGGTTGTTGGATGGCTAACACCCCCCCCCCTTTTCTTTGGTAGCAAGAATTACGCAAGACATTCTAAAAGCTATCAACAGTTATCTAAGTACAGTTGTTACAGTCGTAAAGACGATACAGTGGACAGAACAGCATTTTCAGAGATGCTTTTTTTAAAATGGAATGGTAGTTCTCAGGCCTTAGGCAGTTCTAGATCTTCCTGTAAATAAATTTAAAACGATGCATTATCAACCTCCTTCACAGTTTCTGATAACCTATGATAATAGTATAGGTTGAGGAGTAGTATCTACCCCTGTAGCTACATGTTTGGGCTAGTCTTGATTATTGGTTAAGTGAGTTCACGACTTCTGTGATCAGAGTAGATTTTAAAATGTATACTTTGCAATATCTCGCATGTACCATTTTGCTAGTAAAGTCTGTCAGTGCATGACTTACTACTTCATTACGTATATACTGAATCTAGTGACTTGTAGATGTAGTTGTAGCTTGTGACTGTCAACAGACCTTGTAATTTTCTTTATTTGGCTTTTTCATTGTAGGAACTAGGATGAAAAGCAACTTGAGAATCATTAATTCTTACTGTTTGAGAAAGTTCTGACAAACTGTACAATAATTTCTACAGCAAAGATCATAAACTGATATGGAGGAATCAAACTTTCATCTGAGCAGGATTTTGATAAATGAGCTTCAGACAAGCATGAATCTCAGGGTTTTGTAGTTTCTTGATTACACTTTAAGAAGTTAAATTGATACTTGATTTTATTTATTTTACACTGAAGAAGGTGCATTTATGGTTTGGCCAACTTCATAGTGTAAGAAAAAGCATTCAAAATGGAAATAGACTTAGTTTAATTTCAACATGAGGAGGGGAGGTGAAAAGAAGGTTATCATGAAATTTTTAGGCTAATCTTTACTGCATGTTTTGTTGTAGATGCAGTACTTGCTGTCTACATGGCTGCTGTGCTCATGTTTAGAAACTCATGTCTTTTATACACTAAACAATTCCTGATTTTTTTTTCTTTTTAGAAAAGAAAGCAAAAGAAGTGCAGTTCCTAACCTGCTTGTGAAGAAATAGCCCATTCTAACTAAAATCCCTTTATTGACTTTCAGTGGGATACGTATGCTTAAGACTGATTAGAACCTGAATTGGGCTGTTGTTGCCAGCTTATTTGTTGTAAAACGAACATCTGTAAGAAGGAAAATAATTTGGTATAAATGATCCCAAAACAAAGATGAAGTCATTACTTTGTGTTCCATAGCTAAGATACTCTAATCAAAGCAGAACTGGCTGAAACTTACTGATTGCAGCTAATACACAGAAGTATATTTGATAGGATACACACATTAGACTCCTCTCAAACAGATACATGTACTTCAAGAGTATTGAATAATATACAGAGCTTAAGTTCTTAATTTAGTAGGTAGTATCAGTCCTGGGTAAATGTGCACCCTATTAATAGGCTAGTTTTTCTAACTTGCTTGTGTAAACACCTCATAAAATGTGATTTATATTTTGTTTACTCCCAGTGTCAATTGTTTGTGGGCTAATTTTGAAGGCAAATAGAGTCATTTTTACATGTGAGCAAATGGTTTGGAAAAAGGTAACACCAGACGTGTTTTAGACACTATGCAATTTGTGTGTTCTTGTGCATGCTTTTTTAACTAAATTAAGTAGTTGACTGTGATTTTTTTCTTTTTCTAGTTATCAAAAACATACTGAACCTGACCTATACGCCATTTGCCTTCATGTTTCCATTGCGTTCTTGTATTGTCTTTCTTTGTCAGCTCCTCCTCTTTCCACAATGAAACTTCTTCCTTCCTCCTTTTCTAAACCAGCTTTTCCTAGCATTTCAGCTGAGATTCATCCTGTGCACACTGGCATGTTCTCACTGACTTACTGCAGGAAGCTGACTGAAAACCTCGGGATCTGCCTGAAGCTGAAGGCTCTGTTTCCTGAGTGGGGGAGGCCGTGGGGGGTGTTAGCAGTAGTTCCTCGTGTGTATGGGAAATTCCCACTCCTGTTAAAGGGCCAGTTCAGCTGTGTACAGAGCAACGGCAGATTACCAGAGGAGCAGCCAAGTTCAGTTGGCTTACCATGAGGGCTGGCACATAGTTCAGTCTTTGATTGTGCAGCTGTGGCTTGGTGTAGCTCCGTGGCTGCTTTGCAAGTGGTTGAGATGTTATGGCAGGGTCAGGGTGTTCAGATAAGGGAGCTACAATCAGTATGTCAAGTCTAAGGTAAGCTATCAGCTGGAATTGAAGCAATAAGAACTGAATAAGAGTGCAATTTTTTTATCTATAGGAGTGTTTTTTTTCTTGGGTTGATGTTTTTTTTAACACCATCTTAAAAGAATTTAGAGCAAATGAGTGATTTGTGTTGCTGAGATGTTGTTAATGCTCCCAGGCACTAAACTTTAAGAGTCATTGCAGGCAATTTGGAGTGATCTATTACAGTAGAGAAATATCATAAACTGCTTTCAGATCAGATATGCTTTGAAATAGAGAATTGTATTTCTTTTTTTTTTTTTTTTACACTTAAACAACTGTTAACTTTTTTACTTAAAACCCTGAAGAGTTTTTTTGTGTGATTCCTAGTTGCAGTGTGTTCTACTTGAGTTGCAGTAGAGCAATAGTGAACTCTTGCAAATGATCACCTTCCACATGAGCTTCTGTGTATAATCAGAAGCCTTTGATTTCTTACCTTTTTCCTCATGTGGCATTTTAGGCTGCTGTGGCCTGCCTCTTTCTTAAAATATCTGTGTGCTTCTAGATTTTCACTGCATGGTTTCAGACCTCTTTTTGTTTTTGTTCTGAGCCCAGATGACTGGAGCGACCTCTAAAATGAACTTTTCTGTTCAACTAACTTGGGTTAATGTGAAGGCTTAAACTTTTAATTAAAGCTTACTAGTCCTTTAACTAAACTTTTTGTCGAGCTAAAATGAGCTCCCCTATTGGAGGCCATATTTGCCAGCTATCTTTCAGGAACTATCTAATCACTTTTATTCAGAAGCTGTAGTTTGCCACTTTTGCATTCTGTATGTTAATGACTACTGCCACAGGGTAGGCATCCACATTGTTGTTTCTTTAGACTAGGTATCAGTAACCCCTTAATACTGGCAGAAGGCTTAGCCAAAAGTTGACTTAAGTTTGCTCAAACTCAAGGGATTAATTTTATTTATTTATTTTTAGGAAAGCAACACAGAAAATTTTGTGGTTATGTACTTACCTTAGGTTAAAATGAAAAAAACATGGGGGATGGGGGGGATTTTTGTTTGTTTTCTTCTGGTTCTGCCCTCTACATGATGTTTGGGTGTGACCTTCCAAAAATGTGTTAGACTGAGGAACAGTCTCTTGTGAATGCAGAGTGCATTCTTGGACCTCGACACCAAGCTGGGTGGGAGTGTTGATCTGCTGGAGGGTAGGAAGGCCCTACAGAGGGATCTGGACAGGTTAGATAGATGGGCCGAGACCAACGGCATGAGGTTCAACAAGAACAAGTGCCGGGTCTTACACTTCGGCCACAACAACCCCATGCAGCGCTACAGGCTGGGGGAAGAGTGGTTAGAAAGCAGCCCGGTGGAAAGAGACCTGGGGGTGCTGATTGACAGACGGCTGAACAGGAGCCAGCAGTGTGCCCAGGTGACCAAGAAGGCCAATGGCATCCTGGCCTCTATTAAGAATAGCATAGCCAGCCGGTCTAGGGAAGTGATCATCCCTCTGTACTCGGCACTGGTGAGGCCGCACCTTGAATACTGTGTCCAGTTCTGGGCCCCTCACTTCAAGAAAGATGTTGAGGTGTTGGAACGAGTCCAGAGGAGGGCGACCAAGCTGGTGAAGGCTCTGGAGGGTCTGACCTATGAGGAACGGCTGAGGGAGCTGGGGTTGTTTAGCCTGGAGAAGAGGAGGCTCAGAGGTGACCTTATTGCAGTCTACAACTACCTGAAGGGAGGTTGTAGTGAAGTGGGAGTCGGCCTCTTCTCCCAGGCAACTAGCCATAGGACAAGAGGACACAGCCTCAAGCTTGGCCAGGGGAGGTTCAGGTTGGACATTAGGAAGCATTTCTTCTCAGAAAGCGTTATTAGACATTGGAATGGGCTGCCCAGGGAGGTGGTGGAGTCACCATCTCTGGATGCATTTAAGAAAAGACTGGACATGGCACTTAGTGCCATGGTCTAGTTGACAGGGTGGTGTCAGAGCAATGGTTGGACTCGATGATCCCAGAGGTTTCTTCCAACCTGATTGATTCTGTGATTCTGTGACTCTGAGCTGTTTCCTAAGCTTCTGTGGATTGGTTTCTGTAATTCAGAAGCAGCAGAACCGACTGCAGAACTTAAACCCCTGTGTGTGTCTTGCAAAAAACAGCTCTTGGATTGAAATTTTCATTTAAACATAAACGTGTTTATACTGGTGAGGAGTAATGAGCGATACTGTACCTCTTGTCCTTTTGAGGAAGGACCCACAGAACAGTTTGATGGGAGAGGAGCAGTATTCTGTATCAGCAGGTCTCCTCCATATGCGTATATGTAAACAAGTCTGCAGATTTGTTGTTTAAGGCTACTGGATTAGGATATTTGATGTTCTCTAAATATCTTTGAAAATAGCATTGTATATCTGTATGTAATCTCTTTGGAGCAAGTGTTTCCCTGTACACGCATTTCTTTCACAGCACAGACCGGTGTTCTAACAGAAAGACCCAGCTGTGCTGTATTGCATTACAGTGGCAAATCACAGAATTCTGCAAATCAATGTTTTCTTCTTTATAGGTGGTTTCAGATGTTACTTTCTGGCACCAATGTTTTAGTTACCTTTACAAATTCATTCAAGGCTATACTTCAGAAAATAACTAGATTTGCATAATTTTGGGGGGTTTATTAAAACCATAGCTTGTATTAAGGTGAGTTTTCAGGTCTTGCCTAAATTTGAATTGAGTCATTGGGTCAATGAAGATAAAATTTTTTTGGTATATTTTTATAAAGTAAACTGGGTAGTCTTAATGTATTGTAGGATAGTACCAAGAGAAAAAGACCTACATAGAAAGTAATTGCTTATGATAAGTGCAAGAGTAAGCATCTTGAACTGTATTTAGGAATCAATATTGATACTGACTTTGAATAGAGAACTTTATTTGCGGTATGTTAGATTTATGTAACCTTTTTCTAAAGAATATCTTTGTGTTACGGTCATCTGTTACTGTTGCGTAGTTCCCAGAAGCAAGTAACAGAGCCAAAGACTGCCTCATACTGGGAAGGGGCCTGATCCTGTAAAACTTTCTGCGTGAAAATAAACTCACTGAAGTAACTAGTAGAATAGTCACTGGTTTTGCATTGTTGAATGCTTTTTGGGGAACAAATTGCGCAAATGGAGCATCAGATTCTGCAGAAAGATGGATTCGGGGCCGTTATAGAGCACAGTTTAGGCTTCAGTATGTTTCTATCTCCAAATTCATGTTTTTCTAGTTACTGTCTGGAATGGTGAGGAATAAGTTGAATCATGTGGTAATGAGAAGCAAGTCAAGCCTTATAAGGCTTGATTTGTCTTTCCTGCAAGCATCAGGTTTAGTAGAAGAGAAGAAATGCTCTTTTGTGATAAGTCCAGTAAAGAGGTCATTCTCTAATGTCTGCTTCTAGCCTGGAAGATGAAATGTTTGCATTCAATTGTCTTCAAGATTCTTTTGTTTAAATAGTATTTTGTCAAATGTGGTGTTCAAGTTATGTATGATATTCTGCTAATTTCCATATATGTAGATCTCTATTCAGTACTTAAAATATAATGTTGAAATTAGAAATTGCTTTTAGTTCTTAGAAGATTCTAATTCGTATTTGCTGCTATTAAATATTTCTAGACAGTGAAGATTTTTCTAGAAGTTAATCAACCAAGTTAGTAGCACAAAATAATGTTCTAAAACTTCATGTAGTTGAAGCTGAGGCTTTGAAACTGAAAGTAAGATTGAAGTGAAATACTGCCTATCACTGATCGTCATGGAGAAGGGAATGTTGTTTTTAGATGTTCACTAGGCAAACCCAAAATTCAAAGCTTGAGACCATGGCCTAAGTACCACAGTGTATTGGATTCATCAGTAAAGCTCATCTTAGATGTTTTCCTTCTCTTTCCTGCCTTATAGTTTGTGATTTTTATTTTTTTTCTTTAGTTATTCTGTCACACTTAAGCAAATAAGCTGCTTTGTTAACAGAGCTGATGCAGATTAGAAAACTGGAAGAACCCTTAAAAAAAGAAAGGGTAGTATATGTGGGCTGGGGGGGGAGATTGCTTTTTCATTGTGTCTTGTTTTCCCTTGAGGGCTATTTAGTTCAGTTTTGGTGGATTGTATCTTAGTTTGTAAACAGCTCTTACTGCAGGGGCAATTGAGAGGGGGCGATAGCTTCTCAAGCCAACTTTATTAGTGAAGGCTGCTTCTTGTAGAACAACAGACTTAGAAATTGGGAAGAAGCAGCCATCACAGGTAAGTTACTTTGTTAATTAAAAAAAAATTAATTGTATCTGATTATCACATACACAGTAAGCTAATGAATATCAAAATCCTTGGTAAAGCTTCTAAATTCATGAAGTAATAACCTTTCTTATCAGACAGCAAACTGTTCTGATAATTATGTAATTTTTAAATGATACACCACTCTTTCAGCAAGTGAAGTTCTGTGATCTGGTTCTTCAGTCTCTCTTCCCTGGCCTCCCCCAACCTAACATCTTCATCAGTGACGTAGACAGTGGGATGGAGCACACCCTCAGCAAATTTGCAGATGACACCAAGCTGAGTGGTGTGGTTGACATGCCTGAGGGATGGGATGCCGTCCAGAGGGACCTGGACAAGCTTGAGAAGTGGGCCTGTGTGAACCTCATGAGGTTCAACAAGGCCAAGTGCAAGGTGCCGCGCTTGGGTTGGGGCAACCCCCAATATCAGTACAGGCTGGGGGATGAAGGGATTGAGAACAGCCCTGTGAAGGGCTTGGGGGTACTGGTGCGAGAAAAACTGGACGTGAGCTGATAATGTGCGCTCACAGCCCAGAAAGCCAACCATATCCTGGGCTGCATCAAAAGCAGCGTGGCCAGCAGATCGAGGGAGGTGATTCTGCCCCTCTACTCTGCTCTCATGAGAGCAGTGCTGGCCTTATTGCGGCCTTTCAGTACTTAAAGGGGGCCTATAAGAAAGACGGGGACAAACTTTTTAGCAGGGCCTGTTGTAATAGGACAGGGGGTAATGGTTTTAAACTAAAAGAGGGTAGATTTAGACTAGATATAAGGAAGACATCTTTACGATGAGGGTGGTGAAATGCTGGCACAGGTTGCCCAGAGAGGTGGTAGATGCCCCATCCCTGGAAACATTCAAGGTCAGGTTGGACAGGACTCTGAGCAACCTGATGTAATTGAAGCTGTCACTGCTTATTGCAGGGAGGTTGAACTAGATGACCTTTAAAGGTCCCTTCCAACCCAAACTGTTCTATAATCTTCTATTAGTCAGTAGCAGTTCTTCAGGAAAGGAGTGTGGATTTTTTTTTTTTTTTGTAAATGTAACGTATGAGATTGTGGATGGTGATACTTTGTAAACAAACATTGCTTTGGGGTAGTTTTTGCTGTGGGTTTTATAATTGGTATACTCTTCAGATAGTAAAAACTAGCTAGTCATTGTTGATTCTGCTGTGAGGTTTGGAAGTACAATTTTCAAGTCCAAGTATGTTTTTCAAGCCCAAGTAATTTGTTTTCTTGTCCTGTCTTCAAGTTCTTAAGCTTGCATATTTGAGGTGCTTGAAGCCTTTTAGTCTTTCTTTAGCATATATTTTGTGAGGATATTTGGCAAATATTCTAGTAATATAAATATAAGACTGCCTTAGAACTGTAGCTGTGAAACTGAGAAGTTGAGACTTTTCTTAAAGAAAGTTTGGACTTTCCTTAAAGAATAAATTTAAGCAGGTAAATGAATGGAGAAGTGCCTGTTTAAAGGGGGCTTGTAGCCTTGTGTTTTAGTTACAAGACTGACTATGCAAGTTAATTTATCGGTACTTCTTCATGTATGTTGAGTGAAGCTCTGCAGATTCATAAATTTAAGTCATGGCTCTAAAGAGTCCCTCATGCACTGGCATTTGTGCAGCTGAGCAGCAAGGAGGATGAGGGAAGCGATTGGACCAAAAATAAAAGCAGTTTTAAGGATTGTTTTCACCTAGATCAACCCTCTGAACCATTTAAATGTGACATGCATCAACACTAATGCTTATGCAAAAGGAAGGGCAAGAAGACAGACATGAGAATGGAATTGCTGTTCTGTGTCTTAAATCAGTATAAGCACCTGTGAAATTGTTCCTAAGTTTATCATGTCTAAAGTTTTTTGGTATTGGCAGTCACAATGGTTGCTGCTCTAGGCATTAGTTTTAGATATGCTTTCCAGCAAACTAAAATAAGTGTTTTAGCTAAACTTTAAGAGCAAATACCACATGATTAGCAAATTTTGTACAAAACAGCTGTAGGTGATCTATGGAATGGCATTGTGATGCTTTCTGTGTGCTGATTTTTTGCAGTCTTTATAATCCCTAAAAAATTTTCTGCAGAAAAGTCGTTACTCAGAATAAGAAAGAGGTTAAAATTCCAGTCCTCAGAACACTCTTGAATGTTCTGTACTTTGTGAACAATATCTTCGAGGGAAAAATGAAATAAAGCTGTAGAATATGGGTTTAATGGGCTTATTGTTGTGAGGAAAGTTGTTAATACCTACTTGAGGAAAGAGTGGTCAGAAAATTCATGTTGAGACTGGAATTTTAGTACACATGTAAATAAGTGGAACTTTTTTTTTCTAGGCTCTCTTCTTTTGGAGTCCAAAATTAACCCGAACACCGCGTACCAGAAGCAACAGGTAAACATTTTTTTTTTCCTCACGTTTAAAGGCAGGTTCTTTAACTTCAGCAATACAGTCATTTTTTGCCTCTATTGCAAATTACGTTGTATGTTCTTGAACCAAAGATAGGAGGCAAAGTAGTTCTCAACATTTTTGTGCATTCCGTGATACATGTGTGTTATTTCTCTGCATTTTTTGTGAGGTTATATAGATGACTTGCACTCTGGTTTACACCAAAAAACGCTTTGGGAGAGAAGGGCAAAGCATAGTTATAAAAATCAAAAAGTAGCTGAGGTTCCTGAGGATTATAGTATCTGAAGCTTAATATCATCTGGCTTTTTTTCTTCTTTATATTTCAGATACTACAACTTTCAATGTATTTTATTTAAGAGAAGACTAGGAGGCTTTAAAGCTATTTACATGTTTACCTTTGTTTGGCTTTTACTTGGAAGATGGATAAGGGTTGCTACTGCTTCAAAGCATTCTGTATACCTAAAAGCAGCTTCTCACCTCTAATTTACACCTTGCCTCAATTATTTAAGCCATACTTTGTGAGCCCCTAAAGAATGCCACTGAGATGGGCGAGAAGTGAAGCGTAGGTCCTGCACTTTATTTGCTATTCTTATCTCACAAATGCTGGGAATTACCGTTGGAAGTTTAGAAATGCTGAACTAGATTGTATTTTGTTGCCTCTCTGATCAGCTCAGGCTTGCTAAAATCCTGTCAGGTACAGTTAATGCATTAAAACACTCTTCAGTCTGCAGCTTTAATAGTTTATTACAAGCATAAACATGCTGTAGTTTTGCTCACCGGCAGTCCCAGTGGTCGTGTGGCTGCAGCTGTTTGTAGGATTGTATGTTTAGCTGAATGGGAAGAACCAGTCTGGGTTAAAAAAACCTGTATCTGCCACTTGATGTAATTCATCATGCACTATATAAACAGTCTGTACTGAGCAACTGATAAGGCCAATGTAGGGTGGAGAATCAATTGCAGGGAGTAAGAAAGAACAAGACCAGCAAAAATGCTAAGCAAACTTAAGTCTTAGTTGTAATCCTGACTAGCTTGAGGTCGTGGTTCTATGATACAGTAACTGAAGCTTTAGGACTCCTAAAATGACATTGATATTTCACGGCTCTATGGCATAAAGTGCTGATCTGTTGTAAACTTGCTTTGCTGGTTCAAACCTGTTTCAAAGAGCATTGAGGGGTGAGCTTTGTATCAATATGCTTTATGCCAGATAAAACATGAAGTCTGCTTAAAGTAGGCATAAAATTGTAAGATTTGTGCAAACCACCACACATGCCTGTCAGTGCAACAGTATTTCGAATCTGTGCTCATTGCTGCTCTGGGTCAGACATGTATTGTCATCTAGCACTGCACAAATCCAATACTGGTGGTTGTGAAAACATGGTTACAGAAATAAAAATATTAAACATGAATCTGTCCTGTTGGAACAGCACTGTACGTTTTCTGTGCTGGAGAAGGAAAAGTGCTGTTCTTAAAGCTTTCAAATGCTGCATATACAGCAATTTATATTTGCAGGTGGATTGTTCGTATTATTTAAGCAAAGCAGCCTCTAACATAGATTAAGTGTAGGGCTCCACCCTGAGCCTTAGAAATACCAAATCTTTCTTGGTGCGTGTATTAATCCTACTTTGTAGCACTTATCTTTCAGGTGAGGCCTGCTTAGCCTTTCCCTTTGTAAAAGTCAAGTTCAGAATTTAAACTTGATTCCATATGAGCTAAGCTTGGAGCTTAGCAGCTGAAAGAAAGAGTTGCTTCCTTCCAGCTCTGCTTGTAGAACCCTGAACTGTCTGAACTCACTAAACCATAAGAAAATCAACTCGGTACTCCAAAACCCGCCTCAGAAACTGGTAGCTCTCTATGTCAGCAGAAGTTTCAAGCCACCTCACACAAGATCCATTTGTGGAACTGTGGGATGGAAGAATGAGTGAGATCTTTCCTTTTTGCCTGCAGAATGCCATTTAGGTCACCTCAGCTGCTAGTGAAATTGCAGCCTGAGATAGAAGACTTACTTTTGAGTTTGTCTGCAGTTGTGGGTTGTGCTTATAAAATTTAAAGAAAAATCTCCTAGAAATGTAAGACTTAAAACTTCAAAGTAACTTTCCAATGTTTTGGTCTTACCAGCCGTTTATCTCAGAATTTTGTTGTGAGGGTGAACCTCCATTCCATTTTAAAGGGGTACGTAACAGTACATCTGTTTTTACAGTGACGTACTTAGCATGTGTCTTGTAGGCACTTCGGATATCTAATGGGATAAGTGGATGAGTTCTGACTTTTGTCTAGGCTGACATGAGGCTTGTAAGAAGAAACAATCTTTTATTGGACCAACTAATATTTGTGGTTGGAAGGAAGAAGAGATGTGTGATAGATAAGCTCTTGGGGGAACTTGCTATGCCAGTTGCTTTGTGTTCTTCAACAAACCTATAGACACCTTTGTGATAAACAGTGAAGTTCTTCCACTTGTGAAAGAACCTTCTACCTATGCTGCACTATTAGTGCAAGTGTGAAACAGATTGTCTCATTAATTGTTGATATCACAAATTATGCAATCTGAGTATACATATATATATTTTAATGATAACTGTCACAGCTTAGATCATTATTTGTCAAAATAATAGTCTGAAGACCTGAGTACAAGTTTGCCTTGCTGCCTCTGTTTTCTTGGCATGTAAAACATCATGGAAACTACCAAAAAAAAACCAACCCAAAACAACAAAATCCGTACCCTGTGAACCTGAGCTTTGAGTAAAATTTTGTCAAATTGTCTGCTTTTGCTTTCTTGGGGTTTGGGATTGAAAGCAATGGCTGCCCTTTATTGTGGAGTAGTCAGGTCTCTGTGTGCATGTAAATATTGATCTAATTGGTGGTAGATAAAACTGTCTGCTTTTCATTTTGGAGAGGAAGAACACTTGGTTGATCTTGAGATCTGCTTGTGGACTCATTTTTCATACATCGACACAATCCTGAGATACTTCAGCTTGCACAATCTAGTCCCAGGTCTTCCCAGATTTACCTGCCATCTAGAGATTTGAAATAATTCCTTAAAGCATGAAACACATAGACAGTATTTTAACTACCTTTTCACCAGTCAGATAAATTAGATTAGTCTTTCTGTCACAATGAAGAGTCATTTTCTGCTCTGTGTTCAAAAAGAAAGATATATCTCTGTGTCTGATTCTGTAACATAGAATTGCTACCCATGGAAGTTTTTGGATGCCTGAACCATGTACTTCCTGGCAAACTCATCCTTACTTATACTAGAACTAGAAGAAAGGAATCTGTATGAGGAAAATAAGCTAGAAACAAAACAACTTGAGAATCTAATGTCCCATGGCTCAGAAAAGGAACTAATATTTCTTAAGGTACTATTTGTAGGCAGAAGATTTCTTCTGAAAAAGCAGAATGTGCATCAGTACAGCGGCTTAGCCTCCTGACCTGTATTCTTGTTTAGGGCTACATGTGAAATTTTATTGGTATTCTTATTTTAAAATGTTACAATAATGGTCCTGTACCTTTGGCATGGAATATACTGGATTCAATTATGGGTAAGTAGCACACAGCTTAAAACAAAGTTTTGTTTAGTAAGTGGAATTTAGTTATACTATGGGTTGCTGGACCACTCATAGAATACTTAGTTTTCCTCTTCTGTTGTTGATTGTTTTCTTTATATACTAGTAAAAGTATAAGATGTCCCTGCCTGTGGCAGGAGGGTTAGAACTAGATGATCTTTAAGGTCCCTTCCAACCCAAACCATTCTATGATTCTAAGATATTTTAATTGTAATGTCCTGGTGAAGTCAGTTCACACACTTCAATCCATTCTCCATTTTTTACGTTTGGTTTTTTTTTTTTAAAGGCATTAAAATGACACAATTCCGGAATGCTAGTGACAGAGGTGCTGTTCTTAAACAAGTGATCTTTATTCAGGAAATGAACAATTGCTCTAGTGTTTTAGGACAACACACCTCTTCCTATGCAACCTGAAAGGAGAAATAAACTCCTCATACATAGCATTTATCTAGGGAAAAGGTGATTCAGGTGTGGACTGGGGTATGTACTTTTCAATGTACTTTGGCAGTGCTTTAGCAATAGAACAGTAAAGACTTATATCCTCAACTTTATTTTAGATACATCCGTGTACATCCTGTAACCCAGTGATGAAGTATGTATTGCATCCCTTTTTGTGCCTGAAACAAGGAAGACTTGAGTTGCTTACAGCTTCCAGCTACAAAGTCTTGCCCCTGCACTAGAAACTTCAGTGTCTCATGTCCTCTGCTTCTGCAGTACATTTTTCAGTTCCTTACAAGAATACAAAGCTTAAATTCATCCAGAGTACCATCTACTAGCTATGTAGCTTGAAGGTGGCTATCCTTGAATGATGGAGAGCAGAAAAAGCTAAATTTTGAAAAGATCCAAAAAGGCAACTGGCAGAATACTCAGAGAAGATGCACTTCCTGCCCTTGCTGTCAGGACAAGCGAGCCAACAGTGAAACTATTTCAATAAAATTTGTGCCTATTGTAGCTAAGATAGTAAGGAAAAGCGTGTGGTTTTGTGGGGTGAGGGGAGAAACAAGGGGAGTGACCGCTGTTGGTTTTGGGGTGGGTTGGTTCATCCATTTTAAATGATCACATGTTCCTTTATCTTCATGCATGTTTTCCTGTGAGATGTAATTTTTCTTCTGTTTCTGGGTATAGTCACTAGGGCAGTGAGTCAAGGTTCTGTTATAGAACTAATAAACTGATTTTATTCCATGTGATTTGTGGTAATGCAGCTATGAAATCGCTATCTTAAAAGTCACATATGATTGTTGAGCTTTCATAGAAGTTACTAGAATACACTCTGCCGAAAGACCGAGTGTGCCTTTGAAATGTTATTCCAGTTTTGGGGATAACTTTTTAGCACATCCAGGTTCTAGGTGAACAAATGCACAAAACCAAGTGCAGAATTGAAACTTTATATTACATTACTGGGGTGGGTTTTTTTAGCCTGAAGATTCTGCTGCAACCTACCATGATAACCATATATATTTAACTTTAAAAACCTAGGTAGTGCTAGTAGTTTATTTTATAAGCAGTTTTCTGCTTATAAAATAGTACTTTTGACTGTGAATAATTAGCTAGCAAGATGCTGAAAGGTGGCTTGGCATGTCCAGGGAAGTGTCAGTAACTGTAAACAATGTAAGGGCTTGGATAAGGAAGACTTAGCAACTGGGCAGTCCAAGACGGGGAGAAACAACCTTCCTCTGTTGAACTTCCAGTGGGAGCCAGGAAAGTGCCGTAAGCCTAAAATCATTTGGGGGCTAGTAGGAAGAGATTAATTTGCTGTTTAAGACACAAAGCAAGAATTTATGAAAGACCTATCTAATTTGGGGGATCACTACTTCTTGAGAGTAGCCTAAATCTCATAGGGTTGCCAAGAGAATATTTTGGAGCTACAGAGAAGGCGACTATTCTTTCTGGATGTGAACACCAGTGGGAGGGCATTGTCAAACAATAACAGGTTTCTTAACTTTATTATGTTAGGAAAGAAATCTTACATCAGTTTTACAGCAGCATCAAATCCTGAGTACTAGTTGCTCTGGAATTCTTCATTATGAAATCCCAGGGCTTGCTTTGGAGATTGTATGAATGCTGTACAACACACCTGCTGATCAACTTGCTGATAGTTAAATAAAACTGATGTAATGTCTTAATAAAAGCATGACTTCTGGTGAGTGTTATGGTGAGAACTTGAGACTGATAGTGTGTGTTCAACAACCTTTCTATTAAGGAAAGTAAGCCTTTTGGAAATCATTTCAAAAAGTGAGGAGAAATCATGTAGTACATACTAAGCCCTGTCCATTTAAGTACAATTGCCACTGCTTCCTGGCTTAAACTATTGCGGTACTATTTTTGAAGGTTAGCTTCTTAGGAATGAAGTCTCAAATAAATCTGTAGCACACCTTAGTGCTTCCTTGAAAACCTCTGACTAACCAGAACTTGCTCCATGTGGGCTTGATGCAGCCAACAATGAGACAAGCAGCAGAGAAATGCCCGATTGTATTCTGAAGAAGTTTTGACTCAGGCTGTATCTTTCTAAAGATAAGAGTGCAAAAAGTTAACCTCTGTTGGTAGAAATGATAAATCCTTCTTTATGGGAATGTTAAATACATAGGTCTTCTAAAAAGAGGCCATGCTCAGAATTTTTGCTTAAAATTAAGAATTCCTGATTATACCTGAGCAGTTGTAATGAAAAATAATATGAAAGAAGACAGATTTGTATAAATGGTCTTAGGGAGACAGCAAATTTTGTGTGTGCTAAGGTAGTGATCACATATCCAGCTGGCACTGTTGTCAAAATATTTTTTTTTGAGAAGCAGGAGGCAGTCTTAAGAAATTTCAGTTGCTTTTCGGAGTTGCAAGAAGTCATGTTTGGCATTTGGAAGCAACAGATAGTCCTGTTTCATAGCTGAGAGATCTGGAGTAGTTAGTGGATTCAGATTACACCGAGGAGATTTTGGATCAAACACATAGAAAGATTCCTTTAAATAAGACAAGCTGAAACTAGACTTTTATTCATTTTTTTTAATCTTTTAACTGCATTTAGAATTTCCTTCAGTCACTTCTCCCTACATATGTAAATCTTGTACTGCTCTTCTTTTGGATGATTATAGGCTTTGTAGGATTAATAAAGTGGAATTACATTAATAACTGTCTGCATTTAACAGTGAATTTAAACTTTGACTGAACTGTGTATTATGCAAGAGAGTGAAGTGCTGTTCTCACTTGGTTTCATGTTCTCTTTTTAAAAGCCCTTTGAGGCAAGAGAGTATGTACAAATAACTCTTACTAAAGATCTGGAGCATAGCAATTGATAGATTTCTGTTGAGACACTGAATATTAAATCCTTGTGTGATAAGAACACAGATAACTAACCATTTGAAATTGTTAATGTTGGCAATTGGAAAATACTTTTCTGATATTAATAAACCAAGCTTGAAGATGATTGTTCTGCTGCTGAAATAATTTCTTTCAGCAGTTTTTTGTTTTGCTTTCCAAAGAAGTAGCAATAAAAAAATAATTAGAATGTGTAGAGGTGAAAAAATACTGTCTGAACTTCCATGTATGATAGCAGATTATCTTGTTTAATATGAACAATTGCTATACTATGGCCAAATACACTTATGTACATCTATGACTATAGTTTTCAACAGCAGCTCTTTACCTCTGTGTCTTCCTTTCATTTTTCCTGTGCCTGCCTTTCTCCCTCCATCCCTCCTTTCCCTAGAGGAAAAAGACAGACAGACCTGTCTTGGTCCAGTCCTGGATTTTATTCAGAGACGTAGAGCTTTTGTTTATTCAGCTTACTGTGGTTAATGTAAATAACACTGTCCTTATTTGTGTTCTTTTAGTCATTTCCCTATTTGTTAGCCATGTTCTTTACAGAGAAGAAAATACATTTTGATCTTCTTTTGGAAATGGCTTGCTTGGAAATCTAACCACTTTCACTTAAATGAAAATGTAATTATATAGGAATGTTGCAAGTTCTGCTAGGGTCTACTTAAGACTTAGTGTTAGGGTTTGTTTTTTTTTTTAAAGAAACAAGCGCTACTCAGTGGGAAACTGATGAGACAGTGGCCTTGAAAATTACTGCAGTATAAATACTAATTGCAGAGATTAATGTATTGGATTTTGAACCTGATACATACAGTGAATACTGCAGTAAGGTACATACTGTTTTTAAAAGATGGTAAAAAAAACCCACCATCTTTTTTTTCTTTTGCACCTTCCCTTTCTAAATTTTTGTAAACTGTTATTTTTTGTACTCTATAGGAGTCAGCAGTACTAGGTGCTGTCAATCTGTTATTACCAGAGTATTTGCACCATGACCTGTCTTGTAGAGAATAAACTATTAATTGTGACTTTCTTCTTCCTTTTGTATTTTGGAGGTGGTCTTCCTAAATCCCTTTCTTCTGTGTACCACCTCTTCCTCAACCCTTTGGAAAAGGAAAAGGTAAACTATTTGCCATTTGCAAGGTAAAGCCATTAGTGCCTCTGAAGCAGTATAGCTGCTCTGGTAATGGCAAATTGATTATGTTGTATTGCTTGACTGAATCCTAACGGAGCTAGCTGATTATAGTTTAGTTTAAGGAGTTTTCTAGTAAGTGCGTATCAAATTCTAAATGTAAGATTTCTCTTTATCCTCAACATTTATTTTAATATTTGAAATAAATTAAGCTTAATTAATAAAGTGTCTTAAACTTTATAAATGTCTGGCAACTTATAGTGCTTTTGCAAATATTTAAAATTAATTCCTTTAGGAATAATCACTGTAAGCAAAATCTATACTTAATGAAGCAAAAATGCTCTATTTTATGGTTCTCATTGAAATATAAGTAGAAAATTCTCATGTCTGTTGTCCTAGTGAATAAATGCATGTTTTAGCACTTAACTGAAATAACGCAGTTTCATGGAGCTATATATATTTAATGTGGCTATATTTTAGCTAGCTGTTACAGGGAAGACAAGAGACTTTTGAAATAAAACGATTCAATATGTAAATAATGCAGATTATATTTTCCTCTCTCATGTTTTTTTTATTCTAACAGTTATTTAGTAGACTGTCTGTAAACTACTGCATCAGACACCTTCTATAGTGTGCGATATTGCTGTTTGCAGCATCAGCTTCCTCTTCCATATATTGTTTTTGCATGCAATATGAGGGCTCTGATAAACTCTTGAACTATTCTAGTAAGTAGATGAGAGCTTAAGTGTCTGGGTAGTAAACATCACTAAACACAGTTTCAACTAACTTCTAGAAATCTAGGGCAAAACATCCTTTCAGAAGTGTAGTTTGGAATAAGTAAAAATGGTGTGCATGGTTCAGTGTAACAGGTATGCATACTCTTAGGCAGTTAACTGTGCATATTCAAGTTTCTGTTCTTGTTTAAAGTTTGTAGGCATCTTAGGGCTGCTTTTTAAGCAGCTGTTCTGTGCCTTAGCAGAGTGTCTTCTGGAGCCTATAAAAAATGAAAAAAAATATTCTAACTTTGATCCTACAAAAGCTGTGCAGTTTTATGTGGTCCAATTGAAACAAGGTTAAAAAAACCCCACCCTGTTACTTTTGTTAGGATATTTTATCAGAAGATGCATTGGGGCAGGAGTACATATTCTAGATCAACCTTTTTGCGATTTATAATATTATGGTCATGTGAATTAAGAACTAAAACTTTCAGTATCGTTCTGGAACTTCCTTATTCTGATTTATGCAGAAATGTTTTTAATCCTAAGAATCTCAGAATGTATAAATAACTTACAAAGTATGACAATTACATTTGTTTTGTAATACTGTCCTGTTGTAATTAGCTGTTTTTATTTTAAGATTTTACTCTTTTAAACACTGTTATGGTTTGTAAAATCTGAAATACATTGCCTGAAAAATACTCTTCCTCTCTTTAAAGGATACCTTGATTGTGTGGTCTGAAGCTGAAAATTATGATTTGGCACTTAGCTTTCAAGAAAAAGCAGGATGTGATGAAATATGGGAAAAAATATGTCAGGTAAGTTTGATAACTGTAAGATTGAGACACCTAAATCATCTTAGTGTTTGTGTTCAAAATGTTTAGACTGTTCCAAGAGGTAACTGTGAACACAATAGATAGGAAGTAAAAACTATTGTCTTAGTCACCTCCGCCAAATTTTGTATGTTTGAATTTGAAAACTTTCTCCTTCCTCCAGAAATTTGATATGAACTTAAACTATGTTTGGGGGTTTTTTAGAGCATTTTCAGGTCTTTTTGCTTAACGTAACTTTTAGGTATATTGTCGCCCAAGAAGTTTAGCTCAAAATGAGTGCTTAAAAAGTTTCATAACAATTAATTTAATAATTAACTTCTCCCAGGTTGGCTAGAAGGGAAAAGGTTACCTGTCCAAAGTTTTATTGTAGAGAGAAGAATGTATGTGAGCTCTTAATGGATTTTATAATGTCTTTCTGATGGATTTAACCATATCTTACTCACATTTCTCTCTCATTTCTCATTCTTCTCTTTCTCTCATCTCATTCTTCTGTTTCAGGTGAGGGGAATATTGAGTTTCTCAACAGAACTTTTTTCCATGTAAATGTGACAGTATGCTTCTGTTGACTGTCAGGGTATGAAAGATTGATCTGATCGTTGAAGTAGGAGATAGCTCTATCCTTGGATTATCACCTCAAAGCTGTAATTCTTAGTTTAAAGAAGTCAAACAATTTATATATAGCATGTATGTATTTTAATATGTGCTAATTAACTCATTATGTTTTACCACTACAACCGGATTACTATATAGTCACTGAATCAGTATTGTTTCTGGATAACATTTGGACAGGTGTTAACTATTGACCAATACCCAAAAGAGTTTAGTCAATATATTCATTGATGTCAGTTCAATTTGTCAGTTCTTGTTTGGGTTTTTTCTTCCATTTCAAGCATTACAACTTTTCTTAATTTCTATGCTACATTAGGTGGGATTTATCTAAATTTGTCTTATTCTCTATGCGCTCTCCCCTTCTGTTCTTAACAAACATCTTGCTCTCTCCACTCTGTCTTTTGGAGTTTGTGCTCACTGATTTCAGAAAGAAGGCAAAATAAATCTGGTTTCATAATTGCATGTGTATAGATCATTCCTTTTTTTAGGAATGGGTCTTTTCAACAGTTTACCACTTATGTAAATGAGTACAGAAACTTACGTAAATAAGTACAGAAACACTTCCAGGAACCTTAGCAGTCAAAGGACCAAAAGTTGGGGACAGAATCAAAACAGGGGAAAGGGGAAATTGTGTTCTTGGGAAACACCCAGATAAGAAGCCCAGCTTCCTCAGCTTCATGTAAAGATCTAATATTTTTGTAAGAAACCAGTGTCTTTACATCCTGTTTTGAGGTCATGCTATTGTATTTGTGTCTAGTGTACTTTAAAGATCTTAAGCTTCCTCAGTCATTAAAGCTTCTTCTAAAAGGAAAACTTTGATACCACTTATACTGCTGATGTATAAGCAGGACAGTATGTGGGTTTTAACAGCATTCTGGATTTTAATCTAAGTATAGGCCTGCTGTTATCCATGAAGAATTATTTCTTGCATATTTTTTTTGCTGATTTTCAAGATTAAAAAGAACAGTACCTTCTACCATTCTACACAGCAGTGCCTTTCTGGATTTCAGACTCCAAGCAGATACTACAATTAAGATGTCATTAAAGCTCAAACAGTGCCCAAGCGTCTGTCTCTATTTTTTTCACTAATGTGTGCTTTCTGCAATTTCCTCATTGCATCTCTAGAGAGATCTTTGCAGGTCCTGTGCCTTGTTTTTCTGACAGCTCCAGATTTCCACTGCTCTTGTTAATGTTGGTTTGGGGTTTTCTGTTCGTAAGAGGGGATTCTGTGCTTCCGTTGAGTATTTCAGAAGTGCACAGTAACAGAATTTGACTTGCAGCTCTTCAGAACTGAAAACAACAATTAAATTAACAAGACTGGCCTCTCTCCTCTGAGGGAGCAGAAGCTTTGAAAAGCATCAAAAGCAGTTAAATAGCCTATAGAAAAATGTTTAAAGCTATCACTGCAATTATGTAATACTGGTTTGCATTTGAAAATCTTTCTGCAGAGAATAAAGACTGCAAACAAATAGCTTAGTTCAGTAGTCTATTGAAAAGTTGTTGTCCATACTAGTAATTATGAATTTCCTTTCTTATTTGAAGTACTCAGAAAATGTAGCTTTTTTCTTTATTCTTTCTCCTTTTTATAGAAGACAAATAGAATTAAATATCCAATGTAGAAATAATTTTGTAAAGCCTTCAGTTTGAAGAAATCTTTTCATTATCTCATATTTTCCAAACCAGCTGTACTCAACGTCAAAATTACATTTGCGCTTCTATTTTGGCCATACAAAAAAAAAAAGCATGTGACATTTGAAATGGTATTTTAAAAAAACGTTCAAGTAGTAGTAAACATTAAACTCCACTTTTCTGAACACATCGTATTTTGTAGGTTCAAGGCAAAGACCCTTCTGTCGATATTACTCAGGACCTTGTCGATGAATCTGAGGAAGAACGTTTTGATGATATGTCATCACCAGGTCTAGAATTGCCATCTTGTGAATTAAGTCGACTAGAAGAAATTGCAGAACTTGTGGCATCTTCACTGCCTTCACCGTTACGTCGTGAAAAACTCGCACTAGCACTGGAAAATGAGGGCTATATTAAGAAGCTCTTAGAAATTTTTCATGTGTGCGAAGACTTGGAGAACATTGAAGGACTACACCACTTATATGAAATTATCAAGGGAATTTTCCTTTTGAACAGAACTGCACTTTTTGAAGTCATGTTTTCTGAGGAATGTATAATGGACGTAATTGGATGCCTAGAATATGATCCATCTTTATCACAGTCACGGAAACACAGGGAATTTCTGACTAAAACAGCAAAATTTAAAGAGGTGATTCCTATATCTGATCCAGAGCTGAAGCAAAAAATACATCAGACATACAGAGTACAGTATATTCAAGATATGGTCCTACCCACTCCCTCAGTTTTTGAGGAAAATATGCTATCAACACTTCATTCTTTCATCTTTTTTAATAAAGTGGAAATAGTTGGTATGTTACAGGTAAGTTTCAGAATTTCATGGTTTCTTTATTTGCACTTGGGCAGAAAGTTGGATAATTTTTCTTTGAAAGATTGAGGTGCTTCAATGGAACCTTCACTTCTGTGATTCTGAAAGTCGTTTTGAAGTGTGACATAAAAGGCATGGATTTGAGTACCGAGCTGTTACGTATATGTTCTTAAATGTCAGATTTTGGACTAGATTCTCTGTAACTGATTTAAATGGAGCAAACATGTAGAATCCTGAATGAGGTTGTTTGGAATGAAGAGTACTGTTTGCATTTTGAAGGGTTCATTTTGTTAGAGTGGTGTTTTTTTCTGTATTTTGGGACTTTTTAGGCACTACAGTTGAGGATAATTTTTGCCATGTTACCATGACAAAAAATGAAATTACATCTCCTAAATTTCACAAATATAATCTCATACCAGGATATAACTGTTTCTTATTTTGAAGTAAATTAAATTAGTTATTTGGAAAGTACAGGTTCAGAACATAACATTGCCTTAGGTACTTGAATGGTTTCTTAGTTTGTCTTAGAAGTTCCTAAATAATACTGCTTGGCATTACCAGTTTTTCATGATGTATGTCTTACTCAAATGTAAAAAGATTATATGATGCTTTAGATATCTTACCTACATGTCTTAAGTATTCTGCACCAACCTATGAACTTCCTGAACTGTGTAGAAATAGGTGGCACATCTCTCTAATGGAAGCCTCCTAAAGCTTTCAGCTAACTCAGCAAAGTGATACGGCACGTGTATTTTGATTTGTAGAAGTTAATTATCTTATCCTCATAATGTTTAATAAATGAATAGCCACTGTCTTTGTAGGGGCTGTCTGATCTGGAGAAATGGACAAAGTGCTAGATGCTACTGATTAACTTAATCATATTTTTCTTCAGTTGAATCTCAGAATGCACCCTGTTTAATTTAATGAAAAATACAGCAAAGTAGAGTGAAAATTCCTTTTGCGAGCTCATATGGCAGATCATTGTCAAAACTAGGCCAGGCCTCCCGACTTTTCATCCACCACACTCAGTTGATCAGAATAACTGATATTATTTAATCCACTCTTCGGAGCTTTAATCTTTCATGTACGTGCATGGAGTGAGTGTTTGATAAGCAGCCAGACGTGCAAGATGTCACCCAGGCCTGGCAGCTGAGGCATGTGCCTCACGTCTCGGAGACAGACTGTCACTTACTGGAGCAGCCACTGGAGGCCTGGTGGAACAGCTGGGGCATCTTCAGTAGTACCAGACCCCAGCTTATGCCCAACTGAACCAGCCTCTTTATGTCTTTAAGTGCGTCCTTGATAAGCAAAGTCACAAATGTGTATCTGAAGCAGTCAAAAGGCCTTAAGCATGTTGGAGTGGCCAGTTTGAGAAAGCTTACAAACCTGACTTTGAGCGAGTGCTGAAAAAGATCCAGTTGAGGGGTCACAACTTGAGTATCCAGTATGACTAGTGTCTCTAAAATACCTTGACCTCTTTGCAAGGGTTGCTAAGTCCTCAAGTCCTGAGGATGATACATTTTGGCTTGACGAGGAGGAGGGGAAGAATTATTCGTGAGTCTTGGTGCCAGTGGCTGATTCTGAGAGGGATCTTGAACTTTGAAAAGGAAACTGGGCAAAAAGAAAGGGGACCTGATCCTGCAGAATCATTAAGGGAATGTTTGCCAGAAATCCTGAGATAACTTGATCGAGGACTAGTGGCTGATTAGCTTCCTTTTTTCTGTCTCTTACAACCTGTGTTAGGTTAATAGATGCAGGGTAAGCTTGGGTTAGAATATCGAGGTTTAGTGTGGTTGTTGCAAAACTTATTTGCAGTTTACAGTTGAAATAGAGGCTCAGATCTGATTTTGATTTGTTGTGTGACCACAGGTTTCTGAACCTTATTTTCATTCTGTTGCTGTTGTCTATGGTTGAGAATAAAGTATACTCCCTGTGCAGTGGAGGCAGAAGAATTAGCATTGCATAACTTTCAAAGTTTGATAAATATTTCAAATTTTTCAAGCGCGTTCTACAGCTTTCAGGAGCCAAGAGTGGCAGCACACAAAGAAGAAAATATATCCTGTGCTATGTTGCATTTCCTAGTCCTTTCACAGTAGAGCTCTGTAGCATTGAGGGGGAACTCCCTGAGTTTATAAATAAGAATGTTGGGAATTATTTGACACTGATGATCAGTTCTTGAGGGAATTAAAAGAGGCTGTCACAAATTATATGCCCATTGCATTTCTAAGAGATGAAAAGGCTTGATTGATTTGATTGATTTTTTTTCAAGTTCTTACATTGTAGCTCTAAGCCAAGGTTTAAACCTACTTACCTGGCATTTATTTATTAATTTACTTATAGAGCAATATGTCAGGTTGCACTTTTCTGTAATCTCTGCCCCCTAAAGTTTCATTCTCCCCTTTCCTTTCTCCACCCCCCCAATCCCACAGTCCATGTATAAAATGTATGATACTGTTCCTTCTTATTTCTCTAAGCAGAATAAATAATGTTCTGACAACAAAAATAAAAGACTGCTTTTGTTGATTTCACTTCTATAACTAATTCTTAAGGGCTTTCTTACATTAGCATATGGTATAACATGCATTTCTGTAGCTGGTTGTATCACAATACTTTTGTGGGGGAATGTGTATTATTTCATGAAAGATTTAAACTTCTCTGTAATTGGTGTTCCTGGCATTCATTATTTTAGATCTTACAAGATCCTGGTGCTCACTAACCGGGCATGTGTACTTGAGAAGCTGTTTCTTTTTATAAGTTGTTATTAATTGAAGAGTTTCTGGGATGCTTCATGGTAGTTTATTGGGAGCCATGGATGAGTCTCCAGTTCTTAGTTGATGCGTAACACAGGTTATTATGCTTCTGCTGTTGACTCCAGGTTGTCTCTCCTGGACCATTGTGGGTGTGACAAAAGAGCTATCTTTTTAGGAAATATTACTTCTCAGATTAAAAGTAAACTCCCTGATCAGCTGGTATCCTGTGACATGCTGTAAATATTGCGTGTACAACTGAGTTGGTTTATATTCTCTTCTTTTCTCTCCCACTGGCTGTGAAGGAAAGGAGAAAAAAACCTCTTACCTCCACCATGAAAACATGGGCTCTGAAGAGCCCTTTTCATGTCAGGCTGTGTATTAACTAAAGTGGCACTTTGCAATACCCTCATCTCAAATTAACTCAGCCGTACCTTAGTTACAGAAAAGTGACTAGAAATTTGTACAAGACTCCATGCAGATTGTGCCTTATGCTTTTTGAGAGGCTGGGTGACGTTACTCAACATTACCACACTGTCTTATTTAAGGTATTTGGTGTCAAGATAGGACATTTAAGGTCATTAAAGGTCACGGACATTTAAGGTCAGTTTTTCAATTATAACTAGTGAATTCTATAAATAAGAATATGCTGATTCTTAAGAATTCTGGCTTTATTAGGAGACATTTTGGATGTCTTAAAAAAAAAAAAGAATATATAAATTCTGTAGTCATGGAAGATACCTGCTTCCATGATTTTGCTTTCTTTGGTAGGTAAATAACTTTTGCCCGTTCTGTGGTAAAACCAAAAATAGAGAATGAGTCACCTTTGGCACTTAGAGTCATGAACTGTATTCCTACCTCCTTCTTCATTAAGGTTAGCTTTCCCATAATCTTTACAAAAATGCTTACACTGATGGGCTTTTCTGAGAAATGGAGGTTAGTTTATTTGTGATTTAATTGTCTAAGATTTGTCATTTTAACTAACTATTGTCAAGATCTCGCTAAACTAGATAACTGTTGGTCATGATGGATAGTAAACCCATGATACCAGTATTTCCAGTCTACAGAATTAACTGCTGTAGAAACCTACTCAATTACAAGTTTTATGATTCATTGTACATAAGATACGAAAGAGGTATATAACATTTTTTTCCACTTTCAGCCCCTCCTAATATGCTCTTACTGCTTGGGGTCCAGCCTGTTCTAGTCTTGAGATGTCATAGCCACCAAGAAACCTTGCTGAAACATGGAGTTCGCCAAGTTTTGAGAGTGGGGGTGGGACAGGTAAGTGGTGTTTCTTGCTTTATATGACGCTTTTTTGCAATTTAAAAAATATATACTAATGTTCACACTGGAGGCCACCAGTTCTTTCCCTTTGTATTATTAACTAGTTCTTAAAAAACAAAAACTTGCAAAACTGCGCCATAGAGTGAGCAAACACTGTTTCCTTCCGTTCTCTCCCCCCTTTCTCATTGGCGTGTTCTTTTTGCCAGGAAGATCCTGTGGTGGTTTTATTTTCCAGAATACAGAATATAGTTAGGATTACTTTTAAGTATGTGCATTTAGACTTCAGAGTCTTTTATTTTCAGGAAGGCAGAGAGTGGAAGGGGAAGATTGGATATATGTTAAAATAATTTATGTGCCTAGTAGAGCAGTGATCACATGGCATGACTGTCCTGGTAAATCAGCTTTTTTAAATAAAGAAATCATATTACTGATAGTCCCTATTCCCCTTTTCAATAACTAAAAAAATGTAGGCATTTAGGTACATCTGTATGTTTTACTGGATTTATATATAACAATAGGCTGTTTTTAATTTTGAAAGTGGTTTTACAGATAGTTACTTATTCTTAACAGAACCCTGTGGATGTAAATGTAATTATCTGTAGTTGTTTCAGAGGAAGAATTGTGTCAGTGCCTGTTGGTAGTTTTGCCCAAATGTATTAGGATTGGAACGTCTCCTGCCAGTCTGCTGTTTTGCAGTAGTTGGCTCAGGAATAACTCTGGAGATCTACTTTCAGCAAAATTTACCTTGCAATGAAGTGTAAAAGGATGCTACTTTCTCAGGGAAATGACTTAGTGAAAGAAGTGGTGCATGCTAATGATTTCTGAGATTAACTTTTTCATTGTAGGAAATTATTTTCAATGTGTACAGGAACTCCAAATGTGCTTAGGTGAATCCCACTGCTGTTTCAGCATGTTGTCTCAAGTGGAAATAGCTTATTGATAGCGAATGAAGGCATGTGTGGGAAGGCAGTCTGAGATAAAGGAGGCTGAAACATTTTAAACTGTAAAATCTTCTGGTGTGGTAGCAGGAAGGAATGTACGTTTGAAGCTGTAATTCTCTGTTTGCTGGTAACATTTTATGAAACGTTTGCTTTCTGGGCTGAAATATTATTTCTGCCTAAAATGAATACAGAGGTGGAAAACAGGATAGAAAGTATACTCTTTTTCCAGCTTAGGCGGTGTTGAGTTTCTTGGATGTTTTATTGAGAAAGGAATGTTTTTCATCACTTATCTGTAATCACAGACATGATGTATCTGAAAACTGAAAGTTAATTAGATTTTAGAGAGGCCTGCTTTTGAAGAATGCTTTTTAAAGTGCCTTTTTGGAGGAGGAGGACTGCTTTGAAAGTTGAATCACAAATGTAGGTAGTATTGTCTTTTGTGATCCTACTTTGTCTGTGGGTTTTCTTGTTTTTAAAGTCATATATGATTGAGTGAGTAGATGGCCTGGCTTAATTCTATCTTATGAACTTTGAAAGGTATTAAACCCTGGGAGCATCTACTTAGATCTTGCAAAAACATAAATTAATATACTTAGTGTGTGGTGTATGCATAGTTTAAGTATTGCACATTTAATAATTTCTGTGCACGGAGAAAACAGCTATATTCTACAATTACCCAATTGCAAATTTACAATTACCAATTACAAACTGTCGTTTGCAGTTTTGTTTTCTTGGAAAACAGTTGTGACCTTCACAGCCTCTAAGATACATCTGGATGGGGTCTGATACTTCTCTGCATGAAGAGGCCAGATACTGCAAAGAATTATGCATTTGCACTGTGTTCACTTCACAGACTTATTTTGGGGGGATTTTTGCAAGCTGGGAAAAAAACAGAAAACGTTTAAGCTTGTGTAATTCTAGGATTCAGTGTCAGTGTTTTATGACTTCTAAAATATGTGAACGCTGCTCTCAGACTGTGCCTTTCCATAGATGCTGGTAGTGTTGTTCAGGAATGTATCTTTAGATGTGCTGCCCTTGTCAGTAATTTTACAGCTTGAGAGAGAGAATCTTGTATTTAGAATGTTCATTGCAATCACAATTTTTCTGTAGATGTGAGAGGGTTGGGGTTTCTTCCATCAATAACAACCTCTGTCTACCTTTCATGAAGCATCTGGAATGGCATAGCGCCTAAACGCGTTTCAGGGCTAAGACATAATGCAAAGTTAGTATTTAGGTTGTGTTTATTTTCTTGGAATAACTGCCATTTACTGCATATTATCCATGTAAGGGTGGGATGTTTCGAATCACTCAGAGCCATCTTAATTTGTCTGATTTTAAATAGATCATGGTTGTTCTGAGGCCTAGAGATTTCAAATAATCCTATTTATTTTGGAGATTGGGAGAGGAGATGGTGTGAGAAATGCTTCAATATTATATTTAATACAGAATTGTAAAATCCTGTATTATAGTATATATGTGGAAGGTTGAAAAATGGTTACATACTGAACTTCTGCAAATTCTTCCTGAAACACTGTCAGCATTGATGACTTCATCAGTTCCCAATGTTAGGAAGTCCCAGATGTTTACAAGCACAGTAACAGGGTGAGGTCACATCTTGAACGGGGCAGGGCTGTGGTGGGATCTGGTCAGAGAGCTGAGCTGGGCTCCTGCCCAGCCAGGCCCTGCCTGCCGTGCTCTGCCATGTAGTGCTGGAGGTGCAGCTTCCCCGGCCACCTCTGTCTCTGGGGCCCTGCAGTGGGTCGTAGATGAGACCCACGTATCACCAGCAGTGCAGGATCTCCTCCTCCCCTTCCACATTTTGACTTAAAAAAATAATTTGATACTTTGGGTAATATTGTGTACCTTTTTTAAGCAGAAGCACATTAATTATGACTCTGACATATCTAAATGCTGAAATTTCCATTGTTTTTTTCCCAGTGATCATTCTGAGATATTTCTGTGGTATTGACTTGCACTTACTGTCAGGTATTGTGAAGGAGATGAAAAGTTCATTTCACAGTAAGAATGGAAAATAGAGGTTACACTTTCCAGACGGGGATAAGCAGGCAGCTTCTCAAAAGTTTTGATAAATGAGATTAGTTTTACATCTTGATCAAAATAGCAAAAAGATAAATGAAAGCAAACTACTTAGCGTTTTCTTAAATACTCTACTAATCATGGAGAATAACTTGAATGTTCTTCAAAAGAACTGGTTTTTGTGGGGTTTTTTTTTTTTTATTTCAGTAAACAAGTATGTTGGTATCTCTGCTGTGGGTTAGTTACGTTACCTGTAATGTCACATCAGTTAAATATTAGAACAGAAAACTTACCAAGCCATGTAACAGCTGGTTAGCAGGTAGACAAACACCCTTGTATTCTTTCATCACAGTTTAAGTTATGTTTTTTGAAATCAAAGACCTTGATAGTTGTTTTGAACATGTTTGACTGTTGAAATCTGAAAGTCAAACTTTACATTTCCCGTGCTTGATTCTCCACAGTGAATTTCAGTAAACTTCAAATGAGGCTTCTCCTATCTCTTTTTGGTTTTACGTTGAAGCAGTCACAGAAATAGCAACTGAAATTGTGTCCAGAAATCATTCTTTGTTCATTATCACTAGACTATTGGGTCAGGTTAGAAGCATAGCACAGTATCAAACAAAAGGAAATATGTGGCATATCCTAGATATAGGGCTTACCTTATAGTGTGGTGAAATGCCTTGTAGGGTAGTAGCTCATGCCAGCCTATTTTGGGTTTATCTGTATTGTGCAGTGCCATGTAGGGATCCTGGATTGGGTTGTGACAGCGTTATAGCTGCATTAGCATGGTGTGCTGTCAGAACTGAGGTACTCATTTTCTCAGCAAGGCTGCAAGGTGAGCCTGGATGAGGTACCTAGATAATTTGCAATGTAAGAAAGTTTATGTGGGTGTACCTCAAGTACTTTCATGGTTCTGCTTTATGCTGTGTAAACATAAGCAAGGCAACTTGGGTTTCTAGCGCTGTGATTTTGGAATGCAGGGATATTGCACGTGGTGTTACTGACTTCACAAGAAACAACACTGGCAACTTTTTGAAAAAATCTATTTGTGTCTCATGTACAGGTATCTCTTTCAAGCAAGTGCTGTCTTATTACTGTATAATATTGGGGAAAGGTTTATTTATGTTTTAATAATTTTCTAGTTAGGACTGTAAAGGTTATGGGAAGCTAAGTATTGCTGCTTCTTTCAGTCTAAATACACGTTTGTAATGTGTTGGCTGCTGTTTGTAGTTTTGCTAAGGTACAGCAGCATGAAAAAGAACGGTTTTTGATTGCTGCCAGCCAGAATGCCCAATAAATGCTGTACGTAATAGGAACAGTTACTTTGATTTGGTTTCTAGAATTCACCCTTTTCACGGCATTGGAGGGAAAGAATCTCACTTCGTTCCTGCTATTACGTAGCCCTTTGTTGTGCCTTGCTTTAGCTCTGCTGCAAAGATCTCATAACATTCCAAAGATTTATGTGTGTGTAGGGCCGAGTGGGAAACCATGTTTATCAAAAATCTGTAAACAGTTGAAGCAAGGGTATTGTAGTGTGGTTTAGGGGGACGGGCATGTGACAAGAGGGAAGGAAGTTAGAGAAGTCGTCATAGATAAAATTATGAGAATGGCAGTAGAAAATAGAAAAAGGACAGCCAAAAGGCAATACAAGATACATCGTAAGTGAGAATTAAGAGTTGGGGGATGGGGTGGTGTTGAACATGATAAAAGCTCAGAAACAAGATTCCTATTACTTTGTTTGAAAACCGAATGAGAAAGTTGGTACTGGTATGATTAACTACAGTACACAAGCGTATGTTCTCTTGATTGCAGGAGGCATGGTTTAGAAGAACTTTGTATTATACTTGGATGCCTTTTGATATTGTCAAATAAACAAATGGTATTGTTTTGCCTTTGTAGGAAGATGAAAAATTTCTGACAGACTTGTTTGCACAACTAACAGATGAAGCCACAGATGAGGAGAAAAGACAGGAATTGGTAAGGAATCTGTAAAATATACATGAAAGGGACAGTTACTACAAAGTGATACATGCATTTTTTTTAAATTACTAACTAGTATATTATTCCTGTTTTTCAGGTAAATTTTCTGAAAGAGTTTTGTGCATTCTCTCAAACACTGCAACCTCAAAACAGAGATGCATTTTTCAAAACCTTGTCAAATATGGGCATACTGCCAGCACTAGAAGTCATATTGGTAAGTCAGCTCAATTTTAGTTGTGATAACAATTTTGTTTCTCTCCGGAGAGGTTTTTCTAAAAAGTAAGTATGCCAAATTTCAGTCACATGGTTTTCTGAAGTGTTTGCTTCATTTGTCTTGTCTCAGCTTGAGATTCAGAATATTTAAAATATTTTTGTAAAAACTTTAAAAGCAGTTACAATATGACATTGGTAAGTGCCCTGGCATTCTTTCTTTTTTGTTTTCTCATTCAGTTTCCTATCTTTACGTGCTTCTTGGTGTACAGTTAAGTAAGAAAATAGGGAAATAGACCAAAGGACGGGGAAACGATTTATTTTGCCCAACAGTTGTCAAATGTACAAAGAAGAGATTAGAGTCAATTCAGTTTTAGAATACTGTTTTAGTAATAGGTATGACTTGTAAGTAGGAATTAAAAGCTATATGCTTTCTGGTTTTCGTTACATTTAAGCCTTTTCTTTTAAGGAAACATAAATGATTTTATTTGACTTTTCCAGGGTATGGATGATGCACAAGTACGAAGTGCAGCCACTGATATATTCTCATATTTGGTTGAATACAACCCATCCATGGTACGAGAGTTTGTCATGCAGGAAGCGCAGCAGAATGATGATGTAAGTAGAGGGTCCCCAGAAATGTGTGTATTGTTTTTTGAAATTACTGTTTCATATTTACAACTCTAACAATGACATGAGCCCTAGTTCTGAAGAACTATGGCATATAGTTATGTTGGTTACAGGATACTGAACGACCATGTTTTTAAAAGTTCTGTTAGTCAGGTGAGATGAGTGTTCGCCTGTTCACATATTCTTGTTCCATTGTGTGTAAAGTAAAACAGGTTACCACAAACTGCCATTTTGCTTAACATGAGCTGTGATACAAGCAAAACAAAGTGTTTTTGAATGATGGCCTTCTTAAAATGCGAAATATAAATTTCAGTCTTGATCTTGTTATGTACATGTGTTTTTAATTTACTTGCAAGAAACCTGTGTTCAGTTTACTGAATCTCACATGTTAAAAGTGCAATTATGGTCCTAAGTGTTCAAGAACCCTTTTTGACAGAGGTTTACATTTCCCAGAAATCCTCTGTAGCTGATTAATACAGAATGCTTGCACACAACTAGTAGTAAGAAAGGTATTTCAAAGTGGTATGCAGTGGAGAAAAAACATTTTGCTGCCTTTTCCATAGAGGAGATAGTTAATGTTTTTTCTTGTATCTGCTAAAAACACACCAGAGAACAGGAAGCTGCTGGTGCTACTGCTTCTATACTGGAAGAAAGGGGCAGCTGGGACAGGGAATGTGGCTGGTGGTTCCAGCCACTTGAATCTGATGGCTGTCCTCTTTTATGGGGGACAGTGGTAACCAAGCAGCTTTAGTATAGGGATTCCTAAATGTAAATATTATTTTCTACTTTTATGTGTTATTCTTGTTTTCTGTAAATACATGTTGGGGTTATTTTTAGGTGAAAATAATTTCATCAAGTCCAGTAGTGTTATAAAATTTACTGTTGTATGTTTATGGAAATAAAACTTTTGGTATGTATTCTGAAGGGGGATACAAATTAAAACTTCTGTACTCTGAAAATGCTTCCAGAAACCAGTTGAATTTTGAGACTGTTAAGCTTCTGCCTCTGTACTTTTTATCATTTGGCATTTCAGTAGTTCAGACTAAATTCTAAATTAGATTGTTAATTTCAGAACCATTTTTAGTTGCTTTGAAAGATTCTCTTCACTGCTTGCCTTCTTACCGTTGAACAACTGACCAGAATGTGTCGCTGGCATGTAAAGTTAATTTGTTTCTGTTAAGTTTGGGTTTTTTTGTTTGGTAGTTGTTTACATTTTACAAAATTTTGATAGAACACCATTTTTAACCAGGCAGTAACCCTTTTAGAAGATAATTTCAGATTTGGGGCAAGGGAGTAGCATTAGAATTTACTTTTGCCTTTTTTTCCCCCATTAGGATATATTACTCATTAACCTCATTATAGAACACATGATTTGTGACACAGATCCAGAACTTGGAGGGGCAGTGCTACTCATGGGTTTGCTTCGTACTTTAGTTGATCCAGAAAATATGCTTGCCACTGCCAATGTAAGTAAATACCTTCAAATGAAATTACAGTTGTTTTTTGTAGCATATTTGGTGATATGTTACATATATATTTTTTTTTTGTTGTTATTCTTTAGAAAACAGAAAAGACAGAGTTCTTGGGTTTCTTCTACAAACATTGTATGCATGTTCTGACAGCCCCTTTATTGGCCAATACTACAGAGGACAAGCCTAGTAAAGGTAATGCCACTCTGGGTGTTGGGCTCACGAGGCTGTTGAATGTCAGTGTTTAAAACAGAGTAATTGTCAAAGGATGTTTTCTATCTTAAAGAGAATATGAGACTACGGTACATGGTTTGAAGTAAAATGTTGATTTATGATTTAGTCATTTGAATAATCTATAGGTATAAAATTCAGCAGAGAGATCCGATTTAAGAAGTGAAAAGCACTTGCTGCAGCTTTTGCTTCAGCAAAAATTACAATATTTGTATAATTTTTTAGTAACTCATGGGGCTGTTCAGTGATATAGACTTGTAAACATGCGTAAATGTGTTTTAAGGTCAGGGATCACTAGAGAGGATGCTAAATTGCCCCTGAGAAGGTGTGTGTCACAATACTATGCTGAATTTGAGGGTATTGGTTCTAAATCAAACTAAGAAAGCAGATATCAGTGATGAAGTAACTGTTCTTACTGGCTACTAGCAGCAGTACTGTTTGTTTATTAATATTACAACACAACCCAAATGGATGCAAAAGGAGGTGCATAAATGATACATAAACGTTCTGTAAATGTCTAGATTTTTACTATTTAAAATATTTGAGTTCTTTATTGGTCAACAATCTGGCAGTATTTTTAAAAAGGTAGCATTACCTTTTAAAAAAGATTAAATCTAATGTGTATTTAATTTATTATTTGTCTACTTAAAAGCAGGATTTGAGTTACTTTTTTGTATATGCTGATATGATTATGTCTTAGAAGTATTAAAAGAGCATGAGATATTTATTGCATAGTACTTTTGTTAAAAGGCATAATATGTCACATTTTTGGTACAAACTTAGTCAGGGTACTGTGTATAGGGCAATATTTTATGATACAGATGTGTGGACATCATAATGGGATTTGGTTAAATAAGCCTGACTGCTTATATTAGTCTTAGGTTCTGTACTCTCTGAACCTTCAAACACTGATTTAGACAGACAAAATGTAATTGTTTCTATAGTTTAAGAGGGTTTCCTGCCATATCTGTTTAAATAGAAAATATTCAGTCCATAACAGGCTTGTTCAATTTCTAATTTAAAGACTAAACATATCCTCCAGCATGTTCTCTAAACTGTCTGTGCGAATATACAAGAACTTGGAAATGTTTACCAGACTGCAGCTGGGTATTTGAGGTTAGCTTCTGAAGGCAATATCCTAGATATATTTAATTATTTTGGTTTTCTTTTTCTTACAGATGATTTTCAGACAGCCCAACTCTTGGCATTAATACTGGAATTGCTAACTTTCTGCGTAGAACATCATACTTATCACATAAAGAACTACATCATTAACAAAGATATCCTGCGAAGGGTACTCGTTCTCATGGCCTCAAAGCACGCTTTCTTGGCATTGTGTAAGTTTGAAAGCTAAAGAATTAAACTAGTACTTTGTGAACGTGAAGTGTTACATATCTTCATTCTGCTGGAAGAAAACTCTTCGCAGATCATGACAATTTGTGACTGAATGCAGAAATTCTACTATTATACTCTGTCTTTCTCATATCGATTTATAGATATGTCAGCTAGTATTAGTAAATAATTTTGCATTTATAGATGTGTTTTTTTCTAAAAAGCAGAAGGATTTATCTTAATCTCGATGTAGAGGTGAATTGAAAAGATGGTATCTCAATATGGAATATCCTAAGAGAATCATTGTAAGTCGATATTTTCTTAGTAGAAATTATCAGAAGTATTTAATTAGAGGTTACAGTTATCTGACTGCATTAAACAGCACAGATGTTCAGTGTGCTGCTCTTCAAACTCTGATAGTTTGTTGACCATGCTGAGCACAGTAATAGCAAGGCAGTGCGACTTAATTCTGGAGGCAAGTAAGAGATTTTTTGGAGTAAAACAAAGCCTGAAGTTGACTGAGCAGTACCATACAGTTAAGAAGTACCTTTTAAATTTGTAACTGAAATCACTTGAGTTTGATTTTAGAACCCTTGCATAATCTTTTTGGATGTACATCCAGTTGCTAACCAAAATGTGCTGCCTTATAGTGAGATGAATCTCTACTTTCTGTTTATGCATGGACATTCACATGCTTGTGTACACTTTGGAGTTTTAGAAAGAGCTTTAAACTAGATGTAAATTAAGTCTTTGTTTTAGTATGTGTGTGAAGAAAATGTCATTTACCAATTTTAAAATGAGATAATTTGCATCCTGATCAAATAGGACTTAATTAAATATAATCAAACTTATATTTGAATAATAGGAATGATAAGCAAATTTCCCAGTTCTACTGAGAAAGTATTTTACCTTTATCATAAGTAATTTAAAAAATAAAAAATACACCTTTATGTTAGTAGTAATATAGTTAAACAGTAGTATGTTATTTCTTCAGTGAACAGAGGTGGTTTCACTTGTATAATTATGGTGGAGGATCTTCAGCAGTGTAGTCAGGACTGTTGAGTAGCAGTGAATAGCTGAATGTATTACCAGGTCCTAATAATGTAATGCTGTGTAAGGAGTGAGATTGCAAATTGCCTTAACTAATGCTGAGTAATTTCTGGATTTTTTTCTTTCAAATTTAATAATTTAAAATTTCTTTTGACAACACTTCTGTTTTCAGGTGCTCTTCGTTTCAAGAGAAAGATAATTGGACTAAAGGATGAATTCTACAACCGTTACATAATGAAAAGTTTTTTGTTTGAACCTGTGGTCAAAGCATTTCTAAATAATGGTTCCCGTTATAATCTGATGAACTCTGCCATAATAGAGATGTTTGAATTTATCAGAGTGGTGAGTGCCGTTATATGCTGAAGATAATTCCTGTATTGTTTAATCTTGTAGTTCAAGAAGACTTTTCCTTTTGCTTGTACCTTAAATTATGCTATCATATTAATTTGCCATATGATACATATTTAAATGAACTTTCTTTTGTATCAGTTACACATTCATGCATGTTCTTTCTTATGCTCAAACAGTACCATGACTTGAAAATTAAATTCACTTGATACTTGGTGTACTCACAGTACCCAGATTTGCAAAGGCAGCCCTAATCAAGTTTCACCATGCAGATTGGATGGGCCTGTTACGGCAGGAATGTCATTTGAAACTGCTGCTACAAAACCACCAAATTTAGTCATGCTCTGTAATGTCAATTCAACAAAATATAGAAACATACAGAAGAGATATCAATCTTTTTTGATTATATTAATGGAGTACTACAAAGTCCCTTCCATGGGGAGTCTCTTAAAATATTCATGCCAGTTTGGCAGTCTACACAGTACTGTTTCCTCACAGTTGACTGCATCCAGATTCTGACAAGATGCTGTACAGACTGTAAATGTGGTAAGTGGGGCTGAGCTAGGGTGCAGACAGTTGTGGAAGAGTAAGTGGGTGAGGAAAAAAGGCAGCTTTGTCACCTCTTGAAATCTTCTGTGCTGATGACCTCCTTCCTCTTTGAGTTCGGACTCAAGGTAATTCAAGACTGAGATGACTTGATCATCATGGAAAAGTTGATTTAAAAATAGTTTTGAAGCTATGAAAAAAGTTAATCCATAGAGGTGGCCCTGATTTTTGTGCTGTGGTCTTTCGGTACTCCATGACTGTGTGCTGATTCTATGCTTCATGCTATGAGGAAATACATCATCTTTTATTTTCTCATCCTCCTTTTCACATAGATACCCAGGTTGCATTTCCAGAATACTTCCTGGTATCTGGAAATAATTTTTCTCAATTTTATTTCATTCAGGTTTATTCTGAAAGAGCTCAAATTTTAAAAGTGTGCTTTTGTTGTTACTGATGTATTACCATTCGTAAGGGGTGACCTTTGAGCACATAACCAAACAAAAAAATAACCAGTGTATTAAGATTTATGTTGCTTTGCTTGTCCTGAGTGGATCGTAATCAGGTGTTTATTCTGCAGTGTATTCCAGGGGCTGTGCAGTGCTAAGAAAACCAAACAATGCACAGGAGCAATTTTCCTGCTGCAGTATGCAGACCTGTGCTAGTCTCAGCTGTCTGGAGCAGCTTTGGGCAGCCACAGTGCTGAACTGGAAAAGCAGAACAGTTGGGAGGTTTTTGTAAAGGACCTTGACCAGCACTATATGGCCACAAAGGAAAAACTTGATATTAGTTTCTAATGAAAAATATCTTCCTTGTTCTCATCCTAAACAAATGCATTGAATAATTATTTTTACGTAAGTAATTTATTTGCAGTGAGGAAAAAAACAATCTGAATGCTAAGTCTGTATCTCATAAACATTTTTAATTGACCGATTACAACAGGTATCAGTTAATCTGTCAATACAAAAATATTTGTAAGTTACAGTAGGAAAGACCATCTGGAATTGGTTTTGGTACCAGGGTTTTAGGTTCTATTCATGTGTTTTGAAGGAGATATTGCTAGAAAATGGCTGCTATTATGCCTGTTCCGCTAATCAAATATTTGAAGCTCTAGATTTTTAACTACACTTGTATGCATAATACTCATTTTTATATCAGCTAATTAATATGATGCTTTCTATGGAATGCTTAAAAATAATCTCTCATTTCAGTTACTTTTTATATTGTAATACATAAATTAATTTGAATGAAAATAAGTCACTTTATTTTTGTTTGTTCCTATAGGAAGACATAAAATCGTTAACGGCTCATGTAATTGAAAATTACTGGAAGGCACTGGAAGATGTAGATTATGTGCAGACATTCAAAGGACTGAAACTACGATTTGAGCAACAAAGGGAAAGACAAGATAACCCAAAACTTGACAGGTAGAATGCACTAAATGCTCTTATTAGTATATCAGTGCTTTAATTCTGTTTTGGAAATGTTGGTGGGTTGTTGTGTGATAGTTGGAAATGTAAATAATTTAGACTCCTGCTTGCATCTCAGGCATTGTGGAATTTACTTGATGAATAGTGTGATTTCCAGATGTGTTGCTTCAAATTCTTGATCAGCTTTCAGCTAACAGATCAGTTGCTGGACCCCTAGTAATAACGCTAAGTTGTCATATTCTAAACTTATGTACGCTACTGTAATGAGGCTGGAAGCCTATGAAGTATCTGAAGTTCATTTGCTTAAATAACAGATTCCCACTGTTTGATTTGAAAGATTGTTCAGTTGTGAATTATTCTGTGGATTTTTCCTTCAAAAATCCATATTAGATTTCCTTTTATTTTAGTTAGTTGTGGGAGTAGATACTTAGATAAGCTCTACCAAAGTGATTGAGAAATAGAATATACAAAGAAATTTTCAGAAGATGCTTGTTTGTCCCTGTTAGATTTGCTAATGGAGTAAAAAACGATCTGATGTAACACTTGCATTACTCATTCTGTTTGCCAGAGCAAAAGTTGCCTTCCTTAGTACACAGTTCCCTGAGGTTAAAAGGTTAGGGTATATAAAAATAGGAAATTTGGGACTCTTTACTCCATTTATTTTTGGCAAATGGTATTACTTTTATGTGTAGTTTCATTCAAACAAAATGGACTGCTTGTGTGAAGTTACTCTTTTAAGAATTGTTAGCAAAATCTGTTCTTGTTCTGTTGTCTTGAATTAGTTTGAAAACACATTAAAAAATTAATCCTGGTTAGTCATACTAGAACATCTTGAAATTTCAGACTTTAAGTTATTTTATTTCCTGGCACAAGATTTCTTAACCAATATTTAAATTTGGGACTTGTACAATTAAAATGAGAATGTAATCATAGATTTGTTTTAAAACGTTGAAGCACTTTCAAGAGTATGTGTGAGATGTGCAGTTTTGAGTACTAATGTTTTACAGGCGAGATGTTATTATTTTGGTTTGTGTCAGCTAAGCTTATCACTTAAATAGCTGTGAAATTCAAGCCTACGATTCTTACATTAATGCATGTGTTGGAAAGAACACCCAGCTGCTTCCCTCAGTAATTTTCATCCAGTATAGGAAGTAAAACATTAGTCTTGTCTTGGCTTAAGTTGAACTAAGTGATTGTGTATATATCTGTTTACACATTTTAGCAAAGAATAGTTCAGTGAGGAAGGAGGCTGAAAATTTTGTTGACATGGGCCACAAAAGTACTTAGAAGAATGCCACTTAAGTAATAGTTCTGCACTATTAGCAGAACTTTAATTTAAATGCAGTGTAAAATGATGCAGTATGTATGGATCCAGATGATAGTGTTGGCAAGCAAATTACTCAGAATTAGATTTATTTTTAAAAGTACATTTAGCCTTCTTATTTAATACCTTGTAATTTCCTAATTTTTCCCTTCTTTTTCCTGCAGTCAGTAATGCAAGACCTTTTCTCTAAATAGAATAAGCTCAGATTGTATTATTAACATTTTGATTCCAGTAACAGAGGCTTTATGAAAAACATTAAGCTTCAGACTTACATTGTGGCCAGTAAATTTTGAACAAGTGCTACAGAAAATTTGTCAAAGGTTTCATGCTTTTATTGGAAATTGACCGTTAGAATCAACGTCTAGCAATGAAAAGAGTGTTTTCAACCTCTCTTCCACTTCTCCTCCACCTGTTCTTCAGGGTGCCACATCACTCTCCCTCTCCTCCAAGACCATAATACTGCTTCTGTGAGAAGAAAGAAAAGGAAAGTGGAGCTGAGATAGACCAACAATAATAATAGATCAAATGGGGAGGGAGGAGTAGCACTTTGTTTCCAAGGCTCTGAAGAATGGAAAATACTGATAGTGACCAAAAATTGTAACAGGTGGATGTGGCAGAAAGAGATAGCTGTCTTCTTAATCTATCTATTTTAAACTAGAGTCACATTTAAGTTAGATTTTTGATGGTGGTGTTTTTTTTTCCTTTAACACACTGGACCCCAAATACTGATGAGTTATAAAGTGTTTTCAGAAAAAAAAGTCTATAATTTCTAAACTTTGTTTGACAACTTTTTATTTACCAGTGCAAATTGCTATACCAAGCCTGAATGCAAAACTTCAGTGACATTTATTAAAATTACTTTTCATAGTGCTGTTTGTAAGCTACAGAATTTTGGACGGATAGAGTAGTCTGAATGTGCTATTAGCAGACTTGTATTTTATTTGATTCTTTATAAAGAAAAATTTTTAATGATATTTGCATTGAAAATACAAAGATTCCCATTACAGAATGATTTGGTGGCATTTTTATTGCTCTACAATATTTGTACTGTAAGCTGTCACTGTAAATGTCGAGTAGAAGTTTTATTATTAATATGAGTTGGTTTTTGAATCAAAAGTTTTAAAACTTACTGTTCTGCAGCATGCGCTCCATTTTGAGAAACCATAGATACAGAAGGGATGCAAGGACCCTGGAGGATGAGGAGGAAATGTGGTTTAATACTGATGAAGATGATATGGAAGATGGAGAGGCAGTGGTGCCCCCTTCTGACAAAACTAAAAATGATGAAGATATTATGGACCCTATCAGTAAATTCATGGAAAGGAAAAAATGTAAGTGATGAGAAGAAGAATGCCATATGGCTTATGCAGAAGCCAGAACTTGTATTCTTTAATCCCACTGCAATGAAGGATTTCCATGTATTTATTCTGAAGTTCTTAGATTTTGAAATTGGGACACCAAGGTGGTAGACCACCCCTTCGTCTTTAAAAGCAGAACAATACAAAATATTGTTGTTGATTTCTTAAAGCATTTGAATGACAATCCTAGCTGATAGTCAAGTTTTCCTGTGTTTTATTCAGGTTTATAATTCAAAATTTTCAATGTAAATGTTCAGGTGATATCATTGGTAGAATAAAAGTGTTCATTTCTGGCCAATGACAAGAGCTGATAGGCAGTATAGGAGTATGAAAAAAAAAAAAGGTCTACAACGACTCACTTTACCAAGTTATACATAAAGTATTTTTACTTCTCCCACACAGTAAAGTGATTTGTAATTAAATGTTTCACTCCATAATATTGCTTTATTTTTGCTTTTTTTGTGTGTGTTTATTTTTTTCTCTCCAGTAAAAGAGAGTGAAGAAAAGGAAGTTCTTCTGAAAACTAACCTTTCAGGTCGTCAGAGCCCAAGTTTCAAGCTTTCCTTTTCCAGTGGTACAAAATCTAACCTTACCAGCCAGTCATCTGCAAGTAATCTGCCTGGATCCCCAGGGTCTCCCGGATCCCCAGGGTCCCCTGGGTCTCCAGGATCAGTTTCTAAAAGCACATCTCAGACGGCAGCTATTACAACTAAGGTAATTTTGAATGGGCCTAGGTTGACTTCATTGTTACAGACTAGGAATTTGCTTTAGCACCTCTCAGGTTTGCTTGAATTCTGACATGTTAAGCAGTAATGGACTGTCTGGTTTGTGTGTACTTCTTGTCTGGCCTTTAGCATTTTTAAGGAGATCTGACATGTATATAAAAAGGAGAAATAAAAGCTCTTTTAACACCCAGACTCTTAAAGTATGAAGCATACAACTAGCTACTGTTTGCAGCAATCTTTACTGTGAAATACAGACAACACTTCACTTTTGTTAAATTGCACAGGGATATTTGGCAGGTAGAAATATAGAAATACTTTGGAAACATTGCCAGATTTTGCCAGACTCCACAATGTCCCACCACCCTCATTGAGAATTTCTACTGTTGCCATTTTTAATATTGTTCAGAATGATATAACTGGCACATGTGAAAGAAATAGATTGTATTATGGAGGGATGGTTGCTGTAAGCCAAAAAGTAAAAAATTTTTAATATCCTAGCATGACTTTTTTACCATGTGATATAGCATCTGGTTTTGGGTTGGAACATATTGAAGTAGAAGAAGAAGGCCCATTTAAAAGAGTCAGTATAACTTGCAGTGAATATCCAAACCCAGCATTTTTAAATACATTTTAGGATGCTGTTGGATTTTAACAGATTTTTGGCTAAAACTCTATTTAAACCAAGTCAGGGAAATAGTATGACTGGTGTTTTCTCAGCACTGGGGGACAGATAAGGTAGTATTGGTACAGCGTAGTTCAGATAACGATAATTTACTTTCATAACAAGTGTTCCTATTGCTGAAAGGTCAGGTATGTGTCAGTTCTCAAGTAACCTTGGAATAACTGATTCGTCCTTGTTTTTTCATGCCACCATACTGCTTGTTCACCTAACTTCTAGTAAAGGCAAATGGGGTTTTAGGTTTTTTTCTTTCTTATAGTCAAACATGGCTTGAGAATTTGTGTTTGGATTGCCTTCTGTTGAAAACACCTGGAAGAGAAGAGTTTGGCTGATGGAAGCACTAAGTGACACTTCCTCTAAACCCTTCTGTGGAGGACAGGGAAGCAGATTTATTTCATATATGAAAAAAATAGTGTAGTTAGTGAAGCCTACCCCTACCAAGGAGTAGAATTGGCTTAGAATTTAGTTCAGGCTATTCTGTGTTTCTGCTGGAGGCTTGTTCTCTCTGAGACAGTACAATTCCTTGAATCTGAAATGGAGTCTTTATATATTGAGCATATTGAATACAGTATTGGCTCCAAAATTTCAAGTCATTGTGGCAAAAGAAGAATGGTCAGATTACACTGAATATGCAGTGCACTGAAAAACCATTCGTGGGTTCAGGCATAAGCTACCTTCTTTCAGTGTACCGTACACTGTCTACAAATGTGCCACAGTCGCAAACTAGAAACAGTGTTGAAATTGGGTATTTCAGTAATTATCTGATCCTGTTATTTTGTGTGTAGTATCCTCAGTGTTATGTTGTATGTGACTGTACAGAATGTGTGTAATTGTTTATTGAGTTGTATTTTGGTATACAGTTGGCTGAAATTTTCTGGTTTGGACGCCTATCATTAGACACCTGAATAAGTAATATGGTCTTCGAGTAAAGTACCAGTAACTGCCACTGTAGTCAAATGCTGGTTAAGCTTCAGAAATGGCAATGTACTGTACTTAGAGGAAGTTTTTGAAGTTCATGCCACTTCTTCATGGGTCCAGAGATGCCTAATCTTAAAAACTGTGGTTATTTGCAATATAAGGGAGTTTTAAATATTACTAGATATGCTTTCATTTTCAGTTACCAAGTACTTTAAATTTTGTAACCTGTACACATCACTCAAGTATATAATACAAAAAATTATTTTAAGTTACTACACATTTAAACTAGCTTTTGTGAAGACAGACTGTGTTCTAAAAGTATCATAATTCAAACTGAATGATATTTGTTTCTGAAGTGCATCCAGATTGCTTGTTGCTGCAGTCAGCTATGCTCAGTAAAAAAAAAATTTACATCTTTACAGATAGAGCTGTAGATTTTTTTATTTTCTTAAATTTCACCTGGAAATATTTCTGTCCAGTTGGGTAGGTAAAACCCCATTTTGGATTTATTTATTTAAACATTTTTCAGACAGTGTCATTTTCATTCATACTGAAGGATTTCTTTTTGCTCTGCTTCATTTTATTCAAAACTTCATGAATCATTATGCTTATGGCAATATTCTGTGCAAACATCATTTTCCAATACAAACATAAAGTATCAACATGCAAACATTTTCTTAATTGTAGTAATTGTGTCTATCTTTCTAGGGAGGCCTCGTTGGGCTTGTGGATTATCCTGATGATGATGAAGAGGATGATGAAGATGAAGATAAGGAGGAAACTTTACCTTTGTCAAAGAAAGCAAAGCTTGAGTCATCATAATGGCAACTGCTGAAGAACATTATCAGTTGGGGGAAGGCTATTTTTTCCAAAAACAAAACAAACCCACAGCAAAGCAGCAATCTTCTGTGAATTACTGTGTGTGACACAGATCAACCTATACAAACGGATTTCTGCCATTCAAGTGCCAATTCAAAGGAGCAGAAGAAGGGGAAATACTTCGTTTAGGGGAAAGACTTACACCTTTGATCTCTCCAGCTTGGACCACACATTGCCCTTTTCTCAGGGAAGGAAATGGAAAACAAAACAAACAAACAAAAGCCAACAGGGCAGGAGTTTTGTTAGTGGAACTCTGGATTGGCTGGTCAGTTGCTACAATCAGAATATGCTTTCTTGGACCATGTATGAGACTTCTGAAGAAAAGGCAAGGCAGTTTTTGCCATAATTCTTTACTAGTTAAGAATGCCAGCAGTTTCTTTGTATAAAAGAGACCTGCCTTTGAAATCGTACATTCTGAACATTTTAGTCAAGCTACAACAGGTTTTAAAAACCTCTACGGGGGAGGGCTGAATATAAAGTTTCCTTTTTTTTTTAATCTGTTCCCTTTGCCCTTTGCAGAATTTTTTTTTTGGAGGTGGGGGATTTGTTTGTCCCTTCTTGATTAAAGATTGAGTGGAATTCTAGATGTGGTCACTTTTGTGTCATAATTTTTTTGCCCCCCTGAGTGTATGCTTAGTTGTTGAGTATATATTTGGGACCATTAAAATTTTTTGATGTAATATAATCTCACTGTTGTGCTGGTACCTGTTTCACCCAGTGTAATTTTGTTTTGCATCACAGTTCTTAATATGTTTAGGATTTTATGGAAGATGGTATAGTTTTTATTGGAAAAAAAAGAAATAATCTTACCACAATGTGCATAAAAGCAATACTATTTTGTGACTAAATATTTTATATTAAATTTTACATCAGCAACTGTCTTGAGAAAAAATTCAGGGAATAGGATGGAATCAAAAAATTGAAACCTATAGATATGAAATTAGTATTCCAAAGAGACTTCGAAATTTCATAACTGAGAACAATGATGGTAGACTTAACTCATCAAAATGCAAGATGGATGATTTAGGAATACCAATATATTGACTCATTTGACTTAGAAAAATAAAAAAGAAATAATTAAAGCTGAAGGAAAACGGCATTAGTGGTGTTTTTTTAAAACCTCTGATTCCCTTTGGAATACCAGTTTTACTGAATTAAAGATGGTTGTAGAATAAACTCTTTACAAGGATGCCATCTTTTGAAATTTATTCTAATACTTGATTGAAAAACAGCAATTAAACTGTGGGTCTAACTCAATGACTACATTCTTTCCCCTTTCTAAATAATCTTAGTTATTAATTGGAAACTAAATGTTATATCCTGCTTCCTTATTGCTTTTACAGAAGATGGCTTTGATTGCACAGCAGTGCTTCCTGTGAAGGGGGTTTATTCAGTTCCTTTGCAAACAAGAGGCCCCTTCTTACACATATTTTCAAGAGTTGATTTCCTTTTGGACATTGAAAGCACCGATGTTGCAACAATTGTGATGTTACATATTAACGTATCGCGTACAAATAGAAATAAGAGAAATGAAAATCTGAGGCTGGATCATACGTGATCACACCCAAGTGTAGATTAGCACTTTGTTTCTGAAAATTGTGGGTTGCATGGCAGATTCTATGCTAACTACAAACGTCAAAGCTTTTGCGCTTGGACTTTATTAATATATATGAGTCATTTCAGGTTTAAATGAGTGTGTGTTAGGGAAAAACAATTAGCCATCTCTTTTCCTCAAAAAGTTCTTTGAAATCACTTTCCAGGGTTGAGCAGACATCATGACAAGGAAATCTGTAATTTTCTTAATTAGCCTGAATTTGAATCCTTCCCAATCTGTCAGAATTTCCTTGAGCATAAAGCTCTCAAAATTTATCCTTATAGTCGTCTTCATGTCCTCCAGGCTATATCTCAGCAAGTCATTCTTCTGAGTTGGTTGAAGGAACATTTTTTGTTTATTTTTTTGTGTTCTTTCAGCTACTGAGTGCTTGATCTTTTGGTGTTTATCATAGAATCATAGAATGGTTTGTGTTGGAAGGGACCTTAAAGATCATCTAGTTCCAACTCCCCTGCCATGGGCAGGGACACCCTCCACTAGACCAGGTTGCTCAAAGCCCCATCCAGCCTAGCCTTGAATACTTCCAGGGGAGGGTTTGATGCTGTAGTCTTCTAAACTTTGAGATACTTTCACAATACTTGTAGGAAGCTTGGATTTTGGACTTTCAGTACTTGAAGCATTACATTTAACAGAAGTAGTACTGTCCTTAAGTTACTGGGTTTGGTCAAAATAGTAATGGAAGTAGGAATATTTTTGAACTTTTTATATTTTTATGAAGCTCTAAAGGACTGGTGAAATGTTAAGCTGCATATCTTTTAATGCTGTCTAACTTGTAGTTAGATGGGTAGTTGTCTTCCCAGAGATCTCATGCTTGTGGCCTGACAGGACATGTCTACACTTAGATGATGCATTCATGGAAGTTGGAAGCAGTCAGGAAGTAGTCAGTAGCACTGCGGACAGTGATGGGTATGCTCTTGCCCAGTGACTTTCACTTTTGTATTCATGGAAATTTTGAAATATATTTCAGGAGAAAAAGGAAATAGTGGGATTGTAAGAAGTGGTGGATATTAAAAAAAAAATGTGGGTATGAGTTAAGAGATGGAAAAAATTATGTTAAGAAACAGTTCCATTCTAGATCTTTCTCTGGGCTGATGGGGTTTTTTTTATTCCTAGTTTTAATACCATTTGTCCGCATCCCAAGAGAGCTGCGTGTATATTGTATTAAATACGGCTCAGTCATCTTAATTGCGTTTTAACTGTATCCTTAAGTATGGTTTACAGGGGAGACCCTTAAGTATCATACAGGCAAGATACAACATGCTTGGATGATCAGTACAGGCCCCTATATTTCTTCAGTTATAGAGTACCTGGTCCTCCAAGGAAGCACACCTTTACACTAATGAGAGTAATTCCAGGTAATCTGGAATGCCTCCAGATTTTCTTCCACTGTACACAGAGGGCGACTGTTTTCAGTGCTTTCGGTTTTCAGACTGCACGTCACTGAAAAATAGATCTCCTATGTCATGAGGGTGGAAGGATCTGAAAGCTGGTGTATCTAACACTAAGTTGCCTCTAAAATGTACCTGTCTGTAATATACCTACTTGGTAAACAAGGTCAGGCTGTTCATCCACTTCTTGTAGCCCACCCAGATGAGAAGTCATGTTGTCATGGAACTACATCCACTTCTTGTAGCCCACCCAGATGAGAAGTCATGTTGTCATGGAACTAAGTGTCAGGTAGGCCCAATCCTTTTAACATACCAAGGATTAAACTGTTCAGATCTGTTTTGGCTGTGTTTTTACATCTCTGCAAAGTTTAGAAACTGTTTAATTAGATAACTGAGAGGAGTCTCTTATATTGCTGTTGTGTGGCTGCATTAGGGAATTAGCTACCTTTCAGCCCAGCACAAGTTACACCGGTTGCCTTGCTAAATTATGTTTCCTAGCATCTGTAAAGTGGGCGTAGTTCAGCCTTACCTTTATCAACCATTTTACAGCTGCAGAGTCATCCTGGAGTAGTGCTGTCTGGGCTAGTACTGCAGTTCCCCTGCCTTGAGGATATCGAGACCCATTCCAGGTAAGCTGTGAAAGTAGGAGACCAGATAGGTTACTGCTTGGGCTCACCCTCACCGTAAGTGTAAAACCAGGCAAGCACTCAAAGAAGAGGAGTTGCCACCAACTAGAGTTTTTCAAGATAAGTTGTCTGTATGCATGTTCTTCACCTGCTCCTACTGCTTTCTCTTTTTGGAGTCCAGAAGAAATGAAGGTATATACAGCTTACAGTTCAGTTCAGAAAGGAGGCAGGGCATGCTGCAAATACAGCAAAACTTTCTGTGAAAGGATTTATAATGCCGGCTTTCAACCATAGCCACACTTTAAAGTCTGCTATTCATGCAAGGGAGGCATAACTTACTGTATTTTCATAGGTGGCTGGCTATCTGGCGAGCTGATACCTCGATTTAATATTGCTGTAGTTGCAATCACATTAATTGGAGCGTGTAAATCTTGTGGGTTTTTTATATAATTAATAAAACTATGCAAAACTGAAATGAAACCCTGCAGACTGCTGAAAAAAAGGCAATCTAAAAAAGGGAGAGGGAGAGGTGGTGTTCTGTATGCCAGTTGTATTTATGAACTATGTAAAAATAATATATAAGCCAGTGGATCATATTAAAAAAGTAGGTAGAATGCTACTGGCAAATGACTGCAATAGCTACTGATTTACAGTGATTTAGGACCTATGCCGGTAGCCTCGCTGCGCTCTGTTGCATCTTCCAGAGCTGTATGTGTCTGTCTCAGAACTTCTCTGAAATGGCTCAGTGTGAACAACTGTTTGTGGTTTAGGTTGAGACCTGGAAATTACTTGGTATAGGGTGGAATTATGCTCACAAAATATGCATCTGTAATACAGACAGGATGTTTTAGGCTGAATAACGTTGATTTTGATACTGCACTTGTAAGCAACTTTAAATTACATGCATAAAGATACTGTATGTGGGCTGCCCACCTAAAAGGGTTCAGAAGTATTCAGTAGTCGTGTGTATCACTGTTTGTTAGCATTGCTTCTGGAAGTACGTGCGTACCAGAGCCCTTACGTTATGCTCATGAGTTTTCAGACAAGGCTAGACCTTTCTCTTATGTTTCAGTTGTACACTTTATCGGCTGAAACCTTGGAAATTTGATTTCAAAGTGTGCTTATCTCAGTAAGGCTTATTTTAAACCTGCTGATGTTGAGTGGCCTTTTGACAGCTGTGGTGTTCAGGTGGGAGGTTGATGCAGTTAGGTTGCAGAGTTCAGTACAGTCTTCCATCCCTCTGGTGAGGCCAGAGACAGCAGCACTGTACCTTCACTCTGGCACTGAATTGGTGTTGAATGGTCAAGGATCCCTGGAGGACGCGCTGATCAGGGATGTGCAATTTGTTAATCTCTGATCAATGTCGTGACTAGGGATGTGGAGGTAACTGGAAGCAGCTCCTGAGGAACCGATTCACAGGAGTCTATGCTAACAACAAAAGTCTATGCTAACAACAATGAACATTTGGGAGAAACTTCAGAAAACCCTGCATTTCCAGTCTGCTTCTACACATCTGAAAACGGTGTTAAGTTAGATCATCTTATCCTGAAAAAAGCTTGTTTCCTTCCGATGCCTCCCCCCACCTCCACAATTCCCCCAAAACAGAAGTGACCCTCTGCTGCCATCAGTTGGGATTTTGTAGACTAGCCAGGAGAGCTGGAAGCTGCAATTCTTACTGAAGAAATAACTGCTGATTAAAACCAACAACAGAGCACAGCTTTTAGCATGTTTGAGTTTAGCCTCAAAATGGAGATAAATCTTTTACCTCTTCAAGGTCTAGATTACCTGCAGTAAGAAACAAGGAAGATGTAAATGTTTGTTTTTCATGGGCAGGAGAACTAAGTACCAAATTTCCATAGACTGTGGAAAATGAACTCCTTTTTCTTTAAGGAAAGGATGAACGGGCTACTGGTGATGAATAAAAACTAGCCAAAGAAAGCCATGTGGTTGCCAGAGTGCCCTTGGAAGCCTCTTGCAGAGCTCTGAAAACAGCCAGCTACAGACGGCTGTGATGGCAGGAAGAAAATCTGGCTATTGAAATCCAGAATACGAGAAGACAGAGATGTCACATTCGGCATATTATAACTGAAGGCATAAAACTGCTCACCAGAAGAGCAAAGCATCTCACTCGACAAGACCTGAATTTGTGGTTCACTGGCATCTTTGGGGAGTCCTTACAGTTACCTATTACAAATGTAAAAGCAAGCTTCAGCTTGCCTGTCCTCCTCCAGAGCCATACCAGGCAATTAAAGAACTTTGCAAGCTGTATGTGTGATGTCGATAGCTAAACCATTCACATCACCACCTCATCTATTCCTAGACATTATCCAGACATTCAAAAGGCAGTCTACTGTATCACAATGTAGCCCACCTCTTAATAACTGCTTAGTTGATAGACCTTTCCCACTGAGCATCAAGGCTTCCTCTACTGCAGTAATAATACACCATGGCTGGTTTAGGGTGCTGCTAATATGCAAATGTCTGGCAGCTTGCAGTATCCTACAGGCCTTTGTAAAGTATTAGCAAAGTATGGCTAGATGGCTGAGATAGATCAGATATGACACTGTGTACAGAGTAGGGAATACAATCACTACATGTGTCTGATATCTCTCTGTGCTTTTTGGACACCCCAGCTACTACTACATCAAGTAGTGAGAGAACTGAGATACGCTGATTGATAATCTGCCTACAGGTCTCGCATCAGAGTATGAGGACAGGCAAGAGGCATGTACAGCTGAGGAAGAGAATGGTTTTTGAACAGTAGCGTCACCAAAGTAGAGTCCTTGTATGCTCTACAGTGAGTTTACAGTCACTACGGCATCTGTGAAACACAGGTGTTATAATTCAAATAACAGTTTTCTGTAATTGAAAAATAATCTCACTTCTAAGAGAGTGAGCCAAGCCAGGTGATTTAAAGTCAGTTTCTGTTCACAGTGACCTCTAAATAAGATTAAACTTCTACGTAATTCAACTAGAATCAAAGCCACCTTCTGTGTTTCAGCACATTAAGTCAATGCACGAAACATAAACCACTTATCACTGATTTTTACCATATTATTGTAAAACAGCTACCTCTAACTCCCTTCTTTGGGCTTATCACTGGACAACCTCAGTTTTGTGCCTTCTGTCACAATGCCTCAAAACTGGAGTCTTTAATTTCATTAGTTCCTCAAATTCTTAAAATTCTTCCCGCGTCTGTCTGACTCGCACACAGAAGTGAATTTGGGGCGCTGTTTGAGCAGGTAGCACAGACACAAATTTCCCCATTCCCCACTGTTCTAAGAAATGGTTCTCCTCTTGGTAGATATCTGAGGTGATGGTCCCAGCCCTACCACCATCTACCTCCCTGCTGAGGCTTTGTTAACTTCTCCTTGGGGTGGTTTCCTTGCACGTGAATTTACACTTTTCTTCAGCTCTAACCAGCCTAAGTACTTTCCAAAACCGCTTATAAAATCTTTGGTTGTGCTTGCCTGTTATTTTTACCTAGCCCCCAATGTCATCAATATAGATATTGATGCACTTGTATAACTAAAACACCGAAACAGCAGTCTAAAGAATGAACAATTCCCTAAAGTGTTGGATCTTCAAAATCACGTTCTGTTTTTCTAAGGACATTTGCTGGTGATGATTGATAGGAATTGATAGATATTAAATCTTTAACATAATCAAAAGATGTTCCATTTGATAGATCTTTCTATACTTCCCTTTTTCCCTTTAGAGAGGCCAGTAACAGCCCCTAGCGTGGTCCTATTGGTTCTTCTACTCATCTCGTGATTCCCAGTAACGCTGCTGGCGTAGTTCCTCTTTTACCTCCTGCCACAGAGAGAGAAACTGAGGAACAAACATGGCAATCATCGGCCTTGGTTATGTTCTGTGCCTTGATGAGAACCCAAGCTTTTGGATAACATCCCCAAGCCTTTACGCAATTATTTTGGTCCTTGCCTCTTCAGTATTCACCTTCTCAACAGACCAGGCCCTATCGTGCCTTTAAAAGCTACAAAACAGCTTCCCCTCCCTGCTGCTGCATCAAATGACACCTTTTCTGATTCGCCAGACGTGTAGTTCCCACAGTCCTGTACCCGAGCTCACCACTTTAGATCACCACAACCAGCCTTTGTTTCTAGCACCTATTTAGCTTATGAGTCTAACAAATTAATTTGTTCTCTTTTCTTTCAGGCTGATGAGCACTCCTCTGCTGCTGTGGCACTCGTTACTTCTCTGAAGGATTCAAGTCAAGGAGGTTACACCATCATTCCTATCTGCCTGGGATGCGAGTACTCTGCCCTTGCTTTCAAGTTTATGCAAAGAGCTATAAACCACTGCTGCTCCTTCATCTTCTTCCCATATCTTTTGCTCAGTAATAACTTTAAAGTTTTTCTCATGTATTTGACTGTGTTTATCCTCTGTGGACTCAGATGTTTATGAGATATTCTGCCCAAACTCTCTCTCTTTGTATTTTATATTCTGTATTATGTTAATCTTGTTGGGAGCCTAAGCAGCTGGCTTAAATTTCAGCACTGAATGAATATCCCGCCCTGTATCAAAGGTTAATGCTAGGTTTTCTGGGAGTTTCTTTCTGAATGTTTTCTTTCAGATACCAGCCACAGAGACTCTGTAAATCACCAGCATCCCCCCCGCATTCAGATTGATCTAAGGCACATAAGCAAATACTTCTGGGTTTTTGTTTGTGTTTTGGTAGCACATAACAGTTCTGTTTCTTTTTATTTTCATTCAGATTTCTCTAACACAGTTTCTTTACCCCCTTTGTTCAAACAAAATGAACAATATTGAAAACAGCATTTCAGAACTGGGTATCGGGAGGAGCAAAGCTATCTTCTGGCCACCTTCTTTCTTTCCTGGCACCCATTGTTTACAGCTCCAGAGTCCATTTAAAGTAAACTTGCTTCATAGCAGAGAAGTTGGTGGATGAACAGTAAAGTCATATTTACAAGAAAGCTGCTTAACAACAGTCCCAAGCAAAGGAGGAGAAAAAGCCCTTTCCTGATTATCATGAGTTTAACTCGTGTAACTTTGAAAATTCTGTTATTCCCATCCCTCGGCAACTTACACTTCGGACAGCAGATGAATGGTGGAGCTTTGTTGATGGTTGTAACCGTTGCTAGGGGACAGTCTGAGGGAGGTGAATCATGCCATTTACAGTCAGCCTAAGGGAACATTTGGAAATGCTTGAGCTTAGAAATTGCCTTCTGTGGACTGTGTTGCTGAGAGTGGAGAGCTTTGTGGCTGCAAAGAGTGCTTTAGAAACACACAGGATGATAACAGAGGCATTAAACATCCTGGTGTCTTTAGCTGCTTGTACCTTTGTATGTGGTTTAAAACGTTGTTCTGGTGCTTCTTCCTTCTTTGATAATTATGGTTTTAGTTAAAAGCTGACCATGTGCGAATGGTATGAAAAGAAAGTTGTTGCAAATCACATTAAAATTAAATATTACAAATGTTTGTAATTTCTTTACTGTAAGAAGCATGGTTTCCAAATGCAATAGCACGTACATATCTGGATCTGAACTTTCTTGGATTTATTCACAGGTGTTTATTTGATTTTCTTGGACATATTCACAGGCATTTATTTTGTTTTGTCTGCTGTGGGAAGGCGGCAGCTTCAGGTACCACCAGAAATGAGAACCTGACCTGTAGTAGGCAGGTGAGGTTTTACAAGCTACATCTTTGGTGAAACACAAGGTGGGTAAATAAAAGTGCTCGTACTATAAATGCTAAGTCACAGTTGGAGAGAACACAGAGGAAGCAGCGCACACCTTGCTGGGGCTGACAGGTATGGCACAGAATTACCAAGGATTAAAAACCCAGCATAGGCAGTTCGGGGGTCTGAGAGCCAGGGTGTGTGTTTTGCCCAAGGCAGGCAGAGTCCTGCGCTGTGTACCCAGGGCTGAACTTTGCCGGACTCCAGGGCAAGCCTGGTCTTGTTCCTCTTCAGGTCGGCAGGGTTTTACCAACACGCAGTGCTCGTGTGTGGCCAGCTTGAAGTTTGCAGCTCAAGAGAGCAGGGGGGCTCGGGGGCTTCGGCAGACCCCCGGTTCAGCATTTCTCTGCGTGTCTCCCACGGTGGTTCAGCTCTTCGCTCCTCAGCTGCGGGCTCTAGGCCCTCGCAGCACTTCGATTCCCCTTGTCATGCGTGGGGAAGGAGTTTAACAGTATTTTACACGCCACACCAGTGGTACCGCTTTTCAAAACAAGGCGAGCGTTATTTCCTACTGTTGTTTTGCTTCCAGCACCAGAGGCGAGAGCGCAGCCGCCCGCCAGACCCTCAGCGCCCCGTTCCCGCCCTCCGCCCCGGCCCGGCCCGGGCGGGACGCGCCGCCTGCGCCGCCGGCCGCTACCGGCAGAGGGCGCCCGGCGCCCGCCCGCCGCCCCCACGGCGGCCGCAGCCCCAACCCCATCCCCGTCCCCATCGCCGCTGCTTCTGCGGCTGCATCTCCAGCACCCGCTGTGCTACTGCTGGAGGCCAAATACTTTCTGTAACACAGGCAGTACCCTCGAATAACGTGCGAGCACTTGGCACCTCACAGCATCCCCGGGAAGATTTCCTGGGGAAGAAGCTTAGTGTGCGCTCCCTTTCAGTTCTCTCACTACTGGCAACACCTACATCAGACCATGCAACTGTTGCTTCATTTCATTCATGGAGGCTGAGGGGAGACCTTATTGCTGTCTACAAGCACCCGAAACGAGCTTGTAGCGAGGAGGGTGTTAGTCTCTTCTCCCAGGTAACAAGTGATAGGACGAGAGGAAATGGCCTCAGGTTGTGCCAGGGGAGGTTTAGATTGGATATCAGGAAAAAATTCTTCACCGAAAGGGTTGTCAAGCACTGCAACAGGCTGCCCAGGGAAGTGGTGAAGTCACTGTCCCTGGAGGGATTTAAAAGACGAGTAGATGTGGTGCTTAGGGACATGGTTTAGTGGTGGACTTGGTAGTGTTAGGTTTACGATTGGACTCGATGATCTTAAAGGTCCTTTCCAACCAAAATCATTCTATGATTCTGTCCTGGTTTGGCCCAAACCAGGCCAATTAAAGAAACCAAGGTCACTGCTAAATTCTTCACTGCTTACGAGTGAAGAGCCGAAGGGGGGTCGCACCTGCAGGGAGGAGCAGACAGGGCAGGTGACCCAAGATTGACCAACAAGGTATTCCATCCCATACACGTCATTCTCACTTTCCTATTTATCACTAACCCACTGCCTCCTGGAGGTGGGGCCCAGGAGGGAGGGGCCCTCCTGTCTTCCACTGATTGGTACCAGCTTTGCCAATTCTCCAGTTAAAAGCCTGCAGGTGTGATGGCAGGGAGAGCTACTGCATTTTCCCCTCTGCCCGTGCTGGGGGGAGCAACTCTGCCTGAGGAGGATTTCCAAGCTCTTGATCTTGGTTTTATATATATTTGTATATATTTGATTATTTATATTATTATTATACTCTTTTTCATTATTATAGTTTATTAAAACTGTTTTAACTTTCCAACCCATAAGTCTCTCTCCCTTTTCCCTTTCCCTTTGGGTGGGGGGGGGGGAGGGCTAACAGAGAGCATCTGCCACCAGGTTAATAGCCGGCCCAGCTTTAAACCGTGACAGATTCCTAGAGGGGTACTCCTACAAACAAGTTGCATCCAAGTTGTGAAAAGTAGGAAAGCATTCTTGCATTTGTATTCTGTCTTCTCTGAAGGGGACTATACATTTTTCAAATATTAAGCTATTTTTCTTTTGACTTTGTTTATTAACACACCTGTCCTCTGGTGTAAGTACTGCAGTAACAGCTTTAAAATTTTATTTAATGAAATCTGTTCACAAAACAGGAGATCATAAGGCTTCAAGAAGTTAAAGTATAGCAGTCCATCTCTCTGAAGTGTTGAGAAATTATTCACTATTCTTCTCTTTCTCTCCACCCCTGAGCAGGAGCTGTTACACTCAAAAGCATACCTATTTCTCCTTCCAGCTACAACAGATGGTTTCCTTGCAGACCTTCCTTCTTTCCAGGTTCAGAAACACTTGGACTACACCATTCGCACAATAAAAGGTTAGTTCAAGGATTTGTACCCTCCTGGTACATCCTCTCAAGAAACTTTGAGCGAAACAGCTGTACTAGTTTGTCAACAAGAGACAGTTCACATGGGCCAGGTCCAGCCAGCAACCAGGAGTTACCCTTCCTTGGTCTACAGGTTTGAGGATCAAAAATAAATCACATGTCTTAAATAGCATGTTCACCTGCTAATTTAGGGCCATTCCCCTGTAATATCATTTAGTAACTGCTTGCAAATTGCTCAGGTCCCTCAGGCAAAACAGGCGTGCCCCCCTCAGCCGACCCACAGGCACACGTAGACCCACCTCCCTTCCCAAAAACACGCATGGACGATTAAGTGGTTAATAACAAACAGCATTTCAGGTACGGTTTGCCTGACTGTATAAGATCCAAAATGTGTTTTGCGAGTTCAGTATGATCAAACAAGAAACAGGCAAAATGCATTAAGAAATGGCTGATGCAAAGACCGATAAATACCAGCGACAAAAGACCGCATCTGTGAAAATCAGAGCAAGCTGCCAAACACAACCCTAGCAAACCCCAACGTCGCTAGGTAACACCGCGCATGGTTCAACTTCATGGCTAAATTACTATTGCCTCAAAATCGGAAACTGTTATAAATAAAGCAGTAATCATCCAGATTACCTGCGATATATTTATTTTTTGTTCTAACCAACGACTGAATAAATTCTGCCCCGGCAGCAAAACAATTCCCACCCTTGGCAGCAGCACCGCTCCGCGACGGCTGCCCCCGCTCCGGCAGCACCGCGCCCGCCGTGCTGCGAGGCGCCGCAGCCCCGAGCAAACGCCGCCCCTCTCCGACCCGCTCACACCACCCATTTCGGCACCGTTCCCCCACAGCAGCGCCTGCCACGCCATGGCGCGCTGGGAACCAGCGCTGAGGAAGCGCCGTTTGCACCTTGCTCCAGTTTATTTCAAACGCGCACGCAACAGGTTGTGCCTCTCCTTTTTCGTGAAGTTTTTCCCTTTCAGGTTTTTGTGCTGCAATAAGGGGTTTATACTGCACGTTTTGAAGCACCTCTAAAACTGTCCTCGCCTGCTGAAGTACTTCATGGGTAGCTTCGCGCTTTTTAAAGCATAAACTTGACAACAGCGCGTTAGCGCTCCGCACTGGCTCTGCTCCCCCGCAGAGGAGGGCTCAGCTCCCCGCCACGGCCGCAGGCGGGCGCGCAGCTATCACCGCGCACGGCACTGTCCCAAAGCCGCCCCAGTCGCGGGCTGACCCCGCCGCGGGGTGCCTCGGTTCAACCGGGGGGAACGAGGCGCAGCCGCGGGGGGAGCGGGGCCGCCGCCCCTACCTCTTACCTCCCACCTCCTGGGCTCCGCGCCCCGCTGGGGCCGGCCGCCCAGGGCGGACAGACGCCGCCGCTGCCCCTCTCGCAAACTTTCGGCTGGGGGATGTGGCTGCCTGGAAGCCGGACGGCGGCGGGTGGGGGCGGCCGCTCCCGGGAGCCGCGACGGGAGAGCGAAGCCGAGGCGGGCACCGCACGCCACGGCAACCCCCGGCTCCGAACCGCGGCCCGCCCCCGCCCGCCCCCACCCCGCGGCCGCCCAGGGGCGCCGCCCATTGGCCGGCGCCGACCCTCTCCGTGCCTCTCATTTGCGGTGGGCCGTGCCCGTCATGGTGCTGCCGCGGCCCGGGTCTAATTGCCGGGGCAAGGGCGCGCCCCGCCGCAGGTAGCGCCGCGGCGGCGGCCGGAGCGAGGCAGAGGGGTAACTGGTCGCTCGGAGCTGCCGCGCCGGAGCTTCGCGCCTCTGCTCCCGGCCTTGGGGGAGTTCGCTGCTGCCCCGCTCCGCCTCGCCCCTCTCTCCTAGCGCGGCTTGCTCCTGCCCGGGCAGCTCCTCCTGCCGGTGGGGGCCGGGCGGCCGCAGGGCGAGCGCGGCGGGCGAAGACCGGCCTGTTGCTGCCGGGAGGAGGGACAGCAGCGGCGGCGAGTGGCCCCGCGTCTCCCCCCGGCGCGGGGGCGGGGGAGCGATGAGCCGCGCATTGTTTCCCCTGTAGGCAGTGCCCGGCGGGCAGCGGAGCGGCGGGCCATGGGCTCCGCGCCTTTGTCTCCCGACTGAGCCGGCCCCGCTCCCGCAGCCTCCCCCCGCCGCCGCCAGCCGGGCCCCGGCGACATGGACGTGACCGTCTCTGAGCTCCTGGAGCTCTTCCTGCAGAGCCCCTTGGTGACCTGGGTGAGCACAGGGGTGGCGGCGGGGAGGCTGCCGGCGGGACGGCCCCGGCCCAGCGGGGGGGGCAATGGTCCCTCCCGCCATCCCCCCAACCCCGCTGTCCTTTCTCCCGGCAGGTGAAAACCTTCGGGGCCCTGGGGAGCGGCGACGAGGACAGTCTCGGCGTCTACATGGAGCTGGTGGATGGCGTCGTCCTGAACAAAATCATGCTGCAAATGTGAGTGGGCTCCCGAAGGGGGGACGGACGGTAGCCCCGCGCCGAGGGGCGGCCAGGCGCGCCCCGGCTGCTCGCCCGCGGGTGGCGTGGGGGCGGTCTGCGGAGGGGGAGGTGGCCTCTGCCAGTGCTGGGTGCCGCTTTGTAGCGAGGCAGCGCCTTCAGGGCTGTGATGGGAGAGCTTTCGAGCGGGCAGGCTGGGACGACGGGGTGTGGGGCGACAGCATTGGCTTTGCGTGTTTTTTTTTTTCCTTTTGGTTGCTATCTGAAATTAACAAAAACAGGTGGGAAAGAAACCCAAAACCTAGACTCATCCAGTTCTAGATCTGCTTTAACGTTTTTCTAGGGTGTTTTTTGGGGGGGTATGTTTTTTGCTTTTCTTTTTTCCCCACACAGTTACTTTTTCTTAGTTGTTCATATATGCTTTAGGAGAAGGTATGTGGCAGTACAAATAAGGAAATGAAAGTACTGTATCATATGAAGCTTTACTGGGAAGATTTCATCTGAAGTTCTCTACATTCTTGTGTAAACTTTGATATTAAATACATAATTTGGCAAAAAGAAAGCTAAAGTGATACATCTTTTGGGCAGCACTGTAAGGATATGTCTTGAGGAAACTTAGAAATAGGTTAAAAGAGTAAACACTGAAAATACCATAACATTGAAATGAACTGTTGCTAGAACTTGTACATATTTTAACCACATCCTTTCCTGTTGCTGATCTGCTGCATGCAGATTCTGAATGTTTTCTGTCATCTCTGTGTTTGCTTTTAAATAACCTGAAATGTGTCTGATAAAGAGTTTGTAGGGAGAAGTGTTTGACTTTCAGGGGAGGAGACTTTGGAAATACTCCATTTTGGCACTTCACTCTTTTAAGTGAATGAAAGCAATTGAAGCTTGACTAGTGATTTGCAACGGTAGGCCAAGTCCAAGCACTTAAATGAAGAGTTGATATTAGAACCTTGAAGTGAAATTTTTGAAAAATAACTTAAAAAAAATGTCCCACACACTCAAGTTGGCAGGTTTTGTTATCTTCTGGTACCTGGCTGCTCCATCTGAAAAGGTAATCAAATTTTCTTCCAGTTTGATGTTACTAACAGTGGAAACTGTGAATTGGAACTTAGATAGTGAAGCTGGTGAGGATTCATAATTCAGAACAGAATCCAGATCAATCTCAAAGCGGGAGATAACAAAGTAGTGCTGTAGTTAGCTGGGATAGAAACTTGGTGCAAAGAGAATACGTAATTTCCAGCATTTCTCAAGGAGTAATTACACTTTAAAAAGATAACTTTCTGCAAATTAAAGCCTTGAGTATGAGTGTTCATATCCAGACTTGTACTTTTCCAAGATGTGGGAAATTGGATTTTAATTTATGACCATTGTGTTTGGCACGGAGATGACCAACCAATCAAGGAACAGCAGCAGTTGGGTCTGCTGCAGGTTTAACTAACTAAACTATCAGTGTTATCTAATATGTGAAAGAATCTTATTATTTCAAAACAAGAAAAATTAACTTAATAACAAAATTCAAGAGCGACTAAGTATTAAGTAGGCTGAAGTTATGTGGCTTCTGAATGACTGTGGTGTTCTTATGAGTGATGTGTTTTAGAAGGGCTTTGTCGGGTGGTGTATGTAAACTTAAATATTTTGTGTGGCCATTGAAATGTGCCTAAGGAGATGTAAAATTGTTAAAGTCTATGAAGCAACTTAACAGTGCTCTGGGCTCAAGGAGCAGAACGATAAGATCTCACTGAAATAAGGAAGATGGGCTGACTGAGTGCAGTGACACTAGTTGGCATTTTGTCGGGTATCATGTGTTTGTGAGAAATGTCCTGGCATGTTTGCTTGCCTTAAGCAGTCAGGAAAAGAAGTTGGTTTCTTCCAAAAGACATCTCTGCCAGCAGCGTTGCAGAAAGCTTAAGTGGAGAAAGCACAAGTGATGTGGGGTAGGAAACTGTCACGTTATACACAATCAGGGCTTTTTTTCCCCCCTTTTTAGGCAGCTTTGGCAGTGTTTCTAATGGCGTCTAAGAAGCTTGAAACCAAGAGCCCACAACTGTAGGAAGGATCGTGGTTGTTTTTATGTATCCCAACCCAGCAAGGTGCAGGAGAGGTGCTGTCTGACCTTCACTTTTTCATGACTTCACCTTTAGAAATTGCAATGCAATTACTGCTTGCTTGCAAATCAGGAAAGCCTTGCAAGGTGTGTTTCTGCCCCGGGAAGCTTTCAGAATAGAAAATAAATGTGTTTTTTTTTTTAACTGCTAGCTCATCAGTTTTTTCAAGTCCAGGTCCCTAAAGATGACTTGCATTGCTCAGCTTGAGGTTTCTTCTTGCTTTATTAATGAGGGCCTTTGATAAATCTGCTAGAATTTGATATGCCATGCCGTGATAGTGTTGATTGCCTGAAAGCACAAGTGCATGCATGCGCACATGTGCAGAGAGCGGGGGTAGCAGAGTGAAAGAGTGGGCTCCCGATGCGGATAGCTGTCTCCTCACTCGTGTTATTTTGCTTTTAGTTTTTTAGGTTAAATGTCCTGCTTGCCTGCTTACTGGAACACAAATAACACAGGCACATGAGCTTGCATCTACACGCCAGGTGTGATGCAGTACTTTGCTGCAGAGCAACAGGTTTCTTTCGGTGAAGATTTCGAAAGCCAAATTCTTGTGAATTTCATTATTAAAAATAAAACATTTTTGTCCTGCAGCTAAGCAGATTTTAAGTTTAATCTGTGGCCAAAAAAACCAGGTAGATCTGTGAAGAAAACCAGATATACCTGTTGAATGGAGATTGCTGAGTGAAAGTAAGGCTTTAGCTGTTTGAGGCGTGAGCGGGCTATTCAAGTTCAGTCATCCTCTAGTTTCTGTTGTGATAGGTTGGATTTTGCCCAAATGCTGTCTGGCAGCTTAGAGTGGGTGGAGAAGATCCCAACTACTTGATCTTGGGGTGTCAATGTTTTTTAGGTGGTGGGTTCATATCAGCAAGGCAGCTGTGTTGCCAGAGAGATATGTAACATCTGTCGCTTTTCCTGCCTGCCAGGTCCCTGATGGCTGCATGACAGGAGGTGAAAATGGGGCTGTGCCTTTGCTCCATCCTCCTCAGAAATGAACTGCCCCCAGGAATGCTAGCCCTGGATAATGTAGGTTGCTCAGGCACACCAAATGTAGCCACAGCACAAGGGCAGAGGAAGGGGACCTGACCTGGGCTTAGGCAGATTCTGGCCACAATGTGGTCAGTAGATAACCAGCTGTTGGGCTTTGCTGGTGCTCCCTTTGCTTGCTGGAGATCCGTAACAAAGCAAGACACTTCTAAAAAGAGAGTTGAGAATTGCTTAGTTCTTAGTAGTGGTGCCCAGCAGCTTAACCAGTTAAATCTAATAGGAAGAGGCAGACAGAAGCATTTGGTTTCCCCACTTACATTTTAAAACAAGACAAATGTTTCTTCAAGTCATTTTGCTGTAAATGAGTGGTTTCCTGTTCCTGTGTTCCATCCAAGTGTGTACCCCAACCTGATCACGCATGAGGGAGGCGTTGATTTTTGCAGACCTGCAGTACTGGCTGAATACTCTGCATAAAAAAGTGTTTGTTAATCTTCAAAGTGGAACTGCCATGTCCTGAGCTGCTGTGTTTATGGTGGATTTATGTGTGTCAGGTTAATGAGCTTCTCTGCAGACAAATTTTAAAGAACTTTTTTCAGATAATTGTGTGTCACTTCCTGGTATGAAACTAGCACGTGGCAATGCTGCATAGACTGCCTTCAGTGCTACAGTTGCAGCTGTGGCATAATACCTACAAGGATAAGCAAATATTTATCCTGTTTAACTTCTTATAGAAAGCTTTATTTGGGAAATGGTGTGGGGGTTTACATGTGCAGGCATACAAGCACATAAGTGTTTTCATATTGACTTGTTCTAATTCTTTGAATTGATGGTAGACTCCGCTTTTCTGTTATGCATTCCTGTTTGCTGAATGTTTTATTAGGAATACATCTGATAAACGGCTTGTATTAAAACCACATAATAAAAATGCACAATAATAGGTTTTTCCGTTTAAATCGCAACTGTCATGGTTTGTGGTACTGTCAATCTGTCTTCTTTAATTTAGACCATGTGACAGGAACAGCCACGTTGTGAGTGCCCACTTCTTGTGGTTTGTTGCAAATGGCACAAATACTGGAAGGTTGAAGCTATGAGTCTGTTTAATTTAAAATCGTATTCAAAGGTGCATTTTTCTACCATTTCCCAGGCAACTTAAAAACCCCTCCAGCCTTCAGTGGCTTCATCCCACTTCATGTCAGAGGAAGGGAGAATTAGACTGGTCCAAGAGTGGTGTATTTTCTGTTAGCAAGTTACCTGCAGAGCGAAGTGCTGCAGGATGCTGGGCATGCTGGGCACAGCTGGTTCCTTCTGGCATCTCATAACCCTTCCCCCATACTCATCAAAATTACTTATCAGAAATTGCTTGACTGGGATTGTCATTTTGAGTTTTGAAAGTGAAATTATTTTTTTGTTACTTTTATTAAGTGGTGGTTTAAGGGTTTACATCTTCAAGCAGTTGTGCTTCTAGCCCCGTGCGGGCTGAACTTGTCACTCAGCCTCTGTCTCCCAGCCCTTCCTTTCCTTCACACTCTTGTAAAAGTCACTAAGAAGGTGTACAAACCATGGGATGACTTTAAAATGTTTGAGTATATAGTGAGGTTTGAGACATTCCCTTGGTTTATTTGGCTTGGATGTTTTTTACTAGTTTGCAGAGGACCTCCCTTAGTCACAAATCAGTCATGCTTCCTCAGTCTTATTTGGAGAACTCTTGATCCTGAGGGGTAGGTGGTTTTTAAAAAAGAGCATTGTAGTTTCCATTGTATTTGTGTGTAAGGGAAAGACCCAAACACCAAAGGTCTGAAAAAGCATCTCACTGAGATTGTGCTCAGGGATTTTCACATACATTCAGACAGGGATTTGTTTGGGTTATCTGGTTAGTGTTGCAAATTATCTCTCTTTAATTTTCAATGTGATCCTTGGAAAGAGTTGCTTTCTTCATAAACAAGTGTCACCAGCCAAACAGGTGCTGTAATGAGCAGAGCGTGGTACCAACAGCTCTGTTTTCTTTAAGGTAGAAACATCTTTAAACAGAGAATTTGCCCTTATTGTGTGACTTTACTCAGGTGCTTTTTTTTTTTTATCTTGAGGACTCTGCTTCCCTTTCCTGGCTGTAGATCAGGCCATTGGGGTTGTAGTGTTTCAAGTACCTTGATTTCCCTAGCTTTTTATCCTCTCTTTTTCACTTCTTTTGAGATCAGTAAGTGTGTGTGGCTGTGGGTTTTCTGGCAGCTGGCTCCTTCCCTGAGTGCAGGTTACCTTAGGCCTGCTCAGTCTCAGGGTGCTGTCCTTGTTCCCCTGTGGCAAGGCCTGGGCCGCTTTGGGCCACTAGGCCTGCCTGCCTCTGGGCCGCTCTGAGCCACTGGGCCTGGCTACCTCTGGGCCACTCCCTGCTCCCCTTTGGGGAGGGGGCAGCAGGCAGGCCTGGGTCTGCCCCCGCAGCAGAAGCCACGTTTGCAGCCTCTCCTAGCTCCTCTGGCTCTCCCCTTCCATGTCCCCGAAGACATCTCAGGAGCTGGGTGGGTGACGCAGAGAAAGCAGCAGCAAGAGGGATCCAGCTGACCTCCTCGCATAACACAGCACGGTTATTCTAGACAGGAGGTCTGACACAGAAAATGTTTGAAAAAAAATGCAACAAATATATTCTTTCTGAATAAACACATGCCTTGAACCCTTGATTCTTATAAGCGTTCATCTCCATGCTTATTAGGTCAAAAGATGTTTTGCCATTTCAACTGGATAAAGCTGAGTTTACCTGGTAAATGGAAAAGAATAAATCTGTCTTATTGGGAACCTCCCACTGAACCCAAGAGCAACTTTCTGGGTCTCCTCCACGTTCTCAGCTGTGGAGCTAGGACAGCTGTAGTCAGTACTGGAGCATATCTGATCCAGGATTAAGACAAAATATGGTAACAAATGAAGAAGAAATGGGATATTGCTTGTTGAGAAGGAATTGTTTAGTTTTCCCTGTGGAGACAATAAGGGCTGTGGTAGTTCAAAGTGTAGGCTGTGCTGGCCTTTCACATCTTGTGCAACGGGTCCTCTCTGAAGTGAGCTGAGGTGCTGGATGAAGTTGGTTACACAACATATTCAGAAATCCAAACTGTCATTTTTTCAAATGACGTTCCATTTTTGGAAAAGCTTTTAACTTCCTTGTCTGTGGGGAAGAGGCAGGACTGCGAGAGTGACACTGTGTGCTGTGGCTTGGTTCCAGGTTGAGAAGACCCTGAGGTCAGTGGCATTAAGGGCTCTTGGAGCAACCAATTACCCTTAATGAAGATGATAGGATAAAAGCTTCAGAATTGCTTCTGAAGGCCCAGTCCTGCCAATGCTTATGTTCTTGTAACAGATGACTAGCTCTGCTATGCCAAAAGATGAGCAGGTCTTGTCTTGGAAGGAGGAGTTGTTTTGTGTCTTATGTGCTTTTGAAAACCTTCTCCAAGTCCTGCAGTTACACTGCCTACAGCTGTTGAAGAAATTGAGTCTCCTTTGCTGTGGCCTGTGGGTGCATTTTGTGGATTTTTGCCTTACTTTGTGCAGTTTTGGGAAGGGTTGTGGAGTATTGCTCTGCTAAACGGTCAAACCTTTGTCTTCCTGGCTATAGTCCTGGGTCACTGCCAGACAGTGGCATGGCAGCGTGCTGCCTATGTGAGCTTTCACGTGGAAATGAGAACTGTAGGCTGACTCTTCTCTTTGTCCAGCTTCTCTTTACTGTATGTTTCTTCCCTTTTAGCTTCCTGGTTTGTTGTCGTGACCTTGCCTAAAAAGGCTAAACATCCAGCTTTATTCAGGATCCAGCATCTGCTCAGAGAGTACTGAAGGCAAGGTACTCTCTGAGTTCAAGCCCAGGTGCCATTTACACGTCTCCAACTTGCTGTGTTGCTGAAGACCCATACTGTCAAACTGTGTATGGGTATGGCTTCTGCACTTCTGAATCTGAGCATCAGTAAAATAGAGTACTTATTACTGATTTTACTTTAAAAGCTTGTTACAGTTGCTTCTCTTTGTTTGCTTTTTTTCATGATTTATTACAGTGCCAATCAGCATACAAAATCCTTTGCTGCTGTTAAGGCTGTGGGTGGGGTCTTGCTAGGTTACGTCAGTGGCAGTTTTGGTCATCTGCACTTCAGTTTGCTTGAAACCTGGTACATAAATACTGTGTCTGTTATCTGCTGTCAAGGCAGTTTTCTGTTATCTCTGGAATATCTATGTATTCTGTCATATTTATACATATAGCACTGCTTTCACTAGAGAGGTGCTTTGGGATGATTGTGCGTTTAAAAAGATAAAGAAAAAGCTCTTTGACATACATATGTAAACTTTAGCAGATATATTTTAAAAATAAATATTGGATCTGTTCCTCTCATTTCCTTGTCAATGCCTGAGTTCAATATTTGGCCCTGGGAGAGCTGTGAATGGCTTAATTAACAGCCCAAGCAGAGCTCTGGGAGGCAGGTGTTTGGATTGTGTAGGAGCTTGCTGATAAGAGTCTTTATTAGAGGGGAAACTCCAGGCTTTGATCTATGCTATTGGCAGATAAAGGTTTTCAGTTCCTTTTTTTGCAACGTTAGAGTGTACACAGAGAATCTGAAGGTGCACATTCATATTAAATTATTTGTAGCTTTTTCCTATGTTTTATTTTTAATTTTAGAAATAGAATTGTTTCAGGTACAACTTTGATTTGCTTCCTTTAAAATCAAACAAAAACTTTAGGCTTCTTTCCCTGAAATCTTTCTACCAACTTTTTTCCCCGTCTTGCTTATAGCTCTACCTATGTTTGTATTTTGTTTGTATCTTGGAGCCCAGTAGGATTGGAGCCCAGCAGGACTGGAGCCCAGCAGAGCTGTTTTTTGTGACACAGTGGGTGTAAGAGAGATCTGGCTATGCTGCAGGTATAATGAAAGTGCAGTGCTCCTTTTTCCCTTCACTTCAGTGGGTAACCTCTGGGTTTTGCAGTTTGCACAGTGATCATTGATCAAGTGTTAACACCCTCCTCTTGTTGTAAAACTCCAAAGCCAAGGAAGGCATGGTAGTCTTTCCTAGGCTTCCCTTTATTTGAATAAGATAAACCCCTTATTATCAGAGACTGCTTTGATCTAGTGTGCACAAACTAAAATATGCTCTTTGCTTCGGGGAAGTATAAATAAGGAGGGAAGCTGCTCTGAATTGCTGTGTGGGTTAACCTAAAGTAGGTTACTTTGTGGCATGCAGGAAGATTTCCAAGTTATACATAGGTGCGAAGGTAATGAGCTTACTCTATCATGAATTAATGTATATGTGTCCCATATAATTATGTCAGTGCATTTAATGGGTAAATTTTTAAGTGATTTCCTAATGGTACATCATTGAGATGCTAAGTCTTAGCACTGAGTAAACTAGTAATACTTTTTCTTTTTCCTCTTTTAATAGAGATCCTCGACCAACGAACCAACGTGTAAACAAGCACGTAAATAATGACACCTATCTTCGTGTTCAAAACCTGACCATCTTAGTCAGAAACATTAAGACTTATTATCAGGTGAGATTTCTGCTCTCTGCTCATTGATTTGTGGTGATTGCTACAATGTTTCAGCTTAGTTCGAGGGCTGGTGGCTCAAAAAGAAGCTTGCTACAGGAAATGGAGAGGAAATTGTTTGTGTAAAAGTACTTTCAGCCATGCTTCCCTTATGAAATGACAATATGGCTACCTTCTCTATCCCTCATGGCCAGAGGCTGCTTCCTTGCCCTGCTCTTTTTTAAAGAAGAAACTGTGCTCAAAGGCTGTGATAGCACTTGGAGATACATGTAGTAAAAAGGCTTTGTGGTGGGGTTGTGGGGTGTGTATGTGAAGGGGTTTGCTGAAATTGGAGTAATGTTTTTGGGCATAAAACTTGTTTAAACCAAGTAACTTTCTTTTAAAAGGGCTGCCAGCAAATAAATCATTACGAAGAAATGTCTTTAGTGCTAGAATATAAACCTCAAATTGATATACTATTAATTAGGAAAAATAACTTTGTGCTTATCTTGAAGATAGACTTCTTATGCTGTGTACTTGTTTTTAGGTGTTAAAGCAGTTGTTTGTTCTGTACTCCTCTAAGAGGCTTAAGTGCAGGAATGACTGCAAATTCTCACAAATAGTGCACTTCTTAGGTGACATCCTTGAACTGATCATCAGTGTTCCTCTGCTGTAACAGTGCTCCCCTAAAACCAGGGTTGTGACAGCTGAGCACTTTTGCGTGTTGGACGCTGCTGAAAAGCCAAAGGAGTGAATTCAGTTACTCTAAATAGAATTTCTGTATACACACCCTTGTGTATATTTAGACTCCTTAGTGAGAGGGGTAGCTGTTCTGCTGCTTCTTTTTACACATCTTTTGCCAGATTTGAATGCTGTTCAGTATAAAACAGGCTGAAACCACTGAGGACTGTTAAAATACTCCTGTGCATACGTGTCTCAATTGTACAATGGACAGAACAACTATACTCTAGGAGTTGATGTCAGTGTGCTCATCCTGGACACTTCATCTTTTCTGTATATGTAGAAGAGACTGTATTGGCTTTGGCTTCAAAATATGGAAGAGATGTAATGCTTAGCTACGGTAGTGCCTTTTGATGCCATTTTCTCCCAGAGCTTGCCTACTGCTTTTCTGTGTTATTGCCACTGCTCTGCTTCTGGAGTTGCTTAGGGAAGCCTAAAAGAGAGAGGGACTTGTGAGAAAGTCAGATGGGGTGGATGGCTCATCCATGCAAGTCTGAGCAGCCTGCTAGAAAAATGAAGTGTGTCACTCAGGTTTGAGATGATGTAGGAGGGTATCATGTATTTCTGAAGACAGCTGACCTGTGTCAGGTCAGGTGTTGGGGGATTGGACTAGATGATCTTTCGAGGTCCCTTCCAGTCCCTAACATTCTGTGATTCTGTGTCTCGGTTGTAGAAAACTGGAGACGCTGATGCAATGTGATGTCATTCCTGAGACTTGTGATTTCTAAGGGGAAATTCTTTTTGGTCATAACTAGAGACTGAAGGCTTTTTTTGTTACCCACTGAACAGTGTAAATGTATATGGAGTCTACAAGCAAAAAGGACCATGTTTAAGGACAGGATAGTCTTTCTCCTTCTCTCCTCACCCCCACAAGATTTATAGTCTGAGAGTCTGGTCCTTCAGGTGTTGAAACTCTAAAGCTTTTTATTCATGCAAGTTCTTTGTGTCTTGGAGCTGATAATCTAGCCTTTTTTAAGAGTACCCGAAGAGAGATCAGAGTCAGGGAAAAAGAAAAGTGATTCAGAATCATGTGATGTCTTGCTTGGTGTCTTGTTGACCTAGCTGTTGAGCTGTGTAATCATAATCCAATAAAGCTAGCAACAACTAAAATAGGTTAAGACGCAGAGTTTTCAATGGGAAACAGTAGTTGAGGCTTGCAGTAGCAGGCATAACAGCGATTGTTCCTGTTGTAGTCCAGGAAATTAAGTACTATTAATCTTGCTGCATGAAGACTATATATACTGTATGTAAACAAAGCAGTTGTGAGAGCAGATCATTCTTGGCATTTAGTCCTGAAAATGTGTAATTACAACAAAGCTTAAAATAAAATCACATTTTATTGTGATGATGATATTATACAAGAAACTTAATTGTCCTTGTCACAATCACATCTTCAGGGCAAATCCAAGGTCTTGGTGCTAATCTGAGATTCCCTTTCATGTGGTGGTGTGCAGCCGTAGTCTGGGAGGAGTTAAGGCCATCTATGCTGTCACTGAGCTCTGTGTGTGATTGATGCTGATATAATGTCATGTCTGTACTGATGTCTCAGATATTTGGAGGGTTTGTTGTGTTTTAGGATCTGATATAAGGAGCTTTTACTAGTTTTTTCAACATGCAAACAAATGGATGCTTTGGAATAAATTAAATATTGCTAGGCCTCTTCTCTCCTGAATGCTAGACTTTTTTTTTTTTTTTAAACAGGTTGAAGTTGTGGGCACTTTTTGAAGTAGTATTAATACATTAGCTTAAGTTAAAATGAGGGTAGTGTCTTACTGACTGAAAACATGCAGTCAAATTTGGATGAAGACTGGAAGTTGGGGGGAAGGTTCCTGCCAAACAATAGGAACACAAATTTGCTGCTTCCTCAAGAGAGTCAAAAGCTCTAAAAATACAGTGTTGACCTTGACGTTTTACATTCCCTTTCACTTAATGGACCCACGTCAAATTTATGGCTGTTACTGAATTTGGTAGACCGGGTCTCCTAGAGGAAAACGCCACCTCATGCTTTATTGAAGGACACTGGTAGGTATGAAAGAATACTTGCCCATTTCTGCAGGGGGCAGGAGCAATCAAGAATGACGTGAATTCATGGTACTGTAAACTGTATCTGAGGAAGGTGACATAAGTGACTACTAAAATTAACTCTGATATTCAGAAGCTAGTTGACATTTCAGATCATGTAATTGTCTAGTATATCTGTGTATAATATCAGTTTTCTCATACATTTGTATAGCTAATCTCTTTGTTAAAGCAAAATTCTCATTAATATAGACAATATTACTCTAGAAAACAAGGACAAGTCTAATCCAGCAGTGTGAATCCAGGTATTCTTCAAAGTGTTGGGGCTGAGAGCCTGTGCTGGGAATGACTATGAACAAATCAGGTTAGTAGCGGAATTTGGCTTTGATTTGAGCCATAAAGATCAGTTCCTATCTGTGCTTCAGCAGGTGTAACTTGGGAGGGGTAAATGCAATGGAGAAGCCTTTTCCCAGATGTAAAAACATCTCATTTTTAAAAGTTTGCTAACTGAATTTGTTCATTAACAATTTTCTGAAGAGTTGCCGTCTCACAACTGTCAGCTGCATAAAACTGGATTGCTGATGGCAGCTAGGAAAAACATTGTCAAGACTCTTTAAAATTGAGGTTTTGGTGTTGTGTGGTTTGTTTTTTTTTTTTAATTGGGTATTTAATATTTGTTACTGGTGGTAGCAGGCAATGTCTCTGCATTTCCCATTCTCTGAGCAGTTGCACCTTTGCAGGTCTGTTACTAGTTATAAACAAAAGCTCTAAAAATACAGTGTTGGCCCTGACATTTTACATTCCCTTTCACTTAATGGACCCAGGTCAAATTTATGGCCCCTCATCCCTCTTTTGAAACCAGGCAAATGAGTCATTTTGCTGTGGGATTTCATGAGCATTCAAGAGAATTTGTCATTAATTGCATTTAATAACTGTTAGAGCACTGGTTCACTGGAGAAGCAGCTGGTCTTAAAACTTCTGGAATTGGTGCCATATCTTGGAAAAGGGCTGAGCATGGCAGAATGTGTTCATTGCTCATAGTGTGAGTTTTATGTATCTCTTCTTGCGCTGACTGAATTCAGACACTTGTCTGTCTTTAAACTGAAGTTCAAAATGGTTTTGTAGGGAATAGTTTAGTACAGAGAATTACAGGTTACTGTCTGTAACTGCAGTGAGGATGTTGATTAAAGGAGTCGAGAGAACTGAGTGTATTGGAGAAGAGGTACTCATCCACTTCTCACTGGTGCAGGTGTTGTGCATCCTGGTCAAAGGGTGAAGTCTTTACCCCATACTACAGCTAACCAGTGTATATGGAACAGATTGACCTCCAGCTGTCATCTGCTGCCTTGTGTTGATAACATAATTGGGCGTGTTGGTCCTTAAACTGGCACTGGCTGGCCCAGTGCAACACAGATGAAATTAGCTTGCTATTCCTGAGCTTTGCCTTCACTTTGAAATGCTTCTATTGTGAGCTCCACTAAGGCATTTCTACTGGTCCAGTTAAATTGGCTTGAATATAGTTCAGGTGTGAGTACTGCAAGACTAAATGATGTTTTGCTTCACTGAAATAAACACACTTGACCCTTGTTAACAGTGGGTTGTTATGGCCTTAATTCCCCCGGGCCTTGTGATTCTTTTCGACATGGTGATTAATCCCAGCTGTGGCAACTGTCTTCATAGTGGTGTGGCACTATCCCTGTTTCTGGCAGAGCTTGTTGGCAATGTTTAAAAAACAAACAAACAAAAAAAAAACCCCACCAAAACAAAAAAAAAACACCCTTAAGTTGCAACAACCTATGCAAGAGCTATTATTGTTGCTGGTTCTGTCACTTGTGATGATGGAAGAAGAATCTAGGAAATCTGAGGGATGTTGGCCTATCCCTTTGCCATGCTGTAGGGAATATTTAAATCCTGTAGGTGCTGGTACTTGAAGTGTCCATGTAAGAGCAGCTGCACTGGTGTCTGCAACGCTTGGAGAACATGCTTAGACCTATAGAGTTTTGGAAGAGGCTGAAGGCAGGCTAGCAGGGGAATCTTGAAGTGGCTTTGCTGTCCTTCCTCTGCTCATGTGTCAGCTCTTGGGTTAGGGTTTTTCTAAGGAACTAAAAGTAATTTTGATAGCAGTTTATAAAAAAATAAATTTATGAAAGGATCTATTTTGATGTCAGCTAGTTTCCTAACCTTCAAAAATGCCAGTAATCCCTCCAACAGTATATACTGCACTCAAGCAAAAATTCCTACCACTTACATGAAAAACTTGATGTTGATAGAAGAAGAAGAAAAAGATTATCATCCCTTGGTGAGTCCCTGCATGGTTATTATGGCCACATCTGGAGTGCTGTTGGAAGAAATACTGCAATGTGGTCATGGCTGTATTTTTGTTGCCTGTATTTCCTCCAGTTGTGGCCACTAAATACCTAGCAGATTGCTTCATGTTTCTAAATACGTTGGAAATATCTCAATTTAAAAAAAAAAAAAAAATCATACTGAGAGACAGTTCTGAAACCAGTTGTGACTGTGTGGCTTGAGCAGCTTCAATAAGAAACTTATAACCCTTAGCATTTACATTAAAGCGAGGATATGGGGGAGTAAAGATGAAACCATTCACTGAATTTTTAGAGACTTAATATCACCACAAATCCTACTCTCCCCACCTAAGCTTACTTAGCTGGGCTCAGAGATAATGGTGAGCAAGGATGCCTCACTTTTAAGGCATGTTTCTTCAGATCTGTGTCCTTCTCCTTTTACTTGGCTGCTCTATATTTGTGTAAAACAAGTACAAGCAGCAGGGTTTTTATCAGGCACGTTAAAGGGAGTTGGCTGCTGTGAGTTTGGCTGTTGCTGTGAGTGGTTTGACGCTGGGGCGTAGTGCTGTGTTTCTATCCTCCAGAAAAGAGAGACCATTTTGTCTTCAAGCTGGGCCAAAAGCTGTTTCTTCTGGTAGGTCAGTGAAGGTCTTGCAATACCAGCAGCTTCCAGATCAATAAACAACTCCTGCTTCTGTAGTTGAAGCATCGAGTCAGGTTTAGAGCTCTTGACTGGACTGCAAAAAGGAATTCAAACTCTGAGCTCCAGATTTGGGCACAAGTTATGAACTGGCAACTGTACTGAAGCTATAAATAAAGTTTTGGAAGTAGGAATGTCCTCTTCTGTGAGTTGAAATCTTTCCCTACTAGGCAGGCTAGTTCTAGTGGGCTAGTAGTCCAGTCCTTAGCAAAGTAAACACCAAAATGCTAGAAATGCACATAAATGCGCACAGCCTGAAGTCAAAAAGCATTCCTCTGTTCTGAGAGTTTGTACCCACAATGGCCTACTGAATTATATAAAACTGAACTTTTTATTGCTAGGCTTGTCCATTTGGTGTGCTAAACTACCATATGCCTGGGTGACTGCTTTCTTTTGATTCCTGTTCCCTAGAAATCTTAGTTGAGCAGCTTGACTTGCGGGAACCTTTCCTCATCTTGAGCTTTACATTCCAAGAATATTAACCAAGAATGTTGGCTTTCTCGAGAACAAGATATCAGAAACTTCAAAAGATAAGCTCTTTCTAATTCACGTACTTTGCTGATTTCACGCACTCTTAAGTGTATGTTCTCTCCCTTTTTTGTACGGTTGAACAGGCTATATGTGTACAGTCTCCTGAATTGTTTCTGCATTGGCAATTGTATTGTTGCACATACCAAAGGTAACATACATGTTCTTGTGGCCTTAACTTATAGCTGCACAAAGAAACAATGGTGAGCAGCTGCTGAGCCTCTCTATATCTTAGTGTTTTTCACAACTCTACAATGAATAAGTTAGTATGACAAATAAGTTAGTACAAAGGTACTGTTGCAGAGATGCTCTGTTTCAGTAAGGCAGTGGGCTAGGACTCAGGAGATTCTGCCACTGGCACAACCTGGAGTAGGACCTTATTAGCTCCCTGTTTGTTTCCACTCATTCTTCATTTGACTTCTCTAGTTAGTTTAAACTTGCTACAGGCACAGACTGTCTGTATGTATTTCTGCTGTACTTAGCGTAATGAGGCCTTCTTGGTGATAAAAATGTTTTGAGTTAGGTTTTCTGTTCTGCAGTAGCATGATCGTGAGATGTGGAAGTTGCGTGTAAGACTGGTATTGTGAAGATGTTCAGTTAATTGCGGTGGTGGGTGCAGGGCAAGGGAATGGCTAGTCTTGGCACAGGCATTCTGGGAAATGCTGAACCAGTGATGTTAGTCTCTGATTTAGTCCTTCACCTGAAAGTAGTGGTACCACTTCGCTGCAAGTGGAACGAATGTAAGAATCACAAAGATCATGATTGTTTTGTATAGGTCCTGTTGCCAAGTATTTCAGTGAGAAAGAGACGGAGGCAGTTGACTCATCACTACCAGCCAGACTCTCTGATGCTTTTTTAGTGAGAATTGTCTTGCTTGTTTCCAGAAGAACTAGACAAAAACATTTCTGCCCCAGAGTTGAAATAAGTTTCTGCAGAAGTCAGTTTGAAAAATGTTCCCAGGTTGGTGAGAGCTACCATTTCAGGTGGCTAGTAGCATGCTGTCGGACACCTGATTGAGATTACTGACTGTGATTCTAGGCTGCATTTCAGCTGATATATTGAATTATGTCTGGAAGTTTAATGGAGGACTGAGCTTAAGGAGACATATTTTTCCCCTGAGGCTCCACATGCATTTTAATACAGAATGAAATAGTGACCTCAAACAGATGGAAGAGAATAGATTGGCTTTTAAACTGTTTTATTGCCTCTAATTTCCTGGAGATAGAATACGGGAAAGGGCAGAATAGGCTGGCATGTGTCTGTGTAGTCTTGTCTTTGTTTTGCTTAATAAGCTAGAGGTGTGTGAATTCATTGTGCAGACAAATGAAGAAACCGAGCTAAGAAAAGAGAGGAGGAGCAGCATCCTAAAATACGGATGCAAATGGAGGTGACCTGTAAAAAATTTTGCAGTATGGAATAGCTGTTTAGTTCCCACACAGCAGTATTTACTTAACCTCTGACATTGAAAACAATTCTTGGGATGTCTGAATTACAGAACGCATCCACTGTCATTTATATGGCTTAAAAAAAGGGTAATGTGAGTGTGTGGCTTTTCTTAATGAAAGCCAAGGCTAATGTTAATCTCCTAGACTATTGCTGTGATTACCAATGCTAAAACCACAGGGTATTTCAGTCCTCTGCTACATATATATTTTTGGATATTAGATTTAAGGCGTAAGTCACTGTTCAGTCTAACCAGCCATGTTCAGTTCTGCTACCTAGATTTCAGGCAAATGTCTCATTTTTGTCAGCTGAAACTTTGTGAAGGAAGGAACTGAGTTTTGTAGAACCTACCAATTTTGGGTAAGTTAGAAAATAGCCTGCATGCCACTTGTAGCTGAAAATAGCTTTGAGATTTATTTTTTCTAAAAGATAATAAATGAAAGTTAATGGTTGCTTTATTGCTTGTGTTTCTGTAATGGATTCCATGTCATTTAGTCCTTTTCATTAAAAAGTCTTTAAAGAGACAAGAAGATGAATTACACAAATGTATGAAGTATGATTGCAAAACAAACCCCCTAATTGCATAGCAGTTCTCGAAGCAAATATTTTCTGCTTTTTAATGGCAGGTAGCAGATGAAGGTGATTTATTTTCTTGTTTTATTTACATGTTCTGTCTGTCAAAACATTGTTTAATCCAATGTGGCTTTTACTGAGGATATTGTCACGTGCTGTATTGTGGCACACTGGATTCAGTCCACAGTCTTGCTCTTACACAACTCTGTGGATTAAGGTTTGGTGTCAAGGCTTGTTCTGGTCAGTTCCAGTGACATCTGTGACCCTGTGGTGCAGAATGAGCAAAGGTGCCTCTTTGTGCCTCTAACTGCGCTGGCCTAGGCTTTCTGCTCCAATAGCTTTGTAATTAGCTTTTGTTAAGGTCTGTAACGAACTCTCACCTTCTTGTACACTGCTTTTTTTAAATGACTGTAAGCGATACTTCCACAGTGTGTTTTCATCTGAGATGGATATTTGGGATTTCTTCTAAAGTGTTGCTTATCTGTGCTTTTGATTATCAGTTTAAGAAATGTGTGGGAGATCTTGGATAAGGCATCGTATCCAAATGCAGAGTTGTATTTACTTCTGAAAACAAGATGTGTTTTGCAATGTACAGATCTGCTTGAGCTTATGTTGACCTCCAGTACTTTTGGCAAACATGAATGCTCTTGGGCCAAGAAATGGGTGTGGAGTTTGTGGAGTCACTTACTGGTTAAGACTGATGGGATTTACCATTCCAAGCTGGTCTCTGGACCTGAGGAGGCAACAGACCTGGTGGCAGGAGGAAGTTTTAGTGTGCTAGTTTCATTGCTGAAGACAAACCGCAGGAAAGGGTGTATTTCTTGCTTTACATGGCATATGGACTTTATGCCAGCACAAATTAGGGAAGGCACCTGCTCGTGAATGCACCGAAATTGAAATGCTGTCACTTGCTGATGCATGCATGCATCTCCCATTTGCAAATATGTTGGTTTTTTAAAAAGAAAGGGTTTTAAAAAAGCAAACTCTAAAGAGCAAATTAATGTGTGTGTGCACTGTACTTTAAGTAAGCAGAATGACTTTTTTTACAGCTGCGTAGAAGGTCTGTTTGAGTATAAGCTGTGTGTGTGCTGATGCCTTTCCTGTTTTCCATTATGAGTAAGAGATGGAGCTGAAGGGGAGTTAAGTGTCTAAATTCTGCTGGGTCCTCGTATGGCCATAAAAATCTGCTCAGCAGACTGAAATGGCCCCTGTGGAACTGTCACTGTCTGTACTCTTTCATAATTAGCATTATTAAAAGTCTCTAGATGTTTAATTTGTTTTTTAGACTTAGGATGACATCGTTAGCACCTATTAGGTGATCAAGATAAGTGATAGACATCTGCTCCTTTGGGAGGTGGTAGGAAAGACTTGCGGTCTTTGCACAAAGGGAAAATATTGTATGAATTCCGTTTAAATATCTTCCTGTTCTGTGAAACTGATTATTTAGTAGACTGTTAATGTTTTTTTAAACTTTTCAACTACAATAGGTGGTGTTCTTCCTCTAGAAAAAGTCACCTTTATTTACCTGATGTAAAAGAACTAATTTAAAAAATGTCTTATCTTCTTTGCTGTAAGGTTGAGAAGCAAAAGAAGAAAAATAAGTTCACTGTGGCACTTTAAAGAGATTTTTTTTTTAAATGGTGATCACATCTATAACATCTCCACTGGAAAGGTATTTGTAAGGGAGTGCAGCATCAAATTTGTATCACAGAAAGACCTGCTTGGCACACAGTGTGTTAGAAGAAAAGGAGAGGGTGGCACTGAGGTTAATGCCTGGTTTATTTTGGAGCAGCTGTGTTACAGTAAAGCTAAGTGGATGGAGTCCCACAGGAGGCATAAGCATTTACCACGAGAAAGTGGAAGGAGGCGCATTTCTCTTTAAGTTTTGATATTAAATGCAGTATTACTATTTATGTTAAAAGGCTCATTTCTGAGGATGAAGGTTCCAAAGAAACAGAATCAGTCCTGAGAACTAGTTACCTTAAAAGTAAAGCATGCTTCACTTTCTTTAAAAAACAAACAAACTTCTAATTTGACTAGTTACCTGTCTGAGATACTTGGAGTCCCTCAAGACTGTGTAGTTACTTCAAAGCAGAACCACAATTTAACTACAAGGAGTTGCCTTTTAATGTAATAAATGTCTTAATGTCACTTCTTCAATTTTGATCTTTCAAAAAGGAGAAAGAAAAAAACCTCCAACAACCAAATGAAACAAAAAAACCCACATTGTGTGTTCTGTGTTTTCCTGAATATGGAAAAGCTGTGTGGCAGCATTGAAGGCTTTGTCTTGGTTTTCAAGGTTTGTGGCAAATGCTTATCTGAACAGCGAATGGATGTATCTTTACAGTTTTACATGCAGAAGGAATGAGCCTGTAGTAGAGGACCACAAAAGCTGTCATTATTAGAAGACTTGCTTACACTTCAGTGGTCTGGCACTTAATCTGGCTCCCAGCTTCCAGTCATGCAGAAGAAACTAAACCACAGTGCTCTGTTCTAATTCTCAAACTTGGTTGAGCTTTCCTGTGTTTCTTCCAGTATGCATTTCCTTTGTAGCCTGAGCCAAAATCTTGATTGGAAAGGTGATTTTGATCTCCCTTTTTCACTTAGCCCTTTCTCTTTATGAATTGCTGGTTCTAAATTCTATGCAATTGAGGGATTCAAATTTCAAATCATTTGTTATTGCTTGAAGGCTTGTCTCTATAAGACACAGCCACAGTTTGGCCTCTTGTTTCTTAAAAACTTGCAATTGCCCTTTCTTTGTATGGCATAGGACCTGATTTTAAGTGACACTGACTTTCTCAGACTGACTTGATGCAACTTGAGATGCAGAGCATCTTGCATGGCAGGATGTTTAAGCAGTTTTGCTTTGATACCCTTGGCTATTGTGAAACCAGAGCTGTCTGCCAGATCATGGTTTGTTTTGGCTCTTCTCCTTGACAGCATATTGCAGTCTTTACCAATGTCAAAGTATTTATCACGCTTTATCAGTATTTATAGAGACTTTGCAGTGTTTATGGCAACTGTTTGAGTATCTGCAGAAGGACTCATCCTGACTTGCTGTCCCAGTCTTGAGTTTAGCAGGATGCCTAGTTTTGGAGGCTTTGAGCGCTCTGCCCAACCTGCTAGTAAGAGAGATGCACTCGGATGAGAGAGCTGAGCTGACATGACAGAGTAAAAAGCAGTTGTTTTTATAACAGTCTGAACCGAACTGCTCTACTCTTCCAACACACGGAGTTTGCAGTCGGACATGTACTCTGTTACCCATTTATAAAGGACAGATAATTTAAAGTTTCTTTTCAGTTTGCATATAAACAAGTAGAAGTACACTTGTAACCAATGACTTAACCTCTTGAGACTCTAAAGGGAAAATCTTAAGTATTAAATACGTTAAAAAAAAACACAAACAAAAAAACCCCAAAACCAACAAAACAGACCACCTTGATCTTGCTGATAGTCATGCAAGTCTCTCCCCTCAGGCTGCATTCATCTTAATTCCTCAAAGTCTTTTGTAAGTCAAGAAAGTTAATAGTGAAGAGTAATGTTTTATTTGGCTAAATGCTGCAGAATGATGCTTAAAACAAACAAGTTCCTGATTTGTTCTGCTTTCTCTAACAGGTAGCATACAGTTCCCAATTTAAAACTTTAGTATACACTGGAGTCATGGTGCTTCCACCAACCATATTTAATACGCAAAGGAGGTTTCAAATAGACGCATTCAGTACATTTGTTTTAAATAAGCCTTTTATATGGCAGTTTTTAATGTACCTCTGCAGCACCACAAAACCAGAGTCTATAGCTTACTGGTTGGATGTGATATACTTTTGCATAGGTGAATCTGAGATTCTAAAGCAGCTGACCAGTGTACCAAAGAAAGTTATCAGGTTAGCCCTAGATTTAAGTCATTATAGTCTTTTTTGAGTATATAGTGTTGCACTTCTCTCAGTTTGTGTTTGTGTAACTGGTAGAGAGGTGCTGCTGAAAGATGTGGCTGCAAAAGCAGAGAAAAGGCTGGGGAAATAAATACTCAGTCCTTGTGGTTTCATCCCAAAACAAAGCCATATTTAAAAAAAACCCAAAACAAACAAGCCCAAACCCCTTGTATCAAAAATTTGCATCAAATACTACTTTTTTTTTTTGAACTGTATTTTTCATTGGGTTTTGGTGGGTTGTGGTGTGTTTTTTTTTTTTCCTTTAAGTAAGAGTAAATGCACCATGCAGGTATATGCTGTGACCTTACAATTGCTTCCCTGTTTATCTTCTCTGTCTGCTGGTACCAATGATGGGGAGTGGTTGACTACCGCAGTATTCTTCTGCTGGGTTATCTACAACTGTTGTTTTTTCTTTGCTGGGATGACAAGGAATGGTTCCTGCCTAATATGGTACCAACAAATTGTGAAAGGGACAAGTGTACAAGTCTGGAGATACCTGGAGCTCCTTTCTCACCATGGAGGTTTGTTGTCCTGTCAAGTTAATGCGAGAGTTATAATGAAGTTCACTTGAGTGTAAAGGAGGAGAGCTGAAACTGCAAAAAAATACTGCTAAATATTTCATACTGGTCAGTTCAGATGTAAGATATTTCCGAGGTGTTTCATGCAACAGTTGTTTAATACTTCAAACATCAGTTTGATTCTGTAGTACCAAAAATAGATACATAGTATGGATTTTTAACTCTTTCATGCACTGTGATAATTCTAACTGTTATCTTATTCCACTTTCAACTAGGACTATGATTTTTTTTTTTTAAGTCCTTCTTCCCCATTCCTACCTTCCAAGCCACCAGGTGAAATGTTTAACTTGGCCTGAAATGTTTTGTTTGGGGCATCTGTAAGAAAAGAGCTAGTTTCACAAAACAAGAAAAAGAGTGGTATCAAAGCACATCTATGTGTCTTACATGAAATAGATTCAGAATGTGAAATAAATTAAATGGAACAATCATCAGAGGAAAAGGCTGTGAATGCCCTGACCCCAGAATACCTGCACTATAAATGTTGATAGATTTACTTGGGAGAAAGGGAAAATCTGAGATGTGATCTCATTTTCTAGGTTCATGGCAGTTATTGGAGCAACAACTTTGAAATTTCTGCTTTATTGCCAGGTAGATTTGTTGATATTGACAGCGACTTTGACTTACTTTAAGCATGAATCCATGTGAAAGGAAACGTACAGCTTCCCAAATTTCCAAAACTTGCAGCACAAGCCTTCGGTAGGATGAGTGCCAGGTTCTAAGAACTGGTTCTCTCCATCTGCCGTGTTGCAACTGTGGTGGGCATAAAGCGTTTCCAAGTCATTCATGCTGTGTAGGGTATATGACATAAGGCGACAGAGAATCTGCCTTCAGGAGTGGTGACCCTCTCATCAGGTACAGTAAACTCGGTTTGAACGTGTTCCTTGTGAATGCTCACACCCATGCTGCCTCAAGAGACCAGAGCTTTGTGGACAGGTGTTTGCTATATATTCTGGAGTCTTGCTGGTTTATAATACAAAAGGAAGCTCCCATTGAATAGACTTTACTCTTGCACTTAATGGCTTGAATTTCTACAGTTAACAGGGACATCCACAGTGACAGAAGCTATCTTTTTTTTTTTTCCCCAGGTATGTCGGTTGGGAGCTGCAGTCATGGTCAGCTGCTTCAACAAGGCAGCTCCTTCCCACATAAACTCTGAGGCTTATTACTACACTAGTGTATCTTAATACGTATTGTCGGTATCTAGCTGGCTAGCATAAGATGTGTCGTTTAATTACTCTGTATACGCAAAGAAGTGTTCAAATGCCATGCTGGAATTGCAGTGCAGTACTTTTTGCCGGGTGCTCTGAAAAGTCTCCTAGAAGGGTGTTCTCAGCTGCTCCTGCTAGTCTTAAATTAGGACAGGATGTGAAAGATTTTTGTACTATGTGATGCAAATCTCAAGGCCTCAGGGAACTTGTGTGTTCATAAAAAGGCAGAATTTGGCTCTTAACATTAACTAAGATCTGCTCGCTGCAGTTACTGAGGGTGGGAGAGAGAGAGAGAGGTTTTTGTGTTACTTTAAGCACTCCCAGTTTGTTTAATCACCGTCCGCTCTATGTGATATGGACCCTTTTGAGTTCCACATCTTTGGCACACACTGATGCTGTATCAAAGAGAAATTATGAATGGAGTGAACTGGTTTCCTGGCACTTGGGTAGCCGTCAAAGTTTGTGCTTAACAGAACAACCAGACTGACTAATGTAATACAATATTAAATATGCATCAGCCTAAAATAATTTGTTTGCAGGGACAACCCTTTTTTTTTTTTGTTATTTGTTTAGCATATTATCTAAACAATTATTAAACAGGTAAAAATAAGTTCTTAAAATTATTGTCCTTCTAAGGAACCAACTAGGAGAGGGTAGAGTTTAACTACTACCTCTCACCTTTTTTAATGACAAGTCATTAATTTTCCTTTGATATTCAGAGCAAGTCTGTTCCAGTTCCCAAGACATATGCTGTATGCCCTCAAGGGGGAAAGCAGTTAACATTTACAAGGAGTATTATGCGTCGTAGAAATAAGCAACCTGCTGAAGTAATAACCTGCTGTGTGCTACTGAGTATCTCTATGAATCAGGGCTTTAAAGTGGTGACTGACATACGAGGAATATGTCATCTTTGAGATTAACAAGACAGCTGCAGTTGAGAGAGAAGGAATACATTTATTTTCATGTTCTATAACACTGGCCTTCATGCAAGAAGATTCAGACTTGACTAACCGCTTGAACTGTTGCTGCAGTCCTTGAGATAATACAGCTATTCTGCTGAGACAGAGCAGCATACAGGTTTAGCTGAATATACTTTATTGCGCTGTAGCTCTGATAGCACAAAGTCTCATTTCGTGACTCTTAACTGTCTGAGATTTCTTTGAGACTTCTTCTATTGCAGAAACAGTCCATTAAACCAGTCTTGCTTTCTAAATATTTTCGATAACTATTCTCTGTAATAATTTCTCTAGCTTTCTTCCAGTTGGACAAGTAACCCTGGTGATACGGTTCTTTTGAAGCTTTAATACCCCGTGGCATAGGAGCACCTCATGCTATGGAATAGCGTCTCATTCTTGGCCATTGGATTTCATGCAGACTGGTTTGGGAAGAGCTTGGGAACGCAGAACTTCACTTTGAAGAACTGCTGTGGATCTGTGTTTTATGCCTTTCTGGACCCAGGAATTCAAACACTGTCTTCTGCATTAACCACTGGACTGCCCTCTTCCTCAGTTAATTGTATACATGTGAATAACAGCACGTTTGATGAGGCAGATATACTTTGATGTGTGTTTTCAATGTATGTTTTAACATTTAATTACAAATTTACCCAGTGAAAAAAGTTAGTGTTAATTAAAGGATCAGTGAGTATTAAGAGTTTAGAATTTAAAGTTTATTGTATGGCTGCTAAATCTTTTTAAAAAAAAATCCATGAGATGTCCAAAGAGAAAGTAAAGAGCTTACATATCTAGCTCTATATAACTGAGATATTTTTAATCCATAATGAGGAGTGGTGTGTTACAAAGCAGTGGAAACCACTTTGCATTGTGTGCATTCATAGAGAGGCGCTCATTAAAAATGCACTTTTAGTCGCCACCTGTTATTTGTTTAATATGATGTGTGCTTCACTGCAGTGTTGTTTTTGTCATCCTTGTTTTCCAAAGTGCATTATTCATCACTTTGAACCATATGGGCAGAAATATATTCTGAACATCTGATTTCTGTACTGGCCATTCCCTGGGGAAAGACTCTAATGTCCATGTTTATGACCAACCAGCAAAGCCTTTCATGTCATCTTTTCATTTCTGCATATCAAAGATGCAATTAAGAGATTCACAGCTGTGATGCTACAAGACGACAACAAGGGGGCTGCACTTGATTAGGCAGCAAAGACCTCTTTGGTCAAATTAATAAATAAACCCAGCTATTTTGGGAACAGGGGAGAGCTTTCTGTGCAGGTTCTATGTCCTTCACAAACCCTGCTCTTTCCCCATGGCTTGCACCTGACAGTAGGCATGTGCTGGGGTGTGTGTGGAGCAAGGTGTACGCTGACCTGGCTGCTGCCTGCTATGGTAGCCCTTGCTCTTCCCTTGCTGTGAGAGACACCCAAGGGTCTCCCCTGGCAGAATTTCACAGAAACTTGTGAAAGTTTGATTCCTCTGGTCCCCTCATAAAAATCAGGATGAAAATATGCCTGCTGAGTTGCTTTCATTCCCTTTCCTTGACTGCTCCAAATCTTCTCCAGTGTACAAGCATAACTGAGAATGAAGAGCCCCATTAAATGTGCTGCAGCGCTGCATTTCAGCACTCTGGCTTTTTTGACTATGCACATCTGCTCTGCTTTGGAGATACAATGTTTGCGTTGTGCTGTCTCCCATTTCTCTTTCATGATAGTAGAATGTCCAGTAACACTTGCTGAAGTTGTGCACACTGAGCAGAGTATGTGTATAGTGTACTACAGGATTTTTCTCTTTAATGGGGGGCAAGGGAATGAATAGATGGCAAAGCATTCCTTTCTTTCAGTGTGGTGTGAAATCTTTTATTTAAGACGGCCAGTGGACAGGTTTCATTCTCATTGTTTTGCCCTGTGCATGTATCGAAAACCTGCCATACAACCTGGTGTAATCAGCAGTCTGCTCACAGGAGGTCCAGCTTGAAACAGCAGGAGTTTTGCAGCTTGGAGCTGAATGGTGTTGGCAGAGCTGGTTGAAGAAGTTTGCTTAGTTCCTGCCCACATTGTGCTGAGCCGATTTCAAAGTGGCTGTTGCCTCTACCTCGAGAGAATGACTTTAAGTCAAAATTCACAAGGAATCATATATCTACTAATCTGAAACGCAGCAAACTATTTTCAGTTTCGGTTGTGCCTGTTTCTGTATTGCCACTTAGAAAGTGACATAAGTGCAGATTAGCTCAGGGGAAATTGTTTTTTTTTTTCACTACTGTGTGTTAATGTTCGGTAGTAAATTTTGGTGACCCAGCAGCTCTTCCACATATTTACACTGGCAGTAGAAATTACTTAGATTGGGGATTCAAACTTAAATGCCTGATTTTAGCACTCTATATTTACTATATGTTTTAATGTTGTGGAGATACAAACACTGGCTTATGCTGAGATTTAGAGGAACGGTGAACTCGGGTAGTGCTACTGAGGTGCCAGAGCATCTAGACTTGCATTTGGGTACTGTATTATAACTGCTGGATTTACTCTGATTATTTCCTCCAGATAGTAAGCATCTGTTTCTTCCTTTAAAATTAGTGGGAGTTGTATGTTTTCGGAGCACTGAGAAGTAAGACCATTAGTTCAGATGCCGAGCTTCAAAATGCAGACTATTACTGTAGGTTTGAAGAGCACAAATTGTTCTACTGCGGCATTTCTTTTCGTGAGTGACTGCGCTAATTCCCATAGAGCTCCAGTTTCTGATCAGCCATTCATCACTCAACCAATTCATGATGCTCTCAGCAAAAAAACAGGTTTGTCAAAGTAACTCAATGCCTCCACCAAAGTATGTTTAAACAATGGTGTAGAGCTATTTTAATAAGTTATGTGAAAAAGCTGTGTGTAAACCAGAAGAAGAGAGTCCTTACTCCAGCACTTAACGTTGCCAACGTTTCAGAGTTTGCAGTGGACCTAGCAACTTCTCCTTTCCTGGTTGTACAGCTGGATCTCCTTGCCAAGGTTTTGTGCTTCACTGACGTGAAGGGTATAAACACTCTCTGCTGATAAAAATGTTGCTGTGCTACCTTTCTCTGATTGAAATGCCCCTTAAAATTTTGTCTGAGGCTGCTTCTAGTCTGAGACTTCTTCCAGACCACCAAGGAGGTTCAGCATACTTTGAATGCTGCTAGGCTTAGATCTGCTGCTCGGTAGTTGCAATAATAATATAAACTCTTGTGTAACCTGTATCCTTTAAAATTCTAATAATCATTATTTTTACAGAGCAACACAGACCAAATGTGCTAGACTGGAGGAGGTGTTGCTGCTCTCTGCAGCCTGAGGCTTGAATTGCTCTTGCCTGGAGCAATCTTTCTGGGGATTTACCCTCCCCTCCTTTGCTTTCAGCTAGCTGAGGGGCCAGCCTGTCACGGTTGCACTGCTGTTGTTTTGTGGGCTGGTTGATAGGGAGCGCAAGTCACTCGATACGTCATATTAAGTTTCTGTCGATTATGTTGCTTAAATAGTAAACCTGAGCTCTGCTGATGTAGGTAAGGGATAGGATCCACATGTGAGGCAGCTTGGAAATTGCCTAGAAACATATATGCCTGCCACCTTCATGTGCCATTAAAGGACACTGAAGATTAAGAAGTATAACTGAAAAATGACACTAGTAATACAGAAGGTTTTTGGTAGTGTGCATAGTTCTGCTTTTAACGCCTGTAGCCAGAGCAGCTCCTTGTGTTTGGGGGCTCTTGCTGGTTTTGAAACATGTTATGATTTTAAAGCTCTTCCTCAGTAAATATAAGGTCTTGAAAGTTGCTTTTTTCTTTCAGTTATAGGTAAGAGTTTTGTATAAGCACATGATAGATGAGATTCACTTTCAGGAAAACACTAAATGTCACAGCTTAAGAGGAAGTTGTATTTTGTTGACATAGAAAATCCAGCAGGTCAGAAGCCTTAAAACTGGAGTATTAGAAGTTAATCTTTCTTGAATGTTAATAATAACATAGTGACACAGCTTACCTCTGTTTCGGTGACAGATGGCATAAAGAATGGATCTTCTAGGATGCAACTGCACCCTTTACATTTTTTCTTATGACACCATGAGTATTCCCAGGGTGTTGGATGCATTGTGTGCCATGACTACCAGTGAGTACTGACAAAAAAAGAAGTATAAAACGGGGAGAGAAAGTCATCTTTAAAAATGCACATGAATTATTTAACCGTTTTTTCTCCATCAGAAGCTCACCATTGCTGCTTAACTCTGCTTAAGCTGTCTGCTAGAGCTGTTGTGAAAGAGAACTCTTAAACTGAGGTCTGTGGTATGAGGCTGGTGGGGGAGCAAGAAGGTTAAAGCTCTGCTGAGTTAATTAATGTTAACAGTTATGAGTTATCTCCAAGATTCACAGTAGATTACACAGCTTGTATTAAGCAGGGTTAATCCTTCGTTTCAGATACTTAAAGGAGCACTGTTAAGGACTGGCAAGACTGAAAATTCTTCTTGAGAGAGTGTTTGCATGTGTGAGTATGCATATGTGTGTGAATGCAGAGCCTGGAGCACCATTGATAAGTAAATTTTGCCTAGCAGCTACTACACAGGGACATTGGCTGTTTCCTGTTCTGCCTATAGGTGAAATTGTGGCAGCGGTTGGAAGTGACTTTTTCCCTTCTATTATATTTTTTTTTCCCCGTAGATCTATTTCTTCTTTAATATGAAATATTTCGCATGCTGTGCAGTTGCAACAGTAAGGAGATTTCTCTTATCCTGTGATATTAACTGCTACTTGAATTGTGGACTCATTGTGACTTGGTGGGTTTTCACTGTTAATTTTTAATGGTTTTCTCTCTTGCATATATGTGAAATAGAATGTAGAAGGTGACTGGGTTTTGTAAGTGTGTAGAGGATGAGTCTGTCATAAGGGAGGATTTAATGACTGCAAATTTAAAATGTTAATGTACCACAGCACCTTGTGTTGTGTTTTTCCATACTTGTTCAAAATGTTTGAGTTTTCACTTTCTTTTTTTTTTTTTTTTTAAAGCAAGCATTGGAGCAACTCATTTTTTGTATAATTTCTCAGACTCAAAATAACTTGAATAACTGAATTTTCCTGACCCTGAAAGACTAGCCTTAAATTTTGTCAAGTACACAAAGCGTCATGCTTTTTCTTTATCAGTTTTGCAGACTTTTCAGTGTTGTGCGTTTAAGAAGCCAGCTTGATTTTTTTGTGGTGTGGGGTAAAACTCCTAATGCTCTCACTGCTGAGCCATGGGACTCTGAATGTTTGAACGTGGGATAGTCTTACGTATAGCAAATCTAATGGTGTTTCCAGAAGGATTTTGCTTGTCTCGGGTTCGAGCAGGTATAGTAATTCCAGAGTAATAGTGGCTAGAAGTAGCAGAAACACATATACACACATATGTGTGCGTATATATATATATGTATGTATATAGATACATATGTATGTATCCATTTCTTCTAGAGCACAGTATTTCTGTTACTATGTGATACCCAAAAGATGGGGGCAACAAGTGAACTTGGTTGAGATGGGGATAGGGCAGGACACAACCTGAGCTTCAGTGTCCTGGGGCTGCCCCAGCTACCCTCTTGGCCCCGCTTGCCTTGGGTGGTTGCTCAGGGCTATGTATGCATTGTGAAGCACCGTCCCTTTTTTGTCATGGTGGCTCCTGGTTGGCACTTTACAAAGTGATCAGATGCCAGTGAAAGGTCTCCTTGGGGTGGGACCGAGGGGGAGGCTCCTCTGCCACCTCCTCTGTGGCAACAAGTTGGGAAAACCAGGGAGGCTGTTCCTGGCAGCCTGACCTGGGAATTGCCCTTGGGTTATGCCTGCCTTGGCTTTGCCAAGTGGCAAACTATTGTCAGTAAACTCTGAAAAGCCAAGTGTCAGCTGCAAATCACTGTGTCTGTTCCCTGTAGGTAACTGTTCCCTCCTCCAAGGGGGAGGCAGTAACTCTGCAGATAGAAAGGTTGTTTGCTATTGAAAACAAATAAGCATAGAAAATACAGAAAGGGGAATGATGAGAGGCCCAGAGGCTATTTTGAGGGCATGGCCTCCATTTCCTCTCCCTGCCCTCTCTTGTTTTATTCGCTATTAGCTTTTAGTGCTGCTAGTTTCTCTTTTTTTCTTTTTTTTTTTTTTTTTTTTTTTTTCCCACTGTGCTAATGGTAGAACTGGTGATTGACACAGTAAATGCTGGGAGTGTTTTCTTTCGCAAGAGTGCTTTGGTTACTTTGGGAAAGCCACATGAAATTTACTGCAGCTTCTCCACCTGTACATGCAAGAAGCATTGACGGCCTTTGAAATCCCTTGCATGTTTCCTGCCTGGGGCAATCTGCTGGCTATAAAGAGAAACACCACTGTACATTTGTGCTTGGAAGAACCATCTGTTTTGACTTGAAGCTTCTCCCTTTACCCACCTTAAGAAAAAAAATTGCAGAATGTGGCTACAGTCGCAAATCTCCTGGATGGGGACTGACTGGGTGTTTGTTGAACTTGTAGATATTGGGTAAATTAGATGATACTGATAATGCAGTGATATGTTGAGGTAATGATGTTGGACGTAAATTCTACTTCAAAATAATTGGAAAGCTCATAACATTAACCTGCAATAATACACCCTAAAGTTTTCTCAGAGTGTTTGACCGGGCGAACTGCAAGGACTGCCTCTCTACATTACTGGTGTTTGGGTTTTTAGGGTCCCTGGTAACCGGTTGGTAACAGTAGTTTTCCTGCAAGAGAGCTCTTGGTGATGAGAAGGTCAGGTTGTTGCAGGAGATGAATGAGAAAGCAGCTAACATCATCAGATGGGTAGCATGTATGAGCTCTTTTGTTTTTGTTTTAACCTACAGACATTATCATTAAAACCTTTCCCTTGTACTTCCCCAGCCACCTCATTTGTCCCATAGCATCTTACTGTCTGGTCAGACATCCTTGCAGGATGGGATAGCTTGTCCCTGTACCCTCTCTGACTTCCCTTCAGACCAGCTGAAAGCTTCCCTCTTCTATAAATCCAACATGGATTTTTTGCAAGGTTATCTGCAAACACAGCAAGGACCTCTCTCTTGCCCATGCTGCTGTCCTCTGTTGAAGTTAGATAGTAAACCGATGGCATGGTGACTATTTGCGTGCTCTCTGAAACAATTTGTTGTTCAATACTAGATTGTCCATAAGCTGCCCAAGCATAAGAAGGTTTAAGCTTGTTGGAAACTCATGATTGAAAATATTTAAATAAGCTTTTGGAAATTAATCAATTTAAATTAAACTTAACTGACTTGTTTTTTTCCTTCACATTTGTATACAAGTTGAGGAGGGGTGTAGAGTAGAATGAGTGCTAACAGACCAATTGCTTAGTTCTCTTTCTGGTATTCCTCAAGCACTGTCACAGCCCTTTTCTTCACTGGGAGAAAAAATTGTGTTGATATTACTGTTTTTCCCAAGTTACAGACTGAAAGATTTCCATGCATTTCAAAGCAAGCAGTGTTAACCAATAACCTACATGTTATGATAAAGGGTGGTGAAATACTGGCACAGGTAGCCCAGAGGGGGTAGATGGTCAGGCTGGACAGGGCTCTGAACAACCTGATCCAGTTGAAGATGTCCCTACTGACTACATGGGGGTTTGACTAGATGACCTTTAAGGTCCCTTCCAACCCAAACTATTCTATGATTCTGTGTTTTATCCCATGAAATCCCTGTTGGTCATCACTGCCTGAATGCTGTCCATGTAGTTACTGTTTCTCAGTTTCTAGGTGTCATTTTCCACATTTCTCCAGTACCATCCATTCAAGTGTCTCAGACTCGTTTACCAATGTAATGTGAATTAAATGTTGTTTATTCAGGGAGTATTATCCTGGAAAGACTGAGCATGTCTATGCTTGTTTCTAAGCATTTAACTACCTTATATTTGAGCAACTCCAAGGATGTTTGGATGTAGTGAAGGCGAGGCATGGCACCTTTTGCTAACAACAATAAATACTTTTCTCTGTGAGCTGACCCCATGGCAGTCAAGAGGGCTACTGAGACAGTAGGATATTACTCAGCATTGGTAAGAGTGGCAGAGTGAAGCATCTTGTTTCTTTTGGGGACTGAGGAGTAGGTTAAAAATTACTAGTGACTGCCTGCTTCAAACAGGACGTAAGGATATCAGATTAGTAACAGCCAACCTGGATGTTTGTTTTACTTCTGTTACCGTTAGTCACTGACGAAATTTGAGTCGTACATTCACATTAAACTCAATCGCATCTGTTAGGCCTTCTGTTTGCTACTAACATATTGTTCATAACAAGGAATTCATTAGAAATCCTGAAAGTATCCCATTCTTGTGTGTGTCCCCTCCCCACTTTATTGATTTTTTTTTTTTTCTTCTAGTTTTGCAGATTTATTTTCTTATTTAAACTTTGATGGGTTTGATTTGACTTTTCAATATTTGTATTAGAGACCTTCAAAAAGGTTCTTGTGACACATGCCTCTGTGCCCTTCTGGGATTAACAGTTTTACAGAGTTTTCCCCAGGATGTGTTACTCTCTCAGGCAACATTTATAGTAATAAATTACTTGATGATACTGGCAAAAGTGCAAAATGTGTGTATGCTTATACTACATAGCTTCTGCTCATTATTCATCTTTAGGAAAGCAATATTGCAGTGACATGTAACTAATATTCCTACATCTTCCCATCTCTAACTCATTTGTATTCCTGTATGTTTGGCTGCTGTTTTTTCAGGCATTGCATTATGATTGTTACTCCAGTGGTCGTCCACTTCTTTGGAGTTCTTGGTGCGTTTTCAGAGCCTGGGACTCCTATTGCAGTGTTGAAGTTGCAATGCAGATCTCTGGCTCTGAACCTCTAAATAAGCCCCACAACTCACCATATGCTTGCCTCCGGTTAATTATTTTTGCACGCCTTCATGGGAGTATAGAAACTGTATTAACGAATTCAATGTATTTTATGTGAACTAGTATCATATGCTCGATTAGGTGTTTACTGTGTCTGTTCCATATAAACATATAAAACCCCAAGTTTTAGAAATACTTGTGTATTCTAGAATTTCTCTTATTACATCTTATACGTAATGTTGCTAGAAATACTTTTGTTGGGTTGGTATTTGTTTCTTGATGGAAAGCTGTATTTTAATATTGTAAATTTTTTCACTCCAGTGGACAAGGGCAGTGGAACAGATTTTGTAACTCAGAGCTCTGCATGGCTAGTGTACCTCGGTATCGGGCTTCGGTGTTAAAAGCTGGAATATACTTGCTCGGTCTGAGTTGGATGTGAGAACTTTTCGCTTTATTATCCCAGCAAAACATGCTCAAACTGCTTATGGGAAAAGTGACTTCCTTTTAAAACAAGTGAGTGTGCTTGGTGCTGAGTTTCAGAGAATTCATAAGTGCTTCAGTTTTGTTCTGATGGCCTGTGGTGTTTCTTTTTAATGTCTGTTAGGCTAAATTATTACGGTCCTTAGAGACCACTATAGATTAGCTGGAAGTGTGTTGAACAGATGGTTTACATTTTAGCTGGTTATATTTGTAATGTCAAGTGACAGGCCTTTAACACAGCACACTTCATATTCCCTGTTACTGCATAAACCACCCCAGGACAAATCTAAGGTGAGATAAAATAGAAGTCGAGAGTAATTTGTCTGGATACTGTTATAAACATGTGAGGTCACTTGCACATGATTTGAAGAGAGAAGTTGAGGATAAATCAATAGGCTTTTTATTTTCAGCAAAGTAGGTAAATTAGTCAAAGGTGCTGCTGGCAATAAAAGCAGAACACAGTGCTCCACAATTGGATTTTCTCCTCTCTGGGTCAAATCAGTATTGCTACTAGGCACAACCGTAGAGCTGTATGTTGTAATAACGTAAGTGATTCATCTTGGACTAAGTGAAACTAGGGTAGGAAATCTGCTGCTACAAAGCCATTGAACATTTAATTTCATATTTTGGAAGTAAAAATACGTTTCTGTATTTAGTTTGATTAATTAAAAAAAAAATTATTTCCTCTGCAACTGATTGGGACGGGGGGGGGGGGGGCAGCTTCTCCATTATTTATTCCAGTAGGCCAGAAGTAAAACTAATTGTGTCCTAAAAGACTTTTTCCATATATAAAAGTACCTTTATTTAAATATACGTAGAATTTTTGTTATGTGGTGTGAACAATATGCACTCTAAACAATTTTAATTGATCTTAAAGCAAATGCTTTTATCAGGACTTGCCTTGCCCTCTGGTATCTGGAGTGATTTAGTTCTGTGCCACCCTGGAGCAGTTAATTTAACCAGTTCATAAAGCAGCAAGAGTGCACACAATGGATCACATTATAGCCACGGAATCTTATTTTCATTTCCTTCCTCTGTTGCTTGTTACTATTTTTTTCATCAGCTCACTGGTGCCTTGCATATATATGACAAGCTCTTTGTTCCAGAGATGTCTTAGTATGTATTTGTACAGCTTGCAGCAGATGAGATTTTGCTTCTGGCTGGGACCTCTGCACTACTCTAATACAAATAACAAAACCTGAGCCATAACAATGAATTGGGTGGATGATTGTGCCTAGGTCCTTTCTAGGGTTTTTTTATATGATTCTCTATTATGTGCCATCCAAATTGCATGTGTGTGATTTTTTTTTTTTTTTTTTTTTTAAAATAAAACCTGATCTTATATGGTATACTTCTACATTGAGTATACTTCTGTTATTGGGTGGGTTATCTGCACCCAGCACAGGCTGAGCATGGCTAAGACTAGGTATGATTCCTTCACATCCCCTCCCACTGAGATTCCAGTCTACGATTGTCAGAACTAATTATTTTCAGCAGATGAGGCAACAGTTATTTTAGTGGCTTTTGGGTTTCCACTTGAAGGGTCTTTAGAAGCATGCTTTGTAATTTGCTGGTTTTCAGAAAAAAAAAATCACTTTAAAGACAGCTAATCCACTAGTCAGTCACATAATGAATACAATTGGTTGCAGAGATGTGCAAAGTTCTTAATCAAATTTTGTCATGTATATAATGTGTTGGCAGGAAGACAGTGAGTACTGAGTCACACGCACAGTATTATCAGGCATGCTCGCATGGTAAGATGTCTTTGGGAAACATCTCGGTAAAAGATCTGTTTGTGTTCCACTTCCGTGTCATTCCCCTGCAACTACTTGTTTCGTCTTGTCTAATCTTTTGTGGGACCCTGTTGTATAGTTTACAGAATCTTGCTATAAGTTATTTCCCTAACACCATAATAACTCCTCAGATAATTATAGAGAAATGAAAAACTTAGTTTATATACATTGGAAGACGAATGTTTTTTTTTCTTTTAAAACATAACCTCCTTGTTGTAGGCTGAAGAATAACTTGTTTTCATTATTATATTAAAACAAAAAACTGGTAGCTTTGAAAAACCCTATTTAAAAAACAACCCTTAGGTCTCAATTTGCTGTTTAAAATATGTTTTAATGGTAAGACTTGTTCGTTAGCCTGAGTGTTCACTCTTCCTTAGAGTTCTGATTCCAGAAAAGCTTGAGTTTGGTTGTCCCTTGGGCTTGGAGTACACCTTGCCTGGGAAACGCAGCTCGCAGCCTGTCTTTGCGGTAGCGTCCAAAGGGACCTTAAGCTGTGTAGGGGCAAAGCTTCCACCCCATCCTGCTGCTGGGAGGCTCTGAGCTGGTGCAGATGGCCACTGCTGGGGCTCTGAGCACTGACTGCTGCTGAGACCTTATCTAAGCATATCGTGTCTCCTTCACCAAATGTTTCCCACTCCAAGGATGTTTGAAGTTATCGGAGAAAGACTTTGGCTGTGCTGCATAGATGGGACTCTGCTGAACTTTCCTGTTTCCTTGGCCTGAGTTGCAGCTGAAATGTAAGCCAGATTCGCTGGGTAGGTAGTGTTTGCTCTTGCTGGTATAAATAAAGCTGATGATGGTTTTTCCTCATGGGCATTTTAAGTAGGAAAGCACCATTTGGCTTCCAGTCAGCTGGGCAATTAGCATTTTATAGCCAAGCAATATACTTAAATGGAATTGCTTGGCTTGAGCATTGAATTACAATGGCTGGTAGACTGCAGCTCTTCTTAGATAATTTATTTAGTACTGGCTTCTTGTTCAGCATTCAGGCAGAGGTTAATTTGATTCTGCATGAGAAGCTAGCAGTTACTCTACATTAATGCTGTGCTGTACTGCAGTGCAGGGGAAAGTTTTTGTGTAGGGCTTATAGTTGTCTGGTGTCTCAGTCATGGAAAGGACAATTTTACCTACTCCTTTTCTAGCAATGCATTCTTTGCAAGTGCCGTTGGCACGTTTACATTGGCACTTAAAAATGCAGCCAAGAATAATACCTTAAGACCATTTTATTCCGTGCTGTTACACATGTATTTTGAAGAAGCGAATGTGTATTGAAGTGTAGTATTGGTCAAGGAGACTTTGTTCCTACAAAACTACAAGGGGCCCACTTACCCTGTTACAGGTAAATAAAAGGTTAATATGTGACCACGGTGACTTGAGAGTGAGAGCTGCCACTGCATCTCTTCCGATGATCCGGGGCAGAGAGCAAACATCCAGCATGTGTGATCTTGGAAGGATAAAAAGAGTAGGTAAAATATGCCTCAGCACTCCAGAAACTAATTAGAAACTTCTAGATGGAGGGAATGAATATGTTTGTTCATGCTCTTGATAAGCCTAAGCGCTTAACTTGATGCTTAGAATTTTAGCCTGAATGTGTCTTGATTTTTTCCTAAAGCCCGTGACTGCTAGAATCAGTGTTGAGGCATTTTTGCTTTTTTTTTTTTTTTTAAGCTCCTTTCTTAGCAAAGTGATTGCAAAGAGCTTGCAAATATGAAGCAAGTGTGCAGCAAGGGCTTAAATGCCAGAAAACTGCTAATGAGAACACACCATTTATTCATTTATGTTTAACCTCAGGACTTCTAGGTAACTTAATGTTTTTGAATCTTTGGGGTACCAATCCGGGAGTACCTAGTTGCTTTCAGCAAAACTTACCTCTGGCTTAGGCAGTATCCTCCTTGTTGCTCACATCTGCTGGTTGTCTCAGCCTGCTTCACGCTCCGCACCTCTGCGGGCAAGCAGAGCAGGGGGAGCGATCAAGGACTGAACACCCAGTTTGACCTTCACTTAGAAAGCCCTCCCTCTTGATATGGGGTCACCTAACTCTGCATGCAGAAACCTTTGTGGGCTTTATCTTCTGTGTTTGGGGGTCTGGCTCAAGTAGTGTAAGACTTGTCTGCTGATGTTTATATTTTGCCATAGTAGTGTTGACCTGCTAACTAGAAGCATCCATTCTTGCAACCAGCACTCAAAAGAGCAGAGATTTTGGACAAATCTCTTCAAGCTTAAAATATCCTGATCTTTGGCAGAGTAGCATTTCAGACACCTACAGATGCTGCACAAAGGTCTGAGAGGGATTTATTTTGAATTGGATTACTTAAATAACACTTCTGATACAAACATTATTTTTTTAATTGAAATCTCATTAGTAACAATTAAAAAAAAAAAAAAAAAGGCAAACTGTAGTCTGAGGAAGGTGATTCCTGACTTGCAGTAACTGGCCTCTGAATTGGTTAATGGTCTAGGTGTAAAGTTGGCAGCTCAGACCCTAATTGTTCTAATAATCAGGGAAATGGTTACCATATGTTGTTGCTGTAACCTTCCTTTACTGTTCTAACTAAGCTTTAGTTGTGCTGTGAAAATGATTACAACATTTCTCACAGGAGGAATTAGACTTTTTGCTTGTACAGTTGCTCTCTGGAGTACTGTGGGGTTTTGTGGGTTATTTAAAGGTTTGAAAACCCTGCTTTGCTCTCCAGCAGCTCCTGCCTGGGCATGCTGCCCCGAGCCGTGCCGGTCGCCTGAGGCAGAAGGACACATACAGGCTATTTCTGCCTCCGCTCCGGTGTCTCGCAGCTATGTTTGATTTCAAGCATAACAGCATCCTTTTATATAATACAGTATTGCAGCTTCAGATAAGGAAAACAAGAAAATACTGGTAAGTGGATAGAAATTGAAGAATTCCTGATTTGCTGTTAGGAGAGAGGGGACTTTGGTTGTATTTTCAGATGTGTGATTTTAAGTAATGGACCTGAGACATGGTCACAGTATCCCAGCTACTGCGTCAGTCACTGGGCGTCAGCTGAGCCTTACTAATTTTCTGTGTTTTTAGCCCAGACAAAATCTGAGCTAAATTAATCAGTGTTAGCGTTAAGAGCTTTCAGTTAACACATTTTATCTCACACTTGTAGCTGTGTGAGGGGATGGTTTGTTGGTGCGTTTCTGTTAACAGAGGATAGTTTATTAAACTGAAGTAACTTTGTTTCTTTGACTCACTTTCCTTATCTTGAAGAAGGAGGGCAATGACATTGACCTTCCTTTATAAAGTGTTGAGATCTACAGGTGAGCTGCACTTAGTAAGGGCTAGATATCATCACAAGCACTAATCTGAAGGTGCAGGCATTTAGAACAATAAAGATAGTTATCTGTTTAAATAATTTATTTTAAAAATAAACAGGTCAGAGTATCACCTCTTGCAACAATTTGCATCTTTCAATCTGAATTAAGAAATCACTCTTTGCAGGCTCAGGGCCGTTTCTGCTTGTATTCAGTGACTGTTGGATTCTTGCCAGAAAATACTAAGTTCATAGAGCTACGAGGGCGTTCAGTCATGGTTATGTTGGATGGTACACTCCCTCAAATAATTTTACAGAGGGAGCTCATGTGAATGTTAACGGCATAAAGGTTAGCTGTAATGTCTTTTTGTGTCTGCCGGTTAAATAGCTAGCAATCTGATGATTACACAAAGACAACGCAAATTCCTTATGCATTCCTGCCTCAGTGCTGCTCCACATGCTGGGTGACTGGAAGCACAATTCTTTCTCTTTTTTGCCATGGAAATTGCTGGTTAAAGCTCAATACCTTGGTATATGCAAATTCAGATTTTTTGTTTGTTTGTTTAAAGCCTCAATGTCACGCTCTGTTGTCATAGCAGATATTGCAGTCCAGCCATGTGCTGTTAAATCCAATAGGCTTTTCACCTGTTTTGGTAACAAGTGCAAACAAACTTTTGTTTATCGTGTCTAATGCACAAACTATAAAATGCATTTGGCTAACGACTCAGCAAATGCTTTGTCCGCATTAGCCAAACTTCGCATTGCATAAAGGTCTGTAGAGCCTTCTTTCTTAACAGCACCAAAAACCCCACCAGCTGTGACACTGAGATATTTCTACTTTATCCAAAAGAGAAATTGCTGAGGAGTATGTTTTGGGTACAGATCAGAGGAAAAAAAAATGAAATGTGTTATGTCCAAAATGTTTTTTTAGAATAGCCACTCTGATTACTTATCAAATGCTGCAGTCTCACTGAAATATTTCCTCTTTCAATCAGGCTTAATTTTCCTAGTATGGTAACTTTGAAAGGAGAGAAACAACAATGGGGTAACTTGGAGGGGAAGCATTTGGGTGAATGGGTGATTGTTTCAGGAAATGTGTTTCTGTGCTTAGCTGCAGTACTTTTCCCCCTGACTCTGAATGCTCCACAAGCATCGATGCGTGTGCCATCCCAGTGGCCTAGAGGTAGGCTGGGAAATGGAGACAAGCGGGGAAAAGGCACCTGCCCAACTTTTAGTAGAGTTGTATGTGCGACCCTTTGTTTCCTGAATACCAGCATAGTGCTTTAATCACACAACCTTTTTCCTCCCAGTCTTTTTATGTGAAATAAGTACTTGCCTGCAAAATGTTTTATTCAGATCATCACAAGTGAGTGGTGGTAACTGCATATTGAAGGTAACAACTGTACTCCTGTGCTCTTTTTGTTACTGGGGTGCATGGCTGAATGTATTACCATGCAGAATCCCATTTTCAATGTATTTATTTGTCCACCTTTGAGCATTTTGCCTGCCCTAGGGCTTGTAGCCTTTCCTGTCCCTTAAGCCCATTCTGTCATTTCAGAGTAGTTTCAGGCAGCTGACATTTAAATACTGAACCTGACCAAGCAATGCACCTCTCTTCCCTCATCTCTGCCAAAATAAATGACCTTTAAACGCGGTTCATGACATACTTAAATCTGTTTTACTTCCCATTAAAAACAATGCAAACAAATCTAGAACTTTTAAATCCAGTTTCTCTGAGCAGTGCAAGATGTCTGTTCAATAGCTTTCCCCCACACCCACTTCCCCAGCCTATCGTTAAAATCTCAGACCCACAAAGTAATTTGACCAATTATTTGAATTACTCAAACTTCACAGAATGGCTTAGGTGCCTTTGAACTCACTGCATTTGTACGCCCTGGAACATGACAGCAGCTGTATGTTGAACATCAAATGAATGCAGGTCATGCCTGGGGTAAAGGCATGACTGATGGGTGTGCCTGGCATGGCCACGCATTTATCCTGATTAGTGCCATGGGACCCTTTAAGTTCTATATTAGCCATTGTTAAAAGAGGTGATTAGTGTATGTTAGCTGTGCAACCTGATGCCATCTTCAGATAGTGATTTCTCTCTCAAGTGGGGCTTCCTCTTCTGACCTCTGACCTGCCAGTACCTTAAAAGCTTTGTAATCGATGGAGCTCTGTGTTCTTTGTGGTGTGATTGATTGGAATTCCTTCACACTGAACTTTGCCTGTTGTTCTCTTTTGTTTAGGAGGTCCTCCAGCAGCTGATTGTAATGAATTTACCAAATGTTTTAATGATTGGCAAAGATCCTCTTTCTGGTGAGTAGTTTGTTGGATTCTTCACCGCCCTTCCTCTGAAATGCTAAATAAAATTTGTATTTGTTTTATTTTCTTAAATCACAAACATGCCTTTAAACAAAATATACATATTTGTAGCTAAACTACAAATATTTAAGTACTTCTGAGTCTCACAGTTTAATGTATGTCATATGTAACACTTATATTTACATGCCTGTACATACAAATACAATATCTGATATGTGTGTTTGCACATGATACACATACACATGTGATAGTGAGTGAGTTCTTGACAAAGCCAAAGCAGCAACTGTTTGCTTGAAAGTCATGTCTCTTTATCCCTTGCTGCAAGTGACACAGGATACAGTCTGCCATAGGAGAACCGTTTGTCCTCTAGGTTTTCTGTACTGTGTGCCGGTGTAATCAGTTCAGTTGCAGCAATATGTATGCACTAGAAAAGTCTTGCAGAATTGCCCTGAAGTGTGAAGGAACTATTGCAAATGAAGTATGGGAAGAAAAATATGTGAGGATGGAGAGAAGAATTCATGCATGACAAATTGGAGAAGGTAAGGAAGAGAACAGACAAGGAGAAAAACATCTGTCTGGCCATGTTGTCTAGGCAAGAACATCTGTCACATGAGATACATCAAAAGCAACCTAGAAGTCAATGAGCTCATGTCCAGAGTCCAGTGTCTCTGATGGGACAAAATGAAAGCTGTTTAGTCTGAAAATGAAGTGGACTTCTCTTTAGAACCGCATTTCTGAAATGAAAGGTTTTGCTGCTGTAGTTTTTCCTTTTTTTTTTTTTGTTTTTGTTTTTGCATGCCCGTTCTGTCTCTGCCTTAGCCCTGTGCTGGTGCCAGGCACTACGTATTTATTTTTACCAAAGAAGGAAAACTGGATGAACAATGTCAGCAGTGATGGGGAATGACACAGTAATCAACATCTGCAGAACAAACACATGGCAGAAACCTTGGCAGAAGATTTTATTTTGCTGCTCTTAGCAGGAGTAGTATGTGTATATACAAAAAAAGGTTTATATCAGAAAAGCATATTAACTTACAGGTGTTGGATCACTGAAACTTGGAGTCTTGGTACTTCGGCAGTAAAATCAAGCTGAGGGTAAGGCATCTGCTTCTGCAGCAAGCAGGTTAAAGTCTGCAGTGCCAGTCTTAATTCTTCTGTACAGGCTACTGTTACGGGTAAAAAAGAAAATACAAATACAAGAGCTATTGCTTTTCTCAGTCATATGGGCAATAGGCAGAGCCTGGGCTGCTAGCATCAAGAGTGCTAGTGAATAGAGATGTCTGGGCCAACAAGGCAGTACCTCTGCTGGCTAAGTGTCAATGGAAAATGTTGGCTGGTTTCTTGTCATGGCCGTTCCTGACAGCTGGCAGGAGACGCATAATACAGTAACCACAATGTTGGTTCCTGGAGAGGCTGCACACTTGAAAGCTGTCCTGTATTTAGTTATATTTTCCCATCATTGGCCTGCTGGTTTTTGTCAGCACCTTAGGTCTTTCTTTCTTTGAAGAAAGTACCTGATGTGTCTCTTGTAGGAGAGATATTGGTCATCCATGTGTTCCCGCCCACCTCCTTTAATTACAACCAGAAATTTTGCTTCACTTTCTGACGTCTTTTAAAATGTTGTGGTTTGGTTTGGTTTTTTTTTTTTTGATGTCTTTTTAAATTTATTTTATCCATTGCTGACTTATCATTGGTATTATTCAGAACATGGGAAGAGAGGATAAAGAATGCAAAAATGTAACACTGGGATGTCTGAAATTGATGGGGTATGTGTGCATAAAAAATATGAAGTTCTTGTTTAGCCATATTAGATAATGGTTTTGATAACCAGTCCCAGCTTAGACACTACAGAGGAAGTGGTGAACAAAAACTTAGATGTACTTGCTCCAAAGAATGTATTTAAGGACGAGAGTGTCTAAGGGATAGGATTTCAAGAGAAACTCATCTTAATATTACCCTTGGGTAGATGATCACTGGAAGACGTGCTGAAGAAATGGTTAGAGGAGTGGAGAACTAGAACTTCCTTCAGGAAGAGGAACATGTCTGAGGGCTGATGGGAAGCTCGGAAAGAGGGAACAGGGAGGAGAAGGCTGAGGAGAAGTTAGTAAAACCAATACAAAAAGCAAATGAAGGAGTAGGCTGTGGTGAGCAGTGTGGGTGAGCAATGACCAGGTGACTGTCAGGTTGATGTACGTTACTGAGTGTCTTGCAGAGAGATGTGAGAGAAAGGCAGGGGCACTTGGGAGGGGAAAAACAAGCAAAATGAGATATTCTGTCTGTCAGTGAGAGAGCTAAAGGAGGGCTGCGGATTCAGTAGAGATGTGAGGACAAAGCAGTCATCAGCATTGGAAGCTATGCTTCTGGCATGAACACAGAGGAGCCCCAGGGAAAGCTGACAGAGAAGTGAGGACGCTGGGTATGACAGCAGTATGGGGAGAAAAGATGATGGAGACAGTTATTTGAGGAAAGTGTTTAAAAGTGGCAAGAATGTTAGAGGAGAAACCTCTTTCTCTGTGTCACTGATCCAGTCCAGGACAGAGACTCAGAGGGAAGGAGAGTCCTGGAGGGGGCATCTGCAGAGCCAGTGCTGGGCAATGTGGGGAGCACTAGGAGCTGGAGACTAAGGTGCAGGTGGTCTGCAGGGCTGAGGTGGATCTGAGAGGCAGGGATGACATGCCAGTTTTGCCTTACCAGTCCTGTAGGTAAGTTATCGTAATGAAAGGTACCTCTTGACCAGAGGAAGAAAAATTGATCACACATCACATTCCTGGAACAAATAGTGTTACTTTGTACTGTTTGAGCTGGGAAGGCTCCTAATGACTCTCTTGACTCCATAGGTCCAAGAACAGAGAGCTGTTAGACCATTCAATGTAATTCACTGTGTAACAATTTCAGTGACTTATTTCTTGTAACAAGCCAGGTGATGTTTTGCTATGCATGTTTTTCAGAGCTGTCTGTTCATCAGTGCTATCTGCAAATTTTACTTTTTCCTCTAAAGCACAGCCAAAAGTGATGTTACATGTATTGAAATATAAACTGAACAGCTCTAAAGCTGAGAATGCTGCTATTCTTGCTATTTAGCTCCCATTTGGTACTCAACAGTTGGGACTATTGAGGGCTTCTGCAGCTCTGCTTTCAACACGAGACTATTGGAAAAACAGAGCTGCAACCGCTAAAAATGTAGTAGCAGTTGGGCTTTTGCATAGGAGACCGCATGTGTCTGCTAGGTTTAGGAGCTTTACTTGCTTTCATGTCTTCTAAATCATTTTGTTCCACGCCATGGCAATTTTGCCTACTTCAGTTCATTTGGCCATGGGCATAGAAGTTGCAAAAATATTTGTAAGAAGATGAAGGCTTTGAGTGTTTTCTAGAACATAGGGAACTGAAAAGAAACTTGAAAGTTTAATTGAAGGATTTAGAAAATTTTTCTAGGAATCTGACTTGTAGAACAATGCAGCTGATGTTACGGGATTTATTCTCTTCACTGCACTGTACAGTAGACAGCTACTACCATTAAATTTCCTCCCTATTTTTGTCTTCCTCCATGTTTTTTTTTTTATCTTGCTGAACAGCTTTTTCAATTCATTACTGCACCACAAATCCCCCTGTGCTCAATATGAGAATCATTAGCGTATTTATCATCTATGCACATCACTGTAATCACCTTTTATAATTACCTTTGGTTTTAGCATGCTTTATAAATGGCCCTTCATTCATGTGCCCACACAAGGAATACAGTACTGGTCCCAAACCTCTATTTAGAAGCATTGTTTAATTTCTTAGTTTCTAGACATGCTTAGTTTAACACAGCTAGTGAGTGTACATGGAAACTAATAGTAATTAATCCTTTGAAACAGTCATAGTTAGTTGGAGGGGGGTGGATTTTAACTTTTTTCAGACCAAGAATGAAAATGAGGTTTTATTTTCCTGAGGTAGGCTCATTTCTGTCTCTTCAAAAAACTTTGCTATTTAGATCCCCTTTTCAAATTATATGTTAAGTTTGTGAATGAGAGAGCCCAAAGTCCCTGCTAACAAGTGTCTATAGAAACTGTTTTTCATTAAGATCATAAAAGATGTCTGCTCTCACTGGGATATTTTTTCATGTCTGGTTTCCTTCCTCATTTTGTTTCACAATCCTCCAGAGGCACAAAGGTTCATAAAATATGAAGTTAATAACAAAACACCACCTCAATAGCGTAAATTTAGCATTCAAGCTTTTCTCACTCAGGATGTTGTTGCAGTTGGGGAAAAATGGCACTTGTGTGTTTCACCCCTTCCCACCTTCTCCACACATCCACTGGCCGCTGCTTGTAGCACTGCAGGCACTGGTGCTCCCTCTGCTCCGCTGAAGCAGTGTCAAAGTAGAAATGCTTAGAAAGAAGCAGCACAAGCTCAAGATTTCACATGCTTGGGGTCTCTCATTTCCATTTTCTCTGACATCTTTCCTACCCCCCCTCTCATTTTCTTTTCATTGTCTGGATTCTCTCTGTACCTTGATTCTCCTTTTTTTTGTTGTTGTGTCTCTTAATCCCTCTGCCCGCCTTCTTCCTGAGTCCTGCCATCTGTTTCCCACCCTCCATCCCCTGTGAGAGCAGAGGGGTCTCCTGGCTCTCGCACAGGGAGGCTCCCAGGATGCACAGGTGGTGCTTGGGCTTTCCCTCCCTTTATTTTCCAGAAGACCCTCTGGCCCTCTCTCATGGTTGGGAGCAGATGGTCTTTCTGCAAATCCCCCAGGTGGCTGGCTCCCTTGCAGGCACAGACATGTGGCCTGAGAGCAGCTGCCCTGGAATTTTCAAAAAGGTGTAAAAGGAAATAATTTATTATTTTTTGTAAATTAGCACCTTTCTCTTTAAGTGCTAGTTTGAATCCTGTCCCTTTGCTTCAGCTTGTGGGTACCTGTCTGCTGGCAGCTGCCCCAGACCTAGGTATTTGCATCCTAGGTCATAGGAGGACACTGTCTTGGTACGGTCAGCTAATAAGGCTGGGTGGACCCAGTAGACTTTCTTCCCAGCTATCTACTGTTCAGGAGGCATGATTGAGTTGGAGATAAAGATTGCTTGCTTCTGTTCAACATGTGTTACAGGATAAATGCATTGTCCTGAGCATAAAACTTAGCTGCTGTGCTGTGCAATAATCCTAGGTGTGCTTCTGATTCACTTAGTAACCTTGGGCACTCCACTTAAGTGTGTGGTATCTCAGCTCTCCTGTGGGTGAGGTGAAAGGGGAGAGGGGTAATTAATCCCTTCCTGGCTTGTTCTGGGATTTAATTGAAAACTCTCTCTAAAGCACTTTACATGGGTAAAGTGTTTGTTCATACTCATGCCCTATTTCTTCTAAATATCTCCTGTAAATAACATTATTCTATGAGGCTTTAAAATGTTCCTCAAACCTAGCTTGAGTGTGAATGATCTCGAAGTGCATTAATGCCAACAAACCTTTTCCACCCCATGGGAAACAGCTTCTGAATGAAAGCCCAAGGGATTGAGGGAAGTCTGCTTCAGCTTCTCTTCCTGATGGGAGGGCCCGAGTAGGGACGGGGTCTCGGACCAGTATTTCCAGGCAGGGTCAGTCCCTGGTGGGAGAACAAGGTTGATCTTGCTAAGTTACTCTGCAGTAATAGCTGAAGGTGTTTCACCTCATGGGGTCATGCAGTATCACTGATGGCCATCTGTTATCTCATGGAGAGAACAGCAAAGCCTGCTACCTTTGGTGCAGAGATGTAGAGTGTGGTTTGAGTTGGTTAAGTAGCTCGCATGTTTTTAGGATGGTATAGATGCTCTCACTGTCGGAAAGTAACCCAGATGTTTTCTAAAATGAGTGATTTCAAGCCACTAGGCTCACCCTGAGGATAGCTGTGATGCCGCAGTGCACGGATTGGAATTTATGGTCAACAGATGGAGGTGCCCAGAGCATGCAAGGTTTAGAGCACTTGTCTGGTGTGATCCAGAGCAAGCAGCCTGGTGGCTACTGCTTTGGTCTCTCTGCTTCGGTCTCTCATGGAGAAGATGTTCTGCCCTGAGTAAGTTTGGGAGAATGAGACACTCATTCAAGTCACTTGCTCTTCATAACTTTGCAACTTGCTCTCGTGTCCCACAGGCATGCTTTGCATTTTTTAATCCCTGGTCTGGATCTGCTCTGAAGCTGACGCAGAATGAAACCCAGTGCTGAAACTCTAATGAGAACTCAGTTTCATGACAAAATGTCTTCTGACCAAACGAAGTATCTCCTTGGGTTAGTAGTGCCCTTGGAGGAACTGTTCATGAAGTACCGATCTTTTTTTGTTGTTGCAGAAGGGTTTTTTTGTGACACTGCATACATTTAAGAATCATGCAGAACAATCAGACTTTCACAGACTGAAATGTTATTTGTATATTAAGTTGTAAATTTTCAGAAAAGAGCAAGCCATGTATGCTGCTGGAAATGGGGAGAAGAATAAGAATGATTGTACATCTTTCAAAAAACAGTTTTAAAATATTCTGCAGGGAAATGAACAATATTGTATTTACAGGTGAAGTGTGAACTAGCGCATTTTAAATATGTCTGTCTCTGCAGAAGAGAAGAATTCCTGCTTGCAAAAATCTTAATGTTTAATAATGTGGGACTTGGATATTGAGAATTCTGGTGTTGATTTTTACAGTATACTGATGATTTCTGTAGGGCATTCTTGAAACATTTTGAAGATCAACATTCCTAAAAGTTGTTGACAAATTGTTTAGTGAGTAAGGTACATTTAAAGACTGATTTAGGGCATTTTTGTGCCCTAAAATCAGGAAATCGGAAAACAAGTTATTTCCTAAGTTGCCTGCACATGGCCACACTGGCTTGCAAGTTTCTCAGAATGGAAGTAACCCGCGTGGTAATTTAGGTCAGTGTGCCCTTGTGCATCTGCGGGACTGTGGCAGCTTAATTGATGAGTCAGTTTAAATCCAGTTCCCCGGCCTTGGGTCCTCCACATGCCTCTGACTTTCTGCCAGCGCAGCCTTACAAGGGCGTGGTGTTGGTGGAGGAACACAGTTGCACTCAGAAGTTGTTATCTATGTAGTGATAGGAGCAATTGAACACCCAAGTAAAGCAGGGTATAAAATGAAAACGTTTATCCCAAAGTTACACACTCAGCGTCAGGAAGCATGCAGATGTATAGGGCTGCGAGAAAACTCTGTGGCCTGTTTCTCTCTCCTCCTCTTCCCTCAGCGTGGATGAGGACAGGCTTTTCCTGAACCGAACTCTGGAATGATTTTTTTTATTTCCTCATTGAAGCTCTTTGCCTCCATCTCCCCTTTGTCTATCTTTGATATACATAATTTTCTTTACCACCCAACAACCCCCCGCATTAGTTTTTGTTGAAACAAGATCTAGAGCTGGCTCAAAGCCACGCTGGTTCCCCTTGCGCGGCTTTCTCTCCCCTGACCTGAGGAGGTGGCGGGCAGGGCTGTTGGCCACAGCAGGATTCCCTGCAGTAACAACATGCATGTGTCTCCTCCCTCCCGTAGCTCCCCGAGCATATGGTTAGCTGGTTATCCTCCCTTCTACATCACTCATTTTTCATCCCTCCTAGTACATGGGGTTTGTGCTTCGAAGTGTGAACAGGCTTTGATGCAGAACAGAGGCAGGATTTATTTGCGAAAACATCTCTTCGAGAGAATTTATGTGCGCAGAATGGCATTCAGCTTTGAGAGGTCTGAATGACAACTACTTCACAGACAGAGGATTTAGGACAAGTTCTTTCTTTGAGAGTAACCCTCCTTTGCTTCTGCCTAGGGTGGTTTTTGTTTTGTTTTAGTGTTTTTTTTCTTTGGAGGGGGAGAAGAGGTGGAGGTTTGGTGGGCTTTTTTTGCACCCTTGTTAATCACAAAACAAGGGACAAGCATTGGGGTATATGTGTTGAACTATTTAAAGTGATTTTGTTTTTCCTGCATTGATTAGAAAAACCTAAGAAAATGTAGGTGAGGATAGCACATCGAGGAAGAAAGTCTTTCTGGATTTGAGATTTTAAACTAATCCATAAGAACTGTATTGTTACATGGAAAGTATGATAAGGTTGTAATGGGTACATATATATTGTTCAGGCACTTGTTCAAAGGTTTTATTTCTCTTTTGAGGTGGATATTTCGAAGAGGATCACTTGCAAGTACTTAATTTGTTGTACATATGTACTGATTCTCTTTTTTCCTCTCTAGGTAAAAGTATGGAAGAAATTAAGAAGCTGCTGTTGTTGGTTCTGGGATGTGCTGTGCAGGTGAACATTCATTAAAAGCTTGAAAAATAAGATTATTTTTTTTACTCTTATTTTTTTCTGAACTGAGAAAATCCACCCAAAGATCAGTGCTGTATGAACAAATCTCCATCTCAAGATAGTTTATGAGCTGAAATTGTGAGAAGACACAATAGGTGAATGAAAAAAATGCAGGGGAAAGGAAGCAATAGCCTCAATTTGTTGCCAGTGCTTAATCAGCTGTAGGATATGTACTCTTGCAACTAAGTATTCCACTTTGATAATGAAGTGGGAAGAGATAAGCTTTCAACAGTGTTCTTGATATCAAGATTGTTGGTTTATTTTCTTACAGTTTTAAAATATGGAGTGGAACATGTTAATGCCAAACCAATAGATAAGCTAACAGTCAAAACATTTGTTTAATGAATCCTGATTTTATTTGTGCAATCTTTTGATGGAATATTACGTGTAGAAAATCTGAAATGAGTAGATACTTTGTATATTCATATGGGGATTTTTATGCGGCATTTGTTAAAATAAATAGACAGGCAATGTGTATGGGAAACTCCTCAGAAAAGTACGACAGTTACCAGATAAAGAAATCAGTGTTCTGCCCACCAGACCTCTGTGGCGGTAAACAATAGACACGTTGCGGGCTAGCCTTTTCTTATAATTGACCTTGTTTGTAGGTTTTTGTCATGCCTTGGGACACTTACCCGGCTCAGCTATGTCAAGTCAATTATGTCAGGGTAAAGCTGTCTGTGTGTGGCTGCTCTGAGCTATCTGTGTTGCGTTGCAGCACAAAGAATAAAGGTCTGATTTGACAAGCTGCTGTGCATCCTCAGTCCCCATTTACGGGTCTCAGGTTCTTCCCAGTGAAAGGAATGGTTGAGACTCGGAACCAGGCCCCAAAAGGACACTGTAAATATGTGTAAATAAAAAAAAACTTTACGTAATACTTCTCCACAATGCGGAGTTGTTACAAGAAGGCAATAATGTTGTTTAGTGGTACAATCACAGATATACAGATAGCAGATGTCTGCCTCTTTTAAAGCCATAAGTGAAAGATTTACTAAAATCTGTTTGTCTGAAACATCACTCATTTTTGTCCAGAATGTTTCCCAACCTCATTTTTTTATCTAAAGCACATATTGATTTAGTCCAACAAGCAACATTATGCATTGATGTGAATAGTGTCTAAAGTGATGCATCTCTTTTCAATTGCCAAAACCAAGCCAAATGCAAACGGCAAAGCTGGACAGGTAAATGATGCAATGTAAATGTAGGTTTACATTTGTGCAGCTCCATTAATGAAGCTGTGATGATTTCTTTGACTGTCACCCCACGTCTTGATCTCATTGCGTGTTGAACTCGTTTTTAAAGAGCAAAACCAGCCATTTAACTTAGCCTTAATTGTACTAACTGTAAGAAATTTAAATAATTTAAGGCACAATTCTATTCATGCTCCATATGGAGCAGAGAAGTGTTACACCTTCTAGTGTGGCAAGTGCTGATCTTGAACATTTTGTACTTAGCAACGTGGGGATTTTTTTGTTACTTAAATGAAAAATGGTACAGTAAGTTTCAGGATATGTAGCACTGTTTCAGGGTGTGTTTTCTTTTAACAGTGTGAAAGAAAAGAAGAGTTTATTGAAAGAATAAAACAACTGGATATTGAAACCCAAGCTGCCATTGTGTCACACATTCAGGAGGTGAGACTCAGTATTGTCTATTTTGACTTTTTAATCTCTCCCTTCCTTGACTTAACAGGGTTTTTTTTTGCTATGAAATATTAATAATTTGGAATTTCATAATGGCTTCATGAACTTCACCAAAAAAAATAGATTGACTATGTTACTGCAATCAAATTGTGAGATGTAAATGATAGGCACTGGGAACATTACTTGGCTCAGTGGTCTTTTAAAGAGATGCAGTGGTAAGTGCCTTGCTTGCCAGTCACAGGCTGTGTAGAAGGAATTGTTGTAAGCATACATGTGTAATACTTCCAAAAAGCATGTATGGCTTAGGAGCTGCAGTGCCCCTTGCAGCAATTGTGTAGGCACTTAGTCCCCAAGTCCTGTGGTAGCTGAGACACAGGCTCCCCACTGGCTTGCTTCGGACAGTGGCCTCCAACCTCAGGTAGTCTTGAAAAGTGTACTCTGTGGCTGAAATTGGACATATACACTGTTTTTAAAGGGAAGTTTGATCCAATGGTGAGTATCCTTGGACTTCTAAGGTTTCTATAGAAGTGAGGAATACAGGTAGGCGTTAGGAGCCAGCTTGCTTTGGAGACCCAAAGGAGAGCCATGTGGAAATGGCCCCGGCTGGGTGCGCCTCACTGGGAGCGGGCACTGGCTGCGGCTGGCTGTCAGTGGGTGCAGGTGTAGAAAGCGCAGTACACTCAGATATGAGAAACAGTCAGTCAGTCTAAGACAGGAACATTTTTCTTAGCACTTAAAAAAAATAGTTCTGCTTCAAAAAAAAAAATCATGATGAAGTAAGCACATGGCTATGACAAAAGCAGGAGCAGTCTTTAACGGAGCTTGAGAGACTTGCCTGACATTTCTGCTAAATGATTTGGAGGAATTCATTTGGGTAAGATGATACAGTTGAAAGGTACGCTGCTGGCAGCCAGAGGCATTTCTGCTAAAGGCAGCTTCTCCCAGCTGTATCAGCTGCAAATTGCAAATTCATTGAAAGCAGTGCCTCTTCTCAGTGAGGCACCAGCCTAACTCTTCAGTGTGGGATAAGTCCCTTCAAATCCCTGTGGTGACCTCAGTGCTTGCCAGTAAGACAGTTGCATACTTCTAATATGCAAACACAAGTGCTATTGATCATAATATATATCTGATCAATTTTTAAAATCAGCCTTAATAATTATAAAAAATCTAAATACCAGAAATTGCTGGGTAGTGTTACAGTTAAGGCAGTTGTGTTTGTTACTTATCACATTTCACCAAAAACAGGTTTTATGTTTTTTAACTGATCAGTGGGAGAGCCTGGGGGAATGCAGCATATAACAGCAAACAGATTTACAAATCAACCAGTGGAAAGACTTTTTTTGTTCCTGTTCCTAGGTGACTCACAACCAGGAGAATGTCTTTGACTTGCAGTGGCTAGAGCTCCCAGATATGGCCCCAGAAGAACTAGAATCTCTTTCCAGGAATATGGTTTTCCACCTCAAGAGGCTCATTGATGAGAGAGATGAATGCACAGAAGTATGATGATTTCACTTTCCCATATAGAGCTCACATGAAGCAGCAGATACAAGCTCCATTCCTTCTCTTGTGTCTTGTTTGTGCACTGGGTTTCTATTTCTGCTACACCTTACCTGCTACACTTCTGAAAATCTGTAGAAGTATTTTGACTTTTCCATTGATTCTTGCGTAAACACTAAGGTGTGGTGAAATGGTTGGTAAAGAAGAGTGGAGTGGTCTCAAAATATTTGAAGTTGACTGACTTGAGATTTTTTGGTCTCTGCATGTCTACTCAGTCATTCATCTTTGAGTGATTGCTTGCCTCTCTCTCCATTGGTATCTACCACCATGGGTTCCAGTGTCTTCTCTAGTTTTTTTCGCTATGAAGACGGTCCTATCTGTGACTGACTCATCAGTTCCTTTCCCTTCAGATCTCTGGAGGAGGCTTCTCCCCTTCTTTAACCTGTTAATTTTCTGCCATGCTTTTGACTGTGATTGTGTTAGTTAAAACTGTTAGTTGTTACAGGTTTTTATTCATTCTCTGAGCAAAATAGGCTGCTTATTTTGAGCATCAGAAGGGGAATGTTATAGTGGTCTGAGCATAGTGGAGATTCCTTTCCTTTTCTGTGTAACCTTCCCTCCTGACTATCACTTGGATTCTGTATAATGCCAGGCTAATATTTTCTACATTTATAAATAATTTTTAGCTACTTGAACAACAATGAATAATTATACTATTTATCTTTTGACACTACATACTTCTGTATTTCCAGGTCATTGTAGATCTCACTCAAGAGAGAGATTATCTGCAGTCTCAGCAACCACCAAGTCCTCTGAAAACACCAAGTCCAGATTCTTCACCAAACCCAGCCAGCCCTCTTTCTAATGAAGACAAGCAGCACCTTGCAGTTGAGCTGGCAGACACGAAGGCTAAATTGAGAAGAATCCGGCAGGAGCTGTGAGTCACCAGTGATTGGTGCTTCTAGAGAGACATGTATATTAAGTCTTGTGCATCCTGAAAATGCAGTTGCTTGTTGGCTTCAGTACGCTGGCGTCCATGGGAGCTCTCAGAATCACACCTTTCATATTTTTTATTCATAGCAGTAGGAAGCTAGTATGGGTGTTGCATCTTTCTTAGCTGGTCTTCAAACACAGAGTAATGGCTACTCTTTTTGTGTCTCATCTCTCTTACCCCTTTCAAAATGCCAATGGCTAGCTGCACTTCTTAATTATTAGTGGGAAGTCCAGAGGCCAGTGAAGCTAGCTATGACAGCAATAGCACCAATGAGATTTAAACAGAGGTACTTAGTATAAAAGAAGTTGCAAACTCAAATTCATTATATGTGTGTGGTATCATGAGAAAAAACCTTTCACTTTTATGAAGCTGTCATGACAAAGAGGCTCTGTGTTCAGAATATGCTAGGAGATTTCTATCTTCCTTTCCAGTTTCCCAACAGTGTCCATACAATCAATATTGTTTCAGAAAAAAAAATTTCTTACTAAGATTTTTCTAATTCTTTTCAGGGAAGAGAAGTCTGAGCAGCTTGTAGATTCTAAACATGAAGTTGAGCAGCTCACCCTAGAGCTGCAAAAAATAAAACAAGAGGTAAGATGGGCTCATTTACTGTGACAGTCTTTCCTGTTTAAAAAAAAAAAAGGGTCTTTCAGTGTGAAACACTACTATCGCTATTTTTTAATGAAGAAATCCAGTTATTACAGCAAGCTGTTTGACAATTTTGGCTATGGCATAGCAATGCTACGCTTTCCACTTAATTAGTGAGAGCAGTCTAATCTGTTCAGCTTGTACGTAGTCTAGTAATACCTGAAGCTTATGCAGCATCAGGCATTAAAATATCAGAGTCCCAACAGGCTGAAGAACCTCTGTCTCGTAGAGAATTAACGGGCTAGTAGGAGAATTCTCTTACTCCTGAACCAGGGGAATGCTGTTTGTCTATGCTTAAAATAAGTAATTAAATAAATAAAAATAAAGTTTAGAGAACATGCTTTCAAGTATTAACTAAATTTTTTCTCCCTACTTATTCCTCACTTCTTACAGAATATCCACCTGGCCTCAGATGCTTGCTCTGCCCGAGCATACAGAGATGAGCTTGACTCTATGAGAGAGAGGGCAAACCGTGTGGAGAGACTTGAGATGGAACTTGTTCGGTGCAAAGAGAAACTTCACGATGTGGATTTTTACAAAGCTCGCATGGAGGCAAGTGAAAATTGGGAGAAAAATTCGCTGAGTAATCCTTAATGTTTGGCTTTTGGTGTGTTACCAGTTCATGTGTCAATTGTCATTGAGCTGACTGTGGCAAAACATCGGAGCAAGTGGAAATTTCGTAACATACATCATAGTTATTGACTTAGCGACATTAAAACTTCTTTCAGTGGCAAGAAGGACTTGATACACACAAAAATAAATACCCATTAGTTTTAATAAACCCTGCTTAGTTCAGCATTATGTGGCTAAACAGGACGGATGTTTTCTGGACCCTTCTAGAGAATCCAGACCTTTACACAGAATCACAGAATGTTAGGGATTGGAAGGGACCTCGAAAGATCATCTAGTCCAATCCCCCTGCCGGAGCAGGATTGCCTAGACCATATCACACAGGAATGCGTCCAGGCGGGTTTTGAATGTCTCCAGAGAAGGAGACTATTTAGTCTAGCCTTGAAAATTTACTTTTAGGTAAAATGCCTATGCTCCAGAGTTGTTTGTTCTTTGACCAGCATTTCAATGTCATGTATAAATTAGCTGAATGAATGTCTGGATGTTTTTCCTTAGGGGTTTGTAGCAGATGCAACTGTTGTTAAAATGGCTGGGCATTTTTAAGCATAGCCTCAGATGACAAATTCTAGCCACCCTTTTTTGCAGCTGTTACATGTAGTAGAAAGGATCTTCACTAGTGCCCTAAGTAGGGTATGTCGATGAGAAATGTATAGCTTTGTTCCAGTAGTAATGCCAGGTACCCAACTTAGTCACCTGCAGCTATGCCCATCCTGGAATTATTAATTAACGTAGGTTGGAAAGGACCTCAGAGATCATCTAGACAAACTCATTGCTCACAACATGGCTGACCTTAAATTTAGGTCAGACTGCTCTTATTTTCTCTCCTTTCAGTTCTTTGAGCCATTCTCACCTGAAGTCTCAATAATCCACATACATAACACTTCAGCCGAAGTCAAATAAATATCCATACCTATAAGTAGATAAAATCCCAGGTCTGAGGTAGAAGAGTGATGTTGAAACTCGCATTTGCCAGGGCTCTGACTGAGAACATAAGACCTTATTTTTTACCCCTCTAACCTAAGGGGCCAGCTAGCTGCTGCTTCTTATGAATAGGCCTCACTAAAATGGATGGTTATTAAATGTAGTAATAGACTACAAAAGCCTGTCTTCCCTCTCAGTAATTCCCAGTTTGCATTAGGAAGTATGAAGCTCTAGCACTCTCTGTTTTCCTCCCTCAAGCTGGCAAATCAGTCTTGCATTAACCTGGCACACTAGCTATCAGCATGGCATCCTGGCATTTCCCTTCTGGCTATGCACTGGAGTTGCTTAACTTTTTTACCTGCTGCTCAGATAATATAGCCGGAGCTAGGAGAGGAGTTTTTTTAGTCTTGTCTTCATCTGAGATCAAGGGAGTAGCTGTTTCTCTTCCTGAGTTCTCAGCCTCCTTGCTTGTCCTAGAGCCAGCAGTTTCCTGCTCTGCTGTCTGCATGCTAATCTTGCTTAACACATCATTCAGTAAAGAGACCTCCGCTTCAGTTTCAAATTTCTTCCAACTTTCCTCACTCCCACTGTGCTGATTTTTGGTGAAAGTATTGAACATCATACATGAGTACTGGCTCTCTGAGGATACCGCCCTGAAATACAGTAATGGGACAAATAATATTTCACTTTGATATGGCACTTCTCTAATTCTGGGCCACAGTGTGGCCTCTAGCAAAAGTTGTCGCTGCCGTAGGGGCTGAGCTCTTCTAATATGCAGCAGGATTGCGCAGCTGTCTGCAGGCTGCTCTGTGGTCTAGAATAGCCAGAGTGTTTCACATTCTCACCACTCCCTCTTCCATCATTGATCAAGTCTTGGCACTGCCATGGACTGCCAATGTTGAGCAGTGGCAGTGTCAGGCAAACTCCACTGGTTTCATGCTGATACATTCAGAGAATTCCACAGGGCACTATTCTGTCTCTTTTTATGCTCATGGGGTAGCACAAAGGCTGTGCATAGTAACCAGTATCCAACTTTCCCTGGCCCTCAGTTTTCTGTCTTATCTGTCTCAAGTCCTCTGCCCATCCAAAAGAAGGGTTAATGGCTGGAGTCAGTTCAGTGTCTGCTCTGATTCCTCCCACTCCCTCAAAAGCTGTTTGACTTATAGTTCCAAGTTGTAAGATTTGTGCAGGGATGTAACATAGTAAAGGTTTTTACCATTAGACAGTACAGTGCTGATTCATCTAATGGCATTTACTGGTTGTGACTGGCTTCCTATGCTCTAAGTCTTAAGACCTGAACAAATATTACAAAGGCACAGCAATGAAAACATAGGTGTGTAAAGCACAGCATAAGCCACTTTTCTATGGTGATGTGATACCTTAAGGCTTATAGGGTCTTGACAGGGTTGTTAATAAAGCAGTGCCAAACCGGTAAGTGAGAAGAAAAAGTGACTTTGCCTTTGTGCATCAATGCAGAAAGCTATTAAATGAGCACTTAAAAATCTTTCCTTCTTGTGGTTCACATACACATTTGGTAGTTTGAGCAAAAATTATGGAATGTGCTCTGAGTATGATACAGTGACAAGCTTTAGGAATTGCGAGCGAGCTTACAAATAGTTCTGAAAGCACATAATACAAATCAGCAGTGGTGGCAGGAAGAGATTTAAGGAGCTATTGCAGAAGGAGTGCAAAAGAAACAAGTCTTTCTCTATGTGAACATAACACATTTAGGCATGTGTGTTGTTTTCCTTCTCTGTATGTCTTGACAAAGTTTTTCAGAAATGACATTTTAATTTGACCATCGTTCAAGGAACACGGAGATGAATATGCTTTGGAGACCTTCCTGCTGGGGTGGCTTAATGAGGTCGTAGCTGAATGTGGAGGAGAAGGCTTAATGCAGGGCTGCTTCCAAGGAGGTGCTTCCCTCCAATGTAAAGCTTCCCTGCAGCATCCGTCTCCATTGAACCTTGTGCTGCTTTAGGAGATCAGATTATTTTCTGAGGCCAGGGAGTCTGACTTGCCCATTCTTCCTCCTTCTCACTGCAATCACATTTCCATGCAGGATGACGGGAGGAATTTCTGTGAACATTAAAAAAAAGCAAAATTGTCTCTTGTATGTTTTCATATAGCTGTCCAAGACAATGTTTGGTTGTCACGAGATGTTAACTGTGTCATGGCTCAGTAGGGGCAGCTTCTGAACTGCCAGAAGGGAGGGATTTGAACTCTGTTTAATAACCAGGTCTGGGTGCATGTGCAAATTCTCTAGTTTCACGTTTAAACAATATGATTGCTACTTTAGTTTCTGAAAATGTTTTCCAGTAGCAACACACCCTGATTGTGCAACCACTTGCCCCCCCAGACTTAGAATCATAGAATGGTTTGGGTTGGAAGGGACCTTCAAGATTATCTAGTTCCAACCCCCCTGCCACAGACAGGGACACCTTTCCTCTAGACCAGGTTGCTCAAAGCTTCATCCAACCTGGCCTTAAACATGGCCAGGGAGGGGGCAGCCACAACTTCTCTGGGCAGCTTGTTCCAGTGTCTCACCACCCTCACAGGAAAGAATTTCTTCCTAATATCTCATCTAAATCTACCCTCTTTCAGTTTAAAACCATTCCCCCTCGTCCTGTCACTACTTGTACTTGTAAAAAGCCCCTCTCCCGCTTTTCTGTAGGCCCCTTCATGTACTAGAAGGCTGCTATGAGGTCTCCCCAGAGCCTTCTCTTCTCTAGGCTGAAGAGCCCCAACTCTCTCAGCCCGTCTTCATAGGAGAGGTGCTCCAGCCCTCTGATCATCTTCGTGGCCCTCCTCTGGACTCAATCCAACAGCTCCATGTCCTTCTTACATTGGGGGCCCCAGAGCTGAACGCAGTACTCCAGGTGGGGTATCACGAGACCTGAGTAAAGGGGCAGTATCACCTCCCTCGACCTGCTGGCCACGCTTCTTTTGACTTAATTGTAACCATATGAGTATACAATGCACATTCTTAAAGCTATTTCAAGGCACAGTGATACAGGATCAAACCACACTATGTAATTTATTTTAGAAATTACAAAAGCAGAATTATATATGTTCAATATTAAACCATCACAATTTGTGATATAAAACAAAGGGTTTTTTGATCCTTTACCTAGTAAATTCAGTGTATTTAAAAAAAATAAATCCACAGCCAACTATTTTTGCTGTTGATTTAAAAATAAACTCATAGTTACAAAATAATGTTGTTGGGTTTGTTAATTAAAGAAAAAAATAAACTTTAATTCAAGTGGAAGCACCACCACCCCATGACCACCACCTGCTGATTGTCTAAAAAGTGCAATTTGTAGCCAGACACATTTTTAGGCCAATTATGTTATCCCAGTGACTTCTGGGAGATGTTAGTGCTGATTAGTGCTGACACGTTTTAGTTAGGACAGTTTTACCTTCCAGGCCTTGAGATGTAACTCTACAAAGCTCCCATGGAGTAATTTATTTAAATTATATGAGCTTTTCAATACTAAGACAACCTCAGTTCATGGGTACACTAGTGAGCAATGTTGACCACACCATAGCAGGCATTTCCACCAGGTTATTAATTTAAGATTTCATCAGAACTGCTTTGATTTGACATGTCCACCCCTCCTGGGCACTTGATGGAAAGTGCTTGAGTTTTCCGTATATTGCAGCTCCCAGTGATGTGTGGTTTGTACCAGAGCTTAGGTATGTGTAGGTACTTGGCACGTAGCTTGACTCTTCATGAGACATTAAAATAACTAGTTCCTGCTTGGTAGGCAGTTTTGGGGATAGTTCTGAGGCCATGTTTTTGAGGTCAGACACCACCTTACTTCTTAGGGCTGTGGTCCAGATCGACTGTGATGATCTAGCAAAGAAACTCTTGTCATGTTGCTGTTTCATTACAGACAGTCTCACAGCTTACGTGACACCCAGCGCATTTTGTATTGTGTACTTCGTCTGGTCTGTCATCTCTTAGTGTCAGCCTTTTTAGTGTGGCCACCCTGAAGTGACCCTATTAGATCAGACTTGGCCCAAAATGCTGGTTCTGTAAAGTTAGTGTTTCAGTATTGTTATTATTTTAGTTATTTACATACTCAGACATTTTAATTGCAGTAGTTGAAGCACTTCACAAGCACTAACATACTTGTCCTTTTCATGCTACTATAGTTGAGAAATTTTTCCTCTCATATTTTGCAAGTTGGTAGCTGACCCCCTGAGAGATCAAGGGCAATATCGTACTGCATAAGGTAGACTTTCCATATTATGCCATCTACAGTCAAGATGCAGCAAACAACTAAGATTACTTGCTACTATATCAGGCTATTAAATCATGGCCCACTGTAGTATCAAAAGGCAAGGGGCTGGCTGTCATCAGACACTCTTGACTTGTGCTTTACAGCTTCTTTTTTTTTTCTTTTTTCTTTTTGTTTTTTAAATAACTGAGCTACATAAGGCTTCTTAAAGCTAATTGTACCCTCAAAACTGAGAAGGTGGTTGCTGGTTAAGCAGTGAAAGTGATTTGCTCATGCCTGGTGATATTTCAGGAATCTACTTGGTTTGGATGTTTGTGGTCTGAGAGAGCAGACGTGAACACTGATGTCAGCAGAGACTTCACATTTTGAAGACAGTTGTCCAGGAATAAACTTGTCAAGCCATAAGCATTTCATCCTGTCTGCGTGCACATTTTCTGTTTTTGCATATTTCGTTGGAGTAGGGGAAGGGATGGAGGGAGGAGGGAGGAAAGCAAAGAAAGACAAAAGAAAATTTCTTTAGAGAATCAAATAATCTGCTTCTTGCCCCATTGTAACTCTTCTGGGCAAGAATCCTTCCTGTATCCATTTAATCTTTTAAATGCTGATACGTTCCTGCCATTGAAAATTCTGTCTCTGACTCAAGACTTAGCTGAGGATCAACAAGAGTGAAAGCTAGCAGTGAGGTACTATAACTTGAAATAAGATATAATTTAATAAATGTGTTTAAAACATGACCAAGAATACATGGCCAGATTTTAGGCTTTGGACAGTTCATGTTTCTGGAGATAAGATGCTTGAATGCACAGAACTTCATTTGTTGCTTTACACAGAATGTTCGGAGTGCAATATAATTAATTTGTTTCTAATGCTGTGGCTATAGCAGAATAATAAGTTAAACTTTTACTTCATAAAAACGGATCCAAAAGCTGTAATGGATAAGCAACATGGCTGGTGCAGCTAATGCTCATGGGTTAATTGGGGACGGGGTGATGTGTGGAGCAATAAGTATAAAACAACTTCTCTTGTTTAAGTGAATTTAAATTCTGTTCATGAGAGAGAGAGAAACTTTATTAGACAGACATTTATATGTAAGTGTACAAAAACAGGGATATGGACATAGTATATATTGATGGATAGTGCTCCCCAACGTGCTTTGAATACACTATAAAATACCTTGAAAGTAAATAAATATGATCTATTTTGAAACTGGGAACTACAGTGAGTTGGCTAAGGAAATGGTATTATAACAGTGGAATTGAACAGTTGCTTTTCTGTGTCTTGAGTCTCTTTAGTGCACCTCTAAATGTCTAAAGGGTTAGACATTTAGACATAGTCTAAATTATTAGACATTATTTAGACTAAATGTCTAAAGGGTTATTAGGCATTGGAATGGGCTGCCCAGGGAGGTGGTGGAGTCACCATCTCTGGATGTGTTTAAGAAAAGACTGGACATGGCACTTAGTGCCATGGTCTAGTTGACAGGGTGGTGTCAGGGCAACGGTTGGACTCAATGATCCAAAAGGAACTCCATTAAACTTCTAAAATTCAGGAAAAACAGTAAGAAATATTAGATTTACTTGCATTAATGACTCACAGATAATTAGACATAGAACCATCTCCCATTAAAATATCAGGTAAAAACTTTTTTATGAAACAGAGAAACATGTCAGATTTCATTCTTGTCTTTTGCAATATCAGTTTATGAAAGTCACCTGGTCTTTGAAAAGTCAGTTTATATAAAGAGATTAACATTGTTACTTTTTCTCCCTAGGAGTTAAGAGAGGACAACATCATATTAATTGAAACAAAGGCCATGCTAGAAGAACAGCTAACAATGGCAAGAGCTCGCAGTGATAAACTGCATGAATTAGAGAAGGAAAACTTGCAGTTGAAGTCCAAACTTCATGATGTAGAGCTGGTATGCCCTCTCTTCTTCATTATGCTAATTTTTTGAACTTCTGTTTCTATGCTAGGTCACAGATTCATGTCACAGAAACTAGTGGAGACAGGCAAATAAAACAACAGTGCTTTTAAAGAGGTCTTTAGTTTGAACTTTGTGTACACGAATTCTTGAAATAATGCTAAAAGTGTAAGTATTGCCAGTGCTTCTTTGTGTGAGACTGAATTTGATTTTATGCAAGAAGATATATCACAATTTTTAAATACAGATTGCTTTCACACGTATTAATAACAGAGATACTAAAATCTCAGTTAAGTAGAAATCTCTTAGATATAGGAAATGAAATCTACTGTAGTAAATTAAATTATCTTTCTTGTTGGAAACAAACCCCCCAGCTATTACAGTGACTTTAAGAATCCATTACCACTGTAAAAGATACAAAATTCCAAAATTTATTTCTGTGTAAATAAGAGATGTGGCTTATGGCTTTTCATAGACAAGGAAAGTAAGAAGTGGAAGATCATTGTCTACAAACAAAAAGCAACATTGGATTTTATAATCCCACTAGAAATAATAAGTACTCTTTCATATCTTGTATTTTACTTAACAGTCCTCCTCTTATCCCACTGTGTTTTGAATTCTTGTGGGTTTGACTGTCTAGGGTTTTCAACAAGGTCTGTTGGAAACAAAGATGTTGAGGGTGCTGTGTGGAGTTATGTTTAATGACCGAGTTAGGGCATTATAAGGGTTCTATCATGCTCCAGCTTTGCCAAAGTGGCTGGTGATTTTGAATGATGCTTTTCTGGGTGACTTGATGAATTTTTGGGTAATGCTTTCTGAAAATTTGGGATCCTTGGAGGCATCACTTCACCTCCCACAAATGCAAATAGCCAAAATAATCACAAGAAGCAATGGTAGATTCATTCTCCAGATCTGTTTTCTGGATATTTTAAAACCCAGTTAACGAGGCTGATGTTACTTGCTGATCCACATGACTGGATCCAAATTTGATGTGATGAGTTGAAGAAGCCCAGTAGAATTCAAAGTTATATCTGCAGAGTCTCCAGTGTGTCAGTGCATGCATGATTCTACATGTTTTTGAAGAGCTTAGCTCTGGAGACAGCTTGAATCCAGCCTGCCTTACTAGCCCTGGCTTGTACTGGCCCTGTCATCACCCAGTATGTTCTCACTCCAGTCAGCCTCCCTCCCAAGTGTATCATGGATCTGAGCTGACTCTAAACAGGGCCAGCTGGGTGTCTCTGCACTGCATTCTGTGACACATATGGTAGCCCACAGCAAACATTTAATGCTGTACATGTATTTTAATATAAAAGAATAGTGTTTAAGGAGATTCTTCTACCCTCAATGTGTGTTGTGCTTGTAGCAGTTCAACTGACAGAACAATCTTACAGATAAGCTGATTATGCATTTTCATTCATGTATATCTTGCACAGGACCGAGACACAGACAAGAAGAGAATTGAAGAGCTGCTGGAGGAGAATATGGTCTTGGAGATTGCACAGAAACAGAGCATGAACGAGTCTGCACACCTAGGCTGGGAACTAGAACAACTGTCTAAAAACACGGATCTTGCAGATAGTGAGTACCATCTGGAGTGACTGTTGTTGTGTTTGTGGTGTCTTTCAGAGTAGACAGGTTTGTTGACTGAGACGGGAACAGAAGTTGAGTCCAAGCTTGCAGAACTTCCCTCATTTAGCCATTTGACTTAGAACTTAGTTTTTTGGAACTTCTAAAATGTATTCCTTCTAGTTTATTTCATTTTTGAAAGCATTAAAATGTTTTCCTTTTGTTTTGTTTGTCACTGAGACAGTGATTTTTAAGTAAAATGGTAAAAAAAGAAAGCTTTGTAAATGACAGAGCAGAAATGTCACACCAAACACTGGATATTTCGAACTGAATGGCTGGGAGGAGTCTGTGATCTTTAGTATTCTTTAGTACAATTAGTACAGACAATTAGCTGGTCTGTAAATCCCAGGAAGTAGTGTATGCTGAAGTCATTTATTTTTACTAGATACTGAAAAATGTGTACAGTTAAAATAACTGGCTGATTTTTTTTTTTGAATGGTTGATTTGATTTCCATAACTATCACAAACATAACTAATGCTTCCTCCACTAAGGAAGTTTGTGTGTCTAACATTCATTTTGTCTATAATACCAGCCTAAATAACAATGCTAAATGGAACTTGGGAAATGTAAGCTACTTCATGAAGTTTAATCGTCGACTTTTATTGATTATTCACCTGATTCTGCTAAGACTTGCATGTTTGGCTTTGTGTACCAGCAACAGTTTAACTTGAAGACAAAGGAATAAATTGGAGTAAGCAGATGTTCAGTTCTCAGTAAAGCTGTCTAGAAGAATAGCTTTGTTTTGTAAAATAACTGTGTTCCTGACACCAATTCTCAAACCTACTTGCTGTCTAGTATCTGAGTTCTCTTTACTAAGATTAATGGCTCATTAATTGTTACTTTTAATTAATAATCTTGCAAAGCAGGTTTACCTTAGTCTGAGAAGTGAATGGCACTCTATTCCTCCTTATGTGCAATCAAGGATATTGCTTATTATATTAGTGGGGAAAAAACACAGTTCTCTCAAAACTTACAAATTTGGGTAAAGAGTATTTCAGGAAAATTTAGAATTACCTAATTTTCTGGCTTGTTTCAAATAGCATTTTGCCCCCTTCCTGATTTGGTTTCACTAGTGATGTAATAGAAGGAAGCGTGCTAGTTTTGTTATGTTATCTCTTATTTATTCATTTCTGTCAAACATAACTTTCAAAGTTTGCTCAACAGTGGTTTAAAAAAAAAGTTTAAAAAGGTGAGATTCCTTCACTGCACTGATGCTTAGTGTTTCAGCACTGGAGCTCCAGAACCCCTCTGATTAACCAAAGAAAAAGAGAGTAAGAGGAACCGAGAACATCAGTAATCTTTTGTATTCAGTCGGGGGAAAAAATCAGTGAAGGAAGCCTGATTTTAAAAATACTAAGAACATTAGACTTTGAAACTTTAAATTATTTTGCAGAAGTGCTGTCCTACTTTTACAAGAATTCTCTTTAAGAAGTTCCATTTCAATGCATGTTGCTGTTCTGAATACAGCTTGTTTGTACAAATAGAGTCAGTCTGCAAAGCTCTTCTGGAAAACCTCCTGTTGCTGGATTTCAGCTTGAGTCTGCCAGGGTGGCAGATAGCAGAAGATTTTACCTGCTAATTTGGAATATTTCATTCAAAATAATTTAAAAAATAAACATGGGAAAAAGTCATTTAGATGGGCTTTGCTTCAGGACAGAACTCAACTGGAGTGTTTAACTAATGTTTACTATTTGAGTCTTCATTTGACCAAAACTCTCCAGGTGATGCTTCATAAAAGAGACAAATGGGATTTTACCATTGTCAGAAACTTGCCTGTTCTAAAGTACTCAGGGTGCTGTATGTAATAGTGCTGATTATTTAGCAGGAGTGAATAATTTTCTGAGACTTAAAGGCAATGCTAAAGAAAGTTTCATGTGAAATGTGTTTTTGAGGTGAAGGGTAGCAATTATTCCATGTGAAACAGAGGGTTGCTCTTACAATTATTCAGATGCTGAGCAGAGAAATGAAGTGAACAGTGAGGCTTTGGTGCTGGATTTTAAGGCAGAGAGGAAGTGAGACTTGATCTACAAACATTTAGAGTAAAATAACATCTCGTTGTAAAACTTGCATAGATTTCATTAGTTCTGAGATTTCAACTTCAGACACTTCTGTATGATCAACATTCTTATGGATGTCCTGTACCGGTAATAAAATATTCTTCCTTATTCAGCATTTTCTTGAGGCAGTAGCTATGAAGATAAGCACTGGAACTCACTTTTGTAAGATTCTTTTCCGTGACTAAATATGATTGCATACCTAAGTTTTCACTAGCTTTTGGAAGTGCAGCATCTTGCTGTTTTAGCAGACACTTCAGTGGTTTACTTTCTGCCTCAATTTATTTCCTCTGATGAAAATACGAAAGGGTATCAAAGTATATTTTGCTACTAACCTTAAACATGCTACTAACATGGCTAAAGCAACTTTAAGAAGAGCTAGGAAAGTAAGTAACTTTTAACATTGTTATCTGTTCAGATACTTCCCTACTTATTAAATGTCTTAATTTGTTATCTGTGAAAATGGGTTCTGTTTTTAACAGTGTTTACTTAGCAGTCAAGCTGAAATGATAAGGATCTGACTGCAATTATCTTCATACAAGTGAATCTTAAGGACCTAGGAAGGGAGATGTTTGTGAATTGGTTAGTACTACCTTCTGATTCTCGTGTTTCAACAGCCAGAAAGTCCTTTGTGTTTGAGTTGAATGAATGTGCTTCGAGTCGCATACTGAAGCTAGAGAAGGATAATCAGAGCTTGCAGAACACAATTCAAGAGCTGAGAGATGCCTCCTTGACCTCCAGAGAGAGCAGCCTAAAGTTTGTGGAACTGGAAAAGGAAAATCAACAGCTTAGCAAAAAGGTAATTTGCTCCCGGGAACAGAGCTCTTCAGTTTTTAAACATGGTGCGCACAGGGCTGTACGACATTCTTGAATGATAAGGGATTGCAGGGAATTCACCCATCTTCCCCAGAAGACTCGGCATGTTTTTGGGCCTGTCTGTTTAATGGCGTGCTAACATTAGTGTATTCTATTGCCTTCTCCTTCACTGTCTACTTAGGTGTGTCATTGTAAGCAAAAGTGACTGTTCCTGCTTCATAAAAGCTGTCTTTCAGTGCTCATTTGCCCCTGTCAGATTCTGTCAGATTGTACTGTTGATTGTGTCCCTTTTAGTTGTCTGATGGCAGTCACTACTAGGCAAGGAAGCTGTGGCCACACTGAAAGATTTTGTTTGAAAGTTTTAATATTGCTTCCATGTAAGTCAAGTAAATCACACAGGTGAATTCAGGTTAGTATATTTTTAAATAAGTCTTTTTTGCTGTCTGTAGTCCTGGATCAGCTCTTTCTCTTTGTCTTGTCCTTTTGGCTATTAGAAGTTCTCTATTGTCTCCTTCTCTCTGAAGATCTGTGTTCTTTTAATCTTTGTAACAAACACGCAGGTCATCACTTTTAAAATTTATTTTTATATATATGCATGTTACACTCTATTATTAACTGTGGTTTCATTTAGCTCAAATGCCAGCTCAGTGCTTGTCCTTGCGAAACACAGTGCTCAGTTCACCTCCAACCACTAGGTTTATTTTTGTCTGGCTGGTAACTTGCATCCTGAACTCTGAGCCAAGTGCCAGTGGGGAAAGAGGGTGCTTGCTAGTCTGAATATAAAAAATTTCCATGTCAGTTTTTTCCACATTCCTACCTTTGCTAAGTTATCCAGAATATAAGGCTCACTTCTCCTTTTCCCATTGCTGCTGTAACCTGTGTGTGTGAGACACTGATACAAAGATTTCCATCCTCTCGGGCCTGCTTATGGACTAACTGAATGTTTTAAAGGACAAGGGGAGAAAGAATCGGGATATGAAATGCTGGTTATGGATTACCAGATTGTAACTAGCAGAGTGCCGGTTTCTCTGCCAAGGAGAACAGGTATCCATCACTGGATCACTCCATCTTCTGGAGAGGTTCTTTTGCCAGGTTGAGAGAACAGTTCTGTTTCTTGGCTTTATTCTGTGAACAAGGAAAACTGCAAAAGTTCAGTTCATTGTACTCCTCCTTCCCCACTCCTATTTATGACCTGTTGTGTATGAGTAATTCACTCCAGCTCTAATTTACATGCTTAAAATTTGAGATCAAGGCATATAAAGCACTCAGCAGATACCTGTGGTGTGCAGCAATTTAAGTCCCTTGAACAACTGTGGTTAACCTTTGGCTTTGCCCCAGGCACATTCCTGTGGGCACCTCTTGTTATGGCACTGTATTGGTGCCAACAGCTGTGATTCCAGAATTAGTCTGAGGTTTTTGATGATGATGAATGCATTGACATGGTGGGGTCACCTACAGGTCTGGTAGTTAAATAAGGCAAAAACCAGTAGTGGGGAATGCCTGCGTGGTGAAAGGGGGGCACTGTATGCATCAGACCAATGAGGGGAAAAATGGCAGGTAAAAGTACTACTATTAAGAGTAATTGAAATGCATGAACTCTTCACCAGAGAAACACAGAATATGATGGGAGCTGTTGACTGAATACCACAGGCCAGTCAAGCTGTGGATGGACTTCACCTCCTATTCAGGGAGATCTGGGGAAAAAACGGTACTAGACAGTATTCTGTAGTCTGTGCCAGACATACAGTTGTCTCTCAGTGCACAGAGACCTGATACATGATATGTAAATAATCTTGATTTGAGCTGTTTGAATTTGTGTTTTTTATTAATCTTCTCTTTCTCTAATGTGTTTTTGTATTTCTCTCACACATGTATCCGCTTAATTAGAGGGTATGCATGTCCACAGGGGTGTGTGCTAGGGGAAAGGGGGATAATAGGGGAAGTATCGCGGATTCATTGCAGAATGGTTACTACAGGAGGCAGAGAGGAGAGAACAGCAGTTCTTAAGGACTGTTAAAGACAAGCAGTTCTTAAGGACTGTTAAAGACAAGCATGTATAAAGTCACAGGACAAGAGATAAAGAAGTGTTTTTCTCAGATGTTGTGTGCCTGCGGGGGTTTTTTTTGTGACCTTCCTGAGATACCCATAGTAAAATCTTGCCTTCCTAAAGTTGTTTAACTAGAGTCAGATTTCATCCACTGTCTGACACTTTCAAAAATTGTTGTTCGAGTATGCTTGGCTAGCTACTGATGTAGTGCTTGGAAGGATCATGTAGCCAGAACAGGATTATGCAGATAGTACAAGAGGAGATGATATGAAGGAAAAGCCACGTACGTATCTTTTTTTCCTTTCTTGCAAGGTTTTCAGAGGAGTGAATAATAGAAAACCCTCCTTTCAGGCACAGTCAAGTAGCAGTAGTCCAAGTACCTATCTTTTTTTCTCTGCATTCCTGACTTCTTGGACTGAAACAAGCTGTAAACAGTAGTTTCTTACTGGCCTCCAGTTTTCTGGGAGGTGCTAATGAAGACCAGCTATGTCTGAGTTACTGAGTTTGTTCCACCTTTCTCTGAACAGCTCCTTTGAGACCAATGAACCTTAACATGGTTACATTTCTAACTGTTAAGCCCTTATCTCCAATCTGGGCAGCCTCTGCTTGTTTAAACACTTCCTGTAATAAGGGACATGTTGACACAGGCAGAGCCCAGCCTCCAGCTATTTCCCACTTTGTAAGAATTACTGTTAATACCTTTTTCATTGACATTTTCACTATTGGCAAAGTTCATAATACCAACACAAAAAAAAAATGAGCTGATACTGGTGCAAAGCTGTAGGTGCTCACAGTACTTCATAAGCATAAAAAGGAATACTTCCTGACTTGGGGAGCCTAGCTCTCTCAACCTCTTGCTTCTAAATACTGAAGAGCTACTGCTTTTCAGTGCTTAGTGCATTATGAGTACAGCTTTCAAAAGGAGGGAGTAAGAAGACATTGTTCATTGTATTCACAAACCTGTCAAATCCAGTATTGTCACCTGCTGGGAAAAACAGAGGGCCAACAGAGCCCAGGGAGACGGAAGGTGAACTTGGAAACTCCAGTGCTTTTCCTCTGTTCCTGATTTTTTTTTTTTTTTTTTTTAATTCTGTTGCTCACTGAATTGTCTTAACTTTCTCTGCATTCACTGGTAGATTAAGGCCATCAGTGATGGAAAGGCTAGAAGAAAGAGGCAATTCCCTCAGAAAGGTGAGCACCAGAAACTTAATCACTGATGACAGGAGCATAACAGGGCATTCAGGCAGGGAGATGAAGCATTTCTTGCTGCTGTACCTTATATGCTTTGATCTTAGGCATGAAGGAGATTCTTGGCACTCTGAGAAAAAACAGTCAGTTTCCCTCTGAGACTGGCAAACTGCAGAAGGGAAGGATTACATCTTTCAGCCATAGTCCCCATCTCATTCCTGTCTGGTCTTTAGAATAACTTAAAGCTTAAAGTCATTGTGTCAAGCTGTGGCTGATGTGTTTTGGCGTGTTCTCTCCACACAGATTGAGAAGTTGCAAAATCAAATTGAAAAAGAGAAGCAAAGTAATCAAGATCTGGAGACCTTAAGCGAGGAGCTGATAAAAGATAAAGAACAGCTACAAGTCGTCATGGAAACTCTAAAAGCTGACAAAGACAGACAGGTGTAAACTTCACAAATGTCATATAAAAGCACGCGCTCAGTAGTGGTAATTTACTGATGCCAGTTATTGCATCTGGTTCTCTCAGGGATACAGGGCAATTTGAGAGCTATTAAGTGCAGGCTGAACTTGTTCAAATGTAGGTAAAAGGCTTCTTCAAGCAAAAAAAAAAAAAAAAAAAAAAAAAGCCCAGCATGTTTTGCTAGCTGCTGTTCCTGTTATCATAGGAGGATCTTCAGGCTGTTGTAAGGACAGAGCTTCCCTCTTTGGGGGGAAAAAAGCCCTGAATCTTACTAAATGGGATACCAACTGGTCTTAGGATGTGCAAATAAAACCCCGTTTTATTGCAGAAGATTGGTATTCTGCCAGCTGTATGTCCTGATTGGTTTGGTTAGGTTTTTTTAGTCAGCCCACCTTTTTTGCTCTATTTTAAAAAGATGCTGAGAAAGCATCTGTCTTCTGGATTGATATTTTAAACACCCTTCAGCTTTTACTACTGTGCTGCAGTTCACGTACAATGCCTTGAAACTATCCTTTTATAGGTTCGTGCAAGGTATCATCTGTATTAATTTGACTATGAAGAAAATACAGATGCGCATCATTGGAGACTGGTCTGTGTATTTTCAACCTGTATTAAAATCTACTGCAAGTTTTGTGAGGTGAAGATCAAACAACAAAATGTCTTATTTGTGTAGTGCTTTTCATCTTGAAGGATTCTTACCCAGACCTCTCCCTGGGAAACTGCACTTTACCACCAAAGTCATACATTTCAGTTAGAATACATACAATTTGCGGTAAGAATTAATGAATGCTTCTCAGGTAGGGCAGGAAGTAAAACCAGAAGTATCCTCAATTGTCAGAAAAGGGCAGATTCTGATTTTTTTCAGGTCTAAGTCCTTTTTGATTTCTGTGGATGTTGGCTAGATAAGAATCAAATGCAAATTGCAGTCTAAATCACAATTGCTTCAGCTGAAATTTGACCAGTGGGGTAAGTGTACTGTTCTTACAGAAAGTGTGTCCTTAATGAGATCTATAACTGCTATAAATTTTCAAACATTTTAGAGTTTGATGCCTCATCAGAGATAATTTGTGTCTTCAGATCCCAAAGATGAATGTAAACCTAGACAGAAAGATACCCTTTATAGGAATGATTCCTGATAAAGCATCTTCTCCAAGGTGTTCTCTGAAGGTCACCTGTCTACTTTCTCCTTATGCCTTGACCCTTCTTAGCTGGTGGCAGGAATATAGCACTATTTTTAATTTGTTAGTATCACAGATTAGAGGTAACAATTTTTTTCATTAGTTTGGATTGTTGGTTTTAGTCAGGGAAAGCTGTTGAGAAATTTGTCTTGGATTAAACGGACATGGGTTTGTTAACAATCTGTCTGCTTCAGGACTAATTTATACTACACTTCATAAGGTAGATGAGTAAACGTTTGCATGACTTTTTTGTTGTTTATGCAGATAAAGGACCTCAAACAAGAAAATTATCACCTTAATCAAGTTGTCTTATCCCTGAGACAAAGATCTCAAGTGAGCAGTGAGGCAAGAGTAAAAGATATTGAAAAAGAGAACAAGGTCCTTCATGAAACAGTTACAGAGACTAGTAGCAAACTGAGCAAGCTGGAATTTGAGAAGAAACAATTGCAAAAGGATTTTGACCAGGTTAAAGAAAAAGTGGAAAGAATGGAAGAAATGGAAAAAGAGCTCCATCGGCTGGAGAGGGAGAATGAACAGCTCACAAAGAAGGCAGCAGCAATGAAAATAGTGACAGAGAAAGTGGAAGTTCTCGAGCAGGAGAATGGGGATCTGGAAGTGGAAAATAGGAAGCTAAGAAAATCTCTGGACACGTTGCAGAATATTTCCATCCGGCTTGGGGACCTGGAAAGAGACAACAAGCAATTGGACGAAGAAAATCTGGAGCTTAGGAGAGTGGTGGAGACCATGAGATTTACCAGCACAAAAATGGCACAAATAGAAGCAGAAAATAAAGATTTGGAGAAGGAGAAAGAGGACTTAAGAAAGACTGTGGAAATGTTAAAAGCAATGAGCAAGAAATCAGAGAGGCTGGAGCTAAGCTATCAGAGTGTCAACTCTGAAAACCAGAGACTTCAGCAAATCGTGGAGAACAGCAGCAAAAAGATCCAGGAGTTAGAAAAAGAAGTACAGGAAATGGAGAGTGAAAATCAGGTCCTCCAGAGAAACCTTGAGGAGATAAAGATTTCTGCCAAAAAGCTAGAGAGGTTAGAAAAGGAGAACAAAGCCCTGGAACAAGAAATGTCTCAGCTTGAGAAAGATAAAAAAATGCTAGAGAAAGAAACAAAACGGCTTTGGCAGCAAGTGGAGCTGAAAGATGCTATTTTGGATGATAGTACAATGAAGTTGGCAGTTGCTGAGAAGGAAAACAAGACACTAGAAAAGGAAATTGCTCGATTCAGAGATTCATCTAATAAGCTGAAAGAATTTGAAAAGGACAATAAAGATCTCATAAAGCAAGTTACAATTGATAAAAGAACACTAGCTACATTGAGAGAGGTAAGCAAAATACTACTACTGGTTTCAATACAATGCTATCTTTTATTTCAGCTCTATGAAGTACCAAGGGGAGACATCTGTCCCATACATAAGCTAGGAGATCTTCACAGCCTTAACAGACATCACTGGATAGTGTTGCCTTGGAAAGTGGAACCTGCCAAAAACTGCGATGTACCACTTTGTGTCCACAAACACAGTGTCTCCAAATGACATATTTTTTTTCATGCAGAATAGAGTTTTAACACAGCTCCCCAGGTGGTAGCTGTAAACCAAAGACTTTGATACTTTCTCTATCCCGATGACCACAAAATTGTTGTCTTAACATGAGAGCTCCAGCTGGGGAGATTGACTCTTAAGCCTAGAAATTAGAGCACTTGTTGAGGACACATTAACATCCCTGTTCTAAAACAGACTTAGCTAAGACAAGAACCATCCCAGATGACCGACCCGACCCTTTCAATAAGAGCGGCACCAAGTTTTTGCTTTACAACTGCCTGCAGCATTTTTCTGCAAAAGCTTCCATGCAGAGTGAGAGCATGCTGAGTAGCTCCGTTGTTAAGCAGCAGTGATTTGTTCCAGCACCCCTCTCCACTGCAGAATGCAGTAATCACACTTTTCGTAGTAGTCATCTTTTAAAAATACACAGTTAGCAGTAGTACATTGGCAAACTAGTGATGTGTGTGCTAGAACCTGACACTTATAAGTGGCTTATAAGAAGATTCAGGTTACTGCAACTTGCTCTCATTGCCTGCCCCAGCTGCTGTTGTCCTGCTGGAAACAGGATTTCCTGTGAAAGAACATTCAAAGGAAAACGGTCAATGCTGCGGTAGCTCAGTGAAATAAATAAGTTCAGCAAGACTAATGCAGTAAGCAATTACTTACTTGAAGATTTAGTTTTATTTTAGTTTCTGAAGCTTTAGTGTAATTTTGAGGAGGGAAAAACGTTCATGAGAAACATTTGCAACAGTTCCAAGTTGTGTTTCTATCCAACTTTCCTTAAAAATAAATAAAATAGCATTTCTGAGAAGGCTTCTTTTCAGTCGTTCCCTTCTCAGACTTCTGCAAATTTCCAGTGGTGCAGACCCGTACAGAAGCATATCTTCTTTTCCTTAGTTACATTCTATAGATTCTATAGAAGGAGTTCATGGATGTTGCAGTGACCTGTTTACAGACCTGGCACTGGACTGGCACTGACCTTTACCTTACCTTTTTTTCCCTTGCCACGTGAATGAATATGTGGCTGCAATTGTGATATCAGAGGACTATTGAATACCTACAGTTTATGTTTAACAAAGTGGGGGTTTTAAAATTTTGTTCTTGCTTCTGTTTGATAATTTTTTTTGTGTACTTGAAGTGTTTCAGTAACTTTGTTCTTTCCTCATGCCTTGTTTAAGAAAACTTTTGAGCAGAAACATGAGCAACATAATTCTCTATGGTATATGTGCATTTCAGAGAATTTTGAATGGTAAGAATCTTTGAAGCTGGCTATGCACCAAAAATGATTTGTCCTTTTTAAACATGCAGGCTGGTATTATGTCTTCTCAAGCCATTTCCTCACAGACCACTTTACTGGCATAACAGCAAAGCATTGTCCCAGTATACCTTCTGGTACAACTCCATCAAATCCCTCCTTATATGACTTCCTTGTCTGGTTCTACTTAAGTTTCTTCCAAAGAATCCTAAATGAAACCAGAATGAGCCAGTAGATACTAGAATAAGTGACCAAGCTCTGTAGTCTCCAGAGCTGCCCTGTCTCTTACCATGACAATGTAATTATGCTTTTTTCATTTTGGCAGTAATTTACCATATGTATGTCGGAAACTCAGAGTCAGTAGTGAAACTGCACTATTATTAAGTGCCTTGGTAATAACATCTTAACCATATTATCTCAGGAAACTACCATACTGAAGTCCTGTCGCTCCTCTGTGTGTGTGCCAGTGTTGGCTGGGCTTTCAGCAGGGCCTTTTGTCCTGGCTGAGAGGTGGGAACGGCCTCTGCTGGTGTCCCCTGACCTGCACACATCCCTTCTGTGGCACAAGGGCAGGATCGCTCCTGGCCTGCACACATTCCCTCTTTTGGCAGTAGGGCAGGATGCCAGTATTGGCAGAAGTAATTCAGTGAGTGAGACAAAGGCCAAAAGAAGCATTCTTCAGATTTATTCCAAGTAAACTATAAATAAAAGCAATCGGTTTAGTTCTGTGCTCAGCTGTCACTGATGAAGAATTGTAGCTGACCTTCTTGGAACTAGGATTTTATCCAATGACTTTTTCAGTACTTTAAAAAAAAAAAAATCTATAATGCTGGATAATTATCACCACCCTTTGCACAGCAACTAATCATGTTAGTGCTGTTACAGGATTTGGTCCTGGAGAAGCTGAAGAGTCAACAGTTGTCTAGTGAGCTGGACAAACTAAGCCAGGAACTGGAGAAGATAGGATTGAACAAAGAGCTGCTGCTACAGGATGACAATGGCAATGATGACATGTAAGGAAACTGAGCTCTCTTAGTCATTCTTTTGACTCTACAGGCTTCTCCTCAGCCTAACTCAAGCCCTTTGCCTTTCTTTTTGGTTCTCATTTGTCTCACTCAGTTACCCTTACCAATTTTGGACATAAAGCTTATTTTCCTATAGCAAGCTTGGCAGTATATTGCAAACTTTGCAAAACTTTGTCTTAGATGGAAGGAAGAAATGCCATTTCCTCTCTCCATGCTAGCCAGTGTTACTACAGTCCCCCTTTTGACTCCCCAGTAGAGTAGCTGGGTTGCTATTTCAGTGTGTATGCATCCTCATATTCTCTTTACAAATAAGAATAGTGTCTATTAGACAGTGTCTGTCATTACTGCATGTAATTGATGATCCAACCACCTGTTAACATAAACATAGATGTTGTCTAAGAAATTTCTGATTGCAAAGAATTCCTTTGCAAGTCCTTTAGTAATGAACAAAGAAACCCCAACAACCCATTTGTATATAGGCCTCTTGGTAAGACCTAATTAGAGAAACATACCTGTCTCGTTTCGAGTCTACTGCAGATTTTTCTCTTTGTCAAGAATATGCAAAAGAGCCATGAGAATAAATTTCTGTAGAGTAATTGGGGAAAAAATAGAAAAACTTATTTTAAGCTATGTAGCTTTTGGATATTTCTGTAGAACCATGCTGGTCTTACCTCTATTAAAATTGATTGGAATTTCCAAAAGCAGGTTCCCCAGCTATAATATATCAGTAGTAATCTGTGGCAGTAGAAGAAATCATTTTCCTGAAGAAGCACACACATGTAGTGTAACACGTCGTGAGATGCAGAATAGGTGAAGGAGAAGTCTCCTGTATAGATGGTGGCTTGTATCCTGGTGGCAGACATTGGAAGGCTATGCTCCTGTCTTTCAGAAAATACAAGATTCTGGAGAGCAAAACAGAATCAGCGCTAAAAGCAACACTAGCTGTGAAAGAGGAAAAGATTGCAATGCTGGAAGCTCAAGTGGAAGACTCTCTGAAGTTGAACCAGCAGTTACAGAATGATCTAAATATGGTAAGAGGTTAACTGAATTTTAATTGTTCAGAATGTGGTTCTGCACATTCATATGCTGCTTTTTTTAATTCAGCAAGAACAAGTTATCTCTACTTCCCCCCCGCCCCTTCCCCCACATACACTCAGTTCCCAAAAACCTTTTTTGACTGGAATGCTTTGTATTATCCCTTTCTATATAATGGCACCAATTTCAGCAAAATTGTTGGACTTCCCAGTCCAACAGCAGGAGGTTTTTTTTACATAATTATTATTTGCAGATCTTGTTTTCTCATAGTTTTTTTCATAGCTATGGTGGTGTTCTTCTGCCTTGTTTAGTGAAAGCACAGACTGAGGAAGACTGCAGTTGCAACATCTCGCCTAAGAACAGCCTGTTTGTTAGGTGACAGTGAGCTTGAGTCAAAGGGCACCTGACTGGAGGCCGAGACACATGTATTCCTCCACCTGTCCTGTGTCTTAGCTTCCCCATCTGTGAAGTCAGGGTAATGGTTCTTGAATCCCTTAAAGTCCCTACAGTGCCAGAGAGGAACTGCATATCCCATTATTACTAATATAAAATCCCACTGTTAAATCAGTGTTGAAGGTTGTTGCTTGTTGGCTTTGCAGGTAAAGAAGGACTTTGATGCACTTAAGCAGACTCAACAGGATGGGCAGTATGCTCAGAAGTCACTGAGGTATTCTGCAGAGAAACTCATACCCAACCACCAAATGAATGAGAAATTGGAAACAGGACACAGAGAAGCTACCATGGAGCTGCTGAAACTGAAGGACAGGGCAATTGAACTGGAAAGGAATGTAAGCCTTCTCCTTCTATTTCCTGTTATCCCTCAGACTTCACTTGCGATCATGAGTGGTTTGCTGGGAACTAGATTTTTGAGCTTATAGGAATCTGGTGGGTTTCAGAATCGTAGAATGGTTGGGTTGGAAGGGACCTTTAAAGGTCATCTAGTCCAACTCTGCTGCAATGAGCAGGGACATCTTTAACTACATCAGGTTGCTCAGAGACCTGTCCAACCTGACCTTGAATGTTTCCAGGGATGGGGCATCTACCACCTCTGTGGGCAACCTGTGCCAGTGTTTCACCACCCTCATCGTAAAAAATTTCTTCCTTACATCTAGTCTGAATCTACGTTCTTTTAGTTTAAAACCATTACCCTCTGTCCTGTTTTGACAGGCCCTACTAAAAAGTTTGTCCCCATGATTCTTATAAGCCCCCTGAAAGGCTGCTATAAGGTCTCCCCAGAGCCTTCTCTTCTCCAGGCTGAACAACCCCACCTCTTTCAGCCTTTCTTCATAGGAGAGGTGTTTCATCCATCTGATCGTTTTTTGTGGCCCTCCTCTGGACCCACTCTAATAGGTTCATGTCTTTCCTGTGCTGAGGGCTCCATAGCTGGGTGCAGTACTCCAGGTGGGGTCTCACAAGAGTGGAGTAGAAGGGGAGAATCACCTCCATCGGTCTGCTGGCCACACTTCTTTTGATGTAGCCCAGGATACGGTTGGCCTTCTGGGTTGCAAGTGCACATCGCCGGGCTCATGGCCAGCTTGTCATCCACCAGTACCCCCAAGTCCTTCTCTGTGAGGCTGCTCTCAATCCCTTCATCCCCCAGCCTGTTTTGATACTGGGGGTTGCCCCGACCCAGGTGCAGGACCTTGCACTTGGTCTTGTTGAATTTCATAAGGTTCACATGGGCCCACTTCTCAAGCTTGTCCAGGTCCCTCTGGATGGCACGTAAGTCTACCAAATTCCTCAGGTATCTCTTAGGACTGCATGGGACTTCAATGCTATATATGTCTTGTATAACATCATTGCAGGGATCAATCCTGTGTATAGCATCTGTCCTACCTTCCTTTAATGCTGGGAAGAGTTTGCTTTTGCACATTTGTTGCAGAATGATCATCACTAATTGGTTCTCATCTTTGATAGGACTCCAAATGATCAGGACAGCTGTTTCATTTCTTCCTGTTACAGCTTCAATGCCATCTCTCTTTCAGAATGCAGCCCTGCATACTGAGAAGCAGTTGCTTAAAGAACAGCTGAAGCACTTGGAAACACAGAATGTCTCCTTCAACAATCAGATCCTGACACTACAGAAGCAAAACATCTTCCTTCAGGAGCACAACACTGCCCTACAGACACAGACGGCCAAACTCCAGGTCAGGACAGCCTTGCACCTCTGTGCCAGGAGACTGGATTTCATTATAGTAGTGTGGAGAAGATGACAGCTAATAAGATGACATTTGTGTTAGTAGGCCGATGTGATGATGTAAAGTTAAGGCCCATAAGATGAAGCTTAGTTTGAGGTCTGAATTTCTCCAAGTTAGGAGGGAAATTGTCTCTGTAGCTGATACCTGGTAGCTATCTTCGCTAAGAAGGTAGTTATTAGAGATGAGTTTTAAAAATCAATACAGCAAAATCCAGATGTGCTATTCCAGAAGCTGCACTTCTGTAATGAAAGATCTGTGCTCTTTTTTTTCCTGTTAATGCCATGCCTGAAAGAAATGGGAAGAGGACACAAGTCAGCTCCCAAGAGGCATTGTAGTTATGGGTTCCAATCACAAATGTCAAAGTTGCTGGTGGAAAACAGATACTCTTAATTGTTACTTTAATTTTGAAAAAATAAACTTAGCTTGAGAAAGACAGCAGTTTTAAAGGACAACATTGGATTAGCTCTCTTTTTTTTTTTTTTGATGTGAATTTCCCTTTTCAAGGTTTTCCTCTCACATGTTCACAGGTAATTTTTTTGCTGTCTTTACTTATTTCTCACCTGCAGTTGAAGTATATAAGGAACATATAAAATCAATGCACTACCCATCTACTGAAATCAGACTTTTTAGGAGTGCTGCCCCCATACACAATGGTGCAGTTAATTTTGTTGAGTTTGGGTGAACTTAAGTTTTCATTACTTGTACACAAACGTGGGTAACTTTGGCTTTGTACATGATTGTCAGAGATGCAGTTGAGTTGTGAGTATTCCAGCTCATCTTGGTCTTCAGGCTCAAGAGTTTCTGCTAGTAAAACAGTGTTTTTTTCAGTTTGGAGGTTGTCCTGATACTTTTCAGACCACTGATAGCATGGCTTTATATGATGCATACTACCAGCAAAGGTACTGAAATCATGCCAAATTGTCCATAGATGTCTTAAGTCTACAAAGCAATGGATGCATTCTTGATTAACTCTGTACACATACAAGCTGCTACTACATGTTTATTGTATGTACCAGTAGGTGTAAATAAGTAATGCATGCTTTTTACTTGAGAAACTTTAGGTAGAAAATTCAACCCTCAGCTCCCAGAGTGCTTCACTGATGACCCAGAATGCTTTACTCCAAAATCAGCAGACAGCCAAGGAGAATGAGAATGAAAATCTACTGAAACAGAAGGAGCAGCTGAAAGCTGAGTATGAGTCATTGCTTCAGGACCATGAACACCTTGCTTCACTGCATGAACGGCAGTCTGCGGAATATGAAATGCTAATAAACCAGCACAGCTGCCTGAAAACATTACACAAAAACCTGGATCTGGAGCACAAAGGTCTGGGTGAGAGGTACGCTCACTGCTCAGGGGTGTAGTGTAGCAGGAATGTGCCCGTGTTACAATTTTAGCCTTACAGGTTGGTCTCAGATTTCAAATGGAAACCACTAAGTTGTTCCCCTGAAAAAGTGTCTTCTCATTCTTGCTATCATTAGGAGATTAGATGAAAATATTTGCAAAACTGTAGATTTTAGACCTCTGAAGGTGACAGACCACAGATGACTGGTGATATTTAGTAAACATGGGCTTGGGTCTTGGGGATGCTTTGCAGAAGTGGCTTAAATGGCTTTACTACATTTAAGGACCTGTGCTATAATAACATGCAGCCTTAAAAAGATTCTCCCAGTTCTGATGTGTGGGGTGTCTTTTCTAGTCATAATGGTACGGTCTGCAAGTCACCTAAGTAATTACCTGTGTGTGAGTAGTATGCATCCTGAGAAATTTAAATCACTGAAGAGTGTGTGTGGCATCAACCTCATGACAAAGGAGGCTCTCTGAAGGAAGCAGCATTGAGCTAGCTATGAAACAGTGATGTATTATTTATTTTCTTCTAGTTCTCACAATCTAAGGCTTTTCCTTTAGACCCTTCAACTGAATTGTGAAATCAGAGTAATCTGTTTATTGTTTAGTCTCTGGTCACTGTCACTTTCTGACAATTGTGCGTGGATCGAACAATATATAATGTACTACGACATAAATGCTGCTCTGCCTACCCCTCAAGACTTTTCTCATACAATTCAATGATTTTCCTCAAAATACCTCTATTTAGGTTCAGTTTCTGTGCAAGACCATGAGCTGGGTTCAGAGGAACTCAATGGTGATCTTTGAGGATGGACTAAGAACTGGTGCTGAACTTTTTATTTCCCAAAGATGGAGGAGCTGGCAATACAATGTGCAGTAGATCTTGATAAAGTACAGAAATAAACCTATTGTGATTAAAATATCCACCAGGGCTGTGTGACAGGACAGCTGCTTGACTGTCAACTAAATGAGCTGTAAGTGATTACACAGACACTGTTCCTGCTTACCAAGCCTCTCTCGGACTGATTAATGGTTCTCATTGATTCAGGTTTTGCTTGGGATTATCATACTGCGGTGTGTTTAGGCAGTTTGCTGGGTTCTTTCTTTTCTCGATGAGTACCAATTGTTAAACAGTTCTAGCCTAAGGAAAAAGTGGTTTTCTGAAAACAGGTTATCTCTAGTGATAAGTGCTCAGATCACCATTAACAATTTGGATTGTCTGTTACCACAATGGGGCTGCCAGTGAGAGATGTTGCAGGGGAGCAGATGGTGGCCTTTTCCATACTCAAAGCAGGTTGATTTTGGTAGTTTTGAGTGCAGTGTCCTCCTCAGCCAATCAGTCTCAAAAGATACTTACCAAGGTGATTTGTCCAAGGACAGCCTGTGTCTCCATTTGGCTGTCAGAAAAGAAGAGGCAAGCCCCTCTTTGTGTGTTTTGTTTTCCCTCCAACACGTGCTACTGCTACGTGCATTTCAGCTGGCTGAGGGAGCAGAGGGGAGAAAGTTAGAAAAACGACTGTAAGAAAACTGTTTTCTTCTGCCACTCTGAGGCATTTAACTGCTAACATGAAATATGTCACTTTCAACTTCAGCTAGAATGTACCACCTGCTAGATTTTCCCAGAGCAGCTCAGTGCAGCCAAGAAATTTGCTTGTGCGGTGTCTAAGAGACGGGTTTTGCTTGTCCCAGCTCCGAGGTAATTGGTTTTTCTCAGTTGGTGACAGCATTGTAATCATAGTTCTGTTGCTTAAGGCAGGATTGCATTCCTGTACAAACCTATGACTTCAGCTGGTCTAGAAAAATCCACAGCAACTTCAGTTAGTTTGTGGACTCCTAACACCATGTACAGCCAAGGTCCCCAAGGTTTGTGTAGTTCACTCTGATGCATTCTAGCCACAGAATATTTTCTGCACCTGAGCAAACTTCATTAAAGCTTCCTTGGCTCTATCTGCATAGTATTAGCATTAGTGGGGATTTAGTAATGGGTTGTGTATAACTGCAGTGAAACAGCCTGTCATAACCTAGCAAACCACAGACATGTGGGCTTGACTTAGCAAGAAAAAGAGAGTTAGTATGTTAGGATCGTTTACCATTAATAGCAGTTGCTTGACTTGGCGATGTTTAGCTGACCATCTCAGTGAACACAGAAAGGCAGGACTCTTTTGCTGCTTTTTTAAAATTGCTTTCCATATTGCTCATTACTAAGAGGAGGTAATAACTTACTAGCTACAACTGATGAGTAGATCCTTGAGCATTTCTTTGTGGCTTACTCTGGAGAAGTCTAATCCTGCAGAGACACTGGAAAAACTCATCTCACTGGAAAAACAGAATCCCTGCTGTGGTGGGTTACATATTGCAGGGACTTGTATTATTATGTTACCAATGCTGGCTGGTAATTATCTTTCCTTTTGCCACATGCTTTTTATCATAGCTGAGCATTTTTAAAGTTCTCTGTCACACTTAACCTACCCACAGTATTTCTCTTAACAAAGCAGCAGAAAGAGTGAAAACCAAAAGGAGTAAAGAGGAACGGATTGCATCAGAGTCAAAATGGATTTTGGTTAATAGCTGGCCCAGCTTTAAACCGTGACAATGTATAAGAAAATCTTTTTTAAAAGCACTCTGTCCAAGTGCCTGATGCTTGGAGAAGTGGAGTGAACATGAGTGCTGAATAGCCTTAGAGGATGGGTAACATTGGCCCCGGTGGTAGAGCTTGTCAGGTTGCACAAATCCTACTCAAATGGTAGTCTCCATGCTGAATCTAGACTACAAGAAAATTTTGCCTAGGGATTTCATTAGGGCTCCAGACATGCAGAATCACTTGCATTTTTGCAAAACGTCTCTTCTCTCTTACCTTTTACCTAATATCTAGGGGAGCAGCTGTGATCTACCTCAGGGTTCTCATGCTCAAAGGCAGCATGTGGAGCTGGGCCAAGCTGGTAAATGGGACCAGTATACTGCTTCCCTCTAATAGCACTCTTTAAAATAGAGGGCTTGGATAAAAATGAACAGAGTTAGCCCTATCACACAGAAATGGCAAAAGAATTCGCAACACAGTTTCTGTAGAGGCAGCTGTGGTAATCTCTGCCAAGGGACTGTGGAGTTTGTCTTCTCAGACTCTGGATTGGCATGCAGTCTGTCTTAAATCCTGCTTGGAGCTGGATGTGAAACCTTCCTCTGCTTTCAGATTCTTCCATTTGTTGTACGAACATTGAATTTGAAATGTCCTGGAGCTAAATGGAAGAAGAAAACAAATAAATAAGGTTAATTAAACTCCACTGCTGTCACTGGGAATGAATAGCAAAAAGCATCTTTTGTCTGGGAGACAGGTACTTTTCTGTGTGGCCCTTCAATGGACTGGAATTTGGGACAGGCTGTAATTTGACCTGTGATGAAGGGAATGGTAGCCTGAAAGAAAAACAAGTTGGCAGGAGTCAGTGTATCTGGTGCTGTCTGCCACTTTTGTTTTCATTTTGAAGTTTTCATGACTGCAGACTGCTCTGCATTCATCCCTGCTGGGATGAGAGTCGCAGATAGATGATGCTTGTTCTCTCTAGCTTTTTCCAGCAATGCTACATCTTCCACCTAGTTGCTGTTTTAAAATTGTTTAGAAGGATGTTTCTCCGTGGCTGGCACAGACGTATCTGCCCGGGGACATTTCAGGGCAATATCCTTTTATCACAGTCACAGAAAAATGTGCTGATGACTTTTGATATTCACTGCACCAGTGCCCCCAGGGGCTTCTGCTGGTGTGTGTGTATGGGCACAGACCCTGACAGAAGCCACCAGAGGAAACAAAAAAATCTTCTGAGAACAGCTTGCTGTTTTGCGAAGTCGTCTCAAGCCACCTCGTTCTTTGCAGCGTTTTCCGAATGCAGGCGGTGTAGCAGCTCAGGGAGGCTGGGCCTGCCTAGTTGGTGCCTGTGCCAAGTGCCAGGGGAGTTGTTCCACACCTCTATTATTTTAGCATTCCAGAGATCAAAATTAAAGACATAGTTGATGGCATCTGCCCTCTGTCTCTGCCCATCTCCCTGCCCTGAATGATTTATGCACAAATTGTATAAACCAAGTAACAGTGGAAGTCTGGACATGAACACCGGTGTGTTGCTCTTGGGTTTCTCACTAGTGAACAAGTAGAGCCACTCAAGCAGGTGGTTCAGCCCCTGCTTAAAGGTGTTTTGCTGTCAACTCACTGATACTAGCCTCATCATCTGTCTGGAATATGCAGGAGATTATTACCTATGTAGGATGCTATTACCTATGTATATAACCTAGTATGCATTAGGTTGTTACCTAATAAACTGTTGCTCATTCCACTGCTTTCTTGTTGCTTTTTGGCTGCTGCTTTACGCTTTTTAGTCAGATTTTTGAAACCTGCTACTGACAATTATTTGTGAATGGGATTCCGGTTTAATGGCGCAGTCTCCACTCACCCTGGAGACTTGCATGCTTTTTACCAAATGATCAGAATCTGGAATTGAAATAAGATTCTGGCAATTGCATTCCAGTTTGCTTAGAAAATGCATTTTTTTTTTTCTCTAAAAGCCTCCCTGTTGACTTACAGACTAAGCTGAATTTCCATGCATAGTGTGGAATTCTTCAGCCTTGGTAGATGTTTAACCACACAAATGTGTATGAAACTAAGTAGGCAGGAAAAAAAATCCTTTCTGGTTGTTGTGGTATTACCTGTTAAAAATCTTTAAACTAGAAGAAGAAAAATGTTTAAATGAAAGCTGAGAGTATGCTGCTACTCTTTTTGCAGATACAACAGCTTGATGAAACACAAGGCAGAATTGGAAGAGTTGGAAATAGTTCTAAAAACTGAGAGAGAGGTTCTGCAACAAGAGAGGAGATCAAATGCAATAACTACTGGGGAAAATCAGAAGCTGAGGGAGGAACTGGACAGGTATGGTTCCCTTGCTAAATTCTGGTATATATATCATTAAAAAGTCAATTATGCAAAACATGCAGTTGTTTTGCTGTGTTAACTGTAGCTCCAGAATACCTTCATTAATGTGTCTGTTAATTTTTCTCAATTTGTCTTGTTAATTTGATCATTTTGTTTAACCCATTTAAGATTATCAGCTTCATGGACACTGTCAACAAATACTGTTATTTGATGCTTCAAACATGGTCTGATCCCAGGATTTTTTGCTCATTCACAATAAGCTTCCACATGTGGTTCAGTTCACAGGTGTTTCTGTAAAGAGGTGTTTCCAAGTGCTTGTCTTTAAGTAGAACTACAAATACCCAAAACCCCCAATAATATGTAGAGTTGTGTGAAATGGCTCCTACCCAGTTTTTTTTTCCCTTAGGGAAAATTGTATTATGTTTTTTTACACAATATGATTTAGTTCTAGGAGTTACCATTGCTCTTTATTTTCTGCTGCCCAGAGAAAGCTGCCATTTGTTAATACTCAAAAGAGACTTGATTCTTGTTACTAAAAGTGGGCTTAGTGATTCATATGATCACTGGGTAACTGTTAACTCATGTCAAAACCCCTTTTGTGAGCATGCATCTGAGCTTTACATAATACAGCAGTAAAATGTACCCTCCCCACCAGCCTGTATCCCTGCTGGAGCTCTCTCCGTTATAACCAGTTCAGTGCCACTGTTCTTACTACAAAGGCATTTTGAGAAATAGTTTGGTACCAGTAGGAGGCCGAGTTCATATCACGTTAAAGCAATGTCAGATTGAATCGTATTTAAAAATCACATGCTAAATTCAGTCATGAAAGTTTCATATGCTGTCTCAGTTGTAATGTAGTTTAGAATACTGCAGAGCTCTGTAAAGGAGGTTTCCTCAAGCTTGCTGTTTTCAAATCAGTTTCTCTAGGGACAAAGGAAGATGTTGCAAAATGTTGACTGCAGTGCTGGCAGAGAGCAAAGCTTAGCTGATCTGTCAGCAGATGCAGAACTTAATATTTTTATTTATCTATTTATTTAATTTTATACCTTCATGATTTGTAGATGTTTTTAGATTTACCAAATGAATGCCACAGTATCATCTTACAACATAGAAATGTCTTACAGTTCAGGACACATTAATGCTCATATTTCATGCATCAGGAAAAAAATTGAGTGTCCTTTTTGTGCCAAATAGAGCTGCCTTTATACCCAAATGCTCTTAAATACATTGTGCCTTAGAAATTTGTGATGTGTTTCTTACACATTGAGGAAATAGTAGTTTTATGTTTCATCTATTTTACTTTCAGTTCTTTTGTAGATTTGAAATATTTTATAATGCTATTACTACTTTCTTGATAAAATCTTATTATATGCTTAGAATAAAAATGTCTTTAGGAGTTAGTCTTTGGAGCCCAATGTTTGATTTAGTGACAGCTGCACAGTGATGGTGTGATCTTTGAATGTGAGGTACTTCTATGAAGTGTCCTTCATAAGTCTGCTGGTTTCTTCATGTTTAGGGTGAATTTCTTGCACAACCAACTAAAGGCAGAGTATGAAGGGCTGCATTCACACACTAAAGAGCTGAAAACTTCCTTGAACAACTCTCAGCTGGAGCTGAATCGTTGGCAGGCTCGCTATGATGAGCTGAAAGAACAGCACCAGTCCATGGATATTTCTCTGACCAAGCTGGATAACCACTGTGAGGTGAGTAGCTATAGGCAGGTATACTGCTGGGTTCCTGTTAGAGTGCTAACATTCATTGTGTGAAGTTTTTGGCACACTATGTATAGAAGGTCAAGCTATGTGGTCATAATAACACCCCCATGTACTTTGAAATGTATCAATTTGTATCCTAGGTTGCTATGCTATTGTGTTAGCTTGATTATGGTGTACTTCCAGGCAAGCCAGATGCAGAGGAGAGATTAATCTATCTTGTTTAATAGCTGCTGTCCCGTCTAAAGGGAAATCTGGAAGAAGAAAACCATCATCTCCTGAGTCAGATTCAGATGCTGAGCCAGCAGAATCAGATGTTACTGGAGCAGAACATGGAGAACAAGGAGCAGTATCATGAAGAACAGAAACAGTACATGTAAGAAACTAGAGATCTGAATTGTGAAACCTTAAAAAGTAATCTAGACAAACATAGAATACAAATCATCTATCAGGAGTAGAAGAACAGCCAGGGGAATGATAGGTCTACTTGATACCTGGCTAGGAAAGGGGATGTTTAGGAAGAGATATATGTAATGGAAAGAAGCTACAAAATTTCTTCGTATTGCCTGACCACAAAGGGATGTTCAGGAAACACCTGGACAAGCACAGCTCTTTTCAAATAGTATAGATGAACCCATGTGAAAAACTTAGTTATAAAAGATGGAATGCTAAACCCAGTGGTACTTCTCAAAGGTTTCTGAAGAGCTTGGAAAACAGCCGAGTGGCAACAAAAATTTGGTCTTATGAGTGTCATTTTATATTTAGATTCCTGAAGAACAGCAAATATTCATACTCCTCTAGTTTTTGTCATTTGCATATAAGAAATACTTCCTTTGATGTTTTTAAGGATGAAAGTGTCAGCGTACATCGCTGCATCCCCCATGCACAGGGTGACACGCTTAAGTGAGATACCCTGTTTAAACATATTGTACATTTACAAAGGATCCTGTTCTCACTGCAGTGAATTTCTCTTATAGGTACGAAAGAAGGAAGAAAAGTATTCTTAATCCCAAGAACTTTAGTCTAAGCACCTCAGGATGATGTGGGAGTTACTGACTTGAGTTTTATTTCAGTACTGGATTATATGGTTGAAACATCAGAAATTGCTGAAATTGGTTGAATACAGTTCAGATGTACTCTAAACATGTTTATCCATGTGTCTGAGAGTTCTGTGATGGCGGTACATTAGACCTGCTACTTGAATGAAAACAGATTTGCTAGCGTCCACTGTGCAGCTTAATAAAATAATGAGTAAAAAAAAAAAAAAGTAAGATTACATAGCGCTGCTGAAAGCACTTTGACATTGCTCACAGGAGACCGAAGTAGTCTTAAAAAGATCAAACATTATTTCTTCAGTTACAACAGAGTAAACACAACAGGAGTAAAATACCCAGTTATCATGTAGACAAGAAGTTCAAACTATGTAAGGATCTTAACCCTTGAGTAATTGTCAATGATCTGTGAGTAAGACTGAACAATCAGCAAACGAATTTTCAAAAAATGAAATAAGATTAATTTTAACACCCACCAAACAAACTCTGCGTGAGTTATTAGTGAGTAATCTAGCACTAGTCTACTGTTGTTCTTTCAGCTTTCATGCTTATTGCACAAAAATCACCCATCAGCATGTTTGGTAGGGTTTTGCATTTGCTCTGTTTTAACAGACAGTGAATGAGCTCAGTAGGATTCTGAAGGTTATGCAATAGGAAGAGATTTCCATCTCTTTCTGTTAGTGGCTTTTGGTCTTCAATTTTTTGATTATGCTTCATTTCGTACATATGGTTCAGAATGTGCTTTTCCCCCCTCACAGTGATAAATTGAATGCCTTAAGGAGACACAAAGAAAAACTTGAAGAGAAGATAATGGATCAGTACAAGTTTTATGATCCTGCTCCAAAAAAGTAAGTCCCATATGGGTTCAGTTCTGCTAGTGTTGTACAGAATTGTGAGGGTGAGAAAGGGCTCTCTATAACAGGAGATAACAGAAATTTCATCTGAAATAAGGACAGTGTCATCTCCACTTCACTCTCACTCCACAAGCCATTCCCTGAAGCAGCCCTATGTTTTAATACTGGAATCTGAAACAGTATTAATTGGGAAAGAGCCACTTTGCCCTGATGAATATCATCTTTTCTCTAGCAAGGGGGGAGACCCCCAGTATGGTGATGAAGCAGCAGTAGGAGCTTCCAGAGCTGCTCTTTCAAAGGGGATAAGCAGTTAATTGGAGAGAAAGGGCTTTAAGAAATTACATTAAGAACAATATAAAAGAGCCAAGCTAATTCCACCGCACGTAGTTCTGACTGATAGCCTTAGCAAAGAGAGGGACTCATCTTTAAAGCAGTTTTCATTTCTTTCCTTCTCAGTCTGTTACTGTAGTAGAGCTTTTCATACTGTTAAAACATCTTATGTGGGTCCATATGTGTAATTTAGATTTCTAGCAGAGAGAACGGTTGTCTTTCTCACATTTCTCATGCTGAAGAAATATTTCTGTAATATATATTCTGTAAAATAATTTTGACTTTGGGAGAGAAATGGATTTCAAGCTCTGTGAAATTCATGTTGCATCTTTCCAACCAATTCATGAGAGTAAACAAATAAGAATGTAGGTTGGCTTGATGGCTTTAGCACAGCTGTAAACTTCTTTGGGGAGTGTTTCTTGTAGTGTATTATGTATTCCTTCACAAAACCTGCTTTATCAGGAAAAACCACTGGATTGGAGCCAGAGCCTTAGTCAAACTAATCAAGCCAAAGAAGGAGACTACAAGGGAGAGGTTGAAACCAGCAGCAGAAAGCCCCCCATGGCATTCTGAATCCCCAGAGACTGTCAACTCTCCATCTGCCTCCCAAAAACTGAAACATCAACAAGAGACTCAGGATAATACCTCTCAAGGGTCAATTTCTATGGAAGAGAGAGAGAACCCTGGGGGTTCTTCAAACAAAGGTAAGGAATGCCCAGCCTTAAATTCATGAGCTGAACAGTATGTTTTTAAAATATTTTAAATTAAAAAGATATATAGGATATGTTAATACTTCATCACATTGTGTTTCATATCCCTTTTTTTAGTAAACTAAAGGTTTTAGTAAGCAAAAAAAAAACCAAACTAAAAAGCCAAGTAAACTAAAAGGTGGGGGATGGTTGTTTAGTTTTTAGTTTGGTTTGTTCCTTTTATCTACTACTTCTTCCTTCAGCTTTGGTATATAGTTTATTGGTTTGCCAGAATGTATTGCATGTTACTGAATATGTTGGTGGAAATACTTCATTTGCTGGGGTTTTGCAACAAAGCAGTTTGAAGTTGGACCATGTGATACTATGGTTCATTAGCAACTGTTCTTAAAATGGGTAATAGCTGGTCTTCCAGCCACTGCCAGGAGATGGCGCACATGCAAAAGAAATAACATAGAAAATGCTAATTTATTGTAGTCGAGTTATTTTGGAGGATGCTACTGTGTTTTGCCTTTGAATCAAACTAAGAATTTCTTAATGTAAAATGATGAAATTATTTTTTTGACACTCTAAGGTGAACATAAGAAAAATTGAATGGTTTCTTTTTCTGTTTAGTTTGTACAGTAAATCAGGTGTTCCTAATTATGGGAAATTTAAAAGAAAGCGCCTCAAAATAAATACTCTGATCTTTACTAAAGATCAAGCCTTGCTTATTCTGTTGAGATCACTTCTGTCAGCTTCTGTCTATAGATTGTTGTCCTCCAGGAATACTTTTCAAGAAGCAGTTTTGAAATTAATCCTTAAATAATAATTCCTGTCTTCCCACTGGGAAGTGTGGGAAACAGAAGAGGGGAGCAGCTGAGGAGTGTAGGACTGTTGCTATAAACTACTGGAAGTGTCTGGCTAAAGTTTTTGTTTTGACTGGGTTTTATATTTCCCTTTCTCCATTCTAATCCTTCGAGGCTGTTGATTCACTTAAAATAAAAATGCGTGTCTCAGATCATCCATGTGATTCCAGGAGATGTTAAGTGTTTAACGTGCATCCAAAGTTCAGCCTGGGAATTTGGGCTTGGGTTTCCCAGAACAAGGCCTTCGTGAAGCCCCAGAGATAAAGTCTCCGGGGCTTCATTCTTTTTGATGTTATATGAAACATCCTTATAGTGAGATGATGAGCATCAGTATTAAAGGCTACAAGACATCCAGGAAATTTGAGTACATTATCACCAAGTAAAGTACACACCTATTTGGTTTTACGTTAAGTAAAAACATTTCGGGTGATCTAACAGTAATTTTTTAATGGACTTGCTTATATTTTATGTATATGCATTAATCTGTGTGTTAATCTGAGTCAGATTAACTATGATTAACTATGTGTTAATCAATCCTCCAAATATGTGTGTTAGTGTTTGTTTAGCCTTTTTTGTTTTTACTGGTTGTGTAGTCTTTAATCTGTTTTAAGATACTTTAAGTTTTATTTACAAGGGTTTTTTTACTTTTTTTTTCTTCTTCTTTTTGGGATACCTGGGTGATAACAATTTAGCTGCGCAGCGCAAAAAGATTGCCTTTTTGAGAAGCAAAATCAAGGATAAAGAAAAGTCTCCTAAGTCTCCATCGAATCATCAGTCTCTCTCTAATCGGCTCCGGTTCTGGTCTTCTTCTGACATCCCATCCTCTCCTAATGAACCTCTTTCCTTCCCGGAATTGGGAGATTTCTAACACCTTCTCTTTAGCGTTTATCTTCACTTATTTCTGACAAATATTTTAAACAAAAATAAAAATCCCACGTGCCTTACAAGAACACACACCTTGATAGAAACACTCAGCATGTCTTTACAATACTCTAAATACAAGCACAGATTAGTGAACATGGACTTAAGTTTTCCTATAGAAGATGAATCACTGTTGCACACTGTGGATCATTTCTTCAATGCAGCACATTTTTAGGGGACCTCATGGCATACAGTCTGCGTATGTATATTGGCTGTGGTGCATGTTATAAGTAAGTGAAGTTGCTATGCGCTTCGATATTTTCTTTCAATCACATACTTGCATCGTGTCCAGTTAAAGTGTTGAACTGATTTGCTGTTGCTATGCTTTCTACAGTGTTGTAGTCCTACTGAAATATAAATCTGATATATAAGCAGTCTCAAATCCTGGAGATTTTTCCAATATTCTGTGCCACTAAATGTTAAAAATGGCAGCTTTTTTAACATCTTTGCTTTTAAATAGTCTAGCTTTGAATATAGAGTGGAAGCTACTGGGAAAATTATTCTCCGCAAAGTGTCTTGACGTTTGCATTCAAACCTGCTGTTTAGCAAGGTTTCACACTTCCAGCTATGAAAATTCATCTTGAATTGAGCTAAAGTTTCGGTTTCTGCTGCTTCAGTTTTGGCAGATTTTTTTGGAAGGGGAAAGTATATTTGTTCTCTTAAGATTGGGAATAACCTTCACAGAATTCTTATTGCTTGATAGTCACGACCTGGTGGCTTCTGAAATGAACATGTTGGCGCAGACGCCGCTCTGTTAGAGAAACGTATGCAGCACGGGCAACGTGCTATGGGGAGCTGAGCAGAGAGGCCAAAAGATCTCATCTCCCTTCTCACTCTGAGAAATGGTCCCTCTGTGGCACAACCAAGGACACGGGCACAGCAGCCAGTTGCTGCCCATTTTGGGATTTGTAGAGAAAGTTTGTCTCTAGGGCAATTAATAATTCTGGCATCTACAGAACGTGCTAATTGCATCTACAAAGTCAATTAGAAATACAGATTTGCATAGCAAACTTTAGCCAGTAATTGCCCCTACAAGCCGTGCCATAAACTTCAGTTCTGAGAGAAAGTGCCCACCCTATGCTATGGAGCCCATACAGACTGTGGGAGAAAACGTTGTTTCTGAAGTCAGCTTCCAGGAGTCATCGAAGATGACAGTAACTCAGTCCATTTCTCTCATACAGCTTTGCTGCTGCTCTGTGCTTTGAACTGTCTGTCTGTCCGTTGTCTCCCTGCAAGTTGTTCATTTTGACCACTGCGCTCTGCTGTGTTTTCAGCATTTAGTTACTATTAGTTAAGCAAGTACTCCATAGAAATATATAGAAAACTAGAATCTTGCATCTCATTAAGGGTGTTTCCTATAGTAAATTCTTTAAATTTTGTTCTATTATTTTATGTGTGCCTTAAAGCTTTACATTCACATCACAAGAAATGAATTAACCTACCCCCCACCACTAGGAAAGATGTCTTCAGCCTTCTGAATCTAAATAACATTCTAGCAGGTAGTTTTTGTTGTTCTTATGCTAAGATTCCAGGAATTCCACTTAAAAGTAATTGCACCAGAGCATAGTAAGAGCAGTAGAGTTTTAACCTTGAGCTCTTGCCACAGCAAAGATCTAAACCTGAAAGCAATTAGGTTAATGTGCAGATCATGCTAGGTAATTTCCAAATCAGCATTATTTCTCTTTGAATAAGAGCGTGACTTCTGTCACTCTTTCCTTATTCTATTTTATTACTGAAGTGCTTATAAAATGTACCTGAAGTGCTTATAAAATGTACCTGCAAGGAATATTGTTATGGGAATTTCACACCTCACTTACCTTTTCTGCATTCATGTCTTTGCTCCTTGTCTTCCTCCTTTCACAGTAATTGTTGCATGTATAATATCAACCCTCCCACTGGCACTAAGCAGCCCTTGTCACTCCCACACTTTACAGAGAGCACACATGATTGCAAAACTGGTTGCAGAAATTTCCTATCCAATACTGAAGTGTTTATGGAAAAGCTTGCAAAACTAGTACCTCTGTTGTGCGGTTTCTTTGTGCCTGCTTGTCATGTTTGTATGGGCAGATAAATACAGATCTCCTAACGCTAGTTTTCATTGACTTGTATTTATTTACCTCTCTCTCCCCCAGTGCTAATGGACCTAAAGCAAAAGAGGAATTCCCATCACGGAGGCAGCAATGGTAACATTGAAATCTCAGCAGACTCTGCAACAAAACACTGCTGTGTGGAGCTGGGTCCCAGGACTTACTCGACCTCAGCTATTCATCTGCACACTTCCACCCCCATCTCCAGGCTCCAGAGCAGGCCAAAAGGTGTGTGATGCATGTGATATGCCAGCCCTTAGTATAAGCCAGGCTACTTCGTAGTTCCTGCTTGGGTGAAACATGGCTTCTAGTGGCATTCAAGTACAAAACCAGAGCACTAGTATTTTCAATCTTACTTTATCTGCTTAATGGTTTAATTGATCAGATACAGGGTTTCCTTACTCTTGTAATGTCATTGACTTGACAGACCACATTTGAATGTCAGTTCTCCTGTCATTCCCTGCCGAGTGGTTCACAGCGGTGATTAGAAGATGGCTGCTTTTCCAACACTGGCTATATAAAACCCTCTTGATCACCTCAGTGTTCTACGCTGCTAGAATGCATTGGAGACTGACCTGAAGGATTAACTTTCCTGTGGTTAATATCGCCTTTTAAATTTTGTGTTCTTTTCAGGCTATAATTCAGAAGATAATCTATGTGAAGAGTCCCCTGAGGTGGAGTTTGCAAGCACCAGACAGCATGGTAAGCTTGTAGCACATATGAATGCTCTAAACCTCTGCATTAAGACTTACTACATTGCATCCATGTGAACTGTCCTGGTGCATTTTATCTAAGTGAACATGATAGAATGAGATGTAGTAATGCAACACCATTTTGGGAATGTGGGTCTAAGTACTTCTGGTTTTCTATTGAGAAGCTTTTAATGGACATTTTCCCAAACTAAATTTTCAAAAATAATGCTGACATTGAGATGGGTTGCCTTGCCCCAGCAACAGACCCTTCAATGCATGTCCCAGAGACTTGTTGCTGATTTTTCTGAACAATGTTCAATTCCTTCCTTAAGGGAGTGAATCAGCAATAAAAAAATTTGAGATGGGGGCTGTGAATGCACAGCGGGGAACGCTGGTCCAGTAGCAGCCCTGCCTGCTTAGAGATTTGTGGAAGACTTAATTTGCAGGCTGGTTACCAGCTCCTTCCAAAGAAACAACCTGAGAAAGAGCCAGCAACTTGTTGTTGAACTTCTTCAGTATTTACATTACTTTGTTCATAGTTGCTGTAAAAGCAAAAACCAGAACATACTTCTTTGTGCAAAAAATAAGTGAGAAAGACAAGATGGATCCTGAACAACTTGACCTGAAAAATGAAAATGGTTTCCACTCTGTCCAGACTTTGGCATCCTGTGTATATTATGTTGTTAATGTTTTTAAAGTGACTTAGTTGCACAGGTCCTATTTTCAGAAGGCAGACTGTAGCCAAGTCTTTTAGAGAATCAGAAGAACTTAAGATCTGTTTGTTCAGTGCTTGTTTTGTGTTTTTCAGTGTCCAGGCCAAACAGTTTGGAGAGCAGCAGAAACGCTTCCAGCAGTAGTTCACCTCTCAATTTGAAAGGTAAAGCTTTTCAGATGAGTTCTGACAAACAGGAAGTGAAATTCCATGAAACACTGCAAAATGCTGTTTTCCTTCCAATTAAATTTGAAGACTCTTGTTTTGAAATTGTGTCCAGATTGCATAATCATTACGGCTGTCTTGGGAATCAAAACTGTTGGCAAGAAGTATTTTTCTAAGATTGATTCTGGCAAGGAGTGGTTTTTAAGGCAGGCAGTCTAGTTTTGCTTCAGTCTGACTGGCATCATATTGTGGGAAGTATCAGGCCATCTTAGACTCCTTTTACAACAACAGGTCTCTGCTGTTCCTACTTTGTATACATCTTGTGTATGGAACCAGTGTACTCTGGAGATTTGCTTTTGCTGAAATTGTGCATCCTTGAAGGATGCCAGGAGACCTGGCACTGTGGATAAATCCGCTTTCTGCTTTCCCACTGGCAGGTTCTGGCTCTCAGATCACATATAGCCAAGACTGGGAGATCTTCTAGTGTCACAGAGGTGGTAAAGAGGCCCCCGTACTATCTGTGTTATTCCTATTCTTTGGACAAGTAGATTGTTTGTTTAACACAGAGGCTCAAAGTATGTACTGCAAAGACTTTTACTAGTCCTGATTTTTCGAAGTTCTGACTGCCTTGAGTTCTATGGGAGAAGAAAGTAAGGTCAAAAATGCCACCTGGTCTGGGTGGAAGTGGCCCTGGATGATAAAGTTCCTACCTCAGTGAGAAATCTACTGAAATGAGAGAAGAACAGTGTCTTTAATGATGTTTATGCTTCTCCTCAGGTTCCTTAGATCATATCCATGGTAGAACAGAGAGCCTTAGCAGCGAAGATATGGTGCCAAGCAGAGAGGCACCAGCCTTGCTCCGAGACACCTATCCCTTTCACTCTGCTTCTGCCATCTTAAGCCCTAGCAGCAGGCATGAGTTCTCCTCCCACAGGAATGGTTTGATCTCTTACGATATGCCTCAGAAGAGTACTCCATCCCAGTCTTACACAGGCAGGCAACGGTCTGCTTCACCTGGCAGTGAGATGGTAACTTTGGAAGAGTTCTTGGAAGAGAGCAACAGGCTGTCCCCACCAAGTGTAAGTAAATACAGCTAGATAGCCCATCTCAGATGTCAAAAAACTGTTCAAAGCTGACTCAGGGGGATGAGGGCATAGGGAAACAAGGAAAGACGAGAAGATCGGTGTTCATATGTGTGGAACTTGCAGAGAACTATCGAATCTTGCAAAATGAATGAAATGGTTCCAACAACTAAGGCAAGATTAACTTTCATGCTGCACTCTGCTAATTTATTTTGGTGTATCAGCTATGGCAAGTCAGGCAGATAATTCACTGCAAGGACTGTGTATTGGACTGCTGGGGCTTTTTAACATCAAACACTCGTCATGAAGGTTTTGTGTTATATCATTAGTTCTCAGCTCCAGGTATTTTTATTTGGGAACTGATAAGTTTTCTGTGTAATTTTCAGCTGCTAGATCTGTAATTAGACATGAAACGTAACAGTAGTTACTGCAAAATATGCTGTTAAAACCACCTCCTAATCTGAAAATGCCATCAGTGCCTTTGAGAGACAATACTTTTCTTGCCGAAGGAAGTTCTCAATGCTTTCACCATGCTGCATGTTTGTGCGCTGTCTGGCACTGTTCTTTTGGTTCAATGACTGCAAGAATATGCCACACGTTGAAGTGCTTTGTCAGAAATGAAATGTTTGTTTTCTAGATGGCATTTGTCTTTTACTGCTAGATGTGCTGTACAGTAGTGAGGCAGTGCAGTATCGAGCATGTTAATATCATAAGAATAATTCCATGATAGTGTAAGTGATTAATTCCTCGGTAACAGTGTTGAAATCAACAGAGCTGCACTATTTTATGGCATCAGTAAATTCTGGTCCTTGAATTTTCAGAGCAATATTTAAATACACCTCCTATTCCCTCATTATCCTAAATACAATTCCTAGCTTTTAGAGATGTTTTAAATTTGATTTTTTTTTTTTTCTGTAACTAGCTGACCATGTCTCCATTTTCATTCTTTCTGTCATCCTTGTTCCTTTTCAGCGTCGGCGCAGTTTGAATGAGAGTGAAATGATTTCATTGCACCAATTTCTGTTAGAAGCTGATGCACTGTATCCCTCTTGCTACTCCCTATGTCCTTCCCTCCATCAGGAACCTTCGCAGTCACTCGAATCGGTCCTCAGTCATTCATGTCCTGACAGCGTGAGGCACAGAACAGGCAGGGGAAATAGGAGATCTACTTCACTGTATATCCCCAGGGTATCTGTTGTTCTTGCTATGAAGGCAACAGCTCCCAACTTACCACAGCTTTTGCCAGTGTATTAATACCTATAGAAGCATACTGTAACTCTTAGCTGTTATTTTAAAGGCTGCCAGATCCCTTGCATTAATTGCTCATAAAGTATTCCCAGTGCTTGTTCATAAACATGAGTGTTTTTGGAGGGCTTGTCGTTCTGTAGAGTTAATGCGCATAACAGAAGTTTAAAGCAAAGTTAAAAATAACCCTAACACTTTAACATTTAGTTGAGCATAGAAATCTTCCCACTGCACTATTACCATTGATGGTGTTCACTTCCAGCAAACGAGTTTTGTGACTGGAAGAAACATTTGGAATGCTAGTGCAATGAATATATTAAGCTTTAACATACTCCCTAGAGAGGAGTAAAGAAATAAATTCCATGAGCTTGTTTCAGCACGTTTTTCGTGAAGACAGCATGTCTGTTAACTATTCTGAGCATGCCTCATACTAACAGTCTGGTGGCAGCTGATCAAACCACCATTTTTGGACTGCATGGACCATCCCCATGAAATATTCATTGTATGTTTTCTTTTACTGCCAGGTTAATTGTCTGACTTGAAATTTGCAAGTTAATTGTGGACAAGCAATAATTTCTTCATTTTTGTAATGATTTTTTTTGTACATTTCATTATATGGTACACACAGCTTTTAACATATATAGTATATTGACTGGGAGAGGTGAGGGGAATCAATGGAGAGGCAATGATACTTTCTTGTAACGCTAGCACATCTCCCCAGGGTATTCTCTCCTGTTATATCCCTGAAGTTACAGTAGAGTGTTATCCAGATTAACTGTCTTCTGGAAGATGACAGTCCATCACTGGTATCTGCTGATACCAGTGGCTGTCACTAATACGATACTGATGTTACAGTGACAGTGGCTGATGTGAAAGGAAGCAAAAGAGCTGCTGCCCAGGTTGCAAGTGAGATGAAATTTTTTAAATTTAAGGCAATTAATCTGGCAAACAAGGCTGTCATGATCTAATTTTGATGAGCATGTTACTCCTTGTTTTGGATTTATACCCATTGTAAACATTTATATCTTCTGTTCCCCACTTTAAATATAAAATCTATGGTTGTATTTGGGTTGAATTAAGTGGGAAGGAAGATTATCTGAACACAAAGCTGTGCAAAAAGTGTTGTCATTAATGTGGCATGTGCATATTTTTTCATACTAGGACACCTCCAGTAACAGAGATGACTTGCTCAGCGATTATTTTAGGAAAGCAAATGAGCCTTCAGTTACTGGGAACCTGCTAGTTCAGCCATCCAGAAAGGAGGCTGCTAAGATGCCCGCTAGTCTTGTTGCTCCAACTGTGAAGATGACCATCGCCAATGAAGAAGGAAGAACGGCTAAGCCTGGAAATTACATGAGGTCAAACCTTAGACAAGTCGAACCTGAGCCTCTGGCAAACTCCCAGGGGTCCCTCAAGCTTTCTCACACACCACAGCACCAGCCCGCCAGTGGGACGCGGCAGATGGCACAGCCTCAGCAGCCTGGAACAGCGAGCAGGAGGAGTGCGTCGCTGAGCAGGGCATTTAGCTTAGCCTCTGCAGACCTCCTCAGAGCCACTGGCCCAGAGACGTACAGGCAGGAGAGCCCTCAGAAGTCAGCAGCAGACCTGCATGGGGGCAAGGACACTGTCAGTCACACTGCTAGGGCTTCTGCGCCAACGAGCTCCCAGGTAACCTTAAGAGAGAGACCACAGTCTGCAAAGGTGGCAAGTTCCTTGCAATGGTCCTCGATTCCCGCTGTCGGCAGCTTGATGCAAGGCGCCTTTCCCTGGCCTCACCAAAAGATGAGAGGCCGCTTTCCTACCATCAGTTCTCTGCCTCACCCACTGCATCCACCAGCAACCTGAACGTGCAGCAACAGGATCGTGTGAACCCTGGGCAACACTACTCACCCACAACACATGCTCCCTCTAAAGTCAAACCCAAGCCAGCCCCTCGTACTGCGGAGGTGGCCACAGTGGCCCCTGGCAGAGCTGTTTCCAGCAGCACTGAGGGACATATTTCTCTACGGCAAGGCCAGGGTGATGCCCTACTTACCAAGTGCCAAGGTAAGCTGCCAGAAGGCAGTGCTGGGACTATGGAGGAGCCTGCGAGAGGAAGCAGCTCCAACAGCACTCCCGAGTCTCTGGATCCCCAGGGGGATCAGCAGACGGTTTGGTATGAGTATGGGTGTGTGTAACCCATGGATGCAGCTAGTAGCATGTGTGTTCAGCATTGCTGATGCCTGGGTAGCATTTGTCAAGATACTGTGGCACGTCTTAAAAGGTATCACCTGCATGCTGATCTGAGTGTTCTCTAGGTACTGTTTTGTAGTTGGACAAAGTATCATTAAGAGAAACAAGGAACAGAACCCCAGCCCTTCTTTTGACACTGTCGTGCCTAAAACAAAGTAGAAGCCTGACCTAATCCCACAGCAGGCTTGGCACCTGGTTCTCACAGATGCTGAGCATTCCCCATTCCAGGAGAGGCTTAGCAGGGTCCTCTGTCACTGCTGCACTGTGCACCCCTCCTACCTGCATTAAAGAATTTTCACAGGTCACATGTGTGCTGAACCCAGCACCACCATTGATATGTAACTTAACCGTACTGAAAAGGTCATATAAAAGCCAAACTTCTTCCCCAAAGACAGAACCAGACACTTTGCTTACGTAGCTTAAAGAGAAAGCTGAAGAGAAAAAGGGTGTGGCTTTATCCATGGATCTGTTAAAATCAATTCTTCTTGCCACAGCCACATTTCATAGAGGTAGCGTGTAGACTTCAAGGGTCACATCTTAACCTTCCCTGCTGGGACTGTGTAAACACAGAGAGGCCGGTGTAATTACCCCACTGCCTTCCCTATAGCTGCAGCTCAGTGGATTCTTGACTCTGCAAGCCAAGTGGTGCTGCATTTTGAAACTTGTTTTATCTTTTATACAAACACTGGAACTAATGCAGCCTTTCAGGGGAGATGCCATTTCAATTGCAAAGGTGGCATCTCATGTACAAAAGTGTCTTGTATGTATATAAGAAGTTCAAGTATTGTATAGGAATGCTGTGTAAATTGTATTATTACATCCTTGTGTGCATGACAGCCCATGTCCTAAGCAATATGTGGGATTTTGTCTCTTAGAAATCCTTTTTTATGTCTCCAAGAACTTTGCTCAGTATAGAAAGCAAAATAATTTTGTATACATGTGACAGAAATGTACTTTTAAAAATCTATTTATGTGCAAAGAAGTTCCTTGTATGTTTCTGTCCAGAGTGTCATCAGCTGCTTATGTATATATGATAAAATGCCTACCTTCAATTCTATTTCATGTTTGTAAAGCTGTTTTTCTTGCAATAGACTAAATCCTTAAAAAAAATACTTGTTTTGCTGGTTCTGATTTAATCTAGTAAAAACTAAAACTGATTCAGCTGAAGATGTTTTTGTTATCTAGTATGTAGTAATCCCATTCTGGAAACTACAAAATTGTTTATAATAAAGAATAAAATAGCTGGATGTTGTACTTCTTTTTCCTTGGAAAAAAAAAAAACAACAACCCATGATTCATGGTGCTGGATGGAGATCTGTCTGCAATAGCTTTGTGTAAGCCTTAGTATTGATTTGCATCTGTGTGGCAGAGTTACATTTGTTTTTATAATGTTGCCACAAAACACGTGTCAGAAATCTTTCTGTTTGATTGTAACCTACTTACTGAAGACTTCAGGAGGAATGATCATGCAAATGAAGTGACTTCCAGGTCACCGTAGAATCAGACCGTTGGATTTTTATGCTTCTCTGACCGCTTCAGACAGTGCCAAGCATGCTGTCAATTTTGACCAAGCTTGCATTTTGTACAATCTGTTTCATGCTTAGCTCTCAGGATGCCTTACAAAAGTGAAAAATCATTCATCTTTGAACATGAAGAGAATGGCAAAAGGAACTTTCTTCATTCTCTGCTATTTTAATTGGAAACCACAGTTTTAGAACAATTTGAAAATTATGTGCTATACAGCAATTTTAGAGCATACTGAGTGTTTTTGGTAAACTGAAATTCTTCTTTCAGAAATTCCCTCTCAACATTGATTCTTGGCCAGATCATTAAAGACTAGTGTTTCTCCCTTGTTTCAGCTCCTTTTTGGAGGTGTGTGCTCTATTGCGCTGCAGGCTGGACTGATGCAGAATCGCTCTGTGAGTTGTCAGTTACTGTAGACCTGCTTTTGCTGTAAATACCTGCCCAGTCACTTACACCTTAGTTGTCATTTTCTGAGTTATTTACAATTATTTACTTTCTCGATTCTAGTGAGTTTGAACAGAAATGTACTTTATACTTACATAGTACCTTTCAAGTATGGGATTATTTTAAATACAGACCTTATAACATGGAACAACAATTGAAGCACACGATGCTGTAGTGCTCGGGCCTTCCTGAGAACATTAAGGAAAATTTTGGTATAGGTGCCTGTCCTGCCATTGTGCAGTCATTTTGCAGTCTGCTCAATTAATTAATTGCTTTCAACTGCTCTTTGGTAGATGCAGTGACTCCCAGGTCAGTGTGCTCCTGCCATGTGCTGCACCATGAGGTAAGAAATGGGGTGGGTGGGAGAACAAGGCCTGCCTGCAGCTAAGCTGGGTGCCCAGAGCAGTCATTGGGAGGATAAATGGGTGTTTTGGTGTGTCAAAGCTAATGTGGGAGAGAAGTCAATTGTGTTCAGAGAGAGAGAATCAGCAAATCCTCCTGCCTTTCTGCTGGTGGAGCTGCCGTGAGGCATCCGCTTGCGTGAGGTGGCAGGAGCTGCTGGGAGAGGTTTTTCTGTGAGGGAAAAGTGGAGGGGACAGAGGTGCCAGACCGTTTCAGGCTTCTCGGTTCCTTCCAAGAAGAAAAGGGGAACTGCGATGAAATAGCGGCTGTTTCAATGTGCACAATTTTGAAGGCTGCTGAGACCCACCGTGCGTGGGCAGGTGGCCGGGCCTGGCTGTTGGGAGTGCTGGCAGCAAGCTGGCGAGCCGCTGGCTGCAGCCCTGCGTGCACCAGGGAGAAGGGAGCTCTCTCTGTAGGAACGCAAGACTTCAGCACGGGGCCTTTTCCCAGCTCTGTGTGGCAAAGGGCTTAGTAGGGTGCTGATACTTCCTGACACGCAGGGAAGCACGTGCTCTCTGAAGATTGCTCATTATGTGTGCTAGATAATGCTGTGAATGGTTCTGGATGTAACGGTACAAGTAACGTTCAATAATGGAGTGCCTCAGTTTGTATATGTGGCTCATTAATTCTCCAGATCATGTTTCTGGGACAGAAAGGACAGATTTTTGAAGGGGATCCCATCCCGAGGAGGCAGCTAAGTAGCCGATGGGTGTTTGAGAAAGCCAAGGGGCTGTGCCTTTGGCAGCACCCGCTTCCTGCAGCATGCTCAAACTGAAGGCAGTGAGGCTGACATGAGGAAACAAATTTTGCTTAAATTGCACGCACTGCGTGACAATGGTATTTGCTTTGAAGTAAAAGAAATGGCTCCTGTGGAAATTACTTCTAGCAAGTTGCATGCTCTGCAGTGACAGTATCTCCTTACCAAGAAATCTGAAGCCCAGGCCCTTTACAGAGACACCTTGTCATGGAAACCTCTTTCCTCTTAGATATTTTTCAGCTGTTCTTCAAACCTGGGAGCTGATCATGAAGTGAACAGACCTTTTCTGGTTTCAGTTAATTGGAATCAGAACAGAAAATCTCCAGAAGAATAATAAAAAAGTGTCTACTTTTTTTGTGTAACAAAGGATCTTTCAAGTGTAAGTCCATTGTAAATATGGCTAGTACTTAGCTTAGAAAAATGACACACCAAAGTACACTATGTGGTTGGAAATTATTTCTGATCATCCAGATGTTTGGGGGCATATTAGAAGTTCAGCCAAAGGTAAATGACTTTTAAGACAGGACATGGAAGAAATGCTCCAGAAATCGTCAGTTCATGTGAAATGACTACAACCTGGATGTTAAATGGATGTAAAGAGATTAACACTCTTTTGTTTTGGTTTGGTTTTTGTTAAACAGAGTATTTGAATTGTGGTTTTGCATTTTTAAATGAAGGGGAGGAAAATCAGTCATGGTAAATTTCACACAAAAATTTTATCTGAACCATTGCTTCTCTGCCCATTGGAGTCATGGAATATCAGATCCTGGCAGCACTGGAGATGTTCAAGGCAAGGTGGAAAACTTGGGAATGTTTGTACAAATCACCAGTACCAGGCAGAATTAACCTGACCTAACAGTGCAGAGTGAAATAGTTGAGTTACTAAAAATAACACATTAAGTTATCATTGTGAAGGGTTGCTAGACTGGAAAAATAGACTGGGCTGTGAAGGTCTGTCTTTAAAGCTGGTACTAGAGGTTGCCATAAGAACTAAGAGAGAATGGCATCAGCTGGAAAGAGGTGAAAAAAATTGTGATTTAAGAGAGTACTGGCAGGAGTTTAAGGTGACTGGGAGAAGCTATGGCAAGTTTTGCAAAACTAAATGGTGTTTTTCTAGTCACAAAGATTTCTTCAAAAGTATGAAGGGAACAGTAGACAACAGAGAGCTGCTGTTTAAAAGCTTCTCAAATAGGAAAGTCCTTAACAGACTAACTCAGGTTCTAAAGACAGTGAAATGTTTGTTGATGAATTGTGACACAAAGTTGAGGTTAGTTCAGATTTGGAGGATTGTGAAGAATCCCATTAAAGAGTAACATGGACGAGTGGGGAATCCAGTGGCAGACTACCTGTACTTACCCCCGAACCCGTGGAAGGGACAGTTTATTGACTGTTGGGGTTTTTTTGGGGGGGGGTAGTGGTGGGGGAACGAAATTTGTTTTTGCTGAGAACAGGATGATGAAAATGTGGTTATTCCACAGAAACTAGGAACCTAAAACATGTCCAAAACAAAACACAGGATGCCATGGAAACGAATGTCAGCTCTCTCTCATTCCCAGATGCTGTTCTGATCAGCTCTAGTTAAAACACTTGCATGTTTTTAACCAAAGATTATCATAACTGGGGATTATGTAGCTCTGATGGTGAGGCTGTGCCAAAGTATGTAATGTGTGTCTTGCATACCAGAATGAGGAAGAGCAATAGATCTAAGTATTGGCATTAGTCTGTGAAAAGCATGTGTTGCACAAAGGGAAAACAGAAGGAGCCCAACTCCCTTTTCAGTGAGTGACACCCTATGGTGTGATCTGAAAATCACGCTGAAGGAGAGAGTGCTTAGGAAGAGAAAAATGAAGCTCTTGGTGAGACTTGTTGCACCAGGCTCTTATAGAATCAAACAGATTAATTTCATAGTGGTTTAATGCTTTTGATTTATGATATGAGATCATTTATGGTAGAGCTAAACAGCCTCTGCTTTAAGAAAACATCATCAGGTAAAATGTAAGAGGCTTCCCCTCCTCTCCAACATCAGGTGCTGACTGCCTTCAGATTCAGGGTAGAGCTGGGCTGCCACACTAGGAACAGCAGGCACCTTCTCCATGTGAAAATCCCCGAAATACGCAAGGGAAAGATCACCTCACTCACTTTTTTTTTTAGTAGTTGGCATGCCCTGGAAGTGTGAGACACATTAATAGCAAGTAAAGCACAGTTTGTGTTTGGGAACACACTGCTAAGGAAGAACATGAGAGTTTGAGAAGGATATTCCATCTGGGGAAGCACAACTCCCCAGTGTACTGCTGGGGCATGTCTAGAGACTTGCATTGGAGCGAAGAGGGAGTTTTCCGCAAAAAGTAAGTGGGAAAGTATGTCTGCAAAGGACTGAAGTGAGCATTTTGTAGCGCTTCTAGTCTGATTGTTTTACCATTTGGCAGGGTGTTCTAGAGGTTATGGGATGTGGAAGGCTAAGTTCCCTTGCTGCTTTAAATATCCCTGACCAAAATTATCCCATTCTTGTTAAACCCATGGAAAGTGCTTCCCTGCACCTTTGCAAAAGGATTTTTTTCTCTAGTTGTCAAAAACTTGGAATTTGCATGTGTGTGCAGTGTGAGCCCATAAAATTACCTAATCCATGGCTGTCTGTGTTTCAGAGCTGCTGGTTACCTGCAGATATTCAGCTACAGCATCTCAGCCTTCTACACAGATGGAAAACTCCCAATCAGTTTGAGTGTGCTCCTGTAGGACCCCTTTGGCTATTTGTGAGTGAAAGTAGAAGAAATACTGAGAATCAGGGAAATGACTGTGAAGTGAAAATCTTAGGAATTTTTTTTAGAACTGCAATTCTCTGAAGGATTGCTTGCTCATGTAAGTGCAAAAGCCTGTCAGAGTTCAAGGAGCATCTGGACAACACTCTTAGTGATATGGTTTAGTGTTTGGTAGTCCTGCAGGGAGTTGGACTTGATTATCCTTCTGGGTTGCTTCCAACTCAAGATATTCTATGAAAAGGCAAATGGAGAAAACAGGCAGGCACAAGTTGTGTGGGATAGACCTTGTATTGATTTAGTTGGGATTTAACTAAAATTAAGCTAAGGTTGATAACCTTCAATTTCCTCAGTCTCTTGAGCTTCCTTATAGCTTTTTTGGTCCATAAGCAAATGAGACAAAGGGATAGAATGCTTTAGCGAGCTGTATTAACAGCATTGTGTAAGCAGAAGGACTGTACAACTTATGTACTTCATTTCCATTAGACCTCCCAGCTATCTGGTAATGTTCCTCCTTCATGTAGACTAGTTTTAGATCAGTTAGGGCACGAAAGGTTTAAATCAGCATCCGATGAGGGCACCAGTATGTACACACCAGAATGCAGCTTTGGTGCCTTCATTGACACACGGATCTCTTTGCTGTTGCTACTTTCTCTTATTTACATTTCCATATAGTAGTATCTTTCTCCTGGGTAAGCTGAGGCTTAAAGAAGGTGGGTGATGTTTGTTTGATGGGCAAGTGCATTTTTAATGTTTTGATATGCCCTTAAAACCACTTCTTCCAAGAACAACCACATGGTGTGTTAGCAGAAAACTCTTTGCATGAAATGTGCAAAAAAAGGAGCCTTCTTGCTAGATCTTGTCTTACAGCTCAGGTAGTGCAGCTAGCTACCGCAGTCTGGCTAAGCCCACTTTATCTACAGCATCTTTCCTTCCTTCGTGACTTCTCTCCAGCACTAGAAACCTTTCTGTTCTTCAACTCAGAGCATTATCTTTAACTATTTCCTACCCTTGAGTTCACTTTTTGTACCCTGTTTCCCTCCAGACCTAGTTTCAGCTTTCTCTACTCTTTCCATGCCCACTTCATTGCTAAAGGTTTTAGTCATCTATCAGCCAGCTCTCACCTTTTTGCCATTTTTTCTTGCTGATGTCATCCCTTTGTACCTCTCCACCCTTGCCAGACTCTCTGTTACACAGTCACATTCTCAAGTCTTGAGGTCTGTACTACAGTCTGTAGTCCTGATCTTAGTATCTGTTCTTGGTGCTTTCTGATACTTCCTTAGCAATTCATCCACTGTTGTCTCAAACATTCCCCACACTCCCTTGCCTCGTCCTTGCTCATCCTGCTCAAACATTTTGCCCAAATACACCAGTGCCATCAGTTCAAGGGGCCTTTCGTCCCTCACATCTCTCCATGGTGTACACTGTAGTCATCGTCTTCTCATCATGTCTCTTCCCCACATCCACCTTTAGTTCATTTGTATTGCTCCATTTTGCTCTGTGTTCATGACAAGTGATGGCCAAGCCTTGAGGCAGGGAATACCCCATGTGCTATAAACCACTGCAGGTATTTATGGTGCAGAAGATTCATGTTCGCATGAAGTCTAGAGCCAGTCTTGTTTTCAAATTTCAAAATCTACTTATTAGTTATTAAGATGTCTTTCAAATATTTATTAATCACAATAAATACAGAATTCTACTATCTGTAGCAAGATTTTAATGTAAGATCTTGTAACAATTTTTAAGCTTGTTTGTTATACTTTTTAGGACCATCGGATAATCGCTGATGGTTAAAGTTCTGTGAGAATTTGTTAGCCCTTAAAAATACTAGTAGGATGATAGATGCATTTAAGAAGGTCTGTATCACTTTTCGCATATTGAAGCAATATTGTTTCTATTTAGTCTTCAGTATTTTTAACAATGAGTTTCCACATCATTTTCATTGTTTTAGAATTTCCTTCCTTGCTTATTTTGGCTTCTTTAATTGAAAAAAACTTGAATTCCTGAAGCCCAGTCCTACTACCCACGTGCAGCTCCCATGAACACAGATCCTTTTCCTTGTTTATTTAACCAGCCATATCAATGATAACAGAGTCACATTTGGCAGATCCTGAATTCCCTTCAGTCTCCCACCCTGTCCTATACGAACACGTGCTTGTTTTCTTCTTATGTAACAGGCAAATGAATGAAAACAGATACTAACAAGACTTTATTGCATCAAATTTCACCCACATAAAGTTTTGTAACTAAAATAAAAAGAAATGTTCCCTTCATGTGTTAAACTCTAACAGACACTTTAACAAAGTGTCTTTTTTTTTTGTTTGTTTTTTAACAAACTCTTTAACAGACAGTGTTTATCAGGAAAAGGAGAGTATACTTAGAAGAAAATCTAAAACTGGCAGTGAGAAGAAAAGCAAAAAATGAACTAACTCAGTAACTCCAGTCTTGTTTTTAGCACGATGTCTTTGCAGCAATGGGAAATGCCAGTGTCTGTAGAACCATGTACGTTCATACTTTGACTGTCTACTGCAGTTACTGAAGACCAGGGACTTTTTTGCCCTTGAAGTATTGGTTCAAGGGCATTTAGGCCCTGTCTTCCCCACTGCATTGGGGCACTGGTGTATGAACCATTTTATGACCACAGTTCTTCTCAAACTAAATTTCCCAGATCCATGCTAAGAGGGGGAAGAACAGCAGCACAGGAGTTCAAGGCCACATGGCTATCAATCTTGAAGAAGCCCACTGACTTGTGACCAACCTTCTTTTCCATATCTGAATGGAAGTTCATGCATGTATTCATAGTGGGTCCAGCTGGGTACTCCCAACACCTCCACAGTCGTCCATGGGTCCTTCACACAACCAGTAGTTGCAAGGCTACACATCAAAGCCAGTGTTTCTTTAGTGGCATAATAGGTGGGGAAAGAATGAATTCAGTCTGTTGCTCTGCAGATAGCAAGAACGGAGATATTCTAGCCTGGACTCTGAAGCAGCTGTGATGACTACAAGTGATTTCACTGCCCCTGCCTCCTAGATTTTGACAAAACTTTTTATTCATTCTGATAGTATTTGCATAGAAATTCCTGCATTCTCAATTTTCTTTGTGTCTGTGTCTTTGCATTATTCAGTACTGTGAATAGAAACAGGCAGAGCTCCTGGACAGCTGTGTAATATTCATATCACCTCACTCTTCACTCCATAAGAGTGAGGCCTTTCAGCCTTTATAGGCAAAGGGGAGAACCAGATACCTGCAGCTGTACCACAGGGGCTCACTCTAGGACAAGCCAGCTCACCCTGTACAGGTCCTTAATCCTCTGCAGATGATGACTGGCGATCCACATGTAGACACTGTACAGTATTAGTACAGCCCCAAGTTCAGCCACATGAAGCCCATTTCTGGTGTGTGAAATGAAGTCTCTGTTTTGGATGTTTGCAGTCTAGGTGCAAAAGATGGTTAAATTATGCTCTAAGTGTAAATGAAACACGTTCCCTTCCTCAGGAAGAAACTGGAGAGGTATACGCTTCCTGGCAAAAAAAAAAAACCTGTGGGTATGGCTTGCTGTCCACATTTAGTTTACTGAGTCTTTGCTGCCCTTCCAGATTCCTACCTCTGCTGCAGTGGGCAGAAGTAGGAAATTATGAGTGCTTTTGAATTTATGTGTTGAAGGACCTTGGGAAACAGCAGCATGGTGAGGATGGAGAGAATTTCCTGCTGGTTACTGAGGTATGAACACACTCCTGTGATGAGCTGAGATGGTCTCAGCCTTTGTCACCATGCTGAGCTTTAATTTGTGACAGAAGGTCCCCAGTTTTTCTGAGTTCCTAAATGTGTTGCCAGTCTTTTTTCCACCTTCCAGGAAGCAGCTGCTGAAGGTGCCTTTTGAGAGCCAGTTTAGTAACCTCTGAGCCAGGAGAGAGCTTATACCTGCTGAAGGACGCTCTCACAAGGAGGATCCTGGAAAGGGATAAGGTAAGTTGAATTACAAAAGCATCAGTACCCCAAGCTAAATTACCTGGCCCCAGATTGCATTTCTAGCCCTGCAGAGCCTGGCTGATACTCGGCCAGAATTGTGATAGTAAATGTGAGATAGAGCCGAGGCGCTAACCCACCAAGTCAGCCGAAACGTGCTGCTCACCAGCAGTGGAGGCTGCAAAAAGGATCCTGTGCATGTCCTGACTCTGTCTCTTCCTCTGTGGGGCATGACGGTGAATGGGATAAAAGTCTGGTCAGCAAACATTACTAGTAGAAATTGAAGTCTTTAAGACGGTTAATGATTCGGTACATCTTCAGATATTCACCATTTGAAGAATGGAAGCTCCCAAATAGCCAGCATCACACGTGAGAGGCCTCAGGAGGATCAATCAGGGTGCTGCTTGCAGGTGACCCAAGCCACAGGCCTTGCATATTGTCATGGTATCAGCGACATTTCTCCAGGACGGTGCTTTTCACTGGTGCTGGCTCTGTCTAGGCCCTGTCATGCTGCCGGCAGAGCACTGTTGCACATGGCGCTCGGCTTAGTGAGCACTTTGGCTCTCCTCCTTTCTTTGGTTTCTTGGGGATGTGAGCTTGGTGCTTTTCTGTTGGCTTGGAAGGTGGAGCTGAGCTGTAGGTCTTGTGCTGAATCTGGGGGAATGGGAGCCCTGCAGGCTCCAAATGGAAGCTGGGAAATCCCATGAAGTCAGACACTGAGAGGGAGGAGAGCAGGTCTTACCTGACAGCTGCCAGCACAGCAACAAGGGGAGTGACCTGAAGTTTCTTCTGAAGGTAGCGGGGTGGCCTGGGTGATTGAGCTTACTTGTGAGATGTGTGGTAGGCAATGGCATTTTCCACTGGGAACTCTTGAAGCCAAGCTCACCACTTGGGGCACGTTCTGGACATAAATTCTAAGACATTGGTCCATGCATCTTCCCAAAGCACCTGGAAGGCAGATCTAAGGACTGTGCATGTGCCCTGCAGAGTGAAAACAGAGACCTGTGGAAAAGGTTCAAAATAACACATGATGCAGTACAGACTGGGACAATTCATGGAGACTGGCCCTGGTGAGGCCACATCTGGAGTACTGTGTCCAGTTCTGGGCCCCCCAGTTCAAGAAAGATAAGGAATTACTGGAGAGGGTCCAGCGAAGGGCTACAAAGATGATCAGAGGACTGGAGCATCTCTCTTATGGAGGAGAGGCTGAGAGAGATAGGTCTGTTCATCTTGGAGAAGAGAAGACTGAGAGGGGATCTTATCAACACTTACAAATACCTTAGGGGTGGGTGTCAAGAGGAGGGGGCCAGACTCTTCTCAGTGGTGCCCAGTGACAGGACAAGGGGCAATGGGCACAAGCTGAAACATGGGAAGTTCCATCTGAATATGAGGAGGAACTTCTTCACTTTGAGGGTGACAGAGCACTGGAACAGGCTGCCCAGGGAGGTGGTGGAGTCTCCTTCTGGAGATATTCAAAACCCGCCTGGACGTGACGCTGTGCAACATGCTCTAGGGGAACCTGCTTTGGCAGGGGGTTGGACTGGATGATCTCCAGAGGTCCCTTCCAACCCTTAACCATTCTGTGATTCTGTAAGAACAGAAACAAAAGAAAATAGAAGGAGGACAGATAGATAAAGCAAGATGCCTGGGCTGCAGTGAGCTCTGCAGCGGTGCTCCCTCTTGCACTGGCAGCTGAAACAAGTGGAGCCTTGTGTTGCGTAGCCACCCCTCAGTGCAGTGTAAGAGCTGGACCTGCAAGGGCTCTAGAGATGGTACCAGGATGGAAGGAAGAGCAGTAGCAACTCCTTGTTTCTCAGCTACATAAAATGGGAAGGTGCGTGTGGGTTATCACTGCAAAAGAGAGAGAGAAGTTATTTCTTTTCCTCCTATCATCACATAAATAGGTACTTGAAAGGCTTTAAATCAAACTTCCATAAGAAAGTTGACGTTTAAAGGTGAAGCATAGATCAGATATTTGGAAGTAAATGGAGCCAATACTGCCAGAAATGGCCTCTGCTGGAATATGCTTAGAGAGGGATGCTGATGACTGGAAATGAGACCAACAGGAGTGAGCAGAGGTCTGGAAAACATGGCCTGTGAAGAAGACTAAAAAAATGGAGTATAGTTTACAAAAGAAAAGTCTAAGAGAGACAGCTTGATTAATCCTCAGACATTTAAATGATTAATGTGGAGAAAGGTAGCAACAGACTGTTTTTCATGTCCATTCATAGAAGGACAAGAAGAAATTGAATGAGAAACATGTAAGATTAAGATTTTTATATTAGTGCAAGCTATCTAAGAATAAGCCTAGCCAGGGGGTGGAGACATTGCCAGAGGAGAGGCAGAATCTTCCTCAAAGGCAATTTAAAAGAAGAAGCTAAAGGTCTGGAGGAGGTAGTCTAGCTTTCCTTATTGGGCCTCAGAGTAAGGAGATGGTCTAGATGACCTCCTTCCTGCTGCATTTCTGTGGCATCTCTGACATTTATAGCACCAGTTTAGCTTCATTCTTTTTGAAGCTTGCTGCTTCTGGTTGTGACACATGCAAGCCAGGAACGGTTCAATTCAGTGGAGTTACTTAATCATTACACGCATTAAAATGTTTTGACCAAAGTGAGCAAAAAGCAAGAATTGCCACTTGCACCGAATAATAGCTATTTGTCAGCTTTAATAGCTGCTGTATAATTCATGGAGATAAAAGGCTACAAAAACTGACATTTTTTTTCATTTTTAGATTTTTTTAAATATGTCCCAACATATGCAGTTGGTGAGTATGTGAGAGAGTGTGTCACTTGGAAGTGACAAAGCGGAGGTGACCCAAGCCACCAAATCCCTTTATTTTAGCGACCTGCTTTACAGCATCTGCGTGCTGAGACAAGTAAAAGAGAATGGCTGGATGAAAGAAAAGCAAACCAGATTTTTTCTGGAGTTTATTTTGCTCTCAAATTTTTTGAAAAGGAGGTTTGTGGAAGTGACTGTTTCTGCTTCACTTGCGAGGTCTGATTTACCAGCTGCGCTGGTCAAGTGCTGCCTTTTTAGCACACTCTGATAGACATATATTGTGTCTGATGACCAAGGCTCTGGCTCTGCTTTCTGGATATTCTGGTCACCTGTATCTAACATCTGTCTAACACATCTTTGAGCATGTTCACGGTTCAGCATGACAGAGAACTGCAGCCAAGGTGGGAACTAGGAAAGAGACGCTGCCCACCATGTTAGTTCCACTGGTGTTTCTGCTTTCCCTGGCACCCACAAGGGAAATCACTGTCTGTGGGTCTTCTCAGGACTTGTTCCCCATCTGCAGCCTGGACCCTGCAGGAGGTGGAAATGCTTTCCCTGTACCCGCCAATGAGACCTGGATGCCAAAGTGATCTCTGCCCGTGTCAGGCTCTCAGGGAAGGCAAGTAGTCCAACGAAACGCCTTATTGCTCCTTATTGAAGAGTAGCACACATATTACTAAGGAAGTAACTGCACTTCATTTTCTTAATATCATCTTTTATAAATTCTTAAAGTCTAATAAAAGAGCTGTGATATCCAGGGGTACATAACTGTGGATTGAAAGGCACTGGAACAAATGTTTTACTTTGCTTCCCGAAAGATCCCAGTCTGTGTGATTTTCTCGAGGTGTGTATTCTTAGATGTGTATACAAAAATACATATAAATACTAAATGAGTACTTAATAAACAAAACACAGGAGGGAGCATTTCAAGTAGCCCTGATAAATTTGATACCAACCCTTCATATTCTTTAATATTGCACAGGGTGTTCAGCCTCTGGCTCTGCTCGCAGGAGCCTGTGCCTTGCCTGGTCAGCCTCATACGCTGACTGCATCTCTGCCATCTTCCAAGCAGTACAACGAGCCTGCAAAGGACCATTCTGTGCTTTTTGCAGCCTTTTCTGGCCATGTTCAAGAATTTCCTATTTTTTCTGCTGCATCCCTCCTCAGAAGCTCAGAGAGATCCCTTAACCCTGCAGATAATTTTAGATTCCTGATCTGCCAGAGGTCCTGGCAGAGGAAGGGCTCTGCCATCTGGTAGCCTGTCATACCTGAAGAGCCCTTTGCCTGTGTTTGGAACGAGGAGTTATTTTTGATGCCGGTTCTGACGTTAGCCGTGGGTACTCCTGGAGTATTTCCAATTCTGTAAATGTCATTGTATCCTCTCCCTGTTTGTTTTGTTTTGTTTTTTTTTTCTATTTTGTTTGTGCACTTATGTCACTCTGTTTTCCACCAGGTTGGAAATGAACATGTCTTGGAGTACCCCACACAAGACTCCTATTTCCAGACTTACTGTCTCTGGCCACCCTTGGAGCACTGTCACCCCATTACAGTGAGCAGACAGGAACTCTCGTTAGGTGCTGTACTGAGCACACAGGGTCACCAGTGTCACCACAGCAGCACGGCGGAGCGCTACATTGGGTGAGTTATGTACCAGTTCAGAGCCTGAACTGGTAACAGCTTTTGTTTCCAGCTTCAGTGGTGTAATTCATATCTATCTGTTTTTTTAAGAGTAGTGCATTTCAGTTTGAATGGCAGACACTTTAATACATATCCCGTGGTGCAGCTTTCACTCCTGTGGGAATAATAGTAGTGGTGTGAGTTAGCAGGAGGTCAGCTTTTACATCTGCTACAGTCTTCCTGAATGACCTTGGACAAACTCTTTGATCTGTTTATGCCTCAGTCTGTCTCTCTGTGTAGATGTGGGGGGAAGGAAACCACCCCTCACAGACCTTGCTCTTGTACGCTCAGAGAAGATGCTGCCTTGTACAGAGATCAGCTCCTGCTGTGTTTGGACATAATGAAGGTCTGATCTCAGCAAGCTCTAGGAACAACGTACTGAAACTGATACTAATAACAACACTAACAGTCTGTATAGTTTGTAATACGCCTGCACGAGGCAACATCTGTGTGTGTTTAGATAAGCTGTAAGCAGCAGCATTTGGGCTTTGCACTAGCTGCTGTGATCATAGTGCAGTTATCTGCTGGTTTGTGTCTGTGATGGTAGGTATGGGTGTGAGCACTGCTCTCTGTGTGTTGCCATCTCCGTATTTAGTGTCTGCTTTTGGCACTCTCATCTCTTTCATTTATGAATGAGTGGGTGAGGGAGGAGAGGGCTGGGCTGGGCTGACTCCTTTGCAGTTGAACCACAAAGAGCACAGGAGCTGAAACACAATCTCCTCCTCCTTCTGTGCGCTGTGTCACCGACAGCCTTGCTCACAGCTGGGAGGAGGACAGCCTCACCAGCAGCCTGGGCAGGGAGCTGGGAAAAGGGAAGTTTTGTGCTCTTCACACTGCAGGGAAAACCTCTTTGCATAAACTCTGCTCACAGGTGAGTTTCATTTTTTTATCTATTCATTCTTAAAAGCAAGTTAATTTTCCATCATTGAGCCAGGTTATATAAGGTTATGACCCCTGGAAATGTAGGAGGACAGATTTTTGGCTATGTTGTTAAAGCAAACCAACAAAGCAGTCTGAGGACTCAGTCAAAGCAATGTGTCCAAAAAAAATTCACAACTTCAAAATTAATTTCCTTGACAAGTTCCCACTAGTGGGAGCTTTGAATAGAAGTTCTTCCAAAAAAAACTTTCTTGAGTTCAACTTAGGCACAAGGAGAGCTGAATGTTGAAGTAGTATTGATGAAAGGGAATTAAGATAAACTGAGAAACTGTTTCATGTTTGCAGTGGGGAACCAGAGCAATAGCCAGTAGATAAACTCCAGTAGTCATCGTCAGACAACTTAGTAGGACTGTATAAGTTGACTAGATATAAGCTATTTTGAATGACTAATAAGCGATTTAAACCCTTCATTTTCCCTGGGAACACAAGCCAAAAGTTACACCTGACAGGAAACTGCTGAACTACATAGCTTGCAGTGTAGGTGCTCTCTGTACACCTATGTAGATTTGTCTTTGTATCTCAAAAGTTTGTCATTACTGTATTTTCCAAACAGTAAGCCACTTTTCTTGCTGCTGTTCAGAATGTGACTTGGGAAACTTGAAATGTGAAGGTTTGTTTAGTGAAATGAAATCCATTCAGTCAGAAAGGAATCTATTTATTTTTTTTTAAACAGGATTAAAACCCCTTTGTTCATTATTGTAGGTTGCCTGTATTACGAGTACATTTTTCTGGTTCTTGACAGTCTTTGTAAAGAATCAAGAAAAGTAGATCACTGAGCGATCAGCTTCATGTGTGCATGGGGAGGGGAGCTGAGAAATAGAGAATTTGGAAGAATGTAACAGCCTTGTCCTGTCCTTTTCAGTTCAGAACACATGCAGATATTTATTAATAAAAATTTAAGGAAACTTAACAGTGAGGCAAGGAAAAATGGCTACACGTAGGCTCATAAGATGTGACACTGTCATTGTGAGCATTATGGAACCTTCTGAGCAGGCTGTTAATCAGCTCCCTCCGTGACTTTTTCCACATTAGCATCCAGTGCTCACACTGGCTGCAGAAGAGTATGGTGTCTGACCACTTCTTCTTTCAACTTTGCCTTAATCAAGAAGCCAGTAAAAGTGAGTCAGTCCTGTGTATTTACCACCTACTCCTCCATACCTTTTCTGAGGAAACTAAATTTTTTACTGTCCTCAACCCTATCCTTCCTACTTCCCCATCTTATTGCTGGTATGTTGGTGTTCTCCCATATCATGCCGCTTCTACATGTGCAATTGTAAAGTCTTTCTGTTATACAAGGGAAGAGACAAAAGGTAGCTGTTTCCAGCTCATTTTACGCTCAGTGCTATACAGCTGTAATTTAGATTATAACATAGAATGTACATCTCTAAAGTTTTAGCAGTCTTTCCAGGGTCTGGGGAGTACACTGTGAGAAAACATTGGGTTTATAGGATCAGACCAGTATGTTGTTCTGTGATAGCAGGGCACAGCCAGTGGGGTGACAAGGTCTGCATCACAGCATTGTGATTTGAATATCACAGTTTTAAATGAAGAAAGATATGGCGGTTCCAGTATCTTCTTAAAAAACCTATTCTCACTTGATATCTGCAGTGAGATGTATATCTCACTTTGTGGCTGGCAAGCAAAAATTGACTCCCTTTGTTCTGCGACCTGAGGAGTGTAAGCAATCCTAGACAGTGGGGAAAGAGAGAAGAGAGATGTGGGGAAAGGGGGGAGAAAAATGAGTCCCAGCTGAACTAGTTGTACACAGGTGTCATCACACTAGATGTTATCAAATAGGGTGAGCCTGGGGGATAGCTAGTTCCTGAGGCTGGACAGACTGGAAACTTCTTACCTGTGTCTGAGCACAGTTGCAGGGGGCCAGATGTACAAAGGTGTGAGCATTCATGTCAGTTTTCCTCCCCTAACCAGCCCTGTGGATGCTGTCACTCAGATTAACCAGCTGATGCTGTAACTGCAAGTTTTCTTGGCATCCCTTTGAACAGCGGACAAAGAAGAAAACTTTTTCCCTGTCATTTTTTCTAGTCCTGACCTGAGGGTGCATTCGTGTTGCCCTGGGACTTCACTCCCACTGACTATTCTTGTGTCAGCATGGTGATAACCAAAGAAAAAGTTATTTTGGACTCACAAGGACATTTACACAACTTGCTAATTATTTTTAAGTGAAGAACTGTGAAAAGAGAACTGCAGACATGGTGGCCTTGTGAGCTCATTACCTTATAATTAGCTGAATGTTTCCTCTAAGAGGTTTGTTTTTCCTACAAAGCTTATTCTGAGTGGCTTTTAACGCTTGTTTTGAATTATTCTGCCAGCTGAAGCATTTGCAGAGCTGCTGTCCCTGACAGATGATGGCAATTGGTTTTGAAAAGGCACGGAACAGCTTTAATGTTTAGAAGAAACTGGCCGATAATTTTAAGTGAAGGTATTAGTAAGCAGCAGCAGCTAAGAACAACACTGCAGTTTATTCTCTGCAGGATGCATCCACTGTAATTTCTTTTTCTCCACTAGAAACCACGCTCTGAACTCTGTTAATCTAATGGGTAGCAAAAAGAGAACTTTTTAAACACTTCATCCGGAAGCTGTAGCTAATCTGTCTGAAAAAGAAAAAATACCTAAATAATAGGTTTAAAACACTGTTAGAGGGAGGTTGAAAAACTGGCTCACATGAAAGTATACTCTGTTCCTCTCCATGGAGCCCTCTTGCTAGAAATTGTTTCTGTGGCAACAAATTTGTTTCCAGCTGGGTTGTCTTGGAGTTTGATCTGGGGTTGCTTAGGCTCGGATTTGTCACTATGCCAGAGGCAAGTAGAAATGCAAAACTGATCTGGTCTACAGGTAATGGAGAGGGCACTCTGCTGCTGTTACTGTCGCTCCATGACAGGCATCCTCCTGACATTCTCCACTAAAAAATTGCTATGGACAGCTACGGCTGCTAGGATGAGCTGAGTCTCTCATTTCTGAACATCGTTTCTTTATTCCACAAGCTTTCAAGCTTCCTTTCTCTCACATTGTTTGCTATGGGTCAACAATAAAGACACATGAGCTTTGAAGAGAAGTTAGATAGCTAACAGAGGAATGGGAGACACAAAATGAATGCATTACAAAAGCAAAAGCAATCGAACTATCAAACTTAGGTCACTTTAATGACACCTGAACAAAATGTTAAAGATGGGCAATATCAGTCGGGAAGAATGGAAACATTATTACAGAGATCTCTTGGTTTGGCTTTCTTATAGCTCAATATTTTAGTAACAATTAGAATTTGATCATCTTATATCTGGAAACATTTCATCTTCCATCTGCCAAAGGAAAAAGGAGAATTTTTTTACCCTCTGATGGATAATGATTTAGTGTCTACGCACATATCTAATTAGAGGATGTATCTGTTTTATGCTCCGTATTTAACAAGTGATCAGACATAGCTTTCAAAATATGCATTGTCATTTAAACTAGGAAGAGGCTTAAACTAAGATCCCTTAACTTATCATGTCAGGACATTATTATCTGGAATTTGAACTTGTGTGCAAATTTCAGAGATGGTCTTACACCTCCACCCCAGAGCAGGACCTGGATTTCTGAACAGCTCTCAAGTTTGGAATCCCACATCTCCTGTGCCAGCTTTTCCATCTCCTGCCCAGGAGCTCGTCAGAACTCCCCTGTAATGAGTATTTGATTCTCTCCCTTTTCTCTAGTCAGATGTGTGTTGGGAAGCATGAATGGTTTACAGTAAGATTGTTGCTTTTGGTGCAAGTTGCTTCTCTGACACTATAAAGGAAGGTTTTTTTCATTTCTGTAAGGTCATGGTTCTTCAACTATTTTTTCAATTTTTGTGTTGAACCTCTTTTATCCAGATGAATACCATTATTGTGGGCAGGTTGTTCCTGACAATTTTATTTAAAAAACACTCAGAGAGAAGGGTCAGTCAGTTTTCAAGCATATGGATGGCTGAGTTTGTGCTTCCAGGCAGGACGCTGGCGTTTGTCTTCCAGGAGAGAGGTGGCAAACCTGATGGGGCTCTGACACAGGGAAGTGGGCAGTCACTGCTTGTGTGGTTGCCAGTGTCATTCAAAGGTGGGGTGGAGAGGTGCTGGAAAGAATATTTAGGCTCTTTGGCAGAACGCTGAAGTACAGGAATTCAGCAGCATTGTGCTGAGGAAGGCTTCTCAGCATATGCAAGGCCAGACAGAGGTAGCGAGAGAGGTAGTTTCAAGGCATGACAAAGAAAATGGAAGAGGAAAGACGGGCTCATATACATCGGGAAATGAGGGCACTCAGGAGTAGGGGAAGGCCAGACTTTATTTAGACCTTAATGAAAGCAAGACACTGGCACTTAAAATCATATGAGTACTAAAAGACTTTTTAAAATTAAAATTAAGTGAATTGAGGAGATGAAAATTCAGGAAATGAAAATGTAAGCAAGTCTGCAGATACAGATGCAGCACTTTGTTTAGAATGATTTATCCACTGGGGACTAGGTTGTTGGAGTCCTGTATTCTCAAGTTAAAAAAAAAGAAAGGACAGAAGTTTTCAATAGTTGTCTAGGGAGTGAGAGCAACAATGAGGGAAAGAGCGTAGAGGAAAGCCTTCTGCAAGGTGCACGGCTTCTACACAATCGTGAGAAGTCTGAGAAATAACATTGGAGAACAAGTCTTACATGCAAATACTGACTTAGACCTACAGGAAACTTGGTTAATCTCCAAAAGGGAAATTGCAAAAAAGGAGGAAGCTTAATTAAAGGCAGCAAAAAGGAATAGCTTAGAAGAGTTAAATCTCTACAGGCTAGGTGGGAACTATTTGAAGATACGCACGAACACATATGCATCCCCCTCCTCCCCAGCCCACAATACTGGATCCAAGGAACAAACACAGAACAGGGGCCAAAAAAGACTCAGCTGAGTCTGTAAGGAAACAAGCACAGCTAAACAGCAGTGCGTGGAAGGGCGGATGGTGTGCTAGACTAGAAAGAATTGGATCTAGAACAAACGTGTTTGAAACGCACAATGGGGATCAGTGTAAGCCAGAAATACATACATAGTAGAAAGGCACAAAAGAATTGTTCCAGTTTTAAACAGTGACAGTGCACGCGATGTTAGGTGCTTCAGTTGAACAAGCTTCTATCTTCTGATGAATTTCGTCTTTTTGATTAAAATAAATCCAAACAGAAGAAAAAGAATGAAGTCAAAGAAAAATGAGGGGAGGAAGGGAAAAATCTCCAAATATTGTAAACAGCTTTTCACTTTACCATGTCTTAAAACTTTAGGTGTACAAAATGAATCACATACTGAATCATATATGCAGAAAATAGCAAGAGAGATGACTTTACTGAATGTATCATTATTTGCTGATGCGTGGAATAATGAAAACGTTAACATTCTCCTTGAACGGGAGACGTGCTCAATCTCTTCAGATATGGCAGAGTTTCAACCACATTTCAGTTAGACCTAGCAAGCAAATTTTTTCTCTCAGACAAACTTTGCTATTTGTTAAATGTTATTAGTCAAACATTTATTATTGATGTCCCAAGATACTGCTTCTCAGCAGCCCTGCAAAATCAGTTCTATCCACTGAACTATCAGTAAAGGAGGAGAAAAAAAGGTACAGATGGATGTTTGGTTGCTTTCCAAACTACTTTTGGTTAATGAGATAGTTTTGTTTGGAGGGCATGATGTGCTGGTACGTGGGTTTAATTACACCTTGTTCTATCTGGAGGCAGCGGCATTATAAAAGATGCAAGCAGAAAGAGAATTTGGTCCCTGCTTTGGTGTCCAACCTGTTAGTTTTCAAACAAAAGTTTTCCCTTGTAACCAGTGAGTGATGCTGGGGAGGCTCGCCAGAAGGGACTGCCTTGCATGTTGTTGGCACCCCTTCCCCCTTCTGTAAGAGCATATGGATACAGAGAGCAAGTTGTTCTCAATGTACACATCAGCTATGTCTGTATGGTGCCATAAGCATCTGCGCGAAGATACAGGCTAATATCTGACTCGCTCTCCTCCACCTTGCTGCGTGCATGCTGACTGTTATGGGATGCCAGCAGTGTGCTACGGCCCACGTGTTGTAAATGGGTGGCCCATGCTCAGGTTGCTGAGAAATCTGTGGGGTGAATTCCACAGGGTGATGGCTCCCTTTGGTCAGTCGCTCTGTGAAGCAGGGGCTGTACAGCAGTGCTGCAGGTAGAGGGGCATGCTGGCAAACCACGGAAGGCAAAAATCATTGAAATGCAATACAGAGATGACCTAAACTTTACGTCACTGGTTTCTATGCAAGACATCTGGCGTTGCCTGTTGGAGCACAGTGCTGGCGTTAGAGCAGGCTGCAGTGTCAAAAGAGGCAGTAACACAGAGTTTGTGTAAATGAATCAGAAGAGTGATTTTCCCCAAGGCTGTAGATGGTAAAATGAATCAGAACTCATTTAGTTCAGAAGGGTGAAGTTCCTATTTCTCAGTCCCAGGCTACAACACATTTGTTCCAGTCCTTGTTCCTTACTGGTAATATCGCACATTGATCATGGCTTGTGTAGCTTCTAATCAGTAAGACCTGCATAATCTTGGCTTTTCTTGCATTGTTGTTTTAAATGAGGATCAGCACACAGATTCAGGATTATAAGCAGTTCTGTTGTCTATGATTGATCGTTACTTACTTACCTGCTGCCTGTGCAACAGAGACAGGACAGTGCTTTGGCTTCTGTGTCAAGGAAAGTTGTGGGGGAGAGGGAGGTTGTGTGGGCTGAGGTTTTAGTTGAGGGGAAAGGAAGATTTGGAGTTGTTCTCCGAGGAATACAGAGATTTAAGATTTCTGCTGAAAGTGGTGTGATGTGTTTTCCTTCACCCACTGTCCTGTACTCAAGCAAGTCATCCATGAAGCCTCAGGGAGATGTCCCCTGTGGGTAGGAGCTAGTCACAATAGCTCAGCGGAGAAATACTTGGAGGGTCATGTTGTCCACCTGGCTGATCTTTAACAGCAGGAAGGAGGGGGCAGATGAGGGTCATTTTTAAAAGCTTTGAGGCAACTATGGCATGACTAATTCCTGTTATGTGATTCACCTCCCTGATACCACTTGGACTACTTGCCTGAAATTACACGTTGTATGATCAACTTGTTACCATAAATAGGGATTTTCCAAAGAGTAGTTTCTTTTCAGCACTTCCCTGTGCTCAGCCAGTTGTTCAGACTTTGCATTTGGTAAAAATGCCCTAATCCTAGATAAAGAATAAGATGTAGTCTGAGATATTGGACTAACTGTGCTTATTATCCTATCTGCCTTCCTTACCCTTCATGTCAAGTTGTCCTTCATATGTGCAGGCCTCATCTAAGAAGTCCAAAGTCATAAAATCCTGAAACGAAATGATACAGCAGCAGAACATGGATTTTTTGCATTAGTTTTTGTGCATGTGAAATCATATAGATTTCACTTTGATATAGCTTTAATTTCTAGGAGAAAACTTTCAGAATGAAAAACAAGTAATAAAAAATCATTGGAAAATGATGATTTGTTTCAAAACAAAATTCCTTTGTGGAAATTATTTTACTTCATGTTAGATTTATACAATTTGTTTTCGTGCCATTGCATGTCGCTAAGAGGGATGAGTTATGTCACGTCACCTGGCAAACAATAGTGGAGAACAGAATGGGAAGGTCCTGAGAGCTCCCCAAAAGTTTCTTTGCCTTCAAGGGGCATCAGCTGAACCACTCTCAAGTTGTTTGCCAAACTTTAAGACCTTCTGTGATGACAGCCCGACATCCCATTCACCATCTCTCCCAGTGCTTCACTTGTCTCTGTTAGTGGAAAGTTTTTCATGGTGTTTAAGCCAGCCTATCTCATCTTTGCAACTGTCTTTAACATGTTTGAAGGTTGTGGCTGTCTTTGCCCTCAATCTGGTCTTCTTTAGACTAAACAAGCCCGACTCCCTCAGTCTTTGGCTTTGCTAGACCTCTGACCTTTCCCCTGCACTTCTGACCACAGCCAGCAGATCCCAGAGGGTCCATGCACATTTGTAGAGCCTTACAGAGGTGCACAGGATGGAGGGGTAGTACCTACAGCCTGCTGAGACATCCCAATGAGATATGTGGGGAGAGGTGTTCTATAGAAGTGTGTTGTCGACTTCAGTTCAGTATGTGACCCCTGGAACCCCGCATCCTTCCTGGCAGTCTACTGTACAATAGGATATGCTTTATTACTGACTTCTCTTATCATATGGAATACGTAATATGTCGTATACAGCAGTTTGCACATCAGTTAAGAAAGAAGTGGATACTCAGTGCTCTAATTAAAATGACAAATAGGAGCCTAGGATGATAATCTCCTGGGTTATTCAGGGCATTTTTTTTTTTCTGACATATTGGCATTTGACAGGAATGTAAATTTTGTTTCAACAAGTCCTCCCAGTGACTTCTCCCAGTGTAGCCTACAGGGTACTGTGTTCTTACAAGTTACTGCTGTGTGGTACCTTAGCTCTCCTAGAGCCACTCAGAAGTGCTCAGCTGCTTGCTTTCTAGGTGGATTCCTGCTTAATTGAGTGTTTCTTTGTTTGACTTACGAAGTGGGTTGAATACAGAACATGTAGGTTTGTGATCCATACTGTGATTCAGCTGTTCCTCACAGAGCTTCGCGATCTGTGGGCCAGGGCACTTATAAGATTAAACTACATTAACACATCATTACTGATGGGAAATGAGCACTGGAACTAGATTTAGAGGTCACGAAATTATTTGAATTAATGACATGGCTAATATATGTCAGCTATCTTTATTGGCTTCTAGCTGCATTGCATTCATCAGCCCACACCGCTTACGTTAGGCTGCACAGGTCAAATTTCTCAGCTTATAGGATGTCCAGTCTAGTCCTTTCAACAATCTTCAAATTCACTCTGAGGAAAAAAAAGATTCATGATTCAAGTATTTTAACATGAACCTGCTACTCAAATCCACATGATTGATTCCTAACGACAAATTTACAAGTTGAGGGCATGAAACCCTCAACTACCCCACCACTGTGGTCCAGATGGCATCTGAAGTTTTAGTGACGAAATATTTAATGTAACTAGCTTAGCTCAGGCTTTGGAGAAATTTGGTAAGCAGAAATTAAGAAGATGGGACAAATTCCCAGGATATCAAAGTTCAAGCAAATGGAGAGATTTACCCAATGCTGTGAATAATTGCTTGTCTGTATTAGGGAAAAATGGTCATTGGTGACTAATTAGTCTTTTGTTTATGTGGGTTCTGAAAAAATGTTGCTGGCTTCCTTCTTTGACAATATGTTTATAAATGGAGTCATACAATAATGACAAAAGTAAAGTGATCTGTAATTTACAGAATACTTTTATGGTTTCTTCCGACTGAAACAGATACACAGAGTAATAATTATTGTACACAGAGGTTCATGTTAGAAGGGTTCACTTGCAAGTTACAAATACTAAATGGGTTGTGTATAGACCCAAATTAACTTTAGAAGGGAATTCCATTTAAGGAGGAATTGAGTTTTTGCCTTTTTTTTTTCCAATTTATGTAAGATGGTTTCAGAGGTTTAAAAAGATACAGTCCTTTTTTTACTGTATGCCTCTGGTAAGACTTGCAAAGAGAAGGACATACAGAGTTTGTTCTTCTAATGCAAAAAAAGCAGACAAAAAAATAAAGGAAAGTAAGTATAGCAGAGAGGTAGCCCTTCTGCTTCACAAACAACAAAACCAGCAGAAGACAGACACAAAACTCCTTGCAGCCAACTGCTCCTCACAGAGAGGTTTGCCAAAAACAAAATTTCTGTGCACTTTCTGTTGTAGTGACTTATAATTTACACTCTTAGGGACCATGTGTCTATCTTTAAAGTGGTATATGTTTAATTCCAGATTCACTGAGAATGGTTTAGAAGCCGATCCAATTAAAAAATGCATGGTATGGTCAGTAGAGAAATTAATCCCATACCCTTTAATGATACATTGATGGTGTACATAAAATGAGCTGCACTAAAAGGTGGTGAGCATCAAGGTCAAGTACACTAGGGTCAGGCATTAGAAATCTTAAGATCTCTAGTGCAACCTAATTTTTAGCCCATTTGCATATTTAAACCAGGCTATGATCTTTAATGAGTTGGATCATTATTTCTACTGGATTTTTGTCTCAATATGAGCCATGCCAACTCTGTCTGAGCTCAACAAAACCAGTGCCCTGCTGAGATGCTTGAGCAAAATCTGAGCACCTTTCTTGTAGAAACATAATGCGGTATATTGGAATCACCTTGGTTTTCTTCCTGCACTGTTTTTCCTTTGATCTGCCAGGCCAAGTATTGCAATGCTGCAGCTTTGCTGTTTCTGGTCCCTGAAATAACATTCAGTGCTAGCTTAAGTGTATCTCTGTGGCTTTGCATTGTGCCCCTAAGAGTAGCTATGTAATATGTTGCCTTATCCCAAGTGACAAACAAGGATAAAATATCTTATTCACTAGAATTATTTCCACCTCTAATAAATGTACTTATCATCCATTTTTTTGTTTTATCTACAGCAGTCATTGGTAGGACATTTGAGTGCTTCACAAGCACTATCAACTTACCTTCAGAAAACTCCTGTCTGTAAGGGAATATAATTTTGAATTTGTGAAGATGGATAAATGGGCATTATATAGTTTGGTTGACCAAAATATTTGGACTTTTTCTAATTTGCCTGTGTATCTCTTAGAGTGCAAAGGTTCCAGAGACTTCACCAGTGGTGAGTAGAGAGAACACCTGACTTTGTGCCCTTTAAGTACTGCATCCCCCTGTAATTCTTTTCTTCTCAGCAGTAACAGAGTGAATCTAAGAGCACTGTTATCCATCCTGCTGCATAGCCAGATATTCCCCATTGCTTACTGACAATCTGATTTTTTTTTCTTTCCAAGCACAGTAATTTTCTATTTGCCCTCAATGGATTTTTGTTTTGTTTTCAGACCAAGATCATCTTAAATCCTGTTTGTGTTTTGTACTCCTTCCCGAGTCAGTATCATTTGCTGGTTTAGTAAGTGCATTTTCTGTCCCATTCTGAATAGGATAGAAATTATAAAATTATGAATAGATGAAAATACTAACTAGGATCCTGAAAAGGGCAGATTATTGCACACTCAACTTAGTCCATCCTTCCAGATCAATAGTGAGCACAGGTGGCTGCTTCTTGAGTGTAGTCATGTAACACATCCAGCAGTACATAATACCTTTACAATTTCCCAGGTGTTAATGAGAGTGTACATTGGGATGTGTCAGAAGTCTTCATAAAATCAAGATGTATTACACTTGCTGCTACCTGTCTAGCTGTTCAGCTGCATACCTTATCAAGGAGTGAAATGAGATTGGTCTGACAGTACTGTTTCTTGTTGAATCGTGTCTCCTATTGCAGCAGCATCTCTAAAGCAGACTTCCAAGTTGTTCGGCTGCAGCGCTGCTGCCCTTGCTGCCTCTGTGTCTCCCTGCTCTGTTCCTTCCCTGGCTTTCACCAGCCCTGAAATGCAGCTGGACTCTATTCCCTCTCAAGTCCTGTCCCCCGCCTTGTGCATCAATAGCCCTCATGTGTGGGGGCTCTGTGTGAGAAAGGAATTGTTTAGGGTATCACGGGAGCTGAGAGCTGTTGAGGAGGAGGCTGTCATGCCTGCAATTAGGCTGAAGAGGCTATGAGGACAGGGATGGCACTGAGTTGTGGCAGGTAGTTTCTGGGAGCTGGGCTATTGACGTGACTGGGATGATATTTGGGTGTGATGCTGTGAGGGGCAGGTCTGTCCATTGGCAGAGAGGGGAGCCAATAGGTTCACGGATTAATCAGGGGAAATGAGACCAGCTTCCACTACTGTCCTTTATCATTTCCAACTTTCCTTTGCTTTCTGCTCACTGGAGCAGCAACATGATCTGGCAAGTCTGCACGTTTCAAGGAAAATAGGGCCCATCCATGCCTGCACTGGTCCTCCTACAGAAATCAGGTAGGACTGAGGCCGGAGCTTCTCCCATCTTTCTGAGGTAGGGTGTGAAGTAAGTGCAGTTGCCAACTCCAGCCCAACTTCATCTTCTAAAGTATGGCAGGACTCACTTGGGGTGAGTCTCCACAGTTGTGAGTCACTTCTGTAAATGCACGGATGTGTATATTGGTTGTCTGATGACTTGTTCTGGTTGCAGTGAGGCTGACTGGTGTATAATTCTCCAACTACTCTTTATCACAAGACAGGTATTAGGTCTGTTTTACCCCAATCCACCATAATTTCTGAAACATCAGTAGCAATAGCTCACAAATTCTTTAGCTCATCACCTTGGAGTGCACACAGACTTTCAAAATATCTGTTAGCCTTTGCTTGTCTATTTTTTCTATGCCCCCATCCTACTGTTAAAAATAATTTTGTTACATGCTGAGTCACAATTTTGGTTCTAAAGATTGGACTTAACAGCAAATATTTCAGCTGTATTTAGATCTACAATTTGTGCTTGTGCCTCATATGTACTTGTCTTTCTTTTCCTTTACTTTTCTTGTGTGTTAAAAGAAACATCCTTCATTGCCTTTTATGGCTCTTCTGCTTGTGACCCTTTTAGAAGCATAGAATCATAGAATGGTTTGGGTTGGAAGGGACCTTTAAAGGTCATCTATAGTCCAACCCCCCTGCAATGAGCAGGGACATCTTCAACTGGATCCGGTTGCTCAGAGTCCCGTCCAACCTGACCTTGAATGATTCCAGGGATGGGGCATCTACCACCTCTCTGGACAACCTGTGCCAGTGTTTCACTACCCTCATATTAAAAAATTTCTTCCTTATAGCCAGTCTGAATCTACCCACTTGTCCTATTGCAACAGACCCTATTAAAAAGTCTGTCCCCATCTTTGTTATAGGCCTCCTTTAAGTACTGAAAGGCTGCAATAAGGTCGCCCCAGAGCCTTCTCTTCTCCAGGCTGAACAACCCCTACTCTCTCAGCCTTTCTTCAAAGGAGAGGTGCTTCAGCCCTCTGACCATTTTTGTGGCCCTCCTCTGGACCCACTCCAACAGGTCCATCTTTTACATCATAATTTTTCTGACTGAATCCAAACATCATTGTGGGACTGGTGTTTGTGTAGGTAATGATCTGAACCAAATCCTAAACTGAAACAACCTCAGATTTCTGGTTCCAAGACATGCAGCACAGTTCAAGTCCTGCTATGACAGCCAAGTGACTCAGGCCTGCCTGCAGTGTATGACAGGTGCAGGGACAGATTAAACAGCAAGAGAGCTACTGTCACATAAAGCCACATGACCGTGTTACACTCCCTGTTCATGGAAACGAGTGCCTTGTGGATGAGGCAAGCGGTGTGCACAACTTTTGCAAATTCCTACAAGGAAGTCCTTTGGCGTACTCCCATTTGTCTTTGCTAAAAATATGTAGGTCTAATTGCAGACAGATTTCTTACAAGGAAAATTGTAGCAATGTTCACTGAAACTGAAAAAAACCCACCCAGGCTCCATGCTAGTACTTGGTCTGAGCTGAAGAGGCTGTTCTTGTTAAGTGGCTCTGAGCTATTTCCTGTGCCATCGCCAGCAGACAGCGCTTAACACGAGAGCTACTCCATGGTTGACGGTGCAGGGGGAGTTGTGTTTTTGTCAATAGTTAAGGCACAAAGGAGTTGGGAAAGAAAAAACTTGTGGTTGAACTGTCCATTGAGTAATGAAAGTTGGTTTGTTTAAACCAAGAAAAAGTGAGGCTCTCTGAAGCCCAGGGATCCTTGGCTTTATTTTTAATCCAGGAACAAGAGAATTGTTTGGAGCTCATGTAGATGGCGAGAGCCTTCTAATTTGTTTCCAAGACTTAGGCTTAGATGGGTATCATCTAAAAGACGTGGGCGTATATGAGAGAGAAATATTGCCTGGAAATATCTGCAGACTCGTGATACTGAAGCTGTTACATAAACTATGCTCTAAAAAATCACACAGCTGCACTATTTCCATATTAAAGCTGTCTAAAAGAAATGCCTGTGTGTTCCCATTCGTAACTGCTTTCAGCTTTATGATTATCTGTACCCCAGATGTTTTTCACAGAGCAACTTTGTTCATTTTTCTCCTCCCTCTATCCAGACCAGGTCAGTAAGTAATGGGGAAGCTATTCCTCTTTTCTCTCCTTGCATCACCTTTCCTTGTTTCCACTTTTCCAGACAAGCTTGTAAGTTATTGTGTATTATGTTCTTAATAACAGGGTGGGCTCTTCCCCATCCACTGCCATTGCAGTACTTTGGTACCAGGTTTGTTGAAAAATCATACGGTTTCACTCCCTGGCTGCTGTAGAGCTGTGTTTAGTATACTTGGTGCTGGGGGAAAGGTGAACTACCTTTATATTTCCCATTTGACAACTGAGCCCATCACTAGCCAGGCATGAGAGGTCAGAGGGCACAAAGGTGTCCCAGAGCCCACGCTGAGGAGGCTGAAAGGAGGGGTTTCCTAGCTCACAGCTGCCGCTGACCAGAAGAGCGGTGTAAGACAGCTATTGCACAAGCAAGAATCTGGACCTTTGTGTTGCATCCCCATCTTTGAAATCGGGGAGGATTTTTTAGCACAAGGCAGCCAGCCTTCTCCTCCTGCCCCCTGAAACAGCCCACTCCAGCACTTCCTCCGGGAGCAGGAAATGTTGCTGTAATCATAAGTGTATATTACGTTAGCATAATATAACTTTTGCTGTATCCTACACAGTCTGCATTCTGGTAAGACTTTTAAGCTAAACAGAAATGATTTTTATAATCATGTTCTCCATGACATAAACATAATTTAATAAAAATATTTTGAGTTCTTAGAGGAAAAGAAACATTTTCAAAAACCAGTGCAACTGTAGAGCACATCTGGTTTCTCTCACACTGTGATCCATACTGACTCACTAGGTAACACTGAACGAAACTCATCACTGTTGAACTATGCTAGACTTATAAAGACAGTTCTGACTTTTCAAAATTGTCGACAGCTTTTGAATTACTATTTGGCCTCATCAACAGGAGCTGGACACTGACTGGACACTTTTAGTTGATAGATCAGATGATAGATCCCAGACTTTTAGGCATTTTAAACTATAACTAGGTGTGCCAATCATCCTGTGCACGCAAAGTCTTACACATAAAAGTCACCAAATTATTATACAGCAATGAAACGGTATCAAATACAAACTCAAATACAATTGTACTTGGCCTGGAGTTCCGGATTGGAAAATGTGGGGAGGGGTAAGTACGTTATCAAACCTGGCTTGGTAAAGATTCTGTGCACTGTCCTTGCAGGTGTGGAGCCACATTTCCTGTAGACAGAAAAGCTGTGTGATGGCTATGAAACCATTGAGAAATGTATAGTGCACTGGATGGTGTTACAGGAGACCTAATGCTCTAATTTCCCTAAGTAACGGTCCTTTGGGAAATTGGTACATAACTTTAGTGATTAATTTCTGCTGTACATGTTCGTGCTGCTGACATTAACATCGTTCTTCTGTGGGAAGGTTATGGCAGTCTCCTGGAGCAAACTGAACCATAGCTATCTGTGACGGGGTTCTTTAAGCAGCATTTCTCCTGCTGTGCTTGATTTATCCATAGTAATTATTGTGCCACCCACAGCAGAGGGGGTGAGTCTCTTAACCCCCAAAGGAGCTGCCTGAGAATGAGAGGAGGAGAGCAGAGGTTGTGCTGTGCTAGACTTGACCAGTCTTTCACACAAGTTGCATTGGACAATGAAGTTAGAAGTTTTGAGAGAGATGAGCTTATGTTGCCCTGTTGTTTCGTGACTGAAGGCATCCAAGATCCCCAAGAATACTTTCACCAAAACTGAGGCTGATGTTCTGTCTCTTGGTAAGAAGAAGAGGAAAAGCAAAGGAATGAAAAACACTTTCTAATTCTTAAATATTTACATGTGTCCTTAAGTTTGCTGTGATTTCTGTGGGACTGTGCTATACTGGTTGAAGCTAAACACTGGAAGTCCTTGCAGGTTTGGTCACTTATTTCAGCCAGGCAACTCTTTTCTGGCCCAAAGGAAGAGATTTTCTTTTAAATTTCTATAGGAAATTATTTAAAAAAATTATTTGACAGGAACATCCTGAAATGCTGCAGCTGACAATAATTTTACTGTACTGTGGTCATATGCTAATAAGAGTTGCCTTGGAAATAATTGTATGTTCCTAGACAGGACAGAAGATGACAACAAAAATACAAATTAGGATAGTAAACATGAAAAAGCAACAAGGCCTTATCTTTGTCCCTGGATAGTGCTCTCTCCTTTTGAATCCATATTAAGTGATGCTGAAGGAAGAGTACACAAAAGTATACACTACAACTGTGCATTTTCTGGGAAGAGATTTAAAGAAATACAATCTCGCTGTTCTGCATCATCAGGTAAAATATACATCCCCTTCAGACTGGGCACAGTTTGCCCCACTGTTTTCCAGCCCTGGGCATTTGTGCCAATGTGAATATATCACATAAGGTGATAAAATGCTGAATGTGATACTTCGTTTAGTTTAGGGTTTAATCACTGTGAGCTAGCTCAAGGCTTGTCCTAATTGAACTGAGTGCTAACCTGCTGTCAGAAGTTACTTTTGAAGTGTCTTAAATAGTAATAGTATAGTATAGGAATGGTTTGTATGGGTATGTGCTTAGATTATAGAAGATTCTTCAGCTGAAAGCAATTATATTGATATTCAATGAAGATGAAAAGGAAAGATACGGATGTATAGATAGTAATGGCAAATGAGTGTTTTTGAGAGTTGACAAATAAGGAATCTGTAATAGTATGTCCTGTAGGACTGAAACCATGGGGATACATTGTACCAGCTTTTTAGAGTGTCCTTCCGACAGAGAAAGACAGTTTGCTTTCAGGATTGTGTTTACAAGCAACTGTAAGAGAGACTGCTAAAAAATTCAATTTTTTTCATCCTGATGGGTTGAACTGCATATTCCACCATATCTTGTATCTAAAGGAAATTTAAGAAATGTAAATTAAAAATCAACTGTTTCGTGCACCCTGCATCCTCTAAGGAAGTCTGAGTGGACTGCTGGTTTGCCAGAGACATTTTTGCCATTGTGGACAAATCAGATTACTGCTTTTGTGCCTCATGTGCAAAAGAAAGATGATATTTCTTCACCTTTTAGATACTTGCAAAGCTAAAGGGACAAATGTTTGTAATTTGCTTTGGGATTCTTGGACTCAAAATTTTCTACTACTTTTCTGGTAAGTACTAGGACTTACTCATATGAATCATGATTTCCCAGACAGGCTTTTTCTTCTATCAAAGACTGTAAGAAAATTTAGGGCTAGGAAAAGGCAGCTTACTGAAAACTGTACTCTATCTTTGACCATCGTACCCCTACTGAAGATTTTAATGTGTTTTACCTTCAGGTTATTAACATCCTGCACCAAGTCAACACTTCAGCCTTAAAGGTTTGTGGAAGAAATAAGCAATACATGAAACCGGATGAAATTAAATTTTACATCTATTCGTTTGGGACCCTGATGAATGATATACGGGGAGAGGTAGAAGATGGTGAATTTCACAGAGAACGCAACTGAGAAGTGCACTATTAATCATGACATCCACCAGACACTATCCCCTGTGGTATACATATTTGTATTTATATTAGGCTTGCCAGCTAACTGCCTGTCACTGTACTATGGGTATTTACAGATCAAGGCTAAAAATGAACTGGGCATCTACCTTTGCAATTTGACTGTAGCAGACCTGCTCTACATATTTTCTTTGCCTTTTTGGCTTCAGTATGTTTTACAGCATGACAATTGGACCTACAATGAGCTACTGTGCAAAATTTGTGGCATCCTCTTGTATGAGAACATCTATATCAGTGTGGGCTTCCTCTGCTGCATCTCCATTGACCGCTATCTCGCAGTAGTGCACCCTTTTCGATTTCAACGGTTTCGGACAATGAAGGCTGCTGCTATTGTGAGCGTTGTTATCTGGATGAAAGAAATAATGACATGCTGCTTTGTCTTTACGCATGGAGAAATCAGCATGGATGCCGAGAGCCACGTGGTGTGCTTCGAGCATTACCCCATCAAAGAATGGGAGCACAATGTCAATTACTACCGCTTCTCTGCTGGCTTCCTTTTCCCTTTCTTTCTGCTGGCCTTTTCTTACTGTGGGATTTTACGAGTTGTCCACAAGAGTCATGGCACTCAAAAGAAGAAGAAAATCCAAATTAAACGACTGGTTTCAAGCACTGTTTTCATTTTTTTAGTTTGCTTTGGACCATACCACATCCTACTTGTGGTTCGCAGCTTGTTGGAGAACAACTGCTCATTTGCTGAGAAAATATTTAATATTTACCATATTTCTCTCCTGTTGACTACTTTTAACTGTGTTGCTGATCCAGTTTTGTACTGTTTTTCCAGTGAAAGCACTTACCAGAACTTTGCCAAGATGCGAGACTCCTGTTTAACATGTTTAGGGTGTCTGAGGACTGAGACAAAGGAATCCTATCCGCTGAATGCTCCAGAAACTCCCAACAGGCCACAGCATGAGCAACCACCAGGGTTATTACAAAGATCACACCATGATACTGAAATGAAGGACTCTTCCACAACTAACATGGGCAGTCTATAGCATTCATCAAAAAGGACGTTAATCTAAAATCTGCAGCTGTGGCCGTGTCTGTGTATCCACCTGATTTACCTGTGTATTACACCAGTGTTGCCTCCCAAAGGCTTATTAGCAATGCAGTACAGTGAGGTCATTTCTGGTGGTGCTTGGACCTTGACAATAGTGAGGAAAGCACATGCTAAGTCAGTTCAGTTACAATCATGTGTCTGCTGTCATTGTGGTACCACTCAAAACCTGTTGTCTTGATGACTGCATTGACTGGAATAAGCTAGTACTCATGGTGTGTGGTTCTGTTGAATTAATCTTTAACTGCTTTCTGTTTGCCCCGTAGCATCTAGAGAAAATAATTCTCTACAAGCTGTCATCACCTGTTGAAAAGACTGGAGACAGAACAAATTAAACGTCTCCATATGTACTTTTAAAAAGAAAAAAAGAAAAAAAATTGCATTTCTGTAACATTCCTGTAACTCTCTGAAATAACTTCTCCTTCAGCCAGTTTCGAGGCCTGCAGAGACTGTGCCAGAACCATCCTCCTAAAATAGCCAATCCAATAACGTGAGATGTTCTGAGAGAACATGCACTAGGAACTTGGCATCTGCTGAGACCTTCAGTCTGTTGATTGACTGTTGAATCTCTGACTGTTGAACCTCATCATAAGGCTCCTATTGACTTCCAGAGGCGTGAGATCTCTTGGCTCCGGTGGGGATAAATAATTCAGTCTGTTGAGTTGGTGAAGAACAGGAGGTTGGTAGTACGTGAGATGCTTTGAACCCGTGCACTTCTCTGAGCCACTGTGTTCAAAGGCAAATTTAGTCACGTCTAAATTCTGCTAAACCTTGCGGAGGTTTGGATTGTGTCCTTTGCAATTTGTGCGTCTTGTGCAGCATAGACCATGCAATAATGCATTTGTCAGGGAAACTGTTAAATGCATTCTGTTTAAACGCTGTTTTCTCCCACAGATACTATAGCTTAGGGTTTGGCCATTATTCAGTAAATACAGTTTCAGAAATATGATGTATGAATGATCTATGTTTCCTGGTTTAAACAGAAAACAAAATGCAGGAATAAGTGGAGATAATGGCAGTTAAAAGATGGGGGAGTTGTGCTCTATAGTATTGTTTCTATCACTGTCTCCTCTCTAGGTTGTTTTTTTTTTTTCTGTATTATACTAATGGATCCTATGTGATGATTCTTTGTGATCTGCTCATCATACCTTCTTGTATCTGTAACTGTTACACCATGAATATTGCCTTGTCCTTTCACTTCTCCGGTTTCAAACCTTTCTTGAAACACCTCTCTCTCTGCAACCTGAAGCCAGTAACTTCCAGCAGCATATAATCAGTTTTGTTTCTTTTTTTTTTTAAATGTCAAAAGATTCTCTGACAGACGGTCTACTTCTGGTATCTGAAGTATGTTGTTGTAACACAGCCTTGCTTGTCATCAGTTTCTAAAAGGCAATATATTCTAACAGTTTTCTGGAAACCACCTTGAGACTGCAATATTAGAAATAATTAGAGGATGTGTCTAATAAATAACATTTTTATTATTTTATTCCTATATTTGTTCACTCTGTGTTTGAAATAACTATCTTATGGCTTTGGCCCACAGTTTCTATTTGTGAGACTACAGATCCTCTCCCTCCTCTTGCAGAAAGAATTCATGTCCCCACTCCCAGGAGGGGATTAGGTTTGCTTAGGTTAACATTTGGTTTGTTTAATTATTTTACATTTACTCTTTATACTTAGACCACTCACCAAGCTGGATTAATTACCTTATACATGCATTTTTTCTTCTGACAATTAGTGCTGTTTAGCTTTACTTTCTCCTAATCTTTCCTCTAATCTCCTGTCTGTATCAAGAGGGTCGTAAGGCAGGGACTCCTGACTGCCAGAATGCCGTGCTTGTATGTTGTTACGCACTGAGCCAACTACTTGGACTCCCATGACCTGGCAGGCTGTAAGACACACACGTGGTTTGTTCTGGGGTGAAGTATTTGTTGTCCTGTTTATGCTTTACTTCTTTACAGTTCCCCACATTGTTTAAATTAAGACAGCTGGAATGCAGAGCATGCCATATTACATCAAATTGTCATCTGAGGGATTAAGGTTTATTTGAGTTGGTACTTTGATGTGGTCAGCTTTTGGTCAGCTGCTGCAGTTTAAAATCAGATGGAAACTTGTGTAACTGAGTCCAGCATTCTGCTACAGTTCTCGACATTTAACCTGCTAGAGAAGTTTGGGGGTTTTTTTCTTTTTTTCTTTTTTCTTTTTTTCCTTTTTTTTTTTTAATCCCCCTGAAGTCAATATTTCATCAATTCTTTCTATATTGTAACTGCTAGGCTTAGGCTGCAGAACCGTAACCAATATGGGAGGAAGGTAACTCTCCCTCAGAGCTTTTCTTTCTGTCTCAGCCAGAGGATAGTCAATCAAGAGTCCTACTATGGTTGCTAAAGATACGCTACACATTGCTGTCGGATTAAATACAGTGCTTGGGACTGCAAAGGAGAAGGGATTTAAAAACCCACAGTACAGAAAAAGACAAGTAAACTATTACATTTCATATTTCTTAATGAAATCTGACTCTTAAAACTTGTATTTTGGGGAAAAAAGAGCAAAAGCTTACTAAATGAAGTTTTTTTGACAAAAGTTAGTGTTTGGAAAGAATAATATACATTTCATCTGTTACTGTAATATGCCAGTAAGCTACTGAGCACGTAGCACACAGAGAGAAATCAGCTGCCTCTTTTCCCAAACAGACATTTTTAAATGATGCCAGTTTCAGTTTGTGGGTTCTGTGCAGCAGTGAACATATGCCATCCTGCAGGGTTACTGGCTTTGGCAAAAAGCTCAAGCATTCATATGAAATATTTTACTTAATAGTTACAGTTTGGAGAGTTTGGAGACTTCTAACGGAGCTATTTTCTAATTGTGAAACTTCAAAGATAGTTTCACTGCAACATCCTTCAAGAAGGCTTTAAATAAAATGAATCTAAAAAAATGACTGATCCATAAAATAAACATTGGGAGCTTTGGTGAGTCTGAATGTCTAGCAGCAAGTCTGGCATTAAGATTTCTTTCTCTCACATGTGTTCAACTGCTTTAAGTCTTTAAAGACTGCATATCCTCAAGGACTTCAGAAGATTAATGTTCAAAGTATGCTGGTGTTTGTGGTATGAACTGATTTTTTTTCAATCTCAAGAAGTTATGTGTTTGTCTTACATAAAAGAAGGAAAATAAAACTCACCTGCCAGAAAGAAAAGTAGATACAAGGTGTGGCTGGCTGCTGGAAGTCCACTGTCCTTTGGAAAAAAAGCAGTGGCTAAACAGAGCTGCCATTCTCATCCTGTTAAAGCACAATGGTTTGATGCTTGCCTTTTGTACCACTATAACCATTTTATGACAGCTAAAGCATCAGTGCCTGAGAGAGGCAGTGTCAAATATACCCTGTCCTCTCTGCTGCAAGGGCTGACAACGAGCAGAACTTCAGACCTGACACTCTTCTGGAGTTAAAAGTAAAATCACAGCTTTAAATGACTAAAGTCAGGTACGATTCAGAACCGTTTGTCATGTACTGGTTCAGCATTAGTAGGCGTTTGAGACATCATTTAATTTTGCTTCACTTAGTCTTGTCAGGAGTTGAATTTCTGTAACTGGAATTCAACAAAATGTTCATTTACATAATTTTATTTCACACTGAATGCAAGTGGTTTTTAATTTCTAAGCACTAATTTTTAATCACTATTTATGTATTTAATTCATTTATTCTTAACAACAGGATACCCTGAAATGTCTACAACCTTTCTGTATTACCCAGAAAGGGACAAAATATATAAATGGTAAACTACTAATACAGAGGCGGCAAACAGTATAGCCTATCCTTTACACAGAAGGTCTGCAATGCTGCCCTTATTTTCACTAGCTCAGTTAAAGCTCTCCCCTTACCTCCTCACACTTCCACAACCTCTCCACCACCACAGAAAGACAGCACTAAAGGGGCTACAGGAGGTGTGCAGAGGGGCTGTATTCAACAGCTTTCACTACTGTAATATTTACTTGGGTTTTTTTGTTTTGAATGTCCCCTCTCCACCACAGCAGCTTTCCCCACCACAAGGTATTTTTAAATCCAAGTTGCTACAAGAGTTACTTCCTGTTGCCGTTATGAGGTTAGTAAAACAGGAACAGCAATGCAATAATATATCATTTTAATGACAAGCTTTCTTTGTACAAACCAGATCACCTCTTACTATATAGTATCATTTAATATCCATTATCCATTATAAAATTACAGAAAAGAAAGGTAGACCAAATCATCATGATGGTATCCCCTTCTCACTTCACAGAGATGTTGTAAGGGTAACAATGAAAGGTTGTGTGTGGCCAAGACACCAGAGATGAAAAGCCGTCTTTTTCTGATCTTTTATACCTTGTGAGAGCCTAGGGAGTAAGGAAATAACACAGGAGCAAGTCTTGATGTAGAAATCACTGGGGGCAGTCACTGCTGCACTTCTTGCAGCAGCTTTTCAATCATAAGCGAATGGGTGTTGTAGAAGGGCAGCCCGTCCACTTCCATTTCTAGACTGGCAGTTTTTCCACTGCGGATCCCGTGCCGCACAAGTGTTTTCAGAAGCTTTTCTTCCTTAAAAAACAAAGAAAGAATGTAATTAAAATCCTAAATCAGACAAAAGCATTCATCAAGATCTTTATTTTAAACGCAGGAGAGGCACTGACCACATCCTCCATATTAACTTTGGATAGCAATTTGCTAACACCATTTTTAAATTGTCCCAAAGAATACATGTAGTATCTGGAATTTAGGGACTGACAAAAGCCTTGTATTCTTGACTACTATTTAATTATTGAATGATGTTACCATTCTCCATGCTCTCTCAAACAAGACAGTGACAATTCAGAAGCATAAATCCCTTCTGCCTGGTTTCAAGTTCCCATATTGCACAAAACAGAACCAGAGGAACCTCCACCCAAAGTATGTCAAAAAACTACCTGTCATTTCCCCAGCAGAGCAGCTGGCTGCAAGTGCATTTTTAAAGAAAAAGAACAGAAGGGAAAGAGCATGGATCAGGAAAAAAGGTTACAGAGAGTACCTGAACGGGCTGCACAATCACCTTCCTGCATCCTCTATGATCTCTGCGTGCCTTTTGCTCTCTATCCTCTTTTCCTATTGATTTTATGAGAATTCTGGCCACTTAGAAAAGGGATGGGGAAAAAAGAAAACCCTGAAGTTGCGCTTCCTTGTGATCCTCTGAAATAGCATACACTTTTCTTTGTTTAGAACTGCAAATTGATTTCATGTTTATAACAGTTATTTTCTTGCTTACCAGTAATGTAAGCAGATAACAAAGCCTGTTCCAAGTTGAGCTGTTAAAGCACGCAGAGAGAACAAAATCCTTGGTTACAAGCTATGGGCCAGTTAGCACTGTGAGAGGAAAAGATGGGATAAAAATCAGCTCCGAAAATCCCCCTAGTTCTATGCACAGGGAAATTAGAAGACCTGGTTTCAAATGGATGTATGTCTAGCATAAACTGCTTTGCTTTTCATTTGACATGAAACGTACACAGTAAAACTCTTTCTACTGTCTTAGTATTTGCTATAAAAATGATTTATTTCTCTAACTCTGTTAATAAAAATTTAAGAAAAATGAGAAGCTTAGTCACGTCTCAGCTTACCCCTGCCCCAGTCCCGTGGTAATTTCCATAAGACCTTGAAGTAGTCACACACTTACCGTTTTTTCCCTTTCTTTGCTGGAAATGCCTTTTCTGGTCTTTGGTCTACTGTTCCGTTTCCATTTTTGTGAGACCCTGCTTTGATGGAAATTGCTACTGAAACAGCCCTGCCAGTGTCCTTGACAAACAGTTTTATAGGCTGAAATACTTCTCTCATTTGATTTTGCTACACAATAACCTCTAGCAAACTCCTCTATCTCCTGGCCACAAATTTATGATGGAAAAATTATAAAGTTAAAATGTCTAATGTTCTCTTATTAAATGTTAAGAGTTTTTTCTAGGAAGCCTTCTAAGCCATAAAGAATACAATAGCTTTAGATTTGAATTTAGACACAATATGGTTATATTTTACATAATATTGTACATGGCCAAAATATAAACATTTCTGAAAGAATTAAGGCATACCTTGCATGGTCAATCAGCAGAGAATTTAGTACAATTTGGTAACTTGCTTTCTGAATGTACTTTACAAAGATTTGTCTTACTTTTCCTGGTAATGCATTCTAGTTCTTAGCTGCAACAAAGTTAAATGAGGCACTGGTTTTCTATTAAAGAAAAAATATGCATAGTTACATGGTGTCAGTCTTGACATCACATAACAATACAGCAATGATACAGCTATTTAAGGAAATTATCTGGATACATCAGTAGCATAAAAAGTGCTACTTTGTCATTTATAAAATTATAAATATACATCAGCTTATATTTGATGAATGATCACATATATGAATATATGAATGCAAAGTTAAGCACCTGGTCTTTCTACATGAGAGAGGTTTTTCTTAGCACCAAGTATCTGTATGCAAAGTAGCAAATTAGATCTCTCATGTCACAGAAGACACACCTGACTTGGATAAGCAAAATGTCATTTCTTATTTGAATTGTTTTTCCTACATATTTACATGTTAGTGCTCTCTGATCTGATTACATGGGGGAAAAAAAGGCTTGCTTGCTTAATACTATATAACTATGCCTCATAAACTGTATGCTACTGTTTCTATTTGTAAGGAACATACACAATGTACAGTACCCTTCCTCAGCTGTGAAGTGCTGCAATTTGCTCACAGTTCTCTATTTAGTAAATAATTATGTTGGGAGTGGGGTAACCAAAAAAACATATCAAATTAATAGAAAAAGAACTTGTTAATTTGCACTTTATTCAAGGAAAAAACTCCCTTATGAATGACATAGCTAATAAAGAATACTAAAACGTATGTTGCATCTCTAAATATTGCTCATTTATAAATTCATATTCTTACAGGTCATAATTTCAAAATAAATACTATATAGTAAATTTCTTACCATTAATAAAGAGTACAGTAAAAGAACAACTGCCTGATGTATTAACCTGGTTGTGAGATGCAAGGAAATGCAGAGCAGACTGCAGGATGCTCAGCATTAGCTATGTTTGCATATGTATGAATTAATATATTTCCCTACAGTCACTTTGGTATAAAAGTACCACGAACATCTGAAAATTCAGACCAATATTGTATTAACCAACATAATTATGATTCAACTCCACAAGTGAAAGGTAAGTAAAGGTTGTTTAGATCAAACTGTTTCTTGCTCGTCAAGTTCTCAAGAAGGAACAAATGCTTTGCAGTATCTCTTATTAAAATATAGGTAAAGACTAATCCACACACCTAGAACAATCTTGGGGTTCTCTTCAGTGGGAACGGAGAGCTCCACAGCTCTGGGGTTTGTTGCAGTGCAATCCTGGCACTGCTTGAACACAGGGCTGCAGAGAAATAACCTTTGTGTTTCAGGGGAAGTCTTCATTTAGTAATTATGATCTATGGTTTTCATGGAAGAAATGCCATTTTTGGAAGAAAAATAAAACACATCACAAAAAAGCTGTTTGGTGCTTAGGCACTCCTTCAAACGTCTTCTTTCCAACTGCAAACAAATATAAACACTGAGGTGCGTATGTATGCGTGGTGGTGCTCTTTATCTTACTAGGGTAATTATTAAAGCATTAAAATAAACTGGATTGGGCAGAAAGTAGCCATATAAACATAAATGGTCTGAATTTTTTTTATACTAATGGAATATGTGAACACTAATGTGTTCCATCTTCCGCACTGTTTACTGCTGCATGATTTATAATTAAAGATATCATATTCTCTTGTCAGGCACTTTGTCATTTTCTCTCCTCCACAAAACTGTTTCCATTAATTTTATCTCATTATATTTTAGTGTTGCACTTTCAATAGCCCATTATTGGATCATTATCAATATTCCCAGCTGTATAGCTTAGTAAAACAAAACCAAGAAGGATTTCCTGTACACAATACCACATTTAATTACAATATCTCATTACCAGGAATTATGATCATAGTAGTTTTTAGGATATGTTAATTTTAAGGGGAAAAAAAAGTAGATTTAACTGGAAAAAAAATCGAAAAGTGAAAAGTAATTATTTTTGGAAAAGATTGCACTGAAAGGTGCCATATGCTTTGTTAAGTCAAAGGATAGTGCATATATGGCTATGCTAAACATTGGGATCAGTTTTATGACCTTTAGATGAAAAATCAAAATAGCAAGAATTAAAGTAAGACCTACTCTAAAATACTTCAGAGGTACTTTGTTGGAGTTTCACACAGAATATATTGTCATCTCAGGAGAAATACTTCACTGTTGTGGGCAATATCTATGGTAGATGGATTACTTTTGCTTATCATTCTTGGAGGTCACAAACTTACTGGTTTTGTCCAAGTCTCGTAGAGGTATCTGCCAATAAAACTGATTTGAAGTTCCTACTTTATTACAAATATGGTGGAACAAACCTTACTTGATCATTGAGTATATTTTAATTTTTTTTTTACACTCTGCCAAGTTAAAAATAGAGCCACGTGCTTAGCCGGATGAGCACAGATCACAGTTATTTCTCTCCCCTCTCAGTTATTTTACTCTTTCTCAGTCTGAAACCTTTGCATTCCCAGAATATCACGCCGTTCAGAGCTGCATTAGTCAACACACATTTGAAAGTATACATCTGCAAGTCTTTCTCCAACTTTCATTTAGAAACATTCAAAACTAATTATAGAAAGGTTCTAACGTAACTAGAAAAGGGGGAAAGATGAGAAATATGGAGTGGCTTCTGGATTAGGACTGTGACTTTTGATTTTGGAAGAGAGACATCTAAACGATACAACAGAGATGTATAAAATCATCAACGATGCTAAGGAAGTGAACAGGGAATTTTAATCACTGTATCGCAATACAAGGATTTCTTGCACTGCCCATAAAATTGTAGCACTGTCTTGTGCTTGAAGTCGCAGTACATGAATACATTCATTTTTGAGGATTTTTACATTCAATCTGTCTTGAATCCTTCGCGGAATATTCTAAGTACAGTGTGGCTGCTTGTTCACCAGGGATTACCAAAAGTCATCAAAAGACCATGTGAAAGTAAGCTATTGAACTGGACTGGGCAGGAGTTAGTGGCTGGTAGCCGATTCCATCTACATTCCATGAGCACGTCACAACTCCCCGGCCCTACAGAAATTACCTTGGTAACCGATGGAAGCGCCGATAGCCAGGCCATCTTCTTCGATAACTGTGGAAACCCAACAGCTTTCCTCAGATAGCGGTTGTGTATTTCACAAGTGCTGAGAATATACAGAGCGCAAGCAATGGCATAGCCTCCCCAGTTAGAGACCCCTGCAAAAGAATGTCACCATGAAACCAAACTGTAAAAAAAAAAAAAAAAAAAAAGATAATTATTGCAAAGATACCTGCATAACTTATTAGGCACGTACAACTGAGTCTCATGTAGTGATGGTGAAATGGAATGTAGATATGAATTACATATTGATATGAATTTGGAACATTTATTTCAGAAATGCACAATTGCTTAACATATTAAAATGTTTTCAGTAGTGTTTCAGATTGAGTTTCCATCTAGCTCAGTTTGTGGTTTGTCTTTCCAACAAAGCAAAAACTCAGATGGGCACAGTCTATGACACAATTCCACTTGGCCTAATGTGAAGTCCATGAACGGTGAGGAGCTGTGTTACGGCCCCATCTTTTGTGTTTAACCACACAGGGGTAGAAGATTTTGATAAACTGTCCTAAACCAGGGAAATTTTCACTGGTGTTAGATTTTATAACAGAATGCCGTACCCATTGCAGAGAATCCCTTTTTCGTCATAAATGGTGACTGATTAAAGGGTTCAGCTATTTTATAAGATATGAAGCCATGGTGAAACTAATTGTCTGTGTCTTGATGATGTGTCCTTGGTGTAAGTGTCATATACAAAAAGACATTCTAATGTAGTTAATATCCATAGATTTTCTGTACACTGTTACCAAATCAGTCCACCGTCTTGTTTTACAGCTTCTTTGGCAAGGTGATCGTTAGATTTGAAACTTGCTGTGAGAAGTTACCTCTGCTGCCTGATACCTTTTCCAGAGAAGTAGAATAGAAAAATTTTCAAAAAAGTGTGCAAGTTGTTCTAGTGCATGTAGTTTTCCACACTTAAACATATCCAAACCTCTGCCTCGCTTCCCTTTGCAGGATCTGGATGTAACAGTTCCTTTCGAAGTAAAAATCACCACAATTGCCAAAACAGCCACCATAGATACTATATATAGCTGTAAGAAGCAGATGTAATTATCACCACACTTTCATATGTCCCCAAAAATTGCTGGTTTAGTATCAAGAGTGTCAGATACCTAGGTTAGAAACCTAGAAACCTGAGCTTAAGTACAGTATGGACCATTCAGTTCATAAATAGGTCCTTGCCGAACATCTCTCTTCGTGAATTTTATTTCATGCTGGCTGAGACGTTAGGGTGAAGGAGAATTTTAACTATAGCATTCAACTTCTGTTGTACATTCAGAACGTACATCTGTCCTTGAGTGGCTGTCGAAAGGACTTATCATTTCTTCATGTAAGAGCAATATGACTGATGATCCTGACAAGGTCACACCCACAGAAGCTCATTAATTATACTGAAAATTCATACGTGCATAGACATTTTAATTCCCCCACAGATCACTTCTGCAGTCTTCCTTGTTATTTTATTTAAGGTGTGATTTTAAAGAATATTCAAGATTTGCCCAACTATTTCCAATTAAATGCACTTTCTTCACAGAGCATCCTCAATTTTCAGTGGTTCCTGCTGGAACCGTAGTCGCTTAATTATTCAGAAAATGGACATAATACAGAGACAGATTTGCTTGCTAATGATGACTTGGTCATTCAAAGAAAGGGCCAATACAAATTAGTTGGAAAGACAGATGTTTTCTTGTCAGTTCTGTTTCCAAACATCAGCATCCCATCCCCCCAAAAAAACCCTTACCAGCTACAAGAGTAAAATCAGCTTCAACATCACAAGCTATAACATCTCCATTTTTTATGTGCTTCTTTACAGCATCTTTTACTTTGCCCATTCCTAATTCATTTCCTCCATCTCCAACACCTTTATTAAAAGAGAAAAAGACCAAATGAGTATGAACCCAGCATATAACTAGCAACCCATTCAGAAAGCATCCAGTGTCTTCCCCAGAGTCTCTGTGACAGTTCATAGCTCCATACATGAGGATTTATCCTTTTTAATCAAAAGTGTCTAAAAACGGAGGACTATGAATGAAATAGCTGAAAGCATCACGTGTCACATGCTAACTGGTAAGTGTATATATGCGATGTTTGTGTACTGGTGCACGCAAAAGAAATTAAAATCATCAAGTGCTCATGAACTGCAGACAGAATTAAGATAGTAAACTTTGCTTATGGAAGGCCTTAAACGAGTGTTCCACATAATGCATTATCATAAGTACATTAGCACCACTAGAGAAAGAAGATAGGAAATAAATCCAAAATAAACCTGAGAAATTAACCTACGATTCTATAATAAAGCAAGCATAGAAAACTTTTGCTTGTTACAAGCTTTAAATAAAAAAAAAAAGACTAAAACTAGCAATTATTGCAGAAAGATAAGCAAAAATATACGTAAGGGCTTTGACAGAAGTAGGACTTACTGCACAGGCAATCTGTTTTACACAAATCACTATCATGGTGCCACAGTGTGCAAAGAGCCCAACCCTGTGTACTATTACTGTTATTTTTTATAGTAATTTATCCAAAAAATAGCTAGTCTTTTTTTTTTTTTTTTAAGTGTTCTTATATTCAGGGTGTGGGGGCCTTGATTTTTGTTGGTCAAGTAGAAATACTATGTATTTGTCTCGGTGATTTCAGTAAAATCAATAGGACTGATGTAATTTCTGGGCAACCCTCTGTTTGGGACATAAAATTGTTACATGTCATCCAGAGATCTGGAGATGAGGACAACACATAAACTAGCAGCTTACATGAAAGCTGGATAGTATCTCTAGTCTCTTACCAATGTATTAAAAAAAAACACCATGCAAAAAAAATCCATCTATTTAAATGGAAATTAACATTTCTCTTTCACCTGTTAGTCTAAATGGCATCTTCTCAAGTTTGAAGGTTTTATAGAAAAATCCTAGTTAATGTCTGGGAAACGGAACAGTGAAGAGCTCCAAGTCCTCACTGCAATGTATCGTATTTGAATTTGAAATGTGACCATGCTCTAATGCATAGCATGTGTTACAGTAGAGAAATTACAGTATTTATAATTTACACTTCAAGCCCTGAAAACTGATAAATTTAACACTTTTAGTAATTGCATAAATATCTCACAAAAGTCTGTAGCAAATTTCTTCTTTAAGTGAAATTGAAAGTTATTTCTCACCAGCAATCTTTTATTTAACTCCTTAAGTCTATGCAGTCAAGGGGAGCGTAACTGAGTAACACATAACTTACATAAAAGGATTTGCCGTGGAACAGCTAATCTTTTCCCTTATCATCTGCTTTAATAATCTGTTCACATTTATTTTGGTGTTGGGATTTAATGGTGCTTTCTAAAATCTATTTGTTGGTAGTACTTTTCAAATAGGCAATGACATAGTCATGGTGTCTCTATCATCATATACAAATATGGTAGTTACTACTGTTTTGTAAGAATCCACACAATGTTTTGATTTTTTCTTACATTCAAAATCCAAAATTTTGCTCTTAATATTCTTTAAAGAGGCTAAAATGGACTCTTGTCCTTTCAGATCATCAACAGTTTCTTTAACTGAAAGACACTCATCTGTTGCTCAGGGTTTTTTTGTATCAGCCTTGCTTTGCTTTTTCTTGTCTTTGTGGACGTCCTGTCACCAGGATGGTTATGCAGGTAGTAGATCTACTGCTGTGGATGGATCCCATTAGCATTACATTGGGAGGAAAAGAACACCACACCAAAAATTTTCCTGTATCATCTGTTTTCTTCTTCCTTTACATGTCGGCAGGGGACTACATTTTACTGTTGATTTCCAGAGTGAGATTCACCTGACAAAACGCAGCCACCTACACATGAGCTAGACTTCTTTTAAAGTCAGCAGAGAGAAACAGACCCTTCAAACATTCAGTTCATCTCACCCCCAGGCAGACATCTCAAATACAGATGTCCGAAAATAAACAAGATGAATCCTCTTCTCCTAAAGGCCTGAGTGCTTTCCAGGCAGAGGAAAAATAGTTCTGGCAGATCTTTCACACAAGTTTTCACTGACTATATTGGCTTCTGAAACTACATTCATGAAGAATGCAGGAAACATCAGTCTTCTGTGCTAAAAATCATTTGTATGAACAGGAAACAAGTGTGACCACATTTTTTCATGCAGTACTTCGGAAAGCTTTTCATTAGCTCCTATATAAATAGCATATAGCTTTGTCAGTTGTATGACAGCTAAAAAAATAGCATGTGGTTTCAGTAACATCTCTTAATCTTTTATTTCAGTCTTTTGTGGAAAATGAGTCCTTCCAACCTCAGTCTTTCAGGTCTTCTTATTTTGTATATTCCTGAAGGTTGCTGCTTACTCCGTGACTTTTTATGATACCGGTACCCATACAATCGTAGGCACTGTTCATGATTTGTCTGTGATCAGACCCCTAGATCAGAATTTTTTTTAAACACATATCTTGTTTAAAATGCAAAACTTGGCAGCAACTAATCAGCATGTAACAAATGCTCTAATATTTCCCCTCGCCACCTACTAACACAGTACTTCTTGCCACTGAGCATACTATATAAAGACTTCTGTAAGGCTGAAAACTTGATCTTTCTAGTATCCTTTTCTAGTCTATAAAGTTATCTGAGTACTCTGCCTTAATGGGTGCTGTACAATATTTCCATTTGATTTTGAAACTAGACATATGCCTCCAAATTCCTACTGACCATGAAGGAAGTCAAAGATAGCCCCACCAGAAAAATTTATCATCATCGGTAGCAATACATTATCATCAGTAATGAGAGACAAGATGCAAAAGCCACAGCCCAGATTTGTGCCTTGTTAAGCTAGGCTTTGCAGAAATACATTGAAAAAGCCAACAGCCATCCCAAGAAATTATAATCAAATTAAAAAACAGACAAAAAAAGTTAGCATGATAAGCAAAACAAGAAATGTTAGCTAGGTAACAGATGTGAGAAACAATTACACTGTTTTTCTATAGATACACAATTAGTTCTCCAGCATAGAATATCCATGTACACAAATTCCACAGGAGATCACAGCAGATGATACCTTCATTATCTTTTGAAGCCTATGACTTGTGAAATCATGCAGACATCTCTTTAGAGAAAATTCACAGCAACGGGACACAGTGAATCTGGAATAACTGCTTCTTTTCTTCATATTCACAAGCCTGTGGTATTTTTAATTAATGACATTTCATGGTATATTGGAATATTCAGAGAAGGTTTAAGACAAACTAAATTCTGCTGAGCAGATTCAAATTCCCACCGTGCAGAACACTTCAAACTCCGCCAAATCATTAATATACTTTGAGCTGCTCTGGGGAGATATTTTAAGAGATTAGGGTATTTTTATTAAAGGAATCAGGATGTGATGTAACGTAAGTAGCTGGAGAGACCAAGTCCTTGCATCAACAGTCTAAAAGCAGGGACAAAATAATTGAAATTAACTGCACCAGATAAAGCCATGAGGCATTTTGCTAAAGATCTTTATGAAAGAGAGCTTTTTCTATCCTTATTCAGTCAATCTTTGGCTTCTCTGCTGAGATTGCCAACAGAGTGCCATCTAGAGTGCTTCTTTTTGAATGTTGGAAGTTAGTCCCTAGGAATAGGAAAAATTTGCATTAAATCTAAGGTAAATATATTGCAAGTTTTAAGATAATGTATATAAAAAAATAAACCACCAGTGAACTCCTCTGCTATACAGCTTGTAAATGATTCCAATACAGTGAAATCAGACTATGCATTATATCTGCAGGAGCTTTCTAAATTCTGTGGAAACATTTGAAAAACAACATCATTACTGAGAAGTCAAAGTTCCAGTGCTTTTGGTAATACTTAGGAGTGAGTCCACAGCACTACAAGAAGAAATAAAGGCCAGATCAGCAGACATGTTCTGATGTGACTGAAATCAGCCTGGCAGGGACACTTATTTCTAATTTTGTGACACTTTTTTCTGATTTTGTTTCTAATATTTATATAGATTATATACCTCCTAACTCCATTTTGGGCCACACAGTGTAGCATGAAGCATTTGATTGCACAAGAATGTTGTACAACACTTACTTTATACACATCTGGGAATCCTTGATCTATGGCATATTCTTTCAAAACCACATACAAGACAGTTTTCAGGAAAAGAAGGACTATTGACAAAAGAAGAGAGCACCGTGTTGACAACAGCAGTCTTATTAGACGTATTAGTCAATGCTAATGTAGTTTTGGCAGGAAGGACAATGTGCCCCTTTAAAGATTATTATAATGCATATGTATATTTTGTTAGAGAAGGCACTATTATACTAGATGCAAATATGCAATCTCTGCTCAAGAGAATGTACTGCTAAAAGGTAATACAAACTGAGACTCTATCCAGACTGCTGTTTTAACACAGGTGTAACAATCATAAAAATAACTATAACATTTTAATATGTAATGTTTCCATTCAGTAGTCATTTGCTTTCTATGCTGCCTTTCACACACAAAATACAGAATAAAGTCAGCGTCAAAAACTACACTTTGAAAAGCATATGTACGCACACTGATGTATAGCTAATACACACATCCAGGCTTGTGTTTTTGTCCTTAAACAACTTTGAAATAAACTCTTTCATTTTTTTTGGTTGTGAGAACCCTTCAACAGAAACCTCTAATTTTTCTCCAGCAACGGCCTCTAAATTCGACCATGACAGACAGCTGTAGCCCGCAAGCCGTTATTCAGCACCTGCCTCTGCTCCCCTTCACTTCCAGTAAGAGTTCCTGTTTTGTGCTTCTCTTGCTTCTGCGAATATAACACAAAGTCACACATACCTGTTGTTGTGACTCCTGGAATGGTTTGTGCAGCTAAAAATAGTTCATCTATGGGATCCACGAGATGTTTAATGTTAACTTTCCTGGCATTGTAATAATTGCCATCAGCAGCCATCCCAGCACGCTCTATTGCTATCAGGTGATCAAATCTGGTTAGGGACGAGTGAAAAAACAGAGAGGAGTCAAAGCTGTGATTCTCACATAACAAGCTCTTCTGTTGGCTGCTTTTCCTGTTGTGCTTGGTTCTACTTTTTGACCATTTGGGATTCAAGGTGAAACTTGGAAACTGTTTTGTTATTGCTGAATGTAGTTCTCTACAGTTTATTTTCAAAGGTTAGTCTAGTTTCTTTATAGCTTTAGTGCTGTTCCCTCAGACCACATTTGCCACCAAGAAATGGAGAAGTTCCTGAAATCCTTCTAACCAGCAGTCCTTTGGGTCAGCCATAAGGCCTTGCTCTGTTTCATGTTTAAATACATAATATCCTGTAAGGCATTAGCTTCTACAAGTGTTTTTAAAGAAAACAGAAAAGTGGCAATTAATGATCATCTAAATCCTTGTCAGTGTAAATATAGTCCCTGCTTAAAGTACATTGCTTGGCAAATGTTCATTTGTTTCTAGTCAGGGAGTTTTTTGGTTTGGGTCTTTAGATTTGGGGGATTTTTCTTTAAGTCTATGGCTAGTTTGCTAGTTATGAAAGTAGACAGATGTACTGCAGATGTCCTATTTTTGAGGCAGAGTGTTAGTACTCAGTTCTGCCTCTGTATGTTAGAATTAAGTTATTTTGCTTCTGTTTCTCCAATTTTATTGTCAAGAGGTTACTAATTCTGCTGAGCTACTTAGCGCTTTTGTGGGTGGGCATCTACAGTGACTCCAGAGACCTTAAGCGGGTTAGTTGTCTACTTTAAAGAAACACTTACTTTAGCTTTTTGGGACTGTGGGATCAACTGAAATAGAAACTGGCTGTAATTATGCATAGCTATAAAACACATTTTTAAAACAATACCTAAAAAATGAAGACAGTGTCATGCATACTACTACAGCATATAATTACAGCATACACTAACCTGTGGAAAGAAATAGGAATTGAATAAGCTGATGAAGCAAATACCAGGGTGAAAGATCTTTTTATTAAAGAGAACAAACTGAAGGCAGCTACATAAAAATGCTTTTCAAGGAAACAGCAATAAAAATGAGCAATGTATGCCTACTTAAAGGAAATGTAAGTTGCCTACTAAGGGATGAAATGTGTGTACAGCTACTTAGCAAATTCTCCAGTGCATTAACCCTAATCACAGGCTTTGTATAAAGCTGAATTTTTGCCCAACGTCGTATACTCAACAATGCATACACAAATAGTTCAAATCAATATTGAGAAGTGCATGCATACAGCTATAATTTTGGCTTTGGCTGCCTAAAGACAATAGGATAATCACTTTCATACTATTGCAAAAACATTAAATTTATTACATCAGATCAGATTCCACAGGGGTCAGACTTGAGGCAAAGCTCTAGAAAGTGAATGCACTCCACAACTCTTTTTTTCCTAGCTCTTTCACTGACTGTGACATAATACTTCCCCTTTCTAATTTTTTCACTGATTTAAAAAGCTCCTAAAATAATATAATTTGTGTGTGTGTATATATATCTATACAGTAGAAATTTTTCAAAGGAAAAGAGCTATTGATATATGAAGTATCATTTCTTTTTTTTGTACTCCAGAAATGCATAATTACAGAATAACATGGAATTCTGTACTCTGTGTGCTCCAATACCAATGTCTGGCTTCAAAGTTTTCCAAGTCTTAAGGATTTACGTGTAACCATTACACCTTCTTAGATTATGGTCATTATTTTTATTATTATAACTTTATACAGTAGAGGTATGATCCATTTCAAAAACTGAATACACATACCTAGGTCTTTCGGGATTCCCATTCTCACACAAAAACATTAAAGCTGAATCAGCACTTTCCCTTTGATAACTCAATAGAGGGACAGGTCTTTTCAGGATTCCTACAGGAAAACAAAATACAATTCAGATACTACGTACCTTTTTTTTTTTGGTCTGTGTTTGAGTAACTTTAAAAAAAAAAAAGCCAGCAGAACAGTTAAACAGTAAGGACACAATGTCTTTACACAGTTCCTGATAAGCTTCCTGCATCCTTACTTTTAATTAAACTCGTTTGGATGTTAGTGCTAGTAAATGGGACCTTGAGATAGAAAATAGGTCTACAAGAATAAGAACAGACATCCAAAATTCATCACAAACAGCTAATCCAGAATCGTAACCCAGGCACGTAAGCATTAACTTGATGCCAGCTAGGTTTAACAAAATGTCATTGCAGCAACACTGATCACAGCTTAGAGGATGAACTCCAGTTTGTTCTCTGGGAGAAAGAATCCTGTGCTAAGTGACAGTGAAATTAACTGAAGCAAACCTTGGCTCAAATTGGCAAGACAAAAACTGAAAAAACATGTTTCTTACCTAGTTGAACAGCCTCTTCAATAATCTTTTTATTCAGACTCATGGCTCTCTGATCGGTTACTATGGCAACCTCCTTCTCCAAGGCCTGCAGTATAGCTGCGATAGCGAGGGCTCCTGGGGGCCCATCGTTCTCTTCCGGCGGGTCGTAAGTGAAGTGTGTGGGAAATCCAGTTGTTATCAGCACTGACCGAGCATGGGAGATGGACAGGCAAGCCTTCAGCAGCTCGTCCTGGCGGTGTAAATGAATTATACCCCGGTCTCCTATAAAAGTATTTTTAAAGAGAGCAGTACATTTCAATATATCGTTCTCCTTCTGACGTTTCTATGTGGGTGAACCTGCACACTCTAATGACAGAAAACAGGTTAAAAAAAAAAAAAAAAAAGAAAAATCTCTGGTCAAGGCAGGAATTGGGGTAATTTCCTCAGGAAACCTAGGAAGGTGTAGGATATGAGTAATGAAGACAATGGGCTGTGCTTCCAGGTTAAGAATTTCAGTTAACTGGATTTTGAAAATTACTATACCTAGTATCTCTAGGTATTAGTGTAAATAGCTTTTTCTGAGAGCTTATTGCATATTGTTTCCTTTCCTTTGGCCCTCTGCTCTCCTCTGGTCTGCGGTGACAGTCATGCTAGACCATGTCTAGCTGCTGAAGCTAGACTGCAACTCAAGCATCCCACATCTTACAGAAGTTTCGACGCAGACTTCAGATGAGTAAACTGGTCCTTTGTCTCTGTGTAACTCTATCCCCTTAGGGAAGAGCTAATTCCTAAATAAATTCCACTTAATGAAATTATTAACCACAGAAGTGAGGTTTCAGAGTCATCAGAAGTTACCAGGGGAATTTACAAACTCAATTCATACAGTGGTATCCAGGTGACTGCTAAAAGACCTTGTAACGCTTCGTGTAGTAGAGAACCATGTTATCTGACCTTGAGAAATAGGTGAATATTAACAGATGTCTCTTTTCATGGGTCACTCCCTAAAGAGGCAACACTGTGTTATCTGTCTTTCATTGTTCAAACACTTCCTATCCCCTCTCCCTTCCCTGGCAGTTGGAAACACAAGTTCACAGCAGAGTCCTTTTGATTTGCTAGCACTCCTGAAAACCATGAATACCAGCATGATGGGCTGATAGCAAGAGGTAAGTCCTCACTATTGTTTTCTAGCTTCCTCACATCTTCATCTTTCTCACCTCCCCCACCTGCACTTTCCTCTTTTTGTCCTCAGTTTCCCCTTTGCCCTTTCTCCCTCTGTTCCTCCTATGTAACATACAGGCAATATATAGATACGGGACACAGAAAAAAGTTCTGACCAAAACTTAAGTAACAGAAGCAGGGAATATTAGTCTCTGAGAAGTGGGGTATATTAACTGAGATAAAGTACTGTACTTCCCTTTAGCAACGAAGTGAGCTAACTCTTAAGTTAGGTCCTGTATTTCTGCAGAGCGTGGCACTGAGCCAAGCTGAACTCCAGAGAGTAGGAAAAGGAGAGGCCTTGTGAGTAAAAAATAAACAGACCCAAACATATGCACAGAGCCCAAACCCAGAGCTTGGGAGAGCTGGGTGTAAGCCGTTTTCCACTACTGCCTACAGAGGATTTCAGAAAATTTATGGGAAACTGAGATCAGAATTTACAGCAGACAGAGGGGACTAATTCAGCATGTATTTTGGGAATGGTTGTGCTATTCAGTTTGCCTTTATTTCCCTCTCATCTTCCTTGTGCACACATGCAGCCCTACCTCTCAATCTTCTGTGGTGAGCAGGTCACTTTGGTCCATCACACAACACCTCAGTGATGAACATGTCAGCAGAGCTTGATGTGATTCCACCCACCGGAGAGGGGTGTTTGAAAAGCACATGCAACTACTCGAATTTTCTGGTAGGAGTACAGTAGTCATGAATATATGTAATGAAATGTGCTATTTATTCAACAGTGAATACCCGTGTAGCTGTTACCAGCATGCTGAGGTGCCTTGTACTTTACATACCAATTCCAGTTTTATTCAGTAACAGTTCTTATTCCCTGTGGACTCTCTAGTCTGCTGTAAACATTGATGCTTCTGTGTACTTTGGGAGTATACAGTCATCAAGATCAGATATTCCCTTACCGGTAAGGTTGAATGGTTTTGGCCAGACTGATGTTAAGTACAGTAACAGAAAATGTAAGACCTATTTATATTAACTCACTGTATTCCACAAAGAATTATTAAAACCTTAAAATTGCCTTTAGATTCTTTCTTTGTTCTTGAACTTCATGAATATCTAAAAAAGCAGGATAAGTCATATCTACCTCATAACAAATCCAGTATAGAAAGAGAGTTTTTGTTTTTACCTGGATCTATTCCAATTAGGGTCTCTAGAGTCTTTATCTTTTGGGCTGCTTCTGCTGACACAATACTATAATGCAGAGGATCTTGAGAAATGCAATGAACTTGTGGGACTTCTCTTGAGGATCTGACTGTGACATTGTCATTCTTTAGGTCGGTAATGAACATGCAGCCAGGAGAATGAGTAAAAGCTAATGGAGCTCCTAAAATGGGTGAAAAACTTCAATTAAACACTTTGTTATTGCAATATATTGAAATATCAGAATGATAAAATTGCAACGAGCTATTTAACAACACAGCGTCCCTGCCTGATGACATATGATAAAAACAGGTGATATTTTAAGTTACACTGCAGCAATTAATACACTTTGAGAAAGAAATGTATGCATATACATCTGAAAATGTTTTCACTTTTAAAAAGCTCACGTGGGTAGTTGAGATCAGGTTTTTCTACAATATCCTCTTTGGTATAAACTTGAGGCAATTTAGGAACTGAACACTGGTACCCTCCAAGTAAGTCTGTCAGGAACTGGCAAATCTGAAAACTAGGTTTGACATGCATGAAGAAACTAAACATTAAGAACAACTTCATGCTTAAGTTTGCACAGTGAGTTGGTGATATTGTTTCTGTAAGAATAAATTAATTTTCTAGGTTCTAGAGTGCTGCTGGAAGCTATTGTGTCTCCCTTGTACCTTTGAATATCCTTGTAATAGTAATATGACAAAACTATGTCAACTACTGCCTGCTGGCTAGGAGCAGTCCTTTGTCAGATTAAGAAAATGGGGAATAGCATCTCTGCACAGTGTCTTGCCGACCTAGCTAGGAGATCTATAAACTGGCAAGGAATAACAACAAAAGGTAACCAGTAAGCCTTAGCAAAGGGAAGCTGAGTAGCATCTAAAACCCTGGTGAACAATAAGCTTATTTGGACCTGACAACACAGTAGTGCCCTGAACTGAAAATATTTGCTGTCTTTATACTAATTCCAGAAGTCTTGATCTAGATTATACTTGACTTGGCAAAATTGGTATGTTGTTGGATAAATCACAACTGGTACAAGCAAAATCTTACTTTGTTAGGATGGTGAAAAGGAAGGAGATATTTCTCTAACAAGTACATATATGCTTGATCTGTGCTAGATCTGTTGGGAGTCTGTGGCTAGTTAATTTAAAAGCAGCTGGGGAACATGGTTGTTGAGGTTTAATGTACCTCAACAAACCACGTGAGTAGACAGTATTTTTTGTGAGAAGCTAGCAGGTTCATACCACCATGGGTTCTGGTGGTATGGCAGAATTTTAACTACCTAGATGAGAAAGGAGCACAGAAAGATACAAACTGCCAAAAAATTCCTGGAATGCATTAATGACAACTGGTTTTAACACAGAAAATGGAGAAAAAAACAAAAGTAAAAGCCAGTTCCAGGCAAAGGCAGGATAGACAGCTGCTTCGGGCAACAGATTGTAGAGAGGTTGGCAATTTTTTTCTCTCCTTTCCCTGCAACATGGATGCATGAGGAAGAATAAAACTGCTGGAGAACACAGGAAGGAGTGGGATTTTCAGTTTGGATTTGGGACTGGAGAAAAGGGGTTTTATGTAAGAAAGAAAAAGAAGCTTCTACTCTAGTGCTGAACATATTTAAGCAGGTGCTGAGAGCAGTTTAGATAAACATCTGTAAGGAACCACGAGCATGTAGCACATCCTGCAAGGAGAGAGGACGAAGCAGATGACCTCCCAAGGCTCTCCCAGTTATACTGCCTATGATTATTAAGCTTCTTTTTCAGTAAGAACTAAAATACGAGATTTCATTACACACTAGTGATTTAGAGCAGTATACAATACTGTCACTATGGTTTAGTTGCATTTTCTTGCCCTTTGTGCTCATGCCTGTTACAAATGACTGGATAAAGTGCAGGACAGCTCTGCATGGAGGACAAAGCTTCATTTATGTAAAGTGTGTCACATTTACTTCATTTTAGAAAAACCTAAAAGCTTAAAATTATTTTACAGGTCAATCAATTTGCTAGCGCTTGACAACATTTTTGAAAGATTTCTGGCTGCCTTTTTTTTTCCTTTTCCCTTTATTATTGTTTTACTGCAGTGTAATACAAAATAATATTTTAAAATGAAGAAGCTTAAAAAAGAATGCCTTTAAACTTCTAGTCTTCAGTAGTGCTTAAAAAAGATGTTTTGATGCTGCCAGAGCTTTAGATTTCTGCTGTTAAAATACTCAAACAAAAGTGATGGAATTTCAGTAAGAACTTCCTTGAAGGTAGACCTGTATTTCACCATGGAAAATAGTCCTGCCAAAGGTTTTTTTGTTTGGTTGGGGTGTTTTTTAGCTCACCCTAAAACCAAGCCTGCTAATCAGCCAACTCATTCAGTCCACATTTAAGGGAAAAAAAAAAAAAAAAAAAGAAAAGGGAGAGAAAAAGAGATTGAAAGATAATTTTGAAAGAGTCTCCAAATACAGTACGTACTGCAGTTGATGACTGCTTCTACTCCTGTTACTCCACAGGCCCAAAACACTGGAATATCACCAGGGTGAAGGTGAACTGGATCTCCATAATCTGGTTTGGAAAGATCTTTTATTCCCAGCAGACCTGGAATTGAGCAAAAATGAAATCATGAGAGACTGCAATTAAGCAGTATTACTGCAAAGCCTGGCGGGGGGGGGCTGACCCCAAACATCATTCAGTGACACTAAGCTAGAATTGCAACAGTAGCAAGTCCCACTGAAGTGGCATTTTTAGTTTGCCTTTGAGCACATGTCCCCAGAACCTGAGCTGACTTGTTTTCCCTTTTTGTACTTGATGACATCAGTAAAAATGTATTCACTTTATTTCTGCAACAAAACACAAGCTAGACATGTATGCTGAGTTTCCAAGATACTATAAATCTTCTCTATCAACAGAAGAATTATATTCATAACACTGGCAAACAAGAATAAATGACTGCAATGCAAAATGAGTTCTTCCTAGAACACGTTTTCTGCTGCTTTAGCTTCCTACGTTCTTTAGCTAGAGAAATGAGCAACCGCTCTTTTATCTCTGTGGGTTAGATAACTACATTTCACTCTTACCCAGCTTTCACTAAACTGTCTATTGCTTTATTCTAACAACTACTTGTAATATTCTGGGTCATTCTAAGCACTTGCTCTCCTCCCTTGGTTTTAAATTCTTCGGATGCTTTAATGTACCACTGTCTTTTCTGAAATTAATTTACATAATCCGTATATATAATCATTTACTCTTTTCTGTTAAAAATAAATAAATAGTGGAGACCTTCACTTGCCCAATCATCTTGTTGCTCTACTCAAAGTAATGACTTATTACTAGTTCCTCAGATTTTAGCACTCAGACCAAATATATTACTGGGTGGACTGCTACCAATGACATCTCCTTCCATGTGCAATGTGATCCTTCTGTGTATGCAGTCCATGAGTCTACTGATTGACAAATTTCTGTCAGCAGAGAGGAATTTTTCTTTGGTTGTAATCTATCTTCATCTTAGAGGTGTTTGGTTTGGTTTGTTTTTTTTCCAAACAGCCTCCTGTTTGATAATTTTTTTTTCAGTTTTCCCTTGCAAATAGGCCTATACGTGTTTGAGATGGATTTTTTAAAAAAAAATTCTTGTCATATTTATATTTATTCTGTCTTTTAAGTGTTGTGCTCAATGTATCCTATTTCAGTATTTTTAAAAATAATGCAGTATTTACTTTCACACTCATCCGCTAAGACACAAAATGCATCTACACATTCTTCTCCCTATGCGGTCAGTCATTGCTACCCTGTCACTGGCATCTCTGACAGCAAGAAAGTATCCACATATAAATGAAATGGCATACATTTAGAAAAATGTGATTACACTTTTTTACCAAACCCACCCCTGCCATATAACTTAATTCATAAACATCAGACAGCTATCTTTTATCCAAGAAATCTCTGTATTCAGCTCATTCAAAACCTACTTTTATCTTTCTTTTTTTTTTTTTTTTTCAATTCAGGTTTGTGACTGTTAGGATTAAAACATAATAAATTTACTGGTGCAGATATTTCAGTCCTACCACTTCCCATGGTTCCCCTGTTCATTTTTATACACAGTAGAGTGCATGCAGAGTGAAACATGAAAAGCACTGACCAGGGTCACCCATGTGAACTGGTGCTCCATGGGCTTCTTTTAATGCCGATGTTGCTAGCACAGCTGCTTCCAACTTGCTTGCAGGAATAGGTCTCATTGTGACTACTAGGTTGCAGTGAAAAGTAGAAATGCTGTAGCAAGGCACAGCTGTCTGGCAGTTTAAAAGAATCCAAGGCGTTAGCAGGAATATTGATTGATACTTCTAAAGTATTTGAAGAAATAAGTCTAAAACTTTGTGCTGCATTGAGTTTAGAAAGGCTACATACTAACATTCATTTTAAATCCTTTAAAAAAAAAATTCTTAGCATCCCATAATATTTTTTGTAAGATCCAGCAATGAAACATTCCCTCCTTGAGCTTCTTCATATAGATCACTAAAATTTTCAACATTATGCATTTCTTGCTTTGGTACATGCAGTACAGTGCAGTGAGCTCAGTATATTTTGAATATTGTCAGAAAACAGTGGTGTGCTCCCTATACAGAAAGGGAAAAAGCTAATAAAAAGTATCACACGGCGACATATCTACTTAGTCTGAATCTATCCTCTGTATTTGAATTCAGGGGAGCTACGGTGCTCTGTAACATGCAAGGGTCAGGAACTCCTGCTGTTGGCAGTACCTACTGCTACAGAAGCAGCATGCCAGTTCCACACGTACAAAATCTTTTGTGCCTCTGGAAAGGTTCTATGGAATTCATCATCCTCACTGACTGGGATGCTGAAGCACCTTTTCTATTCAGAAATAAAGCAGTCCGGCTTTTTAGAACAAAATGTCTGATATCTAAGTTGCATTTGAACACAAGATACGTAGACAGCTAGAACAGTATAGAAAATGTTCACTAACAATCTTTATTAAAAAAATCATTATACTGTCACTGAAGAAACACACTGTACAGTTCTTCACAGTCTTGATGTGCAATAAGTGATGAAATAGGGAAAAGACTATGAAAGTACAACAGATTAATATGGGCTAAGAGACTGGTGCCGTAGGTGGGATTTTGGGTTCGTTGACCACGGGGCGGCTTTCATGGCACCGGGCCTGCTTATGCCGGATGGGGAACAGCTGAATCAGAAGGGGAAAAGGGTTATGGCCCAAAAGTTGGCAGGGCTGGTTAAGAGGTCTTTAAACTAGGTTCGATGGGGGAGGGGGATAAGACCGGGGCAGCCACAAATGAACCTAGGGGTGACAGGCCTGCGTCGGGGGCAAGGCCACTAGCCCAGCTGAAGTGCGTTTACACCAATGCACGCAGTATGGGCAACAAACAGGAAGAGCTAGAAGCCACTGTACAGCAGGAAGGTTATGATGTGGTTGCCATCACAGAAATGTGGTGGGATGACTCTCATGACTGGAGTGCTGCTATGGATGGCTATAAGCTCTTTAAGAGGGACAGGTGAAGCAGGAGAGGCGGTGGGGTAGCGCTGTACGTTAGGGAGTGCTTGGACTGTGTCGAAATTGAGGAAGATGGTGAGGATGACAAGGTTGAATGTTTATGGGTGAAGATCAGGGGGAAGGTCGGCAGGGCGGACATTACGGTGGGAGTCTGTTATAGACCACCCAACCAGGATGAGTAGGCGGACGAGGCGTTTTACAAGCGGCTGTCGGAAGCCGCCCGGTCGCCGGCCCTTGTACTCGTGGGCGACTTCAACTTGCCGGATGTCTGCTGGAAATACAACACGGCAGAGAGGAAGCAATCTAGGAGATTCCTCGGATGTGTGGAGGACAACTTCCTCATGCAAGTGGTAAATGAGCCCACTAGAGAAGGGGTCCTGCTTGACCTGTTGTTTGTGAACAGAGATGGACTAGTGGGAGATGTGAGGGTCGGTGGCCGTCTTGGGAATAGCGACCACGAAATGTTAAGAGTTTTCGATAGTGGGGGAAGTAAGGAGGGGCAAGAGCAGAACTTCTGCCTTAGATTTCCAGCGGGCAGACTTTAGCCTGTTTAAGAGGCTGGTGGACCAAGTCCCTTGGGAGTCGGTCCTGAAGGGCAAAGGAGTCCAGGAAGGCTGGACATGCTTCAAAAGGGAATTGCTAAATATTCAGGAGCAGGCTGTCCCGGTGTATAGGAAGACAAGCCGTTGGGGAAAAAGACCGGCCTGGTTAGACAGAGAACTTAGGCTAGAACTTAAGGAAAAAAAGAGAGCCTACTTGCTCTGGAAGAAGGGTCAGGTAACTTGGGACGTCTATAGGGACGTGGCCAGGTCGTGTAGGGAGAAGATTAGAAGGGCCAAAGCTCAATTAGAGCTTGATTTAGCTGCTACAGTCAAAAATAACAAGAAAAGCTTTTACAAATACATCAACAGCAAAAGGAGGGTCAAGGAGAGCCTCCACCACTTGCTGAATGAGGAGGGTAGTGTAGTGTCAGGGGATGAGGAAAAGGCAGAGGTGCTCAATGCCTTCTTTGCCTCGGTCTTTAATGTCAAGACTGGTTGTCCTCAGGAGACTCGGCCCCCAGAGCCTGAAGTTAGGGACGGGGGGCTGTGTGAACCTCCCGTAACCCAGGAGGAGACAGTTAGTGACCTGCTGTGCCAGTTGGACACCCACAAGGCTATGGGCCCGGATGGGATTCACCCCAGAGTAATGAAGGAACTGGCAGATGAACTTGCCAAACCACTCTCTATTATCTACTGGCAGTCCTGGTTAACTGGAGAAGTTCCAGCTGACTGCAAATTAGCAAATGTAACGCCCATCTACAAGAAGGGCCGGAAGGATGATCCGGGGAACTATAGGCCTGTCAGCCTGACCTCGGTGCCAGGCAAGGTGATGGAACAGATCATCCTGAGTGCCATTACACGGCACATGCAGGACAATCAGGGCATCGGGGCCAGCCAACATGGATTCATGAAAGGCAGGTCCTGCTTGACCAACCTGATCTCCTTCTATGACCAAGTGACCCGCTTAGTAGATGAGGGCAGGGCTGTGGTTGTAGTCTATCTAGACTTCAGTAAGGCATTCGACACTGTCTCCCACAGCATCCTCCTAGACAAACTGGCTGCCCGGGGCTTGGATGGGTGGACTCATCAATGGGTTAAAAACTGGCTGGATGGCCGAGCCCAGAGAGTGGTGGTGAATGGGGCAAAGTCCAACTGGCGGCCGGTCACTAGCGGTGTTCCCCAGGGCTCAGTTCTGGGGCCGGTGCTGTTCAATATCTTTATAGACGATCTAGACGTAGGGATTGAGTGCACCCTCAGTAAATTTGCAGATGACACCAAGCTGGGTGGGAGTGTCGATCGGAGGGTAGAAAGGCCCTACAGATGGATCTGGACAGGTTAGATAGATGGGCCGAGACAATGGCATGAGGTTCAACAAGAACAAGTGCCGGGTCTTACACTTTGGCCACAACAACCCCATGCAGCGCTACAGGCTGGGGGAAGAGTGGTTAGAGAGCGGCCCGGGGGAAAGAGACCTGGGGGTGCTGATCGACAGCCGGCTAAACATGAGCCAGCAGTGTGCCCAGGTGGCCAAGAAGGCCAATGGCATCCTGGCCTCTATTAGGAATAATGTAGCCAGCCGGTCTAGGGAAGTGATCGTCCCTCTGTACTTGGCACTAGTGAGGCCGCACCTTGAATACTGTGTCCAGTTCTGGGCCCCGCACTTCAAGAAAGATGTTGAGGTGTTGGAGCGAGTCCAGAGGAGGGTGACCAAGCTGGTGAAGGCTCTGGAGGGTCTGACCTATGAGGAATGGCTGAGGGAGCTGGGGTTGTTTAGCCTGGAGAAGAGGAGGCTCAGGGGTGACCTTATTGCAGTCTACAACTACCTGAAGGGAGGTTGTAGTGAAGTGGGAGTCGGCCTCTTCTCCCGGGCAACTAGCGATAGGACAAGAGGACATAGCCTCAAGCTTCGCCAGGGGAGGTTCAGGTTGGACAGTAGGAAGAATTTCTTTTCAGAAAGGGTTATTAGACATTGGAATGGGCTGCCCAGGGAGGTGGTGGAGTCACCATCTCTGGATGTGTTTAGGAAAAGACTGGACATGGCACTTAGTGCCATGGTCTAGTTGACATGGTGGTGTCAGGGCAATGGTTGGACTCGATGATCCCTGAGGTCTCTTCCAACCTGGTTGATTCTGTGATTCTGTGAAATTTTCCTAATTCTGAAATGTTATCAGCAGACACATAGTTGTATTTTTTTTCTTTAAGCTTGGTAGAAGGACTCATGTACGAGATACACTTGCGCCTTCATTTTGGCCAGGAGTATAGCAAAAAGATTGTGAAACGGTAACGCTGAAAACAACAATAACCTTTATCTAGTAGAACAGCATACAAACTGTATGAAAAAGACATGCAGATGTGTACTTAAGTGTTCTCAATACGGAAGGGTCTACCTACTGGAGCCAGAATTATTCTAGGACTTCTACCGACATTAAAATCTGCACTATAAACTTTCTGAGCACAGTTATAATTTTCAGTGCTATGGTAGATACCTCAAGTTTTTTGGAACGTCTAATGTCCCACATGTCTGTGTTCAGAGCAAATAGGCGGTTTAGAGGCTCTGCTGTCACAGCAAAAAAACAAAATGTGGCTGTCACGTGCAGAAGAAACTGCTACTGTCATGGCTTATAAAAGGAACATTCCTACTGCAAGCTGGGACTGGTATGAAGAGCAGGACATGTATAAAGGAATGATCAGAATAGTGCATGGGTCATTGGTTGAAACAGAGAAGGCAAATCAGAACAGAATCCAAATGAAATGGCTGCCATGGCGAACAAGGAAAAACTTTTGTCACCATAAACAAATAAAAAATCAGATTGGCCTTGCACGAAGTTGAGAAAAGCACTGAACTGAGGCTGAGCATATTTTACCCTGTACTTTTACACACTCAGCACTAGCACATGCCTAAAGTTACTATGTAGGTAGGAAAAAAAGTTCTGATTTTGAGCAATAGGTATATGGACATAACGTGAATGTGGACAAAAAGGTAAAGTTACAACAAAGCCTGTGTGTGTGTGCATATACTGACCTTATACATGCTTACATTACACTTTTGCTCAACGTTTCTTACGGGAATGCCAGCATTTTGGACTGCTTTTTCGAAAGAGAAGCTGCAGCCTAAATAAAAAGTCACCATGTCCTTTAGTTGTTCAGAATACTCCTTTAGGCTTTTCAGTGATCCAGTACAAGCTCCATGCTCATACATTCTGTACTGTAGGCAGTCAGTTCTAGTGAAATAAGAAGTCACCACAGCTTTATCATATTTTTTGAAAACAAGGTGAATTGATTGAATTGACATTAATCCAGTATCAAACCACAAGATACAGACTACTTTATCCATTTCTTTTCTTTCTCAGTAACAATGAAACAAACACATGCAAAAACCCCGAAACACATTCTGCACAAAAACAAGCCAATAAACAGAACATGTTAGAATTTGGTATTTTTTATGTTTTATAGGTAAACGTCCCTTATGCATACCTTGTCTCAGGGATTCAAAAATTAGGGAGCTCTTTTAAGTCTTGCTTTTAGTGTTTACTACAGGAGAACATCTTTCAAATTTCAGAGACCCTACTAATATCATGTGGTCACCATGTCTGTGTCACTACTAAATGAAACAAAGGTAAAACCCTATTTTTAACTCTGCTGGCTCAGACTGCAAAGTATTTAGAAGTTACACAAAATTTCACTTTTGCATTAGAGAAATATTTGTAATACTGACAATTACCATAACATGTTTCTCAAGAACATGATGATCAGGCTGTTATCCTCCTGCATAGTTTTCATTCAAAGGTGTAACTCCAAGAAAAGAAATTTGTTCAAAATGTACAACAGCGTGAGCAGGCTGTTCCCTGAAACCCTCCTAATCACCACCAGCATTCACTGCAGAACTTTGAGAAGCAGAGTTGGTCTGTAGTTACCTGATATCAGAATCGCTGCTCAGAGAAGGACATTTCCAATCACCTGGTTTACTTCTGTGCAGCAGAGGCAGGGGTCCAGCATTTGCATGGCAAAACTTCTCAAAGTCATCAGCCAGGGACTTGTGCAAAATCACGACGTTGGCCTGTTTATAGCCTGAAATTGTGGAAAGTAGGAACGACTGGTTATTAATTCAGCTTTTTGTTTGTGAAACAGTAACTTTTCTGTATAGTTTTATTTAGATGGTCTATAAAAAATTGCCTCAAGGAAATTTTTGATTCAGAAATCTGTAATGAAATTAAACAACTTTTTGAAATGTCTTTAAAATCATAACTAGGTGTACTCTGTATGTGAAGTCGTTCACAGATAAAATAGTTGGCAGACATGGGTAGTATTAGAATATGAAGACAGCAGGGTTACTTTAATAAATACTTCTATGAATTTATATATAAACATAATTTATTCCCTAACCTGGGAAATTAGTATTCTATGGGCAAATGCTTTACTTTGCAGATGTTAGCACAGAGCCAAAGAAAGGCTATTGCATACCACACTTTCACCACTTTTTTTCATTTAATACCAAGCTATAAATCATGGCCAGCCCAACAGTAAACTCCTGGTATCTTGATGTTATGTAGCCCATTCTTTAGAGTTTGTTGGCTATGGAATTTTAATGTGGGCTGCAATTTAACAGACATAATTACAGCTCAGGAACACACTCTTGCCTGTCACACTGAATCTCAGTCATTTCTACTATTTCTAATTTAAAAAACTAAAATGAACAGAACTGCTACACTTTCTTCACTGGGAATCAACATTGATTTAAAAAGTTGTTGACTACTACCATGCGATACCTTGTAACGACATAAATATTTTTGCAATGAGTATCGATAAAGAAAGCTCACATTCATTTATTTAGCAAAAATTTCTTTTCTAAACAGCAGTAGTTAATACCAATGTAATTTTAATTTTCCTGCATGGAAATACCAGCTGTTCAAATATAGAGAGGAAATTTGGAGTACAGCTCGTCTGTGGTGTCTAAAACGGCCAATCAATAGTCCCTAACTCCTGTATTGATACTGTCTTGAAAAATTATTACCATGTCTGATATCAGATAGGGGAGTAAGAGGCTGCATAGAAGCTCTCCCTTTCTTAAATACTGCAGTGTTCTGTCATCCAAGAGGCAATCATTTTGTTGAAATCGATGATCTGCCTTAAAAGGCTGTAGAAAAATCAGCCAAATCTTACTCTTGACCAAAGCTAACGAAGAAACCAAAAGATACAATTCTATTCCTGATGGAAAAATGCAAAGCAAAGGCTGAGGTAAGCATGCATCTGCACACTGAATGTGCCCACAAACTGCTCTCTTGGGAGTACTCAGCACAAAAATTCATTTTATTACTAGCAAAAGTTACTAAATACAGAAACCATTTCTTGCTAAATACAGAAATACATTTTTGTTAAATAAACATACTAAATTTACCACCGAATAAAATACTACATTTAGTTACCCCTCAACTTCATTCCCTGCTGTCCATGTGAAATCCACAGGCAGTTTCTACTTTGCTGGTGATATTCACAAATTCTTAAAATTATGGTTTTAGTCAGTGCATTCAACTCGGACAACACTGAATTCAGAATACTAGTCACAGCTAACAGACTGAATCTGTAGGTAACTTTGCAGTATTCTGTAAACTCAGGAAGCTTTGTTATAACTCTTTGACAACTTTATTGCTCCTCCTGATAAATATCCTTATTTTCTTTATAGATGAAAAGATATTTTTCCCTTCCTGTACCAGCTTACATATATACTTGCATTATGTATCCATCATTATTAATACATTCACGAGCAGTATTAGTGAAGCTGGACATGCTGATCAGCCTGCGCATTAATTCTACACACTCATGTTCCAATTCAGAGAAGTTTAGAAAGAGTTTTTAATTTCTTTGCTGAATAACAATGAGGGCAACAAGAAAGAATTATTTTAATAGTATATCACCCAACAACATCAGACAATTTTAAGGATTCTGAGAAATTCCAATTACCCTATTATTTTAGTCTTTGCATAATGTAGCTGTATGCTCATGGGTAGAAGTCTGAACTTGTTTTGTGTGTAAACAATACTTTTTTCAAATGTTAAAACTAACACATTTAAAACTACTGCAGCAACACACACAAAATACAGCTGGGGCAAACTGCAGATTATTAACATTATAACATGCTTTCCATTTGTATTTTTCAATTTATGTACTGATGGAAAAGAAAACTATAATTTCAAGACTTATTATGATTCTATAAAATGACCCTTAACATTCTTCTGTTATAGTAGTGCTACTACACACAGCTTTGTGGATCAGCTACTTGCCACAGTATTTTTAGTTAAGTTACATTTTGAAGTTGATCAGAACAATGACACAGACTTCTCTGCTTCGGTAAAAGTCCAGCTATGAGAGGCAAGATAGAAATAAATTTTCCAGAATGCATTCAGTTACCTGAGTATAAAGCTAATTTTTCCCTCCCCCTTATAATTCCCAGCCTTGCTGAGTCAGTAATTTCCACCTTCTCCAACAAATGAAGCTGAAAACCACTTCTGTAACTACACGTCTCTAATTCTTCTCTGTGAGGAACACAGTATGTCATCCTACAAATGTGGTAATAACGTATGCAAGAAAAGCCAGATTTGGCTAAAGATTTTTCAAATATTTTCTGCATCCGTAATTTCTCAATGACATAAGCGGGAGCTGAGGGAAGCACTTCAAACTTTGCAAACAAAGTCCATGTACTTTACACAGGTAGGATGATATATTTTCTCTGACGTGGCTTTATGATTTAAGAACACGGTGTCAGGTGCTTACAATGCCATTTCAAAAACACCCAAGTGACTTCAGAACATAAGTCAACTTAATATTTTCTTCTGGTTTACTTCAGTGCTTTTGATATTCCTACATTCCTTCACACACAAAAAAAGAAAACACATAGCTATGAATCTAAAATGGAGTCACTTTTGCACTTAGAGCTGTTAGGCTTACTTACCCTCCGCCATTCCAGAAGTATTACTAATACTGAGTCTGTTGCATCGAATTATTCTTCTTAGCACATGGGGAAGGAGAGATTTCAAGCCTCCTGTCAAAATCATCTCTTCAGCCTTAACAGAGGGTAATTATAAATTTAAACACAAAGCACATTTATTTTTTTTGACATTTTAAATTCTGACTTGCTGGAGAACGTAGCTTAAGTTTCCTCCTCATGCTCCACCAAAGTTATTATCACTGGGAAATTCTAAGTTATAACCCAAAAGGCAAATCAAAGTCAAAGGGTTATTTCACAGACATTTTATGACTAAATGTAAACCGAATCTTTCACTAAATTAGCCAGAAACATGCACTTTAACATTCAGGATAAAATGCAAAGTTTCTCTGGCCTGTAATGTAAGAAACAGAGTTCTTTCCTCCCTGATAAATACCCATTTCCTAGAGTATTCACTTTTCCAAAATTCATTGTAAATTTAAAATTGCAAAAGCACAAATGGATTAATCTACCAAGCTATAATCTGTAATATTACTTCTCTCTTCAAAATGCTTTTAGATAATTAGCACTGCAACCTTGCGGTAAAGAGAGAATTATATTCAGAAAATGTAATTTTAATACATTCCACACATATTATACTTTTCAAATATTAATTACATAGAAGTGAATACTCTTGTGGCTATTCTTCCACTGGGAAAGCAGACATATAGATGTTTAAGTCACTTGTCATACAATCTGGATTAGAAACAGAGATAAGTACTCTAATTACAATCGATATGTGACTCTCTTCACATCTTTTGGAGATTTAAGATATATTTTTTCCTGCAATTTAATCAAAGTTCAGACAAAGTTTTTCCCTCAACATACATTGCCTAATAACTAAAAAGGGTTTATTATATCACTATTAGGAAAAAGCAAAAGATAGCTGGGGGTAAAATAATAATTTGGCTGCTTATGATTTTAACCTTGGTCACTTTTAAGTACAGAAACTGAACTATCCTCCAAGTAGTCAAATTACCAACCTCCAAGTTTTTCTTTAATTCAGAAGAAGCCATTCTTGATGTCATTCATACGAAGTAATAAATATGATAGAAGCTGTGCTGCTTTTTTTAAAAGATGCCAGTAAATTAATGTACAATGAGATGTCACAACCTTCTAGCAAAAGTTAACTTTTCTGTTAAAGGTCCACAGTTTTTGTTCTGTAACTATGATAGTACAAAGTTTCACTCTCACATTGGAGTGGAATATAAGCAATACAATTTACTGTGAAAATTTATACCTCTGAGCAACTTATTCCTTAATTAACTTGAAGTAAGAGTAGTAATATGTTTTGACTGAAATTACATTCTCATGGTAGGTTGTCTGTCCCAAATGTTTCCCAAAGCTTGCAGAATTCTGAGAGGTTAAGTTGGGTGCACTGAAATTTAGAGTAAGCTTTGCATCTGTTCTTAATTCTGAAATCTTTATATAACATTGTCAGCAAAAGAAATCAGTCTGGATTTTTTTTTCTGAACTCTAACTTACTACTTTCTAACTCTTCTCATCTTTTCTGCTTTTACACTATCAATCCGTATGCTGCATAAAAAATAGTCTTCATTACAAAATCATGAACAATTCCAAATATACACTTTAAAGATAACAAGAAATTGAATTTAGAAATGTAGCTGAGTTCTAATCCAGGCCTATGAGTGTCAATTTAAGAGACATTTCATTACTACAAAGAGAATTTCTAACATCAGTCTGGAATTATTAATTTAAGAGGTATCAAATTAAATACAGATGATTAAATACTAATAAAAGTTCCAGGTGTGTTCATTAGATTCTTTCAGATTGTTTTGCTTTATCTCTGAGCATCTTTGAAACCACCTAAATCATCTATAGGATTGATGGCTTTAAGAATTACTGGCTTACTTGGATTTGAAAGAGGTCTGAAGTTCAGGAAACTAGTTTGGGACAAAAGCTCTCTTCAGCTTGGTATTGTATCACAAATGCCCTGGTCTGACGTTGGGCAGCCTGATTCTCCCCTCATAAAGAGCATGCCTAGTAGCAGAAATGTAAGTTACCTATGGGGTTTTATAAGCAAACGTTTAGTGCCCTAAAAGTTTTAGGTTCATATGACAGCAAGTGGCTAACAAGCCTACGGGACTGTGAATATCAGTAATGCCGAAGTGTTGGCTGTAAGTACCTCACAGAAACACCTGGGCTTGTAGTTGCTATTTGTGAACCTAGCCCCCAGCTGCAAAGTGACATATATTGTTGATGACTGGTTAGGAAGTGAATCATTTAAACATTAACTTTGTATAAAAGCAGACTGATTCATCTCTTTCAGATGAGAGATAAAACTCATCTATGACCATTTGCTATCACTAAAGTTTCTGTGGTGATTTTGTAAAACTATAGGGAAAATCGAATAGGATTAACATTCTGAGTTATAACTTTAGACCACTGCATTTGCTATACAATACCAGTAACAAATTCCGCTGCTGTTTTTCTTTATTAGTTGCTAAATTTGGACAGATGATAGAAACTGTTAGATGCTCATAGTAAAACCTAGCTTTTGCTATTTGACTTCCTCAGGAATGACTAGTTTCTATGCAGCATGTTATTTCCCTATGCTGGGGGCATCATCAGGTTTAGATTCCCCAACCATCCCTAGTACCTCCTGGAAAATCATTGGAGCCATCATGACCACAGCCTCTTTGGAATAACAGGGGATAAGCACCAAGATAATTCAGGTCTGAAGGCATCTTCTCCACTTTGTCCCATCAGGATGCCTAATGAAGTGTACAGACTGGCTTCATGGGACCCTCAAGCAGCACTCTAACTAAATGGTCTGGTACAGCTGTTAATCAGTTACCAGGATCTGTCCCCTGGCAGAGGTTTTTCCACTCCTTTCATTTTGTTCTGAGATAGTTTCAGATAACAGAAAGTATCAAGGTATCTCATGGGGGTATGTTCGATCATGACACAGGTAAGACAGGGTGCAGGATGAGTGTTAAAAAGCCCTTAAGAGAAGATGCTGACAGAGCTTATGAGATGACTGTTGTGCCTGAGGGCATCCTATGTGGTGTCCCCTCACTAAGAGACCCTAAGATCTGGCTTTCCAGTCTGGGTTGCCTTTTATGGAATGAACCTCTAAAGTAGACTAGATATAGTTCAGGGTAACCAGCATTTGAAAATCAAGTCATTTACTGGCTCTGTAATGACAAACCTCATACTTAAAGCACCCAGTCTGAAAAAAAACCTTGTTCTAAGTCATGTTGCTCACATCAGACTCCCTGACTTACAATACCAACAATCAATATTGTAAAGCTTCATAGCACTGAAGTGTCAAGATCACTCTTAAAGAACCTTTTCTTAAACATTTGGTACCACTTTAGAAGCACAATAAGCACTTTTCTTTTTAGAGGTTTACATGAAGATTCAACGTATTTCATGTGTAGTTTGTTTTACATACTGAACTTAAATGAATAAATATTAAAATTATACTGCTAATACATTAAAATGGCACTTACCCACTATTGATTTGTGGGCACTGGCGTATCCTGAGCTGCACTTCCAGATCTTGACAAGGATGATGGAACTTCAAAGCTGGAAAGAGATGATATGTACAAGAATGACCTATAAGAATGACGTAAGGAGCTGTGTGATCAGACAGTGATGGCAGTATGTCACATGCCGTATCAGTAGTTCAGAGTAATGAATCAACTTGTCAGAAACAAGGTTGTATTGAAATGACATTATATTAAAAAGATATACATATTCAGGAAAAAACTTTTCTTTGCATCAAAGTGGCAGTTAAGAAGTACAGATATGTACCAGCTTTGGTAAAAGTTCTATATGGATCTTGGGCCTGGTTTTAACAAGTAACACAAAATTGTTAGGTGACATCTTCATTCAGCATATATCTGCGTAGCAACACTGCAGTGGAGTTATGCAGATACACACTACCTGATTCATTTGGCCCAACCGATTTGCAAAACATCCTGTTACCTAGACAACAACAGTTTTCAGGAAGGCCAGATCTGGCGGGTGAACATTTTTTTATTCAGAAATAGTGATCAATTGTTGCCATGTGAAGCTCTAAGTCATTAACCACTTGTACATGCCGTTCTCAGCGCAGGAGCTGAGTATGAGTGACTGCGTGCAATGAGGTAGTGATCTTTGCTGAGGTGATTGGAACAGGACTGGTTCTAAGCCTTAGCTTTACAATTGATTGTAAAGAATATGCTCTATTTGCCCTGAATCCCACAGCTCATGCTAGGAAAAAGGCACGTTGAGAGGAATGTTACTTTATCCTGTTAAAAAACCCTGCTGCTCTCAAGAGGTGTACCCTTGCCTGCTGACAGCGGCGGCAGCAGCGAAAAGCGGCGGCAGCGACTTGAGGTTAGTGCGGGGGCGAGGGCGACATCGGGCTTAACCGGGCGGTTTTTCGTGCTCTGGGCCTCCCCTGAGCCCCCCGCGAGCATCAGCCCGGAGCTGCTTCCCTCTGACCCCGGACCCGGACCCGGAGGTTCCCGGCAACGAATCAGGAGAGGAGGGGGCGTAGCCGGAGGCACCGCGGGCGATTTAAACGCTCCACCCCCTGTTATCGTTGATAAAGAGCCCCCTGGAGAACAGGGACTAGTCCCTGCCCAGAGGGGAGAGACTCAGCAGTGCCTGGGTGAGTCAGCAGTGACTGGGTGTGTCCCAGGGCAGGAGAGGCTGCAGTTGTTTGCAGCTCGTTGGGGAGGGCACTGACTCCCTCCCAGTGCACAAGGCGAGGAAGGTGCCAAGGAGCTGTGAACCAGGGGTGCCACCAACAGGTATTTCCCAGTTCAGTGAAAGAACAATGGTATCTACCTGGCGGAAGAAGACCAAAATAGATGTGGGAACCCAGACAGAGCTCCCACGGAAGGAGGCGATGGTGCAGGTTGCCGGCTGCAGGGAATGCTACAGCGTCTCTGTGGTGTCAGGGGGCTGTGTGCGCTGTGAGCAAGTAGATGATCCGCTTGGCCGAGCGGCACAGCTGCAAAGCCAGGTTGAAAGGCTTCAAGCCGAAGTAGAAAGGCTTAGGAGCATTTGGGAGGCTGAAATGGAGATAGACTGGTGGAGCCAGGCTCTGCCCTCCCTGCAACAAAAATGGGAGCACCTGCCGGAGAGCTCCCAGGATCGAGGGACCCCTGTACTCTGCCCCTCTCAGGTGGAAAACAATAACCTAGAGGAGAAGAGTGAGTGGAGACAAGTCTATGGCCGTGGCAAAAGGCGAGTGCCCTCCTTGCCTACCTTGCCTCCACAGGTGCCTCTGAGCAATAGATATGAAGCCCTAGTGGAATACAGCCGGTCCAATGGGGATGTGGTGGAGAGGCAACCTATATCAGAGGTCCCACCACAGTCAGAAAAACCTGATGGGCGTATAGCTACCTCCTCCACAAGGAAGAAGAGAAGAGTTTTAGTGGTTGGAGACTCCTTTCTAAAGGGATCTGAGGGCCCAATATGCAGAGCTGACCCCCATCACAGGGAGGTCTGCAGCCTGCCTGGAGCCCGAATCAGGGATATCACCAGGCAACTCCCCAACCTGGTGAAGGCCACAGACTACTACCCCCTGCTGATCTTCCAGACAGGTGGGGAAGAAGCTGCATCCCGTAGTCTGAGGGGGATGAAGAAAGACTACAAGGCCCTAGGACGGTTGGTGAAAGAGTCTGGGGCGCAAGTTGTTTTCTCCTCCCTCCTTCCATTTTCAGGTGATGACGTGGGATGGAACAGTAGGATTCTCTCTATTAACGCCTGGCTACGAGACTGGTGCTACAGGCAGGGCTTTGGGTTCTTTGATAATGGCTGGTTTTATAAGGCAACAGGCGTGACAGTGATACATGGGAAAGGTTTATGTCGTAGGGGCAAAAGGGTTCTGGGACCGGAATTAGCAGGGCTCATTCGGAGAGCTTTAAACTAGATTCGAAGGGGGATGGGGTGGTAGCTGGGCTTGCACCACTGGGGCAATGCTCTAGTGTTGAGGTAGACCAGGAGGCCCCCCATCCCCCCGGGATGAAGTCAGGGGGTGAATCTGGGATGAAATCGGTGTGCCCAGCTCGCTCCCTGAAATGCCTGTACACCAATGCACGCAGCATGGGGAATAAGCAGGAGGAGTTAGAAATCCGTGTTCGGTCGGGGGGCTATGATCTAGTGGCAATTACAGAGACTTGGTGGGACGCCTCGCATGACTGGAATGTGGTCATGGATGGCTATGTCCTGTTCAGGAAAGACAGGCCGCTAAGGAGAGGTGGTGGAGTTGCTCTTTATGTGAGTGAGCAGCTAGAATGTATTGAGTTCTGTCCAGAGGCGGATCAGGAGCGAGTTGAGAGTTTGTGGGTGCGAATTAAGGGGCAGGCTGGCAGGGGTGATACTGTTGTGGGTGTCTATTACAGGCCACCGGATCAGGATGAGGAGGGTGATGAGGCCTTCTACAGGCAGCTGAGAGCAGTCTCGCAATTACAGGGCCTGGTTGTTATGGGGGATTTCAACTACCCTGATATTTGCTGGGAGGCCTACTCAGCCAGCCATCCTCAGTCCAGGAGGTTCCTCCAGTGCATTGATGATAACTTTCTGATGCAAATGGTGGATGAGCCAACTAGGAGAGGAGCGCTGCTGGATCTGATCCTCACTAACAAGGAGGGTCTGGTTGAAGCGGTGAAGGTTGAGGGCAGCCTTGGTTGTAGCGACCATGAGATGGTAGAGTTCAGGATCTCATGTGGCAGGAACAGAATAGCTAGCAGAATCACAACCCTGGACTTCAGGAGGGCCAACTTTGGCCTTTTCAAGCAATTGCTAGGGGAAATCCCATGGGACAGGGTACTAGAAGGTAAGGGGGCCCAAGATAGTTGGTTAGCGTTCAAGGACTGCTTCTTCCGAGCTCAAGATCAGAGCATCCCAGCAGGTAGGAAGTCAAGGAAGGGGACCAAGAGACCTGCATGGTTGAACAGGGAACTGCTGGGCAAACTCAAGTGGAAGAAGAAGGTGTACAGATCATGGAAGGAGGGGCTAGCCACTTGGGAGGAATATAAGTCTGTTGTCAGAGGATGTAGGGAGGCAACTAGGAAAGCTAAGGCCTCCTTGGAATTAAACCTTGCAAGAGAGGTCAAGGACAACAGAAAGGGCTTCTTCAAATACATTGCAGGTAAAGCCAACACTAGAGGCAATGTAGGCCCACTGATGAATGAGGTGGGGGTCCTGGAGACAGAGGATAAAAAGAAGGCGGAGTTACTGAATGCCTTCTTTGCCTCTGTCTATACTGTTGGAGGCTGTCCTGAGGAGCCCTGGACCCCTGCGGCCTCAGAAGAAGTCAAGATAGAGGAGGAATCTGTCTTGGTTGATGAGGGCTGGGTCAGGGACCAATTAAGCAACCTGGATGTCCATAAATCCATGGGCCCTGATGGGATGCACCCGCGGGTGCTGAGGGAGCTGGCGGAAGTCATTGCTAGGCCACTCTCCATCATCTTTGCTAAGTCGTGGGCAACGGGAGAGGTGCCTGAGGACTGGAGGAAAGCGAATGTCACTCCAGTCTTCAAAAAGGGCAGGAAGGAGGACCCGGGTAACTATAGACCGGTCAGCCTCACCTCCATCCCCGGAAAGGTGATGGAACAACTTGTCCTTGGTGCTGTCTCTAGGCACATCAAGGATAGGGGGATCATTAGGGGCACTCAGCATGGCTTCACCAACGGGAAGTCTTGCTCAACCAACTTGATAGCCTTTTATGAGGATGTTACCCGGTGGATAGATGATGGTAAAGCTGTGGATGTGGTCTATCTCGATTTCAGTAAAGCGTTTGACACGGTCTCCCACAGCATCCTTGCAGCTAAACTGGGGAAGTGTGGTCTGGATGATCGGGTAGTGAGGTGGATTGTAAACTGGCTGAAGGAAAGAAGCCAGAGAGTGGTGGTCAATGGGACAGAGTCCAGTTGGAGGTCTGTGTCTAGCGGAGTTCCTCAAGGGTCGGTTCTGGGACCAGTTCTATTCAATATATTCATTAATGACTTGGATGAGGGATTAGAGTGCGCTGTCAGCAAGTTCGCTGATGACACAAAACTGGGAGGAGTGGCTGACACACCGGAAGGCTGCGCAGCCATTCAGAGAGACCTGGACAGGCTGGAGAGTTGGGCGGGGAGAAATTTAATGAAATATAACAAGGGCAAGTGTAGAGTCCTGCATCTGGGCAAGAACAACCCCATGTACCAGTACAAGTTGGGGACAGAGCTGTTGGAGACCAGCGTAGGGGAAAGGGACCTGGGGGTCCTAGTGGACAACAGGATGACCATGAGCCAGCAGTGTGCCCTTGTGGCCAAGAAGGCCAATGGCATCCTGGGGTGTATTAGAAGGGGTGTGGTCAGCAGGTCGAGAGAGGTTCTCCTCCCCCTCTACTCTGCCCTGGTGAGGCCGCATCTGGAGTATTGTGTCCAGTTCTGGGCCCCTCAGTTCAAGAAGGACAGGGAACTGCTAGAGAGAGTCCAGCGCAGAGCCACGAAGATGATTAAGGGAGTGGAACATCTCCCTTATGAGGAGAGGCTGAGGGAGCTGGGTCTCTTTAGCTTAGAGAAGAGGAGACTGAGGGGTGACCTCATTAATGTTTATAAATATGTAAAGGGCAAGTGTCAAGAGGATGGAGCCAGGCTCTTCTCAGTGACATCCCTTGACAGGACAAGGGGCAATGGGTGCAAGCTGGAGCACAGGAGGTTCCACTTAAATTTGAGGAAAAACTTCTTTACTGTAAGGGTGACTGAACACTGGAACAGGCTGCCCAGAGAGGTTGTGGAGTCTCCTTCTCTGGAGACATTCAAAACCCGCCTGGACGCGTTCCTGTGTGATATGGTCTAGGCAATCCTGCCCCGGCAGGGGGATTGGACTAGATGATCTTTCGAGGTCCCTTCCAATCCCTAACATTCTGTGATTCTGTGATTCTGTGATATCATTTTGAGATTCAATAGTTTCTATCTTTAAGCCTTGTCTGGTAACAAAGTTAGTGTATATCAAGGTAAGAGTTAAATATTCAACAATAATGCTTGGAAAAAGTGACCAATACCACCCACCTTTGCCAAATAATCTCCAACACAACATGCAGCAAGAAAAATGCAGTTCCAGACGAGTTGCCTTGTCTTTTAGATGACTTGTATGATGGACAGAATAGCCTCTTTGCACCACCCTACTGTTTGCATGTCCCAGGCTATTTTTTGTTACTTCCCTCTTTTCTTTTGTCTACAGCGTGCCTCTGTCTCTGCCTTCTTCCTCCCTGAGTTCAGACCTCTATCTCCATAACTCCAAGCTGGACTGACCTTCATATTGCTTGCTTCCTTGGCTTGTCTGACTGCATCCTCTGGCAATACAGGAGTTTGGATGCCTTCTCTCCTCTCACTAGCTCTTTTTAATGTATATACTTGCTGTATCTCTCAATTGTACCTCCCAATTTTCAACCTTAAATGAGCTTTTTCCTCTTCTCAGTCTGAGACAAAATAATCTAACTTCAGAAATCATAAAACACAATAAATGCACAAATGGTTTCCTAGGCTTGTAAGATGCAGACTCCTCTGAACCTCAATACCTACACCTACTTGGAGAGAGAGAGAGAGAGAGAGAGAGAGAGATCCCCTTTTAATATTACAGATAAGCTTGGATTAAGTATAGTTTTTCTAATTATCTCCTCCTTACTTTTTGACAGCGGAACCACCAACTAGTCTTGCAACGTTATATATCTTTACATTAAATTGTTGATTGAGCTACAGTTTAGAAAGCGTTTTTACAATCTGCAGAGCATAACCTCTTCAGAGAAAAAGAAGGATGGGCAGTAAGTGAAACATTTTGTATTATCTTAGAGCTCTCAAAATGAAAAAGTGAATCTGTAAATTTTGCAGATATTTAAATATGAGCATAGATTCTTTCCAGGCCCACACTGTAAGTTATTCATTACCCAAGAAAATGGAAAAATGTCATTTAAGTGTCAGAAAGATTACACTTTGAGATGCAGTGGGTGTGTCCATACCGCTGTGCTAAACCACACCAGATAAAAATGAATCAAAAAATTATATAATAACACAAAAGATTAAAATATCCTTCAGAAGTGTCAGTGTGACTGCTTCGCCTTTACATGTGTCAAGTAAATTCATGAAATAAAACTAAAAACATATAGTATTTCTGTGGTTTTAAAAATGGATTACCTGAGAATAAACCTCCTGTAAAAAGTACTGCTGATAAGAGTAACAGACAAGTAGTCTTGAAGACTGCAAAGTAGTTAATACCAGTTTCTGATGCCACAGATTACAGGTTTGTTTCTCCAGTGGTACTGATAGTCTAATAAGAATATGGTTTAAAGCAGTGACTTTTCAAAGTGTAATCTAAAGACTTGCTTGCAAGGAGCCCAAAGACACTTATGACATACAATCTTGCATTGTTTCTATCACTTTTGTCCTATTTTCAGTTTAAAGTTTGATAATAAGAATGGGTGGTGGCACATACAGGTTCATTGGCCAAAGAAGTGCAGAGGTCACTACTTAACACTGCTGGGCAGGTTTTTTTAGATATTGTCACGCAGATAGCTTACCCAAAGCTGCTGCTTCGCTAACAGGAACAGCAAGGTAACCTGAAACATGAGCCAGCCCACGGGCTGCCTTTACTGATACATAATGGAAAGTAATCTAAGCTAATTATAATCTAACCAACCCTTTGTGTGCTGTGCCTTGCCCTAGTATGAATATGGTTACAGAGGTTTGTTAACGTAAACATGGTTTCCAATGACCTGCTGCTTAATCATCAAGCTGATCTGAAATTCTGCCAAGAGACTTCTGTGAAAAGCACAAACTTCTCTGAAAATTTACTCCATTTGATTTTCCAACCGGGTGTCTCAGTTATACTTGTGATCTTTTATTTGAAGAATCAATTAACGATCCTTTTTCTCCCCATCTGCTACGAATCATTTCAAAGCACAGAAGTGCTTTGTGTATCATTCCAAAGAGGAAGTGCTTTGTGGATTTTCAGACAGCGGCTCATCCAGCAAATTAAGTTTTAACTTTACATTTGAAATACAGGGTATTTGCCTTTGAAGTTTATGCACCTTTAGACTAGGGCTGCAAATAGAAATTTAAATTAGTTGCCATTAGTGTTCTCTCTGCTGCTTAAAGCAGCTAGCCTATACTTGAGATCCTGCAGATTGCGTCAGAATGAGAAACCCATGATAGAATCAATGTATCTCAGACGCAATCTTGTTTACTTGCAAAAAAGACACACAATGTTTAGTTTCTCCCAGTATATTAAGAACAAATAACAGAAAGCAATTACCAGTTGCAAAGCAACCATTTCAGACAGCGCCGCGTGTTAGTGTGACATGTCTTGCACAGGGTCCCTGAACTTCCACCACTGCATTTGTATTGTTTTACACTCAGCTTCTGCTCTGGGACAAAATTAATTGTTTCTCAGGTGGAGAAATATGGGCAGAGACTAGAGCATGTTTCACAGCAGGGCCCTGCCGTTGCATGGGCACAATCTATGCAAGATCTCGGTTGTTTAGGGTTTTTTATCCTGCAAAGGATGAGGCCTCGTGACTTCACGCACCTTTCCAACCGTTTGGGTCATATCCTAATACCTGCATACCCTGCCCCATCATCTTACAAAAACACATGGCCAACAAGCTTTAGAACAGCCACCTCATTTACGTGCAACCTTTGGCAAGATATGGTACACACATAAGAGGAGACAAGGACTTTTATTGAGATTGAAAAATGCCACTTTCATGCCTTTCACTTTGCTGACAGGAATACTCACCAGCTGCAGTAAGAAGATACAGCAAATGATCTACCAGAGGTTGTTTTCGTATAAGATGACAAGAAGTGCTTATTCAACCTCAAGAAACTGAAAAAAAAATGAGGGTGGTATTTAAATATAGTTTCCCAATCTACACTGAGCTACAGAAGATCTTTAGAACTGCTTTACAATTCTCTGGGCTGGGTCCACCCACCAGTTCTCTGTCTTGGCCTCTTCTGGCGCTGAGACAGCCCAAGGATGCAGGACCTTGCCTGCAGGCCACCAATGCCAGCCTCCCCCCTGCCCCTGAAGCAGCTCTGGGCAGCCAGTAAAGCACTGCACACTGGAGCCAAGGCGATGAGTACTGGCTGCATAAAAAATCCAAGTGAGTGTCGTGGTTTAAGGCTGGGCCAGCTATTAAACCAGTGGCAAATGCTCTCTATTAACCCCCCCGCCCCCCCAAGAAGGGGAAGGAAAAAAGGGAGAGAGACTTATGGGTTGGAAAGTTAAACCAGTTCTAATGAACTATAATAATGAAGGTATAATAATAATGGAAATAATTAAATATATAAAAATATACACAAAACCAAGACTGAGCTCCCCCGATGATGGTCACGTCACCCCCAGCACTGCAGGGCAGGCTCCGGGAAGGCCCAGACTGGGCCTAGCAACAGACAGGAACTGGATTTAGGGATGCATGGATTTGGATTGGGGGCAGCAGGAAAACGGACAGAGTTGTCTTTGGACACCGGCCATGGCAGAAAAGAGAGTGACCCTCGTGATCCCTCAGCTTCAAACTGAGAATGACGTCTATGGGATGGAATACCTCGTTGGTCGATTTTGGGTCACCTGTCCTGTCTGCTCCTCCCCAGAGTTGCGACCCTTCTGCGGCTCTTCACTTGAAGTCAGTGAGAAATTTAGCAGTGACCTTGGTTTCTCTAAGACTAAGTACAGCAAGAGCCTTTCTGCACAACATCCCTACCGGTGCCTCAGTGATAACTATAAACTTCGACTGTTATCAGTCCTGGAAGCAGACACTGTCTGCAAAACATGCAGTTAGTTTCAGAAAGTGCAGTTACTTAGAAGAAACTTAGCTGAAAGTAAAAAACACCGAAAGGAAAATCGGTCTGTTTTAGGCAAAACCAGGACAGTGAGGAAAATTTTTCTTCCCAGTCTTACTCATGCAGAATGAAAGTGGAAGTCCATAGGACAAAGTGCAGTGACTTGTACTGCTTTGTTTGCAAGGCAGCAGCCACAGGTGCTTATTTTGATAAGAAAGTATGTCACCGCCCAGGTTACAACCCAGTCACGTCATGCATGGTCACAGAGCTGACGGGGTGCCTGCTCCTCCCAAGGAATTCCATCCGGAGGTAAGCAGGTGAGTGATGTTCTGCTCCCTACACGCCATAAAAATAGTACCGTGCTCCCAAAAAAGTGCCATGCTCCTGCTGTCAGGTCATTCAGGCTACCCCCAGGATTATGCCATTCCTTTTGGGTTCACATATCTGCCAGCAGGTGCTAAGTCACTCCATCCATTGCTTCTCATCAAGCAATTCTCAGATACGGTCACTAAAGGAATAATTGCAGCCTATGTATTTACACAAAGATAGTGTCCTTGAAATGCGGGTGTCTCAGTAGGCTGTGTCTGGGAACCTCCAGTGAATTGTACCTTTCCAGACACTACCACGCACAAACATCTTTGCCTCCACAAATACCTCTGATGGAGAGATACTGACTTTTGTTGTTCCACTGCTTCTTTCAGCTATTAGACCAAAAAGTACTGTGCACAGCTCAAAAGGACACAGCATCATTGCCGTGATGGAACTCCTGGCTTAAGCAGTGCTATTTGGATAACCAGGTGAATCAGTGGCAGGCTCTGCAAGAATACCTCGCTGCAAATTCCAGGAGCAAGTGTAGATAAAGTGCTGTAAGCAACTGTGCTATGTGATGGCAAATGGTATGCACTTGGACTGCTATTTTATCTTGAAGCATCCACACTGCCTACATATTAAATGTTAACCTGCATCAAGGATGCCTGGACAGCTTGGTTCTGCAGCATCCATTCCTATTGGAAAGGCTCCATGAACTTTCAGACAAGTTATGGCTGCATTACTATTTTTTCATTACTGCATACCTGACAACTACCATACGATGTGGAAACTGCCATTGATGGCCTGTTTGGTGCAGCCAGGCACCTGCACACACATTTGCACTCTACCTACAGACCTCAGGGCCTGATTGACCAACACTGAGTAGAGCAGCATGATGAAAAGGAATAGTGATAAGCAGCAATATCAATATACTCTAAGGCCACAATCCCTATTGAGAAGAGAGTGCTGCTTTGTCCCTAGTGAAGATGCCCAAACTCTAGAAACAACAGATGTTACATACTTATTCGGTAGACTGCATCACAGACCCCATAAATCATCAATGACAATGTTCACCATCCTTGAACTTGTGAACGAGAACTCGCAGAATTAGTGAGTTATAATCCTGAACACTCAAAGTCCCTTGTGGCGGGACCCAAATGAAGATCTGTATGTCTTTCATAGCTTTTCTTCTCCTGCCTATACAGAGACAGTATTAGACTCCATGCCACATAAACCTTTGAGGACCTCAGCTGGGCAGTAATATGGGGGATGGAAGACCTGGATGACGTGGCAGTTCAACCAAGCAAATGAGAGTGTTGCTACACTGACCTGATCGTCCAGTCACCTGTAGGAATCAGGAATGAACTAGTTTTATAGACAAATGGTAATCACACCGACCACGGGAAGAGAGGTTCTGCAAGTGGTGTGTTGGTGCTGCGGAGTACCAACAGTGTCTCTGGGTACCCTCTCCATTTCTGGACTCATAACAGTCATTCAAGACCAGCATATGGTGTAATCCCACTGGGCAACTCTCCTCATGCACCAGAATAATCCTTGACGAAGCAGAGAATGAGCTACCCTATAGCCATAGGCTGCAATGGCGCCTACTGTCTAGAAGAAAGATGGGCATGAACTGAAGCATTGTGTTCTGAAAAGGAAATCCCCAATTACCTTACACTTTTAAATTGAAGGAAAGGATACAGACCCTTATCAAGCTGTCCTGAACAGCCTGATCCCACAGCATGTGGATGGTTCTGATGCAGTCAGTCTATCATGGTATCCTCAGAGTGTCACTATTGGTGGCAGCAGCACCATAGTCATGCAGCAAGTGCAAGGGAGAAGTTTAGGAGTTCTGTTAGGCTTGGGTCCTAACACAGGTCATGCAAAAAACTTCTCATGTAAGTTTCTGGTTACAGACTAGATCAGGCATCGGATGACTAAATGCTGTCACTCTTAGCAATTCAGTGGCTTATACAACGTACTACTTGCTCAATGCAGTTACAGCAGACACAGTAAATGTCTCAAACCGCCACCTTCATGTGCAGGTTTCAACAGAGAACTCAAGAATTTGAAAAAAATACGCAGTTCACCTTTCTAGCTCATAGAATTAATCCTGAACTTTTACTGTTTTTCCCTATGTTCCGTGCGTAAACAGAGTAAGACCTGCAGGCCTATCACCCTCATACTTTTTATCACCATTAAAATATTTTTTTTTTAACAAGCAGCTCGGTGTTAAAGAGATGACTCACAATGCTGCAGCATCAGTTAGCTGACTTGAAAGAGATGTTAATGTCATCATTTTGATTTTCATTACCAAACAATAAGAAGGTAAGGGCTGGGAATGGCTTACACATCTATTGCCTCATTTTATATTCTTTAAATATAAATAAGCTACAGAGGTTGGCGTACCTTGGTGTGCTCTACTTCCAAAATTCCATTTTAATACAGATTTGAGCCCATATTTTGTATAGAAGCAATACAGAACAAAATTTAAGCTATTACTATTTTTTGTTTATTATTTATTTAGTGTTTTGTTCCCAGATGCGGTTGAGGTAACATGCATAAAACCTTGTCTCAGAGCTTACAGTTTAAGGACTCAGACCTACAGTACTTCTATGAATATAAGTAACAGACATAAGTAGTACTATTGAGTTCAAAGACAGGTGAAGTGCTTAAACATTTGCTGTGTTGTACTTCATCTGTACAAGTATTTGCATACAGCCATATACTATACACAGATCTGAGTAAAGAAAGATGTGACAGAAGAGAAAAGTTAGTTTAAAGTAAAGACAGAAAAAGATATAACCAATACACATAAGCAATACATATGCTTTTTATAAGCACATGTGTATGGAACAAGGAACACCCTTGATATAAAATAAGTTATAATTAGTACTGATGAACCATGCAGTTCAGAAATAAGGTTTAGTGCTTTTTTTTTGCCTGCTTAGCAACTATCGATCCTTTTTTCTGTTTTATGTATACATGCCAGATAGGCAATTGAAATAATGTACCTTAAAATTCCATAGCTTCTATTTAGGAGGTGCTTTAAGATACTAAGTTTTGAATAATCATTTTTGTTCTTGGATTTTTTTCACATAACATACTATATATCTTAAGTATGGAGAGTGTGGTAAGTTTTGTTTTATTTTGTTTTCATCTGGGAAAACTCTCTTGGCTTGTTTCAGCATTAGGTTTTGATCTGGCTGAATTTTCCTCCTCCTCCTCCTCCTCTGAAATGGATTTTTACTTTCCATTACATCATATAGTGCCTTAAGAGTTTTATGGTGTGGATTAACGCACAAATGAAGTCCAAACAATTCAAAACGTTATTACAACAGTATTCCTCAGAAGACAGGATTAAAGCTACATCAAGCCCAGTAGCCTGACTTTGATAGTGGCCAATAATGCATACCTAAGGAAGAGTTTAAAATCAGAGCAAACATTGACAAAACTTACCTGGTGTATCCTTCCAGGAACTTCGGAGCTAAGGGTGATTTCTTTGTTTGTAGAGGTTAACATAAAAACTGATAGCCAAATGGACTTTATCCCATATAACTGCAGTTTGCAGCCTGTCATATGGATTCCGGTAGCTACCTCCTAAATTAATTTACTTGGGGAACTGTCTAGATGCAAAAGCCAAGAATTTTGCATGGATTGTTTTATTAGAATTTCAGTTTCAAAGCTAATATATTTAAAAGTAACTAAACTATCTTTATATTAGAATGCAATCTACAAACACAAACATTCCTTTAATCCTAAATCCATAAATACATATCCTCTTGAGACAAGCATCTTAGAAGAGTGTTCCAAATACAATGAATTAGCTATTACCGGCAATATCTTCTCCCAAAGAAGGGTCAGACTACACAGTATATGCAGTGAAAAACAAGACAAATTAAAAGCACTCAGCAGCTTGCATTAACAGGCTCCAAGTCTAAATGTACAAGGAAAACAGAGGATTCACATTTGCAAAAACTGAACTGTGAAGATCTATGGGTTTTGTCTCCAAAAGATTAGTCAAATGTGTGGGGTTTTGATTATGGGGCAAAGGGAGTAGTGTGTCTGGTTCAAACCTAGGCCTATTTAGCTAGCTTCTCTTTTAATGTAATTAGTATGAAGACACATCTTTGGGACCACCTAGAATTTTGAAAATGGAGTGAGTATTTAGGATCAGCATTTCTGGACAGAAAAAGATAAATCTACAAAACAGATAATTGCTCAGCCACTTGGAAATAAAACCAAACAAAAATAATATAGAGTGGGGTATATTGTATGCTATACTGCCATATCATACCTATCAGGGAGTATTTTTAATAATATGCAAAGATGGAAAAACTATCATCTGAATATAGGCTGAAGGTGTTTCTCACTACAGCAAGAAGAGAGAGGATTTTAATCAGCTAAAAGGAAGATGAACAGGCATCAGTTACTAGAACCTGGTATGATTTCCAGTCAGACTGATGGAGCAGTAGAAGACTGCTATTAAAAAAATAGCTACTACTACAAAAACATTTGGAAAGATGATCGTAGCTAATGACTTTCAAACTCCATTCTCTACTGATAGATTTCTCTAATGGAAATCTTCTCTATTCTCATAGTACTTCTCTTTGTAAATGAACCGACTTTGACATAGAAAGTTTGGTAGACAAGGCTAATTTTGAATCTATTAAGCACTTCAAACTGCAGATATATGAGATATACAATCATTGTGTCCATGGGAAAATTGTCAGAAATAATGCAAGTTCACTGGAGCATGAAAATATAAGACTGGAAAGAAGTGAGACTTTCTTGCTTGACATCGAAAATACAGTTTACCAGAAGGCATAGAAAAGAACATGAAACCATATATAAAAATTAGCAAATCTGTGACCTCCTGATCAAACAATAAACATGCTTTCCCCCCTCCACCATTTACTGGAAAGTTTAAAAATTAAGCATTCTGAGTAGATGCAGCTTCTGTTTGGAAAATATTACACAATATTTTCCACTCCTTTTGAAGGCGGAAACTATTGTGATCAGTACTTGGTTTCAAACTCCAGGCAAAAAAAAAGTGTGTGCATATATATGTAATACATATGCATTCATTCCATGGTTGATCACATAAAGCAAACTGTTCTTAATTAGTTATTTCAAGACTGCATAAATTTAACAGAATAAAAGACAGTCCAAAACGAGTATCTTATAGTTGAAAGAATAGAATGATCTATATGTGACTTTTCCATGGTTACTAAGTATACAAAAGAAAATATGCAAAAGTGTAGTAAGCAGGCAGGATATAATCTATGTATATTAAAAATAGCTAAGAATATTAACAGAAATGCATCTAACTTCAGTGACCTTGGGTTCATGAGCTCTGCAGAAGTCACCAGTCTCAAACATCTGTCTTAAAAATAATCAGGAACAGAGAGGATACCATGCTTACAGATGGCCCATTTTGTTCCCGATAGACATGTATTTCTGATGGACAACCAATTTCTGACCTTTATTGTAATTATCAGCTTCAGTGAAAAAGTCAAAGTTTTCCCAGTTTTCAGTTGTGCTCTGAGGGCTTTCATCATAGCACATTAATGAGAAATTTGGGGGGGCACCTTTTTGTTCTGGGTCTGTATATTGCTCAGCACAAAGGAGTGCGAATCTATAGCAAGGGCTCTTCAGCATTACTGCAGTGGGATGTAATCTCTTACCTGCACTGAACGCTTGTCCTGTGGCTAAAACCGTAAGCATATGTTTTCAATTATAGCCTGAAACTTCTGCTGAAAATAACCTCAGTACCACTTACAAAATAACATTTAGAATTAATTCATTAGATCTTTTTGTAATAAATCAGAATACATTTGTGGCTTCTTTGAGACAGCTTATGAATATTGTAGGTAACTTGACTGCTGGGATATTTACTGCATGAATATGTGGACTTGATAGGTAGATGCAAGACAAACAAATAACCAGGAAAGACAAGAGAAAAGCCTCTCCCAAGTAAATAGCTAAAGATTAGCAATGAACATTCTATGAACAGGGGATAGTAAGATTATTAATAAGATGGATAGGCAGACTTTATGTAAATGTTTTGGTTTTATTGTTATTCTAGACAAGGCTCTTTTATTAAGACTATATGATTTCTATATTTCTCACTTTTAAGAATCTCAACAGGAATAAAGTTTCCAAAACCAAATCAAACAACCAAATCAATAGGGCCAAAATAGATTGAGTTGTAGCCCAAAGCTTCAACTATATAAACCGATGCACTGTGAAGCTTCAACCCAGAGGGGTAAAAGCATTAAGAGAAAAGTGATGATGTGCAGCATCACCTGCAACTATGACAAAAACATCCTTGACTCTGTAACTGAAGACAAATGAATGTTGCTGCTACTGCAGCAGAGGCAGGGAGTGGGGGGAAGGCTGCTCTCCTGGGGTGTGTGGGTGGGGTGAGAAGGCATTTACTTCTGCAGAGAAAGGGAGGCACTGGGAAGATTAGGCACTGTTGTCTTAGAGGAGGAATGATTACTTTTCATGGGATACCTGAAGTCAGAAAGGGTACATATAAGGCTACAGAAAGCATGGTCCCGGTCTGGCTTGAAACACAAGATTAAGTAAGGGATTAACACTCACTCTATGTTTGTCAAAAGCAGGGAGAGACTCATGATTTTTGCAGAAATCCCCTTCTCCTCCCTATATATCCATCAAAGGATAGCGCTCCAGAACTGCAGTGGGTTCATGTCCAATGCCAATCGATTTATAATTCTGTTGCTTTGGTACTTGCTATCCAAAAGCAATTATTTTGTCTTATGTATAAACCAAACCAGTACCTCACGCTTGTCCACTGTCTTCAAGCACATAGCTTTCTAAACAAAAATATTGTCACACAGTGGAACAGTTTAACCAATTTATTATCTAAAGACTTAGGAAAATAATGGAAAGCATCTCACAATTCTCTACCACCCAAAACCAAATGCTTTGGTGGGAAGACATCGTAAGGCCCCGTTGCAGAAATACATTACTCAGAGAATGAGTAAATTGAAGTCATACCCTAACTTCTCTGCAAATTAGAAGTAATTCTAAGAATCTGTGGGGTTTTCCTCATTTGACTTCCGATTTTGAAGATGCATCTCACTAGTTGTAGGAAGGCAACACTAAGTCCAATGGGAAACAAATCACTTACTACAGTTTCTGTAATGACATGGTAGATTTGGTGTAATAAAATCTGTTTGAATAGGAATGTGTTCTTTTGAAGCTGGAGAGAGATGGTATTAGTGTAAATCTTCACTAAATCCCAGAAAATGCTGGGGGGTGAGGGGGTTGAAGTATCTCAGAGTTAAAGGAGTTATTTACAATGTCAAAAATCTGCATTGCTGTGATGTTGCCCATCAATATATTAACAAGCAGTCACAACAGAAAAGTAACTTCGAATGTGACATGTTGTAAGGAGGAGGATGCCAGACCTCACTCTTAGCCAGACTTAACAAATGACAGCCAAAGGAAAATTGCTTAATGGGACATTTCTTTGCATAGGAGTCTAACACTTCAGAGAAAACACAAATCCTGAGGAACTGACAAAAGGAGTGTAAAATGCCTTCCAACCAACTGAGGTTTTGATATCCTCTTGAAAGACTGTCACAGCAAACACTTTACATTCAAAAAGAAAAGAGGTGTATTGGAACTGAGGGTTCTAACATCTAAATATCCGAGGTTTCCCCTATAAGCCCTTCACCTAAGAAAAATGAAAGAAATGAGGCTGTGCATGGATTACCGAAAGCTCAAAGAACTGCTAGTGCCTGGTGCATAACCTGTGCCTACAGCACATATTTTACTGGACATTTGGAGCTTCACAGTCTGGATTTGCCTGTGAAATAGGGGCAGATCCAACAAAAGCATGGAGGAGATAAAAGGTAACAATTCTTCCCTCTCTTTTTTAACTAAATCGTCATGGGTCGTCAGATGAAACTAGCAAATGGCAAAATCAAAGCAAACAAATGGACGTCTTTCTTCATCGACTGCATAGTTAAACCTTAGAAGTTTCTTACCGCGGTTTGTTGTGACACTACACAGCTGCTACTGGCCAGTGCTGGAGACGGGATGCTGAACTAGACATACCCTAGTTTGTATCCTGTATCTCAATAAATCCGTATGGGATGAAAAATTTAAGAACAACAGTAATGAAATGATAGAATTGCTGAGTACCAGTTACCGGTTAGCTCTAGTCCCAAGTCATACAGTTTACAGTTCCAGTGTCAATTATGCAACTTCAGTTAAAAATCCCCATTTTTTTAGACGTACTGAAAATTTGTAATTTATTATTATAAATACTGGTTTTACTACCTGGTTCTTCACAGTAGTATTTTATATCTGGTGTGTGTACATGGAATCATGTTTATCTACTGTTTTTATAATAATTTTTTTTTAATTCTTTAAAACTAAGGGTAATCTTTCAAATCTTTCCTCAAAACATTTCCTGGTCCTTTTAAATAAGTTTTTAGTTGTAATGTTGCTCATATTAAATCATATTGTATTATATTATATAATATTATATCACACTGTGTTAAGAGGTGCCTTCCAGTTACCTGATATAGTACTTTAAACAAATGGGAGTTTTCGTGTTTTTTCTGAGGAGCTCCAAGTTCCTTCCAAACTCCAGGAGATACACCACCTGAGTCTGGAATGTTTTTCTCTTAATTTATCCATCTGTTCCAGGATTTTCTCTCTTGTTATTTCAATTCATGGGAGCATCTTATCTTTTTAAATTTAAAAGAATAGGTTCAAAAATCAATAACCATACAACTTTTGTCAGGGTAAAGGGAAAAGGAAACAAGGAATCTCTGCAATATTGTTCACTTCATCAAATCTCTTTTTTTGCTCTATGGTAATTTAACAGATGCAGTATCTTTAAATACATCAGTAGGAAAAAAGTTGTGGAAATGAACTTAGTTTTCATTTATGCTTTTCAAAAGCTGCCTTTCCCCCTTCATTTTATGTAGCACTTCTTTTCGCATACTTCTTTTTTGGTAGTCTCTCTTTCAGACCTACAATGCATACCTTTAAGCTCTGCCATTTAATCACTTTTTTCCTCATGTTTTCGCTTCCTTCTTTGGGGGTGGAAAGCAGATGCATGGCTTCTGCCACTATCAGGAGGTACTCATGGTCTCCATGCTGGTCAAAAGTTTCAGTTTCCTCATCTCTAGCTTTCAGATCATCTTGATTAGCTTCTCCTTTCTAAAGTCCCCTTCTCCAAAGTTTACAATCAATTTTCCAAATAGTGAGAACTCACACGCGAGTCTTCTGAAAAGGATTTTAATTACACTGCAGTCAGTATTACTCAGAGGTTTAATGATACCATTAAGTAGAACAGCCCTCTGTGTTTCTTTCAACAAATTTGAAAATAATTTCAAATTATTGGGCATGAGTTAGGATTATGATCCAAAAGTCAATTCTTTGTATTAACTAGAAATTCCATCTCTGCCTACCTTAAGCATTTAAGCAGATCAGAAATTGAAATAAACCCCTATTTCTGTTTTAATAGATAGTGTCGTTTCCTTTCCCCTCTAGACAGCGTTCTTTCATTTTCCTTTTCCTCATCACCGAGTAACATAACAAATATTTTTATTGTTTCTCTTTTATAGCCATGTAGATTTTTAACAATTAAACTTTTGAAAGTGTTGCCTGGAATAGTAGTTGTAACTGTACTGTAACTGAAGAAAAAATAAACAAATGAATTTTCAGTGAATAAATTAATACTAACTGAGACAGGACTTAAGTTCAATCAAAGATGTAACCCTAGAATCAGTAACACATCTTCACTTACACGCACTCTTTCAAGAAACGATCCGTTTCCTGACAGAGCTGTACCACTTCCGTTAAGAGAATTATTAGGCTTGGATGCTTAGCATAACTTCTCCTTTCATGGTAAGATGTTAAGTGGTTTTAGAGAGATAAAACTGTTGGCCAGAGCAGTTTCATACAAAAATGCTTTAAAGAGCAAATTTACCTACCCAATCTACTTTTCTGACAGTTATCAAGCACAAAATGTTCAATTGAAGATTAAAAAAAAAATCACAGAGAATATATATAGAGGGATTGCACTAGATGATCTTTCGAGGTTCCTTCCAATCCCTAACATTCTGTGATTCTGTGATATGTAAACTAGAAACTAGAACTAATACTGTACTAAAATCTCACACAAAAGCTGTTTCATGTCATGACTGTCTTTCAGGGGGAGGCCTTTCCCTAAATTAATTTCTTGGTTTCCAAAATCTGATCCTCTTTTTCCCTTGCTGTGCAAATGTTCTCTGTGGAGTGATTAAGGGGAACATTTTGTATCATCTGGCTTTCCAACATTTGTACTTAGAAAATAACACCTATTTCTGTAACAATGCAATGACCATAAGAAAGCGCCAGACGCCTCCAACTTTAGCTCCATAGAAACTACATTTTTCATATGCAGTTCCCCTTCAGAGAGAAAGAAAATTAAGTACCTCAAAACTATAAAGCAGTGACACCCTGGAAGTATGCAGCTACAGCACTCATTTTCTTCTTTCTATTTCTCTCATTTCCCCTCAGAAGCCTGTACACTGAGCATTTCAATTTCACCTCAGCCCTCAAACCAGCTTGGCACACCACCTCTTTTAGAACCAAAAAGGAAATGTCGTGACACTTTTTCTTAAACAAAGTTCAATAATATCTTTCCATGCGGGTATTTCCCACAACATTTTTTCGTCCCTCTCTTCACAATTAGGAATGGCAAGTAAATACACATATTTTTGAACAGTTGTGTTGTGGGGTAGAGAAGGAATATCTATCTTTAGAACCCTGTTACTCCATGTTCCCAAACTTGCAGCACATGCTCAACCCAAACATTGAACTGTTGGTTGACTGACCTGTCAGGTTGCTCTTACCGTACACATGAATATGAAAATGCTACTTAAAAAAATACATTTACACTATGGAGGGAGAGTGGCTCTGCATCACCCCATAGTTTTTAATTGTTTTTACATCAAATATTCTTCCTTTTATCATTGGAGAGGTAATTCATTGAATGCACATCGTACAAATAGTATTTTTTTGTTCAGTGTCATAGCACACACATAAATGAGAATTTAAAATGCAAATAACATTTTCAGTCAGTTAAATTGCACTCAGAGCTGCACTTTTAAAAGCATAGTTTACATAGCAAGGGTGGTTTTACTTCTCAAAACTATAAAGGAATCTCTTACAGACCATTCTGTACTCCCTGTGGGTCTATAGCCCATCATTGTTTCTGTACTTTCACATGCCTGCTTTCCCTGCAGGCTCAAGCCAAATTTCCTCCCTCATCTGACTCCGTGACTGTCTGTTAGTGATTTAAATGGGACAAAGGCAGAATCTGAGTGCTGGCACACGACTACCTATAGTTCTGACTGCTGGCATGCTTTCGGGAATGGTTGGGCCCCTGACTAGTACTCTCCAAGGCAATGTCTTTGTACAATTTGGGGGCTAGCATAGCTCAGTAATGGTTTGCAATCTGCATAAATCCCGCAGGCAGTATGAAAAAGGACACCCTGTTTTGAAGGGGAAAGAATTTAGCTGTGTGCATGCAAGTTATGCCATGCTATGCCATGCTGCTTGCCCTGACACCTAAAGAACAAGTCTTAATCCACTTGACAGATGTAGCCTGTATTTTTCCACCTACCTGTCAATCCTATCTACCCTTAAGGCTGACAAAACTCTGTCCTTTTACAAACAACCACAAAGCCATGTGATACTGCTTCAAACACAAAGGTGATGAAGGCAATGAAACCAGCCCACTATGCCTGGACCATTCCACTGAAGGTAGGTCCACTCTTAAATCAAACACATGACCAAGTTTAATCTTCCAGTGCTCCCAAAAGTTCAAATGAAATGAAAACTTGAGCATAGTATTGTACTCATGGACTACTGACAGGAGGTTTAAGATTTCAGTGCAAGTATACGTCTTTTGTCTGTCAAAAGGTGGGATTCTTCCCAAGAATTCAGTAGGGCTGCATTGCTGTTTCTGGATATGACACGAGAATCCCCCTGCAAAAATATTTAACACTGGAGAGACTGTTATGTAAAAATCTTAATTTTTTTAATGGAATGACCATGTTGCTCAGTTACTTTTTCCAAGGTGCAAGCAAATCAGTGGGTCCCTCAGTGATAACAATGAACTTTCAGTTCATGCAATAGCACTTTTCAAGCCCAGTCACAACTTAAACCTAAATATACAGGGCAATCACTGCCTTGCTATATGCATAGTCAGCAGCTACCACAATGGATCATTAACCTTGGTTCGATGTTTTAGGGTTATCACCTCATTCTTTAAAGCTGTTTCAGCTGAAATTTCAAAGGAGAAAAGAGGTTTCAGCCTGAGGCAAATAAGCACATGAAGTCTGTCAAGCTATGAACATCTGAAACCAAGACTGTTAGCAACTACTGGATTCATTGCCAGCTCCACTAACAGGGAGTGCTAGTAAGGAACAGAGTGGAGTCAGATTTCAGTTTCTCTCTTCTGAGGCTGCCGGGCACAGTTAGTCCAAACTGTAGGCTAGTAGAGCCACGGAATGAAATACAGTACTAGTCTCTTTAAAATGTAACATCTGGGACACAGAATAATCAGAAGTGGTTGTTAGTCCTTTCAAAGAAGAAGTAAAACTGACACTCTCCACTAGTTGTACAAAGGAGCCATTAGTTTCAAAGATGTAAAAATTTAATAATGAAGAAAATTAATTTAAAAATGAATCAGCTTACTTTGCATTTTCGTTATTTTCCCTTTTGTAGTTTAATATTATGCTAATGTAGCACTGTCTCTGCAATACAGAGGCTTCTAAAATCCAAATTACAAATGTTAGTGAATCAATTATTTTTCAGTTTGAAAACATCTTCTGATCAGACTTTCTATATTTATAGTCTTGATATAATACTGTCAGAAAGGCAGTAACTGGATGGACATTTTCAGTGAAGTTATGTGTGTACCATATGCTACAGGGAGATACCTCAACAGAACACCTGCAGTGCTTTGTGGAAAACACCTTCAAAAGTTTTACCAGGAATACTATGAAACCCTTAGATAGATAGTATTTTTAATTTCTGTGAGGAAAACCAATCCCAAAAGTGCTCTAAAAACAAGGTTTGGTATTTAAACAATTCTATAGTAGAAAGTTCTTATCAACTTTAAATAGTTCAACTCTCTCTCTCTACAGGAAACTGTAGAAATGTGTGTAGGTATATATGCACTTGCATTTTTTTTTATATATATGCACACAAACACACACACACAAATTTATAATACTGGAATGTGAATAAAGGATTAAGAGAAGACATTTTATTTCGTTGATGTTTGATGTATCAGAATCAGATTCTGTGTGAACACAGCTGTTCTATGTGACATGGCATTGCAAATTAGCTTCTTGTTATACAGCGTCAAAGGACAGGAAGCAACAGCATTCAAAAGCAACAAGTCAGATATTACTATAAATAAAAAATGGAGAGACAAGCGATTTGTGTGATCTGTCTCAAGGAGATGTCGACTGCTTTAGACACATCCAATTGCTTCCAAAACATAACCGACTGAGAGGCTTCAGTGAGATGAACAGGTCTAATATGATTCAAACCACATTTTCCTTAAAAACGAAATCAAAAGCCCTCGTCAGGCTGGTGTGTCCCACGCAGCGAATAGGGCCAAATGAAAATGCCCCAAGCAGTGCAGCGTCAACGGGTACGCGGATGCACCCACTCCGCGCCTCCTCCCGCCCCCGCCTCACAGCACACCAAGGCAGGCAACCCCCTAACCAGCACGTCCTGAGCCGGCACAACCAACCAAGCTCCTCATTGCTTTGTGACCTTTCAGCGATCACAAAGGTTGTTTTATCTTCCAGTAAGCTCAGCCTCTGCGACCTCCCAAGAAGACGGCTCCGCTCGCTGCCCTGCGGCCGGGCCGCGGACGCCGCCTGCTCCCCCAGCCCGGGCCCTCGGGCCCCTCGGCCCCGCGTAAGGGCAAAGGCCACATCAGGCGCGACCCGGGCCACCTCTCTCCCCGCAGCCCCCCCAGCGCAGCCCGGCGCCAGGCCTGCGCTCACCCGCCGCCCAGTGGCCCCGCCACCCACGCCCCCGTGTTGTGGGGCCCTGGAGCCTGCGTGACCTGAGCGCGTACCGCGGCCGCGGCGCTGTCAGCCGGCGCTGAGCGCTGCCTTGCAGGCGGACGTACCGACGTGCCACACTGACGGCGGCAGCTCTCCAGCTGCCCCAGCTCAGGCAAGCGGCCGAGCCGCGCCGCGCCGCGCCGCGCCGCGCTGCACGGACGGGCCGTCGCTGTGGGCCCGCACACGCCGCCCTAGCCGTGCAGGGAGAGGGGGCGGAGGTTCAGCAGGCGTCAGGGCCCTGCGGGAACCCCCACCCTCCCCGCACTGTCCCTCGCTCCTCCCTGCCCCATCGCGCCCCTCGGCGAGGGGATATCCCGCTCCCCCATCCCGCTGCCGCCTCCCCCCTCCGCGAGGCTGGAGCTCTCCTCGGCTCCCCCCAGCCGCCACTGCGAGTGGGGAGGCCCACGGCTGCTTGCGCCCCCCCAAGTGCGATGGAACCGGCCCGTAACCCGAGGCAAGGGCGGTGCCACCGCCGCTCCCTCAGATGATTGCCAACCCCAATGGTCAATCAGCGCCTTCCCTTTTCTCTAGGCAACCCAGCGCCCGCCCTCAAGCTGGGGCGGGGGGGCAGCGGGAGAGGCGGGCGGGAATGTTTACAAACAAGATTAGGGAGTAGAGGGATTGGGGGTGAATCGGAGGGGCGGAGCCAGCGATTGGCGCAGCCGCTGATCCAATGAGGGAACGCGGCGCTCGGCGGAAGGGTGGGGAGGACGTTCTCTGCCCAACAGCCGCTGGCGTTCACGGGCGCGCGCGCCCAATGAGCGCTCGGGGGGGGGAGGGAGGGGGCGCGAGCGCCTGAGTAGGAGCCGCTCCTCAGGGCGCCCCCTCCTCCCGTCTCGCTCAGCCTATCCCGGCTGGGCCGCGCTCCGCTCCGCTCGGCTCCGCTCCCTGCTGTTGGGCGGGGCGGGCGGCCGGAGCAAGTAGGAGGGGAGCCGCAAGGACACGGGCTGGCTCTGAGGGCCGGGGGAGGGAAGCCGACGTGCGTGTGCCTCCCTGTATTTTAATAACTGTTTGTTGTTGGGTGGTGTGGGGTTTTTCTTCTCCGTTTTCCCCAAGGCGGGGAGGAGAAGAGCCGCCCCCAGCGCGCCTGCATGGCTCCTCTCCCTCGGAGCGCCCCTGGAAAATAAAATCCGCCTCAGGCCAGGTGACGTCCCCCCGCCTCCGCGCACACACACACACACGGGGAGCGGTAGAGGCGGGGGAGCGCCCGCCTGTGAGAACATGGAGGGACCCTCGGGCCCGGCGGAGGAAGGGGAGCTGCCGCTCCTCACCGTCAAGCACGAGCTGAGGAACGGTGAGCGAGGCGGGCCGGGGAGGTCATGGCGGGGGGGCGCTGAGGAGAGGGCTCCCGCCTGAGGGGAGGGCGGCGGGAAGCGCGGCGGGTGGCGGAGGGGGGCCGGGCTGCCGGGACTTGGGGAAGAAGTGTTGAGGGAGGAGGTTCAAGAGAGTTGATCGGGACCAATAGGGAGATCTCGGTGGGGGAAAAAAAAGAGGATGAGCTGAAAGAAATGGGCCAGGAGCGTGTGCGATGGGGCGGGGGGCGTCGCTTTTATTTCTGAAAAAAGTATTTCAGTTGGACTTATGCGTATTTGGCTCCCCTGTCCCACTTCCCCAGTGCTATTTGACGCTTTTGAAGGAGATAAAGGATTGGGGAGAAGGGTTGGCCATTTTTTTTTTTAATTGCGTTTTTCACTTTTATGGCTATGTCAGTATTGTGGGGGGGAGGCTGTTTGCTACAGTCCTAAACGATGTCGTTTTATCTGACAGCTTTTCTCTGACCTCGGTGAAATACCGGAATTGTAGGGAGGGGAATGTGCCAACATGTAACCGCAGAGTTATCTGGCTTTTCAGTTTATGAATCTTCTTGTAGCTCAGTGATTACTTGAAGACCCTCTGGAGAAGTAGTTCAACACGTGAAATATATATGACCTTTCAAGATACAGCAGAAATGCTCTGTTGTAGGTTGTTGTATTGGGGAGAATCTTTACATATTTTTAACAGGGACTCTGTGCTTCTCAGAAGTTTCCAGGCAACTTGAATACTGCAGTAAATCTACATTTTACTGTTCATTTAGAAGTGCTTTTAAAACATAATCAAGATGTATATTCTCTCTGTCTATTAACAATGGAGGTGTTCTTTTTTCTTTGTGATGAAGTAAAAGTAAGTATATGATGCTGTTCGTCTCGAAAGTTTGAGAGAACTGCCCCCCGGGTTAATGTAACTGACATTCTCTAATGGGCCGATGGGGAAGGCGGGGGGTGGTGCTGGGTCTCTTCGGTCGCGTTCAGCCCTCTGGCACCCTGTCACTCGGGTCTAGGGGCTCAGTGGAGGTGCCCCAGCGGAACGTACCTATCACTGCAGCTTAAAAAAAAAAAAAAAGGCATTCTTCCTGGTAGCTACGCAGAAACCAAAGGGACTGTAGTTTCCTTCTTTCAAGAAGAAGCAAAAGAGCTGGCAGAAAACATACTTGTCTCGTTGGGTGTTGCTAGATTTCATTGTGCAGGAGAAAAAGGGGCAGGGGGAAAGGAAGTGGAACACATTTATTCTATATATTTACCTAGCTATGTCTAGGTTTCTTTTCTAAAAGTTGAGACAGCACATATCCCTGTGGGACAGTTATTTAAAGATAGTTTAAAGAATAAACACATTCATATAAACTAGACAAAGACCTGTCTAATATAGCATAATAAGCCAATTTCATCCTGATCTTAAAGCTTTATAGATTCAGGAAATACTGATACTTGCTTTTAATTTAAAAATTCTCAGCCTTGTTTGTGTCTTTTTAACTTCTGAAATTCAGCTTAACAGGAATGAGTTGCTTCTCCCCTCCTCATTCAGTTCTCCTTATTAAGTATTTAGAAACTGCTTTCTGAAAAATGCTTTCTAGCAATGGCTTGTCTATTTCTGGAGCATTAGGGTGGAGGAGGGATCTGCTCTGTCATGTACTCCTGGGAGACTCCTACTCCTGAAGGTGTCAATAGTGTCATCACTATGCAAGACATATCAAGATACTGGTTCAGAACTTGTTTCTACACAATGCACAGAGATATGATAATTTGAGGAGAAAAATTGCGGTCAGCTTCTGTTGATGTAGAAATATGTAAATAATCTATAGGATAGTTCACATATTTTTCTCAGTGTTTTGTATTGGCTCTGGCTTTGTGGGTGTGCTGCTGGCTAGGGTCAACCCACCACAGTTTTAAAGCGTGCAGCATGATTATTTACTTTTGCTTTGTTTTGGGAAAGAGGGTGAGGGCATGTGCAAGAACTAGAATTGGACCCAGAGGATTTCCATTCTTCTTAAATACTGAGATTGTATCCCGTGAATATCCTTTTAATGTGCGATTTGTTTAGATTCCAGTGTTCCCCTCCTCTCTGTGTTCTTTCTTTGATGTTGCTAGCTCTGACTAATTGAATGATTTAGAATTTCATATCGAAAGTAGCTGTCAGTTGGCAGATGAAAAAGAGGTCAGTTTCCACAGTGCTTTGAAAGAATGTACTATTGTGGTAGAAATAGTGGCTTCTGTGAGAAGGGAGTGTCTCATTTTCATATTGTGGAAGTTGTTGCTTGAACCTCTTGATCAAAGTACAAACAATTATGTATTCGAATCAACTAAAAGCAGGTGAACCTACAGTTATACTTTACATTTGCAGTTTCTTGGGTCTTGGAATTGCTCTAAAAATACTAAACTAGTTAGAGACAGGCATTGATTACGGTCAAGTGAGTAAGTGAACATACTAGAAAAATTGAATTTAAGGTGAAATTAGTATCTTCAAGAATGAAACAGATGACTGTTGTTACCTTCGAGCAAGTATTGCGGCATATGAAAATGCACAGTTAGAGCATATGCAGTGCTATTTCTACACAACTCCCAGCTGATTAACCCTATCATGCCATGTTTTGACTTCTTTTAAACTTTGACTTTGAAATTACAGTGCTGGCTTTGATATGTAGGGTCAGCCGTAATTTTAGCTCTATATCCCATATTCTTAGGGCCCTGAAACTCCTCTGTTGCGTGACCAAAAAGCAATTGCTGAACAAACATCACTTCATAGGCATGTAGATTGGGTCTGTGATAGGGAAGGAACTGTGGTGCATAACACTTGAGTGCCTCTGTGAGATGCCATGTGATTTGCTATATTACAAATACTGGGCACTGCTCTATGCATATGTATTTTATTTTAGTGATGCAAAGAATCAGAATGTCCCCCTACTGCTAGGGAAACTGTAAGCATGCATGTGCTTCAATGATTGTTCCTTCACTTGGTTATTTTGCAGATTAGGCACAGCAGTGACTTTTAGAACACATTTCAGTTAATAATTATTTTTTCCTAATATATTTAGCAACTTTTTTCTTTTTCTTTTTTTTTTTCTGCTTTTCCTGTTACACAAACCATTTCTTTCTCGACAGAAGCCTCACGATTCAGCCACTTCAGAATAGTCACCATCTTTCTTTTCTCACTTTGGGAAGGAAATGGGTTTTTGGGGAAAGTGGAATCACCATCTCTTTTCAGGAAGCAGAAGAAAAAATATGACAAAGATCAAATGGTAGGAAGTAGTGACTGTCTCTGATTCTCACTGAAGCTCTCCAGTGAAAATAATAAGAAAATGATATTTTCTGCAGCATCTGTTTCTGGAATCTTGTAAAGGAAAAGGTTTTATTTTTTGAAGGCTAACCTCAGAGTTAGTATAACTTCTACTGTTTTTGGAGACCTAAGAAGTTCTGTATTATTTACAGTGAAAAAAGAATATCATTGTCTCTTCTCGTTTTCTTTTTCCTGGTAATGCCGTGGAACTGAACAATGGCAAATATAAAACCTATTGGAGAAAAAATTTTGTGTGCTAGGGAAGGATATGGGCAGAGAGGGAGAGACTTGTGACGTAGGAAAGTAAGAAGGAAATAGAACTGTTAACACTGAGATTTCCCCCCCCTCACCTCCTGTTGACTTCTATCATAGCTCTTGGTTTTGGGAAGAAAAAATAAGGATGAAAGGATCCTGAACCTTCCGTGTATGTGACTAGGTAGGAGGTTGCCCATATTGCAGCATGCATGTGCACTCCCTGCTTTGCCCAGTGAGAGGCAGAGATTAGCAAAAGTGGGATCTTGAAGGGAGTTTGTGAGACATTCCATGAATGAATGGGAGATAGTATATATGTTGTTTGTTTTCCTTCAAGATGTTGTTCTTTTCTTTTTGGCAAGACAGTTTTGAAGAGGATACTGGATTCATTTTAATGCTATCACAAACTTTGGGCTAAAAACTTGCTTTAGTTTGCAGTTTGTCTGACTGTAACACGTGGCATGCAAATAGGTGTATATAGCCCAGAAATCAACATAGCAATGGGCTCTGGGGCTCCAGAGGCAGAATAATTTGGAACTTAACCATTTGAGTCAAATAGTCTAACTTATAATTCAGTATGAAACTGTAAATGGACTCTTTGAAGGGTTTAATATTGCAAATTTTAGTTGCCCCTTCTTGAATGAGACTTAAACTGGAATGAATTTATTTGTGAACTGTAAGGTTCACGTTACATTGTAAGGCATTGTGAAAATTCCTATGGCTAAAACCCATGGTGAATCATGCATTAAATAGAGTATTCAACCTTCACTATGGAGCTACATACACACAGTAGTGCTACAGTATTCTATTTTGTATTTGTAAAAGGAAGCTTTCTTATGAAAGTTTAAAGATACTTTTTAAATTATACTTTCTGTGAGATAGATTTTTTTTTTTATTTGACTCTCTGTACTAATTCTTTATATTGTTTAGAGATCAGGAGATATTAATAGTCGAATGTTTCAAAGCTTGGATTGCTTTTACTTCTACTTTTCTCTTTTGAGTACCAAAATATATGTATTCTCATGGCTATGGGAAGTATAAAGAGTGTTTTGAGAGAGTAAAATTGTAAGAAAGTTGTATCCTTAATACAACTTAAATCTCTGGATTTTACTCTTTACAGAATCAATACTTTTAAAAAGTGTTTTTATAGTTTAGGAATCTATTGTTATTTGTCTTCTGGTAACTGATTTTGATAAGCTTTGATTATGAAGTAGAAGAATGACTATTGATCTTTTATGTGTTGTGGGTTTTTTTTTGTCCCACCCCACCTACCTCCCGGCTTTGGAATCTAACAAGCCTGGCTAAAATGATCTGTAAAAGGTTCTGGTACCATTGCTCATTTTGCTCTCATTGCTTCAGTGATATTCTATAAAATGTCTAATATAAATGAAAACTAGTAGTTGCAGTATTCATTGTCAACATGTCATTTAGGTTTGTTCCAGTGTATTCTAAATGTGATGGTTTAATAGCTCATGCTGGATTCCACAGAAGAGTTTGGAGACTTATATGCCACTTCAGTGCACTTTAGGATTTTATTCTTGAGGCAATTCAGAAAACACTTGCCAGAGTTGCTTGAACATATGAGAAAGCCTGGGTACCTGAGGGTGTGATTTGCAGCTGTATTCTTTATGTAAATATTTGTTGGATCCCCTTCATTGCTTGGCATCATTTGATATCTTACGGTAAACATTCTTTCTTTCTTTCTCTCCCTTTCTCTTTTTTTTTTTTTTTCCAAACCTCTATACAATCCTAATAGTGAGGTGCAAGCTCTGCTAAGATTTCTTTGCTTCTGACTCATTCTGTAGATAGGCAGATGGCCTGGTTTATGAAGGACTTGTGTTAACATACAGTCACTTGATTTGTTTTTGTGTTTTGTTTAGGGATCTATTGTGGCTGTTTCCTCTTCCCATTTTTTGTTGAAGTCTGTAAATATTTTATGGTGGCTTGGACAGATGCTTATAAAAGCTTTACCTGAGAGAGGATAATTATGAAGATAATTCTTAAGTTACCTGGTTAATGTCTGCATAAACTAATATGTAATTACCTTCCATCAACATTTAAATTGTCAGTTGCTCTTCTTTTGCTGATAAATTCATCTACACTGTTACTTCCAATAGTGTCCGAAGTGCCTGTGATTGAATGAAGAATATTTTTTTGAAGTGTAGTACTGATTTCTGATGATAGAGAAGACCAAAGTTGATTAATGTCTTGTACTTAGATATAATTTCTTGTTTGAAAGGTATGCACAATCTTTAGATACCTGTTATTTTGATCTGACTGCTTCAACTCTGTTCAGCATTAGATTATCTAGAGCAACTTTATTTGTTAGCATCTAGCCTATTTACATTTTGGGGTTTTTTTTTGGCTGTTATGTGGTGTATAGTATTACTGCACATTAAGCTTCTAGCTAAACATGGAGGTGCTTCTAGGTTGAATCTTGGTGACCTCATAGTGATTCATCTCACAGTAATGATAAACCTCATAGCAAAATTGCCTCTGTAATAGCAAAAGGGATACTGCTGATGAATGCAAATGGATCTTAACGTAGAGGATTTTCCAATTCAGACTGTTGTGAGTCTGGATCGTTAATCTTAGATGTCTGCACTTTTATCTTTATTTCAGCTTCTGATGTGCAAATGATATCTTCGGTGGGATAATCTTCCACAGCTTCAGTCTGCTTTCATAATGGTAATGATAGTTTCCTCTAATGTTCTCCACAGCATTTCATGCTTCTGAATTTCCACATACTGTATTCCGCTTAGCTGGTCCTTCAGAGGTCTTTGTCATCTTTGGCTGTGTAACGTTTTGGCTACCGGGCCTTCTAGAATGGGATCAGCAGCTCTGCGAGATCTTGAATTTTTTTTTTTTTTTTTCCAGTTCAGATGGCCTTCCTCTGAAGCATTTAATATTATAGAGAGTGAACAGTTGTCACCCCAGTTACTTTAGTTGTGATCCTAGAGTTCAGAGTAACATGAATTGCATTTTCTCTTCTTTGATGCGAGTTCAGAACTGTGTGCATGTTTTATTTTTGCTCTAAATTCTTCTTTGGCCTAAGAAAAATGCAGGTAGTCCTCGAGATGGTATGCTTTTTAAATTCCATTTTAAGTTTGTAAGATAGTTCCTTGTCCTGATTAAATGGCACTCTTGCTCAGTGACCTGACAGTTACTAGTTGGTGATGGTCTGTCAGATTTCAAGGACCATGGAATATTTTTCAGTTCCCTGCACAAATAGTTCTCAGTTGCTGTAACCAGTTACAGTCAAAGTATAATTTTATATGTAGCAGAAAAACTGTGTAACGTCCCAGATGTGTTTTCTTCAGTTTCTAACAAGCAATAGTTGTGTGGTTTGTTACGTGGTGGTTTTGGTGTCCCATCCTGTGTCGTGTCCCCGCACCGCCCCCCCCCCCCCCCCCCCAAAAAAAAAGGAATGTGCTAGTTTTGCTTAATTTCAAGGAAAAACACCCACTCTGCACTCTGAGCAAGGGATAATCTCAAGTTTGTGCCCACATAACTTAGAAAACAGCATCTGTTCTTTGTTGCTGTGACTTAAAAAAGTAGATCTGTTAGGTGAGTGGAGATGGGCTATTCTCTGAAGTAAAAGGTTAGATCAAGTTCATCTTGGTACCAGACATTGGACACCTAATAATTTGAAGTACTACAGAATGTCTTCTCTCCTGTTTTCCTTCTTACTTTCTCTGTTGTGCTTTAAATTGCCTTAGGTTCATTGTTCTGCTCAATAAAACAGCAGAGCTGGTCTCACGTTGCAGAGAATAGCAGAGACAAGTCTCAGCTTTCACGCAGAGCTTGTCTTTGAAGGTTGCTTGATCTAGTTCAGTAGAGGAAGCTCTAGTTTTGTCTGCTTCAAAACTTACATGCAATGGATTCTAGAAACAGAGGACATAGCACATTTTAACTTGAAAACAACCACTGTTGAAACATTATTTCTTAAGATCATAAAAATACAATTAAAAGCAAATAGTCATTACACAGTACCAGCTTGCACGGTTCTTAGTTCACACTTGGCCATCTCAAAGTTCAGGTGTAGTGCAAGTGAGTCATGTTTCTTATGGCATCTGGAGATCATCCGTCAAGCAGAAATATTTTGGTTTGGTTCCCAGAGTTAAACAGACTGTCCTAATTTCAGGGGGCTGAGAACAACAATACTAATCTCCATGCACTGGTGTCCCTGCACGTGGAGGTTTGTCTTCACAGTGGGAATATTTCTGTGTATTTGCTTTCTTTTTGCCTTCAGAGGTGATAACTGCGACCAGTACCACTATTTCCCCTTTGTTTTTATGGGTGCCGTGATGTCTCAGCCTTTCACTTTAGTCTTTGTTTCTGGGTTGATCTGTTGGATCTCACTGTTGTCCTCAGCTGCATACTCTCCTTCTTACCATGTTGGTCCAGTGCTGATTACTGTGGACTACAGTAGAAAATGACTAAATGGAAGCTTTTCCTAATTGTGCACCTATGCAGTTAGCTTATCTCCTAGAAGGTGCCGTCAACTTAATGCTTTTTTTCATGAGGTACCATCATCTTTTATACTGCTGTATCATGAGTAGCTTCAGATCATTTGTGGAGAAACTATCATCCTGTTGACTTGGGCAGTACTTTCTTCCTGTCCAAGCTTAGTTCCCTTCCTTGGTACTCCTCAGCTGATGCATCAACAGACTTGAAGAAAAAGGGCATGGAGAAGTAAATGGAGAAGCAGTTTCTAAAACTGCTTTCCTTGCATTCAGTTCTTAAATTAAGAGCTTTCCCAAAGCTGCTATTTCTGAATGGCATCTTGAATGGCCTACACTGAAATGTTATGGTATTATTTGCTAGAAATACCGCTAGCTAGATGCTAGAGTATACATCCTGTTGCGCTCTTGACAGATACATTGTCTTCATGCAGATTGCACAGGCAGTTGTTGGGTCAGGTTCTGATACCAGTCCATGGTGACATCTGTGAGGTAGGAGAAGCCTTTCACTCTTCTGTCAGTGACAGTAGTAATGGCCGCCTTGTTGCAATCCTTTAAAGCCTCTCAAACTTGGAACAGTTGTCTTGTAATTGTGGAAAGCATTCCTTGTGAAAGGTCCTCCAGCAGCAGTCATTTGGGTTCCTGGGAGTGACTGGTGAATAGAATAACTGATCTTTCCTTCAACTTGAAAGCAAGTTGAAGGAACTGTCAGTATGAGGAGTTTCATTCTGGAGAAACTGCACCTCATCCCAGCTAGAATGTCAAAAATTGCTGTGCCTGGTTTCAGCAGATGAATACAAAGGACTGCTCTAGCAGTGTCATTGGAAAGAATGTGGCACAGACACAAGCTCTTCAGCTTGCTTTTCGTGGGATATGACTTCAGAGATGGACTGAGTGCAGCAACTGAGGCTGTTGGAGCAAGCCATTGCCAGCCGTGGCTACACTGGGAGAAGCCCTTTCTGGGAATTGTTAATCTTTTCTTGTAGCTTTGAAGATTTGTTATGTTTATTTTTT